>NC_064580.1:13832142-15131785 GCF_937001465.1 Orcinus orca
TGGTGGTTTTAGCATCTGTAAAACAGCTCAGGAGATATGCATCAGATACTATTGTCTAGGTACTTCAGAGAGGAGCTACAGCAGAGGATGGGGGGCGGGGGCGGGGGGTGGTCTGTCCCGGGAAGGCTCCATAGGGTCCTGCTGGGTTATGCTGAATGACAGGTAGCCCCAATATGTGATGGCTTGAAATCCTCATTCATCACCTGTTGTATGAAAATTTCAATTTGGCTCAGGAAAGGCAGTTTAAAGATTTCCCAAAGAATAATGGATTAATATGTAGGATGGATAAAACTCAAATGACAAAGGTCTGCACAGCCCCAAGGTAAAATACTTCTGAACTTCCCAGGTATGATGGTAGCAAGCTTGCACTGATTCTCCATATCCATTACGCCTGCAGACTGTCCACTGATGCACAGCACAGTTCGATTCAGAGTAGCCTTGGAAGCTGAGCAAAGCAATTAATGACACCCTGTTCTCTGGGAGAAATTCTGAGGGCTGTAGGGGAGATGAGCCTGACTGTGAAACTGACAGAGTCAGAGAGGAAGTGGGTGGGGGTGAGATGTAACTGCCTGCTCCAATAGCCACTCCTATTTCAGAAAGAACAGATCTGACAACACCTTTTCTGCAGGAAAACCATTTTCTGAGACGTTTAGGATTATAGATACCAGAAATTTGGCTAAGGGCTGTACCCATCAACTCCCCCACCCAGGTTAAAATCTGAGTCAGAAATTGTGACAATCCCTACTTGGTCCATAAACCTAACCAGGGGGAATAGCATCATCTTCACTGTTCGAGGTGTAGGGGGGCAACTGCCACCCCAAAATGCGTCTCTTTGGCATGAGGATTAATTTAGATTATTTTTTAAGAAACAAAAGACTCAGGAAGTCTTTCTACCTCACCCTAAAGAATTTAAAGGGCCTGTTCCTGGCATAGACCTATCACCAGAGATATCTTCAAACAATTAGAGCTAGATGTGGTCAGGGAAGCTCTTAAGAGATCAGAGTCCACTGTGTGTCCCACTGTCTCTGCCTGGCCCAGCAAATATTTGTTACCAAACACTTGCTTTTCCAGCTCCATGTGAATTGCCTCTCTTCCTTCTGAAGTCCCAAACCACTACTCTCAACATTCTCTTTTGTCTTGAGCTGAAGATGGTATTTAAGGTGAGGGTTTCAACTGTTTTGGCGAGTGACTCAGTTTTCCTGGGTCTCTCCCATGTATACACGTTATTAAACTTTTGATTTTCTCCTGTTAATCTTTCTCATGTCAAGTTAATTCTCAGACCAGTCACAAGAACCTAGAAGGGTGGAGGAAAATTTCTTCTTCCCCAACACAGGCTAGGTCTTTCTTTCAAGGATACACTGGCAGGGAGGTAAGAAAAAAAGAATTGAACATGGAAAGAGCAATAAAAATATTTTGCAACATTAAAGATTGATCACATAGCAGCTATTTTTCAAATGACCATGGTACAGGTACTCTGCTTGGCACTTTACATACTCATCTAATTTAATTTTCAGACCCTCGTCATAAAACAGAAATTATTTCCATTCTGGAGGTGAGGAAACTGAAGTGTGGGAAGGATAGCTAAATCTCCCAAAGTCATCTGACTGATGGGTGACAATGTTAGGGGAACCACTGACCAAAACCGCCCGCGCTGGCCAGGCACCATAGTAACCACTTGCACGAGTTATCTTACAACAGGAGGTCCTCATAAGGAACGCGAAACTAACAAGCTACCACCAACTGGAAGAATTTGGGGAAGGTCAAAAGGAGAGAGGAGACGCCAGTCCATCTGTCCTACCAACCTCCCAGAATCCTTCTCGCTGGAATGCATCTTGGTTGAGTGATGCATGTGCCACCAGGAAGGACCCTGAGTCAGAGTGACTGGCCAGAGACAACCCGGAAACTAATCTCATCACCATAAAACCCGAGACTGCGAGCCACGTGGCAGAGCAGTCCTCCTGGGTTCTCTTGCCCTCCTGCTCTGCACCCGGGAGCCCCTCCCCAATAAAGTCTCTTGCTCTTTCAATTCATTTCCGAGTGTTAGACAAGAGCCCACTCTCGGGCCCTGGAAGGGGTCCCCCTTCCTGCAACAGCAAGGCTGAGACTCAAATAAAATTGAGTCTCTGCTCCTAATCACAACCCCAAACCATCTTCCAGGGAAATATGGATCTGTGATTCTCAATACTTTCTCACCCTTACTCCATTATAAAAACAAATCACGGAGGGCGGGGCAGGGGGGGGGGTTCCTGTTACAATGCAGCTTCTAATTCAGGAAATTTGGAGTGAAGGCCAAAAATCTGCATTTCTAACAAGCTCCCTGGGAACGGTGATGCTGCTGGAGCTCAGACCACAGTTTGAGTAGCAAACTGCGAAACATGGCACTGTGGGAAAACAGAAGAAAACTGGGCTTTCAAAAAACAGAGAAGAAAATGCGAACTCTCTGAAGTAGGCAATTCAAGGTGAAATGAAAGCACAAAAGGCCGGAATGAAAATAGAAGGCTCTGAGAAGGCAAGCGCGAAGTGAGAGCCGAAAACAATTGAAAAGACTCCAAGGAAACTACCAAGGCAGAAGTGTCCACCGGAGCTAACAAAGGGGTGGAATCTACATTAGAGAACAAACAAATCAAAAATGTGTAAGGCCAACTTGAACGGCACTCCAAAAATGACGAGGAAAAAGAATAGACGGATGAAAATGTAAGAGATTATAGCTATGGGGACAAAGACGCAAGCTTCTGCAAATAGGCATTGCAAAGGGGAACCAGGACAACGGGGGCAAACAGTAAACGTGAAGATACAGGAGAAGAAAACATTACTACTTAAGATACTAAGACATAACACTAGTTCTGAATGATGAAGGGTCGGACATCTTCTGTGGCAGACACTGCTGGTGTCCCACCCAGTCTCACCTCCACCCACTTCAGAGTCCACCTGTAGCTAAAGTGGGTGGTCCTAGACCCCCTGGCAGCTCCCTGCCTCAAGCACCCATCTCCCTCTCTGTGACCAAGGAAGCGCGTTCAGCCTGTGCACTGGGCAGCCCAGTCTCAACACCTCGGTCAAATCAATGAAGGCGGGACAGGAGTCAGTGGCTAAATGCTCCAGCTTCCGCTTCACAGGCTGGGACAGTTCTGAGGAGTCGCCTACATTGTCTTCCAATAGGCCCAGCAGGATTGAGCCCCAGTTGCCCACAGCTGTAACACACACATTAACTTGTTTCTCAGGTTTTCTCTCTTCCTTACCTCATTCCCCACTCCTTCACTCGTGCATCCTGGGGTCACGTCCCAATTGAGTGATCGGTTCCCAAGTCCTTGTCTCAGGGTATGCTTTTGGGGAAACAGGAGACGTGACCCAAAGATGTCAGATGAAAATACCTAACTATATTTAAAAGGAAAGAAATTCCATATTTAATAGTGTGTTATTTAAAGGATCAAGTGCTCCCACCTGCCCACCATTTTGAATTCAGGATGGAGGAGGCAATGATGTGGGTGACATATAAGCCTTCCCACATCCCATCCCTTATACCACTTCCCCCTCTTTGGGCTCCACCGTACAAGGTTTATAATACCCAGAACGTTCTAGAGCATGATTCCTGGTCTCCCACTCTTATCTGTAAACTCCTCACAAACTAGAACTGTGTTTTATTAGCTTTGTATCCCAAGCACCTAACACAGTACCTTGTACAGAGATGGGTCTCGATAACTTTGTTAAGTAAATGCTGGATGAATCACTGGGTCCAAATACTGCTCTGCCACTAACAAGATGCCTGACCTTGGACAACTCACTTAACCAGTCTGAATCATAGTTACATCCATCTGTAATATGAGAGAACTCAACTCTATGTTCTCTGAGGTCAAGTTACTATATGAAATCAGATAAGCGAAATGTCTCCCTACTCTCCCATCTCTTAAGCCTGATTAATGAAGCATAAAGCTGGCTACACTAATAAAGGAGCATTCAAATCTTTTCGGACCACATTAATCTATAACTAAGATATATCCTAAAATCCTAGCATTTAGCAACCTCTTTGGGGGCCGAAGTAAAACTGTACTGGTGATTATAACGTACTCTCAATGACCAAGGCATTGTCTAGACCTATGTTGTCCAATACGGCAACTGTCAGTCCCATATGCCTATTGGGCACTTGAACTGTGCCTAGTCCAAAATGAGATGTGAAGTAAGTATAAGATACACACTGGCTTTCAAACATTTAATACCAAAAAAATGAAGAAGAAGAATGTAAAATATCTCAACAATTATGTTATACTGATTACGTGTTAAATGATCATATTGGGCTAAATATATTATTAAAATTAATTTTACCTTTTACTTTTTTAAGGTAGCTATGAGAACATTTAGCATGAAGGAAGTTTAGTGACTCATTCTATGTCTACTGGGCGGTGCTGCTCTAGAAGCTATCAGAGATAGAAAGATGAGTGGCTTAGTCTCTGACCTTTAAGATGACTTAATATAGTGGAGAGAGAAATGGAGAGGAGGAATAGATCCAAAAGTAACCAATACAAGACAGAGCGACTGTGAGACAAAAGAATAGAGAGACAAAGTGCTACCCGAGTGAAGGGGAGGGAATCATTCCATCGTGGGGTTTTATTTGAAGGGGGATTCTGGGCGGGGTGGGCGTGGATTTATGCTGTGTTTCGGCATCATTTTTCTCACAGAGATTTGGGTATTATCACAATAGGCATTTGCTAACAGTTGCAGAGGAACCAGAGAAAACCAACCGAAACCTGGACTCAAAGATATTATTGTCCTTAAAATCCTCTGAGAACAAGAAAAAATCTTGTTTTTATTTCCTGCCTGCGGTGTTAAAATCTATGCACGGATGGGATGATACAAATTCTCCAAAATAAAGCACTACGGCTCGACTTTCCCTATACTGCTGTAAAAAGACAAACTGTTGCTCACAATGCAATCTCTTGAATTGGCTAAATGGTCTTTCAAATAAACATATTGAGAGATGGGTCTCCCGGGTGCTTATAAATTTCTCCAGTCCCTTAATGAATGTTATCAGTGTGACTTCATGACAACTGGATGGAAAATGAAAGACGTGATGTGGAGCAGAGTTGGCTGGGATGGGTTTAATAGACATCCACTTTGTAATTCCAGATTCACAATGGTCTTACGCAATAGCAAGTGAGACCTACAGGCAGAAAACAGAATTCTACCTTTAACAATCCAATAGCTAACATGTAAAAGAATGAAATGAGAACATTCTCTAACACCATACACAAAAATAAACTCAAAATGGATTAAAGACCTACATGTAAGATGGATACTATGAAACTCCTAGAGGAAAACATAGGCAGAACACTCTTTGACATAAATCACAGCAATATCTTTTTGGATCCATCTCCTAGAGTAATGGAAATAAAAACAAACACAAACAAATGGGACCTAATGGGAGCAACCTAAATGCCCATCGACAGATGAATGGATAAAGAAGATGTGGTACATATATGTAATGGAATACTACTCAGCCACAAAGAAGAATGAAAAAATGCCATTTGCAGCAACATGGATGGACCTAGAGATTATCATACTGAGTGAAGTAAGTCAGAGAAAGACAAATATATGATATCACGTATATGCAGAATCTAAAAAAAAAAAAGATACAAATGAACTTATACACAGTAGAAACAGACCCACAGACATAGAAAACAAAGTTATGATTACCAAAGGAGAAAAGGGGATGGGGGAGGGATAAATTAGGAGTTTGGGATTAATATATACACGTTACTATATGTAAAATAGATAACCAACAAGGACCTACTATAGAGCACCAGGAACTATACTCAACATTTTGTAATAACCTCAAAGGAAAAGAATCTGAAAAAGAATATATGTGTGTATATATATGTGTATACATGTGTTTACATATATATATATGTATAAAACTGTATCACTTTGCTGCACACCTGAAACTAACACAACATTGTAAATCAACTATACCCCAATAAAAAAAAATTCAAACAAACAAAAGAACAACAATCCAATAGCTATTCCTTCTTTCCCTTCCTAACAGAATTCTGCTTTTGCTGGAAGAGGCAATATGCCCGGCTAAAAACTTCTTTCCCCAGCCTCTCTTGGAGACAGGATAACCAGATAACACAGTTGAGGCCAATGAAGCGTAGTAGGAAGTTGAGCAGGGCTTCTAAGGGAGCTCCTGCACCACGGCAGACTCAGACACGGCATCCTCCACCGTGCACTCTCTGCTCTGCCCTTCTTCATGCCTGCAATGTGGGCACAGTCACTGGGGGGTGGGGAATAGCTGATTACGGCCCCGCAAGCAGCAATCGCACACTGAGGATGGCTGAGGAAGGAGCTGGAGCCTGGAGCCGGGGAGTCATTATGGAGCCACCAGGCCTAGAATGTCCAACTCCAGACTCTTTGTTATGTGAAAAATATTAAATAACTATTTGTTTAAGCCACTTCGGTTGTGTACCCAACCAATGATTACAGCTTCTTTGTTTGGTTGGTGATTTTCACCAGATGGGTTGATGTGTGTGATCTACCAACGCAACATTAATGGCAATGGCAGTGTCCATCATTACTGATTAATGGAACATGTAACCTAAAAAAATAAAACACATAAGCTGCAAGAAAGGTTATACTGGGCGTGACCTGTGGTTTTTCTGGTCCAGTGTTGTCACGGACTGTATTCACTAACACATCTTAAGAGCCTGAGGACGATGATAAACTTGTATTGAGTACTTGCTATTGACCAGGCACTGTTTTCAATGTATTATAGATATTATGCATTTAATCCCTGGACGGATTCTGTGGCAAACGTAGTTATTTTTCCCATGATACAGATGAGGGGAAGGGAGGGCATGTGGAATTAAATGATGTGCCCCGAATCCCAACTACTAAGTGGTAGATGCATCAGAATTCAAATCCATGTGAGCTGATGCTAGAGCATACCCCTCTACCACCTATATTTGATTGCCTGCGGCTCACAAAGAGCCCGAAATGCTTCCCTCAATGATTCTTTAAATGCCTAGGGTAACCATTCTTTTTTTAAAATTGAAGTATACTTGACTTTCAATATTATATTAGTTTCAGGGATACAATGTACATTATATCCGATATAAAATTATTATAAAATATCGACTATATTCCTTGTGGACCATTCTCTCTCTCTCTCTCTCTCTTTTTTTTTAAAGGGCTTCAAATGCTTGGCTTATTTATTTATTTATTTATTTATTTTTGGCTGTGTTGGGTCTTCGTTTCTGTGCGAGGGCTTTCTCTAGTTGCGGCAAGCGGGGGCCTCTCTTCATTGCGGTGCACGGGCCTAGCACTTTCGCGGCCTCTCTTGTTGCGGAGCACAGGCTCCAGACGCGCAGGCTCAGTAGTTGTGGCTCACGGGCCTAGTTGCTCCGCGGCATGTGGGATCTTCCCAGACCAGGGCTTGAACCTGTGTCCCCTGCGTTAGCAGGCAGATTCTCAACCACTGTGCCACCAGGGAAGCCCTCTCTCTCTCTTTTTAAAAACACCTACCTAATGTTTTAATGTCTTGAACCTATTTACAATTTTATTCAATGCTACTGATACTTCTCCTGGCTTCTCATGGTATGTTTCAAAAGCATCACCACCACCACAAGCAGGGTCACCCAGGACGTATCTCCAGCTGATGGTGGGTTAGAGATAAAATAACGATACATACTCTTTGGTTTGGAACAGGCCAGTTTATATATCCACTGTCCCAGCATCTTGTCAAGTTTAGCATTTGTTCGGGATTTTTCATTTTTAATGAAGTGACATTATTTTTTAACAGCTTTATTGAGATATCTTTGTATATATTTAAAATATATAATATATAAAATTGTATATATTTAAGGTGTCCAATATGATGTTTTGATATACCTCTATCTTGTGAAAAGATCACCACATCAAGCTAATTAACATATCCATCATCTCTGCAGAGTTATCACTGTGCGTGTGTGGTGAGAAGATTTAAGATCTATCCGTCTAGCAAATTTCAAGTCTACAATACAGTACTGTTAACTATCCTCACCGTTCTGTACGTTAGATCTCTAGAATTTACTCACCTTGGGACTTCCCTGGTTGCACAGTGGTTAAGAATCTACCTGCCAATGCAGGGGACACGGATTCGAGCCCTGGTCCGGGATGATCCCAAACGCCATGGAGCAACTAAGCCTGTACGCCACAACGGCTAAGCCTGCGCTCTAGAGCCCACGAGCCACAACTACTGAGCCTGTGTGCCACAACTGCTGAAGTCCATGCACCTAGAGCCCATGCTCCGCAACAAGAGAAGCCACCGCAATGAGAAGGCCGCGGACCGCAACAAACAGTAGCCCCTGCTCGCCACTACAGAAAACCCGCGCGCAACCATAAATAAATAAATAAATAAATAATAAAAATTAGCTATTAAAAAAAAGAATTTATTCCCCTTGCATAACTGAAACTTTGTACCCTTTGACCAATATCGCCCCATTTCTCCCTTCCCTCATGTCCTGGCAACCATCATTCTACACTCTCCCTCTGCTATGGCCTCCTGCAGTAGTGTGCGACACCCAAAGGCAGCCAATAGAATTCACCTTTTAACAAGTGATTAAGTATTAAAATTGGCTACTAATAACCAATCGCTTCTTTTCCAGTCTTTTCCAGATACAGATTTCTCTCCACCACCCTTTCAAGGACAGCATGCAGAGCACCAGTTGATAAAATGAAGTGCTCTCAGACTAGAGCATCTAAGGACAGGGCATCAGTTACCTGTTACTGTCCAACAAACCACCCCAAAACTTCATGACTTAAAACAACCACTGTTTTGTTTGCTCCTAAGTCTATGTGGCGGCAGCTTGGCCTGGTAGCTCAAATATCACTAAATGATCTAGACAGTGCTTATCAAACATTCTGGTCTTGGGATCCCTTGAAGACCACAAAGAGCTTTCATTTAACTGGATTATAGTTATAGATATTCACCATATTAGAAAACAGAATTTTTTTTTAAACATGAATACATAAGCACACATTTTCTATTAACCATCAGCAGTGATGTCATCACACATCACACAACCTCTGGAAAATTCAAATACGCACTTGTGAGCGAAGGAGAGCAAAGAAGGCACTTAGGATTATCCCCATCTTAGGATAAGATGTCTTAGGATTACTATGCAAATAGTTTTGAACTCACAGACCCCCTGAAAGGGCCTCAGGGACCACCAAGAGTCATCAGACCACACTTTGAGAACTGCTGGCCTAAGATGATCTTGTGCACATGTCTGAAAATTGGTACCAGCTGACCCCCGGGCTTCTCTCTCATTATACTACAGTCTCCCATCCCCCCCCCCAGCCATGGTGATCTCAGGGCAGCAAAGAGAGTAAAAGAGGAAGCTACAAAGGGTCTTGACGTCTTGATCAGCAATCCCTCAAGAGTGCTTCCACTACCCTCTAATGGTCAAAACAAACCACGGGGCTATCCCAGGTTCAAAGGGAAAAGAAGTAGGACCCAGCTCTCGGTGGTAGAAGTGCAAAGATATGGCCTTCTTGGCAAACAATCTCCCTCGGACAGCTAACCCCTTCTAGAACGAGGTGGTGGTAGGGCAAATAGTTGACGCTGCTGACTCAGCTGGTCACATGAGCCATCTGGTAGTACATGGTCTGTTATCGGCCTGAGAAATACACAAACGAGTCAGGTCACCACTAAGTGGTGCTGGTGGGAACACAAGACAATTTAGGATAAGACTATGCGAAATACGTGTGGAAAATAAAGGCTGGGGCTTCCCTGGTGGCGCAGTGGTTGAGACTCCGCCTGCTGATGCAGGGGACGCGGGTTCGTGCCCCGGTCCGGGAAGATCCCACATGCCGTGGAGCGGCTGGGCCCGTGAGCCGTGGCCACTGAGCCTGCGCGTCCGGAGCCTGTGCTCCGCAACAGGAGAGGCCACAACAGTGAGAGGCCCGCGTACCGCAAAAAAAAACAAAAAAAAAAAAAGGAAAGAAAGGCCGGACAACAATCCTGTCGTACAGCATGCGGAGAGTAGTCTGAATGTTCTTTTTATAGTGCTCTTGTCATTTATCGTATGAGGTAAATCATAAACACTGATTTATTTTATTGTTTGGCAAACCTTTTTTTTTTACTTTGTAGCTAACAAAAAAGGTTTAATGAAATATTAAGTACTGAATTTCCTTTCCTCAAGCAAGGTATTGACACATTTATAATTTGCACAAAATATTTGTTAACATTTACCATCTACAGTGAGGGTATCCTTATGATATCATTTTCCACCTGAAAACCAGAAGACCAAACCTACTAAGGAGGCCTCAGCATCTCTTCAAAATTTGCCATCTTAAAACCTCTGTAGCTAAAGATAATTTAACACAAGCAGCTGCCGAAGTTCTGAGGATCTAGCACTCCGCAGCGAGGCTGCTCATTTTGACCAGCTGACAACTCTTCATTTGCTCATTTTCAATTCCAAATGTTCTGGCGCACATAACATCACAGGTAATGTGTCAAGTCAATTAGCAGAAAAGAACTCCCCAATTAAATGAGGCCAGATTTATATCAATGGTTTCCGATGTTTCAAATGGAAAGTCAGTTAATACCAATGACAGTTTTTCCATCAGTTTCATGAAAACAAAGCAAAGTTCAAGTCATTCTGTTGAAAGTGAAGCAGCTGATGCTGTGAACACTAGTACACATTCAGTTATAAAGCTCAACACGGAAGGTAAAAGTACTTGTTTTTATGTGAAATATATACTTCTTATTTCGTGGAGGGCAGTGATACGGTACAAACAATGGCATTAGTTCATTAAGAAACCTATGGAAAAAACGGTTCTTGGAATTGGTTTGCTGCATACATTATTCATGATCTGATGGTGCTCAAACAAGCAGGAGTATTCCACCCATCAAAATAGAAGCTGTAGCTGTCAAAATTCCAAATGTGTCTATAAATACACAAAGCAAATGAACTTCAAAATTTTTTGAAAAAGACAGTGTTAAATGCAAATAATAATGATAATAATCAGCACGGCAATACATGCTTTCTTTCTTTGCTACCCTCATCCACCCGATTTTAGAAATGTTTGAGCTTCTGAGTCTTCCCACGGCACAGGATTTTTGCGAGTGTGCAAAGAGTTCTCTAACTTTTGGTTACATTTTTCCAAAATCTACTGAAAATCTTTAGTCAAGTATTCAACAACGGAGAACCAAAATATTTGGCTTTCAACAAACTGTAGTAATTGAAATGAAGCCTGTAAACAGAAGTCATTAAAACATCCATACAGGTTAAAACAGTTATCACCCTCATCTAAGCAGAAATTGCTTTCATGTATTTCCAAAATAATTGTCTAATAGAGTTTAAATGATATCTAGTGTTAAATGACAATTTGTTCACACACACACACACACAAACATATCCATGCAGATGCAAGAGAGAAAGCAAACAATATAAATGATGAGAACTCAGATCACGTACATGATTTAACTTTGAGAGTCTATTACTGTGTTTTGGGATATGTTGTTGAGGAAGAGCCTTTAGATGGCGCTCCTCTCATTAACTGGGTTAATCCATAGATTCTTCACTGAATGAATTCAAATTGGTAAAGCTTACAATTTTGCAGCATCTAAATGTGGTGACATACAAAAGAATTAAAAAGAGACAATTTTTGGATAAGTTTTGTCTGTAAAATATTTCTTGAACATACCTGGAAGCAAAATGATAGTACCTGTAAAAAATTAGTTGGGCTTAAATGCTTACACATTTCAATATCCACAAACATAGAGATGAGAGGATCCCCCTTTAGCAGAATTTGTTCAGAATCTATAAAGAGGGTAAATTCTCAACTAAAAATATTGTGGTCTAAAGAGAAAGAGTTGATTGATCTGTCAACAACTTCAAATTATCAACCACAAAAATGCAACTTTAAAGAAAATTACAGCCAGTTTTATGAAAAAATGATTAAAAACAATAAAACCATATTAAAACACATTCTTTAGGACTTTCCTGGTGGCGCAATGGTTAAGAATCCGCCTGCCACTGCAGGGGACATGGGTTCGAGCCCTGGTCCGGGAAGATCTCACATGCCTCAGAGCAACTAAGCCTGTGCGGCACCACTACTGAGCCTGCGCTCTAGAGCCCATGAGCCACAACTGCTGAAGCCCACGCGCCTAGATCCCACGCTCAGCAACGAGAAGCCCCCGCAAAGAGAAGCCCCCGCACCGCAACAAAGAGTAGCCCCTGCTCACCACAACTAGAGAAAGCCCACGCGCAGCAATAAAGACCCAGCGCAGCCATTAAATAAATAAATAAATTTACCAAAAAAATACATTCTTTAGATAAACATCAGTGACACAGTTTCAATGCAGAAAGACAGCTAAGAAACTAGTAAAAATGTATAAATTACAAACATTAACTCATTATGTTATATACCTGAAAGTAATATAATGTTATATATTAGTTATACCTCAACTTTTTAATGTATAAATATATACAATAATTGCTCTGCTTCTGTTATTCTTTAATGTCAAAGTTATCAATGTAAAAATGTTTTCATTTTGCTGTAATGTATACACATATATATTACTTTTATTTTGAAAGATTTTATTTCTAATAAAACTATTTTTAGATCCATCAGTATAACAAAAGCAAATCATTTGTCAATAAATAAATATTTATTTTGATGGTCAATAAATAAATATTTATTTTAGACCTTCCCCCTTTCACTTTGAAAGCATCCTGGTTTGGACTAACTTATATGGTGACCCTAGTTATAATCGTATGGTTTATGTTTCCGCAGGGCTATCTAATATTGGGTTAAATTGTATTAGGATAAGAGAAGCTTTGATGCTATCATAAGAGGGGCTGAAGAGATACTCAATTTTCACTCAGCATAAAAGATCTTTTTTTTTTTTCTCTCTGTCTTTTTCGCCTGATAGCTTCAGGGAGCAGGATTTGATGGTATATCATCCTGTTGGTTATATTTCTCATTCCTTCCTACTATATTCCATCTTCATGATGCTCAAGGAGGGGTTCTTACTACAGAGTCCCCAAGGGCTCTTCTTGTGAAGGTTAGGATATTTGCCCTAGGCCAGCACAGTGCCCCTTTCCTGAGTGGTCACACCCTGCATGACCCACTCAACCTTATTTGGATCAAGTTCTGAACCAGAAAAGCCACTGGAGAAAGCCAACTGTTATTCCCTTACAGCCCTTCTCTTCTTTCTTTCTCTTTCCTCTCCTCACCCCCACCACTTTTAATAAGTTACCACAGTAAGTAAAAAAGCAATAAAACCCTTCTGTCATTGAATTATAAATAGGAAAGTGTCCTTCTTCATTAATGAATGGTTTTTTGAACTGAAATGTTTTACATTCAGTTTGGTTATTGTTTTCGTTGGTCCTTATTGAGGCCCCACTTCAGTTATTTCCCAGCATGTGGGCAGCTGCTGCATAATATTTTGAAAATGGATTGGCTCAGATCACTACAATGGGAGAGGTCAAGTGTGCCTACATACTTCTGTCGTTTCTATTTTTACAACTGTAATGATCATCACAATTCCCGTTTCTGTTGTTTGTCCATGTTTCTGTTGCTTCTGTTCTAGAGTGTTTTCATTCTCTACCCTGTACGTGAGTTAGGGTGATGCTGGTTGCCCAGAAATCTCAGTGGTCTAAACAATCAAAACTGATTGCTCTCACAAATCAAGCCCAGTCAGCTGGAGGCTGGGGATGTGGGTTGGGTCTCTGTTCCACAGTCTTCCAGAGACCCAGGCTGACTAAGACTTTGCAACTTTCAAGGAACTTGTAAAGAGTCAAACCTGAAACTGAACCACATAGCTTCCGCCTACATTCCATGGACCAGCGCTCAGTCACTCCTAAAAGTACCCAACCGCAAGCGAAGCTGGGAAATGAAGCCCAGCTGTGGGCCTAGGAGGAAAGAAAACAAGTGTGGCGAAGAGCCCACTAGCGTTTGCCACAAACCAATGAGACACAGTCACTGTAGTTATTAGAACCTCCAAACAGGCTGAAGGAAAGCTTTCTGAAGAAAAAACCTTAAAGTATAAGCTCACTGCCAAATGCACGTTATGACTGCTTGTTAAATGATGAAAATTGCCTTTAATTACCAGGGGAACTGGTAATTCATTTTAAAAAGTAGCAACATAACTTGTTTAGGGACTAAAAAAGTTCGTCTCTGAAGAGAATGTGTGATACAAATCGACTCCCCTTTGTCTTACTATTGATACTTCTGAGTATTTGACTGCCCCATATGCCCTGACTGCCCATTTGAAAACAACTGGCAAAGCTACAGCCCTATGCCTCAGCCCTGCTGAACCTCTGGAACAAATTTTACACACAATTACACAGTGTTGAAATCTGGCGCTCTTTGGAATCGCTTGTCTACAACATCATAGCAGAATGGAATTCTCTAACGTAAATCTGAAACTGCTTATCACTGCTACTGCAATAATTTTGCAAAATCGATTTGTATTTTGCAAGTTTGTTGCAATCATTGCAATCCTTCACCGTCTTTGACAGAATTTCCATTCTCATTTTACAAGTGAGGTAGCAAATGACGCTCAAAGTTCTCGTTTTGCAGTCCTGAACTGGGCCCCCTCTCCTGTATCTTTATCTGCAGATAGATGATAAGTAGATAGATAGATAGATAGATCGATAGATAATCTGCATCTGTAGTTTCATCATCCTTCTTGTTAATGTATTTGTGAACATGTTTCATCTACAAGTGATAAAAAAAAAATTGACCACATCTGCTTTCATGAATCTCTGCCCTAATTAATGACAATCACATTGGTAGAGCTTACTTCCGAAATTGTCTTCATAAAAGCATTTACATGATGGCAAAGGAAAATGGTATGATCCAAACTAGATTATTGTTTAAGCCAAAAAAATATTCATTTTACCTGTGTTAGCTCATTTGTTCCTTCATTTTTATTTCATTTCTCCATTCATTCCTTCAGTCAATCATTCACAAATATGATTCCATCATTTTAGTCAACTGAAAAACAGCTACATCTGTGGGGTTCTTTTCAGAGGACACATTCTGAGCAACATGAACAGGGTTCAAGTTCCACAGACACAAAACTACAAGCAGAGAACTCTTGTTACTAAGTTGTATTCATGACATATTTGTACGTGCTGCACAGATATCCAGTTCACACATTCATTTATTTTTTCCAGCTGTACTGAGGTATAATTTTAAAAAATTGTAACATATTTACAGTGTACAATGTCATGATTTGATATACACATATATTGTGAAATGATTAACATGATCAAGTTAATTAACACATCTGTTATCTTCCATGGTTACTTTTTTCCCCTTTTTTGAGAATGCTAAGATCTACTCTTTTAGCAGAGTTCAAGCATACGATACAGAATTATTTAATACAGTCACCATGCTGTACATTATAGCCTCAGAATTTATTCATCTTATGATTTAAAGTTTGTACCCCCTTTGACCAGTATCTCCCAACCCACAGCCTCTGGCAACCACAGTTGAACTCTCTGTTATTCTGTGAGTTTTCATTTATTTATTATTTATTTTTAGATTCCACATATAAGTGATAGCACACAGTGTTTGTCTTTCTGTCTGGTTTGTTTCACTTAGTATAATGCCCTCCAGTTTCATCACTGTTGTTGCAAGTGGCAGATTTTCCCTCTTTTTCATGGATGAGTAATAATATTCCATTGTATACATACATCACATTTTCTTTATCTACTTAGCCATCAGTGGACACTTAGGTTGGTTCCATAGCTTGGCTACTGTAAATAATGCTGCAGTGAACACGGGGGCACAGATATCTCTTCAAGATAGTGGTTTCCTTTCCTTTTTATTTATACCCATAAGTGGGATCACTGGACCGTGTGCTAGCTCTATTTTTCTCAGGAGTCTCCTTACTGTTCTCCACAGTGACTGCACCAGTTTACATTCTCACCACCAAAGCACAAGGGCTCCCTTGTCTCTACATACTCGCCAGCACTTGTTACTTCCTGTCGTTTTGATAGGGGACATCCTTATTTATTCATTTATGCATCTGTTCTTCACTTACCTATTGAGCAGGTACCAGTGCTGGGCACTGTCTTAGATGCTGAGGGTCCCAAGATGGATCCCAAGACAGACAAAGTCTATCCCTCATGGAACTTCCATTCCTGTAGAGAAGACACTCAATAAGCAGATATATGGATGGATAGATGATATATATATAATATTTATAGAATTATCATATACATATTCATCGTTAACAACCGTAGATAACAATGATATATATTATATCATGGGTAAAGCCAATCTGTGACTTTTCCTGTCTCGACAACAGCCCTATATAAACACCCACATTCTACCTCTGCCCTTTTAGCATTCAGCACTTCAGGAACATTCTGGCGATTGGTGAACAAAAGGGCTACAGCATAATAAAAGGTATCAAAGTTCATGAGTGACTGGGATACACATACAAGTGTTGCGTTTTGCCATTTTTAAATTATATTATTTTAGAAAAGAAGACTCCAGGGCCCCAAGTTGTTGCTGGTTGAGTTGTTTCTCTTCTTCCCGTCACATGAACACAAATATATAGAATTCTAAAGGCACTGAGAGATCATCTTCGCTCACCATATTATGTTACAAATGAGGCGAGTTAGGTTCAGAAACATGAAGCAATTTGCCCGAGATTACAGAAGTAGTCGGGGGAAGAGCTGGACTGGATTTCTGTTCTAGTTTTACATCCCTGGGAGAGCACAATAATAACAATCTATTTTATAATACTAATGAGAAGGCAGACTCAGCTATATAAAGTGCGAATTTGAGGTTGTAAACTAGAAAATTGAAAAGTCTATTGAAAGTCGTTTTCTTTTCTTTCTCTCCCTGCCTCTCTTAGGGAATGAGACAGATTTTCTTCACAAAGTTGAATGACTTTCTGACATGGTTGGGAAACTGAATCGGAGCCGAAAATTGAGGAAACAACACACTGGAGAAAAAGAAATTAAATTCAGGATTGTCCCCCTAAACACAAGCCAACTGGAAGGCACTTTTTCAGAAAAATATACCGGGAGTCCTGAAACGCTCACACCCTTTGACTCAGAAATGCACTTGTAGGAACTGGTCCTAAGGAGATAATCAGAGATCCAACTAAAGATTTATATTCAAGGATACTCATCACTGTGTTGTTCATGATGGCAATATATACATATTTTTAATACACATTTATATATTTATATAACAGACTAAACATCCAACAAACAAAGCCGTGAGTTAAGTAAAGTATGGTATGGATTTTTCTCTGATTATTCATGATGTGAGAGAAAATGCTCACAATGTAAAGTTACATCAGAGATTCTCAACTGGGGATGACCTGCCTACCGAGGGACACTTGGCAATGTCTGGAGTCGTTGCTGGGCACCACAACTGGGGGGAGGGGCACTACTGGCAGCCAGTGGGTAGAGGCCAGGGAAGCTGCTGAACATCCTATAATACACAGGCAACCCTCTCCGCCTACAGCAAAGGATTTTCCTGTCAATAGGGCCACAGCTGAGAAACTCTGTGTCCAATGGATAAAACACACACCATGTTGATTTATCTCAAGCTTTAAGAGGATAAAACAAAGACATCACTGGGTGGTAAAATTAGGGATGAGGTTTATTTTCTTTACACTTTACTTTCCTAAATATTCTACCATGAACATGTATTATTCATAGAGTCAATTAAAAAATTGCAAATAATCCTTCAAAAGCTCTCTGCAGTCTCTCACATCAAATCAAACTCCTCACCTCCACCCTCAGGATCATGCGTAACTTGGCCCTGCCTGACCTCTAGGAACCTTCTTCCCCACTTTTCATCAAGAACTCTCCACTTTAGACAGATTTCTCCTGCACCGCCAACCTACCCTTCTCATTTGCTCATCTCCTCGATCATCTGTGCCACGGGGTAACTGCCCACCTCACGGGATTGTTGCGAGGATCAAATGAGCTAAAATGTGCAGAAGGATTTTATAATTGTCGAGTCCACAAAGGGTAGTTTGCACTCTGTCACCATGCCCACCTTCTCTCCAGCTCAACTAAACCCATCCACGATTCAGCTCCTAACCTGTGAATCTCTCTTCCTATGATGTCTGTCCTGACTTCCCCCAGGCTGTTTTGGGGAACTGTGAGCCCTACAACTTTGCCACCCTAGTAAAAGCAAGGTTGAAGTTGAAGCATAGTTTCCCAAAGTATACTCCTTGGAACGCTAGTCTCATATCAGTCGAGGTTATGTCAGGAAATACATGGTACTTCAAATTGGGCGATTTGAGGGAAGTTTAACAATGGGCTATTCACAGAGATGAGGACAGAGTGTAGGGAAACCACAAGAGATAGAGCAGGGCCCCCAGATCTAGTAACAGCAGGGAGCTGTGACCGTCCCTAGGGGAAAGAGGGTGGAACGATTTACTGAACCCATAACCAAGAAGGAAAGAGTCCTAGGGAGAAGGTTCCAGATAGGAGCTGGGAGTTCTGTCCACAGACACAGCCAAATATAAGTGACCCAGCGGAGTGTGATCCAGAGAACACCGTAACCTGACTCTCCTTCCTTCCTCTAATCACCTGCAGGTAGGCCTTACTGGCCAAACCAACCCAGAAGTTAAGGTGTGTATCAGTCAGGGTTCTCCAGAAAAACAGAATCAATACTGAGAAAGAGAGAGAGATTAACTGTAAGGAATTGGCTCATGTGATTGGGGTTGGAGTGGGAGGCTGAGAGTGAAATCTTGAACTAGAATTTCTTCTTCAGGAAACCTCAGTTTTTGCTCTTAAGGCCTTCAACTGATTGGGTGAGGCCCACCCACATTACAGAGGGTAATCTGCTTTACTTAAAGTGCACTGATTGTACAGGTTAGCCACATCTACGAAATACCTTCAGAGCAACATCTAGATTCACTGTAACCATGACAGAGGTCAGCCTCCCTCGTGAGCGCACAGCAGAGGGAGGGAGGGCTGAGGGCAGACCTGGAGGAGCAAAGAGGAGACAGAAGCTCTCCAGCACAGTTTTAAAGGCCATCTTGTGAGCAACAGTCTTCCATGGGAAAATAAATTTGAGAAACACTGAGTTAAACAAAGTTAAACCAATTATATCCCTGGTAAAATGAAGCGGGGAAGCACTGTGAACAAGAGAGGTGGGATGTGCAAAGGCTCACAGTTAATAAGTGGGGATAAACGTACACTGCGGGTGTCAATGGTCTTATGAAGCTGGAGTAGGATGCCCAAGTGGAGGAGGGCAGGCAGGGGGCCATTAAGTGGGAGACTTTACAGGCTGAGGACTTCAGCGTATATAATTACGAGGTTTAATTTTATTCAAGAGGTAATTGAGAGGTATGCTGGGCTCCTTAGAATGAGAGTGACCTAATCCAAATAAAAGCCAAAGAAAGTATTCATGCTGCTATGTGTAGGATGCACTGGAATAAAGACAAGAAACTAAGAAGACAGAAAGGAGGCAGCTGATACACTGGGATCTAAGGTGGCCGTTCATTATTATGGGATTATGGTGGGAATGAAAAGGAAGCAGGAGAGCCAGAAAAGCTTCCAGAGGAAAAAATGCTTAGCGGCAGGCTTGAAGTAGAGAGGAAAGGAGGGAGATACTTCTAAAGGTGGAAAATAACTGCAATGTTATTTCATCATAATTGAAGGTCTAGGATACTCACGCAGTCCAGCCAACTCCAATCAGCAACCAGTTCTCTCATCCCCAACAAAAGTTAGAAGATGCTTTATGTGAGAGGTCAAAATAACACAACCCCCATCCACTCCACTGTGCCACCGGAGAGCCATTTCTTATAATAATAATATAATTGAGACGAAAACTGCAGAAGCTTCTTGAGGAAAAAGCTCAGAAAAGAATAAGCTCATAATGGGAAATGATCAGTGTAACTGAAGAAAACTGTGGAAGGATCGTGTTACCGGATGCAATAAGAGAGTGTCTTTCATGATTGCAGTCGATGAGGACCTCCACACTCCAGCAGGCAAAGAATCAGGAACCAGGGAAGAAAGGCCATGTGCATGTTTTCTACAAAATATTAGTCTCTCGTGCCGGCACCTGAGCTTTTCATGGAAATGCATAAAGCTGTGTCCCGTTCCCCATCACAGCCTCCAAGGAGGACACAGGTAAAGCCTCACTCTCTCCAGCCACCCAACCTGCCACAGTGGACAGGGAAGACGGTTTTGGCATATACCATGGCCCCAAAGTAATGGCCATTGTTCTGAGAGTTGGATGATACAGACCCTGGCTCTGCCACTCGACTTGAGCAAACCCCTTCACCTCTGCTTCCTCGCCTTTCGAACGGAAATAACTTAGAGTGATAACACGATTACATAAAATAATGTAAATAAAAACATTTCATGGACTGAAAACTATAATCCGGTTTATGGTATGACTGTTCATTGGGATCCTTTTGCTATCAGCAGTCACCACGACATCCACTGGCCCCACCTTGAGTAGAAAAGGGCATTTGGAGCTCGGGACTCGGGTGCACTGAAGACACAGAGAGACGCCATCCACAAATGGATTCTCTAGGGTCCCCAATGAGTGGGAGAAAAGTACCAAGAGCCCAGAACTCGGTTTCCTCCCTCCCTTCTTCCTACCTGGTTGCCATGGAAACCCCTAGTCATACTTCCAAAGATTCATTTGACCTGCCATTTTGATGTGATAGAGACAGAAAAATAGGCTTTAATATAGTTAGAATTAAAGACTAGTGTTAATTGCTTCTACAGAATTTTTCAGCCATTTAATTAAGGAAAAAGCAAACAGCGGTAATTTTCCCCAAAGGTCAGTGAACAAGAACATAGAGGTAATTGCTCTTCTCTCAGAATGGCTTCAACTTGCCTGATAAAATACCGTCTCCCCTGAGTAAGAAGTTACTGTTTTCCCAGAAGACGTGGCAGAAAATTAGAAAATGTCAACTGTGATGGCAGTTCCCATTACAGAGGGCCTGAGATTAAGAAGAAACCATGAGCTGTGTCCTCTTGCCACATCAACCATTAAAGATTAGAAGAGGGACTTCCCTGGTGGTCCAGTGGTTAAGACTCCATGCTCCCAATGCAGGGGGCCCGGGTTCGATCCCTGGTCAGGGAACTAGATCTGCATGCCGCAACTAACAAGTCCGCGTGCCGCAACTAAAGATCCCACGTGCCGCAACTAAAGATCCCACGTGCCACAACTAAGAGCCCGCATGCCGCAACTAAAAAAGATCCCACATGCCACAGTGAATATCCCGCACGAGGCAACGAAGATCCCACGTGCCGCAACTAAGACCCGGCGCAGCCCAATAAATAAATAAAATATTTTAAAAAGATAAAGATTAGGAGGGATCCAAGACCCACAAGTTACCGACGATATCACGGTAGTCCAGTCAGCGGGTCACGTTAGCAACTCCAAGAGTTCTATAAAACTGAGAGAGTACATTTCAGACTGTGGATGTGATGACCACACAACGAGAGCTCACGTTCATTGAGTGCTGACAACGTACGCTAGGCACCAGGCGGAGCTCCTTCCCTCCATCAGCCCACTGAATCCTCACAAAAATCTCTTAAAGTAAGTGTGATTATTTGCCTCCACTCTACAAGCAAGGAATCAGAGGTTTAGGGAGTTAAGTACGTAAATAGCTGAAGCCCTCCAAGAGAATAAGGAGCAAAGCCACCATCCCAGTGTGGACAAGTATAAGAATCCCAAGGTCAAAGCAGCCTGTCCATAAATTCAGGGTGATTACCATCAGCATCTCAAAGTTCTTGCATCTTCCTGCTCACACAGACCCTCAAAAAAAATCCTCCCACCCCAAAAGAGCAATAAAAGCCTTCACAAGATGCCTCTCCTGTGCCCATGGACCAGCTTGTCAGCCAGTCAGCACCTGCCATTTTCACAGCCCTTTCTCCTCCAGTTCCCTCCATCAATGTCTTTGCTAATGCAGCCACTAGGGGGAGACTCAATGCTGACATGGCTGATGGACATCTTGGAACAACCTTGCCCATGTCTCCTCCTCGTCCAGAGTTGCCAGTTTTGAAAATGCCAGAGTGGTCCTGGGTGCCACGGAGAAATGGGGACACTGGCTCTCATCCTTTCACAGTGATGCCCGTTGTCACAGGGACCCTGAAGCAGCTCACTGAGTGTCTGGTCCTCCCCTTCCTCATGAGGGTTCAATACCTGACCCTCCTTTCCTAGTTTTCCCCAGTCCCCTTCCCTGCACCTCAGGCACAGAAGCAAACACAAGAGAACAGAATATCGAAGTCAGTTTACACTAGGGTATTTTTCAGAGCACCTTTCATAATTAAAACTTCTATAATTCAAGAATAATTTTCCTGTAGGATTGACAAAGAATAGCATCATGTAGTTTTGTTTATCAGTGACCGTAGTAACAGCACAGAGTTTTCGATTCACTCAGTCCTCCAGTTCTAAACATATGTGATTACGGACTTTTTTTTTTCTCATTTGGGGAGGTTCACATTAGTTCAAATTTTGTTCCAGAAATAAGACTTTGTAAGTATATTTTTAACCACATTTATTTCATATTTACATAACCCAAATTCACATAAGGCTATATTAATACAGGAATATTTCAGCCCTTCCCACTTTCCGCCTGTTTCTAAAGAGGAAGTAATCTTACTTGTGAGTTAAGCGCCGAAGTGTCTCCTATGGAGTGTGGTATCTGGGAAATGAGATGATTCTCAGAGAAATAAAAACAGATTACCCACCCCAGAGGCCCAAATGTATCACAGAGGGTCAGATACCGGCTAGCTTTAGGAAGGTATGACTGTATATGAACAACTTAGGGATGGAAAAGAAAGAGGTGGTGAATGAGGGAGTATCACCGTGATGAGGGTAGAGTTTAGAGGACAGGACAAAAAAGAGATACTTAGCTCTATACTTGATCGGGGACTCGTAGTCAAGAGACCAAAAAGCTGTGCCTTTTGGCTTCAGGGAAGAGTTTTCAAAGATTAAAGAGAAAACGGGAAGAGAACATTTTATTTTTTCATGAGCCACTTCCAGAGAGTTCTTAGGAGTGCTGTTATAAGGCATTATAGAAAGACTGAGAACAATAAAGATTTCTAAAGAAGATGCTCTTTGAAGCTCTGCTAGCATTAAGAATGTACTCCCCTCTTTGGCATTTTTTTTTTCAAGAGGCTGAGTACAGATGTGATTTGCTGTCAGTTATGTTTTTCTGCCACAATACTGTTTCTTTGAAGGCAACATTGCTCAGAGACTGAGCCATATAGGGCTTCAGTTGCACTCAGGTTATACAGAGTAACAAAGAACTCCCTCTCTTTTCCGGAAAAAAAAAAATTGGCCCTCAAGCGTATCATACATATAAACAGATACCAACCAAGGCCACCAACTTCTGAATCTCAGTATGACATGAACTGGGACATATACCATAAAAGTTGAGTGCCTTCTAGAATCGGCGCTATCTTCCTTCATACCAGTAGGCGTGTTTAAGATACTCAGACCCATTCAAACACTCTGGATTTTTCACAGCAAATACTGCCAAGAGATTTGTGCTTTCTGGGTAGTTTTAGATACGTGCATCTCCATATCCTTTTTTTCTTCCCTTATTCTCCTCTTTGGGCCACAAAGTCAAATTTTACAGATCTCACTCCACTCCATTGCTGAATCCATCCCATTCTCCCTGTTTAAAACTAGGATCACAATCACCTCATATGACTGCTCATATCAGTTCCTAGTGGATTACAACAACGACCATTTATTCAGCTCATGATTCTGGGAGTTGGCTTGTTGTTCTTCTGATCGGGGCTGGCTCAGTAGATCCCTGCTGGACTTCTCTGTGCTTCTGGCGTCAGCTGATGGACAGATGATGGCTGGATGATCTAAGGTGGTCTCACTCGTACGCTGGGCGGTTGGCAGGCTCGCGTGACAGAGCCATGCGCCTTTCATCATCCAGCAGGATTGCCTGGGTTCCTTCACACAGTGGTCACAATGTCCCAAGACAAACAAAAGCAGAAGCCGCATGGCCTCTTGATGCCTTGGTTTGGAACTCACTTGATGTCACTGGTCACAGCAAGTCCCCAGGCCAGCCTCAGTATCAAGGACCGGGAGATAGACTCCATCTCTTGATGAGAGGAGCCGAAAAGTATTGAGGCCATTTTTTTGCAATGTGTTTCACTATTGTTGTATCTGAATTCATTCTACCCCACTGCAGAGAATGACACCGCAGCTGAAGCTTCATGCACTCTTCCTGCCATTTACTGGCCGCTCCTGAATCGGGAGCAGTATTTTGGCAAAGCTCCTATGAAGACTACCAAAAGGTAACCACTTACGTGGTGTGTGTGTGTGTGTGTGTGTGTGTGTGTGTGTGTGTGCGTGTGTGTGTGTGGGGGGGGGTAGTGAAAGCCCTGCGTATGTGCTAAATTCCAGTAGAGCCGCTAGCGTTGCTACACGGCCTGCAGGGAGAATGTCCCCTCTTATGTATCTTCATTAACTGGTTAATCGAGTGGAAAGATGGCCCTTAGAAGAGGACTCTGCCGTAACGGAGTGGGACATAAGGCATACAGACGAGACATATCGAAAAGGATGAATCCAGAGACTGGAGACAGAGATAGCCAAGGTCACCCGGTGGAGAATGGGAGTGGGGTTGGGAGGGAAAGGGCCCTTCACTAGTTACAGAGCGATAGAATGTCCTAGAAATTTGAGGGGGCTGCTACTAACAGATAGTAGGCACATGAAATGGTGATGGAAAATTCCAGTCACCTCACAAGTTTATCTAGCCCCTTTTTTCCTAGCCTACCCTCTCCCTTCCCACCTCCCCCATCCTCACTCCAATTCACTGATCCCCATTTGCAATTTGCTAAATGATGTCTTCTTTGTCTTAATACCCTGCCAGCGCCTGACACAGTGACCAACTCTTAAAGGTGGTCAGCAAGAATGAATGATGCTTGGGGGGGATGAATTGGGAGACTGGGATTGACATATATACACTAATACGTATAAAATAGATAATTAATAAGAATTACAAAAGATAAATAAATAAAATTCAGATCAAAACAAAAACCAAAAAAACGAATGCATGACGGCAAGACCCTGACCCTTGAAATTAGTGAGTTGATCGATTCACTTTTTCCCTGAAGTTTTCCCTAGGTCTGAGTGATTAGGTAATGCAGATCAACATCATTCCCAACTTCATCGATTCTTTTATAATTAACTTCTTATAAAGTGGTGCTCA
This sequence comes from Orcinus orca, assembly GCF_937001465.1. Lineage (NCBI taxonomy): Eukaryota > Metazoa > Chordata > Mammalia > Artiodactyla > Delphinidae > Orcinus > Orcinus orca. The sequence continues at coordinate 13,857,305 of NC_064580.1, forward strand.
ACAAAAGCTTGTTGGATAGAAGGAGGGATGGACAAATGAACACCAAGGGTGGGAAGGAATTCTGAGGTGCAAATACAGCAGCAGTCAGAGGTGGAGCCTGGGACAGACAGCGAGGTTGTCCAAAGGCTTTCACTGAAGAAGAGACATGTGGAGGATGAAAACATTCCCCCAGCTGCTCTGGAGCAGCCAACTCACACAACAGCAAACCTGGTACTTTTATCCTCAGGATGTCTCTGAAAAGATCTGGCCTCGTGATCTTGGGTTGTTTTAGTTTTGAACCATGACTTTGCTAGGGAATGTTTTAAAATGCGAGCTTCCTTTGAACGAGTTTTTGCACAGTCCTTTGGCTACTCAATTAGTTCTCTCCAAAGTCTGATCCTCATTTCCACATCTGTGTCGTCCACAACATCGACAACATTTGTACACTGTGATAGAATAATAAAATCATGTAGCTTACAGACATCTGTAGCTCTCGGTGTTTTAGAAACGCAGATCTGTAGTATCAAAATTTTAAAGGAGAAAACCCGTAGCCATCATTTTATTTCTCTGCCTATGCAATCCAACAACATTACAAAAATCCCGTCATACGACATAAACTGTGGCATCAAAAGATGACTTCAATAAATGAAATATTGTTCTGTCCTTTCTGTTTAATTATGTAGTCCCAAATCCAATTTTGGGTTGAAAGCCACTTGATTGATTTTGAAACTATGTATGTCGGGAATAGTCTCTTCAAAATTATAACCAAATAAAGAAGTTAATAAAATCGACTTTTTTTAAAAAAAGCAAAACCTGCCCATATCTGGTATCTTCCTTCTGTAGAGTCTGGCATATTTTATTATTTTATTTCAATTAGTATTCAAGGAGAGCTTTTGAAACCATTTTGATTACCCTGACAGCTGAAATAAAATTTTTACAAGAGCAGCATATTTGGAGCCAAAGATCGGGTTGACACAATGAATGCAATGATGAAAATCATTTTACAGTAGTCCAGCTTAGCATATTGGCTTCATTTAAAATTTATATCACAAGGGTTTAAAAAAACAAAAAACAAAAAACAACACTTTTCCTCTAAAAGAAAACAGTAGCTTTCAATTCTTTCTGTTGGCCACAAAAAGTCCTAAAGCTTTGGAGACTTAAATAGTTATCAGAGTCCCAGAAACCCATTACCCAGCATCTCTGAATTATTTTCAGAGGTTTTGAAAAGGAAAGATACCCTGGGAGCTACACAATTAAGAAATGAGTCAATTACCAGAACAGTAGCCTCCTACAGAGACTTAATAAACTGTGCTTGAACATGTGAAGTGCTCCCAGTAAAAACCCGCCCTCTCAAAACTGTGTTCTAATGGACACTGACGCAGTAGTGGTCGCAGATTCAAACTGGCAATCAGATTCAAGACACATTTCAGGCTTTCGTCTCCATTTACATCCCTTTGTAGAAGGTTAGAGGACAGGGAACAGCATCTTCCTTTCATCAGAAACCTGTGGTACACAGAATCATGGCCTCCCAAAGATGCCCACATCCTAATTCCCAGAACCTGTGAATACGTTATGTTAAATGGAGAAAGGGAATTAAAGTTGTAGATGGAAGTAAGGTTGATAATCAGCTGACCTTAAAATAGGGAGATTATTCTGGATTGTCCAGATGGGCCTAAAGCAATCACAGGAGTCCTTAAAAGTGGAAGAGCGAGGCAGAAGAGATTAGAGGGATACAATGTTGAGAAGGACTCAATCCACCATTGCTGACCTTAAAAACGGAGGGAGAGACAACAGCCAAGGAATGCAGGCGATCTCTAGAATTTGGAAAAGGCCAGGAAATGCAATCTCCCCTAGAACCTCCAGAAAGGAACACAGACCTGCTGACACCTTGATCCTAGCTCCGTGAGATACGTGACAGACTCCTATCCTACAAAACTGTAAAGTAATATGTTTATGTTGTTTTAAGGTGCCAAGTTTGCGGTCATTTGTCACAGCAGTGACAGGAAACTCATACGACACTCAACAGGTACCCAAGTGCACAGCTTATTTTGTCCCCACACCCACGCAGGAAACGCAAGGCTGCCACAGAATGACACCCAGGGTGTGCATAGGTCACCTTGACACAGAGGCACCACAGCTACAGCTTCCCGACAATCTTTCATATGGGGCCAGTGATACAGGCCCCAAACCTGCACGCCAGCCCCCAGCAGCCCTGGTCCAGGAGCGGTCTCCCAGACCAAGGCCTCACAACAAACGGAACAGGCACAGTACGCCACATTCATTGATCGCTACAGCCTGCAGAGACACAGGACTGAAGTCCTTCTCACAGGCAGGCTGGGATCAGCCCAGGGCTGAAGTGAACCCTTTCCTCACAGTTATGGTCCCAATGTCATTATATCTACTACATTCTAAACCTGAGCAATCTGTCATTGTTTGAATCTTGGGTACAAGTAGGGCCCCCTCCCCACAGACATCAAAGGCCAAGGACTTGCTTTCCCTGGACACAGGCAGCTTGGAAGGACACGGCTGTGTTTCAGTGCTCACCAATTCAGTGTTCCATGTTACTTTATGGAACATCCCTACCACACGTAATGAGAATCAGCTGTGTTTACATCACCACGAATTGGGACTTCCCTGGTGGCGCAGTGAATAAGACTCCGTGCTCCCAATGCAGGGGGCTCGGGTTCAAACCCTGGTCAGGGAACTAAATCCCACATGCATGAGGCAACTAAGGAGCCAGCGAGCTGCAACTAAGACTCGGTGCAACCACATAAATAAATAATCAGGGAAGGATTTAAAAAATAAATAAATCACCAAGAATTATGCAGGAATAGAGCTAGAAAGAATGACAGGCATTCTGAAGATACATTTTTGTCAAGGAAGAAGAGTGACACGCGCACCTGGAGATGAGCACAACACAGAGTAGCAGGTGGTAAAGTAGGATGCAATGGGATGCAAAGCTGGAGGACTGGAGGAGGGAGGAAGAAAATTCTGGAAGAATCAGTGAAGAGCAATTTAACACAAGGAATGGGTTAATATCAGAAATGGGAGACATCAGGGGCAGGTTTGTGACAGAAATTTTTTTTTTCTTGGTTGTTGACTAGCTCTAAACCTCACCACGTCTGCAGTCACCCTTCCTCCTATCTGTTTGGGAGCCTGGCTTCTCTACCCTCCACACAAGGACAGTAGCAGGCCAACCCTCTTCTCAACCTCCACGCTGGGAAAAAGAAAAGATCAGCTGGCTGAGTACTGAAGCATAATTCTATCTTATGACTCAATATGTCACAAAATAGAATCCATTTTTTTTTGCTACTTCTATATAAACACCTCTATTATGTCCACAGAAGACAAAGGTTACCTTGTGAGAGAAATTATTCATGAGGGAAGAAATTAGAATTTTGAACAACCCTCTTAGGTGACCTATACAGACGTATGAAAATAGGACTTCAATCTATACTAGATGACGAATCCAAAAAGATGAAAACATAATCAAATTGCAGTAGCACTCAATTTAATTTAACCTTTGAGGGGCCTGGTCAATGGTCTCTTAAAATTAATTTCACCCAGTGATTCTCCAGGGAACAGAGAGAAAGAACTTATATTTAAATACATGCATGCACAGTTATAAACATACTTTATAAATGTTTATAAATGTAGTTTATTTGCCTTTATGTTTTTTCTCCCAACAAAGAATTCTAGATTGATTAAGGCTTCTCAGCTTAAAAAAAATCTCTGGAAAAGAGGCTTCATTCTGAAAAACTCCAGGATTAGTGTTCAATCCTGAAGTATTTCTGAAAAAACTTTCACCAAAAAATGTAAATTTTACACTGCCCTCGTTATTAAGCCAACTTGTAATAGGTTTTTCTTAGGGTTTTAGCACTTACGAGATTCCTGATTAAAAATTCACCAAAAGTTTAATATCCAACAATAAGTTCAAAGAAATACTCAGACTTCCTTTTCTAAACTTTTGAGTGGGTCATTTAATTCCTGTAAAAAATATTAAAGTAGAAATCAATAATCTACCAATTTGACAAGGCTCTTCCACCTGTAGGAACAAGATAAACTTAATAAATTGTCGGCACTAACCAGAAAACATTGACTATATAATTTACCCAAAGTTTAATGGAACAGCTGAATCAGGGGACGCTGCGGAGAGGTGTTTCATAGGAGAAAAAAATGAGCTAATTTATATAAGAATTATTAAAGCCATACTTGGAGCTGCTGCTCGATTAAGTTTAAGAAGGAGTAATACTACTGCCAAGGGCTGGCATTTAGGAGCAGGAAGCAGCATTATAAATTGGATCCAACTTTCTGGAAGGCAATTTGGCTATATATATATATATATATATATATATATATATATATATCATAAAGCCATAATAACACATGACCTCATTGAACAGGACTTCTGTTTCTTGGAATTTATCTTAAGAAAATAAAGGAAGGATGTAATAAAATTACACTATTCCTTTTACTTTATTATTTTAAATAAATAATTTTATTATTGCACAACATGGATTACTCTGTTGTTTAAAACTAGAGAAAACTAGAAACGATGAAAATGCTTACCAATTAAGAGTTGTTTAAATAAATGGTCTTTCTTCTCCTACCCTCGCCCCCTCCAGTCTATTTCCAACACAGCAGCCAGCATCATCTTATAATTAAAATGCAATGACTTGAATGTTAACTCGACTTATTGTGGTGATCATTTCACACTATATACAAATATTGAATCATTATGTTGTACACATGAAACTAATATAATGTTATATGTCAATTATACCTCAACAACAATAACAACAACATTTTAAGGCAATGACGATGGCCATGTCACTCCTGTGCTCAAAACACTCCAGTGGTTCCCCTCAATCAGGGTCAAAGCCAAATCTGTATCATGCTCTAGTGCACATTTTGCACAGTCTAGAGTTGCCATTTAAGTGGCTCTTCCTTGAGCAAGCGTATGTGCCCCAAGTAACCTTTCATCTTCACTTTAGACACAGAAGAGCCTAGGATCTTAGCTCCCTTGTGAAGGACATTCCATTTGATATTTGCCTTGACACCCTCCTACATACATTTTTTAAAAAGTTTTCTCCAAAACTGTAATTATATTAGAGATACTGAGCAGAAAGCTGTTTTTCCCAATCACCACCAAGTGACTATCATCTCTCATCTGGACTACTGCAAAGCTGCCCACCCTAATTATTCTTCCTACTTAATTTATTCTCCACACTACATTTCTTTTTTTCAAAAATATGGTCACAATTTCCCTCAAGCTTAAAACGCCTTCCCATTTCTCTGCAAATGAAGACCCAAATTCCTGATGGTCAAGGTTCTGAAACAGTGCTATACAACAGAAATATATTGGGAACCATGCATTGAATTTTAAATTTCATAGTAGCCATATTTTTTCAAAAACTTTCAAAATGGTAAAAATAATTTTAATACTATATTTAATTTTAGTCAATCTATCCAAAATATGGTCATCTCAATATGGAATCAATAATTCAAGTAGATCTTAAATGTTATCACTACAAAAACTACATAGCTATGTGAGGTGACTGATGTGTTAATGAACCCTACTGTGGTAATCATTTTACAATATATATACAGTGCGTCTCAAACTGGACAAGCCACATTTCACATGATCCACAGCCCCGTGTGGCTAGGGGCTGCCCTATTGGACAATGCAGCTCTACAACAGGGATCCCCAACTGCCAGGCTGCAGACTGGCACAGCAGGAGGTGAGCGGCAGGCGAGCAAACGAAGCTTTATCTGCCGCTCCCCATCACTCCCCATCGCTCACACTACCAGCTGAAGCACCCCCCGCCCACCCCACCCCCGCCAATGGCAAAAGTGTCTTCCATGAAACTGGTCCCTGGTGCCAAAACGGTTGGGGACAGCTGCTCTACAAGGTCAGGACTATGCCCACCTCTTCAGCCTTCTCAGGCTATAGACCTATTTAACCTTCAGGTACTCAAAACTCCAATTCTTTGAACTCTCCTAGTCCTTTATACATGTTGAGTTTTCATACAACAAATGATTTGAAAGAAGACAACAATTAGATGAGCACAACACAGAGTAGCAGGTGGTAAAGTAGGATGCAATGAGATGCAAAGCTGGAGGACTGGAGGAGGCACAGTGTTTTATAACATGTATTTTATGTATTTCTATTTTTTACTTTGCTTTTCTGTTATTCTGTGTTCTTTTCCCTTATTTTCTGCTTCTTCTTAACATATTTTTCTTCTTTTCTTTTTAATATATGTCCATTTCTACTTTGCTTGTCTGTTGTCCTGTGTTTCTTCTCTTTTTCTTTTATCATTATTTTTTTAAAATCATTTTTATTGGTTTGTTCTGTTTCCTTGCCTTATTCTTCAGTTGGCACACTGCTTTGGTTTTGTTTTTAGATTATGTGTTTTTGTTAGTTTTGATTCTAATTGTTTGATTTCGATTTTGAGTTCTTCTATTTGTCCGGTTGTTCTCTTCCTTTTTGTTTTATTTGGCTCTGTTTTTGCTTCTTTTATGTGTGTGTTTCCTTGTTTCTGTTTTTGTTTGTTTGATATTGTTTTTACCACTTCTCTGGGGTTTCGTTTGTCTTTTTTTCTTTAATATATCTTCCACTTTATTTTTTTTTATATTTCAATTTCTACATTGCTTTTCTGTTGTTCTGTCTTCTTTCCCCTTTCTCTTTTTCTTTTTTAAATCATTTTTGTCAGTTTGTTTTCTTTCTTTGCTTCATTCTTCAGTTGGCACCCTGCTTTGGTTTTGTTTTTGTGTTTTTGTCAGCTTTCTTTTTAATTGTTTGATTTTGTTCTTGGGTTCTTTTGTTTGTCTGGTTGTTCTCTTACTTTTTGATTTATTTGGTTCTGTTTTTGTTTCTTTTCTGTGTGTGTGTTTCCTTCTTTCCATCTGTTTGATTTTACTTTTCACCATTTGTCTGGGATTTTGTTAGTCTTCTTTTTTTTTTTTAATCCCCTTTATTGCCAGGATGAGTGAATTGTGGGGTCTTGGTCCCTTGACCAGAAGTCAGGCCTGAGGCTCTGGGGTGGGAGCACCGAGTCCAGGATGCTGGACACTAGAGAATTCCCGGCCCAGGGAAGATTAACTGCCGAAAGCTCTCACGCAGGCCTCTATCTAAATCCAAGAGCCGGCTCCACCCAACTGCCAGCAGCTCCCAGTGCTGGACGCCTCACACCAAACAACAAACAAGACAGGAACACAAACCCACCCATCAGCACACAAACTACCTAAAGTCATACTAAGCTCACAGACACCCCGAAACACACCACCTGACATGGCCCTGCTCCTCAGAGGGAAAAGACTCAGCTCCACCCACCAGAACACAGGCACCAGTCCCTCCCATCAGGAAGCGTATGCAAGCCACTAAAGCAACCTCACCACCGGGGCAGAGAAAAGCAGCAAGAGGAACTATGACCCTGCAGCCTGGGGAAAGGAGACCTCAAATACTGTAAATTAGATAAAATGAGAAGACAGAGAAATATCTTGCAGGCAAAGGGGCAAGATAAAAACTCGTAAGAGGAAATAGGCAGTCTACCTGAAAAAGAATTCAGAGTAATGATAGTAAAGGTGATCCAAAATCTCCGAAACAGAATAGAGAAAATACAAGAAACGTTTAACAAGGACCTAGAAGAACTAAAGAGCAAACAAACAATGATGAACAACACAATAACTGAAATTAAAAATACTGTAGAAGGAATCAACAGCAGAATAACTGAGGCAAAACAACAGATAAGTGAGCTGGAAGATAGAATGATGGAAATAACTACCACAGAGCAGAATAAAGAAAAAAGAATGAAAAGAACTGAGGACAGTCTCAGAGAACTCTGGGACAACATTCAACGCACCAACATTCGAATTATAGGGGTCCCAGAAGAAGAAGACAAAAACAAAGGTTCTGAGAAAATATTTGAAGAGATTATAGTTGAAAACTTCCCCAACATGGGAAAGGAAATAGCCAATCAAGTCCAGGAAGCACAGAGAGTCCCCTACGGGATAAACCCAAGGAGAAACATGCCGAGACACATAGTAATCAAACTAACAAAAATTAAAGCACAAAGAAAAAACATTAAAAGCAGCAAGGGAAAAACAACAAATAACATATAAGGGAACTCCCATAAGGTTAACGGCTGATCTTTCAGCAGAAACTCTACAGGCCAGAAGGGAGTGGCAGGACATATTTCAAGTGATGAAAGGGAAAAATCTACAACCAAGATTACTCTACCCAGCAAGGATCTCATTCAGATTAGACAGAGAAATCAAAAGCTTTACAGACAAGCAAAAGTTAAGAGAATTCAGCAACACCAAACCAGCTTTACAACAAATGCTAAAGAAACTTCTCTAGACAGGAAACACAAGAGAAGGAAAAGACCTACAATAACAAACCCAAAACAATTAAGAAAATGGAAAGAGGAACATACATATCCATAATTACCTTAAATGTAAATGGATTAAATGCCCCAACCAAAAGACACAGACTGGCTGAATGGATACAAAAACAAGACCCATATATATGCTTGCTGTCTACAAGAGACCCACTTCAGACCTAGGGACACATACAGACTGAAAGTGAGGGGATGGAAAAAAGATATTACATACAAACGGAAATCAAAAGAAAGCTGGAGTAGCAATTCTCTTATCAGGCAAAATAGACTTTAAAATAAAGACTATTATAAGAGACAAGGAAGGATAATATATAATGATCAAGGGATCAATCCAAGAAGAAGATATAACAACTGTAAATATCTATGCACTCAACATAGAAACACCTCAATACATAAGGCAAATGCTAACAGCCATCAAAGGGGAAATCGACAGTAACACAATAATAGTAGGGGACTTTAACACCCCACATACACCAATGGACAGATCATCCAAAATGAAAAGAAGGAAACACAAGCTTTAAATGACACATTAGACCAGATGGACTTAACTGACACTTAAGGGCATTCCATCCAAAAACAACAGGATACACTTACTTCTCAAATGCACATGGAACATTATCCAGGATATATCACATCTACGGTCACAAATCAAGCCTCGCTAAATTTAAGAAAATTGAAACTGTATCAAGCATCTCTTCCAACCACAACACTGAGACTAGATATCAGTTACAGGAAAAAAACTTAAAAAAAAATACAAACACATGGAGGCTAAACAATACGATACTAAACAACCAATAGATCACTGAAGAAATCAAACAGGAAATCAAAAAATACCTAGAAACAAATGACAATGAAAACACGACGACCCAAAACCTATGGGATGCAGCAAAAGCAGTACTAAAAGGGAAGTATATAGCAAAACGATCCTACCTCAAGAAAGAAGAAAAATCTCAAACAACCTAACCTTACACCTAAAGCAATTAGAGAAAGGAGAACAAAACAACCCCCCAAAGTTAGCAAAAGGAAAGAAATCATACAGATGAGATCAGAAATAAATGAAAAAGAAATGAAGAAAACAATAGCAAAGATCAATAACACTAAAAGTTGGTTCTTTGAGAAGATAAACAAAACTGATAAACCATTAGCCAGATTCACCAGGAAAAAAAGGGCGAACACTCAAATCAACAGAATTAGAAATGAAAAGCCAGAAGTAACAACTGACACTGCAGAAACACAAAGAATCATAAGAGACTACTATAAGCAACTACATGCCAATAAAATGGACAATGTGGAAGAAATGAACAAATTCTAAGAAAAGTACAACTTTCCAAGACTGAACCAGGAAGAAATAGAAAACATGAATAGACCAATCACAAGCACTGGAATTGAAACTGTGATTAAATATCTTCCAAAAAAAAAAACAGCCCAGGGCCAGATGGCTTCACAGGCGAATTCTATCAAACATTTAGAGAAGAGCTAACACCTATCCTTCTCAAACTCTTCCAAAATATAGTAGAAGAAGGAACACTCCTAAACTCATTCTACGAGGCCACCATCACCCTGATACCAAAACCAGACAAAGATGTCACAAAAAAAGAAAATTGCAGGCCAACATCACTGATAAACATAGATGCAAAAATCCTCAACAAAATACAAGCAAACAGAATCCAACAGCACATTAAAAGGATCGTACACCATGATCAAGTGGGGTTTATCCCAGGAATGTAAGGATTCTTCAATATACGCAAATCAATCAATGTGATACACCATATTAAAAAATTGAAAGAGGAAAACCATATGATAATCTCAATAGATGCAGAAAAAGCTTTTGACACAACTCAACACCCATTTATGATAAAAAAAAAAAAAAACCTCTCCAGAAAGTGGGCATAGAGGGAACCTACCTCAACATAATAAAAGCCATATATGACAAACGCACAGCCAACATCATTCTCAATGGTGAAAAACAAAAAGCATTTCCTCTACGATCAAACAAGACAAGGTTGCCCACTCTCCCCACTATTATTCAACATACTTTGAAAGTTTTAGCCACAGCAATCAAAGAAAAAGAAATAAAAGGAATACAAATTGGAAAAGAAGCAGTAAATTGTCACCGTTTGCAAATGACATGATACTATACATAGAGAATCCTAAATATGCCAGCAGAAAACTACTAGAGCTAATCAATGAATTTGGTAAAGCTGCAAGATACGAAACTAACGCACAGAAATCTCTTGCATTCCTATACACCAACAATGAAAAATCAGAAAGAGAAATTAAAGAAACACTCCCATTTACCACTGCAACAAAAAGAATAAAATATCTAGGAGTAAACCAACCTAAGGAGGCAAAAGACCTGTATGCAGAAAACTATAAGACACTGATGTAAGAAATCAAAGATGATACAAACAGATGGAAAGATATACCATGTTCTTGGTTTGGAAACATCAACATTATGAAAATGACTATACTACCCAAGGCAATCTACGGTTTCAATGCAATCCCTATCAAATGACCAAAGGCATTTTTCACAGAACTAGAACAAAACATTTTACAATTTGTACGGAAACACAAAAGACCCCAAATAGCCAAAGCAATCTTGAGAAAGAAAAACAGAGCTGGAGGAAATCAGGCTCCCTGACTTCAGACTATACTACAAAGCTACAGTAATCAAGACAGTATGGTACTGGCACAAAAACAGAGACACAGATCAATGGAACAGGATACAGAGCCCCAAAATAAACCCACGCACCTATGGTCACATAACCTACGACAAAGGAGGCAAGAATATAGAATAGAGAAAAGACATCCTCTGCAATAAATGGTGTGGGAAAAACTCGACAGCTACATGTAAAAGACTGAAATTAGAACACTTTCTATATTTAGGTATATAGATCAGTGGAACAGGATAGAAAGCCCAGAGATAAACCCATGCACATATGGTCACCTTATATTTGACAAAGGAGGCAAGAATATACAATGGAGAAAAGACAGTCTCTTCAATAAGTGGTGCTGGGAAAACTAGACAGCTACATGTAAAAGAATGAAATTAGGGCTTCCCTGGTGGTGCAGTGGTTGAGAGTCTGCCTGCCGATGGAGGGGACACAGCTTTGTGCCCCACTCCGGGAAGATCCCACATGCCACAGAGTGGCTGGGCCCATGAGCCATGGCCGCTGAGCCTGCGCATCCGGAGCCTGTGCTCCACAACGGGAGAGGGCACAACAGTGAGAGGCCCGTGTACCGCAAAAAAAAAAAAAAAAAAAAAAAGGATGAAATTAGAACACTCACTCCCTAACACTATACACAAAAATAAACTCAAAATGGATTATAGACCTAAATTTAAGACTGGACGCTATCAAACTCTTAGAGGAAAACATAGGCAGAACACTGTCTAACATAAATCACAGCAAGATCCTTTTTGACCCACCTCCTAGAGAAATGGAAATTAAAAACAAAATAAACAAACAGGACCTAATGAAACTTAAAAAGCTTTTGCACAGCAAAGGAAATGATGAAAAAAACAAAAAGACAACTTACGGAATGGGAGAAAATATTGGCAAATGATGCCACGGACAAGGCCTTAATCCCCAAAGTATACAAACAACTCATATAAGTCAATCAAAAAAACCCCAAACAACCCAATTGAAAAATGGGAAGACCTAAATAGACATTTCTCCAAAGAAGGTATACTTTGTTGCCAGTGTTGGCAACAAACAAATGAAAGAATGCTCAACATCATTAATCATTAGAGAAATGCAAATCAAAGCTACAATGAGATATCATCTCACACCGGTCAGAATGGCCATCATCAAAAAATCTAGAAACAATAAATGCTGGAGAGGGTGTGGAGAAAAGGGAACCCTCTTGCACTGTTGGTGGGAATGTAAATTGATACAGCCACTATGGAGAACAGTATGGAGGTTCCTTAAAAAACTAAAAATAGAACTACCATACGACTCAGCTATCCCACTACTGGGCATATACCCTGAGAAAACCATAATTCAAAAAGAGTCATGTACCACAATGTTCATTGCAGCTCTACTTACAATAGCCAGGACATGGAAGCAACCTAAGTGTCCATCGACAGATGAATGGATAAAGAAGATGTGGCACATATATACAATGGAATATTTCTCAGCCATAAAAAGGAACGAAACTGAGTTATTTGTAATGAGATGAATGGACCTAGAGTCTGTCATATAGAGTGAAGTAAGTCAGAAAGAGAAAAACAAATACCATATGCTAACGTATATATATGGAATCTAAAAAAACGGAACTGATGAAACTAATGGCAGGGCAGAAATAAAGACACAGATGTAGAGAATGGACTTGAGGATGCAGTGGGGGAACGGGAAGCTGGGATGAAGTGAGAGAGTAGCACTGACATATATACACTACCAAATGTAAAATGCATGGCTAGTGGGAAGCTGCTGCATAGCACAGGGAGATCAGCTCAATGCTCTGTGACGACCTAGAGGGGTGGGATAGGGAGTGTGGCAGGGACGCTCAAGAGGGAGGGGATATGGGGATATGTGTATACATATAACTGATTCACTTTGTTGTATAGCAGAAAATAACACAACACTGTAAAGCATTTATACTCCAATAAAGATTTTTTTAAAGTTATTAAAAAATTTTTTGAATGACATTTCACCAAAGGAGATACACCAATGGCTAATAAGCAGACGAATGATACTCAATAGTCATTAGGAAAACACAAATCAAAACCAAAATGAGAGGGGAGGAGCTTCAAGATGGCAGAAGAGTAAGACGCAGAGATCACCTTCCTCCCCACAGATACATCAGAAATAAATCTACACGTGGAACTGCTCCTACAGAACACCTACTGAAGGCTGGCAGAAGACCGCAGACCTCCCAAAAGGCAAGAAACTCCCCACGTACCTGGGTAGGGCAAAAGAAAAAAGAATAAACAGAGACAAAAGAATAGGGACGGGACCTGCACCAGTGGGAGGGAGCCGTGAAGGAGGAAAGGTTTCCACACACTAGAAGCCCCTTCGCGGGCGGAGACTGCGGGTGGCGGAGGGGGGAAGCTTTGGAGCCGCGGAGGAGAGCGCAGCAACAAGGGTGCAGAGGGCACAGCAGAGAGATTCCCGCGCAGAGGATCGGTGCCGACCAGCACTCACCACCCCGAGAGGCTTGTCTGCTCACCCGCCGGGTCGGATGGGGCTGAGATCTGAGGCTCCGGCTTCGGTCGGATCCTGGGGAGAGGACTGGGGTTGGCGGCGTGAACACAGCCTGCAGGGGGTTAGTGCGCCACGGCTGGCCGGGAGGGAGTCCAGGGAAAAGCCTGGAACTGCCGGAGAGGCAAGAGACTTTTTCTTCCCTCTTTGCTTCCTGGTGCGTGAGGAGAGGGGATTAAGAGCGCTGCTTAAAGGAGCTCCAGAGACAGGCGCGAGCCGCGATTAAAGCGCGGACCCCGGAGACGGGCATGAGATGCTAAGGCTGCTCCTGCCGCCACCGAGAAGCCTGTGTGCGAGCACAGGTCACTCTCCACACCTCCCCTCCCGGGAGCCTGTGCAGCCCGCCACTGCCAGGGTCCCGGGATCCAGGGACAACTTACCAGGGAGAACGCACAGCGTGCCTCAGGCTGGTGCCACATCATGCCGGCCTCTGCCACCGCAGGCTCGCCCCGCATCCGTACCCCTCCCTCCCCGCTGGCCTGAGTGATCCAGAGCCCCCGAAGCAGCTACTCCTTTAACCCCGTCCTGTCTGAGCGAAGAACAGACGCCCTCAGGTGACCTACACGCAGAGGCGGGTCCAAATCCAAAGCTGAACCCTGGGAACTGTGAGAACAAAAAAGAGAAAGGGAAATCTCTCCCAGCAGCCTCAGGAGCAGCGGATTAAATCTCCACCATCAACGTGATGTACCCTGCATCTGTGGAATACCTGAATAGACAACGAATCATCCCAAATTGAGGAGGTAGACTTCGGGAGCAAAGATATATATTTTTTTTTCCCTTTTTCTCTTTTTGTGAGTGTGTACATGTATGCTTCTGTGTGTGCCTTTGTCTGTAGAGCTTTGCTTTTACCATCTGTCCTAGGGTTCTGTCTGCTTTTTTTTTTTACTTTTCAAAATTTTTTAATAATTATTTTTATTTCAATAATTTTATTTTACCTTATTTTATTTTATTATCTTCTTTCTTTCTTTCTTTCTTTCTTTCTATTTTTTCTCCCTTTTATTCTGAGCTATGTGGATGAAAGGATCTTGGTGCTCCAGCCAGGCATCAGGGCTGTGCCTCTGAGGTGGGAGAGCCAAGTTCAGGACACTGGTCCACAAGAGACCTCCCAGCTCCACGTAATATCAAATGGCAAAAATCTCCCAAAGATCTCCATCTCAACACCAAGACCCAGCTTCACTCAACGACCAGCAAGCTACAGTGCTGGACACCCTATGACAAACAACTAGCAAGACAGGAACACAACCTCATTCATTACAAGAGAGACTGCCTAAAATCATAATAAGGCCACAGACACCCCAAAACACACCACCAGACGTGGACCTGCCCACCAGAAAGACAAGATCCAATCTCATCCACCAGAACACAGGCACTAGTCCCCTCCACCAGGAAGCCTACACAACCCACTGAACCAACCTTAGACACTGGAGACAGACATCAAAAACAACGGGAACTACGAACCTGCAGCCTGCAAAGAGGAGAGCCCAAACACAGTAAGATAGGCAAAATGAGAAGACAGAAAAACACACAGCAGATGAAGGAGCAAGATAAAAACCCACCAGACCTAACAAATGAAGAGGAAATAGGCAGTATACCTGAAAAAGAATTCAGAATAATGATAGTAAAGATGATCCAAAACCTTGAAAATAGACAAAATACAAGAAACGTTTAACAAGAGCCTAGAAGAACTAAAGAGCAAACAAACAATGATGAACAACACAATAAATGAAATTAAAAATTCTCTAGAAGGGATCAATAGCAGAATAACTGAGGCAGAAGAACGGATAAGTGACCTGGAAAATAAAATAGTGGAAATAACTACTGCAGAGCAGAATAAAGAAAAAAGAATGAAAAGAACTGAGGACAGTCTCAGAGACCTCTGGGACAACATTAAACACACCAACATTCGAATTATAGGGGTTCCAGAAGAAGAAGAGAAAAAGAAAGGGACTGAGAAAATATCTGAAGAGATTATAGTTGAAAACTTCCCTAATATGGGAAAGGAAATAGTTAATTAAGTCCAGGAAGCACAGAGAGTCCCATACAGGATAAATCCAAGGAGAAACACGCCAAGACACATATTAATCAAATTATCAAAAATTAAATTCAAAGAAAAAATATTAAAAGCAGCAAGGGAAAAACAACAAATAACACACAAGGGAATCCCCATAAGGTTAGGAGCTGATCTTTCAGCAGAAACTCTGCAAGCCAGAAGGGAGTGGCAGGACATATTTAAAGTGATGAAGGAGAAAAACCTACAACCAAGATTACTCTATCCAGCAAGGATCTCATTCAGATTTAATGGAGAAATTAAAACCTTTACAGACAAGCAAAACCTAAGAGAATTCAGCACCACCAAACCAGCTTTACAACAAATACTAAAGGAACTTCTCTAGGCAGGAAACAAAAGAGAAGGAAAAGACCTACAATAACAAACCCAAAACAATTAAGAAAATGGAAATAGGAACGTACATATTAATAATTACCTTAAATGTAAACAGATTAAATGCTCCAACCAAAAGACACAGACTGGCTAAATGGATACAAAAACAAGACCCGTGTATATGCTGTCTACAAGAGACCCACTTCAGACCTAGGGACACATACAGACTGAAAGTGAGGGGATGGAAAAAGATATTCCATGCAAATGGATATCAAAAGAAAGCTGGAGGAGCAATTCTCATATCAGACAAAATAGACTTTAAAACAAAGACTATTACAAGAGACAGAGAAGGACACTACATAATGATCAAGGGATCGATCCAAGAAGAAGATTTAACAACTGTAAATGTTTATGTACCCAACATAGGAGCACCTCAATACATAAGGCAAATACTAACAGCCATAAAAGGGGAAATCGACAGTAACACAATCGTAGTAGAGGACTTTAACACCCCACTTTCACCAATGGACAGATCATCCAAAATGAAAATAAATAAGGAAACACAAGCTTTAAATGATACATTAAACAAGATGGACTTGATATTTATAGGACATTCCATCCAAAAACAACAGAATAGACATTTTTCTCAAGTGCTCACGGAACATTCACCAGGATAGACCATATCTTGGGTCACAAATCAAGCCTTGGTAAATTTAAGAAAACTGAAATTGTATTAAGTATCTTTTCCAACCACGATGCTATGAGACTAGATATCAATTACAGGAAAAAAATCTCTAAAATACAACCACATGGAGGCTAAATAATAACCAAGAGATCACTGAAGAAATCAAATAATACCTAGAAACAAATGACAATGAAAACATGACAACCCAAAATGTATGGGATGTAGCAAAAGCAGTTCTAAGAGGGAACTTTACAGCAATACAAGCCTACCTTAAGAAACATCTCAAATAAACAACCTAAACTTACACCTAAAGCAATTAGAGAAAGAAGAACAAAAAACCCCCAAAGTTAGCAGAAGCCAAGAAATCATAAAGATCAGATCAGAAATAAATGAAAAAGAACTGAAGGAAACGATAGCAAAGATCAATAAAACTAAAAGCTGGTTCTTTGAGAAGATAAACAAAACTGATAAACCATTAGCCAGACTCATCAAGAAAAAAAGGGAGAAGACTCAAATCAATAGAATTAAAATGAAAAAGGAGAAATAACAACTGACACTGCAGAAATACAAAGGATCATGAGAGATTACTACAAGCAACTACATGCCAATAAAATGGACAACCTGGAAGAAATGGATAAATTCTTAGAAAAGTACAACCTTCCAAGACTGAACCAGGAAGAAATAGAAAACATGAACAGACCAATCACAAGCACTGAAATTGAAACAGTGATTAAAAATCTTCCAACAAACAAAAGCCCAGGACCAGATGGCTTCACAGGCAAATTCTATCAAACATTTAGAGAAGAGCTAACACCTATCCTGCTCAAACTCTTCCAAAATATAGCAGAGGGAGGAACACTCCCAAACTCATTCTACAAGACCACCATCACCCTGATACCAAAACCAGACAAAGATGTCACAAACAAAGAAAACTATCACTGATGAACATAGATGCAAAAATCCTCAACAAAATACTAGCAAACAGGGGCTTCCCTGGTGGCGCAGTGGTTGAGAGTCCACCTGCCAATGCAGGGGACATGGGTTCGTGCCCCGGTCCGGGAAGATCCCACATGCTGTGGAGCGGCTAGGCCCGTAAGCCATGGCCACTAAGCCTGCACGTCTGGAGCCTGTGCTCCGCAACGGGAGAGGCCACAACAGTGAGAGGTCCACGTACCACCAAAAAAAAAAAAAGAAAATACTAGCAAACAGAATCCAACAGCATATTAAACGGATCATATACCACGATCAAGTGGGGGTGATCCAGTTATGCAAGGATTCTTCAGGATATGCAAGTCAATCAATGGGATACACCATATTAACAAATTGAAGGAGCAAAACCATATAATCATCTCAATCGATGCAGAGAAAGCTTTCGACAAAATTCAACACCCATTTATGATAAAAACCCTGCAGAAAGTAGGCATAGAGGGAACTTTCCTCAACATAATAAAGGCCATATATGACAAACCCACAGCCAACATCATCCTCAGTGGTGAAAAACTGAAACCATTTCCACTAAGATCAGGAACAAGACAAGGGTGCCCACTCTCACCACTCTTATTCAACATAGTTTTGGAAGTTTTAGGCACAGCAATCAGAGAAGAAAGAGAAATAAAAGGAATCCAAATCAGAAAAGAAGAAATAAAGCTGTCACTGTTTGCAGATGACATGATACTATACATAGAGAATCCTAAAGATGCCACCAGAAAACTACTAGAGCTAATCAATGAATTTGGTAAGGTAGCAGGATACAAAATTAATGCACAGAAATCTCTGGCATTCCTATACACTAATGATGAAACATCTGAAAGTGAAATCAAGAAAACACTCCCATTTACCATTGCAACAAAAAGAATAAAATATCTAGGAATAAACCTACCTAAGGAGACAAAAGACCTGTATGTAGAAAACTATAAGACACTGATGAAAGAAATTAAAGATGATACAAATCGATGGAGAGATATACCATGTTCTTGGATTGGAAGAATCAACACTGTGAAAATGACTATATTACCCAAAGCAATCTACAGATTCAATGAAATCCCTATCAAACTACCACTGGCAGTTTTCACAGAACTAGAACAAAAAACTTCACAATTTGTATGGAAACACAAAAGACCCCGAATAGCCAAAGCAATCCTGAGAAAGAAAAATGGAGCTGGAGGAATCACGCTCCCTGACTTCAGACTCTACTACAAAGCTACAGTAATCAAGACAGTATGATACTGGCACAAAAACAGAAAGATAGATCAATGGAACAGGATAGAAAGCCCAGAGATAAACCCACGCACATATGGTCACCTTATCTTTGATAAAGGAGGCAAGAATATACAGTGGAGAAAAGACAGCCTCTTCAATCAGTGGTGCTGGGAAAACTGGACAGATACATGTAAAAGCATGAGATTAGATCACTCCCTAACACCATACACAAAAATAAGCTCAAAATGGATTAAAGACCTAAATGTAAGACCAGACACTATCAAACTCTTAGAGGAAAACATAGGCAGAACACCCTATGACATAAATCACAGCAAGATCCTCTTTGACCCATGTCCTAGAGAAATGGAAATAAAAATAAACAAATGGGACCTAATGATACTTAAAAGCTTTTGCACAGCAAAGGAAACCATAAACAAGACCAAAAGACAACCCTCAGAATGGGAGAAAATATTTGAAAATGAAGCAACTGACAAAGGATTACTCTCCAAAATTTACAAGCAGCTCATGCAGCTCAATATCAAAAAAAAACAAACAACCCAATCCAAAAATGGGCAGAAGACCTAAATAGACATTTCTCCAAAGGAGATATACAGATTGCCAACAAACACATGAAAAGATGCTCAACATCACTAATCATTAGAGAAATGCAAATCAAAACTACAATGAGATATCACCTCACACTGGTCAGAATGGCCATCATCAAAAAATCTACAAACAATAAATGCTGGAGAGAGTGTGGAGATAAGGGAACAGTCTTGCACTGTTGGTGGGAATGTAAATTAATACAGCCACTATGGAGAACAGTATGGAGGTTCCTTAAAAGACTAAAAATAGAACTACCATACGACCCAGCAATCCCACTACTGGGCATATACCTTGAGAATACCATAATTCAAAGAGAGTCATGTACCACAATGTTCACTGCAGCTCTATTTGCAATAGCCAGGATCTGGAAGCAACCTAAGTGTCCATCGACAGATGAATGGATAAAGAAGTTGTGGCACATATATACAATGGAATATTACTCAGCCATTAAAAGAAACGAAATTGAGTTATTTGTAGTGAGGTGGATGGACCTAGAGTCTGTCATACAGAGTGAAGTAAGTCAGAAAGAGAAAAACAAATATCGTATGCTAACACATATATATGGAATCTACGGAAAGAAAAAAAGTCATGAAGAACCTAGGTGCAAGATGGGAATAAAGACACAGACCTACTAGAGAATGGACTTGAGGATATGGGGTGGGGGAAGGGTAAGCTGGGACGAAGTGAGAGAGTGGCATGGACATATATACACTACCAAACGTAAGGTAGATAGCTAGTGGGAAGCAGCCGCATAGCAGGGAGATCAGCTCGGTGCTTTGTGACCACTTACAGGGGTGGGATAGGGAGGGTGGGAGGGAGGGAGACGCAAGAGGGAAGAGATATGGGAACATATGTATAACTGATTCACTTTGTTATAAAGCAGAAACTAACACACCATTGTAAAGCAATTATACTCCAATAAAGATGTTAAAAAAAAAAGACCACAAAAAAAACCCCACCAAAATGAGATACCACTTCACATCTACTAGAATGATTATAATTAAAAAGCGGAGGGTGGGAGGGAGGTACAAGAGGGAGGGGAGATATGTATTCATATAGCTGATTCACTTCACTATACAGCAGAAACACAATATTGTAAAGCAATTATACTCCAAAAAAAAAAAAAAGACAATAACAAGCATAGATGAGCATGTGAAGAAACTGGAACTCTCATATATCGCTGGTAGGATTGTAAAATTGTTCACCATTTTACAATGGAAAACAGTCTGACAGTTTCTTAAAATGTTGAACATAGTCACCATAAGAGCACACAATTCCACTTCTAGGTATCTACCCAAGAGAAATGAATGAAGACATATGTCTACACAAGACAGATGTCCACACAAGACTTACAGAAGCAACCCAAATGTCCACCAACTGGTGAAAGGATAAAATGTGGTCTAACCATACAATGCAATACCATTCAGCAATAAAAAGAACAGAGTACTGATCCATGCTAAAACATGGATGAACCTCAAAAACATCATGCTAAGTGAAAAAAAGCCAGATACAGAAGGACACATAATGTATAATTCCATTTCTATGACATGTCTAGAAAAGGAAAATCTATGGAGACAGAAAGTAAATAAGTGGTTGCCTAGGGTGGGGCATGTGGATGGAGGATGGCTGCAAATGGGCACAGGGACCTTTTGGGAGTAATGGAAACGTTCTAAAATTGGGTCGTGGTGATGGTGACACAACTGTATAAAATTACTACAAATTACTGAATTGTACACTTTAGTGAATTTTATGGCATAAAACACATATCTCAACAAAGTTATTTTTAAGAAAAATGAAATATTCACAAGAATTAAAAAATAAAGTTGAGGGGCCTTCCCTGGTGGCACAGTGGTTGAGAGTCCGCCTGCCGATGCACGGGACACGGGTTCCTGCCCCGGTCCGGGAAGATCCCACGTGCCACGGAGCGGCTGGGCCCGTGAGCCATGGCTGCTGAGCCTGCGCGTCCGGAGCCTGTGCTCCACAGCGGGAGAGGCCGCAGCGGTGAGAGGCCCGCGTACCCGAAAAAAAAAAAAAAAAGTTGAGGCAGTGCGCTCGGTGGTCCCGTGGATCTGTCTCTTGCTTCCACAGTGTTTGGACAGAACAGACCCAGACACAGCCCTTCCTCCAGCCCCCGACCACCCTCCAACCTTTTTTTCCAGTCGTAACCTTCAGACCCGATCACTCAGCTATCCTTGGCCTCCGGACCAGCCAACACCATTTTCTGAGCTCAGCTCCTTATTATCCATCAACCATGAGCTCCCAAATTGATCAGAATGATTCCATCCAGGTGGAGGCCACCATCAACCGCCTGGTCAACATGCATCTACGGGCCTCCTGCACCCACCTCTCTGGGCTCCTATTTCCACCGCAGTGATGTGGTTCTGGAAGGCCTGGGCCACTTTTTCTGCGAATTTGAGACAGGCTGGGACCCGGGCTCTGGGACCCTTTGCTGCAATACCGGCACCTGGACAAACGTCTCCTCGAGCAACAAAATACAAAGAAACTACAAGGAACTAAAAATAACCACGTGCGTGTGCAGTTGGGACAAGTTATGAACAATAAGATATAATACGACGAAAACCCAACTGCCACTTCTGAAGAGCTGGGAGCAAAAGCAGGGTGTTGGGTGAGCCATGGCCACTGAGCCTGCGCGTCCGGAGCCTGTGCTCCGCAACGGGAGAGGCCACAGCAGTGAGAGGTCAGCGTACCGGGGGGGGAAAAAAAAAAAAGCAGGGTGTTGGGAGCAAAAGCAGGGTACTGTGCACGATCCCTGCACACGGCACCACCAACTGGTGGGCATATCACCTCAGCCGCCCCTACGGCCAGACCCCTGGACCCGCCCCTACCCTCACTCCATTTAAGGCTCCCCCTCAGGGAGGGGGAGCGACCAGGGTAGCCTGTTACCAGTTTTCCCTCCCCTCGCGCTGCAGCACAAATACCAATAAAGCCTTGCCTGAATTTCTTGTCTGGCCTCTTATCAACTTCTATTGATTAAAAAGTCTGAGGGTCTTCCCTGGTGGCGCAGTGGTTGAGAGTCCGGCCTGCCGATGCAGGGAACGCGGATTCGTGCCCCGGTCCGGGAGGATCCCACATGCCGCGGAGCGGCTGGGCCCGTGAGCCATGGCCGCGGAGCCTGCGCGTCCGGAGCCTGTGCTCTGCAACGGGAGAGGCCACAACAGTGAGAGGCCCGCGTACCGCAAAAAAAAAAAAAAAAAAGTCTGAGAACCCAGGTCGGTAACAAATTAGCCAAGGAGAAGCACGAGAGCCCCCAGCATCTCTTGAAGATGCAAAACCAGCCCTCCAGTCGTGCCCTCTTCCAGGACACGCAGAAGCCGTCCCAAAAGGAGTGGAATAAAACCCAGGACGCTATGGAAGCCGCCATTCTCATGGAGAATGAACCTGAACCAGCCCTTTTGGATCCGCATGCCCTGGGTTGTGCCCGCACAGACCCCCACCTCTGTGACTTCCTGGAGAGCCGCTTCGTAGATGAGCAGGTGAAACTCATCCAGAAGATGGCAACCACCTGACCAACCTCCTCAGGCCGGCTGGTCCCCAGGCGGGCCTGGGAGAGTCCCTCGTCAAAAGGCTCGCCCTCCAGCACGAGTAGGAGCGTCCAGAGGCCAGCGGTTTTGAGGAGCCCCTCTGGCGTCAGGGTGTCTGCCTGAAGCCCCGCTCTGCAGCCATTAGGCAGCTTGTTAACTACTCTGGAGCCCTATTGTTTTATGGAAACAATAAAGCTTTTTGCAGCAAAACGAAAAACAACTTGAATGTTTACATCATGCTGCAAATGTTTCATACCTTTTATATTCCCAGCCTCCTCCCACCAGATGGTTAAGTTCCACACAGGGCCTCAGACAGCTCTTGAATATATTGTGGATAAACTGCTTGGGCAATTTCAAAAAGATCACAGACACTTAAAAGTTTTTAAAAATCCTACTCAGCAATAAAACACGCTCAACAACATGGATGAACATTATGAAAGAAGCCAGCAACCACTGAGTACATACTATTTGATTCCATTTATAAAGTTCTAGAACAGCTAAAACTAGAAATCTGAACAGTGGTTTCCTGGGGCAGTGGGGGGCAGGCATTGAGGGGGGAGGGGTACAAGGGAACTGTCACAGGTGATGGAAATGTCCTATATGCTAACCGGAATGGCAGTTATACAGGTGTACATTTGTCAAAATTCATCAAACTGTAGACTTAAAATCAGTGCATGTTGTATACAGATTATATCTCAATTTAAAAATGTGAATACCTCTGGTAAAAATTTAAAAAATTATTTAATAAAGAAAGCCTCCTAGTTCTTTAGCAGGAAACGCAAGGCTTTCCATGGTCTGGTCCCTGCGTGCCACTCCAAACTCACTTCCAGAAACTTGCCCCACTGCCCTCTCCAAACTGCCCCCCTAAGCCCATCCCCACAAGCCCTGGGCTCCAGTCTTACTGAACTGCTGGCATTTCCCCAAATATACCGTGTCCATCCATGCCTCTGTGCCCTTCCTTCCTGAAACTCCTTCCCCCTCCCTGAACCTCCTTCCCCCTTCCTGACAGCTGGGCACCTACTGATTTTGCAAAACTTCGGAAAATTGAGTTGCCAATGGGCACTAGAGATCTTTTTGGGTGATGGAGCCATTCTAAAACTGGGTTGTGGTGATAACTGCACAACTCTGTAAACTGACTGACATTCATTGAATTATACACTTAAAACAAGAGGCTTTTATAGTATGGTAGATAAACCCCAATCAAGTTATTAAAAAAAAATTTCACAACATATGTAAATCAAACCACCACACTGTATGCTTTTAAACTTATGAAGTGGTGTCTGTATGTCAATTTCTCAATAAAATCGGAAAAGGAAACAAAAACTTAGCTCAAAGATAACCCCTCTGTGAAGATCTTCCTATCCCCTCCCAAATCCCCAAACCAAACACCTCTTTTCTCTGTCACAGCCCGCTGTACTCTGTACCTACTCCTGTTAAAGGCCTCCACGCTTCAGTGCACTTTTTTCTCTAAATGTCTTTCTCTCCTCAGACTCCGAAGTCCCTGCGGGCGCTGCCTTAACCAAGCTTTCGCCACCCATGCCTAACACCACACCGGGCACCTAAAGCAACTTAATTGCTGCTTATTGGATAAACGTGTTGCCTTTTAACTTCCTAATTCCTTGTACTACTGCAAAATTAAGCCTAAGAGTTGGGTCCTGGTTAAAACTGGATGTTTACTTATTTTGAAAGGTGTGGCTTTGGCTCTCTCGAACTCGGGAGTGTTGCTGGTAGAAACACAGCAAAGCATTCCCACAGTGTGCTTAGCTGTGATTCTTGCCCTTGGATTTGCACTTCACCCCATCTGGACTCCCCCTACCCCTACCTGCACTCAAAATACCCAGTTCATTTACATGGACTTAAAAGCCTGTCAGGAACAGAATTTGGAGAACACCATCCAGTCTCACCAACTTGAATTCGTTGGCCCACAGTTTGGTTAACAGTAGCCCTGCAGGCTTCAGAGTGTCTCAGAAACCATACTGTGTTCTGATTCTTAGCTTTCTTGTCCTAATGAGGTCATCCTAATTTCACTGAAAACCCTTGAAAGGAGTATTGGCCCCAAGTCTTCCCCAGGCAGCAGGCACTGTTTCTGGATCGTGTGAGATATTACAGGCAAGCGAGGAGAGCACTGGATTTCAGGTCAATGGCCCTGAGCACAAGCCCAGCCCCACTCATCGCTACCCATGTGACCCAAGGGAGCCGCTGAACCGTTCTAAGGTGTGGCTTCTGCTTCTGCAAAAGCGGGTTTAATAACAACTGCCCGTTTCAACTTACCGAGTAACCCTGCACATCAAGAGAGGCAGCGTATGAGAATGTGCTCTTTAGTTTAAAATGCTCCATGTGTCCAGAGTTGCTAATCACTGCCTTCCTTGCTGGTTTTCTTTTGCACTTTGCCCTAATGGGTCATTAGTCCACTGGGACCTGCAAATTATCCCGCAGTTTCTGTAGAACAAAGAACCACTTGATCCCCTTCAACCCAACTGGAGAAATGTACACGGAGTAAAGTCTGTATAAAGGGCTTCCAAGTGTCTCAAATGATCTTTCTCCAACAACTGATCACAGTAGCTTGATTTAAAATAAAGTGTGTTATTGCTAGGTCAGCACAAAATCTAAGGGATGACATTTCTTCTCATGTTTATACTTTTCCTGTATTTTTTTCCAGTTTTCCACAAAGAACGGATAATTGCTATTACATTTAGGGAAAAGTATTGTTTTTAAAAAAAGAAAAAACTTTAATTCTGATTCTATTTTGGACCAACCGTATGTAGCTAATACTTTCAAAATACTTACTTAGTAGGAGTCCCTATTAGAAGAACTTTGTATATATTATCCTCTTGACAACTCTGTGAGGTAGGTGTTGTTATTTCACTCCATTTCACAGATGAGGAAACAGAGGCACAAAGGTGAAGCAATCTACACAGGGTCACACAACTAGTAAACAATGGAACTGGGATTTGAACCCCAGCACTTGGGGGTCGGAGTTCATGCTTTTGACTAATATTCCAGGGGGAAAGAATGTGAGTGACTGGTATTACCATCTACCGTGGCTCTAAGAGTCCAGTTACACAAGCAGGCTCTCTCAGAAGAAATCAGTGGTTTACTAGACTATGGAATCCTGAAGGCAAAAACAATGTCTTATTCATCCGTGTTTCTGAATGTCTTATTCATCTGTGTTCCTATACAGCTTTTGCTGCATAACACACCCCCAAACTTAAGTTCTTAAAAACCACAGCCATCAATTTCACGCACAATTCTATGGGTTGGCATTTGGGCCGGGCCTTTCTTTGCTGGTCTTCCGCATGCTTAGCTGAGCCATGTCAATTAACTGCTGCTCTGCTAGACATCCCTGCTTCTGGAAGTTGGCTGGCTGTCAGATGGGGCAAGAGAAGCCCCCGGTCACAGGTCTCTGATCATCCAGCGGTCTAGCCTAGGCTTCCTCACATGGCAGCGGTGGCAGAGTCCCAAGAGCCTCAAGAGTGGATAAGCCCCAGTGAGCAAGAGCTTTTCAGGTCTCCGCTTACATCACATTTGCTATTGACCTACGGGCCAAAGCAAATCACACGGCCAAGCCCAGAGTCAGTGTGGGAGGGGAGGGGAGGGGAGGGGAGGGGAGGGGAGGGGAGGGGAGGGGAGGGGAGGGGAGGGGCCCACCCAAAGGCATGGATGCAGAGGGGTACAGTAACCTGTGGCTATTTATGCAATCTCCCAACATCTCCATAACCAAACACAGAACTTAGTAAAGAGTAGGCACAAAATAAATGCTTATTGAACTGAATGCTATCTCCCCTTCATGAAAAAGCAAAACAAGACCAACCATCTCTTCCGTCTCTACGTGAAGGACGCCATCTTCAGCAAATGGAAAAGGCTGACTGACACCTCCTCACAAAGGGGCACCTCACCCTGGGGGATGGAGCCTACCACTTGATGGTTACCTCCCAACACAGGGTCTTCTCAGCTCTTGGGGTGAGGGGTGTGTTCTTACTGGGGGCTGCTTCCCTAGAGCTCTTAGAATCTCAGGCCTTGCTCTCGTCAATGGTTCCATCAAGCTCCCCAAGGGACCTCCCCTTCTCCCACAGCTTCTGTGGGGTCCCTCAGGGACACCTCTCTAAAGCTGCTCCAATTAGCATTGCTGCTCGCCCTCTAGCGGTTCCCTAAAGTTCTGCAATCCTTTGAAGAAAAGTGCTCAAAGCTTTCTACAAGGGCACCAGAAGAAACGATTGTGTGTGTTTTAGGTCAGTACTTTCCAATAGGGGGCAGTATTTCCCCCATGGGATATTTGCCAGTGTCTAGACATTTTTGCTTACCACCACTGGAGGAAGGGTGCTGGCATCTAGTGGGTAGAGGCCAGGGATGCATTTAACATCGTATAATGCACAGGACAGTCCCCACAGCAAAGAATGATCCAGTTCAAAATGTCAGTAGCCATGTTTGAGGAACCCTGCCTAAGTTCAGAGGGAGCCCTTCTTCATCCTAAGGATGCACCCACTGCCCCACCTGGGGTTGTTACATGACTGGATCCATCACCCCCCCTGAGAAGAATCACTCTCTAGGCAATAATGCTAAATTTTCTCTCTGCAACTTAAATCTCAGGAATGGTTCACAGGGCACCCCATAATTCCCCAGGTTAGACCGACCAACTAAGATGTAAATAGGAGCTTGGTTACATGCAAGATGATCTTATTGTCTCTTCCTATTACCTATGCTCAATCCTACTGATTCTGGGAGCAATTTTCTCAAAAAAAGAGGAGTGCTTAAAGGTTTTTATTGTGAGCCAGTTAATAGCCTCAGGAAAGAGAAATGCCTTCCTATGGAGACGAGCATTGTGGGACTTCTGTGTGAACCACCTAAACCCGTTGATAAAATGCACATGAGTTGCAAGGAATAGATGACAGGCATTCAGTTTTAACAAAATGACACTTGTTCCACGGAGGAAGAGAATTTCTTACTGTCAGAGAGAACACCAAGATCCGGGGGAATAAAGCTACACAGACATTGATTGCTATGGGAGCTCCATGTACAAAAGCGTCAGGAAATGAAAGCCTTGGTTCTAGTAGCGCATCTCACTGTGGCACTGTAGCAATGCTAATTAGAAGAGAGGAGCTGACATTTCCCTAGCATGAAAGATAAACTAAAATTTACCCAGGAAATTTACTTCTGAAGTTTTCACAGAAGAATTCTAAAGGTGCTTTTTATTTTATTTTATTATTTTTTTTTTTTGCGGTACGCGGGCCTCTCACTGTTGTGGCCTCTCCCGTTGCGGAGCACAGGCTCCGGACATGCAGGCTCAGCGGCCATGGCTCACGGGCCCAGCCGCTCCGCGGCACGTGGGATCTTCCCAGACTGGGGCACGAACCCGTGTCCCCTGCATTGGCAGGCAGACTCTCAACCACTGCGCCACCAGGGAAGCCCCCTAAAAATAATTTTTAAAAATTAAAAAAAAGAGTGAGGCAGAGAGTGGAAGAAGGCAGTGAGGGGCCATGGCTCCAGCTACTCTTTGTTTTACTTAAAACCCTTCCTTTCTTCACTTCTCAGGTCCTGAGGCTTCTGAACACCCTCCTCCCCCTGCCCTTCATCTCCATCTCCTCTCTTCTTCCTTCTGTTTCCCTCACCCCCACCTCTGGACCCCAGAGCCCCTGGAGGGCAGATGGGGACTAACAGGAATCCCAGGCATGGGGTAGAGATATGGCCAGTGCTGGGGGGAATGTATATCGCTCCTTCCACACCCCACAGGGTTTGCGGTGTGGCTCAAAATAGGATTCGGAACAAAAGGCCCTCTACGTTGGTCATTCTCCTGATACAAGGCCAGTTCTGGGATCTAGACTCATCCAAGGAAGAGCCAGGAGTCCATCTCCAGCCCCATGCATTGTGAACCCAGCTTCCTATGTGGGCCTCATCCTCTAGCATCCTCTAAGCTAGCTGCTACCTGTGACTGCCTAGACTTCTCCAGGGTAAGCCATGGAGCAGCAGGAAAGCGTGCCCAGGAGTTTCTCAAGCAAAGTTCCCCTTTGGGTTCCTGATTAGGATCCCACCGCTACTGGTTCTTATGCCAAAGTCCTCTCACTTCAGAGCAGAAACTTTAAGGAACTGTGAGGCTGGGCTCCCCATCCAGGCCAGGAACCACTTTCGGCTGAACACCATTAATTTCCACTCTGTCACAGCGGAGTCAGAATCTGTGTCGAGTGGCATTATGGAGTGTAAAGGATAGAGACGGCTGACATGCTGGGACAAAAGGGTGGCCCAAATGTACATTGAAAAAAACATGAGCTTCCGAGTCATAAGGTTCTTTATTAAGTGCCTATTCTGTACTAGACACTGCACTAAGCACTTTATGTATTTTTTCCCACAGGCTGTGTGACTTTGGGCAAGGTGGTTAACTTCTTTGTTTCTGTTTGCATCGTCAGACAGAAATAGCTACCTTGCAGAGTTGTTTTGAGGACTACTTGAAACAGCATGTGGAAAGTTCCTGGCATGTGGTGGCTATCTTAGTCAGCTCAAGCTGCCATAACAAAATACCATGAACTGAGTGGCTTAAATAACAGAAATTTATTTTCTCACAGTTCTGGAAACAGTGAAGTCCAGTACTGGCTGATTTGGTTCCTGGTGAGAGCTCTCTTCTTGAGTTGTAGGTAGTCAACTCCTCACTATGTCCTCACATGGCCTTTCTTCAGTGCATGTGTGCAGAGAGGGAGAGAGAGCTCTCTCTCTCTCTTTCTTCCTCTTCTTATAAAGCCACTCATCCTATCATGAGGGTCCCACCCTCATAATCTAACGTAACCCTAATCACCTCACAAAGACCCCATCTCTAAATACCATCACTTTGGGGGTTAGGGCTTTAACATATGAATTTTGGGGAGACACAAACATTCAGTACATAACAGTAAGCAGTAGGCATTAAGTAAGTGGTAACTGTTATCACCACTAAATTATCATTAACAAAACAGGTACTGACACTCAGGAAACAGCTACAATAACACAGCTTTGTCTAAAACAAAGGAAATCTGTCTTGCGCACCCACTCACCTGACTTGGTACTGGCAGAAAGTAACGCATCACTTTCTTAGTGCCCTTTCTCAGGATCCCAGTGCTGGAGCAGAGCCAAGCTATTTCTCCTTGCTGAATCTTGAGGTTTCTGGTGACGCAGGGTCCCTCAACACTGGTTGAGCACCATTGATCTGGGCAGGTTGCAGCTGTGCCACGATCATTTCCACCATCTACTGTGCATTAACCGTGATCATTTCCGCCATCTACAGCGCATTCTCTGTGGTCCTCCCACATCTCAAGTGCTATATTCCTACGTGTTCTGCTTTTGTCCAGTTGCGGAACTTGCAATCCTGGCTGCTCTTCCTTATTCTGAGGGTCCACAGCACCCAGGATTAAGCTCCTCCCCTCTTGGTTAATTTCCAAAACACACAAATACCTCATACAGCTCAATTAAAAAAGAGGGCAGAAGACCTAAATAGACTATACAACTCAATTTAAAAAAAAGGGCAGAAGACCTAAATAGACTTTTCTCCAAAAAAGACATACAGATGGCCAACAGGCATGTGAAAAGATGCTCAATATCAGTAATTATTAGAGGATGCAAAGCAAAACTACAATGAGGTATCACCTCACACCAGTCAGAAGGGCTATCATCAAAAATTCTACAAATAATAAACGCTAGGGAGGGTGTGGAATAAAGGGAACCCTCCTACACTGTTGGTGGGAATGTAAATTGGTGCAAACACTATGGAAAACAGTATGGAGGTTCCTCAAAAAAGTAAAAATAGAACTATCTTTTGATCCGGCAATTCCATTCCTGGGTATATATCCAGAAAAGATGAAAACTCTAATCTGAAAAGATACACACACCCCAATGTTCATAGCAGCACTATTTACAATAGCCAAGACACGGAGGCAACCTAAGTGTCCATCAACAGAAGAATGGATAAAGAAGATGTGGTGTATATATATATATATATATATATATACAATGGAACATTACTCAGCCATAAAAAAGAATGAAATACCATCATTTGCAGCAACATGGGATGGACCTAGAGAATGTCATACGAAATGAAGGAAGTCAGACAAAGACAAATATTATATGATGTCACTTATATGTGGAATCTAAAAAATAATACAAATGAATCTATGTACAAACCAGAAACACATAGAAAACAAACTTATGGTTACCAAAGGGGAAAGGGAGAGGGGGAAGAATAAACTAGGAGTATCCTAATTATTTAACAGATACACACTACTATATATAAAGTAGGTAAGCAAAAAGGATTTACTGTATAGCACAGGGAACAATGGTTAATATCTTGTAATAACCTATAATGGGAAAGAATCTGATTATACTGAATATATGTAACTGAATCATTTTGCTGTACACCTGAAACTAACACAATATTGTAAAGCAACTACACCTCAATAAAAAAAAAGATGTACAAGTGGGGAAGAGCAAAAAACAAAAGCAACACAAAAAAGAAAGATTCTCCCCTCTTTAAACCTCTAAGTAGAAGTCTCCACCCTCCGCGTCCTCACATTCTTCGATAGTCCAACCCAGTTGTAGGCTGTGTTCAGGGAAGCTTTCACACCTCCCAGTAAATTCTTCCTTTTCCATCCTGAGAAGGGTGAAAAGTATGTTTATTTCTATCTTCGTGAATCTTCAAGCAAATAAGTCAAAAAGTAACTTCTCAATTATTTTCTACATGATTTTCAAAAGGACATTTGCTGATGGAGAGATAAGATGCTACAACATTTCAACAAATTCAGTTAAAGGGGAACTAAGCATCCTCATTTGTTTTCATGGATATGGAATATGGACTTTCCTAAGTTCTTAGAGGCCATTTAATCAATACTCAGATGAAATATTAAGTTCTCTCTGTCAGTTACACCTTTTACCCCACCAATGCAAGCAGAATGTCTGATGAAAAGAACATCAAGTTAGACCTCAAAAAATCTGGGCTCTGGACGAAACTCAGTCTCCATTGGGGGTTTCAGCTTCCTCAACTTTAAGGTTCCTTTCATCATGAGCGTTCTGCATTGCTTTAAGAAAATTTCCTGAACCCCAAAGTGGTTACATTTAAACATGGCATTCTGTTCTACAGTGAGCCCCCTTTCCAAACGTCCACTGTATTTCAAAGAGCAGAGAGAACCATCACTAACCATTTAATCCAGCAAACACCGATAGAGTGCCAACAGAATTCTTTGCACAGGCCCCGGACGCGCAGGCTCAGCGGCCATGGCTCACGGGCCCAGCCGCTCCGCGGCATGTGGGATCCTCCCGGACCGGGGCACGAACCCGCGTCCCCTGCATCGGCAGGCGGACTCTCAACCACTGCGCCACCAGGGAAGCCCCAAAAGAATTCTTGATAGGTTCAAATATTTCAAAATTCCTTGAGCACCCACTGGCTTGAACCCTTAACCAAGCTTATGTGAAATACACTCCTCTGATTTACCATTGCCTTCTTAGGCATCGGTCTTCTGCTGTTGAACCACAGTGGAAAAGGGATAAAATTTCAAAACAGAGAGACTAAAGTTTACTGTCTTTGAGGCAAATATTCCCCCCTGTCTTATCACCCAAACATAATATATAATCTGTGGGCTGAAAAGTGAAAATGGGGCACAAAAGTGAAGGCTATATGGTGGACATGTGATCTGTGCATTCTGATATAAAGTAGAAGACGGTATCTGGCATAAATCCTCTCGTGCCTCTCCTACAGCGTGCAGGAATCTGGGGAACAGAAGAGTGTGACACTTCAGACTCCCATTTATCTTATGTGGAAAACGGGTAAAACTGTGGGTCTCAAAAGGAAGTTGTCAAAATGAAAATATATTCAAATCAGAAAGATTTATTGAGCATCTAGCCTGTGTCCCACGCCATGCAGGGCCAAGAGGAAACAGATCGCAGCCTCTGTTCTCTCGACACAAGCAGGACTGAGCAAATCTTTGCAGATGCCATGAAGGATGCATTTGCACCAAAGAATTCATGAAAATTTTACTGATTGTCTCCAGAGGAAATCAATAAGGAATTTCCATTGCATAGCACACAATATTGTCCTAAAAAAATATTGATTTTTTTTTCATTCCTATAAATAATTCTTCCCACGTCTCTTCTCTGAGCCATGTAATTCCACGGTCTTCTTCCTCCATCTTGGACACCACAACCCACCCTACTTGTGAGAAGATTTTAGCCCTGTCCCGCCTTCTCTCTTCAGTCTCATGTATCCCACCCAATAGAAGTGGTTTATACTGAAGTAGCAAAACCGAAAGCACTTTTATAAAAAAAATCTTCCATTCTCTCCGTAACAGCAGGCTGGGGGTGGGTGGGTGTGCAGAGTCGGAGGCACCCCGGATGCCTTACCCTCAGTAATACGGCTTTTCCATGTCTGAGGAATACTAACTGTTGAGTGGGAGTACACAAGACTGGAGAAAGGTGCTGGGACAGCAGAAGAAAGCAGAGGAATGGAGGAAGGGGAGTAGCCTGGAGCCATAAGTGGGGTGGCTGGTAGCATCTGGGCTGAAGCTGGGGAATTGAATGGCTGAGGACAGACGTGGCAGGAGATATTAATAGAGAGTTTTTGAGACGGAAGTGCGTTGTACAATGTACACAGAGCCCTGGCATAGAGTGCGGACTTTACGCAGAAGGAGGGGCAGTAGAAGTAAGGGCAAGTGCCTAAGTGTGAAGCGTGAGGGCGTACATACGGGTGGTAGCGGGGAGTATTCTGAAATCAGAATAAAAAATATTTTGTCTAAATTTTTATTGCTTTTTTAACATGGCTAGATAACAATTCGTAAATGTCTCCCACCTTAGAATGACCCTCTCATCCCCCTCTCAATCTTCTTTGCATCTTTCAAGACTCAGATCAATTTCCATTCCGTCCACGAAGCCTCCTCAGATTTTCTGGCCACAGCAACTCTTTCCTTCTCTCAACTTAACACGTACAATTTGCATTGTTGAGCTGCTTTCTTTGGGTTCTCCCTCTCCTGCCATCTGTCCAATTTATTATTATCTAAGTAATCCTTAACCACAGTTTTCATCATCATACCTCTACTCAGAAAACTTCACTGGCTTCTTTCTGCCAACAGGACTTTAAAAATGGAAGGAAATCAGCCACTTATGATCACAAGCAACATATTCCACAGACACAGGCCCAGTACCTCTCATGTGAAAGCATCTTCCCAGGGCTTGAGTGAAAGTGGCAACCTGTCATAATTCATTCCTTTTTCATACTATTTTATAGCCTGTGATCTGGCTTGCTCATCTACATGCCGATTCAATACAGCTTCCAGAAATTCAGAGCCAGAGGGGACAAAACTTAAGGCAATACCTTAGTGGTTTTCAAAGCCTGGCATAACTTAACAATCAAAGACTTATCCACTGTATCATGCCCAGAAACATGCAAATGTTATTAAAAGGATTCTAAACCCCCTTTGGAAGGAATCATTCTGAAACTTCCATTGTTACGCCGTTGTAATGCTATTTAAATAGTCCCAAACCTGTTGCCCAAATCCAGTCACGTGTTCCTCACTAGACAGTTTTCCTAAAAGTTTATCCTAACTTCGGGTGAATGTTCAAAGGGTTGGAACAAAAATTACAGCTGATTCAAGCGATGTTTTGAACCCTGGCTGTGCATCAGAATCCCCAGTGCTCCCTCCAGGCCAATTAATTCAGGACCTCTGGGAGTGCGCCGCACATCGGTATTCCGATTCTGATATGTGGTCAGGGTTGGAGCCACTGCATTAAAGGGGCCGCCTCTTGCTCTCTCAGCAGAAAAGGGGGCATTCCTAGGTCAGGTAGAGGGGCTTCAGAAGCCATGTCAGTGCACCAGTTCTTGAGAAAGCTGGCAAGAGCGAAGAAGGATGCCAGCTTCGGAGAACCCGGGCACCACGCAGAGGACTGAGGCAGGGACACACCCAAGAGGACCAGGACACCTGGCGGCACAAGAAGGTGGGCAGCCTGGCCACACATGCTGCCCCTTTAAGGAATCAGCCACATTTCTACAGCGAGCTAGATATGCAGAACCTTGCCGGTATTCAGAGCATCACATAGCAGTAAGGAGAACTGGTTAAACTTTCCTACGACACTCTCTAGATTCTAAAGAAAACAAATCTGTATGATCTGTAATTTTGCAGAGAAACCCTGTTGTACTCTGACTTAATTTGAACGATTATTAAACCACTTCTTAATAGATTCTGAAGACGGAAAAGACAGAATGGCCTTATTTTAACACTGATTTTTGTACCAACCACTCCTCACTTTGGGACCAACTCCCAGACTGAATTTTCAGGGAGATTCAGGGTAAAGATCAATGAACAAACACAACCTCAAATGATAAAATTGGAACTATGTGTCAGGCTCACTTTAGCTCAATACTAGAGATGACATAGAAAGCGAGAGACCAGACATGACGCAGCTCTGGTAATTACAAACAACTGCAATCTTCAGATAAAATGGTATTTTAATCCTGATAGGGTAACTTTCTCTTTTTTTTGACATTTATTTATCTAATTATCTATCTATCTATGTACCTATCTATCTATCCTTTTTTTTTTTTTTTTTTTTTTTTTTTACAACATTTAGATTTTACGGCTTCCAGATATTTCCAAAACTTGAATCCACTTGTTGACAAAGTACAACAGAGCCTTTACATTCTGGAGAAATATGAATCCTCGGAGTAGTCAATGCTGCACAGGTGACCATTTCTTCCATAATATATAATAAAAACTAGCTGGGTCATGTAAGTCAGTCTCCTGGGCTCCACGATTAAGAGAGAAAAACAAAACCTCGTGGCCCTCCTTGTCCCTAAGACTTGGGGTCCCAAGACCCTCAATCCCTTATTTCTGTCACACTTGTCCAACCACTCAAGCCACACCCCAAACACCCACCATGCTAGCCTGTCCTCTCCCTCAGGCTGGAGTCCATGTTCATCCCTGGGTCTCCTGCCCTCAAATTCAACTCCATCCTGCCCAAATGGTGAAACGTTCCTGCTCTCTTCTTCTTAGGAGGTCAGCACTGGGAATTTGAAACAGGGGTGCGCCTCCCGCCATGGGACCACTTTGTCACCTCCGCTCTCATTCTCTTACCCACCAGCCTCAGAGAAAACGAGAGATATATGTGTAGATACATGCAAATATATACGTGTGTGTATGTACACTCGTGTGTATGGATGTGTATGTTCATCATTGTGATCAGTGAAAGAAAACAGAGGATCCCCCCCCCACACCAGCTTCCTTATCATCTCAACCCACTCCTAGTGTGTAGCTGTGACAAAGAGTTCAAAGGAATAAGCATGTGTGCACAGACCAAACAGGACGCCTCACTCCAGCACCCTGCGTCAGCCAGCCAGCCCACAGTCTTTGAGACCTCAAGACTCCAGAGACCCGTAATTCAAACCCTTACAGCCCCAAACACTAGGCTGTCAACTTGCCACTGTATGGAACGTGCAGGACGGCGTATGCATGAAAGGAGTCCCCAACTCGCAAAGCAGGAGGCAAGCCCCTCCCTGCCTCCACCAGCCTTGCCGTGCGAGAGACGGACAATCTGTCCACAGCTTTATCCACTCTGTGGCTCTCCTGCTTAGAATCATAGCATTTCCCAATCCCACTGTAAACTTCTGACAGTGTTACCTTGGAAATGAATGGTGGGATTAAGAGAGTGATGGGGAATGAAAGGTGACTCCAAAGAGAAGGAGGGAAGGTACTTTCCTGGACTCAGAGAAACTTGGGGCTGGAGGCTCTGGTTGGAGTTTTGTGGCTCATAATGACCTCAGATACGTGGCCACCCAACCTATGATCAATACCTTCTGAAGCAGCCCATTCTATTTTCTGACCGTTATAATCATCAGACCCATGAAAGTAAGTGTAGAGACGGTAAGCTCTACAGAGCGTGGATCTTAGCCTGTGTCGTTCACTGATATGCCTCGAGTGACTGAACAGTACCCAGCATAGAGCCATCACTTAACAAATACTTGTTAAGTGAATGAATGCCTTCCAGTGGCTCCCCACAGTGATGGCCTGGCACATATTTTAAGACAACTATTATGTTTACCCCCCCACACACACAACTTTTTCTTTTCCAAGTTTAACCTCCCTGGGTTCGTTGAGCCATTTCTTATAGGGTAGATCACCAGTCCCCCCCCCAACAAAGATGTACTGGATGCCTGCTGTGCAGTCATCACCAGAGAGAGGTGGGACCCTCAAAGAATTCTAGGTGTTATCTACTCCATTCATCAGAAGCCAACCCTCTCATCCCCCCATGCTGTTCTCATTTGTCCATCAGGACACCAATTAAAGGCTTTGGCAAATGGCCCACGTAAATCCAGGTGAACTGTGGCTACTATTCTGCCCCAATAAAGCTCTTTGGCTGTTTCATCCAACAGGAGAAGGAGAAGGAGGAGGGAGAGGAGGAGGAGGAGGGGGAAACGAGGTTAACCTGGCACTACCTTCATGGCTACATGCAGTGGTTCTCAACCCTGGCTTCATGTTGGAATCACCTGGGAAGCCTTGATAAAAGATGGACTCCTGGGACACCATCTCAGAGATTCTGATTGAATTGGTCTGGGATAGAGGCTCAGCACCAGAATTTTTCAAAGCTCCCCCAAGTGCTTCTTTTGTGTACCCAGGCCTGAGGACCACTGCATTTATGCAAACCCCTGGGGATCAACACATCTCTTTTAAAGAGCTCAAAATCTTTTTTTTAAAAGCCCATTCAAGGAGCCATCTGGCTTTCCACCCATTTTTAAAAATAAAGTTTAGTTGAACCACAAGCACCCTCGTTCACGTACACACTGACTATGGCTGCTTTCACCCTTCAACAGCAGAGTTGGGTAGTTGTGATGGAGACCATGTGGCCAGTAAAACCTAAAATATTTACTATCTGGCCCTTTAGAGTAAAGTTTGCTAGCCTCTAGCTTAAAATCAATGTCAAATTCACCAGTGTACAGCTTGAGGAATTTACAGCTTTTCCCTTGAAAAAATCAAGGCCCCATTATTTGTCTGTTTTCAATACTGGGCCTTCCCACCTAGCACGCTCCAAGACCTGCTACTACTTCCCATAATTAATTCAGAAAAACTGGCAGGATTTTGCCAATATCACCTATCACAACTCTAAAGATGAGAAGCAATAGGTTTTATTCTGTTGTATGAATGTATGTAGTAGAAAACCTAAGGTTGCCGATGACTGCATTGAATAATTCCCATGGACACAAGGTTATTGACCAGAATGAGTACGCATTTTATAAGTGTTTACATATTTTCTATCTGAGCAGACTGTGCGCAGCCAAGCTTCCTACTCCATTCTCTGAACCTGCAGTCTATTAAAACCTAAGCTTGGGCTCCCCTGGTGGCGCAGTGGTTGAGAGTCCGCCTGCCGATGCAGGGGACAAGGGTTCGTTCCCCGGTCCGGGAGGATCCCACGTGCCGCGGAGCGGCTGGGCTCGTGAGCCATGGCTGCTGAGCCTGCGCTCTGCAACGGGAGAGGCCACAGCAGTGAGAGGCCCACGTTCCGCAAAAAAACCCCCAAAAAAACGCCTAAGCTTATAATATATGTCCCACACCATATGTGACATACAACGTTTACTATTTAGTATATACCATATACCATAGATACTAGGCAAGATCTTTCTACGAGGCAGATAGCCCTGTTGTTGCACGGTCTCTTGGGCATTTTTGGATCCCACCCTGCAGATGTTTCTAAAGCTTATGATTAATGATCCATGGGAAATGAGCCCTAAAAATGAACGTGTTTCACTGAAATTTGACGCATGAAGAATATGCAGGAAGACACTTGTAAGAATATCCACCTCACCCAACTGTCCCTAGATGGTTCCCATATTGCACAATAATCTGAATTTTGATATTATGCACCACCATCTGCTGGTAGGGCGGCCTGAGCATTTATAAGTAATTATGACACATGCACTTGCACCTCAGGAGAATTAGAATTAGTGATATTTTCTCTGTCTTTTTTAGAGACTTGTTTTCCATGGGACATTGATAAATCCTAAAAATCGCCACAGCCAGAGAAACTGCATTGAGGCCTGGGCCTGCCTCACTCCCAGACTTGCTGTGATCCTGGGAGCCTGCAGGTTCAGAGGATGCAGCGCTGAGCTGGGCTGCTGGCAGTCCTCAGAAATTAAGTGTGTAATCATGTCTCCTGCGTGAGAGTCACTCTCGTTTCAGTCAATAAGCCTGTGAAGGAAATGGAATCATTAACCGGAATAGTAAAATCTGAGAAAGCACTTTAACGCATTTACTATATGAAATGCTTTCACCGCTAGAAAGCCCTTTGATGGAAGGGTAGAAAATTGCTGAGAATTTACAAAGGCTGAATGATCTTCAGAGCTACTTCTAAGCATTATACCAATTTGATCTCAATCACAAGTAATGAGTGGCTGTACAGTGGGCCCCACACACGAATATACACAATTTATTAACGTGTGTTTTGACGAGAAGATATAGGAACCTGTTTTGATTAAAATCATGAATACGTATTCAAGATACCCAACTGCACATGCACCTGGTCCTCGAGTGGCTGAGAAACCGTCTCCCAGCTCTACCTCAGCAGAACTGTCATCTCATTAATCAGAGGTGGCTGGCCCTGCTTCCTGGTCCCTCAAGTTGTAACCGTCTACATCATCACTGATTTCTGGAAATCCACTTCAAATGATCACAAAAAGCTGTTGTACTTTTACTGTCAAGTATGTGTTTTTTGTCATCTAATTCTTTTCAAAAGCAATCTATCCATGGTAGATCTGTGGTATATCTCTCTCCACCAGAATGTGGAAGTAACCAGAAGACCCCATTGTCACATGTAGCATAACATAGTCTAGTACACCAAGTCACAGAAAAATAATTGTTCTGATTCCAGCACTGAGCAGGGAAGACCATACTCTGTTCTTTCCCTTATAGAATGTCCCATGTCTCAGCCAACAATGGTAGAGAAAGGATTTGACCCCAGCCCATCACTCCTGAGCAGGGAACATCATGCTCTGTTTTTCTCTCCCTCTCAGAGTGGCCCACATCTCAGGTGAAAATGGTGGAGGTGGGAGCTGACACAGGCCACACTGGCTCTAAAGCCCACATTATTTGCTCTTCACAATAATGCTTCAGATTATGTTTTAAATGTACCAAGGCTGCTTACTAGTTAAAATAAGGATGGGATAAATCTTTTAATAAGTCAATTAGTCACCTGATACCTTCTC
This sequence comes from Orcinus orca, assembly GCF_937001465.1. NCBI lineage: Eukaryota > Metazoa > Chordata > Mammalia > Artiodactyla > Delphinidae > Orcinus > Orcinus orca. Next base: position 13,897,484 of record NC_064580.1, read on the forward strand.
TGCTGGTCAAATCCAAAGTTAAACAGAGTCACCATATGACCCAGCAATTCTACTCCTAGGTATATACCCAAGAGAAGTGAAAACAGAAACTTTAAGGTCACACAGAAACTCGTGCACGAACTTTCTTTCCAGCATTATTCATAACAGCCAAACAGTGGAAACAACCCAAATTTCCATCAACTGATGAATGGATAAACAAGATGCGGCATTTCCATACGATGGAATATTATTCAGCCAGAAAAAGGAATGAAGTTCTGATTCATGCTACAACATGAATGAACCTTGAAAATATTAGGCTAAGTGAAAGAGGTCTGACACCAAAGACTGCATACCTATGAGTATATTTATATGAAATGCCCAGAAAAGGCAAATCTATAGAGACAGAAAGTAGATTAGTGGCTGGCAGAACCTGCGGTGATGGGGTGGGGAATGGGGAGCGGCTGCTAATGGACATAGGGTTTCTTTTGGAGCGGATGAAATCATCTGGATTAGATTGTGGTGATAGTTGCTTTACTTTGTGAATATACTAAAACCCACTGAACTGTAAACTTTGACAAGTGAATTTTATGGTATGTGAATTATATATCAAATTTTAGGTTGTGGTCATCCATTTACAATGCTTGGTGTCAGTTTATTTATCACTTGTAAAAATAAAATAGTGTGTGTGTGTGTGTGTGTGTGTGTGTGTGTGTGCGTGTGAGTTGTGAAGAAAAAAAAAGAAAATTTTCAAGATGAGATTATAAATAGACATCTCCAGAAGTTAGTAAAAAAAAATCTAAATTCAAAATTTCAAGCAATAAGCATGAAAGATGATTCTTCAGTAAACTAAAATTCATTTTCTAACCATGTTGGAAAACATCTACTTATACATATACACATTTATGCATATAACATTTTATTATGCTTTAAAGAAAGCCAACTGGAAGAATCAATATAAATGTATCATGTCTTAATATTCCCAAAGTTTAACTCCATCTAAATACTGACAATGAAAATATCAATTTTAATGTAACCCATAACTATAGGTTTGCTTTAGAATCTACGGAAGTGTTTTAATTTCTTAACTTGTCAGAATCCACCTGCCCTCCACTCCTGCATTTAGCTGCTGGTTTCAATTTCCATCATTTTCTGCCCTGCAGTCTTCATGTTTTTTCAGTTAGACTCTGGACTAAATATCAGCAGAGGACACAGACACCCCCCTCCCCCCCCCAGCTGGAAGAGAGGAGGTGACATTTACATTCTTTATTGAGATGTGCCTATAAACTCATAAAAAATATCCAAGGAATAAACAAAAACTGAAAGTAAAAAAAAGAAAAGAAAATTTTAGGAAGGGAGGGAGGGAGGGAGGGGGAGGGAAGGAAGGAAGGAAGGAAGGAAGGAAGGAAGGGAGGGAGGAAGGGAGGGAGGGAGGGAGGGAGGGAGGGGAGAGGAGGGGAGGGAAGGAAGATAGCCCTAAGGACTAAAAGGGAATACCAAGGAAGAAACAAACTTGGAATGGCGTGAGAAGACGGCTCTCCAAGGCTGAGATTCAGCCCTCACTGTAGAGAGTGTGGCTGTAGCGCACCGGGTGGCAGAGAAATTTGCTAGGTTGCCCTGGGCCAGAGCTGGTCTGTGAAACAAGCCAAGAGCCATGGCCGGGACGTGTGGACCAGGGCTGGCAAGCTGCAAGTCCCCAACCAGGGGCCGGCGGTGGGAAGAAAACTGCCCCCTGGGTGCTGATGAAATTCACTGGAAAGCTGCCCTTGGGGATGCTGTTGAATTTGTTGGAAGCTGGCAAGGGTACTGGCTGGACTCTCCAGAAAGCCACAAGGGTGCCACACACAGGAGGTGCCACTGAGTTCAGGGAGAAGCCAGCTGAGGCATCCACGGAGGGGCTGCCCCTGAGCCCCATGGCTGAGACACCTGCCAAACTTGCCATAAAGCTGCCTGCAGGGGTGCCACTGACAGACGCTGGGGGGGCTCCACCAGGTTTCCCACATGCCCACCCACACCGCAAGAACGAGAAGAAACAAGCGCACAGAAACCCCTCCTACTCCAGGGTCTCCCCTGCATCCCTACCCCGAAGCTTAACCTTGGGCCAGCTGGCAATGGAGTTACATTCCAGGACCACAATCAGGGCAACAAAGAGTGGATCTGGAGCTGAGAGGCAAGAGACCGATCATGGGCACACATACTAATGGCTGTCCTTCAAAGAAAAAAGTTCATGTTCAAGTGAGTTTGGAAAACACTACTGAACATACCACCCTCAAAATACACATTAGCGTTTTGGCAGCGCTGAGGCGTCCTATGGGGAAGAACCCCATTGAACTCTGCTCCACGTATCATTTCCAAAGCTCATTTGATCACACAACTCTGTTTCTCCTGATAACTGACACCTGCAGAATCCTCGCTGGGAAACTGCCCCGGGCATGGTGTGGGGAGACGGGCATGCCACACCCAGAATAGGATAGAAGCAGCGTGGCCGGCGAGCGGCTTGTGCACCTTCGCCGCATCACACGGAGCCCTTCCGCTGTTGAAGGGACTCCTCTGGAACAGAATGCACACAAATGGAGTCATCTGGCTGGGCTCCTTCGTGGCATTTCCATTGCTTTATTTACTGCACAAAAACCGTAAGTCTGCAGACACTGTGGAAATACAGTTTATTTAGGTAACTAAAAATATCCCCCAAATGGCATTTGGCCACTGCTGCATTTCCCAACACCTCCTGCTCGCCCAGTGTTGGCTCTAAATTACCCCTAGATGGTACAATGGAAAGAGGATGGGATTTAAAAGCTGGAATTGATGGCATTAGGGTCAGGGGCCTTGGAATGCCATAATCCTCCCTGGCCACTCACTCCGTTTTCCCTTTTGGGGTTCCTGAGGGAACTAGAAACACAAAAAGGAATGGGCATGAATCAAACCAGTGTTTATTATCTGCCCACTGGAAGGGGCAGAATGCAGCTAGGGAAAAGGTGTGCATAGGTGGGCTGTGTGGGGAGAGAACCCCTACATCATTCAGTCTTGGGTTAAAACCCAGTTCACCCCACTTTTGGACAATGTAGGGGAGGAAAAAATAATCTTCCCTCTACCCTATCGTGTTTTCATCTGGGGCCCCACTAACCAAAGACAGATTAGCAAGAGAAAATGAACAGATTTATTAACATGTATACATGGGAGAGACCTAGGGGAAAATGAGTAACTTGCAGAGCTGGCTTAGAATTCAGGCTTAAACACAGGCTTAAACCAACTATACTTCAATTTAAAAAAAAAGAATTCAGGCTTAAATACCATCTTCAGCTAAAGACAAGAGAGAAGGGTGTGAGGGGGAAGCCAGTTATGGGGAAGTAACAGGAAAAGTACAATGAACAAGAGTAAGTGCTGATACGCAGATTTAAGCCAGGGCCGCCTCCTTGGATAAGGGGACATAAGTGGCACTCCAAGTTACCAGAAAGATTCAGATTATCTATATAGAATGTACAGGATTCAAGGCTTCTCTTGGATTACTTGCTCTGGGAGAAACCAGCTCCCATACTATAAGCTGGCCTATGGAAAGACTGATGTTGTCAGAACTGAGGGAGGCTTATGACCAACAGCCATTGAGTATCTGAGACCTCCTGACAACAGCCACGTGCGTGGGCCATCTAGGAAGCCACTCCTCCAGCCTCAGTCAAGTCATCAAATGACTGAAGCCTCGGCTGACAGCTTGGCTACAACCTCGCGAGAGACCCCGAGCCAGAACCCCTGGCCAAACTACTCACATATTCCTGACCCTCAGAAACTATGTGATAAGAAATTTTTGTTAAGTCACTAAATTTTGGGGCAATGTGTTACACAGCAACAGATAACTAAGACTCTCCAAATGTAATTCTGAGTAAATGATTCTGAACTCTGGGATTCCATCTCATTTCGAAACACACACACACACACACACACACACAGATAGCCTTGAATACAATTCTCTGGTCATGATATCTGGTGAAACCAGGATTAAGATCTCCCAATTCTATTATATCACAACTGCATTTCCTGCATTTCTTCCCATATTCATTCATTCAGCAAACATGATCAAGCACTTGCTATGTGCCAGGCAATGTTCTAGACACTGAGGATACAGCAGGAAGCAAGACAGGTGAAAACCTCTGCCATCATGGGACTTCCATACTGGTGAAGGAGAAACAAACAATATATAGAATGTTAGGTAGCGATAAAAGCTAAGGAGGTAGAACAAAGAGTGAGTTCAATCAATCAGACTTCACTTCTAGCTCTCGAAGTAGTTTAGGGCAGTTTCTCTCTGGGTGGTGATTCAGAGACAGGCTGCTTCCATCTTCTGGTTCTACCTCCGCAGGGTCTCAGGATCCTCTGAAGATGACCAGCCAATGAGGACGGGAAGGGAGGAGAAGGTACCCTTGTTTCTCAATCGCCTCCAACCAAGAGTGGCCACATCCTTTCCACTCACAAACCACAACAGTAAAATGTTACGCTGCCCCACCGAGATGCAAATCACTCTGGGAAATGTAGCCCCAACGAAATCTCTTTGCTACAGATGGGAACCAAATCTCTACTAGGAGCCATTTTTCTCCGCTCCAGCCTCATGGATCTACTCCAGCTCTGCCTGTTCTACCTGCTGGGCCAGCCTTACGCCCACAGTCACGCCAAAGGGGGAAAGTGTCTCCCACCTTGATATCGAAAATCCCACCACAGAAAATTCAATTATTTTTCTGAGTCATGTCCCTATTTTTTAACACCTTGCCGAACACGCAGTCACCTGGAGTGGTGATGCATGGCATTCTCAATCCTTAGAGAGGCTTATCGGATTTCCTTCTTCATTCCCTGAGATAAGAAATACCAGCTTAGCTGGGAACTCCCGTGAATTTTAATGAGGGAACAGAACAGAGGCAGAGTGGGCCAGCGCCGATAACCACTCACAGCTTTGCTGTGAGTGAGTGGTTGGGTTCTCATCACAAACTTGAAAGTACTCCTGGCATCATCTTAACTGCTTAGCCACAGCTCCTCTCCCAAGTCAAGGGAACACTTGACAAACGTATATTAGCTGCATAGAGTTCTCCTCAAAGAGAAAAGAAGGGCCCCAGTTAATTGCACAAGAAGCTAAATGTCAACAGTAATCACTGAGATGAGAGTGGTTCATCAAAGCAAGCCAGGGAAGGAGTCTATTTAAAAGCTAAATGCGATTTCCCGGCAGATTTTATTTTAATGCAAAGATCCATTCTTTCCTCTCCCTCCCTATGATTATTTTTGTACAAATCGTATTACATCAGTCGCTTGGGAAATACAGGTGTAAGCTTCATTTCCACTTCCTGGGACTGAAAATGACTTTGAAGGGGCCAAATCGGATTTTTTTTGCTTTAACATTCTTTAAACCTTCCTATGTTCTGCAAGTAACAGATGCAAACACAGAGACGCATTGCCTTAGGTGACAGTCTCAGTGTTTCTAACTTCACCCTGTAACCTTCTATGCTAAAGAAATTTGTTCACCCAAAACAACTTACCAACTTCCCCTAGAAAAGGCAAATCATCAGCCTATTTCTATAAAAGTGAATTAATTTGTTAACCCACAAGAATAAAAAAAACCACCCTGGGTTTGTATTAGCAATCACATCTGTTCCAATTCTGTCTTGGGAACTGAATGCGTAAAATGTTACTACACAGACAGAACACTGTAGTCATTTTAACCCAGGCGACACTAGAATACATGCTGGTCTTGGCGTTTCTGTCTGTGACATTAGAATCAGACGCTCCGTGAGGACAATACTCTCATCCCAATGATGCTTCTTCAAGCCATTCAAGGGCTCTTCCTTGGAAACCAGTTTCAACTTGGTCAGGACTGTGTTTACCACTGACGAAGGCTTCAAGAGGAGATATGTCTAAAGAATGAGGCTGCTTTTCTTTAGGTGACTTCAAAACCATCTTTGAAAATGTATTAGTTTTCTAGGACTTCTGTAAAAAAAAGTACCACAAACTTAGTGGCTTCTTTTTTTTTTCAATCAAAGTACTGTAATAGGAGCCATTGTAAAGCAGATGTAATCCTACGTAATTGAAACTGCCAACAAAAGAACATTCCAAGTTCTTCATGCTCAAAATCATGTTATATTTTGGTGTTCAATATGTAGTCTACGCGTTTCTTCTTCAGCTTTTTGTTCTCTAAAGAGTTTCTAATTGTATTTCTTATTACTGGCAGCAAAACACCCCCTTGGTGGCTTTAAACAGCAGAAACTTATTCTCTTCCAGTTCTGGAGGCTAGAAGTCCAAAATCGAAATGTCAGCAAGGCCACGCTCCCTCCGCAGTCTGTAGCAGAGAATCCTTCCCTGTCTCTTCCAGTTTCCCGCAGCCCCAGCTGCTCGTTGGCTTATGGTAGCATCACTCCAACCTCCGCTTCCATCTTCACCTGGCCGTCTTCTCCCCGTGTCTTCGTTCTTCACTCATTGTTTTCCCCTTCTTATAAGGATGCCAGTCCTAATGGGTTAGGGCCTGCCCTAATGACCTCATCTTAACTTCCTTACATCTGCGAAGAGCCTATTATCCACACATTCCAAACCCTATCTCCTCACAGTCACATGTACCAGGGATTAGGACTTCACCCTATCTTTTTAGGGGGACACAATTCAACTCAGAAGGTACTCCAGAGAAGGGGTTCAAAGCAATGTTGAAAGATCATAAGCCCCTCCAAGCTACTACAAGGACTTGGTGAAGTAAAATTTGCAGAGCCTGGAAGCAAGAATACAAAAGGAAGGCCACATTCCATAACTCTAAAGAAACAGCACTTACAAACCAAGCTAGAGCCACAGCCTGGCCCACGTTCCCACCCAACGCCCCACAGCCTGGGGGCCTCTTTTTACCTCAGGTAGGCTGATGGAGCTGAGGCTCCTCCAGCAGCAGCCCTACTGTCTGAATCTAGACAACACGATGGTTCTCACGGGGGGTAGGGCGCAGTGGAAGCCAGACCCAGGGCTGACTGGACCTGCCCCAAATCGACCAGATCCCCAAGGAGCCAGAGAACCGTTCTAAGAATTTCTCAAATCTCCACCAGCTGAGCAGAAGGGAAGGAGGGAACACAGTTACCTGGGAAACCCTGTTTGCCTAGTCACCCACATGGAATGACTGAGGACGGTCAACTTTAAATGAAAGCAGCCACCCTTCTTCAGGTTTCCTGGGGCAGAGGCAGTGTTTCCCACATACACCCCAACACACACACACACACACACACACACACACACACACACACACACTTACAGGCTCTCAGCCTACCATTCTCTGGCCCGGGGCTGCGGTGGGGGGGGCGGTCTTTCTGGCCTGGGGAGCCTGGGTCAGCCAGTGCATCTCTCCCATAATTCCCAGTAACTTAATCAGTTACCACACTTTTTAAAATGTTCTTAAACCTGTAAAATTCATAAAACTTGTTTAAATTTTCAAATTTTATGAGTTCAGAAAAATTCCAAAAGTCATTGCCTTTCATTGCTTATGGTGTGTGGCCCAGAGCAGGGGCCCCTCGTGTCCTAGTCTGAGGGCAGCACTGAGGCCCGGGAGGTATGCCTTTGTTTAAAGAAGAATCCTCAGGCTTCTCTGGTGGCGCCGTGGCTGGGAATACGCCTGCCAATGCAGGGGACACGGGTTCGAGCCCTGGTCCGGGAAGATCCCACATGCTGCGGAGCAACTAAGCCCGTGCACCACAACTACTGAGCCCGCGCTCTAGAGCCCACGAGCCACAACTACTGAAGCCCACGCGCCTAGAGCCCGTGCTCCGCAACAAGAGAAGCCACCACAACGAGAAGCCCGCGCACCACAATGAAGAGCAGCCCCTACCCGCCACAACTAGAGGAAGCCCGCGCACAGCAACGAAGACCCAACGCAGCCAAAAATAAATAAATAAATAAGTTTAAAATATATATAAATAAATAAAAAGAACTAGGCTAGGCTTGATATAGTTCACTGTAAGGAAAAAAAGAAGAATCCTCGTTCCTTTATAAGCCCCAGAGGGAGGTACAAATCCTGCCAGGCCCCCCTTTGGGGGGAAGGCAGGCCACACTCATCTCACCACTAGGAGACGAGGTGGCTACTGAGGCACTTCTGACTCCACTGACAACTGCCACCAGCCAAGCCGGCCAGGTTCTTCGAGCATCCAAAAGCAAAACACCTGTTCCACTTGTTTGCTGGGCAACCCCGGTTGAAACACTTTAGTGGAGGCAAGAAAGTTCAGACTGGGCCAGGTTGTGAGGCCGTGACATCCGAGGTTGACAGAAGTTATCTTTGAGGGGACTTTCGGTTTTCCTTTGGTTTCTCTCTTAACCAGCCCCAGCATCCTGCTTCCTGCTCCCGAGCTCGTTTCTTCTCCCCCAATTGCCACCCCTTCCTGGGCCCAGAGGCCTTTCGGGCTTCTCACCTCCTGTCAGGAAAGTATGCTGTCTGATAAACACATTTGTACTGACATGTTAGTAAAGTTATACATTATTCTTTCCAAGGTTAATGACTTTTAAAGTGGAACATGGGAAGAGGGGCAATGTTTAACCCCAGGGGAAAATTCTGGTAATTGAACTGTAGACATCAGAAGATGTATTACGTTTATATTGGGAATTTTCCCAGCACTTCTCCCTTTATGGCATGTAAATCATTACCTACTCCACTGGAGGTAAAGCCTGTCCTTGTTTTATTATTATTATTTCAGTATTTACATAACATATTAACTAATTGATTATATTATTATCATATAAGCTTGAATTTATTAGGCTTAGAGGGTAAGCCATTCTAAAACTCTAACTCCTTAGAGGAAGTTATATCTCTTTAACGACAGCTACAAAATGTTACCCAACACACACAGGGGATGGTGTAAGAACAGAAGCAATGGTTCTTCTTATCTAATAAACCTTGCATTTCTAGTTTACACTTGGACATCTGATCCTGGGAGCAGCCCTGTATAACGTATGCTGGATAGTTAGTATGACCTGTATTCCCATTTTACAGAAGAGGAAACTGAGGCTTAGGGAACTTAAGTGCCTTGCCCAAGTTCATATACCTTAATGCGGGGAAGAGGTGAGGTAGGGCTCAAACTGGTCTCTTCACTTCAAGCCTGGGAGATATATACTAGCATACAGGTAAGAAGGGAGAAATGAGAAAATATGATGTAAATAGGTAACTCCTAAAAAGTAGGCATCACAATGTGAATACTGTAGACAGGATTTTCAGAGGCCTAATAATATCTCACAAAGAAACTGAGGCATCGTTTTGAACTTTACCTGAAAGGAAAGTCTTTCCAGTTATAATAAAGTTACAAACCAGAAGCGCTCAAAAAGTTCTCCAGCTTTGTAAGCGAAAACAGATCTGTCTTTATATTTTTTTTTTTTTTTTTTTTTTTTTTTTTTTTTTTTTTGCTGTACACAGGCCTCTCACTGTTGTGGCCTCTCCCGTTGAGGAGCACAGGCTCCAGACGCACAAGCTCAGCGGCCATGGCTCACGGGCCCAGCCGCTCCGCAGCATGTGGGATCTTCCCGGACCGGGGCACGAACCTGTGTCCCCTGCATTGGCAGGCGGACTTTCAACCACTGCGCCACCAGGGAAGCCCCAGATCTGTCTTTAAGTGGCACAGGCCATGTCCTCCTCTCTCAACTCAAAGTACTCCAGGACAAGCAGAAAAAAACGGATCTGCAATCTGATTACTTTTTTTCAAAAGAGAGAGAATCAAAAAGAAATGTGAGAGTAGCTTGCTGGGAGTCCTTTACAGAGTAGTTCCTCTTAGAGATGGAGAATGAGAAGAAAGTTACTGTCATTTGACACACATTAGCTTAGACCAGGCACAAATCAAAGTCCTGCTCCTCCTGAAAGGTACATTTCACCTACAGTGCCCTCAGCCACACGATCAGAGTCTGTGGCAGACTGACTGCACCAATTCTCCACGACTTTTGTCATGTGGTTTTGTAGTTCATCTCACTAAAGACACAGAGTCTATTTCCTCACTCCCTTCAATCTGAGCCCACCCAAGGGCTTTGGACAATAGATGAGGCTTAGACCACAAACAGGAAGCCTTGCATGTTCCCACTTGCTCTGAAATTGCCATGAGAACCTGCCCAGGAGAGCCTGCTGGAGGATGAAAGACTTATGGAACATAACCACAGTCCACCTGGCTGAGGTCAGCCTAAAACAGCCAATAGTCAGCAGAGCCCCAGACAAGAGAGCAAGGTCTCAGAACTCTCAGACATACGGGTGAGCCAAGCCCGGCCTACAGGAACCTACAGCCAGCCAAGCTCCAGATGTGGGAGTGAACCCAACCAAGAGCAGGACAGCCACCTGCCCAACCACCCCAGATGTGCGAGCAACAGCTCTTCTTGTTGCTTAACGACTAAGGTTTGGTGGTGGTTTGGCATGCAGCATTACTGGAGTAATAGATAACTGATACAGACTCCTAGCTTTTTGGCTCCACTCTTGTTAGAGGAGAGTCTAGAAAGCCAAAGACAGCTTCATGATACCTGACCACTCAACAGTTTCATGGGGCAGCCAACCAATCCACTTCTTGTTTGTAGCATCCTGCCTTTGTCCCTGAAAGGATGCAAGCCTGTGGGTAATTCTGTAGGTAACCTCCCTTGGTATATTCCATTAATAGGCCAGCCCTGACCATATGAACCATGTAGATATAAAAGAATGAGGAAAGTCTATGCCTGTTAAAGATACTTGGTGGTAGCATAACATGGTTTCATTTATGTAAAAAAATTATAATAAAATATATGCATATGCATAGAAAAACACCTCATACGACCTTACATACTGAGGCTTCCAAAACGTTTTTTTCCTGGGAAGCTAAGTGGGATTATAAGTTAACGTTCTTCTTTTGCTTATCCATAATATCTGATTTTCCTGAAATGAACATGAATCTGTTTATAATTTTAACAGGGAGAAATATAAACCATGACAGAACGTTAAAACTTTAAAAGGAAAAGAACAAATATTTAAATTTATTTTCAGGGGTTGAGCAGGTTATTATTTATAGTTTGGCAATTATGCAGGATTGTCAGATGAAAATTAGCTGAGACTTTAAAAGCAGAAATCAGGGAAATTGTGAAAGACAGACAAAATTACTTGCAGACATATAAATAGTTGCCAGGTGCACCCAAATTAGCAATGCTAAAAAAAAACAAAAACAGGGGCTGGGTATAAGCCTTTTCTGATAAATTTCTGCCTAGAGCGGGGCTGAGAAAACTATTTCTGTAAAGCATCTGATAGGAAATATTTGAGGCTTTGTGGGCCAGACTGACTGTTAAAACTACTCTGCCACTGTTCCACAAAAATAGCCTCAGGCACTCTGTGAATGAATGAGCGTGAATGTGTCCAAATAAAACTTTACTTATAAAAGCAGGTGGCAGGCCGGATTTGGCCTTCCGCCATAGTTCGTCTACCTTTGGCGTAGATAAACCGCTGTCATAACAGTAGTAGCTAATGATCATATTGACCATAACTTACTATGTCATCGTGGTAAAGTGTTGTCTGCACCGGCAGGCCCTGACCACCTTTGCCTGATGTCAAATCCTTTTCCTTCTTTATGTCTCAGCATCGTCTTCAAGAAGCCTGAGACTGCTTATCTTAGAAGAATGTTCTAGTCACCTATTTACTTGTCCTTCTCCTCCATTAGGCTAAGAGCACCTAACAGCAAGATAATATCTAAATCACTTTTATATCTCCAGAGCCTTGTGGAGAACCTGGACCACAGTAGATGCTCAATAAATGAATGTGAAGTGAATGATTCAGCAAAACAACAGTCGTGTCAAGAGAATGAGAAGACAAGCCACAGCCTGGGAGAAAATATTTGCAAAAGACATCTCAGATAAGACTATTATCCAAAATATACAAAGAACTCTTAAAAGCCAACGATAAGAAAATGAACAACCCAATTAACAAATGGGCAATAGATCTCAACAGACACCTCACCAAAGGAGATAGACATATGGCAAACAAGCATAAGAAAAGATGCTCAACATCCTATGTCTTTAGGGAACTGCAAATTAAAACAACAGTGAGATACCACTACACACCTATTAGGATGGCCAAAATCCAGAACACCAACCACACCAAATGCTGGTGAGGAAGTAAAGCAACATGAACTCGCATGTATTGCTGGTGGACATGCAAAACGGTACGGCCTCTTTGGAAGACAGTTTGTCAGTTTCTTACAAAACTAACATACTCTCCAAACAATCCAGCAATACTCCTTGGTATTTACCCAAAGTATTTGAAAACTTACGTCCACACAAAAACCTGCACACAGATGTTTATAGCAGCTTTATTCATAATTGCTAAAACTCTGAAGCAACCAAGATGTCCTTCAGTAGGTGAATGGATAAACTGTGGAACATCCAAACAATGGAATATTAGTCAGCACTAAAAAGCAATGAGCTATCAAGCCATGAAAAGATATGGAGGAGGCTTAAATACATATTACTAAGTGAAGGAAGCCAGTCTGAAAAGGCTACATACTATATGATTCCAACTATATGACATTCTGAAAAAGGCAGAACTATGGAGACAGTAAAAAGATCAGTGGTTGCCAGGAGTTGGGGACAAGGGGGAAGGATGAATAGGTGGAGCACAGAGGATTTTTAGGGCAGTGAGAATATTCTGCATGATATTATAATGATGGATACATGTCATTATACATTTGTCAAAATCCATAGAATGTACAACACCGAGAGTGAACCACAATGTGGACTACGGACTTTGGGTGATGATGATGGGTCAGTGCAAGTTCAATGATGGTAACAAATGTACCTCTCTGGTGGGGGATGTTGATCATGGGGGAGGCTGGGCATGTGGGGGGGAGGGGGTCTATGGGAAATCTCTGTACTTTCCACTCAATTTTGCTGTGAACCTACAACCAGTTTAAAAAATAAAATCTACTTAAAACACACACACAATCACACCATTATTGCAAGTGCTTACTCAGGCTCTTCTATGTCCTTTAGGAGACATTGAAAGCTAATTACCTGTAGGAAATGGTTTTGTAGATCTGACACCAAAAGCATAAATAACAAAAGAAAAAAACAGATAAATTGGACTTCATTAAAATTTAAAACTTTTGTGCTACAAATCAAGAAAGTCAAAAGACAACCCATAGAACTGGAGAATATTTTTTACAAATTGTGTATCTAAGAAGGGACTGGTATCCAGAATATGTAAAGAACTCTTACAACTCAATAATAAAAAGGCAAATACGTCGATTTTAAAGTGGACAAAGGATTTAAATAGACATTTCTCCAAAGGTATACAAATCCATATTTCCTAGTACAAGAGTGAAATACCACAGTAATAATAAGGACTGATAATACTATGAATTTTATGTTAAAAAGCAATTATTAAAATCTTTCAAATAAATAAATAGGGAAAGGGATTGACAATAAAACTGACTACTGGGAGAATGCATTAAGTGGATACATTTAAGAAAACCTTTATAATGGTTTATCCCCACCAATGTTATACAGTTTTAATAGTGATTAGATTATATGTAATTCTAATTTTTGCAGAATTGTTTGATGGACATTCAGTCATAACATTAATCGAAATAAGCTTTAAGAATTGGATGTAGGGACTTCCCTGGTGGTCCAGTTGGGCAAGACTCCTGCTCCCAATGCAGGGGGCCCAGGTTCGATCCCTGGTCAGGGAACTAGATCCTGCATGCTGCACCTTAGATCCCACAGGCCACAACTAAGACCAGGCACAGCCAAAATGAATAAATATATTTTTTAAAAAAGTTGTATTTAATATTTTGTTATTTAAATGACGTCTCAAACCACTGCAGATATGAAAACACAGTGGGGAACGTCCAGGCCAATTTCTGCACAAAAGCTTGACATGTAAGAGGTAAGCGGAAAAGCAAAGCCTCAAGCTGATTTAGTCCTTTGGCTCCTAATAACTAACACAAACACTTGCCCTCAATTCCAAGACCATTCCAGTCCAGGTGAACTGAGCCGGAGCCCCGGGCACAGAGAAAGGGGGACTTGTGGTAGGTAGGAGTGGAACTTGCCTGTCCCTCCCTTGCCCTAAACCACCGTCACCAAACTTCTGCTAACAGCATGCATCTGAGCCAGAGTAGGAGAGGGAAGACATCCCAAATATTAAGTCAAGATTGGAGGAGCCAGGTCTGGGGGATAATCATCTACTTAAAATTTTGGATGTTTTAACAGTACCTGAAATTAAATTTATCACCGATAATCCCTTCTCAGCCATCTGTAATCCTTTATGGACTAAGACAGGTTTAAATGGATCATTAAAATAAAAATTGTTCCTTATATATATATTTTTTTAATTTTAGAAATGACAGTATCAAAAGTTCAACTTTTGGAGAGGAACCAAGATGGCGGAGTTGAAGGACGTGCCCTCACTCCCTCTTGCGAGAACACCAGAATCACAACTAGTTGCTGGACAATCATTGACAAGAAGACACTGGAACTCACCAAAAAAGATATCCCACATCCAAAGACAAAGGAGGAGCCACAATGAGATGGTGAAAGGGGCACAATCACAGTAAAATCAAATCCCATAACTGCTGGGTGGGTGACTCACAGACTGGAGAACACTTATACCACAGAAGTCCACCCACTGGAGTGAAGGTTCTGAGACCCACGTCAGGCTTCCCAACCTGGGGGTCCGGCAACGGGAGGAGGAATTCCTAGAGGATCAAACTTTGAAGCCTTGTGGGAATGGATTGCAGGACTTCGACAGGACTGGGGGAAACAGAGACTCCACTCTTGGAGGGCACACACAAAGTAGTGTGTGCCTCGGGACCCAGGGGAAGGAGCAGTGACCCCAGGGGAGACTGAACCAGACCTACCTGCTAGTGTTGGAGGGTCTCCTGCAGAGGTGGGGGGTGGCTGTGGATCACTGTGGGGACAAGGACACTGGCAGAAGAGTTCTGGGAAGTACTCCTTGGTATGAGCCCTCTCAGAGTCTGTCATTAGCCCCAACAAAGAGCCCAGGTAGGCTCCAGTGTTGGGTTGCCTCAGGCCAGACAACCAACATGGAGGGAACACAGCCCCACCCATCAGCAGTCAAGTGGATTAAAGTTTTACTGAGCTCTGCCCACCAGAGCAACAACCAGGTCTACCCACCTCCAGTCCCTCCCATCAAGCCTCTTAGATAGCCTCATCCACCAGAGGGCAGACAGCAAAAGCAACAAGAACTACAATCCTGCAGCCTGTGGAACAAAAACCACATTCACAGAAAGATAGACAACATGAAAAGGCAGAAGGCTATGTACCAGATGAAGGAACAAGATAAAACCCCAGAAAAACAACTAAATGAAGTGGAGATAGGCAACCTTCCAGAAAAAGAATTCAGAATAATGATAGTGAAGATGATCCAGGACCTCGGAAAAAGAATGGAGGCAAAGATCGAGAAGATGCAAGAAATGTTTAACAAAGACCTAGAAGAATTAAAGAACAAACAGAGATAAACAATACAATAACTGAAATGAAAACTACACTGAAGGAATCAATAGCAGAATAACTGAGGCAGAAGAATGGATAAGTGACCTGGAAGACAGAATGGTGGAATTCACTGCTGCAGACCAGAATAAAGAAAAAAGAATGGAAAGAAATGATGACAGCCTAAGAGACCTCTGAGACAACATTAAACGCAACAACATTCACATTATAGGGGTCCCAGAAGGAGAAGAGAGAGAGAGGACCAGAGAAAATATTTGAAGAGATTATAGTCGAAAACTTCCCTAAAATGGAAAGGAAATAGCCACCCATGTCCAGGAAGCACAGAGAGTCCCATACAGGATAAATGCAAGGAGAAACACACTGAAACACATAGTAATCAAATTGGCAAAAATTAAAGACCAAGAAAAATTATTGAAAACAGCAAGAGGAAAACAAAAAATAATGTACAAGGGAACTCCCATAAGGTTAACAGCTGATTTCTCAGCAGAAACTCTACAAGCCAGAAGGGAGTGGCATGATATACTTAAAGTGATGAAAGGGAAGAAACTACAAACAAGATTACTCTGCCTGGCAAGGATCTCATTCAGATTCAATGGAGAAATCAAAAGCTTCAGAGACAAGCAAAAGCTAAGAGAATTCAGCTCCACCAACCAGCTCTACAACACATGCTAAAGGAACTTCTCTAAGTGGGAAACACAAGAGAAGAAAAGGACCTACAAAAACAAACCTAAAACAATTAAGAAAATGGTTATAGGAACATACGTATCCATAATTACCTTAAACGTGAATGGATTAAAGGCTCCAACCAAAAGACACAGGCTGGCTGAATGGATACAAAAACAAGACCCATATATATGCTGTCTACAAGAGACCCACTTCAGACCTAGGGACACATTCAGACTGAAAGTGAGGGGAATGGAAAAAGATATTCCATGCAAATGGAAAACAAAAGAAAACTGGAGTAGCTATACTCATATCAGATAAAATAGACTTCAAAATAAAGAATGTTACAAGAAACAAGGAAGGACACTACATAATGATCAAGGGATCAATCCAAGAAGAAGATATAACAATTATATATGCACCCAACATAGGAGCACCTCAATACATAAGGCAACTGCTAACAGCTATAAAAGAGGAAATCGACAGTAACACAATAATAGTGGGGGACTTTAACACCTCACTTACACCAATGGACAGATCATCCAAAGTGAAAATAAATAAGGAAACAGAAGCTTTAAATGACACAATAGACCAGATAGATTGAATTGATATTTATAGGACATTCTATCCAAAAACAGCAGATTACACTTTCTTCTCAACTGCGCACAGAACATTCTCCAGGATACATCACATCTTGGGTCACAAATCAAGCCTCAGTAAGTTTAAGAAAATTAAAATCATATCAAGCATCTTTTCTGACCACAACGCTATGAGATTAGAAATGAATTACAGGGAAAAAAAAGGGAAAAAACACAAACACATGGAGGCTAAACAATATGTTACTAAATAACCAAGAGATCACTGAAGAAATCAAAGAGGAAATCAAAAAATACCTAGAGGGCTTCACTGGTGGTGCAGTGGTTGAGAGTCTGCCTGCTGATGCAGGGGACACGGGTTCATGCCCCGGTCCAGGAGGATCCCACATGCCGCAGAGTGGCTGGGCCTGTGAGCAATGGCCGCTGGGCCTGTGCGTCCGGAGCCTGTGTTCTGCAACAGGAGAAGCCACAACAGTGAGAGGCCTGCGTACCGAAAAAAAAAAAAAAAAAAGAAAACCTAGAGACAAATGACAAAGAAAACACGACCATCCAAAACCTATGGGATGCAGCAAAAGCAGTTCGAACAGGGAAGTTTATAGCTATACAAGCCTACCTCAAGAAACAAGAAAAATCTCAAATAAACAATCTAACCTTACACCTAAAGGAACTAGAAGAAGAACAACAAACAAGACCCAAAGTTAGCAGAAGAAAAGAAATCATAAAGACCAGAGCAGAAATAAATGAAATAGAAACAAAGAAAACAATAGCAAAGATCAATAAAACTAAAAGCTGGTTCTTTGAGAAGATAAACAAAATTGATAAACCATTAGCCAGACTCATAAAGAAAAAGAGGGACAAGACTCAAATCAATAAAATTAAAAATGAAAAAGGAGAAGTTACAACAGACACCACAGAAATACAAAGCATCCTAAGAGACTACTACAAGCAACTCTATGCCAATAAAATGGACAACCTGGAAGAAATGGACAAATTCTTAGAAAGGTATAACCTTCCAAGACTGAACCAGGAATAGAAAATAGGAACAGGCCAATCACAAGTAACGAAATTGAAACTGTGATTAAAAATCTTCCAATAAACAAAAGTCCAGAACCAAATGGCTTCACAGGTGAATTCTATCAAAGATTTAGAGAAGAGCTAACACCCATCCTTCTCAAACTCTTCCAAAAAATTGCAGAGGAAGGAACGCTCCCAAACTCATTCTATTTGGCCACCATCACTCTGATACCAAAACCAGACAAAGATACTACAAAAAAAGAAAATTACAGACCAATATCACTGATGAATATAGGTGCAAAAATCCTCAACAAAATACTAGCAAACAGAATCCAACAGCACATTAAAAGCATCATACACCATGATCAAGTGGGGTTTATCCCAGGGATTCTTCAATATATACAAATCAATCAATGTGATACACCATATTAACAAATTGAAGAATAAAAACCATATGAACATCTCAATAGTTGCAGGAAAAGCTTCTGACAAAATTTAACACCCATTTATGATAAAAACGTTCCAGAAAGTGAGCATAGAGGGAACCTACCTCAACATAATAAAGGCCATATACGACAAACCCACAGCAAACATCATTCTCAATGGTGAGAAACTGAAAGCATTTCCTCTAGGATCAGGAATGAGACAACATGTCCACTCTCACCACTATTATTCAACATAGTTTTGGAAGTCCTAGCCATGGCAATCAGAGGAGAAAAAGAAATAAAAGGAATATAAATTGGAAAAGAAGAAGTAAAACTGTCCTGTCTGCAGATGACATGATACTATACATAGAGAATCCTAAAAATGCCACCAGAAAAACTAGTAGAGCTAATCAAGAATATGGTAAAAAAAAAAAACAAAACATAAAATAGATAGCTACTGGGAAGCAGCCGCATAGCACAGGGAGGTCAGTTCGGTGCTTTGTGACCACCTAGAGGGGTGGCATAGGGAGGGTGGGAGGGAGGGAGATGCAAGAGGGAAGAGATATGGGAACATATGTATATGTATAACTGATTCACTTTGTTATAAAGCTGACACTAACACACCATTGTAAAGCAATTATACTCCAATAAAGATGTTTAAAAAAAATAACTCAATGAGATATCATCTCACCAAAAAACAAAAAGAATTTGGGAAAGTTGCAGGATACAAAATTATTGCACAGAAATCTCTTGCATTCCTATACACTAATGATGAACTATCTGAAAGAGAAATTATGGAAACACTCCCATTTGTCACCACAACAAAAAGAATAAAATACCTAGGAATAAACCTACCCAGGGAGACAAAAGACCTGTATGCAGAAAACTATAAGACACTGATGAAAGATATTAAAGATGATACAAACAGATGGAGAGATATACCATGTTCTTGGATTTGAAGAATCAATATTGTGGAAATGACTATACTACCCAAAGCAATCTACAGATTCAATGCAATCCCTATCAAATTACCAATGGCATTTTTTACAGAACTAGAACAAATCATCTTAAAATTTGTATGGAGATACAAAAGACCCCAAATAGCCAAAGCAGTCTTGAAGGAAAAAAATGGAGCTGGAGGAATCAGACTCCCTGACTTCAGACTATACTACAAAGCTACAGTAATCAGGACAATATGGTACTGGCACAAAAACAGAAACATAGATCAATGGAACAAGATAGAAAGCCCAGAGATAAACCCACACATCTATGGTCAACTAATCTATGACAAAGGAGGCAAAGATATACAATGGAGAAAAGACAGTCTCTTCAATAAGTGGTGCTGAGAAAACTGGACAGCTACATGTAAAAGAATGAAATTAGAACACTCCCTAACACCATACACAAAAATAAACTCAAAATGGATTAGAGACCTACATGTAAGACTGGACACTATCAAACTCTTAGAGGAAAACATAGGAAGAACACTCTTTGACATAAATCACAGCAACATCTTTTTTAATCCACCTCCTAGAGTAATGGAAACAAAAATAAATAAATGGGACCTAATGAAACGTCAAAGCTTTTGCACAGCAAAGGAAACCATAAACAAGACGAAAAGACAACCCTCAGAATGGGAGAAAATATTTGCAAATGAATCAATGGACAAAGGATTAATCTCTAAAATATATAAACAGTTCATGCAGCTCAATATTAAAGAAACAAACAACCCAATCCAAAAATGGGCAGAAGACCTAAATAGACATTTCTCCAATGAAGACATACATATGGCCAAGAAGCACATGAAAAGCTGCTCAACATCACTAATTATTAGAGAAATGCAAATCAAAACTACAATGAGGTATCACCTCACGCCAGTTAGAAGGGGCATCATCAGAAAATCTACAAACAACAAATGCTGGAGAGGCTGTGGAGAAAAGGGAACCCTCTTGTACTGTTGGTGGGAATGTAAATTGATACAGCCACTATGGAGAACAGTATGGAGGTTCCTTAAAAAACTAAAAATAGAATTACCATATGATTACCACTACTGGGCATATACCCAGAGAAAACCATAATTCAAAAAGACACATGCACCCCAGTGTTCACTGCAGCACTATTTACAATAGCCAGGTCATGGAAGCAACCTACATGTCCATCGACAGACTAATGGATAAACAAGTTGTAGTACATATATACAATGGACTGTTACTCAGACATAAAAAGGAACAAAATTGAGTCATTTGTTGAGACGTGGATGGATCTAGAGACTGTCATACAGAGTGAAGTAAGTCAGAAACAGAAAAACAAATTTCGTATATTAACGCATGTATGTGGAAACTAGAAAAATGGTACAGATGAACCGGTTTGCAGGACAGAAGTTGAGACACAGATGTAGAGAACAAACACGGACACCAAGGGGGAAAAACCACAGTGGGGTGGGGATGGTCGTGTGCTGAATTGGGCGTTTGGGATTGACATGTATACACTGATGTGTATAAAATTGATGACTAATAAGAACCTGCAGTATAAACAAACAAACAAACAAAAAACAACTAATACTAAACTT
Source organism: Orcinus orca (assembly GCF_937001465.1). Classification (NCBI taxonomy): domain Eukaryota; kingdom Metazoa; phylum Chordata; class Mammalia; order Artiodactyla; family Delphinidae; genus Orcinus; species Orcinus orca. The sequence goes on from NC_064580.1 coordinate 13,918,165, forward strand.
TCTTTGGGTTATTTGTATGGAAATATGTTAATATAAATGTTTCAGACACTACATGAAATTTCTAAAAATCTTGTATGTTCTGGTATAATGTTATAAGTCATAATTCTAGTTATTACTTTAAAATGTATATCTCAGAAATAACTAAATTTCCTTGTCAATTGCATCATTATGAACTTTCATCAAATCTTTAACCGTGGTCATTTTTAAGTCTTGTCATTTACAGACAGTTCTGGGTGTACTCTGACGCTTTTGCAAAAATGTTCCTATAAAAGGGTTTCATCTCAAGGAATTCATGGAGAAGACTCTGACAAGTACAGGTTTCTGGTAACTGCCTATACTGCTGAACTGAATGAATAAGCATTTTCAGAACTCTAATGGAAAACTGATGAATTCATAAAAGTGCTAACAAAAGATCAAAATGAAAAAAAATTAATTACATGGGACTGAGTGAACTGATGAGGATGAATATAATTTTTGTGACTTTCTGTTTGAATAATAATTAAAAAATCCCACAAGGACTCAGAGGCAAAAAATATACAGATCAATTTTCACTGCAAAGTAAAGGAGCTGTTACAGTGGAGGATTCCTGGACTGAATGTCAATATTATGACATAGTGTGAGTGTGTTTTGTGTTTGGTAATTGCAATCATTGTTGCTCCTGTTGTGGTCATCCACTTACAATGCTTGGTGTCAGTTTATTTATGCCTTGTAAAAATGAAATACAGTGTGTATGTGTGAAAAAAAAAAGAGTTGATGTTGGAATGTGTTAAGATTTGGGGGAATGTTGGGATGGGGTGACTGTATTTTGCATGTGAGAAGGACATGGTTTTGGGGGGTGAGAGGGTGAACTGTTATGGCCTAATGGTGTCCCTCCAAAATTGTATATTGAAGTCCTAACCCCCAGTAGATGAGAATGTGACTGTATTTGGAAATAGAGTCTTTAAAGAGCTGATTAAGGTTATCTGAGGTTGTTAGGAATGGGCCCTAATCCTTTATGTCTGGTGTCCTTATAAGAGGAGGAGATTAGGACAGCGACACATACACACAGAGGTCCATGGGTGAAGACACAGAGAGAAGACGGCCATCTACAAGCCAAGGACAAAGGCCTCAGGAGAAACCAACCCTGCCCACACCTTGATCTCAGGCTTCTAGCTTCTTAGAATTGTGAGAAAATAAATTTCTGATTTTAAGCCAAAAAAAAGTTCAACTTTTCCTACCTACTTCGTAGGTTATGGGTTCCATTTCTCAACAGACATCCACTAATTAATTTTTGCCAATCTCCATAGCAAAGTGAATAAATACAGAATTGTAAAAAGAGTGCTCCACCGTTTTTTCCGAGTCTGTCTCAGAAGTCCTTTTATTTAAACAGAAGAAGAATTGATTTCCTTTAAAAAGAAAGAGCACTTTGAAAAATCAAAAATAAGGAATGAAAAAGTTGTATTAAATCCAGTCAACCAACAGCCAGGTTTTGTTTCCAGCTAATTAAAAAGTAGAAAAGAATCTGGCTTCCATTCAATTATAATTGTGTTCCTTTCAACAACAGTATGATAAGCTAAGGGATCATGACAAAATGCTATTACTTACTTCTAATATGTTCAATCATCCATATGTGTTTGATTCTATTCTATACATTTCCAAAAATATTTGCCTTACTCCCAACATTTTAACTTTATTATTGGGGACCTCATAATTCCTAAAGCATTGGTTTCTGGCTTAAGTGTGCATTTTGCAAATATATTTTGTCCATATTAACTAGAAAAGAAAAAATAATCCTATTACAATCACTTAGGACAGTAACAAAAGAATATACAAAGATGCTCTTAGGAAAACTTGTTGAAGACTTGGAAATGGGCAAAAGATAACTGAATGTCCTTTCAGTGGAGCGCTGGGTATTTTCCAGCTGACCCTCCCAGGATTATTTAATTCTATAGGGGTGTGCACCTTTGATTGAATGCCATTACATCGATTAGGCTATTTTACAACTCTGTAAGGGTAGAAGTTGTAGAAAACTGTAAGTAATGCAAATTAATTGCTATCCATTGAAATGCATATTAATTTTGTCTAGTAGAAATATAATGAATTTCTGCCCTGTGGAAAGAATGACCTCAAACATTACATTTTGTTGCCATATAGGATAGCCCTTGTTTTATATATATAAAACAAGCCATGTATATAATCTTACATTTTCTAGTAGCACATTTAAAAAGGTAAAAAGAGTTGAAATTCATTTTAATAATATATTTTATTTAACTCAATATATCCAAAATATTATCATTTCAACAAGTAATCAACTTTTAAAATCCTGAGATATTTTATATTCCTTTTTTGTATACTAAGTCTTCAAAATCCAGTGTGTAGTATTTTACATGTACAGTACATCTCAATGCATACTAGCCACAATTCCAGGAGCCCATTATGGTTAGTGGCTACCATACTGGATGGTGCAGCTATAGTTTTTGTGTGTGTGCATAGGTCTAGATGGTTTGACTATTATATCTTCCCATGCAACTATTTGCTAAAACACTTTTGGCATTAGCCCTAGATACTTCTTTAGCACCTACTATGTGTCTGGCTGTTCACTGCTTACTAGGACAGGTATAAAAACTGTGTAATGGATTTCCTCTGCCCTTAAAGAGTAAGGTGAGATAGGACATATAATTATTAAAAAATGAGAAAACAAGACATTATAGAAATGAATTCTTGAATTTAGCGGATAATAGAGAAGCAAAAAATCAATCCAGATAGGCATAGTCAAGGAGGAGGAGATTTGGAAGGGAAGAAAGGAGTCAAGGATATTCAAGCCTTAATAAACGGGATGAGAGAGGAAAGGGGTAAGTTGGAGCTTAGACAAAACGGGAAGTTACTGGCCTGATTTTATCAAAGACTCTATTTGTTTGCCTTAGATCCTGGTTTTCATAATGTATGCTTGCTCTTTCATGGCTTGGCCCTTGGGTGGCTTGGCCCTTGGGTGACTGGATTGATTATGGTGGGGTAGAGGATGGTCGTGCTTCTCTGAAGTTTGTCATACCTTTCATTTTTTTCAATAATCATGTGACATCTTTAGAATTGGAAAAAAATATTTACTGTTTATAATGTGGAAAAAAAGTTGCACTTATTTGATGGCTCCAGAAATTCTGAAATGAGATTGAACAAATAGGTATGTCTTAACCACTCCAGTATGATCTCCTGAGGTTTTAGAAACTCGAACAAGAGTCCAGGGCTTTTCTTATCACATAGTTCAGAACCGAGGGCTATTGGACTGATACACAGGGGAGTAGGCTTTCCTCCATTTTCCATGAACGTTGTCTTGCAACTACAAGAAAAGTCAAGCACTGCTGAAGGTAATATGTGGCCATCTATGGCTGGTTTTACTTTTGGACAAGCGGTTTGCTAAAGGTGACTGCCTCACTGTTTAATAAGGTTCACGGCTAATGGTTTTGACAGGGATGACTGCTGAACTGCCTGCTGGCCATGAAACTGATGGGGATTTTAAACACAGCTTTCAGTCTTTGACCTTCATCTTTATGATGTAGCTCACAGAGCACACTGTTGCCTTATTTTCCAGTCAACTTGATCAGACAACCCTTGAAGAATCACTGGATCATTTCCTTTCACTTTGCCCACCTTACTTCTAGCACCACATTGAGTATGTCTTATCCTTATTTGCTTTTGATATTTACTAATTACTATTAACCATTGCCCTGTGTCTACTTCATTCTCTCATTCTGACTCTTTCCACCTACTCAGCTATTTCTCGTCCTTCCCATGTATTCTCCTGCTTTAGCCCAGTAGTTTTGAGTTGACTTCTTGAAATACACCTGGCACATTTTCAAAATGTTAGGACACTTAGTAGACTCATAATGAGATGGCTGTTGAAGTGTAATAACTCCTTATCAATCAATAAAGTTAGCAATTTTTACTGACCAGCCACTGTATTTATGGTTTTGTGGTGCTATAGAGACTTTTTTTTAAGCAAATGTGGCCCTAAAGAAGTTCTAAATAGCTTGCTTGTACTCATGGGGTCAAGCAGAGAAAACAACAAACTATAGAAAATAGCATACAAATATATATATGTGTTCACTATAGTGCTCTCTATGCTAATGAAAACACTGGAAACAACCTAATCATCCAATAGGGGAATGATGGGGGAAATTATATATATATATATATATATATGTTACAGTGAAATATCATGCAACTATTTGAATAGTGATTATGATATCATTTGAGTCAACAGTTACTAAGAATAGCCTTTTAACATGACTTGCTTTAATATATATGCTCCCACTCACTTTCCCGTCTCTGGATCTTTAATGACCCTCTGTTACCTGGATGAGATACCTTTCCTCTCCCCTCCCTGCCAATCTCCATGTCTCCAAAGCCAAGTGCTACACGTTCGTCAACAAGCATTTATTGCGCACCCTGCCAGTTGGCCATTGCTCTCATGGGGCTCATGGTCAAATAATTACGTAAATAAATATACGATTACAACTAGAATGAGTGCTGTGAAGTACAGTAAGTCCCCTACGTATGAATGAGTTCTGTTCCGAGAGTGCATTTGTAAGTCTAATTTGTCTGTAAGTCCAACAAAGTTAGCCTAGGTACCCAACTAACACAATTGGCTATATAGTTCTGTACTGTAATAGGCTTATAATACTTTTCACACAAATAATACATAAAAAACAAACACACAAAAAAATAAAGGAAACATTTTTAGTCTTACAGTACAGTATCTTGAAAAGTACAGTAGTATGGTACAACAGCTGGCATACAGGGGCTGGCATCGAGTGAACAGGCAAGAAGAGTTACTGACTGGAGGAGGGAGGGGAGGTGAGAGATGGTAGAGCTGAAGGATCGTCAGCAGTAGGAGATGGAGGGCAAGATGCAATTTCACTCGTGCCTTACGTGACTGGGCATGGGAAAGCATGTTCCCATCTTTGAAAGTTCGCAACTTGAAGGTTCGTATGTAGGGGACCTACTGTAAAGTAGTGGGTGTAAAAGACGGTAACCTAGGGAAGTCTTCCTTAGGCAAGTGACACTTGAGCTGGGACCTAAAGAACAAGTAAGATTGGGACTTCCCTGGTGGTGCAGTGGTTAAGAATCCACCTGCCAATGCAGGGGACACAGGTTCGATTCCTGGTTCAGGAAGATCCCACATGCCGCGGAGCAGCTAAGCCCATGTGCCACAACTACTGAGCCCACACACCACAACTACTGAAGCCCGTGTGCCACAACAAGAGAAGCCACAGCAATGAGAAGCCCGCACACTGAAACCAAGAGTAGCCCCCGCTCGCCGCGACTAGAGAAAGCCTGCGCACAGCAACGAAGACCCAACGCAACCAAAAATAATTTTTTTTTAATTAAAAAAAAAGAGCAAGTAACATTTATGAGGCAGTGGGGGCGGGGTTGGGCGGATCAACATGTGCAACGACCCTATTACAGAAAATGCATGGTGTTTTCAGAGAACTGAAAAAAGGTCAGTGTGGCTGCAACACAGAGAATGATAAGGAAGTACTTTGAGATGAAGTGGAGAGGTAGACAAGACCGTGACTATATAAGACTGTGGTATTTAACTGAGCGATGGGAAGTTACTGAAGAACTTGAAAGTCGAGAAGTGGAAGGATGATGTTATCAAATTTGCACTCTGAAAAGCTCATACGGCTGCATTGTAGAGACTGGATTGGAAAGGACCTGGGTGGACACTGGGAGACCATTTACGAGTCTGGCACATTGATCTGGGTGATAGTTCTAGCTTGATCTAGGAAGCTGGCTGTGGAGATAGAATAAAGGAGACAGATCTGAGAGGTATTTAGAGATACACTTAGTAGGGCTTGAAAACAGACCAGAATGGAGGATGAAGGAGAGAAGGGGCCAGGATGACTCATGGGTTTCTGGCTTATGGAACTGGATGGACAGTGGTGTCATTCATTAGAAGATAAGCTTCAGGATCGATGATCATGAGTTCGGTTAAGTTTGACCCTCCCATCACGGACTTAAAGGTAATCACTGAAGCCGTGGGCATAGATGAGACTGTCTAGGAGGAAAGGATACAGTGAGAAGAGAGGAGGGTCTGAACTGAAGCTTAAGGGAACTCCAACATCAGATGGAAGATGTGACTGCAGAGGCAGAGAAAAAACAGAGAGGGAGCAGCAAAACCACAAAAGTGTGGTGTCTCAAAACCGAGAGAGAGTGTGTCAAAAGTCTGCAGTGGTGATTCGTCAGCTCCAAAACTTTAAGCACTTTTTATAGCACATTTGCCTTTTTACTTTATATTCCTTTCCACATATATATTATGGCTATCTGTGTGCATATCATATTACCACCATTATAGTGTAGGATCCTTAAAGGCAGAGGCTGTGCCTTCTTTATCTTTGTGTCTACAACAAATAGTGCAGAGTATTGATTATGTAGTATGCTCAATAATTATTTGTTAAATGAATGAATGAATTGTGGGATGGTAAGCCATTCAAAATTTAGTCAAAGAACTTTTGTAGCATCCAGTGATGTTAATGGCTCCCTTGGAAGTGAAGTCTTAGAGATGCACCATAATGCACCCTACTGAGAGGATCTAAGATAGGATGCTTTAGGATGTGCAGTATTTTCAACAATTCTCATCAATGTCAGGGAAGTAAAAGGAAAGCCAAATCTGTAGTCTACCTATAATGAATATAGTTATGGTCCACAACACTTTTTGAAATGGACTTCTCCAAGGTTGTTGGGAACAACAACACTGATAAGGTGCAGTGGAAACGGATTGTAATAGCCATGTGGTCAATTTACCTAACATTCCCTTCATTAAGAAACTTCGAAAATTGTGGTGGGAAGGGATTTCAGAAGTTGTTTGGGGTGGGGGGGTGGGAATTGTTCAAATCACTGGGAATCTATGTCCAAAGCACTGATGCCACTAGATTAACTAAACTATAGGAAGTTGTCGATGGGTTTCCATATAAAATAATCTTTGTTTTTCTACATTCCCGGCCTTCTCTCCCCACTGCTGGCTCCGCTTAACTACCATTCAGAAACAAGGTCCAATCAACCAGTGTGGCTGGAGCATTTATGGACAGCTCCATGAAACAAGAAGGACCTGAGGGGGGCCCTGAAGAATGGGAAAACCTTTGATACGTGGTGTATGAAGGAGAAGAGTCAAGCACATGATTGCTGAGCAGTGGGACTGAGAAGGAGTATGAGGGGCCTGGTGTCCAAAAGACCCTGACCTGGCCACAGTCATGAGTTCAGCTGGGAGGCAGTGCCAGGTACAGTCTGGGGAGCCACATTAATAAGGTTCTTACGGACTTCCCTGGTGGTCCAGTGGTTAAGAATCCGCCTTCCAATGCAGGGGACGCGGGTTTGATCCCTGATCAGGGACTAAGATCCCACTTGCCATGGGGCAACTAAGCCCACAAGCCACAATTAGAGAGCCTGCGTGCCACAACTACAGAGCCCACAAGCTCTGGACCTGGCACCCACCACAACTAGAGAGAAGCCCTTGCACCGAAACGAGAAGCCTGAGTGCCGCAACTAAGACCCAACGCAGCCAAAAATAAAATTAAATAAATTTTAAAAAAAAGAAAGTACTCTCGAGAGGGTTGACTGCTTATCCACTAGTATTTATTAAAAAAAAAAAAAAAAAAAAAAAAGAAGGTTCTTAAATGTTTGATGCTTGAGTTTAAACGTTATTCTGAGTCAGTGGCAAATCCGTGGTGCAAATGGATATGAAGGGAGGGGGGGAGAGGAGAATATGAGCATCACACATTCAACTCTTTCAAACTGCACACAGTCTCCCTCGCTGCAGCTGCGAACTATCGCTATAAGAACACAGCACTCAGATAAAACCCTCAATAGCGCAGAAAAACTCTTGCCAACTGTGATAAGAAATTAACCTGCTCACCCCTGAGCTTTGTATTCACTTCCTGTTCCCTCATTCTGATGGCCTGTGTACCTCCCCCCGAGGTAGCCTTCTCCCTCATACTCTAGCTGAAAAGCAACTCAGGGAAAATCTTTTTCTTTGTATTTCCATGCAGAGTGGAGACAGACTGACATTTTCCAAAATTACATTAGCAATCACTAAGAGAAATAATACAAAAAGATAAGAATAACACAAGAGAGTCAATTTCCCAAGTAAGGATCTGGGCTCCGAAATTCCCCAGGCTAAGTAATGTCACTGGTGAGGGGTGAGGGGCCTGAGGGGTGAGTGAGGGGCCTGAGAGGTGAGTGAGCCTGAGGGGCCCTACTGTTTAAGGAGCACCTTCCAAACAGGAACCCCGATCCCGACATAAGGGAGTCCAACTCCATACAGAGCATACAACTCTTATTAAAGCCCTCTCTTCTCTCCAATTTTCAGCATCCCCAAATTCCCAGGAGCTTTTCCCTATCTAACCCGAGAAGTTACTCTCTCATCCACGCCATCCAGTCCCACCATCCTGCTCCCTTGACTATTTCTCTTCCCTACAAACCATTCCATGTATCACCACCACCACCTCCCACCCCCCAGATATCACAAAGTCTGTACTACAAACTCTGTTGCGGGCAGGCAAAGACCAAAGGCTGTGAGTGCCTGAATGTCATACTTTCACCTGAGAGCCATTCTTCCCAGTTACTCGTCTGACCCTAAGTTCTGTGGTGATGAAGCTCTGCATTTTCTTCAGCACCCAGGAAAAATGTCAATGTTCACAAATCCAACCTTATTCTTTTTCAAACCTCCCTTATCTGCTTGAGGCCTGTTGCTAAGATCCAGGTTCCTGACGGAGGTACATACTTACTTCACACCCAAAGAAGGGCAGTGGTGACCAGCACCCTTGAGCACCCAGTAAGTGGCACAGAGCATGAGTCCAAAACTACTTGGCCTGCCACCCTTGAAATGACCCTCTCAACGTACACATCCTCCTCTACTCCCAAGCCCCCAACACTCCTAGCATGTACCTGGAAAAGATATTCTCATAGACTTTCACAATACAACAATTTTCTTAACTTTATTAGAGACTAAGATAGATTATGAAAGAAAGCTGACAAACATTAAGAGGAAGGAAAAGGAGAGAGAAATTTAGGTAACAACTAGTGGCAACGGTCTGTTTTGAAAAGGCCCTAAAAGTGTTTATGAACTTCCCTTTCAGTAGACTTGCTTGGCAAAATATATTAAAAGTTATGGGTACTACGATTCCCTCAGGAACTCTTAGCATTCACCTGGAAGTGAGGACCAAGCATAATACCCTGCTCAGAGTGTCCTGCAGAAGACTGCAGTACGTGCAGCCCAGCCGAAAAGAGAAATCAACTCTTGTGGTGGATCATTTCCAAAGATGGCCACCAAAAATTCCCTCCATCCCTGTACACACACGCCACTCCTCCCATGAAGAGGTGGACCTCTTTTCTCCTGGACTGGTCTTGTAACTTGCTTTGGCCCAAGTGACATTCTAGTACTCCTAAGAACTACAAGAACTTTAAGGCCTTAATAAGACTTGTAATTTCTGCTTTTGCCTTTTGGGGAATCAGTTGACAGGTTAAAAAGCATATATACACTACCAAACGTAAGGTAGATAGCTAGTGGGAAGCAGCCGCATAGCACAGGGAGATCAGCTCCGTGCTTTGTGACCGCCTGGAGGGGTGGGATAGGGAGGGTGGGAGGGAGGGAGACGCAAGCGGGAAGAGATATGGGAATATATGTATATATATAACTGATTCATTTTGTTGTGAAGCTGAAACTAACATACCATTGTAAAGCAATTATACTCCAATAAAGATGTTAAAAAAAAAAAAAAAAAAAAAGCTCAGGCTAGGGCTTCCCTGGTGGCGCAGTGGTTGAGAATCTGCCTGCCAATGCAGGGGACACGGGTTCGAGCCCTGGTCTGGGAAGATCCCACATGCCGCAGAGCAACTGGGCCCGTGAGCCACAACTACTGAGCCTGCGCATCTGGAGCCTGTGCTCCGCAACAAGAGAGGCCGCGATAGTGAGAGGCCCGCGCACCGCGATTAGGAGTGGCCCCTGCTCGCCGCAACTAGAGAAAAGCCCTCACGCGGAAACCAAGACCCAACACAGCCAAAAATAAATAAATAAATAAATGTAATTAAAAAAAAAAAAAAGCTCAGGCTAGGCCACTAAATGAGAAGAAAGAGGCCTAGCTATCCCCCAGCCATTCCACCTGAGGCCAGACATGTATGTGATACTGTCTTAGACATTCCAGCCACAGCTGAGCTCCCTGCTGAGTACAGGAACACCATATCTAGCAGAAGAACTACCCGGCGGAGCCCAGCCAACTCAGACAATCCATGAGAAATACTAACTTGCTGTTGTTTTAAGCCACTAAGTTTTGAGGGAGTTTGTTATACTGCCATAGAAAACTGAGATCTGTTTATCAATTCAACCCATCTCAGTCAAGGATATCAACAAATCTGGATCCCAGATAAGCTCTTAGTTCTCCTAGTTTTTATGTTTGAACTGTCCTTTTGTTACTCGAGTGTTCTATATTGATCTCAACCATGCATTCCAGACAGTTTCAATTTCAAATGTTATGCCCCATCATTCCCATAAGAACAGTGTAAGTTATTAGAGCTTACTTTGAGTTCAGAAACTCTGACCATTTTATCTGTATCACTCCTTTAATATAGTTAATGCTTTAACTTCCCTCTTTGATTCTGAAGATACTTTGGATTTTATTATTGACATGAATTTTAATTTTTACTTTCAAAATGTCCTGTGTCTATATTTGCTGTGATGATGTCCTTCTGAATGTGTTTAGCAAGTTTATTCATGCTTTTCAAGTGTAAATTCAATGATGTGAGAGCAATGTGTATTCAGACAATAGCATTCCTCAGATGTCACCACTGAAATGAAAGGATTCTCCAGAGATTCAACTCTAATCCTTCTCTCTTCCTTACTCTACAGAATCTCAGCATGACTTGACCAATGTCAATGACTTCAATTAGCATCTGTAAAATGCTGACTCACAAATCTAGACTTCCCATTTGGACTTCTCTCCTTAGATTCAGATATCCTTCCAACTGCCTACCAGGTATCTCTACTCGGATGCTCTACAGGCTTCCCGAACTCACCATCTCCAAAGTGCAATTCGTTATCCCCCAAAACTTATTCTTCCTCCCTTAATCCTTCACTCAACGAATGATAGCAGCATTCTTCCAGAAATCTGGTGTCAGAAAGGAAAAAATCTTCCTCTACCCTTCTAGGTTCTTCTGGCTGGTCTAAGAACTAAATTGACATGAGACAGATTAACAGGAGAAAATTAAACAGAAGTTTAATAGCATGTATACATGGGAGAGACCCAGGAAAACTGAGCAACTTGCCCAAACAGCTGAAACCCTTAAATACCATCTTCAGCTAAAGACAAAAGAGGATTTTGGGGGTATGGGTTTTGGACATCAAAGTGGGGGGAAGGCAATTGACATGGAGATGGAAAAGCAAACGTTTAATAAACAAATGTTTGCTGGGCCATGCGGAGACATTGGGACAGAGAGAAGAATTTTAACAAACAGACTTTGTTTGGGTTCCTCCCTGTCTACACACCTAGTTCATATTACATTTATCTATGGACATAGCTCCCTTCCTGGAACGGGTCCTCTATCTACGATATTTAGGCAGCCAGGGGGAAGGTGAAAAGTTCTTCCTGAGTCTTTTGAGCCTTGATTGTTTTCACCTCAAAATGATCCACATGCCAAAGACACATTTTGGGGTGGCAAGTTTTTCCCCTACAAATGTGGGTCTCCCCACCAGACCAGAAGCCGTAAGTCCCATTCATTGCTACATCTCCAAATCCTAGCATAGGACCAAGTATATTGTAGTGTCCACTAAATGTTTTTTCAATTAATAATGAGTGAACAATGTTTCATTCTGGTCCTATTAATCCCAATAGGAAATATAACCCCTGTCTAAGCCAGCTACATGTGCCAATACTTTCAGCACCATCTAGTCACGTCTAAGGTAAGACTTCATGAGGAACCTTGTCACCACTAGCAAGAGGAGTAGGAACCAAATTAGCCACCACAGGCCACATATGCTTGGGAAAATCTTGGCCTCCACATGCCATGATATACAGCCTTCCTTACCAGAACTGACAGAATTCCTTTGAACAAGTTGCATGATGGACCCACTGCCTCAGTTCCTAAGCCACTGTTGAACTGGAGCTCCATTCCGAGCAAAACACACCACCTTCCTAATTACAGGAATGAGACCTCTTTCCAGTCATTCATGCTGCCACGCCCCCATGGTATTCCTGTACTTCACAGCTGCACAATATCAAATGGCTCTACCTTTTAGAAAACAAGATTTTAACTTTTTTTCCCCCGATTACAAAAGTCCAGCCAGTTCTAAGTAGTTTAATGTCAACTCACTTCAAATCTATGGTTTCTTTAAGGCACCATGTTGCAGATGTTAATCCCTCTTTCCTGTTGGGTCACGTATACAAACCCATGTCCTGCCTGGTTCATTGTGCCCCACTTCCTCTCTGTATAGCTCCTGGAGTCCTGCCTGCTTCAAATCCAAACCAGTCTGGGTCACAGGCATTTTGAGCCTGTCTTTGTGACCTGAATGTCTTTCATTCTCTTGGTAGGATCATGACTGAGAGTTTTGTGGAAAATATTTTTAAGATTTATGACTGGGGTCTTTCCCAGTGGTGCAGTGGTTGAGAGTCCGCCTGCCGATGCAGGGGACACAGGTTCGTGCCCCGGTCCGGGAGGATCCCACATGCCGCGGAGCAGCTGGGCCCGTGAGCCATGGCCGCTGGGGCTGCGCGTCCGGAGCCTGTGCTCCGCAACAGAAGAGGCCACAGCAGTGAGAGGCCCGCGTACCACCAAAAAAAAAAAAAAAAAAAAGATTTATGCTTAAATTAACTGCTTTTATATTCAAGATTAATTTATAGCATCTTAATTATTTGATCTGGCAATTTCTTTACGAAATCAAGCACAATCACAGTTATACATGAGATATCCTCTGGGTTTATGATTCTACACTCTTAAAAGTAACTCTACTTTTTTTTCATTGAAGCACATTTGCTTTTCTAGAGTTTGGGGTGATTATAATGGGTTCATTCAAAATAATCTTTATTAAAACAGCACTTCCCAATTTCATAACATCTGAATAAAAAAGCAATTTAATTTCCCTGAAAACAATTTTTGGCATTAAAATTCACTATATCTATTTACATAATTACAGCAAAAGCTCAATGAAAACTAGCAATCTATTTAACATCTAGTGCTTTATGAAGCACATAAGAACATGAATATACAGTCAAAAGACAGGTTCTTTAATTACCAGCTGTGTTACACTACTTCCTATAACAAATCTTATCACCCGCTACCCATCCTCTGCCTTTCTGTACATAGTCTATAAAATTAGTCTATTAAAAGTTAAACTAAGGACGGGAGATTTAACACACTTGTGAAATGTGGATTATAAATAAATCAATGCCAATGTGTTATCATTAAAGGTCTTAACATATCTGTTTTACTTAATAAAGTAAAGTAAACATATTAACAGTTTGCAAGAGAATGGATAATGCTCAAATATAAAAAAAAACAATTCACTTCGGCAAATCTTTTCACTTAAGCCTAAAAGTAATCTTTGGATTTATAAATTCAATGCACTCCCTATCAAAATTCCAGCTGCCTTTTTTTTTGGCAAAAATTAACAAACTGCTCCTAAGATTCGTATGGAAATGCAAGAGACCCATAATAGCCAAAACAATCTGAAAAAGAAGAACAAAGTTGGAGAACTCACATTTCCTGATTTCAAAACTTACTGCAAAGTTACTGAAATCAAGACAGTGTGGTACCGACATAAGGGCAGATATACAGATTAACAGAATAGAATTTAGAGTATAGAAATGTACCCTTACGTTTATGGTCAACTGATTTTTTTTTTTTTTTTTTTTTTTTGCGGTACACGGGCCTCTCACTGTTGTGGCCTCTCCCATTGCGGAGCACAGGCTCCGGACGCGCAGGCTCAGTGGCCATGGCTCATGGGCCCAGCCGCTCCGTGGCATGTGAGATCTTCCCGGACCGGGGCACGAACCCATGTCCCCTGCATCAGCAGGCGGACTCTCAACCACTGCGCCACCAGGGAAGCCCTGGTCAACTGACTTTTTACAAGTGTTCCAAGACAATTCAATAAATGAAAGATAGTGTTTTCAACAAATGGTGCTGGGACAATATGCAAAAGAATGAAGTTAGACCCCTACCTCACACTGTACAGAAAAATTAACTTAAAATGGACCGTAGACCTACATGTAAGAGCTAAAGCCATAAAACACTTAGAAGAAATCATATAAATACATCTTCATGACTTTGGATTAGGAATGATTTCTCACATAATGACACCAAAAACACAAACGACAAAAGGAAAAACTAAGTTGGACATCATCAAGATTAAAAATTTTGTGCTTCAAAGGACACCATCAAGAAAGGACACCAACCCATGAAATAGGAAAAAATATTTGCAACTCACATATCTGACTGGTATCTAGAATTGTAAAAATCTCTTACTACTCAGTAATAAAAAGACTAGTAACTCATCTAAAAAACGGGCAAAGGATTTGAATAGACATTTCTCCAATGGAGACAAACAAATAACCAGTAACTACATCACAGAATGTTCAACATCATTAGTCATCAGGGAACTGCAAATCAAAACCACAATAAGATATCACTTCATACCCACTAGGATGGTTAATAATGGTTAATGGTTAATAATGGTTAATAAAAAAGACAGACAATAACAAGTGTTGTAGAGGATGTGGAAAAATCGGAATGTTTATACACTGCTGGTGGGAATGCAAAATGGGATGGCTGCTTTGGAAAACAGCTTGGCAGTTCTTCAGGAAGTTAAACGTTGTGTTACCATACGACCCAGCAATTTCACTCTTGGGTATATACCCAAGAAAAATGAAAACATATGTCCACATAAAAACTTTTACACAAATGTTCATAGCAGCACTATATCAAAATAAGCAAAGAGTGGAAACATCCTAAATGTCCATCACCTGATGAATGGCTAAAGATTTGGTACATCCACTCGTTCAGTATTCTTGGACCACTTCCAACGTGTGTGTCTGGGTGGGTTTCCCACACAGCACCAAGCAATTCTTGGACACGAGCAGTGTGTTTGAGAATTCAACTCAATTCCATCACTGGCTGCCCAGAGATAGCTTCAGAGTCTACAGGTTAGAGGTTCAGTCCTACAAGAATGCCCCTGTCCCCCACTTCAGACACCATCTGCAAGCCCAGGTTATCTGTGCTTATGACCAACTGACTATAAATCAGAAGTCTCCATGACCCCCTCCTTGGGTTCAATTAGTTTGCAAGAGCAGCTCACAGAACTCAGAGGAACATTTTATTTACTAGATCACCAGTTTATTATAGAAGGATATAATTCAGGAACAGCCAAATGGAATATTATAAAAGGATATAATTCAGGAACAGCCAAATGGAAGAGTTGCATAGGGTGAGGTATAGGGAAATGGCACGGAGCTTCCATGCCCTCTCCAAGCATCATCCTACTCTTCCCAAATCTCCATGTGTTCACCAACCCAGAACTCTCCGAACCCCATCCTTTTGGGGTTTTAAGGACGCTTCATTACATATGCATGAAATTAACTAAATGATTTAACTAAATCATTGGCCATTAGCAATTGATTCAACCTCCAGCCCCACTCCCTTCCCAAGAGGTCAGGGGTGAGACTGAAAGTTCTAACCCTCCAATCACGTAGTTGGCTCCACTGGAACCAGCACCCATCCTTAGGTGCTTTCCAAAAGTCACTCCATTAACATAGTAAAGACACCTTTGTTACTCTCATCACTTACGAAATTCCAAGGGTTTTAAGAGCTCTATGCCAGAAACCAGACGAAGACGAAATATATTGTTCTTATAAATCACGATATCACATCCATGCAATGGAATGTTATTCGGCAATAAAAAGAATGAAGTACTGATGGGTGCAAGTGCTAATGAAAAATCCAGTCACAAAACACCACATACTACATGGTTCCATTTATATGAAATGTCCAGAATAGGCAAACCTACAGAGACACAAAGCAAATTAGTAATTTCTTAGTGCTGGGAAGGACAGATTGGGGTGGGTAATGGGGAGTGACTATTAATACAACCCAGATTTCTTCTAGGGGGGATGAAAACTAGATTGTGATTATGGTTGCACATTCTGTGAATATAACAAAAAAATTTAATTATACACTTTAGGTGAATTGTGTGGTATGTGAATTATATCTCAACACAGCTGTTAAAAAATAAAAAGTAATCTTCATCCCACCTCATGTCAAAATCATTACAAAATCTGAATTAGGAAATGTGAATTAAGAAAGTTTTATGAACTTCCTTTTTCTCCCTTAATAGTTTTGATCTGTAGCTGAACATTTTGTAACTGAACTGTCTGCTGGATTGATCCTATTCCTCTCCCCAGTGCTAATCTCATCAAATTTCCCTTCGACTGTTCTTTCCCCCATTGAGATCGGTACTCTTGTACTTAAAAGATGCAATCCCAAATGACTCTTCATTTATCTCTTGAGTGGCAAGCAGTGTTGCCACAAGAAACCATTTGTCTTTTGAGTCAGAAGACTTAGCCAGTCTGCAATCTACATTCTGCTTCCTGATACACTGCTCAGAGGTTATTTCTTTACTTCTGTCAGGAAAACTTGTGAAAGACTTTGAAACGGAGGAAAGAAAAGTATTTTCTGGGTGTCTGGATGGTGCATCTTCCCAGGTTATCTGATTCTATAGGGGCTTGTGCCTTTCAGTGTTTGAGCTATTTTACAACTCTATGAACTATAGAAAAATGATAATGATGTAGATGATTCGCATCCATAGAAATGCAAATGAATTCAGTGGAATGGAAGGGATTATTGCCAGTGGATATTGACTAGTTTTGCATCTATTTCTAAATCCTTGGAAGCATTCCTGATTGCCTTTATATGTGCATTCTTTTAATTCTCCTTTGAACTGGTTGTACCATCTTACTGGTTCCCTCAGTAATTAATGAGATAGATGTTTCATATGTGTTCATTTTATATGTGTTGTGGGTCCCAATTTTAACATTTTTTAGTATCCTTCAACGCGTCTACTTTACACACGGTATAGTGAAATTTGGTTTCCCCCAAATTAGTCCCTAAGAAAGTGACAGATAATAAATAAACTAATAATCTGTAGTTCAGTACTAATGCAGTTTCATTGTATCACAGGTGGGCATATAGTGTTAGCACAATACCTAATATACAATTAGGTATAATCGATAAATTTTTGTTAAATAATCCTTTTTCTCTTTGGCTACATATCTGGAAGTCTCGTCTATTGTCAGAGAAGCCCCTCATGTGCATTTAGTTCACGTCTTCCTAAATCAGCTCTCTCTATGATGTCGGCACTGCCTTTCACCAAGAACGTCGCACACAGCAGATCTGGCCCCAATTCGTGTGATTTGAGGACTTGCATCCTCCATGCCAACCCCATTATTTTCAGTCTCAGTAAAAATGCACCAAAACCAGGGAGAAAAGATGTCAAAATAAATAACTCTGTAACTGAAGAACACACCTGTCAGCCCACCGCCCAACTCCCCAGTCGTCACTAGCAAGGATGGGAGAAGGGTACAATTTCCCATCTAAGAACTTCATTGTGCCTTTGTAGGTTAATTTCCAGTCCTCATGAAGCTAAAGGAGTTGTCATTAACAGGATCAGTGATTCAGCCTTTTCTCATTCTTGGCAGGTCTAAGGGGAGAAAAGAAGGCAAGGGGTGGATGCATAATAAAATGAGGCGCTAACTCTATTATAAAGAAAGAGGAGCAGCCTTACAACTATGGGGCAGTTAAGGAGAAGTCTATCTTCCTCATCAACGAGTTTTGACTGTAGTCTGAGAACTAAGGCTTGTCCTTAAATGATGTGTTTATTCATTCATTCAATCAACATTTATTAAGCACCTGCTACGGGTCTGGCCCCTTGTTGGGCAGTGTAGCAGATACTAAAGGTGCCCTGCTCACAGCCCTCAGACCTTCCCAGAGGTCCCCTGCAGAGAATTCCCTCATAAGCTACAGGACTGCCCTGATGGCCACTAAAGGAATGTGCTCACAGTGGGTACATGAAGACCCCTACTTTCTACTCCTACTCCTCAGGGGACTGTGCCACAGTCTCTCCCAAAGTCCCCAGAGGGTTTGAGCCTCTGTTGCCCACAGTGGTATCCTGCTCATTCATGCACCTCGGTACCCCCTTTCTACCTCCCCTGTCTCTCTTCCTGGAATCATCTGTACCCAAATCCTTGCCTTGGTGTCTGTTTGGGGGAAAACCCCAACTACAACAGGAAATGTCTGTACGTGTGGTTGTTACCAAACTGCACCTGGATGGGCTCACCTGCAGCCCAGTAAAGCCAATCTACTGACATGGGGTTGTGTTGTGAAGGAAAGTATAGCGTTTGTTGCAGGGCCAAGCAAGGAGAAAGGGCAGCTCATCCTCAAAAGACCCAACCTCCCCGATGGCTTTCAGGAAAGGATTTTTAAAGGCAACATGTGGGGTGAATGTTGCAGCTCATAGATCTTCTTCTGATTGGTTGGTGGTGAAGTAACAGCGTGATGTTTCTGGAATCTTAATCCCAGCCTTCTGGTTTAAAAGTCCTTCCTTCATGGTTGTAATTCCCTTTAGTACTCTTTGACCCTTCAAAGGTACCCTTTGAAAGCCTGATTCACCTACAGATTTTTGTGAGAGGGTGCTGTGAAGGGCAGTGAGGGACAGGGTCATGAGGGGAGGTGAGTCCTGACCATATCCCCCCTTCTCCCCTCTGAGGACACTCTGGTTAGAGGAAGCCATGAGGTTATATCCAGGAAGACTGCACCTTAATGCAAATCAGCAGCTCACGCCTCGCCCAGCTATGGTTCACGATGGCACATCAAGCCACACAGCCCTTGGAGGATAACAAGGAGGGACGAAGGGAGGCTCCCTCTTTCTCAAGTGCACCTGAGCAGCACTGCCCAATAGATATACTGTGTGCCACAAATGCAAGCCACAGATGGCATTTAACATTTCTTGTTAACGTATAAAGTAAAAACAAACAGGTGAAAATAATGGTTTCATTTATCCAAAATATTATTTCAACATGTAATCGATATAAAAATTATTAATGAGATGTTTTCCTTTTTTTTCCTAAGTCTTTGAAACCCCGTGTGTATTTTACACTTAGAGCACATTTCATTCCCGCCTGGCCACAGTTCAAATGCTCACTAGCCACGTGAAGTTCATGGCTACAGTACTGGATGTCACTGGCCTAAGGGAAGGTGACCCTGACAGAGAACAGTCCCTTAGATAATAACATCTCATTCACTATGTTTCATGTAGCAGCTGAGCTAGGGCTCTCAATAGCAATCAGAGACCAAGGCGAGCAGGAGTGAACCATGGCAGAGGAATAAGGAATGAGCGGGAAGCCAGCTCTCCTCTGAGAGAGAATTGTGTGAAGGCAGCCCCATTGTCTGGGCCACATCTGCTGTGTCAAAACCCAATTTGGATTCTTACTTTCTACTGTGTCAGGAACAAGTTGTACTTCCTGGTCTCTTTATTTCCCCCTATTATTCCTTCTATAAATTTCTCTTTTAAAATAAGAAAAAAAAAACCCTGGCTCATTCTACTTTTGTGCTGTGTGTCATAAAGTCCCCTGTCTCTGCTCTCGGGATCTTATGTGCTCTGCCAGCATCCATGGAACTGTGGCGGGCTAGCTTGTTAGGAAGGGTAAAATTCCAGACCTGCTACAGTTCTTGACATTATCATCGCATCCTGCAATGTCTAACCAAGGTCTAACTCCTCCAATGTGACTTTACTAACCTCTCAGGGCTCTTAACACTTCTTGTTTCTACTTAGCCTTTAGCATTTACCATAGAGAGAATATTTTGTTGTAATTTTGCATGTGTCTCTATTTTAACATCTCCAACTCCCCCGCCACACACACACACACACACACACTGCTCTGTGCACAATATTCCTTTAAATATTTGCCTATTAACTCATTAATTTTTGTCCCATAAATGTGAACCATCAGAAAGCTTTGGCACCATGTGACGATGGTTCGTGTCCTCCTCTGCTCCCTCATATACTCTCCTTCCCTCGTCCATCCCCTCCCCTTCAGCATCCCTTTCCCCTATAGTCACTTCCGGTGCTTTCCTTCTCATAATGCTAAAACCCATCAACTCAGCGAAATCCAGCCCGCTGAATCTGGAGTCATGGGACACAGGAGCTGAAGAACATCACTTTTTAATGGAATCAATGAATGCCCAAAACACATTTGTCTTCAGAAGGCCTCAGGAAAAAAATTCTTCCCTTCACCAATGCAAATCCCTTTGGAAGGAGGCTGCACTAACGGGACTAAAGTTAATAGATCTCTGGTCCTTTTCCTCATAGGAAAAGGAATCATTACGGCATGAGTCCACCAACAGATGCAGGATATTAACCATTTTACTGCAAATAATTACACCACAAAATTCCAATTATTTTAACCTACCCACCATTTAACATTTAAAAAGGTACAGAAGTAATCATTCACTCTCTAGACTTAAGTGATCCTTTTCTCTCTTTCTTCCCTTCCTACCTTCATTCTTTCTTTTTTTCCCTCCCTTTCTTCTTTTTTTCATGTTTGTTGTTTTCAAGCCCATAGCATTAAACATGCATTTTTCAGAGCTTTTCAAATTGCAGTGGACAAATGTATAATGATCCTTACTACCTAGGTGGGGTACACGGTAAGCAGCTCAGATTAATCTGTAATATCAAAATACTATAGCTTATCTTAGTGGCATAGAATTGCTCTCAGACCACAAGATTCGTCTATAACCTGATTAAAGGTCAAAGTATCTATGTGAAATGGAGTATTGTCAGCTGTAGAGGGAGTGGGAAGGTAAGGTGGATTGAAGTGAAACTTCTTCCCCACACTCCCTTCCCTCCATCATCAGGGTTCGAGGTAGGAAGAACACTGAACTTTGGAGAAGAACTTCACTGTGGTGCCGTTCCTTGTCACTGTCATGGGGAAGTTGCATCCTGAAGCTCAGGACCAGTAAGCACTGAATAGAACACTAGCATGTTAAGGATTAGCTCCAAAGCCATGTTGCCAATACTATGCAATTTTCAAATCGTCTTTGGAAGGCGATTAGTGCCCTAGGTGACGAATGGTGCTCAATTCTTAGGAACCTAAGAGGGAAATCATCTGTAGCTTGCCATTTCTTGCCCACCCCATTCATAAAACCAGAGCTTCCCACACTGTAGTACCAGCTGAAGTGGAGGGAAAAGGTCTTCACATACAGTAGCCTACTGGGAGGTTTGAATTCAAAACTCCCAAGAAGAGATAGGGGCTTTATTATTCTACAGGGAGGGTTAGCGATCCCTGGGCATGTGCCAGAAAGGAGCGCTTCAACGTGGAAGCTCTTAAAGAGAGAGGACTTGAGAGGTGGGAGAGCTAGAGAACAAGGGGACATTCACATACTCCAAAGGCTTGGACAGTGAGGACTTTGCCTCTATGTATAAAACAAAGGACCAAGGAAGCCTTGGTCACAGCACTTGATCTCAATCCCTCCCCATCTCACACCATCCCCCAACTCTAGACATTGGGATCATTTCCTGAACCACAGAATAAAGAACTGCTCACACCTCCATAGGATGCTGTATTTGTTTGCAGGAAGACAGAAAGAACAGGACCCAGAATGGACAGACGATGACCCTGCTCAACAGTCATCTGACCACTGGCTCACCATCACCGGGAGGAATCGCAACCAGCCAACCTAGATGGACATAAGGCTATCTCCCCAACCTCTCCCTTCCCCAGAGCGCAGCTAGATACCCACCCTGTAGAAAAGAAAGTAGCAGCAGAATCAATATCACGCCCAACCACCAGCCAGGCGAGAGTGCGTCCAGAACCACAGGACTCACACGTTCCTGGTGTGTCTCTAGGCTGGAGTAGGAGGCAACAGGCTTACTCAGTCTGATCTCACCTGTGGTGAACATTTGTTGTTTTTTGATTACAGGACTTCCAAATACCCTTCCATTTGTGGCGAGCCCTCTGATGGCAGGTCCTCCCACCACGGAAGTGCCGCTCTGTTTAGCACCACACTGTTTGGTTAGGCTGACACTTTTTCCAGAGCCAATTTTTCTCGATGGAGAAAGCACTAAATTGATTAATGTTCGAGCACAAGTTCTTTACTTCATCACAAAATAAAAAGTTAGTCCACAGCCTGGCACCAGTCTGCAGACTACGCTTTGTGAAGCACGGATCTGGGGCCATACATTACCTCTCTTAGTATTCAGCCAGGTGTGCAGATGCACATGACCTAAATTCAGTGACCAGGTGCTCCTACCTGGGTCTTTGGATCTCGAAGGAGAGAAACAAAGACGCAGGGACAGTTGAGAAGCTACACACGGTGGTGTGAGCATTTTCAGAAGACCAGCAGGAGTATCAGCCTTGAAAGTCCACAGGTAGCAGCAGCATTAACTGCTCAGAGTTGGGACAACAGCGACACGGTAAACAGACGACAGCATGCCCTGCCATGTTCGCCACTTACAGCCTCTCTTGGTTTCCATTTTTCTGAGCCTGGTTCTCCAGCCTGTCCATCATTTCTGTGAGCTACCCAAGAACTTCCAATAAATTCTTTCTCTGCCTAGGTGAGCCAAGAGAGGATTTTGTCTCCTGCATCCAAGAAATTTGATTGATAAACTCCCTCACATTCCAATCAGATGACTGGTGATACCTGTGTGCGTACCAAGGTCACCAAGCAATTTTCTGATTGTAATTTGGCCTCTCCTATGTTAACTAGAAAACTCTGGGCTTCTTGGTAACTATAGTTCTCATTGAAAATTAATTGATTGGCATTTAGGTCTTAAATATCAGGTGATAAGTAGGGATAATGTGAGTCCACTCCAGAGAGAAAGATCGATACTCTGTAAGTTGATAAACTTGGACTTCATATGCTACCATGGTGACACTCAGAACATGGGTTGTGGCAAATTGACCACATGTGTATCTGTGAAGACCTGGCCTGCGGACCCCTTCTGCAGAGTTACAACTCCTACTCTACCTTCCACCACCCTACGGCTTTCTTACAGTTATTGAAGATTAAATCAGACTTATTTACAGTCTTCTAAGTCTGAAACAGGCAATAGAATGAACAGGTTCAAATTAAGCTCTTAGAAGTTCATAACTTGCCAGCAAGGCAACTTATGAATCCTTTTTCTTATATAAATTTATTTATTTATTTTTGGCTGCGTTGGGTCTTCGTTGCTGCATACCACAAAAAAAAAAAAAAGCAATCTGTGAATTTTAAAAAATAAATCTTTTTTGAAAAGCAGCCACCTATAAACCCATATTGACCACATCTCGTTAATTTCTGGCTTGATTCTAATTTGTATCATTAAATATTTGCTTGTTGGTTTCATTTCTTTAAACATGAGTAATAATAATTCTACCTCCTTATACTTAACAATTAATTCATAACAATTCTATATTACATAATCATTGCTTTATCCAAAATATCTGGATGAAGGTACCTGCAAAATATTCCAATATTATCCCACCACTGTCAACAAAGGTACTGGACAAATAAATCAGTGCTCTCATCTCACTTCTAAAAACAATCAAATAATTTTCTACCAGACAAATCTTAAACCTACAAATAAGTAAACTTTGGATCCCCAATAATGTTATTAATAAATCAACCCTCAGTTTGATGTTTTATACTCTCCTGATTCCACAGGACCAGCTCTTCATTATCAGGAAGTATCACCTGTAGGATCACGTACAGCACTTGACAGCTTGCACCGCGCTTTTATGTGCATCTTGTTAATTCCTATGAACACCCAATGGAGTGGTACAGCATGCAAGCATTTTTATCTCCATTTCACAGATGAAGAAACCAGGGCTCAGGGCGAGCCAAGGCCTTTCTCAGAATGACTCATCTCAGAACTGCCAGGGCCAAGACTGGTTCAAATCTCAGAACCACCACCCTTCACCATCTGCATATAAAGCACGAAGACCTTCACATAACCCCCACCGGGCATATCCTTTCTTCTCTGAGCAATAGATGGCGTGACCTTACTGCCTTCATACAGGCATCCGATTTTTCTCTGAGTCTCCTTTTCTTCACAGTTGCCTCCTCCAAAGGATTAGCGCAAACCTGTTCTTAATAGATCCTTTGCTTCCTGCTCATTTTATGGGCTAGTTATGCAGATTAGATTTTTAAATGTCTGTAAAAGGACTTTGCAATCATGTGCAGCACCAGCGTGTACAGCAAAGTGTCATTATAATAATTACCACTTACTCAGAAGCCAACGAGAGCAGCTCTCCTTCCTCCTCCCTTCTCCCCCTCCTTCCTCCCTCTTCCCTCTCCCTCCCTCCATCCTAAATAATTCAGAGCAAAAAGCAGTAATTCATCGAATCAACAGCCAACATAGACACCACAGGACACAAAATGCCAGGAATATAAAAGATCACAGTCTCCTGAGGGAATAAATGGCTCTGAGATTGGCCTGAGTTCAGGGCATGGGTGTGGCCACATAAATCTTTGTCCCCATTTTCTGCCCTGTTTTTGGGATAAGCTAAGGGATGAAAGACAGTAAAATAGATATAATATGCTTAGATATCAATGAAGTATGTTGCACACTGTTCCACCAAATATCAAATTTTAATGTAATCAAGTTAACTCAGATAAAATATTAGAGAAATCATAAAATACACACTTTCTCTCTAGAGAACAAACGCAGCCTTTATCTACACATCTCAGCTTTCGAACATCCCAGAAAGAGAAGGTCCCCAAATTTTGGCTTTGCCAAGGGCAAAACAAGTATGACCGTAGAACAAGAACAAGCCCTTCTTGAGCACAGATTATGACGTATTCTTTTTCGTATGTTAATTTGTACCTCAGTACAGGCATACCTTGGAGATACTGTGGGTTCACTTTCAGACCACAATAAATTAAATATTGCAATAAATCGAATCACGAATTCTTTGGTGTCCCAGTGTATATAAAAGTTATGTTTATACTATACTATAGTCTACTAAATGTGCGATAGCATGAGGTCTAAAAAAAAGAGGTACATACCTCCATCACAAAATACTTTATTGCTAAAAATGCTAACCGTCATCTGAGCCCTCAGCGAGCTGTAATCTTTTTGCTGGTGGAGGGTCTTACCTTAACGTCGATGGCCGCTGACCGATCAGGGTGGTGGTGGCAGAAGGTTGGTGTGGTTGCAGTAATTTCTCAAAATAAGACAACAGTGAAGTTTGCCGCATCGATTGATTCCTCTTTTCATGAACGATTTATCTGTCTGCTGTCTTATATGGATGCAATTCACGGCGCCCAACACAATTCCAATAGTAACATCAAAGATCACTGATCACAGATCACCATAACAAATATAATAATAACGAGAATGTCTGCAATATTGCAAGAACGACTAAAATGTGGCACAGAGACACAAAGTGAAAAAACGCTACTGGGAAAATCGTGCCGACAGACTTGCTCTACGCAGGATTGCCACAAACCTTCAATTTGTAAAAAATGCATTATCTGCAAAGCACAACGCAACAAGATATGTCTGTACATACAACAGTGTCAAAAAGATGTTATTCTTACCTCACACATTAGAAAAAGTGAGGCACAGAAAGGGAAGTTACTTTCCCCTAGCCTCTAATGCCAAAGCCAAGGTCAAACGGTGATAAACAGAGTGAAGTGGAAAATCAAGAATGGAAGTGGGAACAGAGGAGGCAGTAGTTTTCGGGTTCGCCCGCAGGAAAGCCCAAAGCAATGTCAAACAGCAAAATTAACAACCTAGAAGGCCCTCCACGCCGTAGGAGTAGCAGGAGCCATCTGCAACCCACCATATCCCCACACTTACCATTTCCATGCACACCAATCTGGCTTCCAATGTCAGCGCCTGCAATTCTCTTCTGCGGACTTTCTTTGGCTGCCAGAGCAGGTCTTTCCACTGCAGGTGCTGAGGAACTAGCATCGCCCTGGGAATAACAAGAGTGGGTGGATGAATACCGCAGCTTTCATACCTCTCAGGAGAGATGACTCTTAGCTGTGTGTTCTACACTGTTTCCCAGGGTTTCCCCACTGATATTGCACACAGGTTGCCCACAGTAGTAACTGACTTAATAACCCACCTTTTATTTGCTACCTTCTTTTCCCTGTCTCGCTTCCCCACTCCCTACCAGTGTTTCTTGGAATTAACTCAGCAATGAACTATTTGCATAGAATTTTGGTCTCAAGGTCTTCTTCTTGAGGGGACCCATACTAAGAAAACAGCCTATCTTATGAACCTAGAACAGTGACAAACTTGTATTGGAGTCATCTCACTCCAATAAATTCATGCAATAGAATTCATTCAAGGACTAGTCTGGAAAAGATGAGTTTCTACACCACACATTTCCTGAATGTGTCTCATGTATGCTGCAAACAAACCAATCAGGTTCCTGCCACTTGAGCTGGCTCTATCCCCTGCCCACTGCCCTCAGTAAGGGTCACCATCACAAAGGAGGCAAGAATATACAATGAGGAAAAGACAGTCCCTTCAGCAAGTGGTGTTGGGAAAGTTCGACAGTCACATGTAAATCAATGAAGTTAGAACACTCCCTCACACCATACACAAAAATAAACTCAAAATGGCTTAAAGACCTAAGTATAAGACACCATAAAACTCCTAGAAGAGAAGGTAGGCAAAACATTCTCTGACATAAATCATACCAATGTTTTCTTAGATCAGTCTCCCAAGGCAATAGAAATAAAAGCAAAAAAAAAAAAAAATGGGACCTAATCAAACTTAGAAGTTTTTGCACAGCAAAGGAAACCATAAACAAAATGAAAAGACAACCTACTGACTGGAGAAAACATTTGCAAATGATGTGACCAACAAGGGCTTAATTTCTAAAATATACAAACAGCTTATACAATTCAATAACAAAAAAACAAACAACCCAGTCGAAAAATGGGTAGAAGACCTAAATACACATTTCTCCAAAGAAGACACACAGATGGCCAACAGGCACATGAAAAGATGTTCATCATCTCTAATTATCAGAGAAATGTAAATCAAAACTACAGTGAGGTACCACCTCACACCACTCAGAATGGCCATCATCAAAAAGTCTACAAATAACAAATGTTGGAGAGGGTGTGGAGAAAAGGGAACCCTCCTACACTGTTGGTGGGAATGTAAATTGGTACAGCCACTATGGAGAACAGTATGGAGATTCCTCAAAAAACTAAAAATAGAGTTGCCACATGATCCAGCAATCCCATTCCAGGGCATATATCTGGACAAAACTATAATTCAAAGAGATACATGCAGCCCTATGTCCACAGCAGCACTATTTACAATAGCTGAGACATGGGAACAACCTAAATGTCCATCGACAGATGATTGGATAAACAAGATGTACATATACAATGGAATGTCACTCAGCCATTAAAAAGAATAAAATAATGTCATTTGCAGTAACATGGGTGGGCATAGAAACTATCATACTTAGTGAAGTAAGTCAGAAACAGAAAGACAAATATCATATCACTCATATGTAGCATCTAAACTACGACACAAATGAACATATCTATGAAACAGAAACAGAGTCACAGACATAGAGAACAGACATGTGGTTGCCAGGGGGAGGGAAGGATTGGGAGTTTAGGATTAGCAGATATAAACTATTATATATAGGATGGATCAACAACAAGGTCCCACTGTATAGCACAGGGAACTATATTCAATATCCTGTGATAAACCATAACGGAAAAGAATATGAAAAAATATATATGTATAACTGAGTCACTTTGCTGAAATTGACAGAGCAGAAATTAACACAGTGTAAATCAAATGTACTTCAATAAAATGTTTTTTAATTAAATTAAATTAAAAAGTAACGGTCACCATCCCTTCTCCGGGGTTCTTATTGCACTGAGGTTACACTGAGCTCCATAGGAAGGGAGAAGAATGTCCTCTTCCCTGCCTTGGTCACGCTTTGTCACATGGGCACCTACATGGTATTGTTTGTGCTCCTGACTCACAAATTCTTTGTGAAAAAGCCTCTCTGGCATCTGCTGCCTGCAGCCCCTCCAACCAGTGACCTCAATCATGATCCCATGGGGCCATTTTGGAGAGCATCTCCAAGACAGGACCATGCTGCGCTCTCTAAAGTCTTTTCCCATAAGCATCCCTGAGCTCCCTTGAGCTTACTCCTCCCCAAACTCCTCTGCCCTTAGACCCTTAATGCCCCATTAGTTACCTCTTCCCAGGTATATATGAATTGCAGGACTGCTCACAGCTTGGGCCTCAGCAGGAATCCATACTTCACTTACTATCTAACACAGACACATACACATCATCCACACTCTCTGTCTTTACTCAGTTGACCTAAAAAATCAGAGCTAAACTGACTTTGGACCTGGAATCAACTGGATACAGTGATGAACTGGTCTGATAATCCACTCATAAAACCAACTCTATGATGTGTGGTCATAGACTCAGTGGCTTTCATTCTTCTGTCTGAAATTCTATAACCTTTTCTAAAGAACATACTGTACCTTTACTGTGCCCTGGAAATTTTACAAAGGCTATTGGTCCAAAGTCATAAAGTTCTGACCTGATTAGACTTGGGTAGCTGATGGGAGAAATCAGAGGTCCAGGAGTTCTGAAGTATTTCAAGCAGAGTATAATTGGAATGTTAAGAAAAGATCAAGATGTAATGAATTGAACATAGAAACACATGAAATCAGGAAGATGCTCAAATGCCACATCCTCTTTAAATCCCATTCTGTTTCCTGCATACGCGCGCATGCATAGTCATGTGTGCACACAAGCAATCGCTCGCTCACTTGAATAGGCACATAGCACTTGGGTCAACACAGGCAGGGTAGCATGCCAATTCTGAGACTGGACTCTCTGGGATCAAATCCCAGATCTGCCACTTATTACTTCTGTGACTTGGATGAATTACTTAACCTCTATGTGCCTCAGTTTCCCCATATGAAAATGAAGATAGTAATTGTCTAAAGTCCTAATGAATTAGCTATTTTTAAAGTGCTTAAAAGAGTGACTCACAGAGTAAGCACTCTATATAATGGTATTTGCTATCTTGTTTTATTTTTAGTTACCTGAGCATTTGTCTTACACTTTCTCCTAAATTTTAGATGACGGAGAACAGAAATCACATCTTCATACTAATATTTCTCCTGCATTTGCAAGACACTTGATGACAAATGCTTACAGAATTTGATATGATTTAGTGCCCACCAACACTGAGGCCTCCTCTAGGCCCATAGGGAATATTTTTTATCATGACATGATGCCACAATGATGAAATTAACTCAGTATAAAAAAAGTAAATAGAAAAGAAGATTGAAATGATACACAAATGAACAACTAAGATGAGGAATCAACTGACACTAAACACAAGTAATGGTAAGGACCAAGTCTGAAGCCACAGAGATCCCCTAACAATCCCAATAATGCTTGAGGAGACCCGGCTTCCTTGTATTTCTCACAAGATAAGCCAGAATCTTCAAACTGAATATTCATTACAAAACTAAGAGGAAACAAAGAATCTAAAAATCCATTAAAGCATAAGAAATGTGTGTATTTTGCATGTACCAAGAGAACAGACTCTTCCAAATTTATCAAAGGTCTCTCATACCTTGGAACGAAAGAAATATATTCATTGATTCCTACAGCTCTACCACGACCACCTGCAATAACAATAGCTACCATTGATGTTGTACCTATTCTGGGTCAAGCACTTTAAATTATATATATTGGTACCTTCCAAGCTAAAGTGACATATTAAATACACATCTAACCTTGTTCCTTGCCCAAATTCACACTAATCTTATCAAAAAGGGAAGTTTTTTTTTTTTTAAGTAGGGGGAAAGGAGAAGAGAAAACATCAAATTTTTGAAAGTTGGCCAAGCAAGGTACTGGAGGACCTTTTTAAAAATCCTACTATTCAGAGTGAATTTGAGTGAATAGGCTGGGTAACCAAACTTTTACATTTCTGATTTCATTTGCAGTGAAATGGTCTATGGTGTGGAACAAAGTTTTCAATGCCTGAACAGAAAACTAATATTTAATGGCTTATCAAAAAAAGTTAATTTAATTATGAGTGAAAGTAATTATCTTTCTATCAGCATCAATACATCATTTAAATATCTTTACACATCTGTGAATTGCAGACGCAAGGTTCACAGCTTAGGGAACCATTTGTAAAATTTCCTTAGCCAAGGATCTAATAGACAGTAACAGAATGATAGTGGGGGACTTTAACACCTCACTTACATCAATGGACAGATCATCCAGATAGAAAATTAATAAGGAAACACAAGCTTTAAATGACACAACTGACCAGACAGATTTTTTTTTTTTTGTGGTACACGGGCCTCTCACTGTTGTGGCCTCTCCCGTTGCGGAGCACAGGCTCCGGACGTGCAGGCTCAGCAGCCATGGCTCACGGGCCTAGCCACTCTGCAGCATGTGGGATCTTCCCAGACCAGGGCACGAACCAGTGTCCCCTGCATCGGCAGGTGGACTCTCAACCACTGCGCCACCAGGGAAGTCCTGACCAGACAGATTTAATTGATATTTAAAGGACATTCCATTTGAAAACAGCAGAT
Source organism: Orcinus orca (assembly GCF_937001465.1). Taxonomy (NCBI): domain Eukaryota; kingdom Metazoa; phylum Chordata; class Mammalia; order Artiodactyla; family Delphinidae; genus Orcinus; species Orcinus orca. The sequence continues at coordinate 13,948,780 of NC_064580.1, forward strand.
TACACTTTCTTCTCAAGTGCACATAGAATATTCTCCAGGACAGATCATATCTTGGGTCACAAATCAAGCCTGAGTAAACTTAAGAAAACTGAAATCATATCAAGCATCTTTTCTGACCACAAGGCTATGAGGTTAGAAATAAATTACAGGAAAAAAAAACTGTAAAAAGCACAAACACATGGAAGCTAAACAATACGCTACTAAATAACTAAGAGATCACTGAGGAAATCAAAAAAATACCGAGAAACAAATGACAATGAAAACACGATGACCCAAAACCTATGGGATGCAGCAAAAGCAGTTCTAAGAGGGAAGTTTATAGCAATACAATCCTACCTCAAGAAACAAGAAAAATTTCAAATAAACAATCGAACCATACACCTGAAGGAACTAGAGAAAGAGAAACAAACAAAACCCAAAGTTAGCAGAAGGAAAGAAATCATAAAGATCAGAGCAGAAATAAATAAAATAGAAACAAACAAAACAATAGCAAAGATCAATAAAACGAAAAGCTAGTTCTCTGAGAAGATAAACAAAATTGATAAACCATTAGCCAGACTCATCAAGAAAAAAAGGGAGAACACTCAATTCAATAAAATTTGAAATGAAGGAGAAGTTACAACAGACAATGCAGAAATACAAAGCATCAGAAGAGACTACTACAAGCAGCTGTATTCCAATAAAATGGACAACCTGGAAGAAATGGACAAATTCTTAGTAAGGTAAAACCTTCCAAGAGTGAACCAGGAAGAAATAGAATATATGAACAGACCAATCACAAGCACTGAAATTGAGACTGTGATTAAAAATCTTCCAACGAAGTCCAGGACCAGATGGCTTCACAGGTGAAATTCTATCAAACATTTAGAGAAGAGCTAACACCCATCCTTCTCAAACTCTTCAAAATATTGCGGAGGAAGGAACACTCCCAAACTCATTCTATGAGGCCACCATCACCCTGATACCAAAACCAGACAAAGATGCTACAAAAAAAGAAAATTATAGACCACTAACACTGATGAATATAGATGCAAAATCCTCAACAAATTACTAGCAAACAGAATCCAACAACACATTAAAAGGATCATACACCATGATCAAGCGGGATTTATCCCAGGAATGCAAGGATTCTTCAATATACGCAAATCAATCAATGTGATACCATATTAACAAATCGAAGAATAAAAACCATATGATCATCTCAACAGACGGAGAAAAAGCTTCTGACAAAATTCAACACCCATTTACGTTAAAAAGTCTCCAGAAAGTGGGCACAGAGGGAACCTACCTCAACATAATAAAGGCCATATATGACAAACCCACAGCAAACATCATTCTCAATGGTGAAAACCTGAAAGCATTTCCTCTAAGATCAGGAACAAGACAAGGATGTCTGCTCACGCCACTATTATTCAACACAGTTTTGGAAGTCCTAGCCATGGCAATCGGAGAAGAAAAGGAAAATGAATATGAATTGGAAAAGAAGTAAAACTGTCACTGTTTGCAGATGACATGATACTATACAGAGAGAATCCTGAAAATGCCACCAGAAAACTACCAGAGCTCATCAATAAATTTGGTGAAGTTGCAGGATATAAAATTAAGGCACAGAAATCTCTAGCATTCCTATACACTAACAATGAAAGATCAGAAAGAAAAATTAAGGAAACAATCCCATTCACCATTGCAGCAAAAAGAATAAAATACCTAGGATTAAACCAAACTAAGGAGGTAAAAGACCTGTACTCAGAAAACTGTAAGACACTGATGCAAGAAATCAAAGATGACACAAACAGATGGAAAGATATACCATGTTCTTGGATTGGAAGAATCAATATTGTGAAAATGACTATACTACCCAAAGCAATCTACAGATTCAATGCAATCCCTATCAAATTACCAGTGGCATTTTTTACCCAACTAGAACAAAAAAATCTTAATATTTATACGGAGACACAAAAGACCCTGAATAGCCAAAGCAGTCTTAAGGGAAAACACAGAGCTGGAGGAATCAGCCTCCCTGACTTCAGACTATACTACAGGGCTACAGTCATCAAGACAGTATGAGAAATGCAAATCAAAACTACAATGAGATATCATCTCACACCAGTCAGAATGGCCATCATCAAAAAATCTAGAAACAGTAAATGCTGGAGAGGGTGTGGAGAAAAAGGAACCCTCTTGCACTGTTGGTGGGAATGTAAATTGATACAGCCACTGTGGAGAACAGTATGGAGGTTCCTTAAAAAACCACAAATAGAACTACCATATGACCCAGCAATCCCACTACTGGGCATATACCCTGAGAAAACCATAATTCAAAAAGAGTCATGTACCACAATGTTCATTGCAGCTCTATTTCCAATAGCCAGGACATGGAAGCAACCTAAGTGTCCATCATCGGATGAATGGATAAAGAAAGTGTGGCACATATATACAATGGAATATTACTCAGCCATAAAAGGAAACGAAATTGAGCTATTTGTAATGAGGTGGATAGACCTAGAGTCTGTCATACAGAGTGAAGTAAGTCAGAAAGAGAGAGCCAAATACCATATGCTAACACATATATATGGAATTTAAGAAAATAAAATGTCATGAAGAACCTAGGGGTAAGACAGGAATAAAGACACAGACCTACAAGAGAATGGACTTGAGGATATGGGGAGGGGGAAGGGTAAGCTGTGACAAAGCGAGAGAGAGGCATGGACATATACACACTACCAAACGTAAGGTAGATAGCTAGTGGGAAGCAGTCGCATAGCGCAGGGAGATCAGCTCGGTGCTTTGTGACCGCCTGGAGGGGTGGGATAGGGAGCGTGGGAGGGAGGGAGACGCAAGAGGGAAGAGATATGGGAACATATGTATATGTATAACTGATTCATTTTGTTGTAAAGCAGAAACTAACACACCATGGTAAAGCAATTATAAAAAAAAATAAAATAAATAAATAAAAGACAGTATGGTACTGGCACAAAAACAGAAATATCGATCAATGGAACAGGATAGAAAGCCCAGAGATAAATCCATGCACATATGGTCACCTTATATTTGATGAAGGAGGCAAGAATATACAATGGAGAAAAGACAGTGTCTTCAATAAGTGGTGCTGGGAAAACTGGACAGGTCCATGTAAAAGAATGAAATTAGAACACTCCCTAACACCATACACAAAAATAAACTCAAAATGGATTAGAGACCTAAATGTAAGACCAGACACTATAAAACTCTTAAAAGAAAACATAGGAAGAACACTCTTTGACATAAATCACAGCAAGATTGTTTTGACCCACCTCCTAGAGTAATGGAAATAAAATCAAAAATAAACAAATGGGACCTAGTGAAACTCAAAAGCTTTTGCACAGCAAAGGAAACCATAAACAAGATGAAAAGACAACCCTCAGAATGGGAGAAAATATTTGCAAATGAATCAACGGACAAAGGTTTAATCTCCAAAATATATAAACAGCTCACACAGCTCAACATTAAAAAGACAAACAACCCAATAAAAAAAATGCGCAGAAGGGGCTTCCCTGGTGGCGCAGTGGTTAAGAATCCTCCTGCCAATGCAGGGGACACGGGTTCAAGCCCTGGTCTGGGAAGATCTCACATGCCGCGGAGCAACTAAGCCCGTGCACCACAACTACTGACCCTGTGCTCTAGAACCCACAAGCCACAACTACTGCAGCCTGTGCAGCTAGACCTGTGCTCCGCAACAAGAGAAACCATCGCAGTGAGAAGTCCACACACTGCAACAAAGAGTAGCCCCTGCTCACCACAACTAGAGAAAGCCCGCATGCAGCAACAAAGACCCAACACAGACAAAAATAAAATAAATAAATTTATTTTAAAAAATGGGCAGAAGACCTAAATAGACATTTCTCCAAAGAAGATGTACAGATTGCCAACAAACATATGAAAGGATGCTCAACATCACTAGTTATTAGAGAAATGCAAATCAAAACTACAATGAGGTATCACCTCACACCAGTCAGAATGGGCATCATCAGAAAATCTACAAACAATAAATGCTGAAGAGAGTGTGGAGAAAAGTGAACCCTCTTGCACTGTTGGTGGGAATATAAACTGACACAGCCACTATGGAGAAAAGTATGGAGGTTCCTTATAAAACTAAAAATAGAATTACCATATGACCCAGCAATCCCACTACTAGGCATATATCCAGAGAAAACCATAATTCAAAAAGACACATGCACCCCATTGTTCATTGCAGCACTATTTACAGTAGCTAGGTCATGGAAGCAACCTAAATGTCCACTGACAAATGGATAAAGAAGATGTGATATATAGATATACAATGGAATATTACTCAGCCATAAAAAGGAATGAAATTGGGTCATTTGTAGAGACGTAGATGGACCTCGAGACTGTCATACAGAGTGAAGTCAGTCAGAAAGAGAAAAACAAATACCGTATATTAACGCATATATGTGGAATGTAGAAAAATGGTACAGATGAACAGGTTTGCAAGGCAGAAATAGAGACACAGATGTAGAGAACAAATGTATGCACACGAAGAGGGGAAAGAGGGGGGTGGGGTGGGATAAATTGGGAGATTGGGATTGATATATATACACTAATATGTGTAAAAAGATAACTAATAAGAACCTGCTGTATAGCACAGGGAACTCTACTTCACTTCGCTGTACAGTAGAAACTAACACAACACTGTAAAACAACTATACCCCAATAAAAAAATTTTGCACTAATGCCAGGCATATCATACATATTTAATAAATGAATCTGCTCTTCTCTCTCTAAAAAAAAGAAAAGTAATATTTAATGGCTTATAAAAAATGTTAATTATGAGTGAAAGTAATTATCTTTCTGTCAGCATCAATACATCATTTAAATATCTTTAGACATCTGTGAATTGCATAGGCAAGGTTCACAGCTTAGGGAACTATCTGTAAAACTTCCTTAGCCAAGGATCTAATCTACTATGTCCAGCAAGTTTAAATGATCATGAAGATTAGGGTGCAACCCCCAAATATATTTGCCAGTAACCAAATATAATTTTTTATCTTCCAGTTTTATTGAGATATAATTGACATATAGCACTGTATAAGTTTATGGTATACAGCATAATGATCTGACTTAATACATCATGAAGTGATTATCACAGTAAGTTTAGTGAACATCCATTGGAAATACAATTTTTAAATAGCATAACAAATTATCTGATCCCCTTATGTTTAAAATCCATATATTGCTGTGGCCACTAAAATCTGAGAAATACATTATCTATGAATTAACTTAATCAGATTTTTGGATGGCGAGAAATTTTCCCTCTCTTCCATAGATAAATTTGTAGAAAGTAGTTTATATTCTAGAAAATAAGTTGATCTACTTATAAATATATGTTTAATTTCTTAGTTGCAACTCCATCGTCCCTGGTAAGTTAGTTGTCTACATATAAGACTTTGAGATAGAAGTGGAGCAGAATGTGCTAGCCCAAAATATGCCTCCTTGGCCTAAGAATTATCTTGAAGCCGATTATTTTTAAGGACCAGCAGACAGAGAAGAAGCTCTGAACACAGAGCAGAAGTCACCCTTTAGTAAGAGACATTTACATCTATAGGGGAAACCTCTATTTGTAAGGGTGTCTCCCTCTCTGTACCAGGAAGAGGAGGATTACTAAAACTCTAGGAACTCTTATCAATGGAGAAGGCTTGGAGCTAAATCTGTATTAACAACCTTACTCTTGTTTGCTATGTTTTCCTGACATCCTCCCATAACTGGCTCCCTTCTCCCAACGCTTACTTTTGTCTTTAGATGGAGCTTGTATTGAAGGTGGTGGCTTGGGCCATTTCAGGGAGTTACTCAGTTCCCCTGGGTCTCTCCCATCTATACAGCAGGTGTACATGTTATCAAACTTCTGTTTGCTTTTCCCCTGTTAATCTGTCTTTTATTAAAAAGGAGAAGGGTAAAGGGAAAATGACTTTTCCTCCCCCACAAGACAATATTTATTAAATATATATGTGTTGTGTCAGTAAGGACATTTCTCATGACTAGTGATAATAAAACCAACTCAAACTCATTTTTATTAAAAAGGGAAATTATTGGCTTGATTAATTGAAAAGTAGAGGGAAGGAATTCTAGTTTCAGTCACAGTTGTATCAAACAATGGCATCAGGACTCACTACAGTCCATGCCTTGACGTCCTCACATCTATACACACCTTTCTTTTCATACGCAGTTTTAAAAGTGTCTCCTTCCAACATTATGCAACTATCTGATGTCCCACCAAAACTGCACTCACTCCTTCCCAAAAGGATACAGCCCAGTATTAAGTCTCATTAAGTTATTATACTCAAGATACCTGGATGATGTCTCCCAGGCAAGTCTGTATGTAGTGCCTTGTTGTCCAGAAGTCTATGGACAGTATATTTAACCACCCCAACAGACCCAGTATACAAAGGCTGCAGGGAGAAAAGAGTAGAAAACAGGACCACTGTTAGACAAACAACCCCCATTTGAAAAAAAAAAAAAGGAAAGGAGAAAAAACCCCACAATGATCACGAGTAATACATCGTACTTGAGAGAGATCTCAACAATGTCCTTATGTAGAAACCCAGCTGCCCTGGGTTTTGCTCTCTGGGAAAAGCCTCCTTATTCATTGTCCTCTATATATGCAACTGAGATGGGCTTTGGTGGGAGAGCCTCCTCTTAGGGGGCTGCTGCTTTTAGTAGCTTGATCCCCACTGTTGCAGGTTTGGGAGACTGAACATGACCTTTCAGGTTAAACAGGAGATCACAGATTTTTGCTCACAGAATTAGGATTTTGCCGCCAGTACAACCTTCTTAAAAGCTTGATTAAATTTTTGCTTATATTCATTCACTCAATTCTCTGAGCTAAGAACGTAAGTCAGAGATCTTGTCAAGTCATAGCCCATGAATTTAGACCGTAACCAAAGAATTACTGTCTTTCAGTAACAAATCTCAGTGCTCTGCCTAGCCTCTCGTCTTCAGCTTAATGGCCTCCATCTTGACATCTGAATCAGAAAAACATAAAACAGTAGCAGGATTAGGAAGGCACAGTTATTCTGCATCCCCAGGCTGCAGGATCTAAACCTTTATCAGGCAGGAAACATACTGCAGAAGATGCCCAGGAGGGGCAGGAATATGGAGTGTTTCCCAGGCCCCAATTTCATTACCTACTTTGTATCCTGCCTCTGTTTTCACTTTAACCTCAACCAGAGAACTCACCTTTTCCGATCCTGCATGGGTCATGACACACCAACTCTCAGACAACTTGGATTGCTGGCTGTAGGCAGAAAGGCCTCTAATAGTAAATATCCCCAAGTTGAGATGCTTTTCTCTTTCTTGAACTATCGGAGACCACACAAAGGCACCAGCATATTCCAGCCCCCTGACTTGTTTTCCTACAGATTCCCCCCAAACTTCAGCCTTGCCACATAGAAGAGCTGAGACCCAAGATGCCATGGGCAACAATTTAACCAATTTCTTTGCTAACACAACAACAAACTACCAGCTTCCCAGCCAGGGATGGAGAATCCCTGCAGCCACACTCATCTTGATCATCCAATTTCCACTTTGAGGATCTGTCATTCATAGTCCCCATTTACTGGTGCAGCACTGACGCTTACTCTGGGTAAAGTACTCAAGGGGGCTAAATAGAAACCTCTTGACATGCTAATTTACCACAAACAGTTCCTGTTTTAATTCAACGTTCCCCCCATTTTCCCATTTCAAAGAAATGTGGGAGAGCCCCAAGAGCCATCAGTTTGGGAGCAGGCTCTTAAAGCCCAACTTCCTTTTTACTTGCAAGATTTCTTCTGATTTTCCCAAGTTCACATCCCTCCCACCACCCCATCACACTTCTTCTGCATTTAAGGTCCTCCATGAGACCTGTAGGCAACAATCACCATATTCCCTTCCCTCTTCAGCCCCCCACCCCCCCCAAACACACAGGGAATGTAAAACCACACTTCAATCCCAGTATGTAATGACCTGTTTATTATTTTAAGTGGCTTCCAACCCTCATACATAAATAGATATCTACACAAAAAAAAAAAAAAAAAAAAGATATCTAATGTGGTAGTTCAAAACAAAAACATTCAGACAAATTTCTTTAAAATCAATAAGATAAACAGAGATCTATGCTATTTTTTAATTATTAATATGTAGCTGCAGAGATTGGTTCAACACGGGGGAGTAGAAGGACGTACACTCACTCCCTCTTGCGAGAGCACCAGAATCACAGCTAACTGCTGAACAATTATCAACAGGGAGACACTGGAACTCACCAAAAAAGATACCTCACATCCAAAGACAAAGGAAAGCCACAGTGAGATGGTAGGAGAGGCGCAATCACAATAAAATCAAATCCCGTAACTGTTGGGTGGGTGACTCACAAAATGGAGAACACGTATACAACAGAAGTCCACCCACTGGAGTGAAGGTTCTGAGCCCAATGTCAGGCTTCCCAACCTAGGGATCCGGCAACAGGAGGAGGAATTCCTAGAGAATCAGACTTTGAAGGATAGTGAGATGTGACTGCAGGACTTTGACAGGACGGGGGAAACAGAGACTCCACTCTTGGAGGGCACACACAAAGTAGTTTGCACATCAGGACCCAGGGGAAGGAGCAGTGACACCAAGGGAGACTGAACCACACCTACCTGCTAGTGTTGGAGGGTCTCCAGCAGAGGCGGGGGGTGGCTGTGTCTCACCGTTAGGACAAGGACACTGGCAGCAGAAGTTCTGGGAAGTACTCCTTGGCGTGAGCCCTCCCAGAGTCTGCCATTAGCCCCACCAAAGACCCTGGTAGGCTCCAGTGTTGGGTCGCCTCAGGCCAAACAACCAACAGGGACAGAACACAGCCCCACCCAACATCAGACAAGCGGATTAAAGTTTTACTGAGCTCTGCCCACCAGAGCAACACCCACCAATCCCTCCCATCAGGTAACTTTCACAAGCCTCTTAGATAGCCTCATCCACCAGAGGGCAGACAGCAGAAGCAAGGAGAAGCACAGCAGAAGCAAGGAGAACTACAAGGAGAACTACAATCCTGCAGCCTGTGGAACAAAAACCACATTCACAGAAAGACAGACAACATGAAAAGGCAGAGGGATATGTACCAGATGAAGGAACAAGACAAAATCCCAGAAAAACAACTAAATGAAGTAGAGATAGGAAACCTTCCAGGAAAAGAATTCAGAGTAACGACAGTGAAGATGATCCAGGACCTCGGAAAAAGAATGGAGGCAAAGATCGAGAAGATGCAAGAAATGTTTAACAAAGACCTAGAAGAATTAAAGAACAAACAAACAGAGATGAACAATGCAATAACTGAAATGAAAACTACACTAGAAGGAATCAATAGCAGAATAACTGAGGCAAAAGAACGGATAAGTGACCTGGAAGACAGAATGGTGGAATTCACTGCCACAGAACAGAATAAAGAAAAAAGAATGGAAAGAAATGAAGACAGCCTAAGAGACCTCTGGGACAACATTAAATGCAACAACATTCACATTATAGGGATCCCAAAAGGAGAAGAGAGAGAGAAAGGACCGGAGAAAATATTTGAAGACATTATAGTCAAAAACTTCCCTAGCATGGGAAAGGAAATAGCCACCCAAGTCCAGGAAGCACAGAGTCCCAGGCAGGATAAACCCAAGGAGAAACACAGCAAGACACACAGTAATCAAACTGACAAAAATTAAAGACGAAGAAAAATTATTGAAAGCAACAAGGGAAAAACAACAAATAACATACAAGGGAACTCCCATAAGGTTAACAGCTGATATCTCAGCAGAAACTCTACAAGCTATAAGGGAGTGGCATGATATATTTAAAGTGATGAAAGGGAAGAACCTACAATGAAGAGAACTCTACCAGGAAAGGATCCCATTCAGATTCAACTGAGAAATCAAAAGCTTTAGAGACAAGCAAAAGCTAAGAGAATTCAGCACCACCAAACCAGCTGTACAACAAATGCTAAAGGAACTTCTCTAAGTGGGAAACACAAGAGAAGAAAAGGACCTACAAAAACAAACCCAAGACAATTAAGAAAATGGTCATAGGAACATACATATCGATAATTACCTTAAATGTGAATGGATTAAATGCTCCAACCAAAACACACAAGCTCGCTTAATGGATACAAAACAAGACCCATATATATGCTGTCTACAAGAGACCCACTTCAGACCTAGCGACACATACAGACTGAAAGCAAGGGGTTGGAAAAAGATATTCCATGCAAATGGAAATCAAAAGGAAGCTGGAGTTGCAATACTCATATCAGATAAAATGGACTTTAAAGTAAAGAATGTTACAAGAGACAAGGAAGGACACTACACAATGATCAAGGGATCAGTCCAAGATATAACAATTATAAATATATATGCACCCAACATAGGAGCACCTCAATACATATAGCTAACAGCTATAAAAGAGGAAACTGACAGTAACACAATATTAGTGGGGGACTTTAACACCTCACTTACACCAATGGACAGATCATCCAAACAGAAAATTAATAAGGAAACACAAGTTTTAAATGACACAACAGACCAGATAGATTTCATTGATATATATAGGACATTCCATCCAAAAACAGCAGATTACACTTTCTTCTCAAGTGCACATGGAACATTCTCCAGGATAGATCACATCTTGGTTCACAAATCAAGCCTCAGTAAATTTAAGAAAATTGAAATCATATCAAGCATCTTTTCTGACCACAACACTATGAGATTAGAAATCAATTACAGGGAAAAAGAAGTAAAAAACACAAACACATGGAGGCTAAACAATACATTACTAAATATCCAAGAGATCACTGAAGAAATCAAAGAAGAAATAAAAAAATACCTAAAGACAAATGACAATGAAAACACGACAATCCAAAATCTGTGGGATGCAGCAAAAGCAGTTCTAAGAGGGAAGTTTACAGTAAAACAAGCCTACCTCAAGAAACAAGAAAAATCTCAAATAAACAATCGAACCTTATACCTAAAGAAACTAGAGAAAGAAGAACAAACAAAACCGAAAGTTAGTTAAAGGAAAGAAGTCATAAAGATCAGAGCAGAAATAAATGAAATAGAAACAAAGAAAACAATAGCAAAGGTCAATAAAACTAAAAGCTGGTTCTTTGAAAAGATAAAATTGATAAACCATTAGCCAGATGCATCAAGAAAAAGAGGGAGAGGACTCAAATCAATAAAATTAGAAATGAACAAGGAGAAGTTACAATAGACACCGCAGCAATACAAAGCATCCTAAGAGACTACTACAAGCAACTCTATGACAATAAAATGGACAACCTGGAAGAAATGGACAGATTCTTAGAAAGGTATAACCTTCCAAGACTGAACCAGGAAGAAATAGAAAATATGAACAGACCAATCACAAGTAATGGAATTGAAACTCTGATTAAAAATCTTCCAACAAACAAAAGTCCAGGACCCGATGGCTTCACAGGTGAATTCTATCAAACATTTAGAGAAGAGCTAACACCCATCCTTCTCAAACTCTTCCAAAAATTGCAGAGGAAGGAACACTCTCAAACTCATTCTATGAGGCCACCATCACCCTGATACCAAAACCATAGATACTACAAAAAAAGAAAATTAAAGACCAATATCACTGATGAATATAGATGCAAAATCCTCAACAAAATACTAGCAAACAGAATCCAACAGCACATTAAAAGGATCATACACCATGAACCAGTGTGGGGTACCAGGGATGCAAGGATTCTTCAATATATGCATATCAGTCAATGTGATACACCATATTAACAAATTGACGAAGAAAAACTATGTGGTCATCTCAATAGATGCAGATAAAGCTTTTGCCAAATTCAACACCCATTTTTGATAAAAAAAAGGAACTCTCCAGAAAGTGGGCATAGAGGGAACCTACCTCAACATAATAAAGGCCATATATGACAAACCCACAGCAAACATCATTCTCAATGGTGAAAAACTGAAAACATTTCCTCTAAGATCAGAAACAAGACAAGGATTTCCACTCTCGCCACTATCATTCAACATAGTTTTGGAAGTCCTAGTCACAGCAATCAGAGAAGAAAAAGAAATAAAAGGAATACAAACTGGAAAAGAAGAAGGAAAACAGTCACTGTTTGCAGATGACATAATATTATAAATAGAGAATCCTAAGGATGCCACCAAAAAAACTACTAGAGCTAATCAATGAATCTGGTAAAGTTGCAGGATAAAAAGTAATGCACAGAAATCTCTTGCATTCCTGTACCCTAATAATTTCTCTTTCAGAGTTTTCATCAAGGAAACACTTCCATTTACTATTGCAACAAAAAGAATAAAATGCCTAGGAATAAACCTACCTAGGGAGACACAAGACCTGCATGCAGGAAACTATAAGACACTGATGAAAGAAATTAAAGATGATACAAACAGATAGAGAGATATACCCTGTTCTTGGATTGGAAGAATCAATATTGTGAAAATGACTCTACTACCCAAAGCAATCTACAGATTCAGTGCAATCCCTATCAAATTACCAATATCATTTTTCACAAAACTGGAACAAAAAATCTTAAAATTTGTATGGAGACACAAAAGACCCTGAATAGCCAAAGCAGTCCTGAAGGAAAAAAATGGAGCTGGAGGAATCAGACTCCCTGACTTCAGACTATACTACAAAGCTACAGTAATCAGGACAATATGGTACAGGCACAAAAACAGAAATATGGATCAATGGAACAAGATAGAAAGCCCAGAGATAAACCCACGCACCTATGGTCAACTAATCTATGACAAAGGAGGCAAGACTATACAATGGAGAAAAGACAGGCTCTTCAGTAAGTGGTGCTGGGAGAACTGGACAGCTACATGTAAAAGAAAGAAATTAGAACACTCCCTAACACCGTACACAAAAATAAACTCAAAATGGAACAGAGACCTAAACGTAAGACTGGACACTATAAAACTCCTAAAGAAAAACATACCAAGAACACTCTATGACATAAATCACAGCAAGATCTTTTTTGATCCACCTCCTAGAGTAATAGAAATAAAACCAAAAATAAACAAATGGGACCTAATAAAAGCTTTTGCAAAGCAAAGGAAACTATAAACAAGACGAAAAGACACCCCTCAGAATGGGAGAAAATATTTGCAAATGAATCAACGGACAAAGGATTAATCTCCAAAATATACGAACAGCTCATGCAGCTCAGTATTAGAAAAACAAACAACCTGATCTAAAAATGGGCAGAAGATCTAAATAGACATTTCTCCAAAGAAGACATTCAGATGGCCAAGAAGCACATGAAAAGCTGCTCAACATCATTAATTATTAGAGAAATGCAATTAAAACTACAATGAGGTATCACCTCACACCAGTTAGAATGGGCATCATCAGAAAATCTACAAACAACAAATGCTGGAGACGGTGTGGAGAAAAGGGAACCCTCTTGCACTGTTGGTGGCAATGTAAATTGATACAGCCACTATGGAGAACAGTATGGAGGTTCCTTAAAAAACTAAAAATAGAATTACCATATGATCCAACAATCCCACTACTGGGCATGTACCCAGAAGAAACCATAATTCAAAATGACACATGTACCCCAATGTTCACTGCAGCACTATTTACAATAGCCAGGTCATGGAAGCAACCTAAATGCCTATCAACAGACAAATGGATAAAGAAGATGTGGTATATATATACAATGGAATATTATTCAGCCATAAAAAGGAATGAAATTGGGTCATTTGTAGAGACATGGATGGATCTAGAGACTGTCAGAGAGAGTGAAGTAAGTCAAAAAGAGAAAAACAAATATCGTATATTAACGCATATATGTTGAACCTAGAAAAATTGTACAGATGAACCGGTTGGCAGGGCAGAAATAGAGACACAGATGTAGGGAACAAATGTATGGACACCAAGGGGGGAATGTGGCCAGGGGGTGGTGGCAGTGGGATGAATTGGGTAATTGGGATTGACATATATACATTAATATGTATAAAGTGGATAAGAACCTGCTGTATAAAAAAATAAAATAAAAATATGTAGCTGCTGTGTCCCTAGATCTAATCAATTCTCAGCAGCCCCTAAATTGTAGTTTCCCTTCTAAGATATTTAATAAAGAGGCAGATAAGTAGACAGAAGGACTAAATATATGCCAGAATAGCAATGATTATCCGTAGGCTGTGGAATGAAGTTTTATTTTCTTCCTTCTGCTTTTCTGTATTTTCTAAATTATGTGAAATCACTTTTTTTTGGTAAAAAGAAAAAAGGTACAAAAATTTAATAATTCAGTTAGCCCAGGAGGCCTTTGGGGGTCATGGGAATGTTCTAAAATTGTACTGTGGTGATGGTTACACAACCCTATAAATTTACTAAAAATCATTGAATTGTATACTTAAAATGGATGGATTTTATGGTGTGTAAATTATACCTCAATAAAGCTGTTAACAGAGAGAACTTCCATAAGGCTAAATTTAAGGGGCAGTAATCCCATGAGAATGGCCATGCAACAACCTCAGAGTGGTGGGAGAAAATAACAAGGAGAGGTCAGAGGAGCAAGTAATATGGACAAAGAAAGGAAGAAAGGCAGGAAAGAGGGAGAAAGCGAGAAAGAAAGAAAGAGCAGGAGAAAGAGAGAAAAACAGAGAGAAACAGACGGAGGGAGGAAGGAAGAAAGAAAAGAGAAACAGAAAGAGAGGGAGAGGAGAAGAGAGAGAGAAAGACAGAAAGAGCGAGAAAAGGAGAGGGAGGGAGGGAGGAAGAAGAGAGAGAAAGAGACAGAGAGAGGGAGGGAGGGAGGAAGGAAAAGAGAGAAAGAAAAAGAAAGAAATGAGAAACGGAGAAAGAAAGAGAAAGGAAAGGAAGGGAGGGAGTGAGGGAAGGAAGGGAAGGAAGAAAAGGAGAGAAAGGGAGGGAAGGAGAGAGGAAAGGAGGCGGGAGAGAGAACGTTGCTCAGAGATTAAACAGTTGTCCCACTATAGCATAGCTAAAGACAGCCTAGTTGTACAGCTCCATCATTCCCACTTTGTGGGATATATGTGGAACATCGACATGATGGTAAATGAACTTTTCTTGCCCCTCCAACACAGCAGCAGAAGGCTGGTACTTTGAAGATGCTGATATAATTTGGAAATTCTACCACTAATTCTGTTAGGTTGTCCCACATACAGCGATTTTGGCTTTGTGTCTTTGGAAGACAGAGCGTATGCAACAAGCAAAATGCTCTTATGGTGTTGCTGTATACCACATGGACACAAAAAACGCAGTGTGTTTGTTTCGCCTAAATGGAGAAGTGCTGTCTTTATATAATTCAACTCGACATTTGTTGAACATCTGTTGGGTACAAGGAAATCTGCTTCTTATTTTGAGGGATATAGAGATGAACAAGGTATGGTTCTTGTCCTCCAGGAACTTAAAATCAAAGAAAGTAGATACATCCTATTTGTGGGGAGCTGCCACAATTTATGAAGGAGTCAAGGCTGGAATTTTGAAGAGAGTTTGAAAACAAAGAGATAAGGGGGCACCTTCCAGCCTGGGAAACAGCATTCATGAAGGTACAGAAAATGGTAGATTTAAGGTATGATTAGGAAATGGTGAATCATTTGGTTTGACTGCATGCAGATTCATAAACAAATGGTAGAAAATATGTATTAGGGCCAGATGATGAAGGATCTGGGGAGTTTGATCTCTTCTGTAAAGTGGAGTCAGAGAAAATATTCAGAACAAAGTTATGTCTCAAGATACCAGTTCCTGTGAAGGCTGTATGGTAGTTTTAAAGATACGTGAAGGGGGCTTCCCTGGTGGCGCAGTGGTTGAGAGTCCACCTGCCGATGCAGGGGACACGGGTTCGTGCCCCGGTCCGGGAAGATCCCACATGCCGCGGAGCGGCTGGGTCCGTGAGCCATGGCCGCTGAGCCTGAGCGTCTGGAGCCAAAAAAAAAAAAAAAAGGTATGTGAAGGTCCATAAATTCTTTTTTTAAAATATATTTATTTATGGCTGCATTGGATCTCTGTTGCTGCGCGTGGGCTTTCTCTAGTTGTGGCGAGCAGGGGCTACTCTTCGTTGCGGTGAGCGGGCTTCTCGTTGCAGTGGCTTCTCTTGTTGCGGAGCACGGGCTCTTGGCGCACGGGCTTCAGTAGTCGTGGCACGTGGGCTCAGCAGTTGTGGCACATGGGCTTAGTTGCTCTGTGGCATGTGGGATCTTTCCGGACCAGGGCTCAAATCCCCTGCATTGGCAGGCGGATTCTTAACCACTGTGCCAGCAGGGAAGTTCCAAAAATTCTTTGATATGAATTTTGCATGTGGCAAGAAGATAAATTATTTGTGGCCAGAGGACAACTTGTGATGGCTTTAAAGATACATCCAGATTCTTCAATAGTGCTCTCCTGAAGGGATGGAAATTAATTCCCTCACCTGGACTGTGGGCTGTACTTAGTGACACTCTTCTAACCAATAAAATATGGCAGGAGTGATGGATGTCACTTTCAATGTTAGGTTATAAAAAGACCGCAACTTCCATCTGGAGAGAGCACTCACTCCATCCCATTGCTCTCTGTGGGAGAAGTCAGCTTCCATGCGCTCTGTGCTACGCAGCCTGTTGGAGAAGCCCATGTGGTGAGAAACCGAGGCCTGCTAAAAACCCTATGAGTGAACTTGGAAGCAGATCTTTCCACAGCCAAGCCTCAGATGACTGCGGCCCTGGATAACACCTTGATCGCAGCCTCACAAGAGCTCTCCTGATCCAGATCCACCCAGCGAAGCTGCTTCTGGGCTTCTGACCTATAGCATTTGCGAGTTTTAAGCTAAGTTTTGGGGTAATTTGCTACGCAGCAGTAGGTAATACAAATGGCCTACAGAGAAGAGGGAGTGGAGAAGGCAAAGAGATGCATTAGGAGAGGTGGCATTAAACAAGAAACGATGAAAATGGACATCAGAACAGAAATAATGAGTAGAGAAGAAGGGATCTATGCCCAGGGCCTGAGAAATTTAATTGACAGGATTTATGGGCTGATCAGATTGGGATGGGGGCGGGTGTTGGGGGGGAGTGGTACTGAGAGAGAAAGATGTTATAACGCACTTCCCATGTCCAGTTGAGAGGATCAAGAAGACAGCAATGTCATTCATGAAAAATGGACTACAGAAAAGGAAGCAAATGAAGGGGGTAATGGTGACTTGATTGTGTGTTGCCATGTCTCTGTGTGTTTGGGTTTTAAGCATGTTGGCTCTGATATACTAGCTGACATCTGCACAGACATATCCAAAAAGCTATTGCAAAATCATACCTGGCATGCCGAGGGCACAGCTGATTCAGACTAGAAATGGAGATGCCAAGTTATTAACAGAGATGGGGCAAAATGATCCAGACTTTGAGCAGCAGGGTTCTAAAGCACCTTCCAGACTTTCAATTCTGCCATTCCCTGAAAATGAGGGAAGGTTGTTCAATATAATAAAGGTTCAGGGGGTCCGATGGAACGGGATTTGGAAGGCAAACACTGAGATGAGTAACACGCAAGTACAGAAAATGATCCTTTGTCACTGGGATAATTACGGCTGGAAAAATCCTTCCTATATATACATCAACGGGGTTTTCTTTTTCTAATTTGTTTGTATGTGATATAGGGAATGAGGAAAATTAAAAAAGGAATGCTTCAGGGCATTTAGTCCCACTACTAACAAGGTATTGGTATAAATAAATGATTTAACAATAATGTAATCAAGAAGCCAGAAGACAGAGAGGAAATTTGCATGACTTTCCTACAACACTTTATATTATGAACAACTTCCTACAGAAGTTTGTTTTACTTGCTTGAAAATACATATTTGTACATTAAATAGGATACATCTAGACAGCCAATTTATCCACTTAAATAAGAACCTGTGATGCTTGAAGCCAATATTTGAAAACATATCACAGATCCAAAGTCAATATAGAGGACTCCAAGGAAAGATTCAAAAGCCTCAGGGAAAATCATGCTGCCAAAACTAGAAGGATAATGAGCTGAAATTTCAAATTTTATTCTTGCATTTGTTAATGCATTCAGGCAGAAATGTTGCTTAGAATACATTTCTTTCAGGGCTTCTAATAGCCGCATGTCTTCATTTCTCAGCCTCTGCCTATTGCAAAATCACAGATCTCTCCAGGGTCCTTCTTAGGTCAGATAACCCTACAAGTTTGCTTTCTTGCCACAAGGATCTTTATGTCTCTGCTTGCTCTGCAGTCAGAAGCGGTCACATGCATCCTGGAAATCTGGTGTATCCGACCATTTCTGCTTCAACAGCTGAGTCCCTCAGCACACTATGCCACATTTGGGGAGCTGGATAATTATGGACAGTCCCCACGCTAAAAGCTACAATTGGACACTTAATAGCAAACAGGTGTGGATCTCAGCTTAACTGTGCAACAAAGGCCACATTTCTTTGTTGTCTGGAGGTCAACCTAAATCGGACTCTGAGCCCTAGTTCCTCCTGGCTGGCAGGAAATCTAGCCTTAATCGTTTGAGTCTACCTCCCTTCCCTTCCCTCTGGGTTGTAAAAAGTCCCAATTCCAAATCAGTCATCAATCAGTAGTCTGCAGTGGTTATAGCTGAGAAGTTCAGTGACCATCAGTTACAATTATTTCCTCTCTGCTGGGATGCACACATTCATCAGTGAGTAGTAAGGGTTAGAGAAAACTCCCTTCGCCCCTAGAAACTACCTCAATGACAGCACCATAATCTTGTTCTAACTCATACGTTACATCTCAGCCCTCTGCCTGCCCTGACCCCACATTTCCACCCAGGAAGCTATCCAGATTCCTAAGCCCTTGTTGCCATATCATGGGGAATGTAGAGAACCCTTGCCTAGAATCATGGGAGCCGAGGCAAGACTGAGTATAAAGGACAGGGTTAAGGAACCATCCACACCTATACAAGGACCCAGAAGTTCATACTCAAGCTGTAGGTAGCAGTCTTGAGCAATTTAGTGGTGGGTGCCGGAGACTGCAAAGAGTCCAATGGATTGAACAGTTAAGAAGGTCATTTGGTCACTTTGATAAAAGCCATTTCAGAGTAGTAATAGGAAGGGAAATCTGAATGAAATAGGCTTGAGTCTAAGAAGTGTAAGATGTATACAAGCTTAGTCTGTTCTTTTGAAAATGTGAGAGCTAGAGGTGATTTGGGGGGTCTGCCAAGGCTTGTTATAGTTCTTGTTGTTGTTGTTGTTTTTAAAAGATAACAGCAACTTGAGCACCTTTAAAAGTTATAGTGAAGGAGCCAGGTTGAACATATAAGACAAAGAAGTATCAGAGGAAGCCATATCTTTATTCTAGTGGAGATGGGAGGGAAGAGACTCAAAAGCACAGAGAACAGGGTTTGTTTGTAAAAGCAGAAGAGAAAAGGATGCCCCGTATGAATACAGGATAGGAGGCAAGGGTGGGGGCTGACTAAGGTCAGTCTGAGGTCATGAGGTGGGGAAGTTGTGGGAGCTCACACCTCAGAGCCTCATTCTTCTCTGAAGTACGAGACAAGGTCACCTGCCGCGTGATGCGGTGGACAGTGGGTTTGAGGCATGAGGCAAAGATTTTAGTTTTATTTACATTTTTGTTTTTCATATAAATATGCAGGACCTCACAAAATCTACTTATTAATTCTAAGAATTTGAGGATTCTTTTGGATTTTCTAGGTATACAATCACAGAACCTACAAGTAATGAGCTTTTTATCTTCCTTCATTAAAGTTGTGCCTCATTTCTTTTACTTGCCTTACGGCATTGGCTACAGCTGGGTTTATATTAATTCTTTGGCCAGGGATTTCCACACATGTGGAGACTAAATTCGGGCTCCACACCTTGTACGAGGCAGGTTTGGGGTTTTAGTTTCTCACAAGAGATTTATTTTTCCTCACTTCAAACCACAACTGGCTCTCAACATGGCTTCTCTCCTAGACCCATAGGCAGAGTTTTCTAGTTACACTTCCACACAGGGGCAGCCTTTCCTGAGGGGGCCAGCTTCAGTCTGGGATTCCAATTCCCACTCCCCACCTCAACACAGACCCAAGGACATCTCTGTGTGTATACATGGGCTAGCCTTCTGTGGCCCCAGGTATTTTTCTAGCCTGTGGATGTTAAACTTCAGCTCCTTTATCTGGGGTTCACATCCAGTCCTTTGGGACACAAGAACATCAGCTTGGATGTTATCTTGGACGCTCATCTCCCCCACCGATACAGAAGAACACATCTGGCATGTGGTGATTCTGTACATCACGTATTTTGCAGTCTTTTAACTTGGGAATCCTGTGCTAAATAAACGAGTCCAGGCAGCTTAAGAGAGCACGTGCACTAGGTGGACAAGGTCACTTTGATTCTTATTGAATCACAGCACAAGCACCCACAGTTACCTGGTGGTTGAGCCAGGCCTAGACGTCAAGGCTTGTGGCTCTCAGTCCAGGGCCCTTTTGTGTGTCCCACATTGTGGCATCAATCTTGGAGCTGTGATGACTTGCTGGAGTAAATAACTGCTCAGCTGGTAGAAACCTCAGAGGATAGACAATTCCATGTCCAAAGAAAACGACCTGGAGAGCTGAAATCCACATCCATTCTCCCACGTCAATTAGCTGATCTCACAGTGGAGAAGCAGCACTACGTGGCCTCGCCTGTCTGAAACTAGGAACTCTTCTACAGCAGCACATTTTGTTTAGAGTGAAATCTTTTTTACTGAGCACTCACAGAGTCCTGATCTCATTTTCCAAAGTGTTTTCTCTCAAAACATCATCAGCTGAAAGAAACTTCTCTTTCCATAAATTAATTTTGTAAACAACTTTTCATGAACACCTACCTTGAAGGCTAATACTAAATGAGATACACTTATGCTGGCAACTACAAATTATCTTGCTTAGTGGGCAGTTTTGCTCCCTGGGAGGGAATTTTAATCCTCGATAGGAGCAAAGCAACTTGGGAGTGAGGAGGTATGTCAAGCTGTCAACAAAGCAAAGGACCAAAGAAACCAATGTCAACTAATCCAAGGACACAAGCACGATGAGAAGCACTGGACTAGGTTGCCACCTGCTACAAATTTTTAGCTCTACCCTTGTGATTAACTCTATGTGTTATCCCCTAACGTATAACCCCTTGCCCTCCTATTTGTCCATTTCTTTGCTTATTGTTGTAAGTGATATCTCCTAGCAGAAACCAGAAATCCCACCAAACAACCAGATTCACCAGGGAGATCTCAAAACTAGGTTGTTAAATTCAGAAGTGCTCTCATACTGACTGGAAAACAGCTGCTGTCCCCAGCTCCTTGAGGTCTGCCTCCCACACTGACAGGACCACCCCAGGTCCGGGGAGGCCTACATGGGTGCTGCCTGGGTACCTGGTGCCCACTGGCCTTCCAGCTAGCACACCACAACTCCCATGCACCAGCACCCATCCTTACTTGTCCTTCCAGCCAGAGAAGGCTTAGTCCTCAGCTGGGAAGATGTCACCCCCCATTCGGTGGTGCTGGCTGACAGTGGACAAATGCCCAAGGCCTCTCTAGTCCCTGAGGCTCTGGCCAATCCTTATAGGCTCGTACTGCCCATACTGAACCATCACATTAATCTGGTCCAACTGTAACTTCAGGTCTTCTGGTTATTTTTACTCAGCATAGAACATACTAAAATAATGTAGCTTTTGACACTCAAATATTAACATTAACTACTTAAAAACAAAACCTGATTGCTGAGCAGTTTTTATATAGTGTGACTCCCAAACTATTGTTTCTCCTCAACAATAATCTCGCAATGATTTTGATTTTGTTCTTCATCTACAATCAATACGCAAAACAGTATTTCAGAAATGGAGTTCTTTGCTGCAATCATTGCCCAGACATTTATTAAGTTCCTGGCATTCTATTCATACATATGGTACAGGCAGACCTCAGAGAGATGGCAGGTTCAGTTCCAGACCACCGCAATAAAATGAATATTGCAAAGAAGTGAGTCACACAAATGTATTGTTTTCCCAGTGCCCAGACTACACTGTAGTCTAGTAAGTGTGTAATAGCATTATGTCTAAAAACACAACGTACATACCTTAATTTAAAAATACTCTGTTGCCATGGATGGACCTAGAGATTATCATACTAAGTGAAATAAGTCAAAGATAAATATCATATGGTATCACTTATTTGTGGAAACTCAAACATGACACAAATGAACTTATTTACAAAACAGAAATAGACTCACAAGCATAGAAAACAAACTTCTGGTTACTGAAGGGGAAGGGGGGGTTTGATAAATCAGGAGTTTGGGATTAACATAGACACACTACTATATATAGACAACCAACAAGGACCTACTCTATAGCACAGGGAACTATACTCAATATTTTGTAATAACCTATGATGAAAGAGAGTCTAAAAAAGAATATATATATGTATAACTGAATCACTTTGCTGTACACCTGAAACTAACACTGTAAATCAACTATACTTCAATTTTTAAAAAATGCTCTATTGCTAAAAAATGCTAACCATCATCTGAGCCTCCAGTGAGTCAGTAATAACATCAGAGATCACAGATCACCATAATAAAACAATTAAAAAGTTTGCAACATTGCCAGAATTACCAAAATGGGACACAGAAACACAAAGTGAGCAAAAGCTGTTAGAAAAATGGCACTGATAGACCTGCTCGATGCAAGGTTGCCACAAAACTTCAATTTATAAAAAACGCAACATCTGTGCAGTGCAGTAAAGCAACGTGCAATAAAATGAGGCATGCCTGCATAAGAATCAAGAAATTTAAACAGCCTCTGAACCCAGGAACACAGATAGTGTTAGGCAATAATAACATAGCAGAAATACTGATAACCAAAATACCCCTCCTATACATTGACCTACGAAGTATTTTGATGCAATATTATTCCCATCCATATATATAAATCGTGTGGAATTGGGGGAGCATTTTTACTGTCTTTGCATAAGATTTGAAGGGTCATGGTTTCCAAGATCTGTACTCAGAGATGAGAGGGACAAACTCACCCAGAAGTAAACCCACACACCTACGGTCAATTAATCTTCAACAAAGGAGGCAAGAATATACAATGGGGAAAAAGACAGTCTCTTCAGCAAACGGTGTTGAGAAACCTAGACAGCCGCATGTAAATCAATGAAGTTAGAACACACTCTCACACCATACACAACAATAAACTCAAAATGGCTTAATGACAAGCATAAGGGCTTCCCTGGTGGCGCAGTGGTTAAGAATCTGCCTGCCAATGCAAGGGACACAGGTTTGAGCCCTGGCCCAGGAAGATCCCACATGCCATGGAGCAACTAAGCCCGTGCACCACATCTACTGAGCCTGAGCTCTAGAGCCCACAAGCCACAACTACTGAGCCCACGTGGCACAACTACTGAAACCCGCGCACCTAGAGCCCGTGCTCTGCAACGAGAAGCCACAACAATGAGAAGCCCGCACACCATAACGAAGAGTAGCCCCCACTTACCGCAACTAGAGAAAGCCCACACACAGCAACGAAGACCCAATGCAGCCATAAATAAACAGGTAGATAGATAGACTTAAGCATAAGACACGACACCATTGGACTTCCCTAGTGGTGCAGTGGTTAAGAATCTGCCTGCCAATGCAGGGGACACAGGTTCAATCCCTGGTCAAGGAAGATCCCACATGCTGCAGAGCAACAAAGCCCGTGCGCCACAACTACTGAGCCTGCACTCTAGAGCCCGTGCGCCACAACTACTGAAGCCCACGTGCCACAACTACTGAAGCCCGGGGGTGCCTAGAGCCCGTGCTCCGCAACAAAAGCCACTGCAATGAGAAGCCCGCGCACCGCAATGATGAGTAGCCCTCCTCGCCATAACTAGAGAAAGCCTGTGTGCAGCAACAAAGACCCAACGCAGCCAAAAAAAATAAAAGATGTGACACCATAAAACTCCTAAAAGAGATCATACGCACAACATTCTGACGTAAATTGTACCAATGTTTTCTTAGGTCTCCCAAGGCAATAGAAATGAAAACGAAAACAAACAAATGAAACCAAATCAAACCTACAAGCTTTTGCACAGCAAAGGAAACCATAAACAAAATGAAAAGACAACCTACAGAATGGGAGAAAATATTTGCAAATGATGCAACTAACAAGGGCTTAATTTGAAAAATATACAAACAGCTCATACAACACAAAAACAAAAAAGCAAACAACCCAACTGAAAAATAGTCAGAAGATCTAAATAGCCATTTCTCCAAAGAAGACATACAGATAGCCAAGAGGCACATGAAAAGCTGCTCAACACTGCTAATTAATAAAGACGTGCAAATCAAAACTACGATGCGGTACCACCACACAGCAGTCAGAATGGCCATCACTAAAAAGGCTACAAATAACAAATGCTGGAGAGGGTGTGGAGAAAAGGGAGCCCTCTTGCACTGTTGGTGGGAATGTAAATTGGTGCAGCCACTATGGAGAACAGTATGGAGGTTCCTCAGAAAACTAAAAAGAGAATTACCATATGATCCAGCAATCCCACTACTGGGCATATATCCAAAGAAAACTGTAATTCAAAAAGATACACGCAGGGCTTCCCTGGTGGCGCAACGGTTGAGAGTCTGCCTGCTGATGCAGGGGATGTGGGTTCATGCCCCAGTCTGGGAAGATCCCACATGCCGCGGAGCGGCTGGGCCCGTAAGCCATGGCCGTTAAGCTGCGCGTCCGGAGCCTGTGCTCCGCAACGGGAGAGGCCACAACAGTGAGAGGCCTGCGTACCGCAAAAAAAAAAAAAAAAAAAAAAAGATACATGCATCCCAATGTTTACTGCAGTGCTAGTCACAATAGCCAAGACATGGAAACAACCTAAATGTCCATCGGCAGATGAATGGATAAAGAAGATGTGGTACATATATACATGAAATACTACTCGGCCATAAAAAAGAACGAAATAATGCTATTTGCAGCAACACGGATGCAACTAGAGATTATCATACTAAGTGAAGTAAGTCAGAAAGAGAAAGACAAATACCATATGATATCACTTATATGTGAAATCTAATACATAACACAAATGAATCTATCTATGAAACAAACAGAATCAGGGACATAGAGAATAGACTGGTGGATGCCAAGGGAGAGGGGAGTGGGAGAGGGTTGGGTTAGAAGTTTGTGATTAGCAGATGCAAACTGGTATATATAGAATGGATAAACAATAAGGTCTGTATAACACAGGGAACTATATTCAATATCCTGTGATAAACCATAATGGAAAAGCATATGAAAAAGAATGTGTACGTATGTATAACTGAGTCAC
Source organism: Orcinus orca (assembly GCF_937001465.1). Taxonomy (NCBI): domain Eukaryota; kingdom Metazoa; phylum Chordata; class Mammalia; order Artiodactyla; family Delphinidae; genus Orcinus; species Orcinus orca. The sequence continues at coordinate 13,974,069 of NC_064580.1, forward strand.
TTTGCTGTACAGCAGTAATTAACACAACATTGTAATTCAACTATACTTCAATAAAAAAATTTTTAAAAAAGATTGACAAACTCAAATGATATTCAAACACTTGGGATCCTTGTTCTTCTCTAAAAATATCAATAGAATTTTTTAATAACTACCATCTGTTGGGCAAATATTATGTGACAGATATAATGCTACAGACTCATTGTCTCATTTATTCTTCTCACAAGTCTATGCTTAGATGTTATTCTGATCAGAAAGGTTAACTAACTCGTCCAATCACTATCCTGCCTCAGGTTTGTCTGACTCTTAACTATTCTGCTATGTTGGCGTGCGTCCTGCTCCTATTCTGACGTCTGACACCAATGCCAAAAGGAACAGATGCTCTGAACAAAGACTGAAATTTGACCTTGATTAGGGTACCCGAAAAAAGACACAGCCTTGTTCTCAAAAAGGAAGATTTCCTCAAATAAAAGCTCGTTCACTTGACAAATATTCCTTGAATCCCTATTGTGTGCCTGCCTTTCTTCTGGGAGCTGATTATTAAAGTAAAATTGAGATGGCCGCTACTCACTGGGTAACTCAGCACTATACTAAGGATGATTGATGAAAACGAGGGAACATGTAACTTATACTGTTCTCCTTAAGTATAGGAGGGAACTCAGCTTGAATCTAAATTTTGTTCACCACAGAAATCAGGTATGTTTATGGGCTTGGGAGGTAGAATACGGGATCCTTGGGCATGTAAGGAAATATACCATTAAAAGAAACTCATTCTAGGGACTTCCCTGGTGGCCCAGTGGTAAAGAATCCACCTTCCAGTGCAGGGGCCTCAGGTTCGATCCCTGGTCAGGGAACTAAGATCCCACATGCCATGGGGCAACTAAGCCCGCACAACACAACTACTAAGCTCGCATGCCTCAATGAGAGAGAAGTCCGTGTGCCACAACTACAGAGAAGCCTGCGTGCCACGACAAAGAGCCCATGCCGCAATGAAAGATCCCACATGCCACAACTAAGACCCGACACAGCCAAAAAGAAAAAAAGGAAAGAAAGAAACTCATTCTAAGGGAAGAGAAGTGTGAGAACAATGTGGGCACCAGGACAGTGGACAAGGTCAAAGAAGAAGGTTGGCCATCCAGATCACATGGATTGACGATGCAGTCCCAGAACCAGGGGCCCAAAGCAAAGGAGTGAACAAAACCCACAAGAGCTGAACCACCAGGTGCCAACCATGGCAGTTCCATTCACAGGCAACAGGACCCACTGCCCATGGATCTTGCAGCAATGGGAAACTGCGCCCTCCAGGCAGACATCAGTGCCCTCAGCTTGGAGGTTGGGCAGCTTCAGGACAAACCTCGGCTCTGGCCTCATCTTTGAAAACCACGAACAGTGAATGAACCAGCCGCTATCTTGGGCGTTAACAGTGTGAAGAGACTTTCCCACAGAGGTCTGGAGGAGGAGAGGGCATAAACATGGGCGCCACAGCGCGGCCAAGGGAACTCTTTCCTGGAGCCTTCATGAGATCCCTGCCTGAGACTCCCAAGACCATCTGGAAGGAACTGGAAGGACCAGAGTTCCAACAGAGTGCTGGAGGTGGAGGCTGAGCATGGGAATTTAAGGGAGTGCTCATCTTCTGCCAATTTGTATTAAGCAGATTTGTAATACTGCAGTGTGAGAAGATTAATGAAGTCTCACTGTACATGCGAAATGTGAAATAACTCATCCATAACTTTTAAAATTCAAGAATCTCTTAATCCAACAGCTGCATGACCAAGTGAATTTCATATCGAATTTATCCTATTATCACATGGCACAGGCACTTTTTTTTTTTTAAAGGGTTTGTTTATTTAATACATCTGAAAAGAATGCATATACAAAGAATTGAGACATTAGAAAGCATTGGTTCAACACTAATGACATCTAGAAGAATTCAGATTTGGGGAAGGTGGGGAAGATTACCTAACATTTTTAAGACTTGGAAACTGCAACCAAGAAAAGTGTTACCAGGGATTTTATCAGCTTATGAAGAGTCTTCATAAGACCCTCCCCAGGATTCTTATTAAACTAGAGAGCCTCACCTGGCTGCTCTAGGGTTCCTCATATGCAAAACAGAAATAAGGGGATTCCCCTGACTGGTCCCCACGTGGTTAAATGTTCTCCCCACCCCCACCCTACCCCACCCCACCCCCCAGCTTCTTAATGAAGCAGGTCTCTACCCTCATAACTTGAAAGAGGATGTGAATCATCCCATAGACATCTGTCTTCTAGCACCACCCCTCGGATTTCCTCTATATACCAGGTCTTCAGCTGTGTTCTAGGAACGCTGTATCATACACTCTTAAGCTGCACATCTATGCTCAGCATATTAAGACAATGACTGGCAGGGAAAAATTGTTTTTTCATTACGTACTCAATCCATTTGGTGTATTTCAAAAGGCGCGATACTTTTCTTCATGCATCAGTGAAAGAAGTTAGAAATTAACTTCAAAACAAATCGGCAAATGGCAAACAAATTTCCTTGAGAGCCGGTCACATGTATAGTGCGTCCTAGAAAAGCGGAGGGGCAGGACAGGTTCCACCCACTCTCATGAGTTTCACCAAATACTGGACCTACTCAAGGGTGGAGAGAAAAGGCAACTTTCAAAAAGGAGTATATTATTAAATGAGGCGTTTACTATACTCCTTCCTAAGAGCACCAGGTGGGGAACACGTTTTCTAAACTAGATCTAGGAAGTGGGATGTGGACTCAATCCACCCTCCTCCCCTTAAGGGCTGTCCAATGGTTAATGAATTAAAAAAACACGACTAGATAAAAACAAATCCCATACACACTCCCCCACCCAGAAAAAGGAAAAAAAAAACCCCAGAAACTAGATGTCCCAGATTACTCGCCAAAGTGGAACCCGGAAACAGCTTCAACAACCCAAATTAGTCTGTTACAGAGTCATCACAAGCATGCCTTGCTTTTAAACAAAAAATAATAATTTTTTTGAAACAACAAAATAAAAACTAGTACTGATCACTTTTCTGACAATACATTATTACTCAAAATTAACTAGTATTGAGAAGGGGAAGGGGGCCATAGCTATGGGCCTTGTCTCACACGAGTCCATGTGGGTAGGTGCAGGGCATTTGTCATTATTACAAAAATGAATTTTAATTTTTAATCTTTAGTTTGATTTAAACATTGCTTTTAGTATGATGTGGACACCAGCTGTGCAGAAAGGGCTCTGGAGAGACGTTCATAGCAGCACACACCTGCGGCTCTTCTTCAGCTCTGGAGGCTCCCGGGCAGCCAGGGTTGTTTCGTCAAAACACATTCTTCAGGCCTTTCTGTGTAAGTGCAGAACACTCCACATACCTGACAGCCTTCAGGTCACAGGCCAGTTTTTCAGCAGTCTCTGGGGTGATAGGCTTCTGTTTATTCTTAGCAAGTTTCTCAGTAGAGGGGTCATCTCTGAGATCAATTTGGGTCCCAACAAGCAAGAAAGGGGTCTTTGGACAGTGTTATCTCAGGCACCCACTTTTCTTAACATTTTCGAATGAGGATGGAGAGACCACTGAAAAACAGGCTAGAAATACATCTGTTTGTGGATAACTCAGGAGTCGTAATCTGTCATAATCCTCTTGCCCTGCAGTATCAAAAAGTCCAAGAGTACGAGGCTGTCCACCAATCGTAATTGTGACTGCATAGTTGTCAAAAACAGTCGGTACATATGGACACCGCAGGTCTAACTCTTTATACCCCATGATCACTAAAATAATTCCAAAGCTTTTCGGAAAAAAAACAAACGGAACTTGCTGTAAGAGCCTATTTATCTCAATGACTGCATTTATCTTTGCCGTAAAAAAGCAAAACCAAAATTCCATTATAACACAGAGTCTCTTGATTTCAGAAGACTGTCTTTACAAAAGGCTCATAAACTGCTTATGGCCATGGGCGACTTCTGAGTGCGTGGACAGAATTAAGCCCATAGAGAGCTGAAAAAATGTGTATCATCTTTAATTTCTTTCATCAGTGTCTTATATAGTTTTCTGCATGCAGGTCTTTTGTCTCCCTGGGTAGGTTTATTCCTAGGCATTTTATTCTTTTTGTTGCAAATATCACTCATGATATACTAAAAGCAATGTTTAAATCAAACTAAAGATTAAAAAATTAAAATTCATTTTTGCAATAATGACAAATGCCCTGCACCTACCCACACGCACGCGTGTGAGACAAGGCCCATAGCTATGGCCCCCTTCCCCTTCTCAATACTAGTTAATTTTGAGTAATAGTGTATGGTCAGAAAAGTGATCAGTACTAGTTTTTAGTTTTTTGTTTCAAAAAAATTATTTTTTGTTTGAAAGCAAGGCATGCTTGTGATGACTCTGTAACAGACTAATTTGGGTTGTTGAAGCTGTTCCCGGGTTCCACTTTGGCGAGTAATCTGGGACATCTAATTTTTGTTTTTTTTTTCCTTTTTCTGGGTGGGGGACTGTGTGGGGGATTTGTTTTTATTTAGTCATGTTTTTTTAATTCATTAACTATTGGACAACCCTGAAGGGGAGGAGGATGGATTGATTCCACATCCCACTTCCTAGATCTAGTTTAGAAAACGTGTTCCCCACCTGGTGCTCTTAGGAAGGAGTATAGTAAATGCCTCATTTAATAATAATAAGTCCGTGCGCCACAACTACTGAGCCTGCGCTCTAGAGCCCGCGAGCCACAACTACTGAAGCCCACGTGCCTAGAGCCCGTGCTCCACAACGAGAAGCCACTGCAATGAGAAACCCGCGCACCGCAAGGAAGAGCAGCCCCCACTCGCCGCAACTAGAGAAAGCCCGCGCACAGCAATGAAGACCCAACGCAGCCAAAAATAAATAAATTAATTAAAAAATAATAATAATGGGCTCTGGTTCCACTCAAGCTGGAGTAAGGACACTCCACACCATCTAAGACAGGATGAAAAGAGCACAGCCATTTTGGAAAAGGACTAGGGAATGGCCTTGGGCAAAACAGGCCTTGCAAGCTAAAGAACAAAGGCCCTGGAGGCCTGAGCCCCAGAGAGAAAAACCAGGCTCCCGGGAATAGAAAATTAACTTTGTCTCTGTTGCACTAGCAAGTATACCTAGTTGCCATAAGACAAGAAGCTCAACTATAATTTTTTTTTTTTTTTTTTTTTTTTTTTTTGCGGTACACGGGCCTCTCACTGTTGTGGCCTCTCCCGTTGCGGAGCACAGGCTCCGGACGCGCAGGCTCAGCGGCCATGGCTCACGGGCCCAGCCGCTCTGCAGACCGGGGCATGAACCCGTGTCCCCTGCATTGGCAGGCGGACTCTCAACCACTGTGCCACCAGGGAAGCCCTCAACTATAAATTTTAACCTTATCTACTCCTGTGCTTTCTTGCAGAAAACTCTGAGGCACTCCTTTCCCCTCCCAGAAGCGCTCCCAGAAGCGCTCCCTATTCCCGATAGACACTGTGGAGCCATCTGCTGCTGATCAAAAAGTTTGAAGACTTCTCAAAACTATCAGTTATAAAGAGAAAACCCTCCCTTTTGTTATAAAAGCAACTCGCCCCTTCTACTCCGGGAGCTGGCATTTTTTTCCTGCCTTCTCCCTTGTGCACAAGCTCTTTCTTTTAATAAAAAGCTTTGCTTGCCTAAGAGTCTTGTGGAAGCGATATTCATTTATATCTATGGTAATGCTGTCCAAGAATCTAGAAAGGGCCCGGTAACACATCTCTCCCTCTGATTGTAACAAAAAGCCCTAGACAAACTCCATAAAGCAACTACCAGATGACTCCGAAAGGTGGATGAATTAGTTTTCTTTTGCTGCTTAAACAAATTATCACAAATTTAGTGGTTTAAAATAAGACAGATAAGTTCTCTTACGGTTCTAGAGGTCAGAAACGTAAAATGGGTCTGCAAGGCTGTGTTCCTTCCGGAGGCTCTAGAGAATCTTCTGTTTCCTTGTCTCCAGCTTCCAAAGGCTGCCTGCATTCCTTGACTCACAGCACTCCTAATCCTGCTTCTGTTACCACAGCTCCACCACCTCTGACTCTCTTGCCTGTTTCTTATAAGGGCCCTTGTGATTTCATTGGCCCACCCAGATAATCCAGGTTAATCTCATCACAAAATCATTAAGTTAATTAAGTTTGCAAAATCCCTTTTGCCAGGTAAGGTTATATAGTCACAGGTGCCAGGAATTTGAATATTGACATCTTTTTCTGTGGGGAGGCATTATTCTGCCTACTACAGTGAATAAAGAACAGCAGGACTGGGTAAGGAACCCAGGTCTTAAATGATGACCTGGAAGAGAGTTCCTAGGTTTTCTTCTCTCTGTATATCTCAGCTCAAGCTCGAGGGTAGGCCGCAACTCAGGAGAGAGGGAGAGGGCACAGACACAGGGAGCTCTAGGAAAAGCCTGCTTTCTCCAGCCATGGGTGAAGTTGGGGGCGGGGGGGCGTGTATGGTGGGGCTGTCCTGCAGGACAGAGCACTTGGGACTTTTCCTACTCTATGTCAGGGGAGAACCAGCCATGAAGCAGCATCAGGAAATCTCCAAATTTCTAAACATAAATGTTTTTTTGGAGTCCAGCATCAAATCAATCAAAAACAACACCGATAGATAAGAGAACACCATTGAGTCCTATAGCAATGGTCTTAGAGGACCAACATAAATTGTTGGGATATCACGGGTGGATAAAAATCCAGTTCTAAGAAGGCTCTTGGGAAATTAAAAACAAGAAAGAAAAGGAAAGACTCTTCAGGCTGAAAACAAGGATCACTCATGGAAAATACAGAGCAATATCACTCATGAATTTCAGATACAGGCAGAAAATGAATATTTAACAATTATACAGGAGACAAAATAGAATTAGGCAGTAGCTGAATAAGATGCTGAAAACAGAACCCCTAGTCAGCTAAAGTCTTGCCCATTTCCTTAGAATTTTTCAAGAAAAATTTTCAAGTAACCAACAACTGCACAATTTCAGGCTCCTTTTGAAACAGGAGGGAAGGGGGCAGGGCACAACCCTTAAAGAATGACATAGCCGTTGAGGATATGACATAACTGGTTAGAACTAACTAGGTCCAAGATGGTGAAAGATTCGACTTCCAGTAGACCTTGAGCCTCATTATACGCTCATTGTAATACATTAGCTAAAAGACACACCCACAGCTGCCATGACAGTTGCAAGGCCAACCATAAAAGGGCAAAAAGTGGGCAGTGGCCCAATTCCTTGAAACCCCAACCCTTCTCCAAAATGGTTGGAATAATCTTCCCACTCATTAGCCTATGAAATTACCCAGCCCCTAAAAACTAACCACCCCGTATTTTGGAGGCTGTCGCTTTCTGAGATGGCCCACACTGTCTGTGGAATGTGTTTCTCCCAGGGTCACTCTTGCCTTTTGAGATGGACCACATTCTATGGAATGTGTATCTCTCTAAATAAATCTACTTACCTATCACTTTGCCACTGGCTGAATTCCTTCTAAGTTGAAATATAAAGAACCTGAGCTTCATTAAGTCCTGAGACCAGGTGTGTGATTTCAATTAGAAGACAGTGGGTTCAAGACCCAGTCTGGGTTTTGGCTGGGTTCAAGTCCCATCCAAGTTGTGCGGTTTCACTTTCACGGTCATAAATCAAACCAGAGAAGATTCCAAAAACCACTTAAACCAGTTATCTGTTCCAGGAAGGAGTAACACTTAACTGACTCAAAAGGAAATTTTAAAGGCATTTTGGAAGGTCAAGATATGACTTCAAACAATGACAAATGTGAGGGAATGATGTTCATTTGATGGAAGTATTATTTCAGTATGAAAAGTCTAACTTAGAAAAAATAGCCCCCCAAAGTTAACTAGCAGGACACTGGTTGTTCCCTAATAAATAAGCTAAAATAGAGGTTTACTATCATACTTTCTATTGGCATGTCACTTTGCAATCTCCTGCCAAATCTGGCAGTGATTTTGTTTCACACATTGTTAAAAAAATACTGATCCTCCCAAACCCTTGGTAATTTCTCCAAAACAGTGTTCTCATCACTGGCTCCACATTAGGACTTACTAGGGGTTTTAAAAAAGACCCAGGCCCAGGCCAATCCTAGGCCAATTGAGTAAGAACTTGTTGAGGGCTGAGCTGAGGCACTAGCATTTTCCATATCACCTCAGGTGATTCTAATGTGTAGCCTGGGTTGCGATCCACTGTCACAAAGGAGCCCCACTCCACCTGTGTGACTAGAGCCAACTCACGTCTTGTTTCAATTAAAATATACTGAAAAGTAACCCTGTCATCCCTTCCCCCCAAAATACCATATTTAGATTTTCCCCTTGTATTCTCATGGCTGCTTCATTTTAGATAATGGCAACAAGAAAAATATTTTCCCAAAATAGTTCCCTTTCACAGTTTTGCAGTTTCTGGTTTGGGCACTGTCTTCACTAAATAAGAACGGATTTGGGACTTCCCTGGCAGTCTAGTGGTTAAGACTCCGAGCTTCCACTGCAGGGGTATGGCCCAAAAAAAGGGCTTCCCTGGTGGCACAGTGGTTGAGAGTCCGCCTGCCGATGCAGGGGACACGGGTTCGTGCCCCGGTCCCGGAAGATCCCACATGCTGCGGAGCGGCCGGGCCCGTGAGCCATGGCCGCTGAGCCTGCGCGTCCGGAGCCTGTGCTCCGCAACGGGAGAGGCCACAACAGTGAGAGGCCCGCGTACCGCCAAAAAAAAAAAAAAAAGGATTTGTCTTTGGCAAGAGAAAGGAGAGTGTTGATTAGTTCCCCTTCACTTACCTTCTATGTCCATCTCCAAAGATCCTCTGCCTCACGTAAGGATGCAAGCCTGTTGGTGTTTCCAGAATCATTTCTGTAGGGAAACCCAAGTAATAAGTAGGGGCTGCATCTGTCATCTTACTCTGCTAGACGAGAATCTCACTGAAACATAAAAGAAAAATAACTGCTCGTGTTGATAACGCCTTTTGATCATTCCCACTCATTGGGAGTCTTGCTATTTGAAAGTAGTCTCTTTCCTCTCTAAGCATCACGGTGGTGGTTACAGGGGGAGTGGAGGATGTTAGATGTCCATGCACCTTCTTTATTGACTGTTGAATAATTCTGGATGAACTTGTAAACCTGATTCACTCAGAAACTATGAAGATAACTTGATTCAAATCCCAAACTAATCCCCTGTGTCTTTGCTACATGATGAAATGAAAAGCTGCAAAGAGGCATCTGTAAAAGAGACAATGGTGCATAACATATTCAAAAGTTACACATGACTGTCTGTTAAGTTACATTAAGTTGATTAGTCTAATTTTATTATTTTTAATAATTTTTATTGGAGTATAGTTGATTTACAATGTTGTGTTTATTTCAGGTGTACAGCAAAGCAAATCAGTTATACATATACATATATCCACTCTTTTTTAGATTCTTTTCCCATATAGGTCATTATAGAGTATTGAGTAGAGTTCCCTGTGCTATAATTAGATCCTTATTAGTTATCTATTTTATACGTGGTATTGTGTATGTATTGATCCCAACCTCCCAATTTATCCCTCACCCCTACTGATTAATCTAAATTTAATACTTTTCCTTCTCTTCAACCTAATCACGAATCAGAGGTTTTCAGTAATTCTCAGAGCAAGAAGAATTTCCATATTCAAAATGACATACTTGAAATGTTGGAAATGTTTAGACTATTAAGGGATTAACTAAATGAGCACTATTTGCTTGTTAAAGTGCATAATGTAAAATGAATATTACTTTCAAATATTCAAGTGAAAGACATAAAATGCTGAACATAATTACAGTCAAGTTCTGAAATCTATATTCATGGCAAAGAAAAGGTGACCTGAATAAACGGAAAGTTAGAACATGTTTCTGGAAGGGAAGACAAGTGTCAATTCTTCTAAAATTAAAATACAAACGCCATTCCAATCAGCGTGAATATCAGAATTTTTTAAAGGGTAAAATTATTTTAAAGCTTATATAGAAGAATAAATGTAACAAAATAAAACCAAGGAAAAATAAAAGAAAAATTCTGAGGGGAGTAATTTATCTTCCCAGATATTAAGACTTACTGTAAAACCTGCTGTACAGTATCTGCATAGGAGGAGACAAATTCATGGTAGAACAAAGAATGCAGAATACAGAAACAGATTCAAGTAAATACAGAAACTTAATTTACAAGGGTGGTATTTCAATTTATTTTTAAACGAGTTGTATTACGTTAAATGGTTTTCCATCTGAAAAAAAACACCATAGCTCTACCTCCTACTATATATTTTTAAATTCCAGACGAAGATTACAGTTTTAAGTGTAAAAATAAAACAATAAAAATATTAGAAGGCGGGCTTCCCTGGTGGCGCAGTGGTTGAGAGTCCACCTGCCGATGCAAGGGACACGGGTTCGTGCCCCAGTCCGGGAAGATCCCACATGCTGCGGAGCGGCTGGGCCCGTGAGCCATGGCCGCTGAGCCTGCGCGTCCAGAGCCTGTGCTCCGCAACGGGAGAGGCCACAACAGTGAGAGGCCCGCGTACCGCAAAACAAAAAAATAATAATAAATAAATAAGTATATATATATATATATATATATATATATTAGAAGAAAAGTTAAGACAGTAAATGGATAACCTTAGAATGTGAGTGTCATCCCTAAGCAAGACTCTAGTTCCAATAAAAGCTACATTACATCTTACCTGGATTACAGCAATAAACTCTTAACTACTCTGTTTGCATTCACTCAAGTTCCTCTATAATACATTCCCCAAGCAGGGTGATCTTTGGAAAACAAAATCTGTACAGGTAGACATGGTTGGACTTCTTGTAGCTATGTCCTCCTTTTTCATCCTTAAAGTTGTTTATATGTGCTTTTTCTCTTTTTTTGTTTTCTTGATCAACTTTTGGTCTTTGTTGAGTTTTTTAAATTGTGTCTGTTTTCTATTCCATTTATTGTTATTTCTTTCTTTATCCTTTTTTTAGAAAAGGTTTTATTGCTATATTTGGACACCACACATATTTATAAGCTTTTCTTCTTTTCCAATGTAAACATGTAAGACTATAAATTTCCCTTATAGTACCACTTAACCTGCAAGTTTTGATATGCAGTATTGACATTATTAAATTTCCATCATGATTTCTTTTCTTACTCATGATCATTTAGACATGTGTTTGTTAATTTCCAAACATATGGCATTTTCAAGATAGTTCTTTTTTTTTAAAATATTTATTTATTTGGCTGCGCCAGGTCTTAGTTGCGGCACATGGGATCTTTAGTTGTGGCACGCGGGATCTTTTTTAGTTGCAGCATGTGGCATCTTTAGTTGCGACCTGCAGAGTCTTAGTTGCAGCATGCAAGCAGGATCTAGTTCCCTGACCAGGGATCAAACCCAGGCCCCTGCATTGGGAGCTCAGAGTCTTAACCACTGGACCACCAGGGAAGTCCCCTCAAGATAGTTCTTACTGAAGAGTACATAAGTACCAGAAGTACAGAAATCATAAGTACATACTTCATTGAACTCCCACAAAATGAATTTACCCATGTACTCATTCTCAGAACAAGATAAAGAATATTATTAGTCCTGGATGCCCCCAGTATGTCCACTCCAAGTCATCACCTTCCCCGAAGCTAACTAATCATCCTTACTTCTATTACTATCAGTCAGTTCTGTCCATTGGGGGATTTTATATATATATATAAAAAAATACAGAATGTTCTTTTTTGTATCTAGTATCTTTCATTCTTCCCCATAGTTGTGAGATTCATCCATTTTGTTGCAAGTATATACAACTTTTGATGGACATTTGGGCTATTTTCAGTGTTTGATTCTGATGAATAATGCTATTACTGACATTTTGTAGGAATTTCTTTTGGGAATGGAATTGTGTGTTATAGCTATGCCTATGTTCAGCTTTAGTAGATACTACCAAGTTTCCAGTGTGGTTGTACTGAGATACATGACCACCAGTAGAGAAAAAGAGTTTTTGGTACTGCACATCATGGCCAACACTTAGCAAGATCAGTTTTCCTAGTGCTAGGATTTGGGGAGTACAGAGGAGGCTTCTCATTGTGTCTTAAATGTGCATTTCCCTGAAGAACTAATGAGCGAAGCACCTTTTCATATGTTTATCGGCAACTCAGAAATCCTTTTTTATGAAGTATCTGTTCAAGTCTTTTGCCCACTTTTAAAAGTTGAGATGTCTGTATTTCTCTCACTGATAAACTGAATATCAGTCCTTTGTTCAATATATGTGTTGAAAATTTTCTTCTTATATTATGTGTCTTGCCTTTTCACTCTATTAATGTTATGTTTTCATGATTAAAGGTGTTTAGATACGGAGCAACAAAACTAATACACTGGCAATGGGGAGTGAATATTAGAACAACAACTTTGGAATATAGTATGGTATTACCTTGTAAAGTTGAAGATAATCACCATAACCCAGTTTCTTTCCTTCCAGGTATCTGGCCTAGAGAATCTCTGGCACAAATGCACACAGAAATTGGATAGCAATACTATAAAAAGGTAAAAATGACAAATGTCCATTGACAGTAAAATAAACAAATTCTAGTATATACACACAATGGAACACTATACAGCATCAAAAATTAAATAAAATACATCTACTTGGATGAATCACAAAATTATAATGTTAAGTATAAAAATCGATTCTCAGAAGTCTACATGCAAACTACACAAATACATTTGAAACTACATAAATGCCGAAGTCATACAAAGTTTGACAATATATTGTTTAGGAACACATATATATTCAGAAATATTATAATGAAATTATTATCACAAAGGAATGATAATACAGTTTAAAATAATGGTTAACCTTCATTCAATGGAACTGGGAAGGCACCCACAGCAGTCCTGAAGTTTGGGCAGTGTTCTAGTTCTTAAGCAGGGTGATGGGATACACAGGAGTGTCATTCATTAATATATTTATATTATATAAGTGTAACATCTATGTAAGACTATTTCATAGTAAAAGGCTTTTAATATTATGCAGCCATCAAACTGATATTTTTGGAAGACTTTGAAATATCATGGAAATTACCAAGAGCACCATATATGCTTTTGTATGCATAGCATATCTCTGGGAGGCTATATAAGAAAGTGGTAACAATAGTCGTTTTAGATACATTATATGGAAAGGCTCCATTAGCCCTTCGAGACCCACTTTTCACCTTTCTCCATCCTGCTCTGTATCCCAGACTCTTTAAAGACTGCTTCCACTGGCTCCCTTGCTCTAGAACTTCCAGGCGAGTTCAACCAATTGGAGGCACCAGGGAGAAGGGTGAGATTTAAGTATTTATTCCTTCAGCTCCTTCCCTGCCTATGATGTCTTCCCTGCCAGGATGTCTATATGTCTAAGAAAGGCCACAGCACCAGTTGCCTTGGCCTTTGTATTAGTCAGCGTCCTCCAGAGAAACAGAACCAATAGGATGTGTGTGTGTGACAAAGAGAGAGACGAATAGAGATTTATTCTAAGGAATTGGCTCACATGATTATGGGGCTGAGAAGTCCCAAGATTTGCAGGGTGAGTTGGCAAGCTGGAGACCCAGAAGAGTTCCAGTGTGAGTCTGAAGGCTTGAGAACAAGGAGAGCCCATGAAGTAAGTTCCAGTCCAAAAGCCAATAGGCTCAAGACCCAGGAAGAGCTGATGTGTTAGGCCGAGTCCAAGCCCAGAAAAGACTTTTCCCAGCTCAGCAGTCAAACGGGAGGAGTTTCTTCTTACTCAGCCCCTTTATTCTACTCAGGTCTTCAACAGATTGGATGACGCCCACCCACATCAGGGAGGCCAAATGTCTGGCTATCCTATGGCCCAGTCACTCTCTCCTATACCTGTAGCTGCTCTCTGGGTCTCCTCCCTCTTGCTCATTCAAGTCTAGAATATTACTTCACTGAACCTTGTTTTCCTTAACCCATGCTATTGGAAATAGTCCCTTAAGGAACCATTCCTCAATTATCCTATTTGAATATACCATCTCTCTCCTGCTGGGCCCCTGACCGATACTCGTATTTTTAAAAATTACTACCTGTGGTCAAAATTCCTAACATATAATAGATTCTGTGGGCTTATTGGTAAAGAGTCTTTTCAAACACATTGCAATCACAGGCCAGCTGAGTGGTTCAGAAGGCCTTTGACGTCCAGTCTCTCTCTCTCTGGCCTTCCACTCTGAATTCCCAAGTGAAACCAAGGGCCAGAAGAAACCTCAAATGCTAACACCTCGACAGCGCTTACTGTCCACAGTATCGGACCCAGGATCTTTCAACTACGGTCTGGCCTTATCTCCTCCTCCAGGACACAGCTGGCCGCTGACAAGCAGTCCAATGTGAAATTTAAAATTCAAAATGTGAAACACAGAATAATGAAGCCATCTGGTTCATATTATGTTGTCCAACAATTATACGTAATGTGAGCTATAAATACAACAAGCAAAAGGAAGCAAACAAGAGACCATTAATCAATACAGACAATTTGCATGAGATATGATGACACAAGTGTATTTACACAAACACAGAAAATCCTTTTTCAGGAGAACCTTTACAAATGGTGCACTAAAGCAGGTCTACATTGAAAAATATGACCTGCTAATGCCCTTCAGTCATATAACTTCTCTGAAGTCAACAAAATCTGCATGGGAATTTCACACAGAGAACCTTGATGTCGACGTTTAACAACCCACAGAGTCATGTATGAAAGGTAAGAGGACCAGTCTTGGTTCAGAATACAGAAAAACTTAAGAGTTACAGCATAAGGACAACTTAGTGGCCGTCAGTCGAAGAAATTAGTAACACTTGTCATCAGCCCCACTCATAAAACCTGTAGGAACTTGAGTGAGAAAATAACCACAATAGTTTCGATTTGGATCTATATAGTCAACAGTCTCCTCATCTCTCTGACTATCCCATAGTCAGCTCAAACTCAATATATCTAAAACTGAACAAATGCTCCTTCCTTCCCAATCTGGAACTTCTCTTATACCCTAGGCTTCTAACATGAGCAACTGAACAGATAACAATGTAATCTGTGGAGAGAGAAAACACATTGAAATCACATGGTTGATTTCTCAAAAGAAGAGGGAGTGTAGAAGAATGGATTATTTGTTCTCAATTCTTCCTTCCTTCCCTTCCTTTACCAGGGTTTACTGTGGGCAGAGACTAAGTCCCAACCGTCGCTGATTTAGCCAATGGCATTACAGCAGATGCTTTAGTTGTGTTCGCAGGGTTTGGCTTGGCCTCTCTTGCACTTCTGCCACTGGCCATGAGAACAGGCCTTGAGTAGCCGCTGGGGATATATGGAGCAGACCAGAAACCAACCTGCAGACAGAAGCCAAGTGCTGCAAAGCCACAACTACTTGCAGACCCATGAGTAAGAAATAAGTGCTTGTTTTTGTGAGCCATTGAGATTTGGGGGTGTTAGTTGTTAAGTAGCTTTATCACACCAGAAACCTGACTACAGGTTTCTTCACTGGGAAGACAAAACAACAAGTGTATATACCACAGTCTATCCTTGGTAGTTTATTGTGCGTATACACACACACACACATGCCTTCATTCCTATGCATATTTTTAAATGCTACCACCTACTACAGCTAATCCAAATACAACCAAAAATGAACTGACCCCCTTCCCAATATGAGGCAACTCAAAATCAGTCTCCCCATCCAGCTTCCAAGGCAAGTATCACTTGGTGATGTCCATGACTCAAGCAGGATGAGATGTGACGTCTCATGGTCTTGCAACTTGTGGCCTGAATGATATCCGTTATACAACATGAGCAGGGAGGGACCAAAAATGTTCAATAAAAAGGAAAAAAGAAAAGCAACATGTCAAGCATGGACATGATCCTCCTGGAACGTCCTTAGAGTCTCCTTGTCAATTCACCTCCCTGGCCGTGGAGAGAGGTCCTTGATCAACTCAGGTTGTGTCCTCTGGATTTCCTTCACCCAGCGTCTTCCAAGACCCCACCCGAGCGAAGTGGTGGGAGGGTTCCCCTGCCGCACACGACACCATCTTAGCAGACTGCTTCCTAAGGGAGCGTGACCGACAGATTCGTACGTCGGATCATCAGCCAGAGTATATGCTTTCTTAATGATGCTGTACACCAAAGCTTAGTGCTTTCTGGAAGCACCTTGAGAAAGGCAGAAAAGTAGCCCACCCTGGGAAACATCCAGACATTTTATACGTAAGGTGCACAGTCCCAGGAAAAAAAAATGAAGCAAAGTCTGATCAGCAGTTTTGCTGCCCTTTATTATAAAAAACAGGGCAGGCTCTGCCATTCTCAATCAGTTTCACATTCTAGGGTCTGTTCCTTGCAAAAATCCCTCCTGTATGTACAAATTTATGACTTAGTTTTCTTTTGGTTGTAAGCAAACAGAAACCAATGCTGGCAATAAGCACAAAGCGAGGGAGTGGGCTGTGGGAGAATTCATCGGAAGGACACACACTCAAAAGCAAGCTGAACGACCAAGCTGTGGAAGGCAGAAACCAGGGCCTCAGCAACCAGAGTCCACGGACCTTTCGTTCAGGCCTGTGGGATCAGCAAGGTCACAGGGAGTGCCCAACCTAAACACGTCTCCTGGAGCTCAAGGAACAGCCACTTTGGGAGCTGATGAAAATGTTCTAAAATGGATCATGGTGATGGTTGCACAACACTGTGAGTATACTAAAAAGCAATGAATGCTTTTTAAGTGGGTAAATTGTATGATGTGTGAATAAATAATAAAGCTAGTATAGATATAGATAGATTTTTTTTTAAGTCAGGAAATCAGAGAAACAAAAACAAAGATTAAGAAGAGGCAATGCACAAAGGTGGAAGTCAGAATGCTAACATCACCAGCAATCAGAGAAATGTCAAAACAACAAGATACCACTTTGCACCCATCAGACAGAGAAAAATTAGAAAGGTGGGTAATACTTAGCAGGTGGGGGTGGGGGACCTGGCCCATGCCTGACCTGCTGATGGAAATGTGGACAGGCTGCTGCAGCCACTTTCCAGAAAAGCAACCTGGCTGCCTGTGTCTCAGTTAAGTGTGCCTGTTTCCTATGGCCCAGCAATTCTGCTCCTGGATCTGTGTACTCCAGAGAAACTCGCAGATAGTTCCACTAGGGCACAAGTTCAAAGATAACCTTTGCAGCACTGTTTGTGGTAGCGGGAAAGTGGATGCAACTCAAGAAATACAAAAGGAAACGTAATGAATGCAGACTGAGGAATACTACACAGCAACCCAAAGCAACGAACTAAACGTACAAATGGCAGTGGGGATAGAGTTTAAAATCATGGTGCTGAAAGATAGCAGTAAAAAAACAGAATAAGAATTGTAGCACAATGCCATTTATAGAAATGAGACATAAACACGTGCATAAAACAACACTGGCAATGTTTCAGGGATTTGTACCTTTTCAAAAACATGGTGGGGAGAGGGGATACCAAAAAAAAAAAAAAAAAAAATCAGGGGCCTTGGACTGACCACAGAGGATAGCGAGCCGTGAATGGAGATTCATGATGAACTAAGCTCTCTGTCAGAGATCTTTTTTAATTAAATAAACAAAAGTCAAATGTTTCACTGACTCGTTCCAGATGACTCTTTAAAAATAAAGGAAATTAGAACAAGGAAAAAATTCACCTATATTTCCCATCACCCAAAGATAACCATTGTTAATATTCCCAATGTTTTCTCAAAGAATTGCTTCTTTTAAAGTGATTTCATACAGCTATTTTACATATTAACAATTTATACTTTTCCTACTTTTCATGCAGCTCTAATACACATAGGCGATTTATAATTTTACCCCTTTGATTGCTATCATAAAATAGGATTTCCAATGCTTAAATAAGGTACGGCAAATGTGCTTTACAAGTTTTCAACAGCCAGATTTGCTGCCTTGCATAATAAGGTCACTATTAGGTATGTCTCTTAAGGGAAAAAAGAGATATTAAAAAAAAAAGACATTTTCAGTTACATGATGAGTATATGCCACCATATTTACCTACTTTGCTATTTTCTTTGCACATCAAATGACTTAGCGCTAAACAAAACCTCAGGTGTGGACAATAAATAAATTATCTTGATTTGGTTGTCAATTTGTAGGCACTCCACATTTTCTCACAGCTGTGGAATCCCACCAAAGGGAGTTTGGCCTTCACAATAAACCTTATTTCTGGGGTTTAAATTTTAAGTGATTTAACCCCTGAAGTACTATCGTAGTTGCCTTGCTGACTTTCTATGAGTGGCGTAAGAGCGAAGTTGCAATCAAGGAGTCAAAGAAAAGAAGACAAAAAATAAACAGACCTGGGCTTCCCTGGTGGCGCAGTGGTTGAGAGTCCGCCTGCCGATGCAGGGGACGCGGGTTCGTGCCCCGGTCCGGGAAGATCCCACATGCCGCGGAGCGGCTGGGCCCATGAGCCATGGCCGCTGAGCCTGCGCGTCCGGAGCCTGCGCTCCGCAACGGGAGAGGCCACAACAGTGAGAGGCCCGCATACCAAAAAAAAAATAAAAAATAAAAATAAATAAATAAACAGACCTCAAGAGTTTTCCTGACTTGTACTGTATTTCCATTTGGTATCCTAGGTAACATGTTACTTTTCCTTTGACGCTCTTTCTCAATGTTTTCTGCCTGGGACCAGAATTGAGATTAAACCGGGCTTTTCTATAAGACCAGAAACATATCAAGAGTGAATAACTACCATTCCCAAACTAGCCAATCCACGTTGTATGGCTCCCAATTAAACACAGACAAAATGGGTGTCGGAAAATGCTACCACACGCTGATCGAGAGGTAGTTCGCCAGGGCTGCCACCTTGGCCAGGCCCTTTACCCGTGTCTAGACCAGCGGTATTCTGTGTGAGAATTCAGCCCCATTTCTCTTACACAGAAAAGTAGTACTTCTCCATGAAGGGGCTTTGGCTGTTTGGTGAATCCCAGCTTTGCATGATACAAACTGGAAGTTCAGGTTAGTCTTGACCTCAATTTCCTCTGGCTCATAAAGGTGGAAGTAACATTATACATACATTTTTACTAAGGATTATTCTGGACACCAAGCTTCTTGTTTCTGTGTGGCCAGCCACAGAGTCTGGCATATCACAGAGAACCACTGCCGAGCAGTGGAAATGTGGCTAGTCTGCACTGAAACATGCTGTCGAGATCAACAGACCCAGAGTATATGCTAAATTTAAAACAAATGCCCAATAAACATAAATCTCACTGCTAAATTAAGAAAGACATCATTTATGCAGCCACTTGAAAAATTTTCTAGTCCAAAATCATAGTTTTCCTTTGTTAACTGCCATTTTAAAACTTTGATTGGGTCAATAGCATTAGGGGTTCCCTTCCCTCGACAGGCTTCCTAGCTTGCTTTCATTCTGTTTTAGATTAGAAAAGAATTGTACTAAGATGCAATTATTTATTATCAAGCTAGAAACAGACATGAATCATGAGAGCCATGGAAAGGGATTCTAGTGCAATTTATAAATTTAATAAATTTCCAACTGCAGAGTATGACTGCATTTCCAAATGTTTATCATTCAACAGCTGAAAACATGTCACAATCCCATAAATCTACCCAACTCTACCCTAGGTTGGAGGAAATCATCCTTGTGCATGTTCACATGTGTGTACAGCTTCTCTGAGTAAAGCAGAAAGCCTCACGTACATGTCATCACCTCCCAAGTAATATGCCATGACACGATTCTATCCCTCCATTAAAGAACTCTTGAAAGACTCAGATGTTACTCACGTGTAAATCTCTTCCTATCTGCCCTAACATCAGACTGAATTATCTGAATATCTGAACATAGGGCTTGAAGTCTACTGTCTAGCACCGTACTGGCAAAGTTGACTCAAAAAAATGTTTGATGGATTGAATTATCCATGTGTCTCAAACTTTCTTTCTTAAGAACTCCATTTTCTTCAGTCCTAACGATTAAAAGGGCCAAATTTGCTGATCAGCAGTAGCTTCCACCCAAAGCTTTGACAGGGGGTCTGGCTATTTTCTAACCTATACCCAAATCAAGGGCAAAATGTAGAAGTACAACACTGGCAATCAGCAGATTTTGCTGTAAATGTTTATTTTCCTTTGAATGCAGAAAATACTCATTACTTACAAGTATTACTAAGGGGAATCTGAAAGAACCTGCCAAGTAAATTTCCCCTACGATGGTCCTGGGTAGAGAGTGGAAAACGCTAGAAAAGCAAAACCAACTAACCTGGGACTTCCCTGGTGGTCCAGTGGGTAAGACTCCGCCCTACCAATGCAGGGGGCCCAGGTTCGATCCCTGGTTGGGGAACTAGATTCCGCCTGCCGCAACTAAAAGAATCTCACATGCCGCAACTAAGATCCAGTGCAGCCAAAATAAATAAATATTAAAAAAACAACAACAACTAACCTGCATTTTTCCTCTCTTTAAGAACACTCTTCAGTATCTGGAGACTTCTAAGGAAGAGAGAAGCAAGCACTTCCTCAAAAAACGGAGGCAGGGGTAGGACTCGGGTACCTGGGGAGCCATCAGAAGAAACCAGCCAGATGACCAACTGCCAAACCCAACAGCAAGCCTCACACGTGGCTATACTATACTGGTTTCACCCCAAACACAAAACTATGCATAACTAAATAGGAGATGCTTTATGATTTTAATATGTATACTTGTTCTCTCTGAATTACACCCAGGGATTCCACCATGAGCAAGTGGTGGATGGGAACGTCCCCTTTATACAGCATCTAGAGCTGTGCTATCCAATACCAAAGCTACTCCTACATGTGGCTACTGAGCACGTGAAATGTGGCTAGTCTGAATTAAGATGTGCTTGTAAATGTAAAATCCACACCAAATTCCAAAGACTTCACATAGCAAAAAAGTATAAAATATCTCATTAACAATTTTATATTGACTGCATGTTGAAATTATATATTACTTATATATTGTACTAAAATATATTACTAAAATTAATTTCACCGGTTCCGTTTCACTTTAATATGGCTACTAGAAATTTTCAAATGTGGCTCACATTTTTTGGACAGCACTGGCTAATATTTGCTTTATGTATTTACGTGCTCCTATGTTGGGTTCATATATATTTACAATTGTTATATCTTCTTGCTGGATTTATCCATTTATCATTATAAAATGTCTTTCTTTTAAAGTCGATTTTGTCTGATAGAAGTATTGCTACTCCAGCTTTCTTTTCATTTCCATGAAATACTTTTTTGTATCCCCTCACTTTCAGTCTGTGTGTGTCTTTAGATCTGAAGTGAGTCCCCTGTGGGCAGGATATATGGATCTTGTTTTTGTTTTTGTTTGTTTTTGTTTTTTGCAGTACATGGGCCTCTCACTGTTGTGGCCTCTCCCATTGCGGAGCACAGACTCCAGACGCGCAGGCTCAGCGGCCATGGCTCACGGGCCTAGCCGCTCCACGGCATGTGGGATCTTCCTGGACTGGAGCACAAACCCGTGTCCCCTGCATCGGCAGGAGGACTCTCAACCACTGTGCCACCAGGGAAGCCCTGGATCTTGTTTTTGTATCCTTTCAGCCAGTCTATGTCTTTTGATTGGAGCACTTAGTCCATTTACATTTAAAGTAATTATTGATAGGTATGTACTTATTGCCATTTTGTTCATTATTTTCTGGTTGTTTCTGTAGTTCTTCTTTGTTCCTTCCTTCTTTAGTGCTCTTTCTTTGTAATTTGATGAGTACCTTTAGTTTCATGTTTGGATTCCTTTCTGTTTTTGTGTGTATATTATAGGTTTTTGATTTCTGGTTACCATAACATTCATATATAACAACACACACACACACACACACACACACACACACACACACACATACACACACACACACAGTTATTTTCAGTTGACAATTTCTTAAGTTCAAACACATTCTAACAACTCTACATTTTTACTCCCCCCACGCACCTTTAATGTTTTTGACATCATATTTTATATCTTTCTGTTTTGTGTATCCCTTAACTACTTATTGTGGATACAGATGATTTTACTACTTTTGTCTTTTAACCTTCCTACTAGATTTATAAGTGGTTGATTAATTACCTTTACTGAATGTTTGCCTATACCAATAAGATTTTTCCTTTCATAAGTTTCATATTTCTAGTGTGGTCTTTTCTGCTTAGAGAAGTCCCTTTAACATTTCTTGTGAAGCTGCTTTAGTGGTGCTGAAGTATTTTAGCTTTTGCTTGTCTGTGAAACTCTCTCTCTCCTTCAAATCTGAATGATAGCCTTGACAGGTATTCCTGATTGTAGGGTTTTTTCTTTCATCACTTTGAATATATCATGCCAGTCCCTCTGGCCTGCAGAGTTTCTGCTGAAAAGTCAGCTGACAGTCTTATGGGAGTTCCCTTGTACATAACTAGCTGCTTTTAAGATTCTCCATCTTTAATTTTTGCCATTTTATTTACTAAGTGTCTTGGTGTGGACCTCCTGGGTTCATCTTGTTTGGAAGCCTCTGTGCTTCCTGAACCTGGATATCTGTTTCCTTTCCCAGGTTAGGGAAGTTTTCAGTCTTGGCAGTATTTATAATACAAACATGCATTTACTCAACTCCTACTCATGCATCAGGATTTGGTTCAAGCACTGTAGTAGGCCACTCCTCAGCTAGACCACATCTTACAGGTTTTTCCATATTCTCTGCTGCATCAATTCAGGGTGGGCCCACAGCATGTACACAATATCTGTGACAAGCTGAACTAAGAATTGACCTTTCCCTTGTAAATTTTTTCTCATAATTACTCTTTTTTTAAAAAATTTATTTATTTTTGGCTGTGTTGGGTCTTCGTTGGTGTGCGTGGGCTTTCTCTAGTTGTGGCGAGCAGAGGCCACTCCTCGCCACAGTGCACGGGCCTCTCACCGCTGTGGCCTCTCCCGTTGTGGAGCATGGGTTCCAGGCATGAAGGCCTCAGTAGTTGTGGCATGTGGGCTTCAGTAGCTGCGGCTCACAGGCTCCAGAGCGCAGGTTCAGCAGTTGTGGTGCATGGGCCTAGTTGCTCCACGGCATGTGGGATCCTCCCAGACCCGGGCTCAAACCCATGTCCCCTGCACTGGCAGGTGGACTTTCAACCACTGTGCCACCAGGGAAGCCCCGTCTTTTTTTTCTTACTAAATAGAGAAATATAACCACAACTGAAATAAGAATGCTGCTTCAACATAGTAAAACAATAATCTTTGCATGATATGTCTCTGGAAGAACCCAGAACCATTTGATAATATGTTCTCCAGGGAAGGGAACAAGGTGGCTAAGGACAGAGGTTGAAGAGAGATTCTTCTGTAACCTTTCAATTTGTAAAACCTCATGTCAAGAAGTCTTTTAAAATCTTTTTAAGAGAATATCTTCACTATATAGAAAAAAAGATTTTTTTAAACTTCGGTTCCATTGGAGACTTGCAAATATTATTTCTTGCATTGTACCTTTTAGATCAGCGGTCAACAAACTTTCTCTGTAAAGTGCCAGATAGTAAATATTGTAGGCTTTGTGGGTCTCTGTAGCAACCACTCAACTCTGCTGTAGTAGCATGAAGACAACCATAGACAATATGTAAAGGAACATGTGTGGCTGTGGGTCAATAAAACTTTAATTTAAAAAATAGGCAGGACTTCCCTCATAGCACAGTGGTTAAGAATCTGCCTGCCAATGCAGGGGACACGGGTTCGAGCCCTGGTCCAGGAAGATCCCACATGCTGCGGAGCAGCTAAGCCCGTGCACCACAACTACTGAGCCTGCGCTCTAGAGCCCGCAAGCCACAACTACTGAGCCCGGGTGCCACAACTACTGAACCAGTGCTCTAGAGCCCGCGAGCCACAACTACTGACCCACCTGCCACGACTACTGAAGCCTGCGCAACCAGAGCCCGCGCTCCGCAACAAGAGAAGCCACCACAATGAGAAGCCCATGCGCTGCAATGAAGACCCAACACAGCCAAAAATAAATAAATAAATTTTAAAATAAATAAATAAATAATAAAAAACAGGCAGAATTTAGCCTGTGGCCAGTTTGCCACTCCCCCTACAACCACCCTGCTTTAGAGAGTGCCTCCTTTGAACAATAAAGAATGTGTAATCATATTCTTTACTTTTTCATTCTTAAACATGTTAAAACAAATCTCCCTTCAACTCAAGCTAAGAATTATGCTAGTAATGTTGGAACAAAAAGATAAAGATAGGGCTTCCCTGGTGGCGCAGTAGTTGAGAGTCTGCCTGCTCATGTAGGGAACACGGGTTCGTTCCCCAGTCCGGGAGGATCCCACATGCCGCGGAGTGGCTGGGCCTGTGAGCCATGGCCACTGAGCCTGCGC
This sequence comes from Orcinus orca, assembly GCF_937001465.1. Classification (NCBI taxonomy): domain Eukaryota; kingdom Metazoa; phylum Chordata; class Mammalia; order Artiodactyla; family Delphinidae; genus Orcinus; species Orcinus orca. Next base: position 13,998,353 of record NC_064580.1, read on the forward strand.
GTCTGGAGTCTGTGCTCTGCAATGGGAGAGGCCACAGCAGTGAGAAGCCCATGTACCATAAAAAAAAAAAAAAGATAAAGATAATGCAGAACAGAAGAAAAACATCTAGTTTATGATATAAAACCATAAAGTTGTAATACTCACTCGGAAAAACAAAGGTGTTTCAAAAGCCATGAATAACTCTCATCCTATCAGAAATCTTCTGGGTAAGAATCAATGGTGGCAACAAAGAAGTCACATTCTGGGTTGAAAATTACTTCTGAGTCTTCATACGTCTCAAGTTGGACACTAAAATAATATACACTTATGCAAATAAATTCAGAAATTGCTACTCCAGAAATGTAGATAATCTAAATTAACTAAATATTGACTGCTTACCATTAGATTCTCTACAGAAGCGACCATTATAACAAGTAGTCTCGGACCTTCAGGACGGAGGAGGAGCAAGACATAGAGGTGACCTTCCTCCCCACAAATACATCTACATGTGGAACAACTCCTACAGAACACCTACTGAACGCTGGCAGAAGACCTCAGACCTCCCAAAAGGCAAGACACTCCCCACGTACCTGGGTACAGCAAAAGAAAAAAGAATAACAGAGACAAAAGAATAGGGACGGGACCTGCACCAGTGGGAGGGAGCTGTGAAGAAGGAAAAGTTTCCACACACTAGAGAACCCCTTCACTGATGGGGATGGGGGGTGGCGGCGGGGAAGCTTCGGAGCCACGGAGGAGAGCACCGCAACAGGGGTGCAGAGGGCAAAGCAGAAAGATTCCTGCACAGAGGGTCGGTGCCGACCAGCACTCACCAGGTCGAGAGGCTTGTCTGCTCACCCACCGGGGCAGGCAGGGCTGGGAGCTGAGGCTCGGGCTTCGGTCGGAGTGCAGGGAGAGGACTGGGGTTGGCCGCGTGAACACAGCCTGAAGGGGGCTAGTGCGCCACGGCTAGCCGGGAGGGAGTCAGGGAAAATGTCTGTGCCTATAGAAGAGGCAAGAGACCATTGTTTCAGGGTGCACAAGGAACAGGGATTCCTGCTCCGTGTGCCCACAGAAGGCAGAACACCGCCTAAGCGAGTTCCAGAAACAGGTGCGAGCCGTGGCTATCAGCTCAGACCCCAGAGATGGGCATGAACCGCTAACGCTGCCGCCGCTGCCACCAATAATCCTGTGTGCAAGCACAGGTCACACTACCACACACCCTCGGAGCCTGTGCAGCACACCCCTGCCAGGGTCCCGTGATCCAGGGACAACTTCACCAGGAGTAAACACAGCGTGCCTCAGGCTGTTGCATCTCACACCAGCCTCTGCCACTGCAGGCTCACCCCGGATTCCAATTATGACTACCGTACACCTCCCTGTCCCTGGCCTGAGTGAGCAAGAGAGCCCTAATCAGCTGCTGCTTTAACCCCCTCCTGTCTGGGCAGGGAACAGATGCCTGAGGGCGGCCTACATGAAGAGGCAGGGCCAAAACCAAACCTGAATTCCAAGAGCTGTTCGAACAAAGAAGAGAAAGGGAAATTTCTCCGTGCAGCCTCCGGATCAGCAGATTAAATCCCCACAATCAACTTGATAAACCCTGCACCTGTGGAATACCTGAACAGACAATGAATGTTCCCAAAATTGAGGTGGTGGACTTTGGGAGCAACTGTAGACATGGGGTTTTCTTTCCGCGTCTCACTTGTTTCTGGTTTTATGTTTATCTTAGTTTAGTTTTTAGTGCTTGTTATCATTGGGGGATTTGGTTATTGGTTTGTTTGCTTTCTTAATTTTTAAAAATTTTTTTATTTTTTAATTATCTTTTCCTTTTTTCTCTTTTTGTGAGTGTGTATGTGTATGTTTCTTTGTGTGATTTTGTCTGTTTAGGTTTGCTTTTGCCATGTGTCCGAGGGTTCTGTCTGTTCATTTTCTTTGTTTTTTGTTCTGCTTTTCTTTCTTTTCTTCTGAGCCGTGTGGCTGGCAGGGTCTTGGTGCTCCGGCAGGGTGTTGGGCCTGAGCCTCCGAGGTGGGAGAGCCGAGTCCAGGACACTGAACCAACAGAGACCTCCTGGCCCCACGTAATATCAATTGCCAAGAGCTCTGCTGGAGACCTCCATCTCAACGCTAAGACCCAGCTTCACCCAACGGCCAGCAAGCTCCAGTGCTGGATGCCCCATGCCAAACAACTAGCAAGATAGAAACAAGCCCACCCATTAGCAGAGAGGCTGCCTAAAGTCATACTAAGTTCACAGACACCTCAAAACACACCACCAGACGTGGCCCTGCCCACCAGAAGGACAAGATCCAGCCCTACCCACCAGAACACAGGAACAAGTCCCCTCCACCAGGAAGCCTACACAAGCAACTGAACCAACCTCACCCACTGGAGGTAGACACCCAAAATAATGGGAACTACGAACCTGCCACCTGCACAAAGGAGACCCCAAACACAGTAAGTTAAACCAAATGAGAAGACAGAGAAGTATGCAGCAGATGAAGGAGCAAGATAAAAAACCCACCAGACGAAACAAATGAAGAGAAAATAAGCAGTCTACCTGAAAAAGAATTCAGAGTAATGATAGTAAAGATGATCAAAATCTTGGAAATAGAATGGAGAAAATAAAAGAAACGTTTAACAAGGACCTAGAAGAACTAAAGAGCAAACAAACAATGATGAACAACACAAAAAATGAAATTAAAAATTCTTTAGAAGGAATCAATAGCAGAAGAACGGATAAGTGACCTGGAAGATAAAATAGAGGAAATAACTGCTATAGAGCAGAATAAAGGAAAAAGAATGAAAAGAATTGAGGACAGTCTCAGAGACCTCTGGGACAACATTAAACACACCAACATTCGAATCATAGCAGTCCCAGAAAAAGAAAGGGTCTGAGAAAATATTTGAAGAGATTAGAGTTGAAAACTTCCCTAACATGGGAAAGGAAATAGTCAATCAAGTCCAGGAAGCAAGAGAGTCTCATACAGGATAAATCCAAGGAAAAACACGCCCAAACACATAGTAATCAAACTATCAAAAATTAAAGATGAAGAAAAATATTAAAAGCAGCAAGGGAAAAGCCACAAAAAAACATACAAGGGAATCCCTGTAAGGTTAACAGCTGATCTTTCAGCAGAAATTCTGCAAGCCAGAAGGGAGTGCCAGGACATATTTAAAGTGATGAAAGGGGAAAACCTACAATCAAGATTACTCTACCCAGCAAGGATCTCATTCAGATTCGGTGGAGAAATTAAAACCTTTACAGACAAGCAAAAGCTAAGAGAATTCAGCACCACCAAACCAGCTTTACAACAAATGCTAAAGGAATTTCTCTAGGCAGAAAACGCAAGAGAAGGAAAAGACCTACACTAACAAACCCAAAACAATTAAGAAAATGGTAATAGGACCATACATGTCGATAATTACCTTAAATGTAAATGGATTAAATGCTCCAATCAAAAGACACAGACTGGCTGAATGGATACAAAAACAAGACCCGTATACATGCTGTCTACAAGAGACGCACTTCAGACCTACGAACACATACAGACTAAAAGTGAGGAGATGGAAAAAGATATTCCATGCAAATGGAAATCAAAAGAAAGCTGGAGTAGTAATTCTCATATCAGACAAAATCGACTTTAAAACAAAGACTATTACAAGAGACAAAGAGGGACACTACATAATGATCAAGGGATCAATCCAAGAAGAAGATATAACAATTGTAAATATTGATGCACCCAACATAGGAGCACCTCAATACATAAGGCAAATACTAACAGCCATAAAAGGGGAAATCGACAGTAACACAATCATAGTAGGGGACTTCAACACCCCACTTCCACCAATGGACAGATCATTCAAAATGAAAATAAATAAGGAAACACAAGCTTTAAATGATACATTAAACAAGATGGACTTAATTGATATTTATAGGACATTCCATCCAAAAACAACAGAATATACTTTCTTCTCAAGTGCTCATGGAACATTCTCCAGGATAGATCACACCTTGGGTCACAAATCAAGCCTCAGTAAATTTAAGAAAATTGAAATCGTATAAAGTATCTTTTCCGACCACAACACTATGAGACTAGATATCAATTACAGGAAAAACACTGTAAAAGATACAAACACATGGACGCTAAACAATACACTACTAAATAACCAAGAGATCACTGAAGAAATCAAAGAGGAAATCAAAAAATACCTAGAAACAAATGACAAGAAAAACACGAGGACCCAAAACTATGGTATGCAGCAAACGCAGTTCTAAGAGGGAAGTTTACAGCAAAACAATCCTACCTCAAGAAACAAGAAGAATCTCAAAAAAACAACCTAACCTTACACCTAAAGCAATTAGAGAAAGACGAACCAAAAAAAACCCCCAAAGTTAGCAGAAGGAAAGAAATCATAAAGATCAGATCAGAAATAAATGAAAAAGAAATGAAGGAAACGATAGCAAAGATCAATAAAACTAAAAGTTGGTTCTTTAGAAGATAAACAAAATTGATAAACCATTAGCCAGACTCATCAAGAAAAACAGGGAGAAGACTCAAATCAACAGACTTGGTAATGAAAAAGAAGAAGTAACAACTGACACTGCAGAAATACAAAGGATCATGAGAGATTACTACAAGCAACTATACGCCAATAAAATGGACAACGTGGAAGAAATGGACAAATTCTTAGAAATGCACAACCTGCCAAGACTGAACCAGGAAGCAACAGAAAACATGAACAGACCAATCACAAGCACTGAAATTGAAACTGTGATTAAAAATCTTCCAACAAACAAAATTCCAGAACCAGATGGCTTCACAGGTGAATTCTATCAAACATTTAGAGAAGAGCTAACACCTATCCTTCTCAAACTCTTCCAAAATACAGCAGAGGGAGGAACACTCCTAAACTCATTCTATGAGGCCACCATCACCCTGATACCAAAACCAGACAAGGATGTTACAAAGAAAGAAAACTACAGGCCAATATCACTGATGAACATAGATGCTAAAATCCTCAACAAAATACTGGCAAACAGAATCCAACAGCACATTAAAAGGATCATACACCATGATCAAGTGGGGTTTATTCCAGGAATGCAAGGATTCTTCAATATACGCAAATCAATCAACGTGATACACCATATTAACAAATTGAAGGAGAAACACCATATGATCATCTAAATAGAGGCAGAGAAAGCTTTTGACAAAATTCAACATTCATTTATGATAAAAACCCTGCAGAAAGTAGGCATAGAGGGAACTTTCCTCAACATAATAAAGGCCATACATGACAAAACCACAGCCAACATTGTCCTCAATGGTGAAAAACTGAAACCATTTCCACTAAGATCGGGAACAAGACAAGGTTGCCCACTCTCACCACTCTTATTCAACATAGTTTTGGAAGTTCTAGCCACAGCAATCAGAGAAGAAAAGGAAATAAAAGGAATCCAAATCGGAAAAGAAGAAGTAAAGCTGTCACTGTTTGCAGATGACATGATACTATACATAGAGAATCCTAAAGATGCTACTGGAAAACTACTAGAGCTAATCAATGAGTTTGGTAAAGTGGCAGGATACAAAATTAATGCACAGAAATCTCTGGCATTCCTATACACTAATGATGAAAACTCTGAAAGTGAAATCAAGAAAACACTCCCATTTACCATTGCAACAAAAAGAATAAAATATCTAGGAATAAACCTACCTAAGGAGACAAAAGACCTGTATGCAGAAAATTATAAGACACTGATGAAAGAAATTAAAGATGATACAAATAGATGGAGAGATATACCATGTTCTTGGATTGGAAGAATCAACACGGTGAAAATGACTCTACTATCCAAAGCAATCTACAGATTCAATGCAATCCCTATCAAACTACCACTGGCATTTTTCACAGAACTAGAACAAAAAATTTCACAATTTGTATGGAAATGCAAAAGACCCCGAATAGCCCAAGCAATCTTGAGAATGAAAAACGGAGCTGGAGGAATCAGGCTCCCTGACTTCAGACTACACTACAAAGCTACAGTAATCAAGACAGTATGGTACTGGCACAAAAACAGAAAGATAGATCAATGGAACAGGATAGAAAGCCCAGAGATAAACCCACGCACATATGGTCACCTTATCTTTGATAAAGGAGGCAGGAATGTACAGTGGAGAAAGGACAGCTTCTTCAATCAGTGGTGCTGGGAAAACTGGACAGGTACATGTCAAAGTATGAGATTAGATCACTCCCTAACACCATACACAAAAATAAGCTCAAAATGGATTAAAGACCTACATGTAAGGCCAGTAACTATCAAACTCTTAGAGGAAAATATAGGCAGAACACTCTATGACATAAATCACAGCAAGATCCTTTCTGAGCCACCTCCTAGAGTAATGGAAATAAAGACAAAAATAAACAAATGGGACCTAATGAAACTTAAAAGCTTTTGCACAGCAAAGGAAACCGTAAACAAGACCAAAAGACAACCCTCAGAATGGGAGAAAATATTTGAAAATGAAGCAACTGACAAAGGATTAATCTCCAAAATTTATAAGCAGCTCATGCAGCTCAATAACAAAAAAACAAACAACCCAATCCAAAAATGGGCAGAAGACCTAAATAGACATTTCTCCAAAGAAGATATACAGACTGCCAACAAACACATGAAAGAATGCTCAACATCACTAATCATTAGAGAAATGCAAATCAAAACTACAATGAGATATCATCTCAGACCACTCAGAATGGCCATCATCCAAAAATCTAGAAACAATAAATGCTGGAGAGGGTGTGGAGAAAAGGGAACACTCTTGCATTACTGGTGGGAATGTGAATTGGTTCAGCCACTATGGAGAACAGTATGGAGGTTCCTTTAAAAACTACAAATAGAACTATCATATGACCCAGCAATCCCACTACTGGGCATATACCCTGAGAAAACCATAATTCAAAAAGAGTCATATACCAAAATATTCATTGCAGGTCTATTTACAATAGCCAGGACATGGAAGCAACCTAAGTGTCCATCATCGGATGAATGGATAAAGAAGGTGTGGCACATATATACAATGAAATATTACTCAGCCATAAAAAGAATCAAAATTGAGCTATTTGTAATGAGGTGGATAGACCTAGAGTCTGTCATACAGAGTGAAGTAACTCAGAAAGAGAAAGACAAATACCGTATGCTAACACATATCTATGGAATTTAAGAAAAAAAAATGTCATGAAGAACCTAGGGGCAGGACGGGAATAGAGACGCAGATCTAGAGAATGGACTTGAGGATATGGGGAGGGGGAAGGGTATGCTGGGACGAAGTGAGAGAGAGGCATGCACATATACACACTACCAAATGTAAAATAGATAGCTAGTGGGAAGCAGCCGCATAGCACAGGGAGATCAGCTCAGTGCTTTGTGACCACCTAGAGGGGTGGGATAGGGAGGGTGGGAGGGAGGGAGACGCAAGAGGGAAGAGATATGGGGAACATATGTATATGTATAACTGATTCACTTTGTTATAAAGCAGAAACTAACACACCATTGTAAAGCAATTATACTCCAATAAAGATGTAAAAAAAAAACGCAAAGAAAGATGGCAATACAGTGGTTTTGTTCAAGTGCAGTGTGAGTCACAATAGAATGAGCTGTTTTTCAATATGGCTCACCTATTGATTATGACTGATAATAGAAGAAGCAGTGAGATGCAGAATGGCAGCTCATCATTATATCTGGCTTATTAATAAACCCATATTCAAATGTAAACACAAATCAAATAATGGTATCACACAAGAAAAGCCTACCTCCGAAAGAACTAAGAGGCTGGTCACTTCCCCAAAGTTGACTTTCTGGCTAGCACTGACTGTGCTGCTCAGATTAACGATGAGTATAGAGCCTGCTTCCTTACCATTGACCCTGAGAATACAAGTGTGATTCTATTTTGCAGACTTGAAAGAACCCCACATCTCCTCATCCACAAGTGAAACAGAAGAGTTAGAAGGGAGACTCTGAGAAGGGCTTGGCGGCCTAGGGAGAGAGTGATGCAGACCTGTTGCTGCTACACGATCTTGAGCTCTTTCTTGCTCCGTTCAAGAAATTCAATCAAACCCCAAAGACACTAGCACAGAAAAGAACCCACAGGCAACATTTCACTAACTCTGGATTTCTGGTGTTGTTTCTGCATATCTCCCCTCAACTTGTACGGCATCTTTGGGGTGCAGAACTTCAACTCTAGGGGAAAACTGTGATGAGTGTCAATGTCTGGCACTGACCTTATCAGAGCACAGATGTGCATATAACTGGTACTTTTTACTTCAACAAAATATAAAATCCAAGTAAGAAGTACAGCAACAAAAGTGACAATTGGGAATGGAGCTGGAGAGCTTATGGAGAAAACAAAAAAGCTGAGTCCCTCCAGCTTTAGTCCAAATTTCAACCAAGGAAAGGTGTGGGCCGATACCAAGCAGGTGATGACACCAGTGAAACAGTGTCACCACTCACCCAATTGCCAGCCAGTCTGGGAAACCACAGCCCACTGGTTCTCGGAGCTCTTTGCTCACCATCTTTGCGTTGTGTGACCACAGGCACAAATCTGTGTGAAACATTTACCAGCTTTGCTCAGAAGGCCTTCCTTGGCTGCCCAGTTTGTCAGAGGATCCCACTTTACACTCTCTCACAGTCTCTTTGTCCTTCTTCTTTAACACTCATAGCTCCCTGAACATCTCACAATTATTATTAAATGCTTATTTTCCTACAGATTTGTTTAAAGCCTGCCTTCCCCCGAGAGAAGGTCAGGTGCAAGAAGGTAGGTTGCTTCTGTAGGGGAAGAAAAATCATTTTCCCTCTACCCTTCTAGGTTCTTGGCTGACACCCTTCTGTAATAAAAGACAGATGAACAGGAGAAAAACAAACAAGGTTTGTTGTTGAACCCAAGATTGTGTGCCTGTGTGTCCTGAAGCCAAACAAACCGAAATGTTGGAGTTCTGAGTAGAGAAAGGTTATTGATTGAGAGGGCGCCAGCCGAGAAGATGGGAGATGTAGGCTGATCTCAGATCCATTCTACTGGCTGGCCTGGGGGTAAGGTTTTTAAAGGCAAAAGGGGCAAAAGGGTGTGTGACCGGTTCGCGCACAGTTCTCTATTGGTGCGTGGGGAGGTGACGGTAATGTTTTGGGAGTCAACATCCTCAACCTGGTTCCAACCAGTCTGATGTCTACTGCTTGTGCTCAGCACGCAGTCACCATCCATCACCAGGGTGCGGGTTGTAGTTCCTGCAGAACAACTCAAAGATATGCATCAGACTGTCATATATACCCCTTGAGGAGGAACTAGGGCTACATATTATCACTGAACTATTGTTTCTCGACTGCTTCTCCTTTGTTTCTGCATCTTCTCACTTCCACAATTAGTAACTGCTTGAGTCTGCTCTTTGGAACTCAGGGAAAGCTTAGGAGACTAAAGCCTTTTTCTACAAACAAGAAACAGAGGACATGGAAAGGCTTTTGTACGCGGGAGGGCCCTGCAGGGTCCTGCTTGGTTCAGTTTAATAACATGTGTACCTGCTGTATACATGGGAGAGACGCAGGAAAACTGAGTAACTCTTCAAAATGGCCCAAGCCACCACCTTCAATACCATCTCCAGCGAAAGACAGAAGATGTTTTTGTGGGGGAGGCAGTTATGGAAGGTGACCAGGCGAAACACAGTAATCAAGGGTGAGGCTGTTATACAGATTTAAGTCCCTGCCTTCTCCACTGAGAAGAGGTTCCAGAGATGTAGAGCCCTCGGTCTCTCCCTGGTACAAAGAAGGACTCAACTTTACAAACAAAGGTTTCCCTTATAAATGTAAATGTCTCTTAAAAAGGGCAACTTCTATTCAGTTTTCAGAGCTTTTCCTGTATCTGCTGTTTCTTTAAAATAATCCTTATGCCAAAGAGACATATTTGGGGGGCAAATTCTGCTCCCCTTCACTTCCCCCAGCACCTGACACCATGTGTCGCTCATCCTGGGGGCTCAAGATACATTTGTCGAATGACTGATTTATAATACCTTTCTATGTGCTGCACTTCGCTGAATTCCAAGTTCAACAGGTGTCTCCAAAAGAGGAAATCTCGTGCAGCAACAACAAAGAGGCTGCTTTGCTGCTTCTTAATCATTAGCCCGAAGGTAAGCACTCTGTTATAAGTAACTTTACAAGTCATAATTACTACAATTGAAAACTCCCATTTAAGCCAGATTACCTCTTTGTGCTGTTCAAGCATCCCCTCTCTAGGAGGCCTATACCAGCTTTTAACCTATCTTGTGGGCTTTTCATTTGGAGCCTCCTGTGATCTTCAAGCTGTAATTTTCACAAGTGGAGCCCTAGCGTTCTTTAATATTTTTGTTTACCAGAATTATTCATTTCATTTCTGCATGTGTTTGGTAGATACATTTTCTGTAGCAGTTCACAAAATAATGCTTTACAGCATTAAGAGAAAACAGTTAAAGGCCAAAGACAACCACAAAAAAATTAACCGAGCAGTTAAAATATTTAAATCAGTTTCAGAAGGCTCAAATGTAAGCAACAACTAAGTCATCTCAAGTACATTCAACAGGGAAATCAGGAAGCATACTGGATGAGAACGTTGTGCAACTGGCCCAGGACTACGGCAGGTGAGGGAGGGGCAGGGCTGGATCCTGTCCTTATTTTAAAATTTGCTATTTTGCTCTTTGTAAATTTTTTTAATGAATTTTGGTTTTTTAAAATCTTATATTAAAATATTACTGATGCTTCCGCCAAAAGTTAAACAGAATTACCATGTGACCCAGCAATTCCACTCCTAGGTGTAACCATTTACCAAAAGAGTTAAAAACAGATACTCAAACAGTTATTTACAGGAATTCCCTGGCAGTCCAGCGGTTAAGGACTCTGTGCTCTCACTACCGAGGGCCCGGGTTGGATCCCTGGTCAGGGAACTAAGATCCCACAAGCTGAGGCACGGTGTGGCAAAAACAAAAAACAAAAACAAACAAACAAACAAAATTTATTTACACATGAATGTTCACAGCAGCACTATCCAAAAAAGCCAAAAGGTAGAAACAACTCAAATGTCCATCAACGGATGAATGAATAAACAAATTGTAGCCTAATCATACCAGGAAATTCATTCAGCCACAGCAAGGAAGAACTGACACAGGCCACAACGTGGATGAACCTTGAAAACATCAAGCTCAGTGAAAGAAGCCAGACACGAGAGGCCACGTATTACATGATTCCACTAATATGAAATATCCAGGATAGGCCCATCCATAGAAATAGAAAGGAGATAAGTGGCTGCGGGGCGGCTGGGAAGAGGGACGGAACCAGATGAAGGTGGTGGTTGCACAGCACTGCGAATGGACCCAGTGCTCCTGCATTGTTCACTCTGAAACGGTTAATCTATGTTATGTGATATTTCACCTCAAGTAAATATATATACATATGTTACCGATCTTGATTCCTGAGTTTTTTTATGCCCCCTTATATTCTGTGCCTGAGGCCAGGGCCTTACTTACCACCCCCAGTCTTGGACCTGTTTCATTTTACTTTTTACTACAAATAAACAGAGTGACAAACTGAAGTAAACTTGGGCCACATGCAAATCTGTGGCTGAATTCCAGGTAACAGAATGACTCATTTTTGACACAAAATTAGTTGTTGCGTGTGCCCTGCCGGCCTTCCCATATAGCCCAGAGAAGGCTCAGTTACCTGGATCCTTCCTCACCACCTGGACGTCTCCATACACCAGACAAGACACCAACACACTTTCTGCCCGCTGAAGTTGCTGGGAAAAGTTTAATTGGCTACAGAAATTTGCAAGAACCAAAGGTCACCTCTGGAGGAAAAAGAAAACTACCCCTTTGATTCTGGTTCATGGAAGTGCATATTATTAGATTCCCCTCGAGGCTGTACATCCCATGTTTGGTGGAGAAAAGAGTGATTCTATGAGTGTGGTGATTTCCTTAGATACTTCCTTCATCTTGGCTTCGGTTACTTCAGAGCCTTAAAAAAAAAAAAGAAAAAAGAAGTATTAGCCACATCGAAAGCTGAATAATATGTCTTACAAGTGCCTCCAACTAATCTTTGCACCATTTTGGTTTGCTTCTGAAGGTCTCCATGTCTGAGGCAAACCTAAATAGGCCCGGATGTGCCTTCCCTGGTGAACAGGAATGTTCTGCCCCCAAGTGAAATAAGAAGAGAAATCACACTGGAGCGATGGACTCCGCACGAATTTTCCAAAAGCTGCTGTCCCTGCTAAAGAGCGGGCTTGTCCAGGCAGCACCTGCCTCTGAGCATGAATGGAACAAAGCCATCCAGGCTGCTACCTTCTCTAATAAAACCTCCAGGAGCCGTGAGGGACATAAGCTGCCCTTGGAAGCCAAGCCAGTCTCTGGCATCTCCCTACAAAGAAAGAAAACACTATTTTATTTTCTACAAATCAAGGAACTCTGCTTTTCCATGAGTGACCTAGACCAGGGCTCAGCACACTGTGTCTGGAAATCAAGTTTTACTGGGACACAGCCCTGCCCATTTATGTACATACTGTCCAAGCCTGCTCTCCCTCTCCAACGCACTGGAGGGCCCACAAAGCCGAAAACAGTCACTGTCTGGCCCTTTACAGAACAAGTTTGCTGACCCCTCAGCTACACTATCAGCCTCCACGTATCCATTTAGAGGCGCCCAGATATATTTATTCCCGGCCTCAGGCGCATTCCTAACTGCCTGCTTTCTCAGGTGCATTCCAGATTCCCAGAAGCACCGTCAGCTGTCAAGTCTGTCCTGCTAACTATGCAAACAGGAGCGTCCCAGGGGAGCAGGATCCTGCGGGACAAGTCCTGTGATGTTCCCTTCTACACCGAGAAGACAGCCTGTCTGGGAAACAAACAAGAACTTAAAGGTTCCATCTCACCCTCTCAGGCAGTCCTGGTGATTCCAAGTCACGTATCAGTTTCAGCTGATTTCCAACTCAGCTATCCTTTGCTCTGAAAAGCTGTCATCACTGGCATCGCTGTATCTATCACTAGAGCAAAAGACGAATTAACTTAGCAAGGTGTAAAAAAACTCTGGGCAATTATCCTATTTACAATCCTAAACACTTTCCATAATTAACCCCCACTAAGAGAAGATACTAAGGAATATTCTATTATTACTTCCTAGTCACTCCAGGAAGACGTGAGTCCAACCACAACCAACGGTCTCCTTCTTTTGTCAGAGGAACTGATCATCTGCTTGTGTCTTAAATTGGAAGTACCTTATTCCGAAAATTTATAAAAGCATTTCAATTTAGACTGAAATTTATAACCTTCTGAAGACCACTAATATAGGTCAACAGCATGAAAGTTTTCCATTCCAATAAACATTCTCATAGGTCCAAGGGTTTGAGAAATAATTTGCACAATTTTGCTATTCTCAAATTAGAAACTTCATGTGATGATCCAACTACCTCAAGTTACATGTAGTATTCAAAGTAGGACTGATTATTGACATAGATGCCGCCATCTTGGGTTCCCGAAGAAATACACCTTCTCCATGAGATAGGCCTGTAATTGTACTTTCACTTTGAGCCACAGACTCAGTTTGGGGTTCCTCTTGCTTGGTTCCAAGTAAGTCAGCAGGTTGATCAACCCCTCAAGAGTTCTACTGATCTACAAAGATGACATTGTCAGCAAGTAAGTGTTTTATGCCTGACCTATTCCTAGCCTTAGCCAAGTTTTTGCTGACTTATAGCGATAGAAGTCTGAATTCCATAAGAGGTGAAAATCCACTTTTTTTAAAGAGAGGAGAGGGAACAATTGGAGAAACCCTATGCTGACAGGCTAGAAAACAAAGATTTACCCTAAACATATGGAGTAAATATCAATAAATACATAAACAAAATCATAACAGACAACTCACTCTCCTCCCTGACTTTTGGACAAAATACTGGAAAGGGGGAGGGTGGGGCTAGAGTATGGAGAAGACACAGAAAAAGATCAAGAAGTGGCAGAAAAGACAAGATTACTTAGGTGAACAAAGAAATCAACATATCCTTAAAACCAATCAAGTAGAAGATACCTCCTAGTTAGATTTTAATTCAGGAAAACCACTTCTACTGTTACAAAAGGGTTTCCAATAAAGAAAACACAGGACTAACCAAAGAAAATATATTTTTAAAAAACAACCCCCCAAAATTGATATATCCTTATCCATGCACTCTTACTACGCAAACGTTGAGTCCTTCCTGGTTCTCTGCAACTAAAGGGGATTTGGAAGATGCACTCAACTCCCTATGTGAGAAGAAATGAAGGTCAAGGATGTTCAAGTGACTCGCTAGGCACACAGCTCGTTCAAGGTGGGACCAGGATCCCCGTCGTGCTAACCCAGGCCACAGGCTCAAGTCGAAGGTGTGTGCTGCAGTGGGCCCCACAGGGCATGTACCCTGACACCACAAGTGAGAAGGGCCAAAGGGCCAAGGGAACTCCATTTTCTCAAATATCTCAAGCTTCCTTCCCCACCTCCGAGCCCATGGAGGAGTGGGGTGGGCCCACATCCTCGCCCTCACACTCCTGGTTGTACTGGTTATTAGCCACATGCCTGAGAGTCTAGAAAAAAGTAGTAACAATACCTACCACCTCATCAAAATGTTATGAGGGCCGAAAGAGAATGCATAAATGTGCTCTGAAATTATATGAAAATATGAGCTGTTGCTGTTTATGGGGGCTATGTGTTTACAACATGGCATCTCTCAAAAAGTCATGGAAATATAAAGAAGCGGCGAAAACTGCCAAGTGCATGATTTTCAGAAGTCTTTCCTGTACCAAGAGTAATTCCCTACCCACTTCAGCAAGTGGACTCGGGTGGGTCTAACCTAATGGCTCTCATTTCCTGTCCGCTGGCTGTCAGCCCCAAACTCTGCCAAGGCATCAAAATGGCACAGGTTGAGTCTAACGAAGGGGAGCTCCAAGGCAAATGACGGTTCACTAATTTTCTTCCATATGTGTTCAGGGGCGGAGGTGGGACAACCACATAAACCACAACACTCAAGAACAGAATTCTCAAAATAGGCAATGCTGCTCAATAAACATGCTGATTTTATGGCATTCATGCTCCAGCAAAACACAAGTGCTAGAAACACAATTCCACATGCAGGACAGCAGTGGTTCCTGCACATCCAATAAAATGTGGGTGCTGCTCTGTGCCATGTAAGACTTAGGGCTTCATTTTTGTTTCACACAGAACGGACTTAAGTCATAAGATACTTATCGGGGCATATTTTCACTTAATTCGAGACATCTCAGCTCTATCTTAAGACAACCTGTCTTTTTAAATAACCTCTGTACATACACACACACACACACACACACACTTCTCAGTGGGGAGAGTTATTAGATATTAGGGTCTTACATGTTAAATTTTTTGAAATGCCGCAGAATACAGAACTATTCGTGTGTGCCTTGTTACTTCTGAGGAGCAGAAAATTTTAAACCTGCACTGTCCGATGTGGTAGCCACGAGCCACAGTAGCTATCTAAATTTAAATCAACTAAAACCAAATAAAATTTAAAGTTCCATTCCTCACGTGTACACACTGAGCCACACTTCAACTGCTCAACAGCCATGTGTGGTTGGCAGTTACCATATTGGACAGTGCAGATTATAGAACATTTCCGTCACTGCAAAAAGTTCTATTGGATAGCATTGATTTAAAAACAAATGAATGATGATTTAAAAAAAAAAAACCATAATCACCATGCAGTGGTTCTCCTTATCACTCCCTAAGAAAGGTTTTTTTTAAGGTCTGGCTATGTATAGTCAAAATCACAGCAACTCTCTCTCATACATGCATGTACCCCCCAAATAACGGAAGCACTCTTTTTAAAAAAGTTTTTTACTGTACTATTTCTTACAAGACAAAATCAAAATCACCAGCAGCAACGCAAGGGAATCGCTATCCTTAAACACTGGCTGGACTTACAAGACTTGACCGTCATGGTCTACATGTAGTTCTTTGACAAACAAAAGGCTTGTCATAGTCAAGTTTGCTTGTCAAGACTCCTGGTTCCTAATAAATTCCCAATGTAAGAAAACATATATTCCAAGGCACCAGGGCAAGGGTAGAGTAATGTCTCATATAGTCCACCTTCTTTGCTACCCTGATGCAGCCATTAAACCATTTCTTCTCCATTAACAAAAAGAGGTGGTCGGAATTAAAAAAAAAATTAATAGCATACTTAAGATTCCCAGCATGCATACATTCCTGTAACACTTTATATCAAAATCCATCTCATATGGAGAAAGCATATTTTAAAACAGGTTTCCATGCACACAGTTTCCCCCAAAGCATTGTTATTGCTATGCTTCCTTCCTTCTCAAAGAGCCCCTGGAAGCCATAAAATATAAGAGCAATGGAATAAAAACTTAGTATGCTGTGAATGAGTTTTGCATTGAATAGTAAACGGTAGAACACAACCCCAGCGGGGCGTTAAAAGCAGAGTAGTCTATGTCTCTATTAACTCCGTCCCTGGCTGGTACCACATCATCTGCAGGCAGTGAATCACGATCAGTAAAGAGCACCTTTTAAGCAACGTTTAATCCCTGACGGAAGGCATACTCAAATGGGGTTTATCAGCAGTACTTTACGAGAAAAAGTCTCCAGGTATGGTTTTGGAGTCCAACAATAAGGGAGGGGGGCTGTTTTAAAGATGTTTAAAAGAACTGTCAAAAAAGAAAGCAAAAAAGAATATTTTTTTCCAGTTCACTTTTGCTTGAAATGTAACAAAGGAGGAAAAGTAGTATTTTTATATCAGTTGAAAGTTTACAAAGCACCATCTCAACTGTTCCTCACAGCAACCCTAAAGGATGAAGATCCTGAGGTTTAGGACTGGGGACTTGGAAAAAAATTACCCAGTAAGTGGCAGATCCAGAAAATAAACCCATAGCACCCGCTCTACTTGCCCACACTGTCCCCACAAAAATAAAATATTTGCACCTTATACTGCAAGAATGGCCCCTGGCAACATCAACCATGTAGCCCAAGAGTTAAAATAAAAAGGAAGGTGATTCCAAGTTTAGAACAGTGCTGGAAAATGCACATTAGATTCACACAGGAGAATAAGAGTATCTTACTCTCCTAGTCAAATAGAAAGAGACACCCAAAGTGGGATAAGGACGCCTTAGAGGGAGAAATGCACACTCTATATATAATCAGCGGAGAGGCCACACCCACCTCTGATGCCCACCATCAGTAACAATTTGGGGAACCAGCATCCTAACAGGCTACAGATTGGCATTCCCTTCTCGCTAAGCACTTCAGGAATGTATAACAGGAGCCAAGGGAGACGTGAGAGCTGAAGCCAAAGCACTAAACCCTCTGGGGGAGTTCAGGCTGTTCCGTAGGGATTTGTGGGCATTTTATGCTGTGAGTCAAGAGAAGCCATTTAGAGATTCAAGCTCCAAAATAATGCAGGAAGAGCATTCTGCCAGCAGAAGATGGACTGAGAACAGGAAAGCTGGAGGCCTGGAGAGCAGGTAGGAGGCTTTGAGTAGGCAAGAGATGAAGGAGACGGGAACTAAGGTGAAATGAATAATAGCACAATAATAATTCCCATTTAATTTCCTACCATAGACCAGGCACTGTGCTAAGTGCTTTCCATTTAGAATAAAACGTACTCTTCATCACTACCATGTGAAGTGAGTACTATTACCATCCCCTTTTTATAAAGACTCTCTTAGCTGGGGGTCTGTATCTGAGGACCCCTAGAAGAATGTCGATGGATTCGATGGACGGGAGGCTTCTGGGATATGAATACCGTTCCAATTGCTATGTGTGTGCAGCCTTCCAGGAAGTGGGTCCACAGCTTTCATCACTTTCTTGGAAGGTGAGTTGTCAGCCTCAAAATGTAGAGAACCATTATACTACCCGATGAGTCCCCCAGGACAGGGTGCGTGTTCTTATTGGACTTGCAGTTGATTCTCCTGCACCCAGCACCATGGCTGGGATGGCGTGAGCTCCAGCACATGTGGCGCATTGAGTGGATGCTGAAGCACGCAGCCATCAAACAGCAAGAGCATCATGCAACTTGGAAAAATGTGTACGAGGTGTTCAGTTCAAAAGACGGGCTTTTGTAATTAATAAAGACTCTGTGGTGATGCTTTGAGAACATATGAATATCCTGTTTTCCGAAACCTTTCATCCAATGGTTTTGGCATCCACTGATGATCCTTATTTGACTCAGTTATTACATTGGGGGTTGCATCTACATTTAATTGGCCTTTTGGTTTTTTCTGAGTATTACTATGGAATTTTAAAAAAATGTAATGTGTTATAATCCAATTTTGTCATTATTGTTTTTGATGTTCCAACTGTCCAAAGTGAGCCCCTTTCAAGTGGCTTCTTTGATCTTATACAAAATCTCCCCCTTGGTTTTTGAACTCTCCCTTCCTTTAAGTCTAGCAATACATTCTGGGCTCATCTTGTACTTTCCCTGCCCCAGACCTGAAACCAAGCATCTCTTCCAGGAACCCTAGTTCATTTCAGTGCGGGATGGTATTTTAGAAACTAAAATGGAAAAAAATGTTTCTTTACAAAAGAGACATCCACACAGTCACTACCTTAACCAGGTGATAAACTCAGCCCCATCCACCGTGTGACAACAGAGGGAAGGTTATGTGCCTTACGTGTCTCCTGACGTGTCTCTATAAAGTCTACAACAGCCCCAATGAAATATTCTTCCCAAAATGTCTAACCTGATTCTAATCATGAGAAAACAATCAGATGAATCCAAATTCTGGTCATTGCTACAAGACAACTGGCCTGGCCTCTTTATTAAAGTCAATGTTATGCAGAACTGAAAACGAGAGGGTGATTTACCCAGATTAAAAGAAACTAAGGAAACATAACCAAATGAACCTCAAATTGAGCACTGATTACATTTTTTTGATTTCAAAAAAAAGCTAAAGATACATTTGGGGATAAATGGAGAAATTTAAATATGGACTGGAGGGCTTCCCTGGTGGCGCAGTCGTTGAGATTCCGCCTGCCGATGCAGGGGACACGGGTTTGTGCCTCAGTCCGGGAAGATCCCACATGCCGCGGAGCGGCTGGGCACGTGAGCCATGGCCGCTGAGCCTGCGCGTCCGGAGCCTGTGCTCCGCAACAGGAGGGGCCACAACAGTGAGAGGCCCGCGTACCGCAAAAAAAAAAAAAAAAAATGCACTGGATATTAAATGATGTCACTGAATTAATGTTAATTTTCTTAGATGTGATCATGATACTGCATTTACGTAAGAAAATGTCTTCAGTTTTAGAAAATGAATGATAAAGTATCTAGGAGTGAAGTGCTATGATGTTTGCAACTTATAAATGATTCAGAAATAAGTAAGTATACACACAGAGAAAAAGAGAATCAAATGTGGTAAAAAGGCAACAAATTGATGAATCTAGGTGAAAGGTTTACAAGTATTCACTGTACTATTCTTTCATCTTTTCTGTAGGCTTGAAAGTTTTCAAAATAAAAGAATCAGGAAAAATACACACACACACACACACGCACACACTATTATGATTACAAGCATGAAATGAGTCATATACGGATATGGACTAAAGACTGGAAGGAAAGACTCAAAAGCGAGCACAGTGACTATGTTAGGTTTATGGATCCATTTTCCTTTTTTTCCAATTTTCTGTAATGCCTCAGCTAGAAGTCCACAGAAAACAAAATCTTCCCAGGCTGGAAGCGAGCATGTCACTTAGAAGGAAAAGCCCAGGAGTCACAGGAGAGAGACCAGAGACAATGGCGAAGGAAATGGATGCCTTTGCTCCCTGACTGCTGCCGAGATTCAAAGAGAAAAGTGAAGAGGGAAGCCTGAGCTTGCAGGAGAGAAGGGACTCAGATCCCAGGAGCACACCTGGGCTCAGGAAACGGAAGGCGCTGACTCCAGCTCTGTACTTCCTTTAAGGACCCTCCAATTATGAAGTAGTTTCAACTTCTGAGTTTGGTCTGAAACGATCAAGCTAATACAGTGCATCGTGGAGTTAACTTCCCTCCTCCTTCTGTAACGGCCTGCCTCCTGTCTCGCCACAAAAAGATGATTTCTCTGCATAAGAGATAGTATGTATTGGGTGGAGACATGGAATCTAAGATCCTAAAACCTAGACTAAAATGCTACTCACATGTCTTAAGATTACGGTTTTATATTTTAAAAACATGTTTCCCAAAAGAGCTCCATTTCTGGGAACTGTTGACTGAACTCCATCTCATTTCTTGCTTTCAGGCATAGAGCACATGGAACAAGCACTATCTAAGCACAAGAGTTTTACTCTGACCTGACAGAGGGGCATGATAAATGTTGGAATCATAAAAACTGGAAGTCGTTCCTGACCTCGGTGTGGAGTGATTGCACCTCAGGGCCTTGCAGGGCAGCCCCAGAGACACGCAGACTGAAAAACAGCCTATGAACTTCAGACTCCCATCCCTCTTCTCTTTCCAGTTGCTTAAAAATGGAATTCTGAAACAACAAGGTCCTACTGTATAGCACAGGGAACTATATTCAACATCACATGATAAACCATAATGGAAAAGAATATATATATAAAACTGAATCACCTTGCTGTACACCAGAAACTAACACAACACTGTAAATCAACTATACTGCAATTAAAAAAAAAAATGGAATTCTGGACAGAGATCCTGTGCTTTGTTTCTAGATACTGAAAAACCTGCAATTATAAGAACCTTTGGATAACCTATTTAGTATAAATCTACAATTTTTTATTACAATTACATGAAGCAGTCTCATTCTATTACATCATACACCGCAAAGCCACGCAAATTTGTGGATACCGTTTAAACATGGGACAAATTATATTTAGACACCAGGGGAGAGACCTCAGCAAGGAATTACAATGATTTATTTAATGGACCATAATTTCCCATTGATTTCTTTATTCTAAAAATGGTTTATTAGACTTGTGCAAAAGAGTTAACACAGCAGGCCTGAGGCTGCTATCTTTAGAAGGGCCTGCTTGCTGGGGAACTTAGCTTTCAGAATGTTTTCTCCATTACTAACTGATAAGGTCATTTCACTGGGCCTAGGCTGTTTGTACAAGCAAGGTGATTTGTGGTGAGCGCTTGCTATCCTTCTGGGAGCCTGGAATTTGGGTAGTTGCTAGGCAGAGAATGCCCATGTGACCAGTCTCCTATAGAAACTCTTTAAGTGTCAAATGGGCTTCTCTGGGCATAAACATTACACACTGCATTTTTACTGCTGGAGGGAGGGTGAGTTCTGTGTGACCTCTCACAGAAGGGAGAGAACATAGGAAACCTGCAGATAGATTTCTCCAGACTCTACTTATACCTCCTTCCCTTACTGAGCCAGCTGTGTATGCTTACTCTGTCACTGAAATGAATTTTAGCCATGAGTACAACTATATTGATTCCTTCTAGTCAATCATCGAATGTGTGGGTGGTCTTGGGGGACCCCCAAAACAAGACTTAGTTTGATTTTGCAAGTACTTCTGAGTAGCTTATAAAAATCTAAAAAAAAATTTAAAATACTATCCTAAAACTATTATGCCTGGGGGCTTCCCTGGTGGCGCAGTGGTTGAGAGTCCGCCTGCCGATGCAGGGGACGTGGGTTCGTGCACCAGTCTGGGAAGATCCCACATGCCGCAGAGCGGCTGGGCCCGTGAGCCATGGCCGCTGAGCCTGCGCGTTCGGAGCCTGTGCTCCGCAACGGGAGAGGCCACGGCAGTGAGAGGCCCGCGTACCGCAAAAAAAAAAAAAAAGAAAGAAAGAAAAAACTATTATGCCTCTTGAACAGACCACCACAGGTGGTGGACCTGGTCTTTGTAACTGCTGCCATTCTATAGATACCAGAGTAGCTGAGAGTTCAGCTCACCAGCTCTAGATCCCAAAATAATATTCTTACTGCAACTTCCCAGGCAATAAAAGATAAATGTTCTCCACGAAGCAGAAAGCAAAGGTTAGAGCCCAGGTGTATTTGCTCAAAGCCAAGGATTTTTTTTTTTTTTTACATTGTGGGTTTTAAAGACATCAGCTGCACATGTACCATACATTTAAATAATATCAGCCAATTTCTGGGAAAGGAAGTCATTAGTCTAGTGTTCATATTTCTTGACACATTTGTTTAGGATTGATTACAGACAGTAATCTTGTTTGACAGAAATACAGTCCCAACTCAGCTCACATTAGCGCCTGGCCATCAAAGCAGTTATTTGCTTTTCAGTGCTCACTAACACCATGGAGCCAGGCAGAGAGGAGCTGAAGTGCAAGGTTCCTCTGGAACCCTAGGGTCTGCCACTGGATTAAGTCAGGGGCACCATTCTTAGTTGGAAAACCCCCTGCAAGGTGTGAAGATTATACTAGACTATATCCTCCCCTGCTACCTACATTTAGTACTGTAATGGGTAGTAAGCAACCACTGCATACTAGGGAGCCAGGAGACCAAGATAAATAAGATGCTGGCTGCTCTGAAGGACCACACCAGTTGGTGGCTGATAGACAGGAATTCTCTGACCCCCATGGAAGCCTGCTAGTCAGCTGTGATCCCAATCCCAGCATCAGAGTCTTGTTAAGAGATCTTTCCTTTCTTTCTGAGACCCTGTGACTCGCTCAGCAGTTGCTGGCAGTCACTTTTCTCAGAAACTACTGGTGAGCTTTACCCAGAGACCACCAGGCCTCAGGCAAGAACTGGTGGGCCAGCCAGCAGACAGGTGGGCGGACCACAGAAACCAGACGCCATTTCTATATTAGTTGATGCTCGCAAACAACCAGATAGTTATGCATGAACGATTATGTGTGCGTTATTTCTCCCAGCCATCTCACTTGTTCCACTGTCATCCTCCTTTCACGTGTGAGCACCTGAAATAATGGAGACAATAAAGTGGCTGGGAAGGGACAGAGCATATATCCAACACGGGACCACACTGGAATGTCCAATCTGCTGTGTAAGCCATGCAGCCTTACAGCACAGGAAGCTCGTCTTCATATGCAATCTCATGCAGAACCAGGCCACGTGAGCCAGGAAGAGTGGAGCTGAAGCTCCACTGAAGTAGGGAAGCAGGGAAGAGCCTGGAAACACCCCCCCCTCCCCGCCCCGATCCCAGTCTACTCCTCATGGCAGCCTGGATTCCAGCTCCACAGGCACGGTGTGAAAACCACTGCACTGGTTCAAGAGTGCAGGGAGTGATCATTAATTCATTAAGAGACCCAACATGCAAAATATGTAAAGCTATTCCCATCTGAACACACAGTTAAAGGACATGCTAGAGAGCTGAGAGTCTCTCCTAGCAGGTAATATCGCAAACAAGCAGGCTTGCGTGACAAAGCACACGTGGACACACCACACAGCGGTCCTGGCAGTCCTCGAATGCAGTATCGCCAGGCTCATTTGCTAGGATGAGGGTCCACAATGGCAATCTTCTAAACAAGATATATCCAGTTATTGTGGCAATAACCCCTAGCTAAGAACATGATTCCGGCTAGTTCCTTTCACTTTGAAAGTTATTACATACAATATTCTTAGATGAGAGGAAGTAAAGATGTAAATTCTCCCCAAATGAGTATTTAAATAGAAAGAATTTTTTTTTTTTTTTTCGGTACGCGGGCCCCTCACTGTTGTGGCCTCTCCCGTTGCGGAGCACAGGCTCCAGACGCGCAGGCCCAGCGGTCATGGCTCACGGGCCCAGCCGCTCCGCGGCATGTGGGATCCTCCAGACCGGGGCACGAACCCGCGTCCCCTGCATCGGCAGGCGGACTCTCAACCACTGCGCCACCAGGGAAGCCCCTAAATATAAAGAAATTTTAACGAAAATCCCTAAGGGATTTTTTTATTCAAACTTAACTCTAAAAATCATTATACAGGTCCTCCAGAAGAGAACAAAACACATTTTTTAAAATGTTAAATAAAAATGAGAGTAGGGTAGATAAGGGCTTGATTTACAATAATCCTATGATAATGAAAAGGGTGGTAAGGATTCAGAAAAAAGAGATGAAATCACCAATGGAACAAAACAGAAATCCCTGAAACAAATCTAAATTACTTCATTGGCGGGGGTGTGGGGGCAGGGGGGCAGTATAAGGGGGATGCGGATTCCCTGCCTCACACAATACACCAAAAATAAAGTCCATATAAATTACAAATTGAAAATATAAAATTGAAACCATATCAGTCTCCCAAGGCAATAGAAATAAAAACAAAAATAAACAAATGGGACCTAATCAAACTTACAAGCTTTTACACAGCAAAGGAAACCATAAAAAAAAAACAAAAAGATAACCTATGGAATGGGAGAAAATATCTGCAAATGATGCCACGGACAAGGGCTTAATCCCCAAAGTATACAAACAACTCATGTAAGTCAACCAAAAAAACCCAAACAACCCAATTGAAAAATGGGCAGAAGACCTAAATAGACATTTCTCCAAAGTAGACATACAGATTTCCAAGAAACACAGGAAAAGATGCTCAACATCACTAATCATTAGAGAAATGCAAATTGAAACTACCATGAGCTATCACCTCACACCACTCAGAATGGCCATCATTAAAAAGTCTACAAATAACAAATGCTGGAGAGGGTGTGGAGAAAAGGGAACCCTCCTACACTGTTGGTGGGAAAGTAAGTTGGTGCAGCCATAAGGAAAAACAGTATGGAGGTTCCTCAGAAAACTAAAAATAGAGCTACTATATGATCCAGCAATCCCAGTCCTGGGCATATACTTGGACAAAACTGTAATTCAAAAAGATAGCTGCACCTCTATGTTCATAGCAGCGCTATTCACAATAGCCAAGACATGGAACCAACGTAAATGTGCACTGACAGATGAATGGATAAAGAAGATGTGGTACATAAATACAATGGAATATTACTCAGCCATAAAAAAGAACAAAATAATGCCATTTGCAGCAACAAGGAGGCAACTAGAGATTATCATACTAAGTGAAGTAAGTCAGAAAGAGAGAGACAAATACCACATGATATCACTTATATGTGGAATCTAAAATATAGTACAAATGAACCTATCTACAAAACAGAAACAGACTCACAGACATAGAGAACAGACTTGTGGTTGCCACGGGTGGGGGGTGGGGGGATGGAGAAGGGTGGATTAGGAGTTCGGGGTTGTTAGATGCAAACTATTACATTTAGAATGGATAAACAACGAGGTCCTACTGTATAGCACAGGGAACTATATCCCATCTCCTGGAATAAACCATAATGGAAAAGAAAATTTAAAAAAGAATGTATATACATGTATAACTGAGTCACTTAGCTGTACAGCAGAAATTAGCACAACATTGTAAATAAACTATACTTCAATTCAAAAAATTTTAAAAAAGAGAAACCATAAAAGTGCTAGTGGAAAACAAATGGGTAACTATTTATATAATAATCTTTTGATAGGGAAAGACTTTAGGCAGGATACTAAAGACATAATCCACAAAAGTAAAAGATTTGACCACATATAAATAAAAAATACATGAATAAGGACTACATAAAGTCTTTATTTAAAACTTTAGGGAAAATAAAAACTAAGATAAAACTAATAAAAACTAATGAAAGCCATTAACAACTTAGAAAAAAAACAAAATCACTTTGAAAAAGTATGTGTAACCTAACAAAGGATTAATGTCCTTTATATATAAAGAGCTTATCAATCATTAAGAAAAAAGGAGGGGATTTCCCTGGTGGCACAGTGGTTAAAAATCCTCCTGCAAATGCAGGAGACACAGGTTCGAGCCCTGGTCCAGGAAGATCCCACATGCCGCAGAGTAACTAAGCCCGTGTGCCACAACTACTGAGCCTGCGCCCTAGAGCCCGCGAGCCACAACTACTGAAGCCCACGCGCCCAGAGCCCGTGCTCCACAACAAGAGAAGCCACCGCAATGAGAAGCCCACACACCGCAATGAAAAGCAGCACCTGCTCGTCACAACTAGAGAAAGCCCGCGCACAGCAACGAAGACCCAACGCAGCCAAAAATTAATTAATTATTTTTAAAAAAGAAAAAGGATAATAGCAAAAGGAAAAATAGGGCAAAGGATATGAACAGGCTATTCATAAAACAAAAGGCCAATAAACATATAAAATATTCATATATACTTATTAATCAAAAAGTCAACAAAAGAAAATCCCTTTTTTAACCTATCAAAATGACAAAAATCTCTAAAACAATACTCAGTATCAGCCTGATTTTGAAAGCTGACACATTACCACTGTAGATGTGATTAAATCATTTTCACTAAGAGAAAAAAGTATGCTTGTTAAGAGGGGAAAAAAATGATTCTCCACTTTTTAAAAAAATCCTACAATGATATTAAATTTTATGAGAAACCTAAGATGTTGATAACTGCACCTCAAGTCACTGCTAAGAACTGTAAGCTGGTTACCTGGAAGACAGCTTGCATCCCTGAAGGAGGTAGGCATTCAGAGTCCCCGTTGCCGCAAGTAATAGCCCCAGGTATGGAGGGGAAGGCTTCATTGGCCTCGAAGAAAACTCAGGATGGAATTGGACACCGACAAAATAGGGGTGATCTGAAATGAGAATAATCATAATGCAACTGAAGCAGATAAATATAAGAAAACTCATTAAGTGGTAAGATGATTATTTAACTTGTTACCATCATAGCCAGTTATTTTCATGATCCAACTCGGTAGCAGAATTTCACATTGCAAAACACATCACATCAATAAGAGATCCAGCATTTTATTTGTGCAAGGTGTTAGAGAGTGAGCAAAGTTAAGCAAAAGTTTTTGAATGGGAAGATGATCTGCTTTCTCCAAATCTGCCCGCTATCTAGACCCTTCACAGAGGTACAGTGGTTCCATTTCCATGGGTGGGGCCCAGGGCAGGCCACACTAAAATATGCCTAAATGGCATATTGATTATTTTGAATTAAAGTTACTTAAGATTGAGCTGATGGGGACTTCCCTGGTGGCACAGTGGTTAAGAACCCACCTGCCAGTGCAGGGGACATGGGTTCGAGCCCTGGTCCGGGAAGATCCCACATGCCGCAGAGCAACTGAGCGCGTGTGCCACAACTACTGAGCCTGCGCTCTAGAGCCCACGTGCCACAACTACTGAGCCCACCTGCCACAGCTACTGAAGCCCGCGCTCCTAGAGCCCGTGCTCACCAACAAGAGAAGCCACCGCAATGAGAAGCCTGCGCACCGCAACGAAGACCCAACGCAGCCAAAAATAAATAAATTTAAAAAAAAATTGAGCTGATGCAAGAGGGACACTTTGACACACACCCCACCTAGTCTCCTGAAAGCAGGAAGTAAATCTCTCTTGTAAAAGGTGTACTTCCTGCCTCTGAAGTGGAAAGATACCCTTATCACCAGAGACAGGGAATTTGCACAGAGAAGCCTATAGAAACACATCTTGTGACTTCGTTAATTTATGACCCAAGCCCAAACTTTGTTTAGATTCTTCACTAATTAAGCACCCAAAGCCTAAGTTTCTTTGTCCTGTTAATTCCTCACATATTTATTGTTTCTTTGTCTAAAAAGTATAAAGGCTGCCTGCTTTGGCCGCTTCTTAGGTCCCATTTCTATGAGACCTCCGTCTGCATGCATTAAAATTTGTTCTTCTCCTGCTTATCTGTCTTGGGTCAATTTTATTATTAGTCTAGCCACGAGAACTCAAGAGGGTAGGGGGGAACGGTCCCCTCCCAGCACCCTGGTATCCTCATACTTAAGGCTAACTGTAAGTCACTCTTTCTCTTAGATGGCTTCAGGCCATTTTCCACAAGGTCTCCTTTCCCAAGGGATGGGTCCCCTGGGAATGCACCAGGTATAACTGCTTTTCTAGTCACAGCTCTGGGCTGGATATTAATCACGGATAGCACCATGAAGCTGAACAGGCACTCATGTTTCAGCCGATGCCAACGTATCTCTTGTGATGAAGAGTCTCCCAGTGATAAAAGGATGCCCTTTCAAGATGTTAATGGTGGTTATGGCTCAAGGGGTGAGAGTTCAAGATATTTTTATTTTCTCCCTTACATTGATACTTCTCTGTATCGTGTGAACCTTTACAGTGAACACATATTTCTTACATTATCAGAGGGCAAATAAAGCTATTATACATTGAGGGTTGTAAGAAGTCCCTATATGAGCAATTCAAGTTCTCCTAGATGTAATAGGAACAGAAAAGTAGCTCTTCTCAAGTATCTGAAATCTCTTGTTTGGGAATGGTAAAAATTAATGGGCAACATTTCCAAATCTGGGTAGAAATTTTCTAGGACTACAAATTCCTCTCCCCACTCAGAGCTCTCAAAAACTATGTTTATTCCCAGATTAGGAAGCAACTCCTAATTAGAGATTGGGCAACTCTCTAATCCCATAATTGCTATAGTCAAAGCATGGTCAGTATGTATTCCTTACTTTAAAGATCATTTTAATGGCCATATACATATCAAACTGAAGATGATAAAATATAAGTTTTATAGGAGGAAGTAAATATAACTTTAAATCTTTCAATGAGATGCTTTATCAAGTGATCTGAAAGTCTAGTACGAAATTCAAAATCACAAATCCCCATCACTTACCACTGAAGACCCAAAGCTACTGCTCAGTAGTAAGGAAATGATGATTGAACGGCAATGTCCACTGTCTTAAGGTCATCAGTTAAAGCTTATCCCTCATCCTAATAAAATAGCAGGCTAGCAGAGTGTTCTTATCTAATGGTTATGGAACTTTAGAACAGGAAAGGACTTCAGAAGTAGGGTAAATGTCCAGGTATAGACGCAGAAGCCTGGAGAAGCTCTGTCCTGTTCCTGGTCGGCTAGCTGGGGTTTCAGCTCCCATCGTCTGACTAGCTCACGCCTCCGTTGGCACCCGTGGGGCCAGGTGTGTCCTGGGGCGCTCACTGCCCGCTTCAGAAGCTTTGATGTAAGATCACCATCTGTTCTCTTCTGCAAAGGACTGATCTTGCAATTCTCAAACGATGATGATGATGATCCTTCTCCTATTTTGAGTCTTCTTTATAAAATAGTGGCAGGATCAGAGAGTAGTTTTTCATGTTTGTTTTAATTTTTACTCCTTACTTAACTAAATAAAAGTTGGAAACCTGAAAAAAAATAATAAAGCTTTGCTACACAAAATGGTAGCCCCTGGCCACAGGTGACCATTTAATAAACTCACTCAAATTAACTGAGCACATTTCAAGAGCTAAACAGCCACACACAGCGAGTGGCTACCATACTGAACAGGGCAGAACCCTCCATTATTGCAGCAGATTCTGCTGGACAGCTCTGAATCCAGAAAAACCCAGTGTAGACATCCTCTACGTCATATCCAAGAAGAAGCCTCCTTGAGTTAGAATAACATTCAGGTATGAAAGCTTGGTGAGAGGAATGCCACCTTCTCCCGGGAAAGTGTCCCCTCAAGAACAGAAGAGAAACCAGCTGCCCTTAGAAAGGAAAACAATACCTCTTTAAATTAAAGATGTGATGAATCTTGCAGCACAGCATCTAGGGATGTCTCTGAAAGAAGCCGACAATAATTGTGGTTTTGTACCACTAGAGACAGAAACTAAGCAACGGATCGTGTCATAGCCAGGGAAAGAATATTTGAACGAATGGATCGTTGCTCTGAATCACTTTACCCAAAAAATCCAATATGAGGAAAGAGACTAAAACTTTTTATTTTGATGATGCTCTATCAGTCAAAGTATCTTTTAAATAATGCTCTTAATTGCTTTGAAACAAATTCTGACATTATACTAATCTCAAGCTTTGTTGTTCCTTTTAGAACTCCTTCAGGAACGTAGTGATTCATGGATGTGATAAGGGTAGCTAAGATCAAAATCTTCTGGGAAATTTTCCTTAATAAAATGAATTCCCTTGAAGTCAGCTTTTTAAAAACTGCAAGGTTTTACAGCAGGTCTCATTTCCTTTCCAACCCACAGGAAATTTGAAAGTGTCGGTGGGAAACTAAATCCTTGCGATGAAGAAGCTTCTAAGTGCTTGCTGGTAATAATGAGAGACAGGAGAATTAAAGAGAATAAGTACTTGAACAAAGTAAACAAATAGTCATTTGCATAAGAAATTTCTCTGCCCTCTCACATGCCAGCCTTAAGAGACTTCAACACCAAACAGTGATCCACACTATAACAATTGTAAATGATGGGCATTTCCATCAGAAGGACTACAGAAAATACATCCTCATATTCTAATTTAAAACTTCAGGCATGGATTGATAATCTTAAGTGGAATGTCCAATGAAAACAAGAAGAACAATAAAATCCCACAGAGGTGGTGGCAGAAGGAGGCTCCGACCTGGTTTAGCTCCGGTCGCGCCAGGGGCTGGCTGGATGGCCCTGGCAGGTTGCTTAACCTCTCTGCACTCGGGTCTCCCTCTCCATAAAGTAGGAATAACATCACCTGCCTTGTAAGTTACATAAGGCACGTAGAGTCCCTAGCAAGGGGTCTGGTGAGAAGCATCTAGTGAGTGCACACTCAATGTCCACTGCTTGCCTTCCTTCTGGGTCCAGGTAACATGCTACAGTGGTCAAAGAAGCCTTTCCCAACTTCAGTACTCCTCCCTGCTCGGGACTTCTGAAGTACCTGAATAGTTAAGAGACAGAAAAGGAAAGGGACAGAGAAAAGGAATTTGAAGTAGAAGAACAGTGACGTGGACTAAAATGGAACAAACAGTAGGAAAGTTAGAAGAAGAGTAAGTAGTTCGGGTTATCTGGAGCCTAAAGTACACAGATTGGAAAAGGTAGGTTCTAGAAAACGATGCTACCATTTTTAGAGTATCCTGAACACACTAAGCATTCAATAACGAGGATGGTTTATCTAACAAATTATTGTCACATGTGCTGCACAGTCAGTCACCAGTAGTGAGGGGGCACTGGGCCATTCTTCCTCAGAGGAGGGAGAAAGCAGAATGCTACTCAACAGTGGGCTGCCTGCCTTTCCCAGAGCGTCTAACCCAGAAGCTGCAACAAGAGACACCCCAGGAAGGGAGCAAGGACACCAGGAAGCACACTACTGGTAGATCTGGTAGGCTCCGAACACGACATCATTTTATGGCAGGTTCACTCTAATAGGCCCCAAAATGATTAGTATTATAAGCAATCTAGTTTTTCATGCACTTTATACTTAGTGCATATTATTTCTATTTAGCTGCATATTTATTTCAAAGGAGAGAGGAAAAGGAGAGCAAATAAAATGGGTCTCAAGTTATATCTTTGTATGCTTACAGTCGACAAAGAGACATTAGCTCACCACAATCACCACAAAAGTTTTCAAAAATGAAGAGCCCACTTACTTGCCAGTTCAATGATCTCCATCCGCTCCCCGTCGACATCCTGACCTACAAAACTTAAGTCATTATGCTCAAGTTGGTTGATCAGGCTAGGATTCACCTGGAAAAACAAGAAATGAAGTGTCTTTGGACAGCAGAGCAATACAGACGTATCAGCTTATGAAAATGTCCTCCACCAACTGGGTGGATTTTCCATTTCGGTGATGCTCTAACTAGGAGTTAATTTCTATTTATATTCAAATCTCAAAGCCTATTTTTAAATTCATGATGAACCTGAGAAATAGTTGGATCACAGCCCTTACATTTGGGAGGCCCACCTTCTACTGTCCAAAGATGAGTTTCAAAAAAAAGCAGGGAAGATGGCGGAAGAGTAAGACGCGGCGATCACCTTCCTCCCCAAAGATGAGTTTCAAAAAGTAGGACTGTGAGACTACATCAAACTAAAAACTTTCTACACAGCGAAGGAAACCATCATCAAAACAAAAAGGCGGGGAATTCCCTGGTGGTCCAGTGCTTAGGACTCCACACTTCCACTGCAGGGGCATGGGTTCAATCTCTGCTTGGGGAACTGAAGTCCCGCAAGCCATGCAGCATGACCAAAACAAACAAACAAACAAAACAAGGCAACCTACTGAATAGGAGAAGTTATTTGCAAATCACGTATCTGATAAGGGATTAATATCCAAAATATATAAGGAACTCATACACCTCAACACCAAAAAAAAAAAAAAATTAAAAAATGGGTAGAGGATCTGAATGGACCTTTTTCCAAAGAAGACATACAGATGGCCAAAAGGTACATTTAAAGATATTCAACATCACTAATTATCAAGAAAATGTAAATCAAAACCACAATGAGCTATCACCTCATATCTGTGAGAAAGGCTATCATCAAAAATACAAGGAATAACAAATGTGGGAAAGGATGTAGAGAAAAGTCCTACAATGCTGGTGGGACTGTAAATTGGTACAGCCACTAAGGAAAACAGCATGGAGACTCCTCAAAAGATTAAGAGTAGAACTACCATATGACCTAGCTATTCCACTTCTGGGTACCTATCCAAAGAACGTGAAAACACTAATTCAAAAAGATGTTCACTGCAGCATTATTTACAATAGCCATGATATGGAAACAACGTAAGTGTCCACTGATGGATAAAGAAGATGTGAGATATATATATATATATATATATATATATATATATATATATATATATATATATATAGCAGTTGAACTGTTACTGGTTCGCAAGTGGGCAGGTAATCTAAATTGACCCAATCAGGTTTAGGAGAGATGCATGTTGCCTCACTTGCCACTGGCAGCCATCTTACAACTATGAGGGAGACCAGCCTAAGGACAAGGCAGACACACAGAAAAGGGTAGGGCCAAGGGAC
This sequence comes from Orcinus orca, assembly GCF_937001465.1. NCBI lineage: Eukaryota > Metazoa > Chordata > Mammalia > Artiodactyla > Delphinidae > Orcinus > Orcinus orca. The sequence goes on from NC_064580.1 coordinate 14,031,011, forward strand.
TCCTAGACAAAGCAAGAGCCCTGATTGTACCATGCCTGGAGCCCGCCAAGCCTCTGGACTACCTGTTACCTGAGATAACAAATTTCCTTATTGCTTAGGCTGGTATCAGTGAATAATGAGCAGGAATTTTGACTCTTCACAGTCAAAAGCAATGTAATTGGTACACCAATTAATCCCTGAACAGACAATTTGCATTTTGGGGAACGTAGGCTTCTCATGCGGCAATCCCAACAATAACTCCTCTTCATCATGCGACACTAAGCTTCATGCTCAATGTAGCTTCCAAGAGGCTCCCAAACCAAGAGTCCATCATGTGATACCCAGAGCCACATCCCTATCCCGAGAGGCATTTGGTTCAGAAGATGCAAGTACCCTTTTCCCAACTCTGCCAAAATAAAGGGCAGGAGGTTCAGGATAAGGATAACAACTTTATCTCGGTCTAAGAGACAGCAGTTAGGGTAACAGAGAGCCCTGAAATGTCCCGTGTGCAGATACTTAAAGATTTTGCCTTTGGAAAGCCAAGACCAGAGTCTCCCCACCCCTACCCGCCTCCTCCGGGAAATCTGACACTTCTCCCCTGAGCCCTATGGACACCAGGCCGGACAGCTTCTCCAGAGGCCCGCTTGTGATCACTGGGGTTCCTCACACTAAGCTTCTATATTCCACAGTAATTCAGTGTAACAGCCATACCTCATACCGATGTCTGTGTCTTTCTTCTATAAAAGGAACGTCACCATAAAGTTTCCCTGCAAAGATATGAAAGTGAAATGAATATTGTAGTAATCAGCTTTGGAACCACATCCACGGCATCTGTGTGGGGGAAATCTCTTTGATCTCTATCCGTCTATCAGAGGCCTAAAAATGAACCAGACTCTAGATAGTAATCTCGATTTTCTTTTCCTATAGGACAGCCATAGCTTCTTTGAAACGCTGAAGCAATTCTCAAGTAAGCCGTCAGCAGTGCACAGAGGGAAGCCCACCATGGACTGCAGCAGAGGCCCTCCTTTCATACGCCTGCCTGCAGAACGGAGAGCCCCAGTGACATCGGCACCATCACCACTGTGCAGATTCACAACGGGGCTCATGTTACAAAAGAAGAAAATGAAACCAAGGGAAGGGAAACGAAACCAAAGGACTTGCCCAAAGCCCCGCCCCGCTGGCCATGCCGTCCTGTCTGGAGCCCAGGCCTCCTCACTCCCGGCCCAACGCATTCTCCACTACACCAGCCGCCTCTTCTTTCGCACGTGTGGTACTGGCCACACTGGTTTACACCCCACCTTAAAAATATGACTATCCTTTGACTAAAATTTGACCTCTTAAGAATTTACTCCAGAAAACAAAAACGAGGACAGAGATGTAACCACTAAGATGTGACCTGCTGCGTTATTAGCAGGGGACAATCGGAAACCAGCATCACCTCAGGAACGGAGGGCTGCTGGCAGGAATGAGAGCACATCTCCACCCACAGTTCTCAACCAGGGGTGTGTGGCAGAGAATCACACGCGCAGCTGCTTAGACAGGCCCGTGTCGCAGCGGGGGCCGCAGCCCAGGGCAGCATCTCGGGCACAGCCTGTCTGGCGATGGACACGGGGGCCAGTGGGACGCCCAGTGACCCCAGTGTGAGGTGGAGAGGAGCGGGGTCTGTCACCAGACACCTCTCAAGAACACAGGGCCCATGGAGCACGTAGAGAAGCAGGATGGCCAAGTGGGTCACAGCACTGGAGCAGGCACAGGGGCCGACGACTATTCCCTCCGCACCGGCTCTCAGCACGCAGACCCCAGGCTCACAGCCAGGGGACGGGAAGACCTGCCGACAGCGCTGGAACACATCGCCGAACCCCAGCAGAATCAGGAGCAGACTCGAGTCCACAGGCAGGGGATTGCCAGACTCTCCAAGGTGTCATCAGGCCGCGGAACAGGATGTTTCAAACAAGAGACCGAATGTCTCACATCTCGCTTGAGCTTCTGACTTGGATACAGAAAACTCAAACTGGCTGTATTCTCTATGACTAAGTGTGATCAATTATCATGACTGAACTTCTACTTGCAATCCTGTGCATACAAACTGAGTTCCCTGGTGGCGATGTTAATGACAGTGAGTATTTAGGTATGTGCCTTGGAAGAAAAATGGGCATAGTGGGGGCAGGGAGCTCCTTTGAGAGAACTCCAACATGCCACTGCCAGGGGGTCATTCAAGACAGAGCCCTTTGTACTCAAACTATCGGTTCATAAAAATGAAAGAAAAAATGGAAGATGATAGCACAATAATGCCCAGTTGGAAAAAATGGAAACACTTATACCCTGAAGTTACAAGAAAAAGCAGTTGAAACATCTGGACCTAACTTTGAGAGGATTCTGATTCTCCTCTGACCTCTAACTTTGTCATTGATCTTTTCCTCCTAGAGTCCAAAATGTCTTCTCTCCTTCCTTCATTAGGACAGATGACTAAGCAAATCCAATAACAGAGCCTGCCAATACTAATAGAGATGGTGACAAAAATGGCAAAAACCTCCAAATTAGGATATAAGGAATTATATTGGGGAATTATATCTGAGTCATCGGGACTAGCAGGATATTGCACGAACTTTTGAACCTGCGTGGCTTGTGCCTGCTGCCTGGCTTAAGGCAAACTTTGTGTTTGCTATGAAATCCCAGAAGTGACAGGAAGAGGGGAGGTATAGTGACTCTGGAGCCAGAATGCCTGGCTTTAAATTCCACTACACCATGTAATGGATGTGTGACTTGGGCAAATTACTGCACCTCTCTGCCTCAGCCTCCTCATCTGTAAAATGGGGGTGATGACAGTCTCTACTTCATAGCGTTGTTGTGAGGACTGAATAAATCAAAACATGTGAAACACTTAAAACAGTAAGTAAGCCATGTGACTGGTATTGTTATCTCTAGACTATGAAATCCAAACAGAAAGAATGGAAGCTAGAACATAAGTTGTACAAGATAATAGACAAGATAGGGACCCATCCCCTCAGTTCTTGAGACCAGTGTCTAGCATATAAGCAGGTACTCAATACATATTTGTTTAATGAATGAAGCATATATATGGGGCAGGGGGCGTACGTGGTACAGGATGAAACATGTTTTCAGAACTTTGGAAATGTTGTTTTGTGCATTCAAAATCTTTCTTAATCACTGACAAATCTATCAAGAATGAATTTATGAAATTAATCCATTGCCATATCCATGAAAAAAGAAAAAAAATTAAATTTCCATTAAAACTATATGTTGAGAATCAGCTCAGAGTGTTACCAGATGAAAACACCTTAAAATCAAAAACTAAGAATTCTCACTGTAGGGTCGCCCTGGCCCCAGGAATTCTGATTTCGACGCTCTCAGGAGAGTGCCCAGGCACGTGGGTTTTTACAAAGCACCAAGTGACTCCCTGTGCATTCCTCGTCAGTAACCACTGAGCCACAGTATCACTGAACGTGCTGTTGGGGGGACAATCAATGACAAGCGAGATGCTGGATGCAGCTGGACGCAGACTGTATCCAGCTGTGGACTGAAAAGACTAAGGGGTAGATATGCCATGTCGTTAGGAGCGCTTCTCTGGATGGATTTATTGAGCACACGTGCCATGTGGTAAGCCTAGGCACAGGGGACATCCTTAATGATGACAAAGTGACATGGTCTTCCTTCCTGTCCTAGTCTTTTTGGAGACAAAATAAAATGCAACAGAGATTAACTGCACATAAGCTTAATGTTCACTTAAGAAGCACGTAGCAGCAAAGCTTTAGAGAAAGACACCTGATAAGGTCTTAGGACCTACAAAATACTCTCAGTGTAGGCAGCAAGACACCAACAATGCATATAACAGCATCGTCGGAAACAAAAACCCTACCGAATTACACCTTCTCCTTCTCTAATTCGCTACTGGGTAGATTCTGTCTCATATATAATATATATTTAACCCACTAACGGTCTTACCAATCCCCACCCTCCTGTTAATAATCCTAGCGTCTGAACCTGAACCTTTCTCTTTCCTTTTCAGAGCAAAAACTTCCCCCACAAAAAGCTATACAAGCTAGAAGGTGGAAACAACCCAAATGTCCGTGGACAGGTGAATGGATAAACAAAAATGGTATATACATGCAATGGAATATTATGCAGCCTTAAAAAGGAAGGAAACCCTGACACATGCTACCATATGGATGAACCTTAAGGACTTTATGCTAAATGAAATGTCAGCCACAAAAAGCAAATGCTACATGACTCCACGTATATGAGGTACCCAGAGTCATCAAATTCTTGGTGAGAGAAAGCAGAATGGTGGTTTCCAGGGGCTGGGGGAAGAGGAATCAGGAGTTGTCGTTTAATGGGTAAAATGTCTTAGTTTTGCAAGATGAAAAAGTTCGGGAGATCAGCTGCACAACAATGTGAATATACTTAACACTTCTGAATTGTACACATAGAAATGGTTAAGATCACAAATTTTATGTTATGTGTGTTTTACAACTAAAATTTTAAAAAGTAAAAGGTAAACAGCCCCATTCTTGCCGCCACCACTCCCTCTTCCTCTGACTCCCCCTTTATCTAACACCCCATCCCCACCCTTTGCAACCCAGCTTTCATTCCTGTCATTTTACTGAACAACCCAGCAGATCTGTCCTCAGTGAGGACTGGAGTAACACCCCCATCCCCCATCTGTGACCTCTGCTCCTCTCTGGACTCCCCTTGCCCCGCCTCCCTGACCTGCGGCCTCCACTAGGGACGGCCGCCCACGCTTACACCCTCCCTTCCTCTCCCACCTTCACTCCCCGGGAAGCCGTCAGCCTTACGCTCCCATTCTACACCTCCCGATCCTTACCTTTCACCGGGCCTCCACATTTCCTATTTCCAGGGGGCCAGAAGAAATCACCCGTAGTGTGCAATAAAGCTAAAATCACTACTTGATGGGCTTCATTACCTCTCTCTCAGAATACCTGCTGTGCTTTTGCACAAATATCTTTTAACTGCTGCACCCGTGTCTTAATTTGACTCACTTTTAAGACTGCCCAGAACCTTGCCCTGTACTAATTAGGTATTATAGGAGCTAGAGCTCTCTTTGTATGTGCAAGGATTTGCTGGTGTTTGTCTAGAGATCCCAAGAGGCTGCCCAGAGTGCAGATTTTTGGTGTATTTGGCTTGCACAGTGTCGGCAGACACACAGTTATTAATTTTTAAATATGTTGCCAACATTTAAGAATCAGAAGATTTCTCATAAAACTCTAGATTTCCAGATTCTCTTAAAAATTTAGAAGACTGGCAACAGTGAATCAATCCACAGTCCTTCATGCAACTATCAGCTACAGCAGTTACTCCTTTGATGGGTCAAGTGCTTGTCAATTTGCCCCAGGCCCCACCATTCCCTATGGCCTCTCTAACTCTGAGGCCCACTGTTAACTGCCATTGATTGTTGAGCTCAAGCCATGGCATTTCTCACACTTGGCTGTGTAACTCGTTCACATTCCCAACCGGGGCCTACTGGCCCAGCTGCTCAGTCCAAGGTTGATACAGGGTCCTTCCTCAAGTCAAGCACCTGATTTCAACTGGCTTTCAGAAGCCAGGGGTGGGCTCTTCACTCCCTGTTCTCCTCCACAAGACACTCCTCCTGAAACCTGCGGAAGCCTGTCTTGGGGCTCTCAGTGCGAGGAGGCTCAGCTCTGGGAGCTGTTTGGGGGTTTCTGTCCCCTCTGATTAAGGTCCAGCCATTTGGCAGAGTGAGGTGGTCAGGAGTTCGGGCTCTGAAATCAGCTCAGTGACTGTCTAACAAGTGACTTTGCCATGCTACGACACCGTTCTCGCGTGCAAAATGCGGCTGGGTCCCAGGGGTGTTGACAGGCATAACTGAAAAGATGCCCATCGTGTCCTAGTGACCGATACTTAGAAAGTGCACGGTCCGGTATCTTTCTCCTTCTCCATCTTTTACTTTTGGATTTTAGCAGATCATTCCTTTAATTTTTAGAAAACATCTCATTTCTTTTAAGTATCTAAACTCCTCCCCTTACCCTAATTTTATTTTTCATGTTCTGCTTTTATCTCAATTTTCTATTATGAAAATGTTAATTTTCTAGTTTAAAAATGCTAGTCCTTCCCTTTAACTCTGCACTGCAGGGTCACATGCTTTTCCATTGCTTGTATCTCCTTTTATTCCCACCCCACCCCCCCTTTTAGTATTCTCATCGCATTTTTTTAAACTCTTTTCTTAGATTTTCTGCGTTCTTCTGCTAGACCATATTAGCAGGTTGGGGAGCCAGGAAACCAGAAGGGAGGGGCTTGAGAGAACCTGCAAGACAAAGGGGCTGCCTGCCCCCCACCCTTCGGCTCACCTCTCCTCCCCAGCCACTGGCCCCGTGAGAGCCCATTCTTAACACAGGCCACTAACTGAAGTTTATCCCGAGCTCTGAGAGAATCACAGGTCAATACGATAAACCCTCCCCAGTCACGATCGCAGCGTCGCACTGGAATAGTGCTTTCCTGTGCCAGGTGCTGTTCTAAGGACCCACGTGCATAGCTGATTTAGCCCTCACAAGGCCCCCACAAGGTAGCAGCTCTTCTGATGTCCATTTTCTAGATGCATAACTGAGGGTGAGCAGCTACACAGCCAGCGACTGAGAGCTGGGGATGGGGCGGTGTGACTCCAGGGGCTGGGTTGTAACCACCTCCCGAGTTCCCACAGGTGAAGTGCTCAGGACAGAGCTGGTCCAGTAAGGGGGATATAAATGCTTTAACCCCTTACAATTAAAGGAGCTATGTCCCAGACCTGTGAGCCCCCATATCCACGAATACACTTTGCTGGGAAAGCCCCAGCAAAAGGCAAGAAGCAGCCGGGGAGAGAGGGACCCCCAGTGTGGGCTGTCCACGGGGAGGCTGGCCCACTCCTCTCCCGAGGCCCATCACGCTCCTTTCAAACTCCTGTCTCAGCGCAACATGTTACCGTGGCACAGACCTTCTGGGTCCCTAACTCCCTAGTGATCTCTTTCAAACAGTTTTATAAATCACCTCATTAACCCAGCCAAGGTTTTTTGTGCGGCTGGTTTTTTCCTCAAACTTCCTAACAATCTAATCACACAAGGAACTAGAAGCTGTTTCTGTCTATCAACGCTTGGATAAGAGATAAGAAAGCACAAGCAGTTTTTCTAGCCTGAAAATTTCTTCCCCTTATCCGCCTGTCTTTCAGTTCTTTCAAATGTGAGATTAAACCACTCTGCATTTCCAATGCCTTGAATTTTACCCAGATCCTTAATACGGGGACTCACTCAATACCTTCCTAATTGGCCTCTTGCCTCTGTCCTCTCAAAACAAAAACCTCTTTCTCTTACAGTAAAGCAGAACCAAGCTTTCAGTCAAGTCCTTCTCCTTATTATGAGGAAATGCAGACAAGGTCCCCAAAAGGAACTAAGTCTTTTCCTAAACTATTCAATTTTCACCTGCTGCGTCCAGACAGCTTCGCTGGCCTCCTGCAGCCTAGACTCTGCCACACTCACTAGCAGCTGGCGTCACCCTGAGGAGCTCTTCCCAGCCTCCTCTGCCAGCGGACGGACGTCTGCCAGCATCAACTCACTGTCCCCATGTCGCCTGCTCTGAGGATGAGGGTCACGTCAGAACTCTGATGGGAAATCACCAGGACCTGGTCTCCAGCCGTGGGCACTGCACAGCAGGGGGCTCCTAATTCCTTCCAATACATCATGCTGCATCCGCCACTGGACCGGACACCCCTGGAGGGCAAAACAGCATCCACTCACCTTTAACGACCCCACGGCCCAGCCCCACCGTGCTCAGGGGCTGGCCCTCTCCCTCCTCTGCTTCCCCGAGTGCAAGGGTGCTGGTTTGGAGGGCAGAGTCACGCGGATTGCATACACAGTTTGGGACTGCTTTAAACTGGGTTTACTCTAGCGTTCCTACCAGCGCACACCCACACCAGACTGCGCAGTATTCAAACACGCTACCTGAATGGTCCCAATAATGTGTTCCTGCCGCTGGTGGCAGTTCGGTTCAAAGACCACACTTGGCACAGACAAAACAGGCTTCTTTTCCTGGATGTCTTAGCAACATACTTGGGACCTGACCCAAAAAATTAAGCCAGGGACCTATAATATTTTGGACACACTATTCAAAAGGCTGTCAGCTGTCCCCTGAATGAGCTCTGAACCTTGCCTGTATTGCTTTGTACTTCAGTATGTTCCCAGCTCTCACACTCAGTTGAGAGCCACAAGCAAAACAATAAAGTTTCTGAAGTCTTAAAACCCTCTCATACCAAAGTTCCTCGGTGCTCTCCCTGGCTCCCCTCTCACCTGAGCCTGACCCCCTCCATCTCTAGCCATACCTCAATCTAGATCTCTCACTCTTCAAAGCACCCCATTTAAGACTTAACTGCTAATGTAAAACAGATAGCTAGTGGGAAGCAGCGGCATAGCACAGGGAGATCAGCTCCGTGCTTTGTGACCACCTAGAGGGGTGGGATAAGGAGGGTGGGAGGGAGGGAGACGCAAGAGGGAGGAGATACGGGGATATATGTATATGTACAGCTGATTCACTTTGTTATACAGCAGAAACTAACACACCATTGTAAAGCAGTTATACTCCAATAAAGATGTTTAAAAAAGAAAAAAGACTTAACTGCTTTGTACCATATCGCCCTGCTTTTCAAAAGTCATCTAATGAGTTAATCAACCGAGTAATGGTATCACTATAAGTAGACAAGTCCTACCATCTACATTCCCAGATAAAATGTGTGTGGTTTGTAAACTGAGGTATAATTTACATGCAGTAAAATATACACATCTGAGGTGTTTGACAAGTTTCACAATCCTGAAATGTGTGTTTAAAGAGTCCCGTTTTGGAGAGTGATCGTAACGGTGGGCTGTGGAGCCAGGGCCACGTGTTCCAGTAGAAGACTAGAAACAATGTGAGAAGAGCAGCCGAGGCCTGTCCCCCGCACCCACCCATGGCGAGCTGTTCCACCTGTGGGCCCTCCTGGGACCCTGTGGGCCCCACAGGGTTCCACCTGTGGGCTCAGGTGAACAGTACAAAGGCTGGACCAAACGGCTTCTGAAAGCCGTCTTGGCCTTACTCTGTCACTAAATAGGGTATTTAGGCAGGCAAGTGGACAAGTGGGGAGATGTCCTTGAACGCTCCCCAGGAGGGTAGCAGCCTTGCAGCCTTGGCCTCTTGCTTCAGCCTGTGCTTCTTTTGTTTAGACGGGGTTTCTGTAAGCCGTGGCAACCCCAAGGCAGAACAGGATTCCCCTGTCTTTGTTCAGCTCTGGAACTAAGAATGGTTTTCACATTTTCAGATGGTTAAAAAAAAACAAAAGAAAAAGAATGTTTCATGATGCATGAAAATTACATGAAATTCACATTTCAGTGTCCATAAATAAAGGTTCATTGGAACACAACCATGCTCGTTCACTTGCATATTTGCCTATTGCTGCTTTCACGCTACAACACAGAGTTGAGTAGTTGCATCAGAGACCATATGGCTCCAAAACTGAAAATATTTACTATCTGGCCCCTTACAGAAAAAGCTTACCAACCCTGGCTTTAGACCATCTAGGTAAGAGACTCTGGGCTGGTATACCTCTCTCTTCCCATATTAAGTGCTGGTGGAGACTTCAGACATGGGTGGTATACAAACAAGTAAACCAACATCTGGAAAGGGGAAATTTCCACTTTGTAGAAATGAAAACAAATGCAAATTAAAGTACAATAATACAAGGCCCTTTTTGTTCTTGTTAATAGAAAAAGAAGAAAAATAATAAAAATATTAGCAAAAAGACTAGAGAAAGCAAGGACACGACACTACAGCTAACATCATTATGAACTGGTTCACCTTTTCTTTCAAACAATCCAGCAGAATTATCAGTTGTAAAAGTGTTCATACCCTTTGACATAATAGTCTGACTCCTGGAAATCTATCCTAAAGAAACAATCAAAAGAACAAAAGAACACTGGGTCAAAATGTTCACATCAGCATTTTTCTAACAAAATGACAGAAACAACCTGAAATGCTTAGCAAATGGAAATGAATCAGTATATTATGGTTCCTTAACTCAATTAAATATATGTCCAAATAATAGACATGAAGACTAAATACATGAAAAAGTTTGCTACTATAATAGACTATATAAAAACTAAGGATGATAGGGACTTCCCTGGTGGACCCGTGGTTAAGACTCCACACTTCCACTGCAGGGGGCCCGGGGTTCAATCCCCGGTCGGGAAACTAAGATCCTGCATGCCACGTGGTGTGGCCAAAAAAAAAAAAAAAAACAACTAAGGTTGATAGATAAAGTTTAGAAAAGACCATGAAAACTTAAAAAGAAAAAGTTTAGAAAAACAAGGAATGGAGTACTGACACATGCTATAATGTACACATACGTTTAAACATTATGCTAAATGAAAGAAGCCAAACACAAATGCCAGAGATCATACCATTCTATCTATATGAAATATCCAGAAAAGGCAAAACTATAGATTAAGGTAATGGGCTCAGGGCTGGAGGGGGTGGTGGTGATAGCTAAAGGGAACAGGGTTTCTTTTTGAGGTGATAAAAATGTTCAAAATTTGACTGTGGTGATGGTTGCATAACTCTGTGAGTTGTACACTTTTAACAGATGAATTGTATGGTATGTAAATGACATCTTAATAGAGCTGTTTAAAATTTTTTTTCAAGGCAGGCAAAAGATGTTAATTAAGCAACAAACTTTGGTGTTATGTTTAAGATTCATAAAAATCATCGATGCTACTTTCAGGTCTACTGTAAAGAAAAACAAATCCTAAATCAGTCTTATTTCCATCAAGACAGGTAAAAATTTTAAATATATTGAACACAATGCTCTTTTTAAAAAGCTTAGTATGATTATAACTGAATCTTTTATAGTAGATAACAATTTTAAAAGATGAAATTTCTCACTAACCATTTTTGCCTCTTAGACCACTATTTGAACAAAGTTTCAAAGTATTTAGAAACATCTGAAAGCCAAAGAATTGCTGCTAATACCCACAAAGAGAAAAAAATCTTATATTCTTAAAGAAAAAAGTCACTTAAAGAACACTGGCTTCTCACCCAGAGAGAGTAGGGAAATATGTGCACTTTAAAACTTTTCCTTTTTAAATTTCCTTCTTGCTAGGAAGCTTTATATTCCTTAGAAGCTGTTTATCAGCCTTAAAGGAGAACCTCATATTTCTAGTCTTATTCTTCTTTGAGTGAAGAAGGCATTTTTCTAAGGTATTCTTATAACTTCACAGGAATGATGCTGGACGCCCGAGATACCTGGGTTCCCTCCTGTGCATCCGGGACGGGCGGGGTGGTGGGTGGAGGGGGGAAGGTGAGCAGCGCAGGCATTTGTCCCGGCCACTGCTGTACTATCTCCAGAATCGAGCACAGTGCATATGGCGCAGAGCAGGCACTGAGATACATTTATCAAATTGAATTAAGGGTTTTGGGGTTACATTAAGTTATTCTCATATCATATGTTAAGCTATGGAAAAAAGTTCCACAGAAATTAGAATAAGCTTATCGGGACTAGAAGATCAGCAAGTATCAGACAGTGAAGCATGTCATATTTTCCTTACCCCATGCTGGAGCCACTCGGGGAACAGAGAAATAGACTTCTGAGACATAACTGGCCCCCTTCTCAAGAAGTTCAAAAATTAGCGGCTCAAAGCAGTCAGACATGAAACAGTTAAACAGGGAGTTGGTTTCGATGCAGTGGAGAAAACAGTGGATTGGAAAGAACTGAGCTGGAATCAGGGCTGTCCTGGTACAGGGTCAACCCCAGGAGCATCGGTAAAGCACAAAGCAGCCCACTGGCCAGCGTGTGGTGGAGGGCAAATGAGAAGGGGCATCCATGTGTGTTCTACCAACCCTTTCAGGGAGAGGAATGGGGAAGCAGGAGGACCAGCGAGTGCAGAGGCAGGGAAGGGGCGACAGGGGCGGGACGGGAGAGCTCCAGGAGGGCTGTGGCCAGGCACGGCCATGTAAATGATGCCTGCCATGTTATAAAACAAATGATCTGAGAAACTTACTTAATATTGAATTTTCAGTTTTGAAAACAGTTCTTCTTATTCCCAGCCTCATCGTTCCTCCCAAATTGCCAGGGTTGTGTTCCGGCATATCAATCACCTTAGAAAACAAAACAAGTCCGGTTTTGCCATCTTGTAAAAACGTAATTTCCCACATTTCAAGCTTTACTTTTAGGGGATGCTCACTGGGTAAGGATGTTCCTTAAACAAGAAAATCCGATCGTTCCTTCCAACCTTCCCATTCAAACACGGTCATGCTTTTATACACTCCTCACAGTATGCTGCCTTTTCATCTCTGCTTCTCATCTTTCATTCAAATCACAGGTAAAAAACTTCTCAGGAGCATCTTTATAAGCTCCCTCCTGTCATTAGTCAAAGTGTCAGTTCCAGGCGATGTTCACACTTCACCTTCTGGGACCTTCCGCTTTGGTCTTCACGTCCCTTATAATAACAACCCTCTCCCACCGCCCACTCCACTCCCTAAACATTTTCCATAAGCAAATCTGTCCATTTTGGAAAAGGATACCAGAAGTACAGTGGTCCCTCAATATCCAGGGGGACACGTTCCAGGACCCCTCTGGATAACAAAATCCTTGGACGCTCCAATCCCTTATATAAAGTGGCATAATACAGTCAGCTGTCGGTATCTGCGGATGCCGAACCCATGGATACGGAGAGCCAACTGAACTTATTTGCAGAAAATCATTTAGAAGGATTCTTCTTTTTTTTTTTTTTTTTTGGCTATGCCATGCGGCATGCAGGATCTTAGTTCCCCAACCAGGAATCGAACGTGTGTCCCCTGCAGTGGAAGCATGGAGTCTTTAACCACTGGACCACCAGGGAAGCCCCCTAGAAGGGTTACTCTTATTAAAAAAATTAAAGAAAAAAAATATATATATAATCCATTCTACCACATTCCATAGGTAGAAACCTAAGTGCCACCCTGGATCTCTCCCTCTCCCTCATCTCCAATGTGTCAAGTCCTATCCACTTACCGGCTCTAGACTTCCTGCATCCATCCACAGCTCCCACCACCACCCAAACCACAGTCCCTCACCTGGACTGCGGCCAGAGCTCACCAACTAGACATGCCCCACATTCACATGTCCCCCCAACCCTGCGCACTGCAGGCAGAGCGGTCGTGGTGTTTCTCCTGCTTGAAATCCTTGACTGCCTGGTACTGGCCCAACCTAGCCCTCAGCCTCACTTCCCGTGACTTTCCCCTCCTACCCTGAGCTCTGGTCGCTGAGCCTTCCTTCAGTTCCTCAAGTGCATCTTCCTTCCTCCCACCATGGAGACTTTGAACATCTCCCACTCCCCTACCCTCTTTTCCTAAATTAATCCATCCCTAACCTTAAGATCTTAGCTCAACTACCCAATATGAGCTTCCGCAGGAGTTGATATTAGCAGGCGCCATACCCTAGTCAGGGTCCTCTATCAACATGCTCCCCGTCACCGTGCTCCCCTCCGTTTGTGTGTAGAGTGCTTTGTGCGCTAGACTGTGAATCGCTAAGAGCTGGGGCACTTTTTGCTTTCACCATCGCATTCCCAGCCCCTAGCACACATGGAACTGGCATCTGGTATGCACTGAACGAATGCAGGGATGATTGAATGAACTCAGACCAAATAATTTCAGATTTATCTTTAGGATTAACTCACAGAAATGCAGACACGTGATTTTTATGAAAAGTCTGTTCTTGTTAGCCAATGGTCTATTTTCGCAATTCTGTTCACTACAATCTCATGGTTTTATTTCATCTTTAAGCTGTTAGAACAGACTACAGTTGGGTGAGTTAACCTGTTCTAATGGAATTGCTCAAGTTTCCTCTCATAAAACCTTTCTCTCCTTGTTTTTTCTATATCGTAACTGCCACATGTTGCTCTACAGGAATCCTTGACAACTAGAATTTTCCAAGAACTTGTATGATCTTATCAGTGCTCCAGAAGAACTTTCTGAGCCATTTGAACCCTGTGGCCCGGGTACACTCTAAGAGTCGCTGAGAGGAAGGGGTGGAGAAAAAACTTGACTACACCCCTTGGCGGATGGAGCGCTTGGTTCTGAAGTGCTTTTGGCCTTGGCGTGTCTCTCCTATCTTCTTGGGTCGGCTAATTACGGCTAGATTAAGTATTACAGGAGTGAGGTGAGGAGAGGGCATCAGCTTCCAGTTCAGAAAGCTGAGCTGTTTAGCTTTCAGCCCCTTGGGTATTTTCTAGGAAAGGACAGATAAGACTACATTACCTGCCACAGACTCGTAAGAAGTCCTAGGTTGATTCACAGCTACAATTTCTGCTTCAGCTGAAGACAACCTGAACCCTTTAGGAAGACCACAGCAATAAACTCCCCTGGTTTCTTCTTATAAGTGTACTGTGATGCTTTAAGTCAGCCTTACTTCCGGCACTGGGTTTCTCCACTCAGGAAGAGTCTTTTAATGTAGTTTGTTCAGTTATTGGCATGTTTGGAATTCAAGGAATGTTCTGGTATAAACCACTGAAAATGGAGTCAAATGACCCAACGAAGAACAGGAATCCTCCCTTACTGCTTACTTGGGTTGAATCTGACAAACAGAAGGCCAGAAAATATTTCCAAAAGAAATATTTCCAAAAGTTAAATGCAGTGGGCACAGGGCTGCCTAAGGGTCTTAAACACTCCTCCAACATAGAGGGAAGTCTGGAAATTCCTGAAAGAGCAATATGAGAACATTGTTTAGAAACATGAACTATCAGGAGAAACAGCTATAAGAGTTGAGTGTGGTAGACAGGAGGTGAGGATTACTGAATTTTTTCATTATAGGCTTTTTGGAATTGTTGGGTTTTTTTTTTTTTGGAATTGTTGAACACTTAATTACTTTAATGAAAATACAAATTGAAGGCCCAAATAGTGAAATATATTGTATAGGCCTTCCACTAGGGTATTAGTTCACATTATCCCTGCTGTTTTCAAAAGCAATATATCAGACCTTCTGCTGATATGATAGCACAGAAAGAAATCCCAAGGTGTAACTGCCACGGTGACCCTCCGATTAAAATACGCTCCCATAGAAACCACTGGAGAGGCAAAGAAAACGGTAGACAAAAGATGGGGGAGCAGATGGAAGTAGCTTTCCAACTCTAAATGATGCCCTGAACAGCAGTGAAAGGAGAAAAGCAGAGCAAGAACTGACAGGCGGCTTCATCCGGGGATGCCCATCACACACTCAGTGGAAGGATGTCCAGGCCAGGAAGACCTTCAACATGGCAGAAGAGTAAGATGTGGAGATCACCTTCCTCCCCACAGATACATCAGAAATACATCTACACGTGGAACAACCCCTACAGAACACCTACTGAACGCTGGCAGAAGACCTCAGACCTCCCAAAAGGCAAGAAACTCCCCCACGTACCTGGGTAGGGCAAAAGAAAAAAGAATAAACAGAGACAAAAGGATAGGGACAGGACCTGCACCAGTGGGAGGGAGCTGTGAAGGAGAAAAGGTTTCCACACACTAGGAAGCCCCTTCACTGGCAGAAACGGCGGGTGGCCGGGGGGAAGCTTGGGAGCCGCGGAGGAGAGCACAGCAACAGGGGTGCGGAGGCCAAAGCGGAGAGATTCCCGCACAGAGGAACCATGCCGACCGGCACTCACCAGCCCAAGAGGTTTGTCTGCTCCCCCGCCGGGGCGGGCGGGGGCTGGGAACTGAGGCTCCGGCTTCAGTCGGAGCGCAGGGAGAGGACTGGGGTGGCGGCGTGAACACAGCCTGAAGGGGGGTAGTGCGCCACAGCTGGCCGGGAGGGAGTCCGGGGAAAAGTCTGGAGCTGCCGAAGAGGCAAGAGACGATTGTTTCTGGGGGCGCAAGGACCCTCTCTGAATCCCCTCGATTCAGAGCACCGCCTAAACGAGCTCAAGAGACGGGTGCAAGCCGCGTCTATCAGCGCAGACACCAAGAGACGGGCATGAGACGCTAAGGCTGCTGCTGCCGCCACCAAGAAGCCTGTGAACAAGCACAGGTCACTGTCCACACCTCCCCTCCCAGAAGCCTGTGCAGCCCGCCACTGCCAGGGTCCCGTGATCCAGGGACAACTTCCCCGGGAGAACACATGGCGGCCTCGGGCTGGTGCAACGTTCTGCTGGCCTCTGCCGCCGCAGGCTCGCCCCGCATCGTGCCCCGCCCTCCCCCCCGGCCTGAGTGAGCCAGAGCCCCCGAAGCAGCTGCTCCTTTAACCCCGTCCTGTGGAGAAAAGGGAACCCTCTTGCACTGTAGGTGGGAATGTAAATTGATACAGCCACTGTGGAGAACAGTATGGAGGTTCCTTAAAAAACTAAAAATAGAACTACCATACGACCCAGCAATCCCACTACTGGGCATATACCCTGAGAAAACCGTCATTCAAAAACAGTCATGTACCAAAATGTTCATGGCAGCTCTATTTACAATAGCCAGGACGTGAAAGCAACCTAAGTGTCCATCAACAGATGAATGGATAAAGAAGATGTGGCACATATATACAATGGAATATTACTTAGCCATAAAAAGAAACGAAATTGAGATATTTGTAGTGAGATGGATGGACCTAGAGTCTGTCATACAGAGTGAAGTAAGTCAGAAAGAGAAAAACAAATACCGTATGCTAACACATATATATGGAATCTAAGAAAAAAAAACGGTTCTGAGGAACCTATGGGCGGGACAGGAATAAAGACGCAGACCTACTAGAGAATGGACTTGAGGACACGGGGAGGGGGAAGGGTAAGCTGGGACCAAGTGAGACAGTCGCATGGACATATATACACTCCCAAATGTAAAATCCATAGCTAGTGGGAAGCAGCTGCATAGCACAGAGAAATCAGCTCAGTGCTTTGTGACCACCTTGAGGGGTGGGATAGGGAGGGTGGGAGGGAGACGCAAGAGGGAGGCGCTAAGGGGATATATGTATATGTAGAGCCGATCCAGTTTGTTATACAGCAGAAACTAACACACCGTTGTAAAGCAATTATACTCCATTAAAGATGTTAAAAAAAAAAGAACGTCCAGGCCAGGCTCCAGCTGGGAGAACAGAAACACTCCAGAAGGAGGACGGCTGGGGAAGGCAGAGAACACAGGGTACTTCTGGTCAAACCTGGCCAAACCAGTTGCCTGCAGAGTTCTCAGGCTGTCCTACCAGCTCTAAAGATGACAGTATGACTGCCTCTCGGGTTACAACCTGATTGAGCAACAAAATTAAGGAAACGTCTTCGTTCCTGGCATTCCTTCCGCAAAAAGCCTGAGAGATAGGAGAACATCATAGCTTTAAAACATATCTTTTATCATTACTGGGGTGGTTAAAGAACTTCAGATATGCTTTAGCTTTAATCCCAACATTTTCAAAATACCCTAGATTTTGCATCTAAGAGGAAAATGCCTCTTCCATTGCAAAAGGGTTGCCTCGGCCCATTCTGAGTTTGCCTAAAAACAAGCTGTCATCTGATCCCCACTACAGAGCTGTCGTTTCTTGGAACCGAGCCATAGCGCAGAAGAAAAATAAAAAAGGATCAATAAGTAACGAATATTGGTGCTGATAAAGCTTTAGGAGATGTAAATGTACCATGTAAGGATAAACACGGCCCTAATTAACCTTTACCAAAGTTTCTGCAGCCCATGATAAAAGTGTAATGGGTTCAAGACTTCAGGAGTCCTGGGTGCCTTAAACAACAAAGTCTAGGGAAGTTAGGTTCTCTTATCAAAGATGAAATTCCCCCCCTCCTTTTTTTTTTGGCCACGGAGCCGGCTTGCAGGATCTTAGTTCCCCGATCAGGGAACTAAGCCTGGGCCTCGGCAGTGAAAGTGCGGAGTCCTAACCATTAGACTGCCAAGGAATTTCCAAAGATGAAACTCCTAAATGGCAGTGTGGGAAAGAGTGCAAGCCTTCTGACCTACCTGACAGAACCCTGGTAAGGCCAGCTTCTGTCCAGTCCCTTGCCTTTGGACATTTCATTTGGGGACACTAGAGGAGCCTACCTCCCAGCAGACCATCTTCAGTAGCTGGGCAGCTACAGCAGTCTCCATCGTTGCAGACCAAATCTAAACCCTTCCATGTGGCACGCAGGTTCCACCTCATTCAGGAACCGTCTATGCTCTCCCCACATATTCTGACCCGTGGTTTCTACCTCTGCTCCCCTCCCCTCGACGCCACTACATACATACCGCCTCTTCACTACTTTCCCTGAGATGGCTTCGCCCCACCATCCCACGTGGGCTTGCGCTTTAGGGGCACCCTCCAGTTCTCCTCACCGTGTCATACTTAATACCAGTGTTATGCTCACCCTACCAAACAAATGACCTACACAGTGTTCATTCCTTTCCAATAAGCGGTAGGCTGAATAACAGCCCCCCCAAAGATGTCCAAGTCCTAGTCCCCAGAAACCGTGAATATGCTGCCTTCCGTGTCAGCCTGATTAAATTAAGCCTCTTGAGATGGTAAAATTATCTGGGGGTTGTCAGCGTGGGCCCAACGTAACCACAGGGTCCTCATAAGAAGCAGCAGGAGGGTCAGAATCAGAGATGGAAATGTGACAACGAAGCAGAGGTCAGAGAGAGAAGGAGAGAGAGAGACTGGAAGAGGCCACATGGCTGGCTTTAAAGATGGAGGAAAGGGCCATGAGCAGGCCGTCTCTAGAAGCTGGAAAAGGCAAAGAAATAGATTCTCCCCTAGAGCCTCCAGAAGAAATGCTTCTGAGCTCCAGACCTGTAAAAAACTAAATTTGTCACTAAGTTGGTGGTAATTTGTTACAGCAGCAATAGGAAACTAATACAGTCCTTTAACGTATACAAGTTTAACCTCCTCCATCATTTCGTATATGCATCTCCTCTCAGAAACTAAAGTGTGGGCTCCTCACGCACAAGGACTAGATCTTCTTCTCTAGCACCATCGGAGTTCAGCACAATGGCAATTTGGATCAAGCGTTCCATCATTACATCTCCCTGGATTTTAATCAAAAACTAACAGAGGAGACCCAGGGACTGGTCGGTGGGCCTACAAGAAGTAGAGGGTCTCTGAGACCAAGTCGCAGACGGAAGGGGAGAGGGGCAGTTGCCTGCTCTGAGGCCAAGGTATGCTGTGTCCAAGCTCACCTCTCACCTGATACAGGGCCGGTACCTCTCTTCAGCATCAGGGCAGCGTGAGGATGGAATCTACAATGGTGAAAGCATTAAGCAGTCCTAGAAATATGTAGATATTTTCTAGTTTGTTTGTTTGTTTTTGCGGTACGCGGGCCTCTCACTGTTGTGGCCTCTCCCGTTGCGGAGCACAGGCTCTGGACGTGCAGGCTCAGCGGCCATGGCTCACGGGCCCAGCCGCTCCGCGGCATGTGGGATCTTCCCGGACCGTGACACGAACCCGTGTCCCCTGCATCGGCAGGCGGACTCTCAACCATTGCGCCACCAGGGAAGCCCCTCTAATTTTTTTAACTTGTTTTTTTCCACCAGTAAAATAAGGTCTATATTACTTCCACTAGGAAAAGAACATTCTTATACCTTCAGGTGTGATCATGACACTTAAGTCCTGCCTCTGAGCCTCACACTAACATTGACCAGCTCTCCTCACAGAAGCCCTACTCCTGAGACGGGGCAGGTGGCATGGTGGCTGACGGTGCGGGCTGGCTCTGGACTTGAATCCCAGCTCTGCCAGTCCCCAGTGACGTGACCTTGAATGCGTCCTGTCTCTGTAGACTGGAGGTAACAGCGGCATCCACTTCACACGGGTACTGTGGAATTTCTGGAGCTAACGGGTCGGGTAGGGGGTGCAGCACACAGCCCATGGGAGAAAGCAGCCCTCGATAGTCCCAGGCTCTGATAAAGAGGCCTCTGCGAACTCTGGCACCCAGGGCAGAGGCTGGAAACGAAAGGTGAACTCTGTCATGGGCGGGGGGCGGGGGGGGGCCTCCCTTTTAGGGACAGCTGCTCTTTAATAGTCACGGTCTCTCCCAAACCTCAGCATCAAAGACAACACGAGCCCACGGACAGCATTTTACACCCATTTTGCTTCGCAGGGCCTGGCTGCTGACACTACCCTCTTCCCGAGGTGCTTTTTGAGGCACTGCTGCTGTGGCCTTTGAGCACAGTAACCCGGCCACGGAGACCTGTGGTACCCCAAGCTTGTAAAATAAGTTACTCTTGGCTTTCCCAGGAAAAACTGCAGTCTGTCCAAAGATCAAGCAATTGAACGGTGAGGTGAAATAACCTTTGCCTCTCCATTTTTCCATTACCCATCTTGTGCCTGTCATGTTTTCCCCCTTCTCTGGTTTCAAAACGCACTCTTTTGAACACACCCTGTATTTATCGCCCATCTCCACATATTTTTAGTTAATGTTTCATGAGAGTATCTATTGGTGGATTTCACGTTTCCCACTGCAGGTTTACCCTCACGCTTGAGTCCACAGGTAAAGAGAAAAATAAGAGGCGAGAGATGTGACTTGCAGAGGTGAGCAAGTGAAAACATAAGAGGACCAACGGGGTGTTTTTCCCGTTCTGTCAGCGTTTACCACAAGCCTAAGTTCTGACAACAAGCAGCACTGGGCCTGTTTTAATCAGAGGTCTTCCCTTGAAACTAGAGATTTGTAGCCTAAAAGACTGTTAACCAATACTGTTCCAAATGTTTTTCTTAGGGTTCATTTTATATACACACATGCTCACACACACGTGTGTTCATATATACATTTCATGTGTTGTATACAACATATATTATCTCATACAATATATACTTGTTAAAATCATATAGTTATATATTATATTGTTATTAAGATCACATATAGTTATTAAAATCATTTCTTCAGTAGACTCAAGAAATAAAACAACTACCATGTTGATTTTAGCTCACAAGCGGTAATTTGAGAGAACAGATAATTTAAGATGCTATTTCAACAACTGGGGAGATGTGAGTACGGGCTGTGATCATGGCATTGTGGTTGTGTAAGAGAATGTCCTTGTCCTTACAAGATAAGATGCTGAGTTATTTAGGGGGTTAGTGTCTGGATGTCTGTAACTGATTCTCAAATGGTTGGAGTTGGGGGGGTCATCCATAGAAAGAGAAAGCAAATGTGGAAATGTTACCGATTAGTGAATCTGGGCAAAAGGTGGGTTGGTATTCATTGACTCTTCCTGCAAATTTTCTGTAGATTTGAAATTTTTTTAAAAAGATGCTGGCGGAAAAAGATATTTTCATGACTGTTCAACAAAAGCCTCCTTCCTCCCAGGTAAGACAGAGCATAAGTATAAAAACCCGAGAAATTCTCTAAAATCTTGATTAAAATACATTGCCAAAATCAGAACATTTTTGTGTAAATCTTACAGCTAAAAGCAAAATGCCTATCTTTACTCTAAGAAGTGAGTTAATACATAGTCAGTACTGATGCATACCAATGTCAAATAATCTGCAATAAAAGCAAGAATAACATACACAAGACAGCTAAGGTGCATGGACTGATCAGGACTCAGGACTGGTGGCAGCTTTTAAGGAACTCTATATATAAGATTTCACATTTGTTCTCCAAGGTAAATAAGGCCTTCGAATTTTAGAACTGAAAAGCCTCAGAGAGAAATACAGTCCAATACTTTAATCCTGAATTTGTCTGCAATATAACAAAGGGCCATAGAAAACTAAATATAGAAAAGGTCCATAAAAAGTGTGGACATATACAAGTATTTAAAAGCTGATAAGTGCTTTTAAAGTTGATCTGGAACCCCCTTTTGTGAGTTACAATCAGTATCGGATCAATGTTCCCAGGAAATGTCCTAATTCTTTCATAGAACTCTTTCTAAGAGAAATAAATTTAGTCTCCAATTTTAAATCCTGGCAGTTCCAAAAGTTTGAAGTAATTCCAATTGAATAAAAGTAAGTCAAGGGTTTTCACGAGTTTTTAGAATGATTAACAAAATAGATTTGGCAAGGAAAAGAAATAAAAAGCACATATGCGAACAACAAATAATGAAAAAGTTGAAAAATGACCATGCTATTTGGCAATCTTGCTTTGCCAAATGAAACCACAAATAATTGTGTATCTTCCCCCGACTTCTTAAACCTGCTTCTCAATGATATTTTATTCATTCATTCAGTTATTCAAAAATTTAACCACCTAGGGACTTCCCTGGTGGCACAGTAGTTAAGAATCCACCTGCCAATGCAGGGGACACGGGTTCGAGCCCTGGTCTGGGAAGATCCCACATGCCGCAGACCGACCAAGCCCGTGCGCCACAAGTACTGAGCCAGCACTCTAGACCCCACGAGCCACAACTACTAAGCCCGCACGCCACACCTACTGAAGCCCGTGCACCTAGAGCCCATGTTCCGCAACAAGAGAAGCCACCGCAATGAGAAGACTGCGCACCGCAACGAAGAGTAGCCCCCGCTCACCACAGCTAGAGAAAAGCCCACGCGCAGCAACTAAGACCCAACACAGCCAAATTATTTATTTATTTATTTATTTATTTATTTATAAAAAGTGGATGTTCATTAAAAAAAAATTTAACTACCTTATATGTACAAAACATCAGAGGGACTTCACAGGCTACAAGGCAATTCTTTAAACTACGTAGTGTTTGATTATCTATTTCAGCATTTTTTTCTTGATGTGCAGAAAATTATTTTTTTCAAGCCTAAATATGCAACTAAATTGAAAAACAACAACCCTCCGTATTTTAGCTTTCTGAAATGTGAACAGTGAGCAAATATCCTAGTTCCACATTGTAGGGAAAATGTAATCTAAGGGGTAAAGAATCCAAGCTTATACTTGGGACTCTGAACCATTAAGCAACTGTTGAGGTGGCCCTTTATTGGATCTTGCCCTTAATTATGAAGCTCATGCAGTCTTAGGCTTGGGTTTCAAAAACCATTAATAATTACCCTTAAATGGCAAACAAAAGGAAAATTTCATCATCAGGGTGGTGTAGGTGTAAAGACTATAAAAGTCGCAGGATCCTGCTCAGCTTCTCACACTCCTATTTGATTCTTCCAGCTGCCTCACTGCTGGACGACCAGGTAAGTGTGATTTTCGTACTACCTGTAGCTGCTTCTGCTTCCTTTCAGAATGGTGTGAAAGATCACGGTCTAGAGAAAAAGTGGGTTTGTGCCATCTAAAGATATTACCAGTAACTTAAGAGGCTAGAAGCTGTGGTCAGGTTTCTTCAAGACCACAGCCTACAGAGTGCAGAACAGGTACCTAAAAAGTGAAAAATGTCATAATTACTAGTAAAAGTATTTGGCTCCAAAGACTATCTTCTAACAGATATACTCCAAAAACAGACATTTAACAACCTATCTAAGATGATTATTTTTATTTATTTATTTTTTTTGCGGTACGCGGGCCTCTCACTGTTGCGGCCTCTCCCGTTGCGGAGCACAGGCTCCGGACGCGCAGGCTCAACGGCCATGGCTCACGGGCCCAGCCGCTCCGCGGCATGTGGGATCTTCCCGGACCGGGGCACGAACCCGCGTCCCCTGCATCGGCAGGCGGACTCTCAACCACTGTGCCACCAGGGAAGCCTGATGATTTTTTTTTTTTTTTTTTTTTTTTTGCGGTACGCGGGCCTCTCACTGTTGTGGCCTCTCCCGTTGCGGAGCACAGGCTCCGGACTGATGATTATTTTTAAAACACGTTTTCAGTCACTGGTACATTGTGATTCCCACAGTTCCCGCCCCCTCTCTCCTCCTCCTCCTCTTTATCTTCCCCTCTCCCCTTTTCTTTATTCTCTCTCACCTATGCCAAGGAAACAGCCCAAAAGCACTCAACTCCTGCTGGCAATCATCAGTATAAAATACTTCACCTTTTTGGTAAGTTCATTTCTTTCCCAATTTACAGGACACCAAAATGAGTACAAACAAGTTTCCTGAAGAACTGAAGAGCATTTTTGAAAAATACGCAGCCAAAGAAGGTGATCCAAACCAGCTGTCGAAGGAGGAGCTGAAGCTATTGATTCAGACTGAATTCCCCAGTTTACTGAAAGTGAGTATACCACCACAGAGCCCGCTGATGGGGCGGCGATGGTGGGAAGGGAGGAGAGAAGAGAGGAAAGGACGCGGGGAGAGGCTGAGGTCCACGACGAGACGGATCAGAGCTCCATCTGAGGCGGAGCGCCCAGCAGCCCAGGCATGGGCATCACCGGAGGGAAGGCGCTTGAATGTGTGCTTTCCTGCCCTGAGGGCAGGCCACATTTCAGAAGGCAAGTTCCTAGAAAGCATGGACTACGCCTTCTATTGCCCACAGCCTTGACTCAGAACTCCCCAGGACCAGCCATAGTAAACAGAAGCCATGATCGCACTCTTACCGAGCTAGGCCTGGAAGACCCGCAGGTTGCCAAGCAAACACACTAAGGCCTTCAGCCTGGATTCAGCACCCCTGTGCCAGGCTTTAGGAAAACAACGAGGCCTGTACGGTTATAGGAGCTGGACTTGGATGTGCTCCTCTGTAATAGGTAGGATCTCTCAACTAGACCAACGCTTACTTGGCAGTCTGTTAAGAAAACCGGCCTCATGCTGATAAATTGCCCTCTGGCGACACCCATTTCTATTTCAAAAGCATTTACATTTGTGCTAATGAGCAACCATGAGTTTCTAAACAACTTTCAGGAAAGGATTACATTTCCTCAGCCATAAAGTTTCTGATCAAAGCCATCCCAGAGTTATCAACATCAAAATGCGTCTAGAGGCAATAAGGAATAGGGAAAGGTTAATTCTCTTTGCTCCAATACACTCTCTTTCCCTTGTAACTAAAAACCATCTTCAAAATGGAAGCAACTGTGCAACTATTTGACTTGGTCCCTACTTAGCTCTAACTTCAGAATTTGGTTCTCAGTTTTTAACCAGAAATGTCCCTTCTGTCAATATGACATATGAGAAGGTTTCTAGTTTTAGTTGTTGAGGTTTCTGTTTTTAGTACTAAAAAGTGAAGTAGCTGAATTCGATAACCTTATAATCGATATTGTCTTATAGTTAAAATGTGAAATAACTTAAAAAGTTAAAGGTACTAGCAGAAAAAGAGACTTTCTAATCAAAAATAAAAACCAGTGTTTCTGGGCTTCCCTGGTGGCGCAGTGGTTGAGAGTCTGCCTGCTAATGCAGGGGACACAGGTTCGAGCCCTGGTCTGGGAGGATCCCACATGCCGCGGAGCAACTAAGCCCGTGCGCCACAACTACTGAGCCTGCGCGTCTGGAGCCTGTGCTCCGCAACAAGAGAGGCCGCGATAGTGAGAGGCCCGCGCACCGCGATGAAGCGTGGCCCCCGCTTGCCACAACTAGAGAAGGCCCACACACAGAAATGAAGACGCAACACAGCAAAAACAAACAAATTAATGAATAAACTCCTACCCCCAACATCTTCAAAAAAAAATGTTTAAAAACAAAACAAAACAAAACAAAAACCAGTGTTTCTGAGAAAGATTCAACTTTTCAAAAAAAAACAAAAGGAAGAAAAATAATAATAGGAATAATAGAAAATAATAAAAAGAAGAAAAATAATAATCTGACAGGGAAGCCTAGGCAATCTATTCAAACAATTTGTTTTTAAATAAGGTAAGATTGGTGAATTTTTCTGTATTTTTCTATATTTTATGTATTTCCTATAAAAAGCACATATGGGGCTTACCTGGTGGCGCAGTGGTTGAGAGTCCGCCTGCCGATGCAGGGGACATGGGTTTGTGCCCTGGTCTGGGAAGATCCCACATGCCGCGGAGCGGCTAAGCCCGTGAGCCATGGCCGCTGAGCCTGCGCGTCCGGAGCCTGTGCTCCGCAACGGGAGAGGCCACAACGGTGAGAGGCTCACGTATGGCAAAAAAAAAAAAAAAAAAGCACATATGACTTTTCTAATTAAGATAAAGGTAGGAAGACTAATGGTAAGTTGTGAAAAATCTACTTATCAAGTCATGTACTGATTACATTTCCATATGGATTTCTAAGCTATACTGTTTACATCACATCACCTTGTATGGTTTAGAATGTAGCAAATGCTTCAGGAAAACAGTGCTTGGTATTTATAAAACAGATGCTAAATAACTAACACAGTTTGGTCTTGTGAGCATAGCTAAGTGCCAAGTGTCTTTACAGGAATCTTAGGGATTAAAGCATACCTTGATGTAGAGATTTGTTGCACAACAATGTGAACATACTTAACATTACTGAACCGTATACTTAAAAATAGTTAAGATGGGGAATGTTATCTTATGCGATTTTTACCACAATTTAAAAAAATTTTTTGAAGCTGACTTATAAACTAAACTGTTATTTCAATAGGTTTCCTGGGTACTATTTTGCCACAGAGACTCCTAACCTGAAAGTCAGAGTTGTGGCTCAGAACAAGTCTCCCTGAAATATGCCACTTCAGCATGAAGATTACTTGGAACTAAAAAAAATCAAAACCCAAAGATTCAGGGAAAACTCTTTACCTCCCACTCAGCTGCCTAAATTTATACTGCAAAGAACAGAGCTCTTCTTTTACCAGGAAGAGAGCTCTTGCTAGAGATTCCTTTTGTCCTAAGAAATTTATCTGTATAACAGGCCAAACTTTTGTTTTCCAAACATCTCTGCCTACATCTGAATGGCCTTCCTTCCTTTTGTAGCCTTAGCCCAGGATGTTATATAAGCCTCAGTTACCTGGCTGCCCTTTGGGTATCATACTTTTATGGGGTACCCTGTACGTATGTAATTAAACTTGTTTTTCTCCTGTTGATCTATGTCAATTTAATTAATAGACCAGCCAAAGAACCCAGAAGGGAAGAAGGGAAAATTTTCCACCCCTACAGCAGAGACAAAAATTAATTCTGCTTAATTCACTACAGGAATACCAGTAGTCAAAAGGGAGTTGAGCTGAACATGATCTGATGTAACAAGCAGTGGTTCTCTGAGTAGTCAGTCCTGGACCAGCAGCATCCACACCGCCCAGGAACCTGTTGGAAATACAGATTCTCAGGTCCCACCCCAAGCCTAGTGAATCGGAAGCTCTGGGAGTAGGACCACCCATCAGTTTGGGTTTACTAAGGTCAGCATGCCCACCTGGTGATTCTGACGCATGCCAAAGTGTGAGAACCACTGAGCCAAAGTCATCCTGCATAGCATAGCAGTGGGCTGCAACCCGGGGTTTGCGAAAAAACTAGGGTGGTTGCTAATTAAGGGGTTGAGCTCTGGAGTCAGTGTTTGAACCCCAAGCCCTCTACTTACCAGCTGGGGGCGCTGAGCAAGTCAGCGGGTGTCTCAAAGCCTCAGTTTCCTCATCTGCAAAGTGGCTCTCCCCCCCACGGCAGCTGGGAGAATTGCACAGGATAAGGAAAAGCTCTGGCACGGGGCTGGCCCATGGCAAGCCTAGGATCACATGCTGGTCCAGCTCTGGGGCTGGATGCCAAACCAGCTACCAGGGAAATCTTGGAGCAGGGCCCCTCGGCAGTCAAGTAAAGCCCTGGGACTTCTTCTCAAAAGAATGATTTAGATTTAGTTTACATAGGAAACCAATTATTTTAAAATACACATTAGCAATTTTAAAATAATAAATGTATGATATAGTTTTTTTTAAAAAAAGGGTAGGCAGTTCTGTGACATGAAGCAATACTACAACTAAAGTTGGTTTTTTCATCTCTGTCAGTAACATATGACTGAAAACTCGGTTGCCTTCTAGGAACACAGACCCAGTGTCTCTAATTCGGAAAATGTGCAGCAGTAACTGAATCATTTTCTCTCCTCTCTCCTATCCCATCCTTTTTGTCTAAAACCAGGGTCCAAGCACCCTAGATGACCTCTTTCAAGAACTGGACAGGAATGGAGATGGAGAAGTTAGTTTCGAAGAATTCCAGGTGTTAGTAAAAAAGATATCCCAGTGAAGGAAAAAACAAAACAGATCATTCTAAGAACCGAAAGAAGAGTGCCTGGGATGTGGCCCTATTCTGTATGAAACCACCATTGTCTCCACTTAATTCTTTGCAATTGTAATGATCAAGCAGTGAGGTCTAATTACTGAATAAAGAAATCCTTAGACATGTCTTCCCTTGTCAAGTACTGACCCCTGTAGCTTACTAGATTTGAAAGTAACCTTAATTTGATGCATCTAATTTATGGATTTATAAAGAAAAAAAAAAAAGGCCCAGAATAGTTCCACGATCTTGACCAAGACCACAAAGATGGTGGCGGAGAGTTGGAAAGAATTCTGACGAGTCAAACCAACTCCCTCCCTCCACTCGTCCACCAGAATAACCCCCTCCCTGCTGTCCCTCCGCAGCCACGCAGGGCTCACATCATTCCCAACATCAACTCGTATTTCACTCTAGTCAATGGCTATGGAGAAACAGACTTCATAAAACAGACACTTGTCTTTAAAGTCATCTCCCAGCACTGGCTGTGCCTCTTGAATCAATGACCCTTTGGGGGAGCAAAAGGAATGTATGTCCAGAGAGTCAGTTCCATTCCATCACTGAGGGGATGGCCTTGGTTCTAGTATGTGATGTGGAAAATAAAAGGGACAGGAAGGCATAGGGCCCTCCAGCTCTGGCATCCTGCGATGCTGGGACGCTGGGTATCTGAGAAACAGCTAGTCCTCAGGTTCTACTAGTTGAATCCAGCTGGGGGGAGGGAAAGAGGGAGGAGCGTGGGAGAGGAGTAACTTTCTTCTGCCCCTTACCAGACAGTTAAAATGGCAAAGTTAAATCAGTCTAAGTTGGCCACGGCAGCCCACCACAGCAGTGCCCTGGAAGCCAGGTCTTTATCCTGACCACCACTCTCCCCTCCTCGGAAACACCCACAAATCATCAGCACTGCACCCATTCCCTTTGACCAGCATCTCAACCTTTCTGTTCATTATCACCCTCCTAATGAGCCTTGTTAGACATTCTTTTCCCAACTGCCCCTCCAACAAAATTTTAATTCCACATATACATTGTGTGTATACCTGTTTATGTACCACATTCATATCTGTGCTTTAGACATGGTGTAAGATGGTTTTTTGACCCACCACCGCCCCCTCAAAAGCAATTTTAACCCCTGTGGTGTAAGCACATAGGGTAGCACGTCCCCAGAGGAAGAAAACCAGGCATGGCTGGTTTTTTTGACATAAGAGAACCCATTTTTGGCCTAAGCCATTTTGTGATCTAAGCCTGGCCGTAATGCTTGTCCTTGAACAGGTCTCAGTAATTAATGACCTTAAGGAAACAATGAAGGAACAAATGACTGTTATCAGGCAAGAGAAGTAACAAGAGCAAAGATAATATATCACTTGTAAAGACCCCCAGTTCTGTTTCAGCAGTAAAGACTAGCCTGAAGCACTCAACCACCAGATCAACTGGCACCTAAGGGATGATAATGTTGACCTTTTCTGACCCTTGTGACTTCAATCAACTAAAGCTTGGACTGTGTGGACCACCCAAACCCCTTCGTGAATATGCATGTACCCTCAGCTTAAAACTTCCCCAGTTTTCAGGGAGACACTGCTTTGGGAAAGATCCCCGGTGTTCTCCTTACTTGCTGCAAGTAATAGATCCTTCCTCCTCCCACTCTCTGGCTTGGTTGCATCTTTTGGCTCAACACCCACGAAGAGGTGAACCCAGTGTTGGGGTAACATTGGGAGCAATAGCGCATGCCTTTGAACAATGTTCTTCGATGTTTTTATTTTTAACTCATGCTCTAGAGCCAAAATCGCCACACGTTACTTTCTGTAGTTGACATCAGAAAGGTATGGGATTATTTCCACTTTCAAAATGCAGGAAATGACAACCTTGAATGGTTTTAAAACTACACAAGCCCTCCTGAAGATTCTGCTATGACCTTACTCTCAAGCTGAGAAAAACTGCCTGAAAAGTACTGCCTTTGAGTCAGTTTTTTTAACCTAACATATTTGAAGTGTGTGCTGGGTATGTCAGTCAAGTTGGCTGCTGTAATTTTCTCAGTGGCTTCAACTGTGCACTTGAAGGCACTCCAAGGTGGGCACACACCCACTCCCCACCTCGTTCACCCTGTAGGGGAGCAGAATTTGCCCCCCTATGTCTCTTTGGCATATTAATTCTTTTAAGCTGGTTATTTTCTAAGAAACAGCAGACATGGGAGAAACGCTGAAAACCAAGTAGAAGTTACCCTTTTGTAAGAAACATTTACATGCATAAGGAAAATCTCCATTTGTAAGGGTGTCTCCTTGACTGTACCAAGAAGTGGAGGATGACCAAATCTCTAGAAACTTAATCAATGGAGAAGGCAAAGGCTTACATCTGCATGAAAAGCTCACCCTTGTTTACCATGCTTTTCCTGGTCACCTCCCATAACTGACTCCCCACTGTCCACACCCTCTTTTGTCTTTAGCCAAAGATGGTATTCAAGGTGAAAGCCTTCTCTCCCATGTATTCATGTTATTCAACTTTTGTGTGATTTTCTCCTGTTAATCTGTCTCATGTCCATTTAATCCTTAGACCAGCCAGAAGAACCTAGAAGGGTAGAGGAAAATGTCTTCCTCCCCAGCAACCCATAGAGCAGGCAGGGGGCTGTCCATAGGCTGAGGAGTTGCATCTCAGATAGGCAAGTCCTGGTGATGTAAGAATCTAGAACAAGGCCAGCCAGGGTGACCCAAAGTGGGCCAGGCATAAATGAGCTAGGCAGTAGATAGTGACTTGAGGGCAAGGTCGGGGGAGGTCATATATTTAAATTTGCTTGAACATGAGCTAAAAAAAAAAATCTCTGAAAGGACACAGAAGAAACTGAGGCAGGAGATAGGTGGGCTCCAGGCTAGGCATTTACAACTGGCCTCCTGTTCACACTTCCTGGGGTAAGAAGAAGATGAGCTCCAGGCCAGACAATCATTACCAGCCCCCGGTTTACATTTCCTGGGGCAAGAGACAAACGGGCTCCAGGACTACACATTTATGACCGGACTCCTGTCTATATTTTGAGATCTGCACCTCGATATAAGAAACAGGAACAGGATAGATAACCGGACACTGGACACTTTTATGGCAGAGACAGAGAGGGGCTAAACCCTGTTAAAAGATTGAGAGGTCATACATTTCCCATCCTTGGGGCAAGGGAGACACTACGCATGCACAAAAGCCTTCACAGGGTCAAAAAGGCAGGAGATGCCAGACCATAGTAAGTCCTGCTACCTCCCTCCCAGAGGCCTTTGCGATGAAAGCCATCTTGACTGAGGGGTGCACGTACACCCAGGGGAAGGTCCAGAGACAAATTAGCCATGGGGTCAAAACAATACGATTGACCAAGAAGAAGACAAAGACCCGGAAGACTGCCCCCTCATAAAGGGTTTAAACTTCCCAAAGGCCCGACTCTCATGACTCTCTCACTGAGTTCGCCTGTGCTTCCTTCCGCATGTACTCTGCTTTTCCAGTAAACTTTTCACTTTTCTCTTTACCTTCTGCCTCCTCACCTGCATTCTTTCTTGACAAGGCAGGCAAGAACTAGGGACCCAGGCCCTAGCTGCTGGCCCCTGTGATCCAGTGGTTAGGACTCCCGGTCCCGGAACTAAGATCTTGCTTCCAGCTACTGCTCGCTGCCGCTTACTGACGCCTGTGATCAAAATCAAAACTAGTATCAGTGGTCACATGTTAGTATGAAACCGAGTCCCCCTAAAACTGAATTCCCCTGCCGAGTTTATGATTAACCTCTCTATTAAAACCTTTTTCCCCTTTCTCATCCCCTCTGACCTCAATCCTGTGCTAACTGAACAATGATCAACCAGAGTCAGAGGACTAAAAGTGCTCTTGTCCATAACATCCTTAACAAACTCAGGCTGTTTCTCCAGGGCAGGATGAGCTAACAGACTGCCCCCCTCCCCAGGTCATGGACAACCTGGCCAAAGACTCATAAACCTTAGGCATCCTGACTCTTGAAACTGCGATTAACAAATGTCACAAGACAATGATTAGCCCCACCTTCTTTGTCCTTCCCCTTTAAAAACCCCGTAACTCGAAGACCAAATTGGAGGGGATCTGAGGCTCACCTCCCACTCCCTTTCTTGGCACCCTGCAATAAACCCTTACTTTGCTGCAAATACCCGCTGTCAGAGTTTGGCTTTCTGAGCAGCGAGCACTCAACCCCTTGCTCGGTTTCAAGGAAAGGACTGGGCAGATGAGGGACAGAGGTGTGAAAGCCACTTCTCACTTCATATTTTATTGTACATTTTTGGTTTTTCAACCCTGTAAATGTGTGTCCCATCAAAAAGCATAAAAGAAAATTTTAAATAAAAAGAAAACATTTGTGGGCTTCCCTGGTGGCGCAGCGGTTGAGGGTCTGACTGCCAGTGCGGGGGACACGGGTTCGAGCCCTGGTCTGGGAGGGTCCCACATGCCGCGGAGCGACTGGGCCCATGAGCCACAACTGCTGAGCCTGCGCGTCTGGAGCCTGTGCTCCGCGACAGGAGAGGCCGCAGCGGTGCGAGGCCCGCGCACCGCAATGAGGAGTGGCTCCAGCTCACCGTAACTAGAGAAAGCCCCCACACAGAAACGAAGACCCAACACAGCCAAAATAAATAAATAAATAAATAAAATTTTAAAAAAAGAAAACATTTGTAAAATACCATATTGTTGCTTTTCATAATGAGCCTCTTTTCATCCTCTTTCTTATTTGGAATAGTCAGAACATACAACCGTCTAAATTTTGGGAAGTGCATATTGGAACCTATTTCAAACACTCAGAAATTTAACCAGAAAAAAAGAAAAATGAGTTCTAACCCTTCCATCAAGAAACAAAGGAGATTTTTATACACCATCAGGGAATATTTAAACACAATCTGTATCATTCTAATTCATACAAGAGCATTCTCATAGCATCAAAAGCCTTAAACATTTCTAATGACTAGTTATATTCCACTGTAGGGATACCGCTTAATGGTCTCAACTATTTCCCCACTGTGGGGCATTTAAATTACTATCATTTCTGATTCTTCTAACTAATGTTATAGTGAATACCTGTTCACTTCTTTGTCAACATATCAGATTCCTTAGGAGAATTTCGGAGAAGTAAATGTCTAAGTCAGAGGGTATGAATATTTTTATGCTTTGTGAAAGAGACCACCTAGTTGACTTCCAAAAGGTTGTATTGATTCATATTGCTACAAACAGGCAGGAGAGCATCAACTTCACTCCCCAGACAGCATTCATCAGTCTCATTTTAACTACTTCATTAATCGCAACAGTACATATCTTTTATTATTTCTGGTTTTTATGGGAATCCCCCACTACAGATGGTACCCAAATTACAATGCTTCAACTTTCCATTTCTCAGCTTTAAGATGGTACAAAAGCAATGTGCATTCGGTAGAAACTGTACTTCAATTTTTGAATTTTGATCTTCTCCTGAGCTTGAGATATGCAATATAATCCTCTCGTCATGCTGGGTGGTGGCAGCCACAGCTCCCCGTCAGCCGTGCAATCACGAGGGGGAACAACTGATACATGTACAACCATTCTGCACCCAGACAACCATTCTGTTTTTCACTTTCAGTACAGTATTCAATAAATTATGAAACAGAGCAGGACCCTGCGAGGCCCTCCTGGGTACAAGCCCCTCCTTGTCTCCTGTTGCTTGTTTGTAGAAAAAGCTTTTGTCGCCTAGACCTTCCCCGGGTTCCAAAGAGCAGACCCAGTTAATGATTAGAGAAGTGGAAAATGTAGAAACAAAGGAAAGCAATCAAACAAGAAAAGTACTACTAGCTTAAACAACAGAGTCACAGGACTCCTAGTTCCTCCCGAAGGGATATAGACAACGATCTGACACATATCTTTGAGTTGTTCTGCAGAAACTAAGCAGAAGACGTTGACTTCACAGGGTCTGCACACAGACCCCAGACTGGTTGGAACCAGAAGACTGATGATTGAGAT
This sequence comes from Orcinus orca, assembly GCF_937001465.1. NCBI lineage: Eukaryota > Metazoa > Chordata > Mammalia > Artiodactyla > Delphinidae > Orcinus > Orcinus orca. Next base: position 14,064,824 of record NC_064580.1, read on the forward strand.
TCCTGAAACACCACCCTGTTACCTCACCACCAACCAATCAGAAAGAACGTCCATGAGCTGATCAGGCACCCTACGACCCTCTCCCATAATGTTGCCTTTAAAAACCCTTGCCTAAAAGCCATTGGGGAGTTTGGGTCTTTTGAGCACTAGCTGCACGTTCTCCTTATTTGGCACCCTGCAATAAACGCTGTCCCGTCCTTCACCACAACCCGGTGTCAGCAGACTGGCTTTGCTGTGCATCGGGCAGGTGGACCCAAGTTTGGTTCAGTAACAATTTCATGAGATTTGTAACACTTTATTATGAAATAGGCTTTGTGTGAGATGGTTCTTCCCAACTGTGGGCTAATGTAAGTGTTCTGAGCACATTTAAGGTAGGCTAGGCTAAAATATGATGTTCAGTAGGTTAGGTGTATTAAATGCATTGACTTCCAATATTCAGGACACAACCCCATCATAAGTCAGGGATGATCTTTATTCTCCCACTGAGTTTATGGTTGGGTACTGTTTTGTAAAAGATATTCTTTCTCTTGTTTGAAGCACCCTGTCAAGTTTGTTATGAGATTGTGAGCACCAGGGTGTAGATACTGTACGCTGCCTATTGAGTGTCTATGGTGATACGGGGGTTCACTCTTTTGTTTGAACAGTATGATGTGTTAATCAATTTAATTCCCGGGATAAACACACTATCCATTCATGACTGATTATCCCTTAACACTATTAAATTAGACATTCTAAAATTTTATTTAAGGTTTTTACATCTTTATTAATAACCGATATTAGTCTATAGCTTGGAGTTTTATTTTTTGTTGTATGTGCTTTCTTGAGTTCTAATGTTTAGGTCATGCTAGCTTCCCATTTTCGCCTATGGTTTCGATCTCAATCAGCCTCTCACAAAGTAAATATACACAATCTCTTTCAATTCCAACATACGTAAAGCACCTACTACAGGCAAGGTATTATACAAGATGCCATAAGAGATACAAATTGTCAGACCTCTGAGATCCTAAGTCAGTGATTCTGAGATCAGGCGAGGGAAAGGCTTAATCTAAGAAGTAGTATTTCAACTGGGATTTGTAGGAGCAACGCTGAAGACAACGTGCAGAAAAGGGGCAGCACTGGGCATTGAAAAAGAGAGGAAACACAACAAATAAACATCATGTGGTTAAGAAGGAAGACATTTTCCTCTACCCTTATAAGGTCTTCTGGATGGTCTAAGAGTTAAATTGACATGAGACAGATTAACAAGAGAAAATCAAAGTTTAATAACACGTATACATGGGAGAGACCCAGGAAAACTGAGTAACTCACCAAAATGGCCAAAACCCTAACCTTAAATACCAACTTCAGCCACAGACAAGAGGATGTTGAAGGTGGGTAGAGTCAGTTATGGGAGGTGACTAGGAAAAGCACAGTCAACAAGGGCAAGACTGTGATGCAGATTTGTGCACTGCCTGAAGTCTCTTCTCCCCTCTCATCCCTCCGTCTCCCACGGCAGCTGAATCCTCCTAAAGCAGCCATTTCTACTGAAAAGTCTTCACTAACGAGTACAGTATTTATCAATTACATAATATGTCAAGGTTGGCAGGTATTATCTTACTCATTCCCTGATTCTTCAGGATGAATTTTGACACTGACACTCAAGGACCTCCACAAATTCACACCAATCCCTTTTATTTCCTTCCACTTCTGTACAGGAGAGATGTGCTTTGGCCACGCTATTTTATGACAAAATCTTGGACATTCCAGCCTAGCATAAGCTTCCCCTGCCTTCAATGAACTCTCCAAGAGTGTCACAATCTTCCCTTCTTACTGTAATCCACAGTATTTCCCCCCTCTCACCACCCCTGACCCAGAATTCTTAAGTATCCAAGGTCTACCTGTGCTGTGCAATACCTGGGCCACTACACTAGGTGGCTATTGACATTAAAATCAATTAAAATTAAATAAAATTTACGGACTTCCCTGGTGGCAGAGTGGTTAAGAATTCACCTGCCAATGCAGGGGACATGGGTTCGAGCCCTGGGCCAGGGATCGATCACACATGCCGCAGAGTCACTAAGCCTGTGCACCACAACTACTGAGCCTGCGCTCTAGAGACCACGAGCCACAACTAACGAGCCCGCGTGCCACAAGTGCTGAAGCCCGCGTGCCTAGAGCCGGAGCTCTGCAACAAGAGAAGCCACCACAATGAGAAGCCAGCACACCGCAACAAAGAGTAGCCCCTGCTCGCCTCAACTAGAGAAAGCCCGTGCACAGCAGCGAGGACCCCACACAGCCCAAAATAAACTAATTAAATAAATTTTTTTTTAAATTAAATTAAATTTAAAATTCAGTTCCTTCACAGAAGAGAAGACACAGAGACACAGGAAGAGGAGGAAGCAATGTGACCAGGGTGATAGAGATAAGAGTGAAGTAGGCCCTGAACCAAGATGGCGGAGCAGAAGGACACGCTCTCACTCCCTCATGCGAGAACACCAGAATCACAACTAACTGCTGAACAATCATCGACAGGAAGACACTGGAACTCACCAAAAAAGACCCCACATCCAAAGACAAATGAGAAGCCACAGTGAGACAGTAGGAGGAGCACAATCACAATAACATCAAAGCCCGTAACTTCTGGGTGGGTGACTCACAGACTGGAGAACACTTACACCACAGAAGTCCACCCACTGGACTGAAGGTTCTGACCCCACGTCAGGCTTCCTAACCTGGGGGTCCGGCAATGGGAGGAGGAATTCCTAGAGAATCAGACTTTGAAGGCTAGCGGGATTTGATTGCAGGACTTTGACAGGACTGGGGGAAACAGAGACTCCACTCTTGGAGGGCACACACAAAGTAGTGTGCACATCAGGACCCAGGGGAAGGAGCAGTGACTGCATAGGAGACTGAACCAGACCTACCTGCTAGTGTTGGAGGGTCTCCTGCAGAGGCAGGGGGTGGCTGTGGCTCACCGTGAGGACAAGAACACTGGCAGCAGAAGTTCTGGGAAGTACTCCTTGGTGTGAGCCCTCCCAGACTCCGCCATTAGCCCCACCAAAGAGCCTGGTAGGCTCCAGTGTTGGGTCGCCTCAGGCCAAACAACCAACAGGGAGGGAACCGAGCCCCACCCATCAGCAGTCAAGCAGATTAAAGTTTTACTGAGCTCTGCCCACCAGAGCAACACCCAGCTCTACCCACCACCGTCCCTCCCATCAGGGAACCTGCACAAGCCTCTTAGATAGCCTCACCCACCAGAGGGCACACAGCAGAAGCAAGGAGAACTACAATCCTGCAGCCTGTGAAACAAAAACCACATTCACAGAAAGACAGAAAAGGTGACAAGGCAGAGGGCTATATACCAGATGAAGGAACAAGATAAAACCCCAGAAAAACAACTAAATGAAGTACAGACAGGCAACCTTCCAGAAAAAGAATTCAGAATAATGATAGTGAAGATGACCCAGGACCTTGGGAAAAAATGGAGGCAAAGAGTGAGAAGATGCAAGAAATGTTTAACAAAGACCTAGAAGAATTAAAGAACAAACAAACAGAGATGAACAATACAATAACTGAAATGAAAACTACACTAGAAGGAATCAATAGCAGAATAACTGAGGCAGAAGAACGGATAAGTGACCTGGAAGACAGAATGGTGGAATTCACTGCTGCAGAACAGAATAAAGAAAAAAGAATGAAAAGAAATGAAGACAGCCTAAGAGACATCTGGGACAACATTAAACGCAACAACATTCACATTACAGGGGTCCCAGAAGGAGGAGAGAGAGAGAAAGGACCCGAGAAAATGTTTGAAGACATTATAGTCAAAAACTTCCCTAACATGGGAAAGGAAACAGCCACTCAAGTCCAGGAAACGCAGAGAGTCCCACACAGGATAAACCCAAGGAGAAACATGCCGAGACACATAATAATCAAATTGGCAAAAATTAAAGACAAAAATTATTGAAAGCAGCAAAGGAAAAACGACAAATAACATACAAGGGAACTCCCATAAGTTTAACAGCTGATTTCTCAGCAGAAACTCTACAAGCCAGAAGGGATTGAAATGATATACTTAAAGTGATGAAAGGAAAGAACCTACAACTAAGAATACTCTACCCGGCATGATCTCATTCAGATTCCATGGAGAAATCAAAAGCTTTAGAGACAAGCAAAAGCTAAGAGAATTCAGCACCACCAAACCAGCTCTACAACAAATGCTAAATGAACTTCTCTAAGTGGGAAACACAAGAGAAGAAAAGGAACTCCAAAAACAAACCCAAAACAATTAAGAAAATGTTCAAAGGAACATGCACATCGATAATTACCTTAAACACAAATGGATTAAAGGCTCCAACCAAAAGTCACAGGCTTGCTGAATGGATACAAAAACAAGACCCATCTATATGCTGTCTACAAGAGACCCACTTCAGACCTAGGGACACATACAGACTGAAAGCGAGGGGATGGAAAAAGATATTCCATGCAAATGGAAATCAAAAGAAAGCTGGAGGGCTTCCCTGGTGGCACAGCGGTTGGGAGTCCGCCTGCCGATGCAGGGGACGTGGGTTTGTGTCCCGGTGCAACAAGATCCCACATGCTGCGGAGTGGCTGGGCCCGTGAGCCATGGCCATTGAGCCTGCACATCCGGAGCCTGTGCTCTGCAACGGGAGAGGCCACCACAATGAGAGGCCCGCGTACCGCAAAAAAAAAAAGAAAGCTGGAGTAGCAATACTCATATCAGATAAAATAGACTTTAGGGTCTTCCCTGGTGGCGCAGTGGTTGAGAGTCCACCTGCCGATGCAGGGGACACGGGTTCGTGCCCTGGTCCAGGAAGATCCCACATGCTGCAGAGCGGCTGGGCCCGTGGGCCATGGCCGCTGAGCCTGCACGTCCGGAGCCTGTGCTCCGCAACGGGAGGGGCCGTGGCAGTGATAGGCACGTGTACCACAAAAAAAAAAAAAAAAAAAAGGACTTTAAAATAAAGAATGTTACAAGAGACAAGGAAGGACACTACATAGTGATCAAGGGCTCAATCCAAGAAGAAGATATGACAATTATAAATATATATGCCCAACATAGGAGCACCTCAATACATAAGGTAACTGCTAAAAGCTATAAAAGAGGAAATCGACAGTAACACAATAATAGTGGGGGACTTTAACACCTCACTTACACCAATGGACAGATCATCCTAAATGAAAATTAATAAGGAAACACAAGCTTTAAATGACACAATAGACCAGATAGGTTTAACTGATATTTATAGGACATTCCATCCAAAAACACCAGATTACACTTTCTTCTCAAGTGTGCACGGAACATTCTCCAGGATAGATCCCATCCTGGGTCACAAATCAAGCCTCAGGAAATTTAAGAAAACTGAAATCATATCAAGCATCTTTTCTGACCACAACGCTATGAGATTAGAAATGAATTACAGGGAAAAAAATGTAAAAAACACAAACACATGGACACTAAACAATACATTACTAATTAACCAAGATATCACTGAAGAAATCAAAGAGGAAATCAAAATATACCTAGGGACAAATGACAATGAAAACACAGTGATCCAAAACCTATGGGATGCAGCAAAAGCAGTTCTAAGAGGGAATTTTATAGCTATACAAGCCTACCTCAAGAAACAAGAAAAATTTCAAATAAACAATCTAATTTTACACCTAAGGGAACTAGAGAAAGAAGAACAAACAAAACTCAAAGTTAGCAGAAGGACAGAAATCATAGAGATCAGAGCAGAAATAAATGAAATACAAACAAAGAAAACAATAGCAAAGATCAATAAAACTAAAAGCTGGTTGTTTGAGAAGATAAACAACAGTGAGAAACCATTAGCCAGACTCATCAAGAAAAAGAGAGAGGACTCAAGTCAATAGAATTAAAAATGAAAACAGAGGGCTTCCCTGGTGGCACAGTGGTTGAGAGTCTGCCTGCCGATGCAGGGGACACGGGTTCGTGCCCCGGTCCGGGAAGATCCCACATGCGGCAGAGCGGCTGGGCCCGTGAGCCATGGCCACTGGGCCTGCGCGCCCACAGCCTGTGCTCCGCAACAGGAGAGGCCACAACAGTGAGAGGCCCACATACCACAAAAAAAAAAAGAAAAAAAAAAAGAAAAAAGAGAAGTTACAACAGACACTGCAGAGATACTAAGCATCCTAAGAGACTACTACAAGCAACTCTATGCCAATAAAATGGACAACCTGGAAGAAATGGACAAATTCTTAGAAAGGTATAACCTTCCAAGACTGAACCAGGAATAGAAAATAGGAACAGGCCAATCACAAGTAATGAAATTGAAACTGTGATTAAAACTCTAACAAACAAAAGTCCAGGACCAGATGGCTTCACAGGTGAATTCTATCAAACATTTAGAGAAGAGCTTACACCCATCCTTCTCAAACTCTTCCAAAAAATTGCAGAGGAAGGAACACTCCCAAACTCATTCTATGAGGCCACCATCACCCTGATACCAAAACCAGACAGATATACTACAAAAAAAGAAAATTACAGACCACTATCACTGATGAATATGGATGCTAAAATCCTCAACAAAATACTACCAAACAGAATCCAACAACACATTAAAAGGATCATACACCATGATCAAGTGGGATTTATCCCAGGGATGCAAGGATTTTTCAACAGACTCAAATCAATCAATGTGATACACCATATTAGCAAATTAAAGAATAAAAACCATATGATCATCTCAATAGATGCAGAAAAAGCTTGTGACAAAATTCAACACCCATTTATGATAAAAATGCTCCAGAAAGTGGGCATAGAGGGAACCTACCTCAACATAATAAAGGCCATATACGACAAACCCACAGCAAACATCATTCTCAATGGTGAAAAACTGGAAGCATTTCCTCTAAGATCAGGAACAAGACAAGGATGTCCACTCTCACCACTATTATTCAACATAGTTTTGGAAGTTTTAGCCAGAGCAATCAGAAAAGAAAAAGAAATAAAAGGAATACAAATTGGAAAAGAAGAAATAAAACTGTCACTGTTTGCAGATGACATGATACTATACATAGAGAATCCTAAAGATGCTACCAGAAAACTACTAGAGCTAATCAATGAATTTGGTAAAGTTGAAGGACACAAAATTAATGCACAGAAATCTCTTGCATTCCTATACACTAATGATGAAAAATCTGAAAGAGAAATTAAGGAAACACTCCCATTTACCATTGCAACAAAAAGAATAAAATACCTAGGAATAAACCTACCTAGGGAGACAAAAGACCTGTACGCAGAAAACTATAACACACTGATGAAAGAAATTAAAGCTGATACCAACAGATGGAGAGATATACCATGTTCTTGGATTGGAAGAATCAATATTGTGAAAATGACTATACTACCCAAAGCAATCTACAGATTCAATGCAATCTCTATCAAATTACCAATGGCATTTTTTACAGAACTAGAACAAAAAAATCTTAAAATTTGTATGGAAACACAAAAGACCCCGAATAGCCAAAGCAGTCTTGAGGGAAAAAGGCGGAGCTGGAGGAATCAGACTCCCTGACTTCAGACTATACTACAAAGCTACAGTAATCAAGACAATATGGTACTGGCACAAAAACAGAAACATAGATCAATGGAACAAGATAGGAAGCCCAGGGATAAACCCACGCACCTATGGTCAACTAATCTATGACAAGGAGGCAAGGATATACAATGGAGAAAAGACAGTCTCTTCAATAAGTGGTGCTGGGAAAACTGGACAGCTACACGTAAAAGAATGAAATTAGAGGGCTTCCCTGGTGGCGCAGTGGTTGAGAGTCAGCCTGCCGATGCAGGGGACACGGGTTCATGCCCTGGTCTGGGAAGATCCCACATGCCGCGGAGCGGCTGGGCTCCTGAGCCATGGCCGCTGGGCCTGTGCATCCGGAGCCTGTGCTCCACAACAGGAGAGGCCACAACAGTGAGAGGCCCGCGTACCACAAAAAAAAAAAAAAGAAGAATGAAATTAGAACACTCCCTAATACCATACACAAAAATAAACTCAAAATGGATTAGAAACCTAAATGTAAGACTGGACACTATAAAACTCTTAGAGGAAAACATAGGAAGAACACTCTTTGACATAAATCCCAGAAAAATCTTTTTTGATCCACCTCCTAGAGTAATGGAAATAAAAACAAAAATAAACTAATGTGACCTAATGAAACTTCAAAGCTTTTGCACAGCAAAGGAAACCATAAACAAGACAAAAAGACAACCCTCAGAATGGGAGAAAATATTTGCAAATGAATCAATGGACAAAGGATTAATCTCCAAAATATATAAACAGCTCATGCAGCTCAATATTAAAAAAACAAACAACCCAATCCAAAAATGGGCAGAAGACCTAAATAGACATTTCTCCAATGAAGACATACAGATGGCCAAGAAGCACATGAAAAGCTGCTCAACATCACTAATCATTAGAGAAACGCAAATCAAAACTACAATGAGGTATCACCTCACACCAGTTAGAAGGGGCATCATCAGAAAATCTACAAACAACAAATGCTGGAGAGGGTGTGGAGAAAAGGGAACCCTCTTGCACTGTTGGTGGGAATGTAGACTGATACAGTCACAATGGAGAACAGTATGGAGGTTCCTTAAAAAAACAAAAACTAGAATTACCATATGATCCAGCAATCCCACTACTGGGCATATACCCAGAGAAAACCATAATTCAAAAAGACACATGCACCCCAATGTTCATTGCAGCACTATTTACAGTAGCCAGGTCACGGAAGCAACGTAAATGCCCATCGACAGACGAATGGATAAGGAAGATGTGGTACATATATACAATGGAATATTACTCAGCCATTAAAAAGGAACGAAATTGGGTCATTTGTTGAGATGTGGATGCACCTAGCGACTGTCATGCAGAGTGAAGTCAGAAAGAGAAAAACAAATATCGTATATTAACGCATATGTGGAACCTAGAAAAATGGTACAGATGAACCGGTTTGCAGGGCACAAATTGAGAGACAGATGTAGAGAACAAACTTATGGACACCAAGGGGGGAAAGCGGCAGGGGGGTGGGGATGGTGGTGTGATGAATTGGGCGATTGGGATTGACATGTATACACTGATGTGTATAAAATTGATGACTAATAAGAACCTGCTGTATAAAAAAATAAATAAAATAAAATTCCAAAAACGAAGAGTGATGTAGCCAAGGAAGCTAAGGGTTTCTGGGAGCAACCAGAAGCTGGGAGAGACAGGGAGTGATCCAAAAATAAATAAATAAATAACATAAAAATAAAAAATAAAATTCAGTTCCTTGGCCACCCTAGCTAAATTTCAAGTGGTCCACAGCCCCATGTGGCTCGTGGCTGCCATAAAGGATGGCACAGATCCAGAACATTCTCTCATGGCAGAAGTCCTGGTTGTCAGAGCTGGTAGCATTACTGAGGGCGTACTCACATACTGCCACACATTTGGTTGTACGTCTCAGGCGTCTGTGTCTTGTGTCTCCAACTAAACTGCATGCAAGCAGGGTTGTGGCAGCTGCTCATCTGTTATACGCTACAGTTAGGACTGCACTTAAGTGGACGAGTGCCAAATGCACAGTGAGTTTTTTCTTAATAATCTCTTTCCACTAGAATCCAGCTATTTCTACTGCAAAAAAAAAAAAGAAAATCTTTGAAGTTGTTGAAATACCTATTCCTAAGGCATTTCTCATTGAGCTAAATGTATAAAAGCTTTCAAATACATTAGCTTTGAAGTACTCATTTAGTCATTCAGTTATTGTCAAAATTATGGGCTACCCTTATTGATTCACTAATGGGGGCTTACTCCCAGCTGTGCTGACTCCTTTTAAAAAGTAGACTCCAGTAACAGCCTGATATCAGCTCTGAACCTATGGTCCCCACAGAGACAGGATTAAGTGACTATTAGGCTCCCAGACTGGTCCATAGAAAGCTATTTTACACACGGTACAGCTGTCTTCCTCACCACTGCTTTTATGAGAAAAAAGTTCTTTAGCCCAAACTAAGCTCCAAATGACTTCTTTAAGATCATTTTGTTAGTTGGGAGATGCTTACTACAATGTTCTAAATTAAAGCAGTCTTCAAATTTATAAAAGTTGCCTGGAAGGTTACTGTAAGTGGCTGTCTGGGTTTTTTAACCCTCTTAATTTGCTTTCCATATGAAATTGTTGAAAAATAAATGAAAGTAGAAAATATTTAATTTAACAGGGCTTCAACTAAAGGTAGGAAAATGTTATGCATTAATTATACTTAGTATATAACACAAATTACCCTTCACCTGAATGCATTTTTAATTATATGTGACTATCACAAATCCACTGTGTCAGATGTAAAATTAATTTTGACTTTGAAAATTCTTGGATCAAAAAGGGGTAGGGGCTTCCCTGGTGGCGCAGTGGTTGAGAGTCCGCCTGCCGACGCAGGGGACACGGGTTCGTGCCCCAGTCCGGGAAGATCCCACATACTGCGGAGCAGCTGGGCCCGTGAGCCATGGCCACTGAGCCTGCGCGTCCGGAGCCTGTGCTCCGCAACAGGAGAGGCCACAGCAGTGAGAGGCCCGTGTACCGCAAAAAAAGAAAGGGGGGGGGGCGGTAAAAGAAGTCACATCTATGATAAATAACCAAAACTGAAATATCAAATGCCACAATCTCAAATCTCCGTTTGCATCTGCTTAAAATGCTTCACATTTCTCACTCTTCCTTACCAATAGCACCATCCAAGTGTACATATGTGAAAGGAAAAATCCAAATGGACTCAGTATTGCTAAGAGAACTCTCTAAAATGGAGCCAGGAGGCCACTAAGGAAGTATGACTTAGGCACGTGTCAGCCTGGATGGAATCTGACCTTTTGACCCAATGAAGTCATCAGAACTGATATCAAGCAGGACCCTGTGAGGCTCCTGAGCACAAAAGCCCTTCCATGTCCCCCATTTCTTGATTACAGGCAATAGGCTTCATTCAGGCCCCCTGACCTTCCCTGAGTTCCAGCAGGTCGGTGTTAATTAGGGAAGGGAGGGGATGCGGAGACAAGGGAGGAACAGTCAAGAGAAACAACAGTGCTGCCTTGGGGCAGGGTCCTGGTTCCCCTCAAGGGACACACATAACAATATCTTTGAGCTGTTCAGCAGATACTGAAGCCCCCACCAGGTGGAAGAAGTTAACTGCATGCTGCCTACAAGCAGGTAGACCCCAGACCAGTTGGAACCAGAAGGTTCCAACTTCACCACCAACCAATCAGAAGAACGTCCACGAGCTGATCACGCCCTCTTTGAACCATTACTGTAAAACTCCTCACTACCCCCTCCCGGTCGGGACACAGTTTCGAGGGCATTAGTCCACTGCTTTGCCTGGCAAAGCAATAAAGCTATTCTTTTCTACTTCACCTAAAACTCTGTCTCTGAAATTTAATTTGGTTTCGGGGTACAGAGGCCAGATTCGGCTTCAGAACACCGGCCAGAAACTCAAGATACTTACTGGACCCCTACCCTAAAACAACTCATGATTCCTCAGGGCAAGTATTCTCTGACTCGCATCACAGTCCATCACAATTCCTACCAGGCAACTTTTAACAACCTCTTGGCTTTCTGTCTTTATAAGTCCTGACTCTCTCTTCCTCAGAACACTCTTTTAGGGTTACCCAGATTTTTTTTGGCCATGCAGCGGGTCTTGTGGGATCTTAGTTCCCCGACCAGGGATCAAACCCGGGCTCCCCCGCCCGGCAGTGGAAGCGGAGTTCTAACCACTGGCAGGGAATTCCCCCAAATTGCAATTCTTAAGATTCCAAATAAACTCTTTTCCTATTTGCAGCCTCCTGTATTATTTTTTTAGTTGACACCAGTCTGTGTAGATGTGTTTGAATGTGGAACATGGATTTTGTTTTCATATTCTGTTTCCATATCTAACGTAAATTCATATTTTTAAGTTACTCTTTTCAGTAAACAGAAAAGAAATGCTAAAAATTATGCATATCCACATACCTAAACATCAGATTGAGATCATTCTTCCTATATATATCTCAAAAGCCAAAAACATTCTAAATATAAACTCTACAATGCCATGAGCTATCCTCCACATGAACTGGAGAGATCTGAAGCCAAATTCAAAGTCAAGGGTGTCAGCAGCTGCCATGTGATTGATACAGAGTCAGAATACAAGTCAGCTACAGCGGCGTTCCTGGTACACATCATCTAGAAGGTGGGTGAAGCTGCTTTAAAGCAGGCCAGAAAGTCAGACTTGCTGTAGAACCTAAATATTCTGCAAAGTTCCAGAGCCTTCTATTGCACCTTGTGGATCAAGCAGAGAAATAGCACAATAAAATGAATTTTACTCACTCTCTCCTGGTACTTCCAGACTCAGAAAGACTCTACCTTCACTCTTAGGAAAAAAACTATTTCTCCTTTTACGTGCACAAGAGACGCCCCCTCTTAGATATCTGTGCTGTATGCCAGTATCTCTACTGATTTAATAAGCAACCATAAGACTAACCATGCATGCCAAAGGAGGGTCACGATGGCCCACGAAGGGGAGCAGAATTTGCCCCCCACACACAAAATATACCTCTTTGGCATAAAGATTATCCTGGGCTGATTATTTTTAAGAAACAGGAGATGGAGGAGAAGCTCTAAAACAGAACAGAAGTTACCCTTTTGTTAGAGACATTTGCATTTATAAGGGAAACCTCCATTTGTAAGGGTGTCTCCCTTTCTGTACCAGGAAGAGAAGGGTGACTCTAAATCTCTAGCAACTCTTCTCAATGGAGAAGGCAGGGACTTAAATCCGCATAACAAACTCACCCTTGTTTACTGTGCTTTGCCTTGAAAACCTCCCATAAATACCTGCACCCCCAACATCCTCTTTTCTTCTCTGTAGCTGGAGACGGTACTTAAGATGGTGGCTTGGGCCATTTCTGGGAGTTACTCAGAAACTCTGTATACTCCTGGGTATACAGGAGGTATCCATGTTATTAAGCTTCTGTTTGTTTTCCCCTTTTTATTCCTTTATTACAGGGGGCCTCAGCCAAGAATCTAGAAGAGTAGAGGGAAATTATTTTTCTCCCCCACACCCATGAAACAGATTTTAGCTGCAAATATACCCTTCAGGAGGCTCCCGGTTTCCAAAGCTATTTACTTTTTTAGCGAGAAGGGCCAGAATGGCCGTTACCCACTGTAAGTCATGGTTATTTGCTCAAGTTTAAGGGATTCCCCAGGCTTCCTGGTGTCTGCTCCCTGGTGATTCAATTACCTTAGTCTTCTCCTTCAATAAGACTTCTCCCCATCCTCATAAATGGTGGCTCTTAAGGCTATTTTTCTCCAACAAACTGAATGCAGGACATAAAGATGTTCAGTAGCCATTAGGTTTTCTTGTTCTCATCTCACTTATGAGTATAGAAACTATCAAAATGTAAAACGCACAATTCCTCTGACTTCGCAATTCCCCTTCTAGGAATTCATCCCATAGAAGTGTGTATGTGTCGCTACGAGAACATATGTACACATACTAATTTGCAGCAATGATTTAAAGCAGCAAATAATGGACACAACCTAAATATTCATCAATATGAGACTGTTTAAATAAAGAATGATGTGTAGAGCAAGGCAAGCACGTAGAAGATCTCTGTGCACTGATGTGGAGTGATGAGTACAAAAAGCAAGGAGGGGACTTCCCTGGTGGCGCAGTGGTTAAGAATCCACCTGCCAATGCAGGGGACACGGGTTCGAGCCCCAGTCCGGGAAGATCCCCCATGCCGAGGAGCAACTAAGCCCGTGCGCCACAACTACTGAGCCTGCGCTCTAGAGCCCGCGAGCCACAACTACTGAGCCTGCACGCCTAGAGCCTGTGCTCCACAACAAGAGAAGCCACCGCAATGAGAAGCCCGCACACCACAACGAAAAGTAGTCCCTGCTCACCGCAACTAGAGAATGCCCGCACGCAGCAACAAAGACCCAATGTAGCCAAAAATAAATAAATAAAATAAATAAATTTATTTAAAAAAGAAAAAGCAAGGGGAACGATGTCTCAAGCATGGTAGCATATGTATTTTTTTAAGGGAACATATGTCCATATATGTTTGCAGGTAGGCATTTGTACACATACACACACACAATCTTTGGAAGAATAACAAAAGAAGTGGATGAAGGTAGTCACCTCTGGGTAAGGGATCTGAGGTAAGGTAGGGGCACATGAGAGGCAGTTTTATACCTTTTCTGTAGGGCTTAACTTTTTTATCCTGTGTATAAATGTCTTAAAAATATGCAAACACACACACAAAGAGTATAGTCATCAAGGAATTAACCTTGCCAAAGCTATCTAACAGTGGGACCTACTGGTAAAATCACTTCCTATCCCAAAGTATTCTCTAAAAGAAAACCCAAGGTTCGCCTGGCACAGCCATTTCAGCCATTAGTCAGGACATATGTTTCTGTTAAAGCCTTGTAAGGATCTCTTCACTTGTATTAAGTCTTCTGAGCATAAGACTTAAAAGTGTCATCTGGCTGGGAAATTACAATTCATTACAGTCTGAATTGCAAGCTATAAAAATGAGTGAAGTGGACTTCCCTGGTGGCACAGTGGTTAAGAATCCACCTGCCAATGCAGGGGACATGGGGTTCGAGCCCTGGTCCAGGAAGATCCCACATGCCACAGCGTAACTAAGCCCGTGCACCCTAACTACTGAGCCTGCGCTCTAGAGCCTGTGAGCCACAACTACTGAGCCCACGGGCCACAACTACTGAAGCCCACACGCCTAGAGCCCATGCTCTGCAACAAGAGAAGCCACTGCAATGAGAAGCCCGCGCACCGCAACCAAGAGTAGTCCCTGCTCGCCGCAACGAGAGGAAGCCCGCGTGCAGCAACAAAGACCCAACGCAGCCGAAAATAAATAAATAAATAAATTTATTTTAAAAAAAAATGAGTGAAGAGTATCTCTATATCCTTCGACGGAGTGCTCTCTACTCCAGCATACACAGTTAAGTGTAAAAAGCAAGGCAGAAAGAATGGGCAGAGTATGCTGTCATTTATCTAAGAAGGGGGGGGTCACAAGCAGACATACAGGTTTACTTATATTTTAAAAATGGAAAGATAACCCATTTACAAAAATGAATTAATGGTTGCCATAGGGAAGGAAGGGACTATGCTGCAGGGGAGAGAACAGAACCAGATTTCTCTGAATCAGTGCTTCTCAACGGGGGCTATTCCACCTGTGTCCCTAGCGGATGTGCGGCAATGTCTGGAGGTATTTTTAGTGTCACAACTGGGGTTTGGGAGAAGTGTACTACTGACATCTAGTGGGTAGAGGCCAAGGATGCTGCTGAACATCCTACAATGAACACGACAGTCATCTGGCTCCACATGTCAACAGTACAAATTATATATCTAATAAGGAACTTGTGTATAGATTATATAAAAAACTCTTACAACTTAATAATAAAATGACAAATAACCCAAATTAAAAGTGGGCAAAGGATCTGAATAGACAGTTCTCCAAAGATGATATACAAGTGGCCAATACGCATACGAGAAGATGTTCGACATCCTCAGACATCAAGGCAATGTGAAGCAAAGCCACAGTGAGCCACAACTTCACACACACTAGAATGGCTACACGGTTGACCCTTGAACAATGCAGGGCTTAGGGGCACTGACCCCCAAGTAGTCAAAAATTCGAATATAACTTTACACTTGGCCCTCTGTATCTGCAGTCCCATACCCGTGAATTCAACCTACATGGATCAGGTAGTACTGTAGTATGCATTTATTGAAAAAAAAAAAAACAACAACAACGTATATGTGGACCCATGCAGTTCAAATCCATGTTGTTCAAGAGTCAACTGTAATCAAAAAGACAAGTGTTGAGGATATGAAGGAATTGGAACCCTCACACACTGCTGGTGGCAATGTAAAATGCTGCAGCCACTTTGGAAAACAGTCTGGCAGTTCCTCAAAAAATTAAACATACAGTCACCATATGACCCACAATTCCACTCCTAGGTATAGACCCAAGTGAAACAAAAACATATGTCCATACAAAAACTTGTACACAAATATTCATAGCAGCATTATTCATAGTAGCCAAAAAGTAGAAACAGCAAATGTCCATCAAAGGATGAATGGATAAGAAACAAAGTACTGATACATGCTACAACATAGACAGACCTTGACAATGTTATGCTAAATGAAAGAAGCCAGTCACAAAAGGCCACATATTGTATGATTCCATTTACAGTTGACCAACACAGGTTTGAACTGAGCAGGTCCACTTAGACATGCCTTTCTTTCCATAGTAAATAGTACTACATGGTCCATGGTTGGTTGAAGCCGTAGATGCGGAACCACATATACAGAGGAACGCATATACGGAGAGGCGACTAGGAGTTAAAGGCAGATTTTTGACTGCGTGGAGGGTCAGCCCCTGACCCCTGCATTATCCAAAGGTCAACTGTATATGAAATGGCCAGAATAGGCAAATATAGAGAGACAGAAAACAGATTAATGGTTGCCTAGAGCTAGAAGGATAGACGGCTTGCGGATGTCAGCTAAAGAGTGTGGAATTTCTTTTTGGAATAATCAAAAGGGTCCAAAATTGACGGTGGTGATAGTTGCAGAGATCTTTGAATGTGCTAAGTCACTGCATTATACACTTTCGATGGCTCAATTTTATGGTATGTGAATTATATCTCAATAAACTGTTAATAAAAAACCAATCACAATGGTGAGGTGTACACTCTGATAGAGGCGGTACAAGGTTCAGAAGGCAGAGGCCAGGAAACAAAGGAGGTCAGAAAAGCCTTCCCGAGATGAATAGGAAGTTGTTGGTAATCAGGTTTGGTTTATTTTTGTAATTAAATTCTTCATCAGTTTTATTGAGATTCCAGGGGTAAGGAGGTTGCAGGACGCGGACATCTCAGGTGTAGGGAATCTCAGGATACATCTAAAAAACTCATTCAGATAGTCCAACTATAAAACCCCAAGTGCAGGAGAGAGGGGGATGCCATGGGATAAGTTAGCAGAGCAGCAGGTGACAAAGCACGATGGCCTTCACTCCCAGCCAAAATCTTGGACTGAATGTTTTACAGGAAAAGGAATCGGTGAAAGATGAGAAGCATCAGAAGAACAGACAGGGATGGGTCTAGAGACAGGACAGCCCGTGTGTTTACATCAGCAGTGAGCGACTGTCGTCACAGTCAACTCAACCCGTTCCTAAACATTCAGCTTGAAAACTATTGCAAAGAGAAGCCAATCTAGGACTGTGTCTTCCTTCAAGGCACAACCGACAAGATGGACAATTGAGAACAAAGTGGTTTGATATAAACTAATAACAATAAGAGTAATAAGAACAAGAAAAATCATATATAATTAAAATGTCCTGATGTCAGAATGAAAAAAATAGTAATAATAACCCCTCATGAGTTTATGCCGAGCCAGAACCAAAACAATGACCCAACCCAGAAAGTTAAGCCACTTACCACAGGAACATGGGCATTTGGCTCAAATTCTGTGGAATCAGCATCTGAAGATAAAGAAATGAGTTCAGCAACTCACCAATACTGCTGAAAAATACTTCAAGCAATAAGAATGCTTTTTACTAAGAGGTTATTAGAAAATCTCAGACTTACCTTTCAAGTTAAGGCAGTTTCTCGCAAATTCTATCACTGCCAGTTGCATCCCAAGGCAAACTCCTATTTTAAAAAGCACATATATAAAGCAAATGAACGTTATTTTGTACTGCTTCGTATTTTCTGTTCATTTATTTGCTGTCTATCTCCTCCATCTAGAATGTAGGCTCCCAAAAAGAAAGTTTACTGCTGTAGCCTCTGCCCTCAGAACATGTGTGGCAGGGGCAGGGAAAGGACTGGACAACCCAAACTCGAGGAGGAATAAATGCGAGGTCAGAAAAGGGCAGGAAAGGAGAAGGCAAGGTCCGAAAGGCAAATCTGCCTCCCTGCAAATGTGTCTCTAGATCGAGGCACACTTGTGGGCTGCATGGCTGCCCCAAAGCGCCCGACTCCTTCAGAGAATGTCTAACAACACCTCAATTCAAGAGGGAGTCTCCGTGGGCTGGGACCTCACACCCCCTCTTTTCAAGGTAGATTCACGGCCTTAAATGCGGGCTCTGCTTCGGGCAGCCCCCGGCTGGCCAGCAGGCTGGGATCCAAGGAGCACCTACAGGCGGGCAGGGGAGCGGGAGGTCAGTGCCCAGCTGCTGAGCCCAGAACAGCCCTAAACCTCACTGCAGGGAAACAGCAGCAGCTGGGGGAGCTGGTACCTCCACCGCAGGCTGGAGCGCGACAGAGAGGCCAAATGGAACTGAACAGAGAGCTCAGTAAGGAGAAACGGGGACCTGCGTAGGCCCAGGCCTGTTGCCGCAGGGATGTGCCCCTCGCCGATCTCCACATTCACTGCGGCCCATCGATTCTCTCCAATAAACAAATGCCAAGGAGCATTCCAGATGCTTTTATAGATATATTGAAGGTACACAGGGGCTCAAAGGAGAGAGCAATCAATATACCAGGCACGCCAGAACAAAAGTCAATAAGCATGAAACAGCTGAGTGCTTTGGGGGCACTTTAGAAAGTTCCATAAGGCTAGGACATAAAGAGACAGTGTGTTAAAGAGAAATTTAAAGAGCTGCAAACTATTCTACACAGTGAAAATTATCTGAAGAACGCTAACCACATTTAGACAGAAACTAAACAAGATTACTTCAAAAGAAAACAGTGGCCCAGATGAGCTTAGATGGATAAAACAAAGCAAGGTATCAAGGTAACTACTCCTGGCTTCTCTTTTGAAAATGGATCCCAAGTGGAGAGCATCTAGGAAGCTAATCAAAGAACAGGCAAGGGGGAAAATGAACAGTCTGCTGTTATTAAGTAAAGAGTACCAAAGCTGGTCCACTCAGTTCATAAACCCACCAGCCCACGTAAGCACAGCATGAAACATGGCCTCTCCCCACTCCCTCTTCCGCCTGAAACCCCAGCTGCAGGGCTGCCTTTATCCCATCAGTGTTCCATTTCATCTGGTTTCATTGCTCCAGAAGCCATGCTTTGCAATTTGAACAAACACATTGAAAAGACCCAGCTCTACTAAATCTTAACAGAGCTGTCCCTGTAACGTTGGACGGTCTTTCTGTATTATCTTTTCTAGAAGGAGCATATAAATTTCAATTTAAGCTTTTTTTTTCTGATGAGAAATAACATTGTGGAATTCTGTTGAGATGTTTGCTCGAAGTGGTGAAAGGTGGAATCGGAGAAGGGCAGGTATGAACAGAGGTTCCTCCCAGCCTCTTGCTACACAACCAGAACAGTGGTAAGTTCTCCTGGGCTGACAAATGTTTTTGGTCAAGGGCCAGACAGCAGAGATTTTAGGCCTTGCAGGCTGTAGGGTCTCAAACTCTGCTACTGTATCGCAAAAACAGCCACAGACAATATGTAAACCAACTGGTATGGCTGTGTTCCAATAAAACTTTATTTACAAAAACGCTGCAAACCAGGTAAGGCTTGCAGAATAGAGTTTCCACACCCTGTAGCAAACTATCTGGCACCTGAATATTCAAATTCAAGATCACACTTTTCACATTAACAAACTCTATTACGTGTTACCTTACTAGGTGTCAAAAATCTAAAAAACTCATAGTTAGGATTCATAAACATCAGTTTTACCCAGAAAAGGAATCTTCCTTGACCGTGCCCAAGAAATCGCCTGGAGTTTTCCCAACGTTCCTCTGATTCCGAAGCCTCCTGGCACAAGAACACCACTGCAAGCAACACAAGAGGAGGGGAAATTTGACATTATTTTTATTTGTAAAACTCTTGTTTTCAGCCATTCATGCTTATTGATCCCAAATCCGACACTTGGCACAGCCGCTAGAGAATACGCTTGGAGTCTATTTTCAGAACTGATTACATGATTTCACATCCTGAACTTTCTTCTTGAAATCCTCCCAATGTTATAAAGAAGTTGCAACAATTTCTCACAACTGACCTTGATATATATTTTCTGATAGGTCTTTGCAGCACATGAGCATAGTGACTGAGAAGCTCAATTCAATTAAAAATGCCACTGAAAGAATTATCTGAATAAAAATAGGTTAAGGTTCTTTTAAAAGTACTTTTATACAAATGTTAAGACCTCTGGGGCTTCGCTGGTGGCACAGTGGTTAAGAATCCGCCTGCCAATGCAGGGGACACGGGTTCGATCCCTGGTCCGGGAAGATCCCACATGCCGTAGAGCAACTAAGCCCATGCGCCACAACTGCTGAAGCCCATGTGCCTAGAGCCCATGCTCTGCAACAAGAGAAGCCACCGCAATGAGAAGCCCACGCACGACAACAAAGTAGCCCCCGCTCACCATACCTAGAGAAAGCCCACGCGCAGCAACAAAGACCCAACACAGCCAAAAATAAATAAATAAATACATTTTTTTAAAAAAACAAAAACGCAAGAGCTCAAGAGAAAAATCCAAGGGCCATGCTACCCTCACAACACAATGCCACCCCCCAAATTTTTATTGATTACTTACAAAATAAAACCTAGAATCAAAGGATGTGGAAAAGAAAATAAAACCAAGAGAGGAGGGAGGATTGTCATTCTTGCACTTTAACTTTGTATATGTAAGGTCCACCTCTGCATCTTTCAGTAGCATCAGCTCACTTTCCCACCAATACGGTATCGTCATCCTCCCCAGAATAAAACCATCTCCACTGCACGTGCCACTAACACTGACACGGCACATTTCAAAGTAAATGCAGCGTGAATGCAGCACAACCATCCAGAATCACCACAAGTACTCCAAACTACACTTCAAAACGCACAAAAATTAGTAATTGGGGTAAATCGAATCACGGAAAAAATCACAATGGCGTTCTCCTAACTGGCGTGGTACTTACTCAGCTTTGCAGAGTTTCTGCCAAGCTTCGTGGAATTTCACAGGGTCCTCAGTTTCGGTAGTCTGCTCCAGATCAATGGAATCTATGTACTAAAAACATGCAACAAGCTAAAGGAACATTTCAGAAAAATAAAAACTGGAAAATACTAGCGCCATCTAATACTGACACAATTATTCAATGACTACTTATTATGCAAACACTGTACTGGTCACTTAGCATAGAAAAGCACCATCTCTGTCTTGTGGCTCTTACAATCTTTCAGGCAGGTTATGAAACCAAATAAACAGGCATCCACATCACAGGGAGGTAATGGCTACGATGGGCAAAGAAGAGAACGCTGCGGAAGGAACCAGGAGCCGCAGCTGATACGTATGCGAACTGGAGAGAAGAAGGGCAAGAGCGCCTTCAGGGAAGTCCTCTGGGAAGGGGATGTCCAAGAAGCTAAGCCGTCGAGGATGAGTGGACGCAAGCCGAGTGCGCGTGTGCAGTTGGGGGGCAAGTGGGAAGGGGTGCGGGGGGTGGGGGAGGGCTGTGAAGGAGCAGCTTCAAAAAACAGAAAGACAAGAAACAGACAACAACCAGAAAGTGGTGACCACTCTGGGGACCTCAGAAGAAGCTCCATCCGGTGAGAGAAGTTTATACTTGAAGCCACTGAAAAATCTGAAGGAACAGAGAGCGATTTTAGAAAAATCACTCTGGCTCAGTGAAGGAAAGGGAGGGAAAAATGAAAACCAGTCAGGAAATTACTGCAAAAGCCGGGCGAGATAAACACAGCACAAGCCCATGACTCAAACAGTACTTCGGAGAAGCCACCGTCAATGAATTCTATTACGTGAAAAACACGTACAACAATTCCTATGTACATAACAGTCCCTATATGTCTATATTATTTTAGAATTTCTGTTGTAAAAATTACTATCTGAATATATCTTAAGATACAAAATTTTACTTTATAAAATTAGTATTATAACAGATTTTCTATTTTCTTTTTTCTACGAGGGACTGGCAGACTAGGAAGAAAGAGGAAGAACAGGAAGGGAACGATTCCTTGGAAAGTCAAAAATAAAAAGTGATTAGAGAGGAAGCTACAAACAGGTGAGAGGGGCTTCCCTGGTGGCGCAGTGGTAGAGAGTCCGCCTGCCGATGCAGGGGACACAGGTTTGTGCCCCGGTCCGGGAGGATCCCACATGCCGCGGATCGGCTGGGCCCGTGAGCCATGGCCGCTGAGCCTGCGCGTCCGGAGCCTGTGCTCCGCAACGGGAGAGGCCACAGCAGTGAGAGGCCCTCGTATCACAAAAAAAAAAAAAAAAAAAAAACACAAAACAAACAGGTGAGAGAAAACTGGATAGGTCCTAAGCTGAAAGTTACTAAATTTCTTGTATCTTTTGGCTCATTATATTAAGGTTTTACCATTTAAATCAAGATAATAAGGCCTCCCTAAACTGTGATATACCCAGAGAGAATAACATTAAATATAAACATTTATATAGGGAAAGAAAACTCTAGAAAGATATGCATCAAACTGGGAACGACAGGTACATCAAGAGAAGTGGGATTTCACTGAGGAAGAATCTTCCACTTTCTGCATTTTACATTATGCTTTGCTTAAATTTTCTATACTGAGCATATACTACTTCTGTATCTAACAAAGAATATACTCAAGCTATATATAACTCCATCTCTGCTATCCCATAATACTGTTTGAAAAACAAACAATCACTGTTTGCCAGATATCAGTCCTCCGAGTTAGAAAGGGAAATATATATAAATATGGCATTTAAAAAATCTGGGTTCAATTCCCACGCTAAAGGGGAAAAAAAGTTCTATTATTTTCTCATTAGACAAACACAAAATAGTTAAATAAGCATGAAGTATATATGCCCCTGAATGTGCAAAGCCTAATTTCAAAAACTGTGCCTTAAACCTGTATGCAGAAAAAAAGTTAACAGACTGAAATCCTTGGAAATGCCTGCTTACAAGGTTGGCCCTTGTCTGGCATCTGGAAACTTGGATTGGGGGAGGGTTCCCACCATTCCCAAGAACCAGTAAGAGTGGCTCAGCGTGCCTACAGTGTTTGAAGAAACAACATGATTTAAGGTGAACACCTGCTTTCCTCCTGGGAGTCTGAGATTTTGACACTCAGGAGGCTGAGGGCATCTGTGTGACCAGCCCCCAGTAAAAACCCTGGGCGCTGAGTCTCTAATGAGCTTCCCTGGTAGATGGCACGTCACCTGTGTTGTTGCAGCTCGCTGCTGGGGGATTTAAGCACGTCCTCTGTGACTCCACTGGAGGAGGGCTGTTGGAAGCTTACACCTGGTTTCCCCCAGACTTCATCCCACGTGCCTTTTCCTTTGCTGATTTGGCTCTGCATCCTATCACTGAAATAAGCCATAATCGTGAGTACAGCTGTATGCTGAGTCCTCTGCGTCCTCCTGGTGAATCATTAACCCTGGAGGTGGACTTGGGGCTCCTTGAACACAACCTGCCTCTCTGCAACACGAGATTTCACGATGAATGCCTGAAACATGCAGAAGACCAGGTGGGGGCTCACCATCAGATTCAACTTGTGGTTGATGGCCAACGCTGAGTGTTCCAGGGCTTTGAACACGGAGGCATAGCAGTCCCTGAGCTTGGTGTACTTGCCAACCAGGGCTATGGAACACGTTTTCTGTAACCTTTCATACCTGGGAAGGAAAACAAGCTTAAAGGTTATATGCATGTAACATCATATCACAAGCATAATGACAGCCACTGTTCTTATCCTGAGGCACTTTTTAAAACCTGAGGAGCAGATGTGCCTTGAACTTGGTGTACTTGACTCAAATTCCCCACCCCACCCCCAAAGAATAACAATCTGTACCCCAAGAGATTTGAAAATCATGAGAAAGCCCAACATTGGCTTACATAAGCAGGCAAAGATATAAATCTGAGGAGAGTATATCAGAGAAAAAGTTAAAAGCATTAAAAATAAAAAAGCTCTCCCCAGGCTTCCCTGGTGGCAGTGGTTAAGAATCCGCCTGCCGATGCAGGGGACACAGGTTCGAGCCCTGGTCCGGGAAGATCCCACATCTCACGGAGCAACAAAGCCTGTGTGCTACAACTGAGCCTGTGCTCTAGAGCCCGCGAGCCATAACTACTGAGCCCACGTGCCACAACTACTGAAGCCCACGTGCCTAGAGCCCATGGTCCGCAACAAGAGAAGCCACTGCAATGAGAAGCCTATGCACCGCAATGAAGAGTAGCCCCCACTCACCGCAACTGGAGAAAGCCTGCGCACAGCAACGAAGACCCCAATGCAACCAAAAATAAATAATAAAAAAAAAGTTCTCCCCATCTCATAAACATGAGCTGTCCTGAAATTCATTTATAAGGTGACACTGTATAAGAAAATGCATTCTCAGTGCCAACAGGAGACATTCCAACATTAACTTTGTAAGGTGATACCATATAAGAAAATGCATTCAAAGTGTCTACATTAAAAATTGTTACATTCCCAGCTGGCCCACAAACGCCAGGTTATTTGTGGCATTCCTGAAGAATGGTGCTGAGAGAACTATTTAAAACACTATAAGCCACTTAGATCATTTTTATGAGAAAATTCCATTCTACGTGAGACACTCAATCACATTTTACCATTAGAGACATAATCTTTACCGTTGCTTTCGTCAGGAGATCTGTTCAAGGAACATGAAAAATGCCTGGTCTGGTACTAAGTATGCAGGAATGTCACTTGGGGCTGAAGATCTTTTAGGGCTTTGAAGCAAACTGTTCCCCAAACACCTTAGAACAAAAATGTTACCGGGATGAGGAATATTCCTCCTTTATAACAACATCTGCAAAAAGTGAAAGAGAAGCCTGATGGAAACAGGCTGGGAGGAGAAAAAGGCACGAGGGGCTAAGAAGTCAAAACTGGCAGCAGAGGTGACTTTCTAGGAAGGTGACTGAAGAACGTGAGAGAAAGATGCTAAACCTCTAACTTACCAGTTAATTTTATGTCGCTGTGGAGACTGCCTGCCTGCCTGCCTGTGCTTCGCCCCAGCTCTAGGGAAAGGACTCAGGTAACAAAGCAAGTTGGTATCAAGCCAAGATTCCAAGACGATGTGCGGTCGGGGGGCACATCCTGTCCCTCAGGGGAGGGACGCAGGGCTGCAGTCAGCATGGCCAGTCCCTCCTTGCACCCACTCTCCTTCCACTCACTCGTTGCTGGTCTTCCCGGGGCGGGGTGGGGGGGAGTGGGGGAGAGGGGAGGCCACTGGGTCAGTCCAGCCGCCATCCAGGGAGGTATACTGAGCCCACGCCCCTGTGCTCTCTTTCCCTCTTGGCCCTGCAGGCTGGGCTCACTGCCCGGACCAGCCAAGCACCTCCCTCCCTCGTGCTGTCCATTCAGCCATCAGCAGGGTGTGACACAGCAGCTGACACTGCAGTCAGCTGGTCGGCTTTGTAGGCCCATTCCCCAGCAGGAAGGTTCCCAGGGAGGCAGGGTTGTCCCCACCTCAGGACCCAGGCAAGTTCTTCCACCCAGCTCAACCAGGGACCCCTGGCCTCTGGGCAGCACTGGACCTCCACGATCAACACTGTCCCTTTGACCTCTGTGTGCCTCCTTGTATCTCTCTACAGGCTGTACTGAGGGGACAGGGCCTAAAGAATGGACACTTCACACTGCCATGACCAATGAACCAACATCACGGCCAACATGATGCAGAGGGACTGATGCTCAATATCCCCTTTGCTTGAATCCTGAACTGAATGGTGGCCCCCAAAAACACATGTCCCCCAGAACCTATGAATGTGCCCATATCTGGAAAACAGGGTCTTTGCAGATGCAATTAAGTTAAGGATCTCCAGTTGAGATCATCCTGGATTAGAATGGACCCTAACTGCAAAGACAAGCATCCTTATAAAAGAGAAAGGAAGAAGACACAAAGGAGAAGGACATACGACAAGAGAGGCAGAGATTGGAGTGATGCGCCCACAAGCCAAGGAACACCAAGGAAGCTAGCCCCCAGAAGCCAGGAGAAATGCATGGAACATATTCTCCCTCAGAGTTCCATAAGGAACCAACCCTGCTGACACCTTGATTTAGGTCTTCTAACCTCCACAACTGTGACAGAACAAATTTCTATTGGTTTAAGCCACCCATTTTGTGGTAACTTATTACAGCAGACACAGGAAACTAATACAAAAACCAAACACTGGCTTTAAAAAGCACAGAGGCATAGAGTAAAATTTAGAACTATTTCCAACACGAAGAGTTAAAATATTAAAGTTTCTAGTGCTTAAAGAGGATCAACCCCAAGCTACTCAGAAAATTCCTACGAAGAGACTGATTCCTTAAGCATTCTGGAGGACAGGGGCTTAGTTGTATCATCAGTCATGGGGGCACCTAAGTTCAGAAAATGTGCTTTGTTCGTGATTCTTCTTGCCCCAGAAATTCTAAAACGCTTTTAAAATTTTAAAGTGAAAGGGCAAAATAACTTTCAATCTACTAGTCATCTACCAAAGGTCAGTGCTTTTGTCATCATCGAATCATTTAAATTATTGTTACCGACATCAGTAACCAATAGTGCCTGATGTGATGTTAAGGCCTGGTGTATTTTCTCTCATAAGTGCCACAACGTGGTACCAGTATCCCCCCAGTTATATATGGATGGGAGAATAAGCCCAGAGAGGTTAAGTAATCTACCCAAACACAAAAACAGCTAGTGAAAGGAGAAGCTGGGCTCTGAATCTATGGTGCCTGACACCAGAGCTTACGTTTTTTCATTGAGATATAACTGACATACAACATTACATTAGTTCCAGATGTACAACCTAATGATTCAATATATTTATATATTACGAAATGATGACCGCAATATTCTAGTTAACATCTATCACCGCGCACAGTTACAAATTTTTTTGTGTGACAAGAAGTTTTAAGATCTACTCCTTAGCAACACCAGAGCCTTCATTTGTAACTACTGCGCCTATTGCCTCTACTTCAGCTGCAGAAGTCAAGCAGCCAGGACTTTATGGAGTCACGCCTCAGCAACATTTAGTAAAAGAAAACAGGTGATGGGGATTTAATCTGTATATGACATCAAATTAGACAAACCTTGCTGAAATTAATAGGACTGTCTTAAAGCTAAAACCTATCAGGGGTTTTTAATGCCGATACTGATAGTTAATAACTGCAGGATAGAACGACAATACCATAGCCAAAACTTCCCATTCAGAAGGATTTTCTTTAAGAAATGTTAGCCAAATCTTAAAAATAAGCAAAACAAAACAAAACAAAGCCTGTAGCATTTTAAACTGTTTAAAACATTCAGAAACGAAATAATAAACTAATAAATAAATGCTTCCAAAAGTTTTTTAAAATGCTGGAATCCAAATGCCTTCAATTCACTTTGCTTTAGTAGAGCAAAATCAAAGGCCCCAGAAATCTTCAGAGTACAGCAAAACACCCTAACAATATGCTAGAGCTTTAGATATTTCCAGAACCAAACATACCCATGTGGAAAGTGGAACGCTACATAGTTACCTTTCAAGGTACACCTCAGTGCTACCCCCAAACCTAAGAATTATGAAAACTTACATTAGTAATTCCTTTCACAGTACCTGTCAGCCATATTTTTCCACTTGAAAAGCAAATTGCTTGCAGAATCCCCAATAGGCAGATCCAATCTCTCTTTGAAATATTTAACGATGCCTTGTTCCTCCAAAAGCACAGGTACTCGGTAGGTGGAAGGAACATCGTGGATACATATAACCTGATCAATGATGATAAAACACCATATTTAATGGAACAACTCAAGTATGCCACAAAAATGAACGTAGGAATGAGGCAAAACTCAAGAGAGATAGCAGTTTATTTTTACTGACAGAAGAAAACCAGGAACACAGCAACCTAAACAGGAGTCAGAATTAACACAAGGTGACTTGGATCTAATTACAAAACACTTTGAAGTCATTATTCTACATCTGGAACCATGGATGCTATGGTAGAATATATATATATGTTTTTCCCTATATACACATTCTTTGTTCGTAGTTCCTGGCACAGGGCTTCAAAAACATTCAAAATTTCCTGAGTTATAGCGGTAACTTTGTTAAGTTAATGAGGTGACTCAGGGTGGCCCCTAGATGACTTCAGGATGGGAGTTGGTCACCAGAAAAACCAAGCAGGTCATTAGAAGGCTGGAACTTTCAGCCACCTGACCTCCACGGAGGGGACAGGGGCTAGAGACTGAGTTCAATCAGGTGACCAGTGATTTACTCCATCATGCCTACGTAATGAAACTCCAATCAAAAGGCTGAACATCAGGACTCAGGAGAGCATCCTCGCCGGTGAATTTACAGATGTACCGGGAAGTGGGTGCACCCTGACTCCACAGGGATAAAAGTTCTTGTGCCTGGGACTCTCCTAGACCTTGCCCTATGTGTCTCTTCATCTGGCTCTTCACCTGCACCCTTTACAATTAAACAGTAATCATAAATATAGCACTTTCCGGAGGTGTGAGTCATTCTAGAGAATTATCAAACTTCAGGTGGTTATGGGAAGCTTCAACTTTGTAGTCAGCCCGGCAGAAGTGTGGGTGGCTTGGGACAACAGAAACCTGCGGCGAGTGTCTGAAGTGCACGGCAGTCTTACAAAGACCTGCGGAGTCTGATGCTCACGCCAGGTAGTTAGTGTCTGAGTTGAACTGCAGGAACCCCAGGGGGTGTCAGAGACTTGGTATTGGAACATGAATGCTTTATGTCAGTATCCAAGACACACGGCCCAAGGCACCATCTTCTAAGCCTAGGTTAAGGCAGTAGCAATGAATACCTACACCTTGTCTTCTAAGTGTGGGTATGAAGTTTGTTTGTTCACTCATTTGTTGTTGCTGCTGCCTCTGTAGTTGCTTTTGTCTGTGCTCCCTTCATTTGGGTAAATTTAGAAGCACACATTAACACACTTAAATTAATTACACTTGTGAGGGGAAAAAGGCTCTTTTAAATGCCAGGTGGTGTGGTTGTTTTTCACACCCTAACGAGCTTTCACCACCCTCTCAGGTACATGCAAAGGGCTACTGGCAGGCATTTAAGGATCTGCCACACCCTAAATAAATGCCAAGAAATGTTCTGCCAACTCCAGGTGTTCAGTCTTTCCCAATCCATAGCTATCCAACCAAGGGTTCCTAAGCCGTTTGGACATGGACAACTTGATACTTAAGACTATTGTGTCTCACCCATGCATTCCCTGGTACAATTCAAAGTGCCAAGATGTCACTGATATGAGGCTCCATCCCAATTATTAACTAAAATTATTGATAAACCTCTGGACAGCCACAACTCCCACAAGTGGAAGGCATGAGGTGTGGAGCTATTTACTCATTTATCCTCCAAGCCAGAGACATTTTTTCAAATATCATGGTAACAGAGAACATCACAGAGACACCTGTGACTTTCCATTCCCTCCTCAGCAATCCAGGTGAGAAGAGCTCTAAACACAAGTTCACCAAGAACTAAGAAATGGGAGAATTAACTCATATGAGAAAAAGCAATGTGCTGACAGATGTAGAAAACAAACTTATGGTTACTGGGTTGGGGGGAGTAGTGGGGGGGGATATTGGGAGATTGGAATTGACATATACATACTACTGTATATAAAATATAGATAACTAATAAGAACCTACTGTACAGCACAGGGCACTCTACTCCATACTCTGTCATGACCTATATGGGAAAAGAATCTAAAAAAGAGTAGATAAGGCTTCCCTGGTGGCGCAGTGGTTGAGAATCTGCCTGCTAATGCAGAGGACACGGGTTCGAGCCCTGGTCTGGGAGGATCCCATATGCCACAGAGCAACTAGGCCTGTGAGCCACAACTACTGAGCCTGCGTGTCTGGAGCCTGTGCTCCGCAACAAGAGAGGCCGCTGTAGTGAGAGGCCCGCGCACCGCGATGAAG
Source organism: Orcinus orca (assembly GCF_937001465.1). Lineage (NCBI taxonomy): Eukaryota > Metazoa > Chordata > Mammalia > Artiodactyla > Delphinidae > Orcinus > Orcinus orca. Next base: position 14,094,645 of record NC_064580.1, read on the forward strand.
AGTGGCCCCCGCCTGCCACAACTAGAGAAAGCCTTCGCACAGAAATGAAGACCCAACACAGCAAAAATAAATTAATTAATTAATAAACTCCTACCCCCAACATCTAAAAAAAAAAAAACTAAAAATAAAAAAAAGAGTAGATAGATATATGTATATGTATAGCCAATTCACTTTGCTGTACAGCAGAAACACAACATTGTAAATCAACTATACTCCAATAAAAATTTTTTTTAAAAAAAGCAGTGTGCTAAAAAATGGCTAATAGACTAGCCTGTGGGCTGATGAGATAGAACATTCTTCAGAATCTATAGTTATAAAGAAAATAAACTCAAGAATTCCCTGGCGGTCCAGTGGTTAGGACTCGGCACTTTCACTGCCATGACCCAGGTTCAATCTCTGGTCGGGGAACTAAGATCCCGCAAGCCATGTGGCATGGCCAAAAAAAAAAGAAAAGAAAAGAGACTCCATACGGTTGAAAGTTTGGACTGTATCATCTGTTCGCAGAGCTCTCAGCAACCCAACTCTAAAAGCTGTATCCTTCTATTTCGGAAACCAGGTTAAATGTGTGTGATACCCACACCAAGTACTATTTACAAAAAACAACGGAACAAAACCAAAATGGCTTGACGACACACAGATATAGGAGAGTGCTTTAAACCTGCTATCACATTTTTCAAAGGAGTTCAGACTTGTGCACTGACCCTGAAGCATCAGGCAGTGAATACAACAGCCTGCCTCCTGAGACTCAGAAATCTGATTAGGTGGTTTTTAGGCTTCAGAGAACCCCGAGCTAATCTGAAGAAAACAAAAGGTTTCTGACAAACCTCGCCCTTTTCCTGAGCACACGTCATATCACTTTTTAAACTCCAATCCCTTGTGCCTGAGCCTTATTGGAAACAAGAGACAGAGATAAGCAGATGAAAGAGAAAAAGATGAAAGAGAAAAGAAAAGCCGGCTCTTGGATACCCAGGTGGAAAGTCCTGCAGAACAGAGGACCTGAACCCACGTCACAGTGGTTTTTGTAGCAGTGAACTGAGCTGAGGTCACTGATGTAATCAGAAATGATAGTGTGAATGTCACCGTAATGTGTGGTTTGGGGTGAGTTAAGCTGTAACAAGTACAAAAGAAAAATCAAAGTAAAAGCCATAAGTGTCCTGGAAAGACAAGATAAAGAGACGATAAGCAGGCTTCAAATGGTTCTCTCTCTAGAGGTTGGACTGCGAGTTAAAAAAAACAACCCACCTGGTTTTGTACCTACAATTAAAACTTAAGGAGTGAAACACACAATCTATTTCAGGAGTCTCAAGACTGTTCACTTAAGGGCAAGGGAGCCGTAGTTGCATATGAGTCCCCCAAATCTTTTATAAATGTTGTGAAAGGTAAGACGATAACTTAAGAGGTGTGAAATGCTGGCATCAGCAGAAGCGCCTGCAAGGCATTCGAATCTAAAGAGCAGCACTAACCTGTTCAGGGTTCACGTGACAAAACATAGAAATCTTTTCCTTCACAGCCATTTCGATGGGCGTTGAACTTCGGCAGACAATCTGTCAAAGTCGATTACGCACGGGGTTAGCAGACAGGAATTGGGCTGTTCACACCGCCACTGATTTTCAGGAGGACGCTACATTAATTTTGCTCCAGAAGACTTGACCGAGTGGGCATTTCTCCACCCTGGGCGTTCCACTGGGCTACTAGAAATTGGTCGGAGCAGTAATATAAGCAAGTGTAACCAAACTCAACACAAATCCACCGGTAGGAAATGTCAAGGCATTTCTAGCGAACAGACTCGAGGCTCACAAATGTTACTTCTTTAAAACTACAAGAATAGAGCCAGACCAAGGGTTGGCAAACTTTTCTCTAAAGGGCCAGATGGTAAAAACTTTAGGCTTTGCAGGTCGTGCAGCTGCTGCCCTGACTCCTCACGGTACTGCCATGAGCAAAGGCAGCCAGAGATAAATGTGGACAACTTCCTTTACAGGAGGCAGGTCTGCAGGCCCTTACCTGCCAGCCTCTGATCTAGACTACTGGCAATAACTGGATTACTGCTATAAATAAGAGCAGGGATAGCCCCACCTAGCAGGCTCATAGGAAAATCTCCCAGGTCCCACCTCCCTCTAAGGGACCCAGGGACCACACAGATGACAGGACATTGCACTTGCCCAGATGTCAGTGTGGCCAATCAAATGAGGACCTGGAGAAGAAGAGATGGCCAATTTAGAAATGTGTGAAGCGACACTTGAGGATGAGGGAATAAGCCTTCCGCAGCTCCCAGATACAAAAAGCTCAGTCATAGATACCATTTGAGAGCTAGGAAGGACTTAGATGATGTTATAGTTTAAGAAATGGAGGTCCTATTCCAAGAAACTTACCCACTCTCTTTAACTCACCAGATCGGGAGACAGGCCTAAGCCCCTCAACGCACGGACACTGTTTTGTGTGGGTTTGGTTTTCTGTTCTCCAGTAGCACTGGGCTGAAAAGAAATGGGTCACTGTCAGTACACTGGACATCTAGCTCTTCTGGATAATGAATGGCTTCCTGGTTTAAAATTTGGAATAGGGGGCTTCCCTGGCAGTCCAGTGGTTGACTCTGCACTTTCACTGCAGGGGGCGCAGGTTCAATCCCTGGTCAGGGAACTAAGATCCCACATGCCACACGATGCGGCCAAAACAAAAAGAAAGTGGAATAAACAGAGTATCATAGGAAGACCCACAGGAGTTGCTGACTACACACTTATCTGGAAAGCTCACCTGTGGGACAAGGCTAACATGGATATTACAGAAATTCTCTCTTTTTGCTTTAAACTGGAATTGTCTGAACGCTTCCACAAATGGCATTCCTTCAATGTCTCCAATGGTGCCACCCAGCTGGGAATGGAAAAAAAAGACACAAGAGATCAAATAGCTTCCGTGGTACACAGACTAACAGAACAATTCTTAATACACTAAGCGTGAGAACTGAAGTCCCCCGAAAATGGGGATCACTAATAGGCTGTCAACGCTTCACCTCATCAAGACTGAAAAAAAATTTTTTTAAAGAAAAGGAGTGGGACTTCCCTGGTGGCACAGTGGTTAAGAATCTGCCTGCCAAGGCAGGGGACACGGGTTCGAGCCCTGCTCTGGGAAGATCCCACATGCCACGGAGCAACTAAGCCCGTGTGCCACGACTACTGAGCCTGTGCTCTAGAGCCCGCGAGTCACAACCACTGAAGCCCGCGTGCCTAGAGCCCGTGCTCCGCAACAAGAGAAGCCACCGCAATGAGCAGCCCGCGCACCGCAATGAAGAGTAGCCCCGCTCGCCCCAACTAGGGAAAAGCCCGCGTGCAGCAACGAAGACCCAACGCAGCCAAAAATAAATAAATAAATAAATTTTTTTTAAAAAAAGGGTTTGTTTTAAAAAAAAAAGGAGCACTTTAAGAAAAGAGAAGGGAATTCCTAAGCAGATAAAAAGATCCAGAATATACACCACAGAGGAGTGAGATCAGTTAGTTTCTACCAGTGGTCCCGTTGGAAGGGAGAATTGAAATCCGGTGACAATGTGAGAAAAGGGAGAGCCATCTGGTTCTGCCCGGTGTGAAACAGTTAGCATTCTCCCTCTCTCTGTCTCTCTCTCTCTCTCTCTCTCTCTCTCTCTCTTCATGAACACACACACACAAACAAACACACACACACACACACACACACACACACACACACCTGTATGCAGCTCAACAGTCTCCTTGTAATGGTGGTACTACCAGAATTAAATCACTTGTACTAAAACATGCTGTCTCTCCGAAAGAAGTAGTACCAAAAGCCCCGAGAATATTCCTGACAGTGTAATCCTTTGACAAATGTTAACTTAATTTACATTGTACTTCCAAGAAAGTTACTTAAGCATTTTACTTTAGACAAGGATAAAATTTCACCTTAACGCATTCATCCTCACCATATTTAAATACTTAAAGATTATCACCCAGATTTTTAAATTAATTCTTTAGCATTTGAGCATCTACTACGGGCTCAACACTTGAAATGAGCTGCTGGGAAGAACTTAAGACAGCCTGCTCCTGAGGAGCTCGGAGTTTAGCGAGGAGAATAAGGCAGAGCTAAAGAACAATAAAGCAAGAGCAAAACTTGAGCACGAAGTGGAATGATCGGGATGCTGAGGAGGAAGAGATCACGGTGGGCCCAGGCCCAGGATCCACCACCTTCCCCGGCTTCGGCTACTCGACTGGGTCCAAAATCTACTTACCTCTCCTCCCAGCGCCGCTGGGCTTTGAAGCCAACTTGTCCGTGACATCTTGGATGGATCAGTAAGTATTCAAACTTACCATGGCCCAAACTGAACCCCTGGTCCCCACAGCCCTGGGCCTGTTTGTCTGGGGGCTTCTCCCTCATCTCAGCAACAGCATCTCCTACCACTAACAGGTTCAAGCTACAGGTCTGGAAATCATCCTCCATTCCCGCCTTTTCCTTACCCAACCCTGTCCAGTGAGCTGTACCTCCAAAACATTCTTGAAAATCTCTCCACTGCTATTTCCACCACTACCACCCTAGACGCCCAAGCCAACACCATCTTTTGCAGGGATTACGGCAGTCGTCTAAGCCTGCGGTGGCTAAGATGGCCTGCTGTCTATTTTCACACATGAAGCTATACTGGCACACGGCCGCGCCCACCCACACGTCACCTAAGGCTGCTTGGGCACTGCAATGGCAGAGTGGAGTAGCTGTGACAGAGACTCTCTGACCTGCAAAACCAAACATATTTACTATCTGGCCCTTTACAGAAAAAGTTGGCTGCCCCCAATTTTAATGGCCTCCCAGCTTCCACCCTCTCCTGTCCTACCAACCATCTGTCATACAGCAGCAGAGTGACATTTTAAAACTCAGAATACATCTCTCCCATGCTTATAACCTTCAGCAGCTCACTGCTTGACTAAAAATAAAATCTAAACTCCTTTAGGCAGCCAACAAAAGGCCCTACATGATCTGACCCTGAAACATATCTCTAATCTCATCTCATGCCCCACTCCCACCTGCCCCCTTCCCATCCCCCTAATCCCCCAGCCTCCACCTCTGTGCTCCAGCCCCACTGGCCTTTTAGGTCCTCAGATGGCTTACGGTCTTCCTTCCTGCCCCTTAGGCCCTCCAACCCACCTTCATCATCTACACCTTACTTCCTTTTTATCCTTCAGCCCGGGGAGCTGTGTCCCCCCCAGAGAGCCCAACACTGACCACCCACCTAAAGCACCCTGTCTCTCCCCTTCCTAGTAACACAGCACAAGGTGCCATTATTTTATTTGAGTCCTTGTCTCCTCTCTACCCCACTGGGCTGTAAGGCCCATGAGGGCAGGAACTTGCCTGCCGTACCTCCAGCACAAGTCCAGAGCCCTGCACACAGCACTGGGAGTTTAGGTTAGTGGTCAGGACAGGACAGAACGGTCTTGAAATTCAATATAAGCCCTAGGTCACAGCGTTCTAGTACCTGTTACCATAATTACAACAGAATCAAACTAAGAAGTCTGAGGATTTCATTGCTACAGAAGAAATTATTCTTTACTAACTTTAACTAAGATAACAAAACATAATTAAAATTCAATTCTCCTGGCTACGGAACAGATAGAAATGTATGATCATTCTGTAAATGAATGACAAACTTAATGATGAAAATCCAAAAAATAAAACATGAAATCAGGAAACTGGCAGGGGGTGAGGGGTGTAAGTGCTCACTAACTATAATACACCAGAATCCAATGGGGGGAAAATATGTAGGAAAAAAAGAGGTCTGCACTTAAACTAAACCATAAGGACGCATTTTCTGGTTTTTGATGGGGGCTATTCTGGGAGTAAGCAGGGAATCCGGCAAAGGAAGCAAAAGCTTTAAACGTTACCTGCTTCCACCCCCACTGCACCCTCTCTGCCAATTTGGAAAGTCCCATTTCTCCTCTGGTTCACCATTATCGTCATTGTGATCAGAAACTTTCAGTGTTATTCCTAGAGTAGCCCTAAGTTAATTCTTTCCTCGCACAACAGGGAAAATATCACCCATAACAACATGTTAAGACCTATCCAAACCAAAGCTGAAGCAGCAGTCAAGCAAATTTATGGGATGTGCAATGTCCACTTTGCCTTTAAGGAAAGGAATCTTCTCTGAAAGTTGCTGAGAGAGTAAATCTTAAAAGTTCTCATCACAAGAAAAAAAACATTTTGTAACTATGTGAGATGATGGATGTTGACGAAATTTATGATGCTCATCAATTCACAATATAGGGACTTCCCTGGTGGCAGTGGTTAAGAATCCACCTGCCAGACACTATAAAACTCTTAGAGGAAAACACAGGCAGAAGATTCTATGACATAAATCACAGCAAGATCCTTTTTGACCCACCTCCTAGAGAAATGGAAATAAAAACAGAAATAAACAAATGGGACCTAATGGAACTTCAAAGCTTTGGCACAGCAAAGGAAACCATAAACAAGAGGAAAAGACAACCCTCAGAATAGGAGGAGATATTTGCAAATGAAGCAACTGACAAAGGATTAATCTCCAAAATTTACAAGCAGCTCATGCAGCTCAATATCAAAAAAACAAACAATCCAATCCAAAAATGGGCAGAAGACCTAAATAGACATTTCTCCAAAGAAGATATACAGATTAAAAAAAAAAAAGAAGAAGATATACAGATTGCCAACAAATACACGAAAGTATGCTCAACATCACTAATTAGAGAAATGCAAATCAAAACTACAATGAGGTATCACCTCACACCAGTCAGAATGGCCATCATCAAAAAATCTACACATAATAAATGCTGGAGAGGGTGTGAAGAAAAGGGAACCCTCTTGCACTCTTGGTGGGAATGCAAATTGATACAGCCACTATGGAGAACAGTATGGAGGTTCCTTAAAAATCTAAAATTGAACTACCATATGACCCAGGAATCCCACTACTGGGCATATACCCTGAGAAAACCATAATTCAAAAAGAGTCATGTACCACAACGTTCATTACAGCTCTATTTACAACAGCCAGGACATGGAAGCAACCTAAGTGTCCATCGACAGACGAATGGATAAAGAAGATGTGGCACATATATACAATGGAGTATTACTCAGCCATAAAAAGAAACGAAATTGAACTATTTGTAGTGAGGTGGATGGACCCAGAGTCTGTCACACAGAGTGAAGTAAGTCAGAAAGAGAAAAACAAATACCGTATGCTAACACATATACATGGAATTAAAAAAAAATGGTTATGAAGAACCTAGGGGCAGGACAGGAATGAAGACGCAGACGTAGAGAATGGACTTGAGGACACGGGGTGGGGGAAGGGTAAGCTGGGATGAAGTGAGAGAGTGGCATCATGGACATATATACACTACCAAATGTAAAATCGATCGCTAGTGGGAAGCAGCCGCTTAGCACGGGGAGATCAGCTCAGTGCTCTGTGACCACCTAGAGGGGTGGGATAGCGAGGGTGGGAGGGAGACGCAAGAGAGAGGAGATATGGGGATATATGTATAGCTGATTCACTTTGTTATAAAGCAGAAACTAACACGCCACTGTAAAGCAATTATACTCCAATAAAGATGTTAAAAAATAAAAAATTAAAATTAAAAAAAAAAAGAATCCACCCGCCAATTCAGGGGACACAGGTTCAGGCCCTGGTCTGGGAAGATCCCACATGCCGCGCAGCAACTAAGCCTGTGCGCCACAACTACTGAGCCTGTGCTCTAGAGCCCGTGAGCCACAACTACTGAGCCCACATGCCACAACTACTGAAGCCCGCGCACCAAGAGCCCGCGCTCTGCGCCAAGAGCCTGTGCTCCACAACAAGAGAAGCCACCGCAATGAGAAGCCCGCGCACCGCAACGAAGAGTAGCCCCCAATCGCTGCAACTGGAGGAAGCCCGCATGCAGTAACGAAGACCCAACGCAGCCAAAAATAAATTAAATAAATAAATAAATGGGGAAAAAGCAAAATTAAAGTGGAGAAATTAATTTTAACACTATATTTTATGTAGCAGAGTGTATCAAAAATATTATCATTTCAACATCACCACTTTTTTTAAATTATGAGGCACTTTACATTCTTTTTTTTTTCATACTAAGTCTTTGAAACCCAGTTATATTTTAAACTCACAGCACGTCTCAGTTTGGATGGGCTACTTTCACATGCTCAACAGCCCCATGTGGAGAGTGGCTACCATATTGGACAAGGTGGTACTCTGCAACAAATAACCACTGTAAACCAAAGGTGTGAGGGCTTGTCCGACCCTTTGCTGGGCTTGAATAAAATCAGTCTCGGGCTGATCTTTAAGATTTTGAAATTGCTAAATGGCACCTTCAAGTTGACATTAATAAGTTTTTTTCAAAAAGTAAAATGATGCATGCACATGGTTAAAAACCAAATTGTACAGCAGAGCTTACAATAGAAAGCAAGAGTTCCCTGCCCCACTCTTCCCTCTCCCAAGTCTGATTCCCCAAGGCAAGCGCTTTATTTTTTTATTTACTTTGTTTATTTATTTTTGGCTGCGGTCTTCGTTGCTGCGCGCGGGCTTTCTCTAGTTGCGGGGAGCGGGGGCTACTCTTTGTTGCGGTGTGCGGGCTTCTCATTGCGGTGGCTTCTCTTGTTGCAGAGCACGGGCTCTAGGTGTGCGGGCTTCAGTAGTTGTGGCTCGCAGGCTCAGTAGTTGTGGCTCGCGGGCTCTAGAGCGCAAGCTCAGTAGTTGTGGTGCATGGGCTTAGTTGCTCCGCAGCATGTGGGGTCTTCCCGGACCAGGGCTCGAACCCATGTCCCCTGCACTGGCAGGCGGATTCTTAACCACTGTGCCACCAGGGAAGCCCGGCAAGCGCTTTAACTTCTTTGTTGGGATTTCTTCTGGTAGTTACCTCCATATCTCTAAACCGAACCTCATCCATCTCAGCTCTTCCTCAACTTAGCCATTTCAGACACCCTCTAATGAACGTAGGTGTACTTCCTGCTGTGACAGATGAGGATGCAGCTCTCTGGTACCCCCATCCCCAGATACCAATCTCAATTGTTAATTCTACTGGTTACTTTCCTAACCTGAGATACTTTTGCTTCTTTTTCAGCCAAATACTAACAGTATCTGTAGACCCTCGCAGTGTAAAATGAGGTTCTGCCCACCCCCCTTCCCCTCCAGCACTCCTCCACCCCCTCCACCTCACGATCCCTCTTTTCAAAGTTGATGACACATTCCTGCTTTTAAGGTTTCTCTGATTCATCCTGGAGATGGGTCCTAAAAACTGAAAATCAATAAAGAGAGTGACCGTGCCAGTCTCCTTCACGGTAGAGTCAAGCTATGCCCCGGTTTACATCTTTGTTCTCATATCAGATGTTATTCTCCTGACACTTTTCCTGCCTTTCTCTTTTCTCACACTATTTGTCTTTATCATTGCCTCGATTTGTTTGCAAACTATTCACTGTACTAGATATTAAATTTTTTTTAAGGAAGCAAGCCTAGTTATGCAGACATGGTCAGTTTATAAAACTTCACCAAGCTATACATCTGTGATATGTGCACTTTTCTGTGTTTATGTCATACTCCGATTTTTAAAAATTATAGAGGAAGCATCCTCTCTTTCCTCGTAAATTGTGAAGGAAGAAATACAAAGGGAGAGAAAATTTTATATAGCACACTTATACATTCACATGAAGTTTATCAACCATACCATTATAGTAGCAAAATTATAATTAATATATGATAGTACAGCGCATTTACGTTAAGATTATCAGCTCTACTATTAACGAAATGGATATTGTAGGTAGCATAATATCTATTTGCAAACACTGATAACGATGACAATAATAGCAGCTAACATGTTTATTGAGCACCTCCTAAATGCCAGACATGGCCAAGTGCTTTTTACATTATTATATTTAATTCTTGCAACAACCCTGTTATTATTATCTTGTTGTAATTACAATATTACACTATCATATTGTTATAGGTGAGTACATTGACACTTTGAGAAGTAACTTGCCAAGTCATACAAGCATCTTAACAATGGTTAATAATTTTCGAGCACTTAGTATAGATCCAACACAATCTAAGCACTAAACGTATTGGCTTATTTAATCCTCAAAACATTATCCCCACTTGGTAGATGAGTAAATTGAGGCACAGAGTAGTTAAGCAAACTTGGCCAAGGTCACCCAGCTGGTAAGTGAACCAGCTGGGCTATGAACCCAAGCAGTCTGACTCCAGACTCTTAACCACTAAGCCATACACCACTTGGGGGTGAGGGCAGAAATGTGAACTTGGGGAGTCTGCCTCTAGGAACCAAAATGTTCATTATTCTGCTGTCCCGTCTGTCAATTAGGTCAACTGACCTTTAGATAAGGAGTACATGGATGTTATTCTCATTCTGCACATTGAGAGGAAGGGAAGCAGTGAACAAGTGGCAAGTTCAAATACTAAGCTCTTTCTTTAAACAGCTAGTACTCACTTCTCACCTCCAAGTCACCTCTACAGTCGGACTTGCCTAACTTGGTCTCTCTCTACTTCCAAAGCACTTTGCAAACGGCACTCAGTAGAATGCATTCTGTGACTCATCAGTCCTCACTTGCAGACTGCTGCTCGCCCACCCCAGGAGTAATCACCCAGTTTAAGCCAATCTTGCCCACTGACTTGTGACCACAAAAGCAGGGGCCATCTATGTCGCTCCCTGCTGTAATCCCACCTCCTAGGCCGGTGTCCAGCACACATGAGGCCATCTACACATATCTGTTGAATGAATGAAGACCAGCTGCTTAAAAACCCATAAGGATATAAAATTATAACGAAAAGTTCCGTGCTTGCCTCAATAACACATATTTGGGGCTCTTCCTTGTGACCATCCACAGGCACCATGGCTTGATTCATAACCCACTCCTGGACAGCATCAGTAATGTGAGGGACAACTGTAGAAAGAAGTAATAATTAGCACAAAAGCTTATTTCATGGTCATGGTCATGAGAAATGAATGTATTAGTGTCTTTAGACCTCCCAAATAACCTGAAACCCACCTGGCAAATTAGACAAGCTACAGTCCTCACATTATTATCCATCTCACTGAAATTAATACTATAGATGCAACATAGGTTTAGTCATTTAAATGTTATGCCATTTCCCTTGAAATCGACCAACCACAGAGAGAGAGAAGAAATGCCATCTTTGATGCTATCTATAGAAAACACCTATAATGCCAACTAAAAACTGTGCAAGGAGGGCTGCCAAGGGTGCTGAATACTGGACTCCAAGGGGAAGAAGGTCTCAGAGTGGCCCAGCCCTGCAGACCCTGGGCAATTCGCCAGCCAGTGTGGAAGGGTCACTCAGAGAGTGTACACGAGGCCTGCATGCTGACCAGGGGCCTGAGGCTGCTAATCTCAGCCGAAGAGACAAAAAGATGCAGCCAACTAACCTAATGTGATGTACAAAGCAGGAATGTTGGCCTCTGGGAAGCTGACGCGGATAGCGCCTGTCATCTGCTCCACCGCCACCTGCAGCTCCCCGGCCCCAGCTGCTCCCGCGAGGCGGAAGTCGTCTCTGATTGGTGCGTTTGGAACGACCCACCACGCATGCCCAGCCCGACCCCTTTCTGGGAGGGCGGGGTAGGTCTGGCTCTGCCTCCACGTGGGCAGCGCAGGGATCGGGGTCAAGGCCCAGGTCTGGGGCCTTGCCCTCTCCCCAAGTTTGGGACGTGGCAGGTATGAGGCAGCAGCTCTCCCTCCCCCGGGTCTTCCCAATACCTACACTTGGGGGAAAACTATTAGAAAGTACAATTGTAGCTAAGATCTAAACCACACTGTCCAGTGTCAGCAGTAACATAGCTGATCTTTTGATCTCCATCTGTCCAACTTCTTTATCTACTTCTCAGCTGCTTTCCAACATGAAGGTGATTTAAAGGGGATGGGGAATTAGCACCTTTACCCTACCACGTAGGAACTTATGAATACAAGCGGGGGGGGGAGCCCTGCGGGTCTCTCTTCAAGGACAAAAGAGAATAAGAATCATACACCCCATGAAAAGGGTTGGCGAAAAAAGGGTCATATCATGCTGCCCTCCAGTTCAATCCCCGCACCCCCCCACGTCCCCCCCATCACTGTTCTTCTTCAAAGGGGAGTAATCATCATCCATGCAAAGATACAAGAAAAAAGTAGAAAAAGAACATATTAAATAAAGGACAGACAAAAACAAACCAAAGTAAATCTATACCCCAATCAGATGTGTGATGAATAAATGGTTCCCCATGGATTTTATAAATAAAAGCTAAAGAGAGAAAGAGAAAGAGGACAGAAACATGGACTAAAGGAAACAATGACATTAGTTAAAAAAAAAAAAAGACTGATGAAAATACAATCAATCAGGAACATGGAGGATGAACTTGAAACCTTTGAGGAAAATGAAAAGTAAAAGTTTGTATGGTGACATCGCGGTGATCATTTTGAAATGTATAAAAACATCAAACCACTATGTTGTGTAACAGGAACTAACATAGTGTTGCAGGTCAGTTATACGTCAAAAACGAACAAACTCATAAAAGAGACAGATCAGATTTGTGGTTATGGGGCAGGGGGGACTGGATGAAGGTAGTCAAAAGGTACAAACTTCCAGTCATAAGATAAATAAGTACTAGGGATGTAATACACACCATGATAAATATAATTAACACTGCTCTATGTTATATATGAAAGTTGTTGAGAGTAAATCCTAAGAGTTTTCATCACAAGGGAAACATTTTTGTCTGTTTCTTTAATTTTGCATCTATCAGAGATGATGGATGTTCACTAAACTTATTGCGGTCATCATTCCATGATGTATGTAAGTCAAATCATTATGCTGTACACCCTAAACTTATACAGTGCTGTATGTCAATTATAGCTCAATAAAACTGGAGAAAAAAAAAAAGGAAAGAAAAGGAGGAGAGAACAGGGATCTGAAAAGGATTGGAGCTTGTAGAGCACAGGGACCCCCTCACCTTCAGGTCTATTTTGAGCAGGGTGTGAGTGCTCAGCACATAGGGCCCCTAATGTTTGTGGAATATAATACCTTGTACTGTTTTCCCCAGGTAATCGCCACGCCTCTCTTTGTTGATCACATGTTGATATATCTTCCCAGTGGTGATGTTGTTGTCTTTATAAAGATTAATGTCCAAGAACCTTTCATAATTTCCAAGGTCTAAATCAACTTCTCCACCATCGTTTAAGACAAACACTTCACCTGGGATAAAAAGGCAATGTAAAAATTAAAAATTTGCTTCCAGTAGATTATTTTTCAAAGATGAGCACAATATATTAAAGGGCTGGTAGAAGACTTATTTATAAGCCATAGTGTATCACCATTTCCATATTTCAATGGGAAAATTTAGCAATTCGATTCTATCCATGAAAGTGCATTGGAAAAATTCTGGTATTCTAGTACAGTAGTTTTAAATGCTTACTGAAATTCTGTCCTCAAGATTTAGCTTTTCCAAACTCATCATATACCACATGAAAAAGGGACTTTAAAACAGCAATTTTTAAAACAAATAGCAATTGACTTCAAAGCATCAGTATCCCGGACTCTGAAATGGGCGTAAGAAAATTTTCATTGATTCCAGTCTTGGGTAAAGTCATTATTGAACAGACAGTAGATGAAAAGCAGGGCCTCCACTAGCCCACGGGGCGAGTTGGTGAAACTGAGGCCAAAAAGAAAGTGAGCAACAAGCCACCTGCACAACAGCACCGTGATGAAGGATACAGATGAAGACTTGGGACTTCCCTGGTGGCGCAGTGGTTAAGAATCCCCTGCCAATGCAGGGGACACAGGTTCAAGCCCTGGTCCGGGAAGATTTCACATGCCGCAGAGCAACTAAGCCCACACGCCGCAACTACTGAAGGCTGCGTGCCACAACTACTGAAGCCCACGTGCCTAGAGCCCAAGCTCTGCAACAAGAGAAGCCACGGCAGTGAGAAGCCCGCGCGCCACAATGAAGAGTAGCCCCTGCTCACCACAACTAGAGAAAGCCTGTGGGCAGCAACGAAGACCCAACACAGCCAAAAAAAAAAATTCAAGTAATTAATTAATTAATTTTTTTAAAGTGTGTATAGATGAAGACTTAATCACATGACCGGCAACTGTGTTGACTACTAGGCATGCCTCTGGGTCTCCAGCGTTACTTGAGGGCATCGATTGGGAGTCCAATGTCCTAAAGCCACCTGTCAGAACTGAACCTCTCCCTGATTAAGGAAATTCTATCATTTACTTCTATAGCTAGATGTTCACAGCATAAAAAGAAGGTTGGCTAGCTTCTGAACCTAATCAGAAGCCTTTTATAGTCTCATTTATGTCTCCCTCATAAGGTACCTATGTGTGACCGGAAAGATCTCTAACTTTAAGGACAAAAGAGCAAAATGATGAAATTGCAATATTTTCGTGTTTCCCAAATTCCATTTCCAGTTCAAATTCTACTTTCTCATGTTTATCAGGAATTGCCAATCCATGGAAAAGTCTTTGTACTTTGATCATCTTAACTTCTGCCAAATAGGGGAAGATCTCTGAAATCTCTCTAGTTAATTCAGGCCCAATCCAGTTTGGCAATTCTCCAGGTATACGGCAAAGGTCTTGAAATTTTAGATTCCTAAATTTTAAAATTTTAGATTCCTATTATGTTTTTAGAAGAAAAAGAAAAGCTGTAGATCATGTCTTCAAGAACTTTTTTTTTTTATTTAATGCAATTATAATAAAAATGCCAACAGATTTTTTTTAACTTGACAGTGAAACTAAAGTTAATTTGGAAGAAAAACAGGTGTGATTACCAAAACAAAACACATGAAAAATAAATAAAAATAAAAGCCCTTAAAAAATAACAGTGAGTAAAGGAAGATTAAAATATATATGTGTTAAAAAAATAAATAAAATAAAATTCAAAAAAAGTGCATATATTTATATATTTCAGTATATACAAATATGGAATAAGACAACATGAACAAATACTACACAAAATACCCCCAAAAGTCCCTATTACATAAAGGAATTTAATACATGACTAAAAAAACCAAAGATATCATTACAAATCAAAGTAGGTAAAATACACAGAAATAAATTTCAAAGAAATGTGTAGGAACTATATGAAGAAAACTTTACTTCAGAGACATAAAAGAAGGTATGGATAAAATGAAAGCCACTTATACAGTTCCTGAATAAGCCAGTCAATATTTGCAGTGTTTAATTCTTCCCCAAATTAATTCATAAATTTAAAGAGTCATTTCTCATAAACTTTGATAAAAGGACTCTGAAGTTAATCTTGAAGACAACTAACATTTCAACGTTTAAAAAAGGAGAAAAGCAATAATGAGAAAAGTCCTGATAATAAAAAGTTGCAGCTATTAAAATGGTAGGCAGGAATAAACAAAGAGATCTGGAACAGAGCAGAATACAAAGACAGAAATTTAGTATATACTGAAAGGTGGTATTTCAAGTCAGTGGAGAAAGGATGCAATCTTTGATAATTGCAATTAGGAATAGTGGCTAATCAGAAAAAAATTTAGAGAAAAAATTATGTTACATCCTCATCTCCCACCAAATTAAATTCCAGATGTATTAACAATATTAAAGTAAAAGCAAATGGTGGTGATCATTTAAAAATGTACAGAAACATCAAATCACTATATTGTGCACCAGGAACACAGTGTTGTAAGTCAATTATACTTCAAAAGCAAACTCATAGAAAAAGAGATCAGATTTGTGGTTACCAGAGGATAGGGGTGGGGTGAGGGGAATTGGATGAAGGTGGTCAAAAGGTACAGACTTCCAGTTATAAGATAAGTAAGTACTAGGGATGTAATGTACAGCAACATAAATATAATTAACACTGCTCTATGTTATACATGAAAGTTAAGAGAGTACATCCTAACAGTTTTCATCACAAGGGAAACAATTTTTTGCTACTTCTTTAATTTTGCATCTGTATGAGATGATGGATGTTCAACTAAACATTGTGATAATCATTTCATGATGTATGTAAGTCAAATTATTATGCTGTACACCTTAAACTTATACAGTGCTGTATTTCAACTATACCTCAATAAAACTGGAAGAAAAAAAATAAAGTAAAACCAAATGAAACTCTAAAAGTGCCAGAAGAAAATATAGATGAATATTTAAATATTCCTGGGACAGAGAAGCTTACAGGTGACATCAAGGGCAGAAACCATAAAGGAAACAGCTGATACATTTAGTCACACAAATGGTAAAATGAAATTTATCAGCAGCAGAAGTAATATTAAGACAAATTGCAAACAGAGTAAAAATATATACATGTGCTAAGTATAGGTTAATATACTCTGCACAAAGTATTCTTGAAAATCATTTTTCAAAATCCAAAGGAAAATTGGCATAACACATGGCGTTAGTCAATTCTGCTGTCTACCAAACAACCCTAAAATCTCAGCGACTTAGAAAACATTTACTGATTTCTCCCTCATGTTACGTAGGGGTTGTGGGTCAGTTGTGAGTCTACCTTGTGCCTTCTTATTCCAGGACCCGGGCTGAAGGAGAAATCCCTATATGGGGCATGCAGCTCTCACAGCAGAGGGCAGAAAGACGACAGAGACTGAGTCAAATTATGCCATTGCATTGAAAAGTTCTACTTCAACAAAGGCATATTTCATATTCACTAATATCCCACAGAGCAAAACAAATCACATGGCCAGATAAGGTGACTGACCTCTCTGGTTTGCCCAGGAGTAAAAGGGTTCCCAGGATTCAGGAGTTTCAGTTTCAAAACCAGGAAAGTTCCAAACAAACCAGGAAGAGTTAACCATCCTACATGGCCAAAGGCCAAAGTCAGTGGGGCAGGGAATTTACTCTACCCAGGAAGCTGGGTGATAGTTTCAAACAAACATACAATCTTCCATAGACTTAAATAAGCCACTCCACCGACAAAATGAAAATCAAAGAAATCTAAATTAACATAATGAGATACCCGGGAATTCTCTGCCAGTCCAGTGGTTAGGGCTCCACGCTTCCACTGCAGGGGGCACAGGTTCGATCCCTGGTTATTCCTTTTTTTGGTTGTTTGGTGTACTCTCAGGTTAGTAAAGTTTAAAAAGAATAGTATTCAGCAAAGGTATAAAGAAAACTGAAACACCTGAAAAACATACCTACCCACCAAATCAGAAATTCTGTACCTAGGCATTTATGTTAAAAAAATAAATTTTAAAGTTTCCCTTCACAGTGTTGTTTATAATATCAATAAATTGGAAATGATTTCCTATTATTGTATAGATTCTGTGCAGCCTTTAGAAGTATAGAATCTATTAAAATGTCTACAGTAGATTAAGTTTTAAATTTTTGATTGAAAAATAGTATGACTAGGGGAGAGATAAATTGGGAATTCAGAATTAACGGATACCTACTACTATATATAAAACAGATAAACAACAAGGACCTACTATATAGAATAGGGAACTATATTCAATATCTTATAAAAACCTATAACGGAAAGGAATCTGAAAAAGAATATATATATGTATAACTGAATCACTTTGCTGTATACCTGAAACATTGTAAATCAAATATACTTCAATTAAAAAAATAGTATGACTAAGATTCAGTTCATTTAAAGTTCAAAAATAAGCAAAACTGATCCATAATGTTAGAAGACAGGATAATGGTTACCCTGGTCGTTTCAGATGGGGAGAGACTGGAAGGGGCATAAAGAAGGTTTCTGTTTCTTGAGCTGGAGGCTGATTACACATTATGTTCATTTCATCTACTGGTACTTATGATTTATACACTTTCTTGCTTGTATGTAAAAAGTTTAAGAAGAAAGTATATAAGGGCTAGTGCCTTTTTTAAGATAATTAGTATAGGGAATTCCCTGGCGGTCCAGTGATTAGGACTCTGCACTTCCACTGCAGGGGGCACAGGTTTGACCCCTGGTCAGGGAACTAAGATCCTGCATGCTGCGCGGCATGGCCAAAATAATAATAATAAATAAATAAATAAAAATAATTAGTATAGGGCTTCCCTGGTGGTGCAGTGCTTGGGAGTCCGCCTGCCGATGCGGGGGGTGCGGGTTCGTGCCCCGGTCCGGGAAGATCCCACATGCCGCGGAGCGGCTGGGCCCGTGGGCCGTGGCCGCTGAGCCTGTGCGTCCGGAGCCTGTGCTCCGCAGCAGGAGAGAGCACAACAGTGAGAGGCCCGTGTACCGCAAAAATAATAATAATAATAATAATTATTCCAAGTGGTGGGAAATGGACGATTTTTATTTTCTTCCGGTCATTCTATATTGTCAATATATTCTATATTGTCTGAGTTTTTCTCTTAACAATGAAATGTTGAGAAATACATTACCTTTATGATAAAATAAAACAAAACATAATCCATACTACAAAAGGTACAGGGAGAATGGTATCCTCACACACTGTTTTCCAAAAGGGTGGACTCATTTAGAATGTCATCAGCAATCAGAAAAAATGTATCAATAACCATGAGAACATTCACAGATCCAAAATGTATGACCCAGCAGCTCTACTTCTGGAACTCTATCCTAAAGAAATGACCCCAAATACAAGAAAGAACCTCAGTTTAACCCAGTGCTTCATAGGGGGGAAGTGGTCCTCCCTCATACCGTGCTCATAAGGTGAAAAAGTGCCCGCATCGATGTTTATATAGGGGTCGATTTTGATGGCAGTAACTCGGAGTCCGCATGATTTTAGAATCGTCCCAATGCTGCTTGCTATGATCCCTTTACCGATGCCCGAGATGACCCCACCAGTGACCAAGATGTACTTCATTGGCAGAGGAGTGGCTGAGTGCCAGCACCCAGATAGAATCTGAAAGGTAATGAAATTAAGGGTCAGGGAAGAGAAACATGTTCTTAAACCAGTAAAGTGGAGAGTGTGTTGGACCAGAATTTCAAAAGCACACAGCACTTTTTCTAAGTATTTGAAACAAAGTCTTATCGTCTAGGTTTTTCTTTCTTGTCGACATGCAGGAAGCTCTGGATTCAGCAAAATGTCTGGCTCCATTACCCTGATTTTACATTTACCCCAACTCTGCCATGTGACAAACTTCATCATAAGAAGCCAAAATTCTCTGGGATTCAGAAGCATGGTAAAATTTTTAAGAGATCAGGCTCTGGAGTCAGATCTGTAGAAGCTATACCTGGGCGAGTTACTAATCCTTTCTGTACCTGTTTCTTCATCTGTGAAATGGAATAAAAAGTACCAATCCCAATCCCTTGGAATATTATTCAGCACTAAAAAGAAATGAGCTACCAATCCATGAAAAGACGTGGAGGAAACTTAAGTGCAGGTTACTAAGTGAAAGAAGCCCATCTGAAAAGGCACATACTGCATGATTCCAACTATATGACATTCTGGAAAAGACAAAACTGTGAAGACAGTAAAGTGATCAGTGGTTTTCAGAGGTTAGTGCGGGAGGGAAAGATGAATAGGTGGAGCACAGAGGATTTTTAGGGCAGTGAAACTATTCTGTATGATTCTATAATGGTGGATACAGGTCATTATACATTTGTCCAAACTCACAGAATGTATAACACCAAGAGTGAACGCTAATGTAACCTATGGACTTGGAATGATAATGATGTGTAGCTTCATTGACTGTAACAAATGTACCTCTCTGGTTCAGGATGTTGGTAATGAGGAACGCTGTGGGCATGGGGCAGTGGATGTATGGAAACTCAGTACTTTCTGCTCAGTTTTGCTGTGAACCTAAAATTGCTCTAAAAATAGCCTATTTGGGGGGACTTCCCTCGTGGTGCAGTGGTTAAGAATCCGCCTGTCAATGCACAGGACACGAGTTCAATCCCTGGTCCGGGAAGATCCCACATGCTGCGAAGCAACTAAGCCCATGCACCACAACTACTGAGCCTGTGCTCTAGAGCCTGCCAGCCACAACTACTGAGCCTGCATGCCACAACTACTGAAGCCCACGCGCCTAGAGCCCGTGCTCCGCAACAAGAGAATCCACCACAATGCGAAGCCCGCGCACCACAACGAGAGCAGCCCCCGCTCGCCGCAACTAGAGAAAGCCCAAGCACGGCAACAAAGACCCAACGCAGCCAAAAATAAATAAATTTTTTTAATTAAAAAAATAAAATAAAATAAAAGATAGTCTATTTTTTAAATCAGTATTCAAATATGCCAACATTTTAAAAAAATCTTGGGACTTCCCTGGTCTCCAGTGGTTTAGACTGCGCTCTGAATGCAGGGGGCCCAGGTTGAATCCCTGGTCGGGGAACTAGATCACACATGCCACAACTAAGACCTGACGCAGCCAAATGAATAAATATGTTAAAAACAAAACAAAATAAAAAATCTTGCAGATGGTTGTGAGGATTAAATGAGCTAAGGTACAGATCAGAGGTCAGGAAACCAGGGCCCATAGGTCACATCTGGCCCACTGTCTGTTTTTGTATGGTTGCCAAGCTAAGAATGTTTTATATTTTAAATGACTGAGAAAAGATCAAAAGAAGAATATTTCATGACACATTAAAATTGTATGAAACTCAAACTTCAGTGTCCATAAATCAAGTTTTATTAGCACACAGCCATGCCCATCATTTACATATTGTCTCTGGTGGCTTTCTGGCTACAATGACAGAGCTGAGTAGCTGGGAAAACAGAGACCTCTGGCCCACAAAGCCTGAAATATTTTCTATCTTTTATAGAAAATATTTGCTGATACCTGGCTTAGAGGGGGTCAAAATTGACCCCTATATTAACATACAGTAAGAACTTAGTAAAAGTTAGCTACTAATGTCACTATTAATAATAATAAATGTATCCTCCTTAACTATGCATGTGGAAGACTGAATCTGTTCCTTACCCATCCATTTCACCATGCAGAAATATTCAAGCAGAAAAAAAAAAGATAGAAAATATTATGTCATAAAGAAATTTTATTTGACTTTCCTGCTGCTGTCTGATTCAAACCCTTTTGTTTTAGAGGCAGACAGGAAGCCCAAGAGCTACTTGGGCTACTCTACTCTGAGAACTATTGTTTTCCCCTTGAGCCTGGGCAGGGGCCTTCTGCCCTTGCCATTTCACCATGCACGTGAAGGTGAGCCTTAACGGCGTTATTCGTGTGGTCCTGACATGCAAACAAACGGCCAACCAAGACTATTAATATAAAATCGCAACTACAAGAAAAGAGAGTAACTAACAAAAGCTAATAACTATAAATCCCACTTTCTATTGTAATTCACAAATGTTTTTAAATACCTGGATATCAAGCTCAAATGCAATCAGGTAGGAATGATTTCAGCTACCCGCTTATCCTATCAGCCTGTCTTTCCCAAAGGAATGCCTATTCTGATTTTGTAGTTTCCTCTACTTTCAAAACCAACTAGCTTGGGTTTCCCTGGTGGCACAGTGGTTGAGAATCTGCCTACCAATGCAGACGACACGGGTTCGAGCACTGGTCTGGGAAGATCCCACATGCCGCGGAGCAACTAGGCCCATGAGCCACAACTACCGAGCCTGCGTATCTGGAGCCTGTGCTCCACAACAAGAGAGGCCGCGATAGTGACAGGCCCGCGCATCGCGATGAAGAGTGGCCCCCGCTTGCCACAACTAGAGAAAGCCCTCGCACAGAAACGAAGACCCAACACAGCCAAAAATAAATAATAAATAAATTTTTTAAAAAAACAACTAGCTTAACTTAAAAGGTGTAGAGCCCTTTCACTTCAGAGCTGTGAGTTCAATTTGAATTAGCTGACCACCGTCAAGGCGAGTAAACTGAAGTCATCCAAAATATACAAGTCCCATCCCAAATGGCTTCCTTAAGTCCCTGCCTTTCTCTACACAAAGGGCCTGCCTTTCTCTACACAACACAGTTGATCATGTTCAATGTCACCGTTCCTCTTTACTACCCACCTGGCCATCCACTCACCTGAGCTAGATTTAGCCTAAAAGATTTTCAGTCCAAACCCAAAATGCTCCTCCTATAGATCCAAAATGTATCTGAATATTCATCTCTTGCCACTTCTACTAGCCGAGGTAGTTGTTAGAGTGGGAATTTCATCACAGTCTTCCCTTACTCAACCCACTGTTGATTTTTTTCTATTTTGATAAGTGTCCCTCCTCTGGAGTCAGACAGCCTGAGCTCAAGTGCTGTCACTTAATAGCTATGACCCTGGGCAATTTCAACTTCTCTAAACCTCAATTTTCTCCACCTGTGCAGTACACAGAACCAATACCAGTGCCAGCCGTATAGAGCTGTGTGGGTATTTACAAAGAGAGCGCCCAAGTGCTAAGTCAAGGTTAGCTCTTATTTTTCAGAGCCCTCTACTCACTGATTCAGTCAGCTCATAAACGTTTATGGAACAGGCAGAGGAGGAAAATCTGCCACACCAAAATGTGCCTCTTTGGCATGAGCATTAATTTAGTTTGATTATTTTTAAGAAACAGAAGACTCAGGAAGTCCTTCTTTTTTATTGCCCCCTTTGCTGCCTAAAGAATTTAGATAAAGGGCCTGTTCCTGGCATAGAGCTATCACCAGAGATATCTTCAGAGAATATGAGCTAGATGTGGTCGGGGAAGCTCTTAGAGATCAGAGTCCACTCTGTGTACCACTGTCTCTGCCTGACCTAGCAAACATTTGTTTACCAAAATATTTGCCTTTCCATCTCCATGGTAATTGCCTTCTTCCCTTTTTTTTTTTAAACTATTCATTTATTTACTCTTGGCTGCGTTGGGTCTTTGTTGCTGTGCGCGGGCTTTCTCTAGTTGTGGCGAGCGGGGCTACTCTTTTTTGCAGTGTGCGGGCTTCTCATTGTGGTGGCTTCTCTTGTTGTGGAGCTCGGGCTCTAGGAGCGTGGGCTCAGTAGTTGCGGCTCACGGGCTCTAGAGCACAGGCTCAGTAGTTGTGGCACACGGGTTTAGTTGCTCCGCAGCATGTGGGATCTTCCCGGACCAGGGCTCGAACCTGTGTCCCCTGCATTGGCAGGCAGATTCTTAACCACTGCGCCACCAGGGAAGCCCTGCCCTCTTCCCTTTTGAAGTCCCAAACTACTACCCACAACATCTTCTTTTGTCTTGAGCTGAAGATGGTATTTAAGGCAAGGGTTTCAACCATTTTAGCAAGTGACTAAGTTTTCCTGGGTCTCTCCCATGTATACACGTTATTAAACTTTTATTTGATTTTCTCCTGTTAATCTGTCTCATGTCAACTTAATTCTTAGACCAGCAGAAGAACCTAGAAGGGTAGAAGGAAATTTTCTTCCTCCCAGACAAATTATACGCTTGACGTGTTCCCAGGTCCTGCAGATATGGGGGTGAACAAAAAGTCAAGGTCCCTGTCCTCTTGGTCTTCACCTTTCCTGTTGGATAAAGGGGCAAATAAGCTGTTCTGTAACTACCTTATTCTGGCACCGTCACACTATTAAAATGACTTCCCATTTGTAAAAGTTAGCAAAATGGAAAAATGCCATAGAAAACTGGAGAGTATTTATGAGAAGGCACATTATGTGGTTGTAAAAAGCCTAAGAATCTTTCATATAAGGTATGCTTATGTTACACAACAGAGCAGGATATAAAATTAAATATATTATTATCTCAACTGTTTTTTTTTAATTAAGACTGGTCAAATTACACCAAAATGCTACATTTTAATATATATTTAGGTGGTTGGGTTGCAGGCAATTATTACTTTTCCATATTTTCAAAAGCACAAGATACCTTTTTAAGCATATCAGACATTTTACAAAGTCCTTTTCGAAAATGTAACAATATCAAGGAGACACCTAGTCCTTTCTATCTATTTTAAGCAAACAAGTAAGTTTAAAGCAAAATTTTAAAACAACAGGCAAAGCAGGTTCTTCAAGCTACTTCTACAATCGGGATTTTTTTTCTCTTGTGAAGACCATTATTTACATTTACTCTTATATGCAGTGAGCAGACCCAATTGTCTGTAAAATAGGCATGTGTAGGGCTGTCCACTGTCCAATAAAAACATTTTAAAAAATTACACTGTAATTTTAAATTTTCCAGTAGCCATTATAAAAAGTAAAAAGAAACAGATTAAGTTCATTTTAATAATATCTTATTTAACCTAAGGTATCCAAAATACCTATAATCAGCCCATAATCAATGTAAGAATATTTGGGTGAGATAATTTACATCCCCTTTTTTTTTTTTTGTAATGTCTTCCGAAATTAGGTGTGTCTACGCACAGCACATGTCAACTCACACTGGACAGTGCAGGCCTAAAGCAACTAAAAACAGATGCACCAATAGATACCTTCTCAATGACGGCCATTTAAAAAGTAGTCAAAAACAAGAGTACTTACTGCATAAGCCCACCTTATGAAGTTCTAGAACAGGCAAAACTAAGCTCTGATGGAAATCAAGGGGTGAGGGCGGTTGTGGATCGACCGGAGAGGAGCACGAGGGAACTTTCTGGAGTGATGGAAATGGTTTATGTCTACGTTGGGGTAGTGGTTACACTTGTGTATAATTTGTCAAAATCCCCGACCTGCACGCTTAAAATGGGGGCATTTTACTGAACGTAAATTAGACATCAAATGTGGAGAAACTGTTTTAGAAAGAAAGCTATGTTGTAGCAGCAGCGGACTCGGGCTCAGAGCGCCCTAACCAGCTGCGACCCGGGAAACGCGAGGGTCGCGGTTTAACTAGCGCCCCGGGCGGGGGAGGAGACAGAAAGGCCATCTCACTCCGCGCGGGGCTGCACTTCTGCCAACGCCATCTCGGGGCTCCCGGGGCCCGGGGGCAACCGGGCGGGGGCCGCGACGGGCCCCAGCGCCCGGTTCCGAGGCGGGGTGCGCGCCGAAGCGCCGCTCGCGTACGCGGCGCTCCAGAGCCCGGGCCGCGGGCCGCCGCAGGGCGGACTCCCAGGGCCCCGGCCTTGCCCCGCCGCTGTCTGCCCGCGGGCAGAGAGCACAGGGTGCTGGGACGCGTGCGGTGGCCGCCCTCGGAGGGGACAAAGGCTCCCGGTCCCATGTGCGCGCCGGGCTGGGGCCGCGGACTGGAGGGCGGCCCCGGCGCTGAGGCCCTGACGGGGAGTTACCTGTGCTTTGGCGGCGGCGGTGGCGCGGAGGGTGGTCGTTGGAGCCGGCGAGCTCCGCCCCGAGGCCCGCCCGCGCTCACCTGTCGGGCTGGGGAGGGGTCCGCCGCCAGAGGCGTCCCGAGTCGCCCCCGTGTCCCTCCCGCCGCCCGCGCGGGCCTCGGGGTGCATGGCGCCCTCCTCGCCCACCTCCCCCTCTCCTGCAGCCGCGGGCCCCACTGACTCACGCCGGTGAGCTCGGGGTTGGCACCCGGGTTTGTGCAGTGCTCCGAAACAAGCGCCCAAAAGTGACTCCTCAGGCGTTGGTGGCTTCCCGTCACCCTCCGCCCTGGACGCACTTGGCCCCAGGCCAGGCTCAGCCCGGGGACTGCTCCTCCCCTCCGCGGCTTGCTGAGCACCGGCACCTCGGAGACTCGGGTGAACGCCAGGTCCCGGCGCCCCGGCCCCTCGGCACGCCCAGACCCTGTTCGGGTCCTCGCGTCCCGCTCTCGGCGCCGGAAAGAGCGTCTCTCGGTCACGGAGAGCAACTGCGGGAGCGCCGAGCGGAGGACGACGATCAGATGGGATGCCGGCCTTTGAGGGGCTCACAATCTGGGGTGAGGGCTACACCTCTACTGGAATCAGTAAGGTTCCTGGAACAGTACGCGTGTAGCAAAAATTAAAATTTAAAATGCGAGGGGCAGAAGGACGACAATCAGGGCTTCGCCGAGTGACTTTTTAAAGAGTATTTGGAGGATGGTTAGTGCCTTGGTGCCAGGAAAGGACACAGGAGGTTATTAAGGCGAAGGGAAGAACATAAACCACTGAAGGAGAAAGGATCTAACTAGGGACAATAGGAGGGTTTGGAATCAGACGGAAGGGTTAGGAAAGTGGTGAAAATTTTGAATGACCAGGTGAGTCACTAGAGGGCTGAGTGAGGAGAGCATCATTGAAGACCCAGTGGAGTCTAGAAACCATCATTGTGTAACGACCTCCAGCTATAGTTGTGCAAGATGTCTATAGGTCGGTATATAAATATTGATATTGATAAAACCAGAGTTTGCTGGTTGAGTAGAGTAGAAGGATGAGAGTGAGGAAGTTAAGAGCACTGAAAGAATGTGATGGTAGTGACGCACCAGGGGTCTAGTCCCCAGAGGAAAGGAAGGGAGAGGAGCAGGGAGTGGATAGACTGGAAGAGAGAAAAGAGATGGACCAAAAGATGAGGGCCTGTGGGAATGAAGGAACTGAGGAGTTGTCACCACAGTGTGGGTGTCGGCGATGTCAAAGGGGAAGCAATTCCAGGAGATGATCCAGTTTAGGGTCTGACTCTGGAACGGAGTCAAGTGAGATGGGCGTCACTGGAATTGGGTCTAGCGCCCACCAGGCCAGTGTGGGGGACATTGAAGGCCCCCGGAAAGATGGCGGAAATTGGAGGAGTCAGTTGAGGCCAAGGAACCAAGTCTCCAGTGAATGTGGAGAAGCAGCCCCGAAGCTAGTAAATGACAGCAACAAAGAAGGGTAGAGGGATGTCTGGCAAAATTCGATGAGTTTCAAAACAAAAGGGAGTTTCTCCCTATCAAGAATGACAGAGCAGTGCCATGGAGGAAGCAGTAAGGAGCTGAGGATGGTGTTGTCAACTTCTGGGAAAAAGAAGAGCTCCACTCAGCAGGAATGGTAGGGGAGACCCAAGTCTCCATGGAGGCCAAGAAAATTTTTTTTTTTTTTTTTTTTTTTTAAGGAGAAAGCACCTTTTAAAAAGGCCGGAAGCACAGAGGGCTTTCTTGTGAAACAAGTCTTCCAGAGGACCCAGTGGGAAGAATGCTTGTGAAACAGGTTGACATGGACGGTGATACTTAATACCTGCCACATATGTAAGGCTTCCCTCCACATTTCGGTACTTTGTTTCCTTTTTACAACCAGGACAGCTATTAAGATCCCCTTATTATAATGAAGAACCTAAGGCTTAGAGATGTGAAATGCCCTGACCAAAATATCTGTCCCCAAAGTCAGACTCTTCACCACAGGATATAAGGCCTCATCCTTATTCTATTAATCTACGAGGTCAACAGATGAAGGATACTTTGTGAATACAAAGGGGTTATGATAACTATTGCATCATTAATCCAAAATGGGAAAATATTTGAGCAGAAAAACAAATTTGATAACAGGGTCCAGATTGATTGATTTGTGTGGGATCAGAGTGTACACTCATTCAACAGGTGTTTTATTCATGGACTATATAGCATTGAGGATAAAAAAAGAAGAAAAAGAAGTCTGTCATTAAGTTGACGGCTTGTGTTCTTTTTTACTTTTTTTTCTTTTTTTTTTTGGCAGGCGCCGAGTGGCATGTGGGATCTTGGTTCCCCTTCCCTGACCAGGGATTGAACCCATGCCCCTGGAAGTGGGAGCGTGGAGTCCTAACCACGGGACCACCAGGGAAGTCCCTCGTGTTCTTTTATAATCTTTTGTTTTGAAGAATTCTAACCTTCAGGACGATTGTGAACCCTGGGGAACATGGACTTCGTCATGATTTTGGGTGGAGATAGAGCAAAAGTAAGGCTGAAAGGGATGGCCCCCACCTCTGCTATCAGAAGGGTCAGCACTGTATTCCTTTCATAGGTGAAGAAACTCGAAGGGGAAACGATGAGTAATGAGTCAAGTTTACTCACCCATTAGATAGTGGAGTTAGCACCCCTGTCCTAGGCTTCTGACTGAAATTCCAGGCTCATTCCAATCACCCTTGAACCAAATATCCTTTTTCTGGAAAGTGTTGACCACTTTCAGGTTCTGACTAAATCCTAGAAAGGCATTGGTCCTATGATATCTCCTGACTTTCAAAGGTTAATCAATACCCAGACTCTAAAAACAGCTTGGAATGTCATTGATGCCACAGAATTGTACACTTAACAATGGTTAAAATGGCAAGTTTTATGTTATATATATGTTTACACAGTTTAAAAAATTAATGGGGCTTCCCTGGTGGTGCAGTGGTTAAGAATCCGCCTGCCAATGCAGGGGACACAGGTTTGAGCCCTGGTCCGGGAAGATCCCACATGCTGCGGAGCAACTAAGCCCGTGCACCGCAACTACTGAGCCTGTGCTCTAGAGCCCGCGAGCCACAAATACTGAAGCCCATGTGCCACAACTACTGAAGCGTGCGCGCCTACAGCCTGTGCTCTGCAACAAGAGAAGCGACTGCAATGAGAAGTCCGCGCACCGCAACGAAGAGTAGCCCCTGCTCGCCACAACTAGAGAAAGCCCGCACACAGCAACGAAGACCCAACGCAGCCAAAAATAAATTACTTAAATAAATTTTAAAAAATAATAATGGTGTAATACAACAGAAACCATTGAATTGTACAGTTTCGACAGGTGTGGATGGCATGTGAATTATATCTCGATAAAGCTGTTTGGAAAAATAAAGTAGGTTGAGCCTGTTAAGCTAAAGTCCTGGAGCACCCTCTTACACTGTTGGTGGGAATGTAAACTGATACAGCCACTATGGAGAACAGTATGGAGGTTCCTTAAAAAACTAAAAATAGAACTACCATACGACCCAGCAATCCCACTACTGGACATATACCTGGAGAAAACCATAATTCAAAAAGACACATACACGCACCCCAACGTTCACTGCAGCACTATTTACAATAGCCAGGACATGAAGCAACCTAAATGTCCATCAACAGAGGAATGGATAAAGAAGATGTGGTACATCTGTACAATGGAATATTAGCCATAAAAAGGAATGAAATTGTGTCATTTGCAGAGACGTGGATGGACCTAGAGACTGTCATACAGAGTGAAGTAAGTTGGAAAGAAAAAAACAAATATAGTATATTAACACATACATGTGGAATCTAGAAAAATGGCATAGATGATCTTATTTGCAAAGAAGAAATAGAGACACAGACGTAGAGAACAAACGTATGGATACCAAGGGGGAACGGGGGGGCGGTGAATTGGGAAGTTAGGATTGACATATATATACTACTATATATAAAATAGATAACTAATGAGAACCTACTGTATAGCACAGGGAACTCTACTCAGTGCTCTGTGGTGACCTAAATGGGAAGGAAATCCAAAAAAGAAGGGATATATGTACACGTATGGCTGAATCACTTTGCTGTGTAGCAGAAACTGACACAGCAGTGTAAAGCAACTATACTCCAATTAAAAAAAAAAAGTCCTGGACCAGAATTGTAAATATACCTCAGGCTGGAAAACTGGAGAGCAAGGAAATCAGAATTGTAATCTGTCCCCCACATACTCACACAGGTCACTGGAACTAGGCTACTCTTCTCAAGATGGTGGGGGGTGGAGGAATACCTAATGCTTAAGACTGTGCTTGGGAAATACATTCATGAACTCCCTTCTCTGAAGGGGGAGTTTTTCACTTGGCCAGTTTTTTGTTGTTGTCCATTTGTTTACACGTTATTGTGGGAAAAGTTGAATATATAGAAAAGCAAACCTAAAACTCGAACTTCAACAATTATCAATCCATGGCCAGGTTTGTTTCATCTGTATCCCCACCCATTTCCCCCATCCTGTATTAATTTGAAGCAAATGCCAGGCATCCTATTATTTCATTGGTAAATATCTCAGTATGACTCTAAAAGATTAGAACTCTTTTAAATACACACACACACAATTACCACAATTTAAAAATTAATAATTCCTATGTCCATCACACATGAATGGGTAAACAAAATGTGCAATATACTTACAATGGAATACTCTTCAGCCTTTTTTAAGATAGCCTCCGTTTTTGTTATATCACTGGTTGTTTTTTATTTTTTAGATTTCACATATAAGTGATGATATACAGTAGTTGTCTTTCTCCATCTGATTTATTTCACTAAGCATAAAACCCTCCAGGTCCATCCATGTTGTTCAAATGGCAAAATTTCATTCCTTTTTATGCTGAGTAGTATTCCGTTGCATATATATAGCACATCTTTATCCATTGGTCTGTTGATGTACCCTTAGGTTGCTTCCATATATTGGCAATTGTAAATAATGCTGCTATGAACATCGGGGTGCATGTATCTTTTCGAATTAGTGTTTTCATTTTCTTTGGATATATACCCAGAAGAGGAATTGCCAGATCGTATGGTAGTTCTAGTTTTAATTTTTTGAGGAACCTCCATAATGTTTTCCACAGTGGCTTCATCAATTTACGTTCCTGCCAACAGTGTGCAAGGGTTCCCTTTCTCTACATCCTCACCAACATTTGTTATTTGTGGTCATTTTGATGATAGCCATTCTGACAGGTGTGAGGTGATATCACATTACGATTTTGATTTGCATTTCTCTGATGATTAGTGATGTTGAGCATCTTTTATGTGCCTGTTGGCTATCTGTATGTCTTCTTTGGAAAAATGTCTATTCAGGTCTTTTGCCCATTTTTTAATCAAGTTGTTTGGGTTTTTTTGATATTAAGTTGTATGAGCTCTTTTTGTATTTTGGATATTAACCCCTTATCGGTCATATCCTTTGCAAATATATTCTCCTATTCAGTAGGTTGTCTTTTCATTCTATGGATGGTTTTCTTTGCTCTGTAAAAGCTGTTAAGTTTAATTAGGTCCCATTTGTTTATTTTTGCTTTTGTTTCCTTTGCCTTAGGACAGCGGTCCGCAACCTTTTTGGCACCAGGGACCGGCTTCGTGGAAGACAATTTTTCCACGAGGGGCGGGGGACGGTTCAGGCGGTAATGCGAGCCATGGGGAGCAGCAGATGAAGCTTCGTTCTTTCGCCTGCCGTTCACCTCCTGTTGTGCGGCCCCAGGGGTTGGGGACCCCTGCCTTAGGAGACAGATCCAAAAAAATACTGCTACAATTTATGTCAAAGAGTGTTCGAAGTAGCCTTTTTTAAGGCAGAATTTTAAGGAAATTCTAACACATGCTACAACATGGATGAACCTTGAGGACATCTGCTCAATGAAATGAACCAGTCACAAAAAGACAAATGTGGTATGATTCCACTTATATGAGGTTCCTGGAGTAGTCAAAAATCATAGAGACAGAAAGTAGCTTGGTTGCCAGGGAATGGGGGGAACGGAGAACGGAGTTGTTTAGTGGGTACAGAGTTTCAGTTTTGCAACAGGAAAACAATTGTGGAGATTGGTTCCACTTGTAACAATGTGAATGTACTTACTACTACTTAACTGTACACTTAAAAATGATTAAGGTGGGGCTTCCCTGGTGACGCAGTGGTTGAGGGTCCGCCTGCCGATACAGAGGACACGGGTTTGTGCCCCGGTCCGGGAGGATCCCACATGCCGCGGAGCGGCTGGGCGCGTGAGCCATGGCCGCTGAGCCTGCGCTCCGTAACGGGAGAGGCCACAGCAGTGAGAGGCCGGCGTACCACAAAAAAAAAAAAAAAAAAAAGATTAAGGTGGTAAATTTTGTTTGTCTAGCACAACTAAAAATTTTTAAGCTTAACAATTTCTTAATCTCATGAACTATCCAGTCCCCAAATTTCCAATTCTTATAAACGTCAAAAAATTTTCTCCACTGTGTTTGTTTGAGGATCTAAAGAAAATCCGCAAGTTGCCATGGGTTGTTTTTTAGGTCGTTTTTAATCTATAGGTTCCCCTTCCCCCCTTGCTTGCAATTTATTTGAAGAAACAAGGTCGTCAGACTGTGGTCTCTCACAGCCTAGATTCTGCTCCCTGCATCCCGTGGTGTCCTTTAATAGTTTCCTCCGTCCCCTGTATTCCCTGTAAATTGGTAGGTGGACACAGAGGGCCTGGGCTAGTTTTGATGTGGACTCACAAGGAGATTAAAGACATCCATGTACGCGGGGCCAACCCTGCAGAACCAGAAAAGGTGAGACTAAACCACCAGCCGAGCTGCTTAGAGTGACAAAGACGCGGTGTACTGGCCTAGATCAGGAACCCACAAAGCCGAGGGAGGAGAAAAGGAAGCGGGGCGGGACTACGTGGGGAAAGCCCTTTGTCCGGTTTCCAAACGCCTTATCGAGTTACGAAATAAACAGTCAGCGGGGAGGGCGGGGCCTTTGTCCGGAAGTGACGCTAGCGCGGCCGGCAGCTGAGTAACAGTGGAGGTGGGGCGACACATAGACTGGCTGCTTCGAGGTCGTACTTCCGATTATCGCCGTGGGAGACGCGCCTTGTAGAGTCGGGAGTAGGTGGCACCCGCTAGGGTCTCCGGTGACCCCGACCGCGGTGGCGGCCCCGCGGGCGGGATGTTCCGGGGTTTGAGCAGTTGGTTTGGCTTGGAGCAGCCGGAGGCGGGTGACCGGCAGTACCAGGGAGACGGACAGCCCAAGGGAGACGCTCCACCCGAGCAGCGCTCCGAGGCGGTGGCGGAGTCCGTGGAAGGGGAGCTACAAGAAGCCGGGGACCAGGAGCTCCTTCACCAGGCCAAAGGCCTCGGCAGTGAGTCTCCCCCGGCCTCCGGGACCACAGAGTTTCGGAGAGCGCCCGCATCCCACCTCCTGGGCGTGGGCCACCAATGGTCGGGGGTGTGGGGTGGGGAGAGGAAGGTGTGTCTGTCGTTGGTGAGGATCTGGGCAAGGCCGAAGCCTCATCTAGCAGTCAAATCCTGTGCCTGAAGTTCCTAGTGACATGTCACTCTTTGCAGAGTGTGTCAACGTTGGGAGCAGGGCCGCAGTAAAGCAGTGGGGCTCCACGTCTTTAGGTTTGACGAGGTATATGTTTTGTTCAACTCACCAACTTTCATCTCCACCGCCTTCCGCCCAGAGGACAGGGGACGTTGAGGAGCTCGAGTGCCTTTTTGCCCTTAGGTCAGAATGTGTCGTCCCAAGTAAATTGAGGAGGAGTTATTAGGGCCTATGGCAGGCAGGCTCATGTCCTTTTAGGTGCATTGGGATCTTTTTCCTTAAGGCGGGAAAGTAGTTGCCAGTTATTGTCTGTGTTGCAAGTTTCAGCACTAGATGTTTTGTGAACGATTCATCTCTTTAAACACCCCAGTGAGTTGGGAGAACGAGCACAGAGTTAGCGGCCCAAAGTTATGCTGATAGTAAATGGTAGAAGGGAAATTTGAACCTGGGGCTGTCTAATTTCAAAGCCCATGCTCTTTCCCAGCTTACAGTCTAGTTCAGGAGGAGGGTATAAATAATAGGCATGCGGAATAAACACATGCTGTAGTAATTCTGCTCCTGGAGAGATCTTGGCAGGCTTAAATAGTCAAAGAAAACGTCTTTAAGAAGGTGGCCCTAAAGCAGACTACACTACAAGTGAGAGATTAAATTTTGCAAGCAATTTTAAAGAATTTACTTCAAGACACTACAAGGCAAGAGCACAGGACAGGCTGGAGCCTGAGAGTGGAGAAACACATACTTGAATAAGAAAGGCTCTAATGTTCAAAAAGTTTACTGTGGGGTGGAGAGGCAGGGAGAACAGGCATAATCTCAAATCATAGCAGTACACAATCTAAGCCCCAAGCCTCCAAACAGTGTACAAGAGAAATAAAACTAAGTGCTATGCAATGAAATCACTAGAGGGAACAGCTATTTCCTGTGTGGAAAACTGGGGAGAAACGAGCTTGGAATATTCAAGAGATGTAAGGAGGTGAAGTTGACTAGAGCAGAGAGGCTATGTTAGGTAGCTGGGATAAATAAAAGTGGGACCACCTTAGGAAAAGCTGGGTATGATTGTTTCCTTGATTTCATAGAACATGGAGAATCATTTTCGTTTATCTTCAGAGGAGTATCAAAAGTGGCTTCTTAAAGCTTAGGGCTTTATTGAAATCTCATGTTTATATTTCGTAATAAAGACCCCCAAATATTTTTTTAATGTTTTCGATATGGATGTCTACTTCGGAGCTTAACGCTTCCATCCCTTTCTTTCCTCACCAGACTCTCTTTCTCTCTCTTTTTAAAAAATATTTATTTATTTATTTGGCTGCACCGGGTCTTAGTTGCAGCGTGCAGGATCTTTAGTTGCGGCATGCGGGATTAGTTACAGCGCGGGATCTAGTTCCCTGACCAGGGATCGAACCCGGGCCCCCTGCACTGGGAGCGCAGAGTCTTAGCCACTGGAATACCAGGGAAGTCTGCCTCCCCAGACTCTCTTGAGGTTGGGTAGGCTAAGGTTAGATGGAAGTACTTCCCCAGCCACACACACACTGTGAATGCAAAGTTTCCAAAGAAATTAGAGCTCTTTTGGCTCCGAAATTTGATTTAAAAAAGATGTAAAGGTCCTAGTTTGTACACAACCCCTCAAAAAGACAAGAGATGATTAAATACTTTTTATTTCTACATAGTGATCCTAAGAGGTATATTTAGAAAGACCCATCTCTGTTTTGAAAAGTGAAGTTAAACATCTCTGTGCCTGATTCCCACTGAGTAGATTCATTTCTTTGGCCTTTTAAAAATCTACATGGAGGGACTTCCCTGGTGGTCCAGTGGTTAAGAATCCGCCTGCCAATGCAGGGGACACAGGTTCGAGCCCTGGTCCGGGAAGATCCCACATTGCCGCGGAGCAACTAAGCCCCTGCTCCACAACTACTGAACCTGCGCTCTAGAACCCACGAGCCGGGGCACCTAGAGCCCGTGCTCCACAACAAGAGAAGCCACCACAATGAGAAGCCCCGCGGACCGCAACGAAGAGTAGCCCCCGCTCGCTGCAACTAGAGAAAGCCAGCACGCAGCAACGAAGATCCAACGCAGCCAAAAATAAATAATAAAAATAAATTAATTTTAAAAAAAGAAATATTTGGAAAGCACAGTGTTTCTTAAAATAATAATAATAAAATCTACATGGAATTTCCTGGGGCCCCATTTGTTCTGTAAACTTTTGCTGAGTGCCTCCCTTCAAGATTGGATCATAAATACTTCTGGTTCACGAGGTGACCTATTTCTTTTTTTTTTTTAACATCTTAATTGGGGTATAATTGCTTTACAATGGTGTGTTAGTTTCTGCTTTATAACAAAGTGAATCAGTTATACATATGTTCCCATATCTCTTCCCTCTTGCGTCTCCCTCCCTCCCACCCTCCCTATCCCACCCCTCCAGGCGATCAATGGTGACCTATTTCTACATTTAGGCAGCTTTATAAATTAGGCACCAGTTAGGAGTGGCGGACACCCAGGCCTATATTCCACTTCCTAACCCCAAATTAAACCTTATCCTTGGCTCTCCCTCCTGATGAACTTAGGACTTGCTGTGATCACAGAAGGAGGGCAGTTTATTAGGAAAGTCACTGAAGAGCTTCTCCCTACCTCCCAAGACCTCATACCCCAGAGTAACTTCTTATTCAGCGCAGATTGGTTAGTTGGTTTTTGTTAAAGTCCAGTTATCTATACTCTTATCTATACTCTTTCTCTAAAACAAACCCATACCTCTGAGAGTGTAGTATGAGTCATTCCACAGCTTAAATAAGTGGGAGGGTGGCCAGAGATAAGCTTTGGCTTTTTCAAAACTGTCCCTAAGGCCAGTCCGTGCCCAGGAATGGAGGAAGGGCCACCTCCTCTTCCTTCTCCTTTGAAAAATGCTATTAGTGTTTTCAGTAGAGCTGTGTTAATTAGACCATCCTCTTTTTCTATAGGGAAAGTGCATTTCAAGTTCTAGATGCCTCACTTGCTTAGTTTACAGCTAAGGACTCCAAAAGTTAGTTGTGTATGTAGGAAAATATATGTCTGCTTTGATATAGAAGTAAAATACCCAGTTCGGTTCTGATGAGAGACCCAGGTTTACCATGAGGAGGGCAGTGCAGATGTTCAAGAGCTTGGGTCCCATGGCTTGTGAACAATACTAAAAAGAACAGGGGATTTTAGCTTCAAGAAGAAGAAACTTTAGGGGCATCGCTCAACATTTTTAAAGGTTTTTTGGTAGAAAAGAAGTCATTTTATGTTACTTAAGATCTAAGTCTGAGAGGTAGAAATGACAAGGGATGTGAAAAGGATTTTCTAATTAGAGATGGATAACAATAATAATTGTCTGCCCTTCGAAGTCATGTGCTCCCCATCCCTAGAAGTGGGGCTACCTGGATAGGAGGCTGAATAAGGTAAGTGCTAAAGTCCCTTCCAACACGAAGATTCTAAAATTGTGTGAAATATATAGTATTTTTGAAAAATTAACCAGCCTTTTCATAAGAATATTAATTTTCTAAAGCTGCCTTAAAAACCACTGTCTCTGTATTATTTTCCTATTCTAGAAGCAAGCCTTAAACTCTACCTTCCTCTATTTACTCTGATAAATTTACTCTTTTTCTGACCTTTTGAGAACCTTCCCGCTTTTCTTTACCTTTACCATCCATTCAGTTCTGCAGGCCCTTGTCACTTGCTCATCTGACGTGAGGCAATGTGGGATTGGGGCACCAGCTTGCCATTTAGAGGCAGGTAGCCTGTGTTTGAATTCCCTATACTACTTATTGTCTTTATTGTGATGTCATTTGCAAATTACAGTAAGTCCAACAAACAGGCTTAAACAGAAAGGACCTTTGTTGTTTGTGTCAGGGGTCGCCAAGACCACCCCCAGGTTTGCTGAGCGCCTACCAAAATTGGGGTTTCTTTAGGTAGGAGGAAGCAGATAGGCTCTTGGCTAGGCAGTCAGCCAGGTCTGCCCCACCTTCATGGACAAATCATTTGCCTTGGCTTCCCTATCTGTAAACCGGGCTACTTATACCCACTCTTCCTGGGATGGTTGTGGCATGATGAAAATGAAGGTAAAGGGTTAGCGGTCTGCCCCCTCCTTCCATAAAGTTGCTGCGTCTACTCACGTTTTACTTAGACTTGCTTTTCTTTGGTTGCCACTTCAGTTCAGACCCTCTCTCCTTGTGCCTAAGTCTCTGAAGTGGATATTGTACTCCTGTTACTTCCTGTTAACTCTTATCTGTGTCTCAGTTTTTCTAACCACTTCATAAAAACTGTCTTTAACTTGGTGTCAGCTGACCTCTTCTGCACAATAGCAGACTTCTGGTCTTTTTGAGCGTCCTACCTGAAAACCTCTTGTCCTGCTCTCCCACCACCCACTCCTCTGACTTCAGAATTTCTAATTACTCTTGGGAGACATCCCTCCCTTCTGGGGTGCCTCAGTTTAATGAATAATCTAGCTCCTCTTGTTGTCTTTGAATCCTTTTTCGTTGGTTTGTTTGTTGAGAAATGGATATCCCTTGAGGGCGAGAACTGTGCTTTCTCAGGACTTCCCTGGCTGTCCAGTGGTTAGGACTCAGCACTTCCACTGCAGGGGGCCTGGGTTCGATCCCTGGTTGGGGAACTAAGATCCCACAAGCCATGTGGTGTGGCCAAAAAAAAAAAAAAAGACGAATCTAATTCAAAAGGTATTCCTGAGAAAATCTTACAGGGAACCCTGCTCTTTTAGAAGTTTGGATTTATCTATCTGCAGAGAATATTTTTAGGAAGTAGTGTGGCTGTCTACCCATTTTATCATACCACTCTGGGTAAATAGGCTAGTCACAACCAAAGGGAAATCAGGGATCTCCCTAAAGCTCAGCGTTTATGTCACTCCCCATTCATGCATTTAGCGAGTACTTACTGGTCACTCTCTGGGGATACACTGGTGAATCAGACAGCCTTGGTCCCTGCCCCAGTGGGGCTTAGGATGGGTCTTCAGTCTAGCTGAGAGGACACATTCACCAGGTAATGGATAGAGTGTCATAGATGTTGTTGATCTGGCACCGCAGGTGGTGAGGGAACACCTCTTGGGGACACCTACGCTGGCCAAGGAGCCGGGGACCATTTCTTGAGAAGTGATGTGTAAGCAGAGGCTCACAGCATGCGTAGAGTTAGCCAGGAAAAGAAAGGGCTGATAAAAGTGTTTCAAACCAAGGAATAACATATTTGGGGCCTCCTTGGAGATACTCGAGAATTTCTTGTGGTCCTACGAGTGTAGAATAGGAGGAGGAGGATGACAGGAATGAGCCCAGAGACAAGGAGCTTCCTGAGATAGTCACAGTGGGTGTTGATACCAGGAACAGATGAACGCCTTCAGACGCAGTGGGAGAAAGGAGACTGTTTAATGCTAAAGGAGGTGGTAAGTGGTAGAGATGGTCCTTCGGATCAGGAGATAGTACTTCTGCTCCCAGGTAGCAGTACGAATCTCCTGATTTTCTGTGGCACCACCCATTTAATCAGGGGTGCCAGGCTCCCTGGGCCGTTCTTAGCGGGGTCTTCTCCCTGCCTGAGTGTTGTGAGTCAGCCCACCTGCCCCCTCAGCACGGGCAAGTAGCAGAGGC
The DNA here is from genome assembly GCF_937001465.1 of Orcinus orca. NCBI lineage: Eukaryota > Metazoa > Chordata > Mammalia > Artiodactyla > Delphinidae > Orcinus > Orcinus orca. The sequence goes on from NC_064580.1 coordinate 14,132,829, forward strand.
AAGTCTGCCCTAACTTACGGAGCATTTTCTGTGGGATGAGATTTGAAGGCCAGTTGCCCGGAGCATCCCCCACTACAACCTGCCTGAGGTCGCTTCCTGCAGCCCAGATTCTGTAGAATGTGGACTTTGAAATGATGTTTGTCTAGAAATACACCTTCATATCATAGTGCAAAAAGAGCCTTGATACAAATGTCTTTTCAGGTCTTTAGAAAAGTTAATTTTGTGTTTCCGTTTTGTCTTGTGAAGTTCGTATGTTCCGGTTTGAATTTCGTTCTATATATTTGCTTATTATTAGTGAAGAGATTTATATTAGGGCTTGCCAAGATTTCTATTTATTAAAAAATCCCCCAGATTTATCATGGGATGAGTTAATCTAGGAGAGGAGGGGCTTTTTTCCTTCTTTTTTGATCAAGAGGGAAGGAGAAAATAAAGATGGGATACTTAGGGTCTAGGAAGGAAAGAAAGTAAAAAGTAGCCTTGATCTTATTGTAAAGTAGGCGGGGAGATAACTTGCTGAGATAAGTTAGAACTAGAGACTGGAGAAGGGCAAGATAAGTTTGAAACAGCTACTGGGGTGAACTGGGGACTATGCTAACAGTCTTTGAAAGCAATGAATTAAAGGCCCAGTATGGATGGCCTGTCCACTGAGAAAGTGGAGTACTGTCAGTGCTTCTCGCTCATTGTTTCAAGTCCTCATTAACAAGGAACATGCCCTACGGTTTAAGAGTCTTACAAGCACTTATTAAGGGAGAAATCACAAATACAATAACCACTGTACCGGAATGGAGCATAGACTCTTTTTTATTCTTTGCAGACTATCTATTTAACTTTGCAACTGCTGCTACAAAAAAGATAACTGAATCAGTTGCTGAAACAGCACAAACAATAAAGAAATCAGTAGAAGAAGGAAAGATAGATGACATCATTGATAAGGTACATTTAAATATCTTTTGGAAATAGAAGTTTATGAAATTCATTAGCAGCTAATATAATCGTCCCTTCTTCTTACGAACTTTATTAACCCAAGCAGGGTATCATATTCTGATAAATATCACATTCTTGGGGTTTTTTCTCTCTTTTTTGTATAATAAGTAGCTATAAGTTACCTGATTTAAATAACCTTTGTTTTTGTTTTAATATATTCTAAAATACATTGATACTTTTGGGTAATAGTAAGCTTTTCATATTGTGAGTTTAATTTTCAACTATAACCATTTCAGAATACATTTATGCCTTTGTATCATTTGGGTAAGTTTTAAAAGTCCTAGACCAATAGGAACAACCCTTTTAAGACACTAAGGGGTGAGTTTGTTCATTGTTTGCAGTGGTGGGGTACAGGCCTAGGGAATTTCATTTATGTTGGTAACTATTTGAACTAAGGAGGTCATCAGTTAAACTTTAGATAGCTTATTATTTAGATATTTTCGTTGTGTGTACTATTTGTTAGAATGAGATTTGACCTGTCTTTTATTGTTTTATGGAATAAAACAAAAATTCAGTTTTTAACTCATTTTATTTTTGCATTTGAAAAGATCATCTGTCATAAAGGCAGCTGAACACTTAGAGTTCGGAAATGTCGAAGATCCCCTCTTATTGGGGAAGGGAAGAAGTATCACTTTTTTAGTCTCTTTGTTTGAAGAAAATGAATAAAATATCTCAAATAGACTTCACAAGTCTTGAACGTAATTCTTATCTAATAATAAGCTTTTAAAAGTAATATAACTGTATGTATTTTTTAACAGACAATTATAGGAGATTTTCAGAAGGAACAGAAAAAATTTGTTGAGGAGCAGCATACCAAAAAATCAGGTATGGTACAGGTTTATACGTGACCTACTCGCCTGCCAAATTTTATTGAACACCGGTTATGTGCTAGACACCCCGCTAAGGCTCTGAGAATACAAAAATGTCTAAGTTACGCCCTCATCTTTCAGGTAGCACAAAGACTAGTGGGGACAAACCTATAAACCTTCAGGGTTTAAAGGAAGGAAGGAAATAGTTCCTGGCGGCTATGATGGTGGGTGAGGTAGCCCTTCTGGGGAGCTGGCTCTGACAGAGAAAGAGTGAGCTTTTATTTCTTATTTTATTACAGGTCCAGCACAGTGTCTGATGCACACCTAATAGGCACTTAGCAAATGTTGGCTCCCTTCCCATTCTGTTCAGAAGAAAAAACAAAAGAGCTTTCCAGGGAAGTGACAGAGGGCCGTGAAAAGTCACGGGGAGTTTGGGAACTTACTCAATACATTTCTTTACTGACAAATGCTTATTTAAATGTTTGCAGTTGCAAGATCTCAAAATGCCTGCTTTTACTGTTTGGTGGTGTGCAGACACAAAACTGGCCTCATGTATTTGAATTTGGCAAAAGTAGTGTAAAATACTTAAGTTTGTTTGAGCAGTACCACAGATTCAAACAGAACTAGTTAGTCCTGTGGTAAGTTCCCATCAGGCATTGTTGCTCCTAAGTACTCAAAAGTGGGAAGTAGCTCTTTGGGACAAATAAAGTACTGTACAGGTTAGCATAACTTAGTGATTCGTGGGAAGCACTAAAGTTGACCCTGGCTCAGAGACTTGGTATAGGAGCTCGTTGGTGCCTCTGAGATGGGAACTGTGGAAGGAGTGGGGGTGAAAGATTTGGAGGCAGGTTCACTTTTTTTTTTTTAACTGAGCGAAAGATTCTTTAAATTCTTTAGTGTTTTACAGTTTTCAAAAGTTTCACACACTTGATTTTGTATAATCCCATAATAACCCTTTTTTTACCCCCTTCTCCTATATTGCCCCTCCCCCCTCCACTGGTAACCACTAGCTTGTTCTCTCTATCTGTGAGTCTGCCTCCTTTTTGTTATATTCACTAGTCTGTTGTAGTTTTAGATTCCACATATAAGTGACACCATACAGTACTGGTCTTTCTCTGTCTGACTTATTTCACTTAGCATAATGCCCTCTAGGTCCATCCATGTTGCTGCAAATGCAGAATTTCATTGTTAATGGCTGAGTAGTATTCCTGTGTGTGTGTGTGTGTGTGTGTGCATACACATATATGAGTATATATATATACACCACATCTTCTTTATCCATTCATCTGTTGATGGACATTTAGGTTGCTTCCATGTCTTGGCTACTGTAAATAGCGCTGCAATGAATATAAGGGTGCATGTATCTTTTTGAATTAGTGGTTTTGTTTTTTTCAGATATATACCCAGGAATGGAATTGCTTGAGGTGCTTATTAGACATCTGGTGAGAGGAACATGTACAAAGTCAAGGAAGGGAACAAAGGTGGCATATCGGGAAAATCCATTCCTCAGTCGCACTAGCCACATTTTAAGTGCCTGATCACTACATAGGGCTAGTGGCTCCCATGTTGGACAGTGCAGATATAGAGCATATCCATCACTGCAGAAAGTTCTGTTGGTCAGCACTGCTTTAAATTAATGGAATGGGGTTCAGCAGCAGTTTAGTCCTGTTTGAAGCATGGAGGAGAATTCTGTCTGCTGATGCAGATTGTTAGTCAAGTCATGTAAAAACCTTGAGAGTAGGTGAGCTTCTCAGTGAAGAGCGTGTCCAGCGTGAACAGTGCTGAGTAGAGATCTCCAGTGTTGAGGGGACGGGGAAGAATGGAAGGAGTCGGCAGTTTCTGAGAGCCTGCTGGGCACTTTATATACAACATCTCCTTCAATAAAAGGAAGGATCAGCAAGGTTAAGTAATTTGCTGAAGGTTGCTCAGCTAGTAAGTGATGAAACACATCTGCTGTTAAAACCAGTGCCCATTTACTTGAGAGAGAGAACAGCTAGGAGAGAAAAGCAATGAAAGCACAGAGAGGGAAGAATTTCAAGGACAGCAAGGTCAGGTGAGTTCCATTTACAGTGACCATGAGGAAAGGCACGTGCATCACTTCCCTTAACGGTCACAGTAACTCTCTGAAGTACTTCCTATTATTTCCATTTTCCAGATAAGGAAACTGGCCTAGGGAGAAAAGAACTAAGAAATATCCATGGGATTGGGCAAGCAGGAGGTTATTGGTCACCCTAAAAAGAACCATCTTAGAGGAACAGGGAGATGGGGGGGTGTCTCCTCCATACCGGTAGCTTGGGCCTTGGGAGGACCTCATTATTCTAGGGTAAGTGGCACGAGTAGAGGCTGCCCAAGGTGAATAGACTGAAAATGGAGACCAAAATGTTAAACAGTGTAAGAAAAAAGTTTTGAAGGGGCTTTACCCTAACTTTTTAAAAAGTATGAGAATATGTTAATTTTACCTTATAATTAACAGAATTTGGATTATAATTGCCACCATTTGCTTGTTTAGGATGAGCCAAAGAATGAACCAGATGCCTGTCCATGTGTCCATCCATCCATCCATCCATCCATCCATGCAGATAACTTTTCTATCAGTTGGTACCCAATAGGATATGTCTTCCATTTGAGTTTTGAAGAATAGTAAAAGGCACTATTTCTGCAAAAATATGAGGACCCTCTGCATTTGCTGTCTTCCGTGCTGACCACCCAGCTCCACAGCCTTAGCCATGCCCTCGGCTCAGACAGTAGAGCTGCTCAGACAGTAGAGCTGCTCAGACACACACACACACACACACACACACACACACTCACTCACTCACTCACTCACTCACTCACTCACTCTCTCTCAATTCCATGGGACTCGCCTCTCCAGGTGGTTACTGTTTGTCGTGTGGCATTATAATCCTGCTGAGTTGTAATCATCTCTTTCTTGTGAGCCCCAGATGATGCAGGCTGCGTGTTAGTTGTCTTTGCATTCCCAGCTTTTTGCTTCTGAAGACTTAATGGAGGATTTGATCCCAGCCCTTTTGTTTACTGCTTCCAATTTGCCCTTTTCTTTCTTCATTTGCTTTCACTCCTGACAACCCTTTTCTCAGTTCCTAAGCCCTTATCTTGCAACCTCCTTATCACTTTGTGTCATGAATCAAGTACAGTAACTTTTTATAAAGGCTTTTTATTTGGAAATAATTTCCATGTACAGAAAAATTACAATAAAATTAGTACAGAGAACACCCGTATACCCTCCACCTAGATTGTTATAGTCCCTTTGCCTTATCATTTACGTTCTCTGTCTCACTCTGTGTCTTTTTTTTCCATTCCATTCAGTGTGCAATTCCTAAGGAAGTAGGGATATTCTCTTACATAATCACCAGTGGTACAGTTACCAGCTTTAGGAAATTTAACATTGATATAATATTCATAGTCTAATTTTGTCACTTGACCCAGCAATGTCCTTTATACATTTTCCCCCTCAGTACAGCATCCAGTCCTGGGTACAGTACTGCACTTTTTGTCATGTCTCTTAGCCTCCTATAATCTGGAACATTTTCACAGCCTTTCTTCATCTTTTATGACATTAATGTTTTTGAAGAATACTCCCCCCTCCTTTTTTTAACTAGACCATTTCTCATTTGGGCTTTGTCTGATATTTCCTCGTGATTAGATTCAGGTTATTCATTCTTGGCCAGAATACTACATAGATGATGTGTCCTTCTCGGGCTATTGCGTCTGGAGGCCCACAATGGCCATCTCTCCCTCGTTAGTGATGTTGATTTTGGTCACCTGGTCAAGGCGTTGTCCAATTTTTCCATTGTATAATTTAAGGAATTTTTTAATCAAATGCATACATGCCTAAGATTCATACGTTAAGTCTGAAGATTGTGATGAGTGTTCATATTTGGAACTTATTAGTAAATTGCTAAAATGGTTATGTGGAAGCTTTCTCATTCTTTCAATCCACAGATCACAGTTTAACCCTTGTTACCTGTTTTTCTCTTTTCTTCTTTGCCATTAAAAACCTTGTAGAGGCAGCAGTACCACCATGGGTTGATAGTAATGATGAAGAAACAATTCAACAACAAATCTTGGCCCTATCAGCTGTAAGTATCTTGTGATACCCTGTATAGAAATACTTCCTTCCTATCATGACTTTATCCTTAGCAGAATGTTTTTCTTCTATACAATTTTTAAAATATTTTGAGATGTTAGGAATGTACACATCAACTTTCATCATTTTTTTTCACTGACTTTAAATTTGCTTTTTTCTTAGGTAGCTTTCTCTTATTGGAAAAGTCTAGCCTATTACACAAAATAATTCTTTCAGCCTTAAAAGGATTCTTTTATGTTATTAAGACAGTCTTTTGAGATGTGCAATCATGAAGTTTCTAGACAGCATTCTAATTGTTCTGAAAGAAATGATTGTATTCTAAATTTTCTCTTTAACTACTATATGTATTTGTCTGAAACTGAAATTGAAAGAAAGAAAATTCCATATGCTGCGCCACAAAATGTTCTCTCAGGACTTCAGAGGGAACGGAGTGACACCACCTAACAATCGTGTAGCACCTGACAGTTTCAGGAAACACTTTCTCACACACTGTCCCTTTTGAGCCTCGTGGTATGCCTGTGAGGTGGGTAGGGGCTTTTACCACCACTGTACGGGTGTGGGGACTGTGACTCTCAGATATGACCCTCACTTTTTTTTTTTCGTGGACGTCCGGCATGTGGGATCTTAGTTCCCTGACCAGGGATCAAACCCACACCCCCTGCATTGGGAGTGCAGAGTCTTAACCACTGGACCGCCAGGGAAGTCCCTGACCCTCAGTTCTTATCTGTGTCTCCACTGGGCTGTGAACTCTCAGCAGAGGCTGACTTTGGTCTCTGTCCTCAGCATCCAGCACCCCACCTGGCGTGGGACGCAGTGAATAAGGCTTTTTACTATATCAGTGGTTTTCAAGCTTTATTTTTAACCCACTCTTTTTTTTTTTCTTTTTTTTTAACCGAAGTCAGAAATGGAACCTTGGTCTAGAAAACAAACAAGTGTAAAGCTGGGCTTTTCCTCCCTTCCAGTGCCCCAGGGCACTTTAAGGTTTTCTTCTTCCCATTAGTAAATCCTTAAAGGCCTAAGCATCCAATTCCAGGTTCATTGTGGACACCATGTATTTTGTTTACCGTGTTACAGCCAAACTTGACACTGACATCACACACCGATTATTTATCCCCAGAAGGAAATTTTGACAGTGAGACTCGGTGTCATTTGAGGGTAAATGTCAGATACCAACCAAGTCCCCATAACTCCTCTGTCCCCCATACCTGTCCCTCTCCTCATCTTCTACATCTCAGAATAAAAGACTCCAGTTATCCACCAATTTTTTCTAAAGGAGTCTTTCTTGAGTCCTGCCTCCCCCCGCCCCCATCCTGACAGTGCTGTGTTCAGAGCATAGCTCTAGTCCACTTCACTGCTGTCACCATGGTCCTGGTGCTATCGTCTTCTGCCCAAGGCATCCCATCCCGACTGTTGTCCCATCCTTGCCCCTTTCCAGTACAAGTGCATCTCAGCAGCCAGAGGGGTCCATTTATGGTGAACACACTTCGTGTCACTCTCCTACACAGACCCTTTTAGTGGCGTCTCATCTCTTGTAGACTAAGATCTAAACTCCGTCCGCTGGCTTCTAAGGTCCCTGGCTTTGCCCACTGCTCCCTCGTGCCCCACTGGCCTGAGTGCCAGCCCTCCAGCCACTGTTGCTTTCTGATGTACAACTAGATCAGCTTTGTTCTGCTTTAGTACCTTGAACTTGCTGTCCCTTCTTCCTGGAACCTCACCCTGCACCATTCCACAAGATCTCAGCTTAGGTGACATCTCCTAGAGGCCTTCCGCCAGCACGCTTTCAGCCCTGCACGCCCAGGTACAGCAGCGCAGAGCCCTGGCAGTCTAAACCCTTGTGTCTCTCCGCGCTCCACCGCCCCCAGCTGGAATGTAAGTGCCGTGAAGGCAGGGATTCCATCTGTGCTGTGCCCTGCTGAGCAGGTGGCGTGGAGCCCGGAGCATAGCAGGTGCCAGATGGTCATCTGCTGAATAAATGATGCAATAAACGTTGCACCCAGGCACGCCTACAAGAGAGCTTCTGAGATTTCGGCGTGACCCAGAGGCTTCGAAACAGTCTTCAATCCATCCTTTATGGTGGCTGCTGAATGTGTTAAGGAATAGATTCAGTTGCTGTAATAGATCTAAAAACACAGTAGGTTAAATGAGCTGTGAGTTTCTCTCCCTCCCTCCCTCCTTCCCCTTCACAGTCAGTCCAGAGGTAGGTGGTCTCAGTAGGTGTGCTTTGCCCAACGAAGTCACTTAGAGACCTAAGTTCTTCTTGTCTTACTCCCAAGCAGCCCCTAGGACATGGTGTGCATGACTGTGTTCCAGCCTGTGGGAAGTGGGAAAGAGGTGGCTGTACCAGACCACCTGAAGGACGAGACCCGCAAACTGCACTTATCACTCAGGCACACACCCCTTTGACAACTTAGACACACAGCCACCCCTGTACTCCAGGGAGCCTGGAAATCCGGTCTCTGGCTGTGTGGCCACGTGCCCAGCTGGAACTCACAGTTGTGATCCTGAAAGAAAGGAAGGTAGAAATGGATACTGGGAGACGGTTAGCAGTCTCTGCCGGAGTTGCCTGACATTCTCTAACTTACCAGGCACTAGTTTGGGACACTTCAGAGTGTATAGCAGAGTAACCCTTTAAGCTGTTTATATTGGAGGGCCACATAGGGCCACGTAATACATGAAAAGAAGTTGATAGTACATTTGTCATTAGAGACTTGTGAGAACTCAATTCAGCAGACCGAATTTAGTAACTGCTGTAGGCCAAGCCTTCTCCTAGGACTTGAGATAAATGAGATCCACCCTGCAGGAGCCCGTAGACTTGCTAGAGAGCTGCTCGATGAACGCACATACAGGATTATTCCCTGGAATGAGGAATGTAATACAGGACGCTAAGGACGCGCAGCGAGAGGAACATCTCATTTATTGTGGAGCGGGAAAAGGATGGGCCCAAGGAAGCTTCCCAGAAGTGACGGCACTGGAGCTGAGTTGAGTCTTAGGAGAGTGTGTGGATGTTTGGGGGACGTGAGGCCGGGTTTGGCATTAAGGTAGGGGGTATCGCAAGCATTTGTGTTTGACTGGACTGTAGGATGCAGGTGAAGAAGTAGATAGGCAGAGGTCATGAGGACGTTATCATACCATTCTGATAAGTTTAGGTTTTATCTTTTTTTTTTTTTTTTTTGCGGTATGCGGGCCTCTCACTGTTGTGGCCTCTCCCGCTGCGGAGCACAGGCTCCGGACGCGCAGGCCCAGCGGCCACGGCCCACGGGCCCAGCCGCTCCGCGGCATGTGGGATCTTCCCGGACCAGGGCACGAACCCGCGTCCCCTGCATCGGCAGGCGGACTCTCAACCACTGCGCCACCAGGGAAGCTGTAGGTTTTATCTTAAAGGCAGCAAGGAGTCATTGAAGGATTGTAGTCATAGGTAAAATATGTTTTTCTTGGGATGGGAGAAATGGGACTGGAGACAGGTGCCCATTAGGAGGCCGGTGTAGAAACCCAGGTGAAACATGATTGGGACAACTTCAGGCTTTGAAATGTTTATTTTGGAAGGTAAAATAACTAAAAGCCATTGAGGGGGAATTCCCTGGCGGTCCAGTGGTTAGGACTCCACGCTTTCACTGCCGAGGGCCCGGGTTTGATCCCTGGTTGGGGAACTAAGATCCCACAAGCTGTGTGGCACAGCCAAAAAATAATAATAATAAAATAAAATCCATTTAGGCTCAGAATTGTTCTTGCCTTATTAATGTAGGAATTATCAGAAACCAAAAATATTGTTAAAATCCAATATGAGCAAAATGAGATGAAACTGCCGCTATTAGTGCAGTATAAACTGCTGCCGTCTGCTGGAGGAGAGTTTGGGCGATCTGTGGCAAAATCATCATACTGTTGCATTAGAAAGCCCACTTCCAGGAATTCAGTCTAAAAAGGTCACTTTAGAAGGGAATAAAAAGTGTAAAGTGATGTTACTTGCACGGTTCTCTATAAGGAAAGATTAGAACCAATCTAAATGACTACTGAAGTGGGCCTGGTTAAGTAAATTATGGCTCATTCAGGGTAGACATAGCTACATTGGAGATGGAAAGACGTTCACGACTCTTGAGTGGAAAGGAAAAACAGATGTTGTATTCACACAGACACGTGCGTGTTTGCAGAGAGACACGCATCCAGGAGGGTGTTTGAGGAAATATCTTACTACGGTTGTCTGTGGGTATTGGGATTTTTGACTGTGTTTTTCTTTGGTGTTCTGAATTTTCAAAAAATGGATGTGTATCATATTTACAAACAAAAAAGCTGTTTAAGAAAAAAAAAGAAATCGAATAACAACAATCAGTCTTAATTGTTTGAGTGATCCAAAACAACAGCCTTTTGCCTTGATTATGCTCAGTCTGTGGGAAACGGGGTGGTTTGGAGACATTCCTTTATATGTTAATCAGTGTGAGTCCTGCTCCATCTCAGGAGTTCAAAACCGTCCTCGTTCCCTAGGAAATTTGCCTAATCCAGGAAAGCTTTGTTTGCCCTTGGATCTTTCATTTTGTTTACTTCTTGACTAACTGAAGAGAACTGGTCCAAGAGAAACATGGACTCTGTCAGAGCTCTTCCAGGTTGGGCATAGTAGGTACTGGTGCGCTGGAGGTTCACAGTGCTGCCCACTCAGAATGTCCACATTATGTACTGACCATGCAGTCATGGGCCATATGAGGGTCTTCTGTGATGGGGATGTTTTCTCTAACACAGTCTTGGGTTGGATTTCTTTTTTTTTTTTTTTTTTCTTTTGGCCACACTGCACAGCTTGTGGGATCTTAGTTCCCCAGCCAGGGATTGAACTCAGGCCCCACAAGCACCGAGTCCTAACCACTGGACCGCCAGGGAATTCCTGGATTTCTTTTTAATGAGACTCCAGTTTTAATATATTAATGATAAAATGTTTGTATGACGCATTTTATTTTGTCACTGTGTTGACTGTACCTCTTAATGGATTGTGAATTCACTAACCCTTAGTTTAAGGTATCTTAACCTAAGCCTGAGTGCAGCAGCATGAAGAATAATTCACTTGGGACTTCCCTGGTGGCACAGTGGTTGAGAATCCGCCTGCCAATGCAGGGGACACAGGTTTGAGCCCTGGTCTGGGAAGATCCCACACGCCATGGAGCAACTAAGCCTGTGCACCACAACTACTGAGTCTGCGCTCTGGAGCCCGTGAGCCACAACTACTGAGCCTGGTCACCTAGAGCCCATGCTCCGCAACAAGAGAAGCCACCACAAGGAGAAGCCCGTGAGCTGCAACAAAGAGTAGCCCCCGCTCACCGCAACTAGAGAATGCCCGCCCGCAGCAACGAAGACCCAACGCAGCCAAAAATAGTAGCTCTATTTTTAGTTTTTTGAGAAACCTCCATACTGTTTTCCACAGTGGCTGCACCAATTTACATTCCCATCAGCAGTGTACGAGGGTTCCCTTTTTTCCATATCCTTTCCAATGTTATTTGTGGTCATTTTGATGAAAGCTATTCTGACAGGTGTGAGTTGATATCTCATTGTGATTTTGATTTGCATTTCTCTGATGATTAGCAATAATGAGCATCTTTTCATGTGCCTGTTGGCCATCTCTATGTCTTCTTTGGAAAAATGTCTATTCAGGTCTTCTGCCCATTTTTTAGTATATTGCAAATATTTTCTCCCATTCAGTAGGTTGTCTTTTCATTTTGTGAATGGTTTTCTTTTCTGTGCAAAAGCTTTTAAGTTTAATTAGGTCCCATTTATTTTTGCTCCTGTTTCCTTTGCCTTAGGAGACAGATCCAAAAGTATTGCTGTGGTTTATGTCAAAGACTGTTCTGCCTGTGTTCTCTTCTAGGAGTTTTAGGGTTTAATGATCTTACATTTAGGTCTTTAATCCATTTTGAGTTTATTGTTGTATATGGTATGAGGAAATATTCTAATTTCATTCTTTTACATGTAACTATCCATTTTTCCTAGCACCATTTATTTATTGATTGATTGATTTTTGGCTGCGTTGGGTCTTCATTGCTGTGCGCGGGCTCTCTCTAGTTGCGGTGAGCAGGGGCCAGTCTTCGTTGCGGTGCACGAGCCTCTCACTGCGGTGGCTTCTTTTTGTTGCTGAGCACGGGCTCTAGGCGCGTGGGCCTCAGCAGTTGCAGCGCACAGGCTCAGTAGTTGTGGCTTGTGGGCTCTAGAGCTCAGGCTCAGTAGTTGCGGCGCATGGGCTTAGTTGCTCCATGGAATGTGGGATCTTCCCAGACCAGGGCTCGAACCCATGTCCCCTGTGTTGGCAGGTGGATTCTTAACCACTGCGCTACCAGGGAAGTCCCCCCGGCACCATTTATTGAAGAGACTGTCTTTTCCAATTGTATATTCTTGCCTCCTTTGTCATAGATTAATTGACCATAAGTGCATGGGTTTATTTCTGGGTTCCCTATTCTGTTCCATTGATCTAGATGTCTGTTTTTGTACCAGTACCATACTGTTTTGATGACTGTAGCTTTGTAATATGGTCTAAAGTCAGGGAGCATGAGCCAGCTCTATTCTTCTTTCTCAAGATTGCTTTGGCCATTTAGGGTCTTTTGTGTTTCTGTACAAATTTTAGAATTATTTGTTCTAGTTGTGCAGAAAATGCCATTGGTATTTTGATAGGGATTGCATTAAATCTGTAGATTGCCTTGGGTAGTATGGTTATTTTAACAATATTAATTCTTCTAATCCATGAACATGGTATATCTTTCCATCTGTGTCGTTTTCAGTTTCTTTCATCATTGTCTTATAGTTTTCCAAGTACAGGTCTTTTACCTCCTTAGTTATTAGATTTGTTCCTAGGTATTTCTTTCATTTTGATGTGATGGTAAATGGGATTGTTTTCTTAATTTCTCCTTCTGATATTTCATTGTTAGTGTATAGAAATGCAACAGATTTCTGTATATTAATTTTGTATCCTGCAACTTTACCAGATTCATTGATGAGCTCTAGTAGTTTTTTGGTGGCATCTTTAGGATTTTCTATGTATAGTATCATGTCATCTGCCAACAGTGACAGTTTTACTTCTTCCTTTCCAATTTGGATTCCTTTCATTTCTTTTTCATGTCTGATTGGCAAGAAATGCCCTGGGAATGCAATGGTGACTGAGAAAGACTCAGTGACACTTCTCCGCAGATCATGGCCAGGCAGGGGAAAGTCTCATTGTTGGTTCCCTTGCCGAGCCTTGGCTGAACACTTGCCACCCTGCCCAAAGGGCTGTTTGCGGCTCAGTAGCCGTGGGCCAGGTGGCTTCCCCCAGAGGACTCCTCAGCCTCGGGCCTGGCTGTAGGCCTCCCACGGTGCTCTCTCCAGTTGAAACTGTTAAAGAATATATGAAAGGATTGGTCATTCTCCACTCTCTCTAAGGCAAGCAGGTTAATGACAGCTCAGCGTACTTTGCGGCTGAAGCATTTAGGAGAATTCAGTGTGTCAGATCACTGATGTGTTATTACTTATTAATTGCAGTCTATGGTTTTCCCCATGTTTTTCCTCTTTTTTTGAAAGGACAAGAGGAACTTCCTTCGTGACCCTCCAGCCGGCGTGCAGTTTAACTTTGACTTTGATCAGATGTACCCTGTCGCCCTGGTCATGCTCCAAGAGGACGAGCTCCTGAGCAGGATGAGATTTGCCCTTGTTCCTAAACTGTAAGCAGTGGGCTCTCGAGCCAGAGTGGCATGTATGGCCCTGGTCATGTACCGGGTATCGGAGAAGAAGCATGGGATGGGGGCCAGGATGCTCTCAGACGCTCTTTGTGAAAAGGGGCTCTGCGGCCCTTCAGCAGCACCCTCCCAACCCCACCCCCCACGTAGGGTGCCATAGAATCAAAACTCAGGGTGGACTTTTTGGGAATTTTGGGGTCCAGATGATATGTGCTCTTCTTCCCCAGTTAGAAGGTAGAACAAATTTTCCTATAAAAACAGCAGAAGTGCCCATGCCCTCCTGAATAAAATTAAGGTCTCCTGAGGCCCATCAGGACCTGGCCGCTGCCTTTTCTCCACTCAGGCTCTGCTCTCTGGCGGCAGCAGTCTTGTTCTGCTTCCCACCCGAGGCTTCTCCCTCTGCAGATCTCTGCTTGTCCATTAAGCTTCAGCACATGCATCCTGACTTCTGTGACATGACCATCAGCAGAGGCCACCTCCCTTCCCCTCTGCCACCATGGGTTCTTCCTCACCTTTTCTAATTCCAGTGCCTTCTTTTGAATCTGCCCCATTTTTAAAGTCAGCGGTCTTTGGTGTTCCGTGACTGTTCCTGTTTTATGACTGTCTCTTCTTGTTGTATGATGTTGTATTACTGTTCTCTGAGGACATGAAGTCTGGCTTTCTTGAGATACCCTTTTCGCTATGCTCTTTCCCTGCATCTTGGATTTGGGCTGGCTCTGTGGTTCATGCTGCAGGCTTTTCTTACCCGTCCTTTGGGACTGTGTGCTCACCAGGGCCATTTGGGCAGAGCGGCTCAGTAGCCCTGGGCCGGGTGGCTTCCCCTAGAGGACTCCTCGGCCTCTAGCCTGGCTGTAGGCCAAACAGTGGGGAGAGCCTGAGCCCTGCAGCTTCAGTACAGCCATGTGCCCCCGTTCTCAGCTGTACCAACTGTCCCTGAGTGCAGAGCCCTGGGCTCCCGGTCTCTGCTGTGCGGGAGTTCAGTCCCTGGCTGTCTCACCGCTCCTTGGGGCCTCGGCACCAGCCTTCAGAGCCGCCTGGTGCCTCCTGCCTCCACGGGCTGCCTTTGAGAGAAGAGTGGCAAAGCTCTGGGGTCAGATGCGCTCCCGCAACTCGAAAACCATTCGAATCACCCCAAGCCGCACGTTGGGCTCTGCCGGTTTCTCAGGACTGTCCAGAGGCCCTGAGGCACTCAGATGTGTGGCCTGGGGTGCTCGTGGCAGGCATGTAGTTTTGGTTATTGCCAATTCTGCATTCCCTCTCGCTGCTGCCAGTAATTTTAGATTTCTTTTAAGCTTTGGAGAATTGATATTTGGCAAATAGTATTTTTGTTTTGTCACCAGCTACAAAAACTGCCCATTGAGTAATATAATTCCAGTTTCCTACTGCTTATTCTGTTAGGGAAGATTTAGAAATTAGGGTTATTTTTTATGAGTCTTTATCTGTTAGGAATATTTACTGAAGTATTTATGGATGAAAGGACATGATGCCTGGCATTGCCTTAAAATATTCCAACCCCACCCAAAGAAAAGCATTTATGCAGGGGAGAGGGGCATAGGTTTTGAAACGTGGTTGGCAGAATGCTGGTAAGTGTTGAAGTTAGGTCACAGGTACATGAGGGTTCATTGTTCTAGTTTCTCTACTTTTGTTGAAATTTCCATATTAAAACAAAACAAAAATGAGCCATCACATACAAATATAAGACTTCTGGACTTTTCCTTCCGGACATACAGAAGTACAACCTGTATCATTTGGGACATTTTTTCTTTTTTTTCTTTTTTAATTAATTAATTAATTTATTTTTGGCTGTATTGGGTCTTCGTTGCTGTATACGGGCTTTCTCTAGTTGTGGCGAGTGGGGACTACTCTTCCTTGCGGTGTGCAGGCTTCTCATTGCGGTGGCTTCTCTTGTTGCAGAGCACGGTCTCTAGGCATGGGCTTCAGTAGTTTTGGCACGTGGGCTCAGTAGTTGTGGCTCATGGGTTCTAGAGCATAGGCTCAGTAGTTGTGGCACACGGGGTTAGCTGCTCCACGGCATGTGGGATATTCCAGGACTAGGGCTCGAACCCGTGTCCCATGCACTGGCAGGCAGATTCTTAACCATTGAGCCACCAGGGAAGCCTTGGGACACTTTTTCTGAGTAGAAGCCATCATTAACCAGGAACAATTTAGAAAACAAAACAAACACTTGTTCTGTATTTCAAAATGCCTTTTAGTGTGTTAGCACTTCCCTGTGACAGCAGTGCTAGCACCAGACAAGGCCCTGCTGGTGTCACAGGGGCACCCTCTGAGGCCTTCCCACTGATGACAGTAGGCAAGTCACAAGTCTTTCCAACCTCAAGCTGTGACGTGCCCATTGTTTCCCAGAAGGTGTTCACAGCATACGAATACTTTAAAATAGTCCATGAAGGTATATGTGGTCAGATTAACGTTTGGGCGTTGCTACAGCCGATGGATTTCTTTATCATAGGACTTCTCAGAACCTTTAGTGTGTCATCTGCTTTGTGACTGTCTCCGTAGGGCAACCGAATATCTCTGCAGTGTGCCTGTGATCGCTTCCTCTTACATCAAGAGGGAGAGACTCTGGAAAAGAAAACAGTCCAGATGTTATTAAGAGAGCAGACATTGCCCTTGATCACTGTAGAGAGATAGTATTCCTGTTTTATTTTGGACATTTCATAGAGGTCAGAATTAAAACTGACCTTGAGGGCTTCCCTGGTGGTGCAGTGGTTAAGAATCCGCCTGCCAATGCAAAGGACACGGGTTCGAGCCCTGGTCTGGGAAGATCCCACATGCAGTGGAGCAACTAAGCCTGTGCATCACAGCTACTGAGCCTGCGCTCTAGAGCCTGCGAGCCACAACTACTGAGCCCTCATGCCACAGCTACTGCGTGCCTAGAGCCCATGCTCCGCAACAAGAGAGGCCACTGCAATGAGAAGCCCACGCACTGCAACGAAGAGTAACCCCCACTGTCCGCAACTAGAGAAAGCCTGCACACAGCAACAAAGGCTCAATGCAGCCAAAAATAAATTAATTAATTAATTTTTAAAAAAAAAACCTGACCTTGAAAATATTCAGGCAGCCCACTACCTCCTGGGAAGGCTAATCTCAGTTTTGTATAGCTGTGATGTTAGGGTTTAAGACCCTTGAACGTATGTGGGTAAACAGTCAATCCTAGTTCCTTCATTTGGTCCCCAGGTGTCCTAGTCTCTGTACCCCGTCACCATCCAGGGCATTAACCTGTGAAAGTGAGTTCCCCTAAGTGAATATGATGTGCTGTCTCATTGCAGAACAGCACACCGTAGTGTGTCATGTTGCTTTTTTTTTTTTTTTCGGTACGCGGGCCTCTCACCGTTCTGGCCTCTCCTGTTGCGGAGCACAGGCTCCGGACACACAGGCTCAGCGGCCATGGCTCACGGGCCCAGCCGCTCCGCGGCATGTGGGATCTTCCCGGACCGGGGCACGAACCCGTGTCCCCTGCATCGGCAGGCAGACTCTCAACCACTGCGCCACCAGGGAAGGCCTGTCATGTTGCTTTTTAATGCAGCCTAAGCTTTCCTTAGCTCTTCTAGCAGCTGCAGTGTACTACTGTTTGCACAACTAAACTTGTGGTCGTCTTTGACCCTTTATGAACCATTGTTAAGTCAGGTCTTCCTCCTGTGATCTACTTCCAAGAGAAAAAGACAGTTACGGGAATTCCCTGGCAGTCCAGTGTTTAGGACTCAGCACTTTCACTACCTGCGTTCAATCCCTGGTCAGGGAACTAAGATCCCAAAAGCCATGGAGCAGCCAAAAGAAAGAAAGAAAGAAAAAGACAGTTATGAGGCCTCATGATTATGGGAAGTGCTGCTGGGCACATAGTAAGAACTTAACAAGTAAGAGGTCATTTTTCCTGTGACCATCTGTTTTGGCCGACAACTTGTCTTATTCATCCCCGAATCCCCCCAGTACCTAGCATAAGGCCTGATGCATGTGGCATTTGGTAAATATTGGTGGAATTAATGAAAGAAAAGATGAGTTGTGTCTAGCTGCCTATCGTCTTGTTACCTGACCTAGCTTGTGTAGATAATCGTGCATTTTGCTTCCGTCACTTAGAAAGCTAGCTCCCTGACCCAGCTTCACCATTCTTAGATGTGACAACAACGTGTTCTGATGTCCTGTCTAAGGCCAGCCCTGTCCTCATTCACAAACCTGAGTCTCAGTATTTTTTTTCTGTTCTCACTGGTTTTCTTCTACTCCTTCAAAGTCTTTTTCTGTCATGCTTTCTTTCTCGACTTTCTCGACTTTCCCTTCCATTCTAAGAACCTGCATCCCTTCTATTAAACCAGGGGGTAGAGAGGCATTCTCCTACCCTTTTGTCCTCTCTACTAGCAAAGCATTTTTAGAACATAAAATGAGGCACAAAAAAAAAATCCACACATCCTCCGCAGGTCACCAAAGCCGTTCCTTGGCTGTCCTTGTTTTGTATTGTTGTTGTTGTTTTGGGAGGGGGGTGTTTTTTGTTGAGTCATGTTTTGTCTTCCACCTTGGAGATTTTTACTTAATTACTCTGAGGTGAGCACAGTCATCAGTGTTTTTTTTTTATTATTTTGAAACAATCACAAACTTATGGAATGGTGGCAAGTACAGTATAAAGAACTTTTTTAATGAATCCTTTGAGGTCTGATACCCCATCACCCCTGAAGCTTTAGTGTGTATTTCCTACAAACAAAGAGTTCCTACATAATCAGAATGTAACCATCCCAATCAGGAAATGGTCACTTAATGCCTTATTACTGTCTGATTCTCAGACCCTATTCAGGTTTTACCATTTGTCCCAATAATATCCTTTTTAGCAAAAGGATCCACTTCAGACTCACATGTTGCATTTACAGTAATTTTAGTGTCTCATCAGTCTCCTTGAGTCTGTTGCATCCTGTCAGGTGGCACGTATTGCCATTTTGTTCCACTACTGTCCACACTTTGGTCACTTGATGAAAGTGGTGTCTGCCAGCCTTCTTAACTATAAAATTACTCCTTTCCTCTATGAAATTAATAACTATTTTCTGGGGAGGTACTTTGAAGTTCTGTGAATATCTCATTTCTCCTCAAATTTTCCATGTATTCATGTATTTATGTATATCTCTGTGGACTCATGGTCCTGTTTTATGCAATGGTTATAATCCACTGCTATCGTTATTTATTTTGATGCTCACATCATCACGTATTTGCCAGTGGAAGCCTGTTCAGGCTGGCTTCTGTGTCCTTTTGACTCATCCCCATCATTTTTTTTAAATTTATTATTTATTTATTTATTTATTGTTGGCTGTGTTGGGTATTCGTTGCCGCACACGGGCTTTCTCTAGTTGCGGCGAGCGGGGGTTACTCTTCGTTGCAGTGCACGGGCTTCTCATGGCAGTGGCTTCTCGTTGTGGAGCTCGGGCTCTAGGCGTGCGGGCTTCACTAGTTGTGGCACGTGGGCTCAGTAGTTGTGGCTCGCGGGCTTAGTTGCTCCGCGGCATGTGGGATCTTCCAGGACCAGGGCTCAAACCCACGTCCGTTGCATTGGCAGGCGGATTCTTTTTTTTTTTTTTTTTTTTTAATTTATTTATTTTTGGCTGTGTTGGGTGTTCGTTGCTGCGTGTGGGCTTTTCTCCAGTTGCAGCGAGCGGGGGCTACTCTTCGTTGCGGTGTGCGGGCTTCTCATTGCGGTGGCTTGTCTTGTTGCAGAACACAGGCTCTAGGTACGCAGGCTTCAGTAGCTGTGGCACATGGGCTTAGTAGCTGTGGCTTTTGGGCTCTAGAGCGCAGGCTCAGTAGTTGTGGCTCGCAGGCTTAGTTGCTCCGCACCATGTGGAGTCTTCCCGGACCAAGGCTTGAACCCGTGTCTCCTGCATTGGCAGGCGGATTCTTAACCACTGCGCCACCAGGGAAGTCTCCCTACCATTTTTTGAGCCCTTCCTTTCTGGCATGAGATAGTCCTCCAGGCTCACTGTGTTCTTCCCCTGCTGTAACCCTAGAATTGGCCATTTATCCAAGGAGTTCTGGTTCCTTTTAGTGGAAAGTGGTGTTTAGAAAGCAAAGTCTAAGCATTAGGCATGCTCATGGCTATTGGGGTGTCACTCTTCCTTGGCCCACTCAGTGGACAGAGCTAGTGTGCTCATATACACACACATGGACTTGTTTGCATCTCTCTCAAATGAAAACCATGTGTTCACAGTGATACTTCACAACAGGGATCATTCTAGAGTTTTCTCTTTCCATGATTGTAACTCCCTTTTCTGATGGTGAGAAACCTGGTTTCCACTATCCTTAATACTTTTCCTTAAGCAATCAATCCCCTTGCGAGTGACCAATCATCCTTTTTCACCACCACCCACTCCCGAGCTCAGACACCCTCCTCTCTCTGCTCAGGCTCTCACTCTCCATTCCAGGCCGCCCCCGTATGGATACTTACCTTACCCCTCTTGGGCGCCAACGCCCCACCCCAGGTGACTCTAATGTGCAGCCAGGTTTGAGAACCACTGAGAGTTCTCAGGTTGAACTGCACTTCAGTCTTTTTTTTATCAACCATCTTCCACCTCATTGCTAACTGTTACTGATTGCTAGTTATTTGCAAGCTACCAGACATTTCCTCTCATGAAGAGCAACACCTACAATACTTTATTCTCACTGCTTGAAAGCGTTTAATCCTTCGGTAAACAGCAGACAGTCGGTGGAGCCCCGGCTCTGCTTCCGTCTCCCAGGTTGCTCATGGTGCTTTGAAAGCAGTACCCTGTTTTCCTCTGCTGAGGGCAGTGTTGGTATTAAAATACCAAGAAACACTGAGGTTTCATTAGTGTTCTATAAACTTGTCTTTTGCTGCTGTGGAGAAGATAGCTATTCTCTTTATCCTGTTATTCAGCTTTCAGTTCAAAAGCCAATGAGAATTTCGTTTGAGCCTCATTCAGATTTGAAAATGTCCCTAAAAGTCATCTGTTCCCATCTCCACTGCAACAGCTAAACGCTGCACACACACTATGCATGCCTTCTCAAATGTGGTGTTTATCTTTGAAAGTGTGAAGGAAGAAGTGTTTTGGAGGAACTACTTTTACCGCGTCTCCCTGATTAAGCAGTCAGCCCAGCTCACGGCTCTGGCGGCCCAGCAGCAGGCTACCGGGAAGGAGGAGAAGGGCCACGGCAGAGAGGATGAGTTGCCACTGACAGGTATATTCAGAGAAGATGTCACTCTGTGGGAAAAAAACAAAAGAGTTACTTTTAAAATATTCTTCATTTAGAGATTCTCATGAGCTTGTCATCATGTGTATACCAGAAATGTCATCGTCATCTTAGGGAAAGTTCTTTTCTTTCCAGAGGAAATGCTCATTCTTCCCTTGTTGCCCTCTCTCTGACCCTGCTCACCGTCTTCCCCCAGCTTTCTTTTACTTTGCTGTCTTTCTCTCGTTCTTTGGGTTTTTTATTTCTTCCTTTTTATTTCTCCCTCCATCACCAGTCGTCTTCCCATCTCTTTCCTTGCCCTTTTTATACCTTCTGTTCTCCGCTGACTCAGTTCCCTGCTCTGCTTCATTTCTCAGTCTTCCATTCAGCCTGCTCATTTCCCCAGTACTCCAGTCTGCAGAACAGAGCTAAGATATCCAGCCTGGAGCTAGACACGAGTCACTTACACATGTGACTCTTCCTTATTCTGACAGTTTTACCCCTGGTTTTGGGGGAAAGTGGTTTATAATATCGGCAGTGATTTAATACCTATAATAAAAATTGAAACAAGATATGTATTTTGTGTCACATTTTTAACGTTTAATGAACACCTGCTGTGTATAGGTACCCGTTATAACTGGAGACTTATCCGTTCATGGAATTTTACATGATTACACAAAACAATGTGTCCTAAGGCACAGGTTGTACGGACCACTAGGAAGGTACCTGACACTGCATTTAGGGTCAGAGGAATGTAATGAATCTGCTCTACACAGTACCATTTGGCATTTTGCATGTAGATGTTAATATGAATCCCAGGTGTCTCTCATTCTTTAGTATTCCTTCTTTATTACTTTTATTGGAAAATGCCATTTTACCCAATACTGCCCGTGTATCAAGATGGGCTTAAGACAGGATTCAGTAAAGCCCGTCTGTGGTTAGGTTGAGAAGATAGAAGACGCAGCCTGTGAGGAAGAGGAGCCACTGTGCCTGAGCGTTACATTTTACTTTGTGAGAAAAGGAAAACTTGATAAATAACTTCATTCTCATTATCCTAAAAGAAAGAGCAGAACTATTCTTCAGTGCATTTTGCTAACACTGAAGTCA
This sequence comes from Orcinus orca, assembly GCF_937001465.1. Classification (NCBI taxonomy): domain Eukaryota; kingdom Metazoa; phylum Chordata; class Mammalia; order Artiodactyla; family Delphinidae; genus Orcinus; species Orcinus orca. The sequence goes on from NC_064580.1 coordinate 14,154,683, forward strand.
AAATTTATTTCCTGCTGGAAATCTTACATAAGGGGTATTGAATATGATGATACATATTAAAAAGATCCCCAAAAGAAAGAGGCTGAGATGGTTTCATCTGGGTAGTTCTTACTGCAGAAAAACGGAAAGCAGAACATTAAAAGCTAATTTCTGTAAATTATTTAGTATGATCATGCTTGTGGATAATTTAGTTGTTGTTATAATATGTATTCGGAATTGAATCAAGCAATTCTTGTCTCTTTTATTCTCACTTCTTAGAGGCAGTACGGCCCAAAACGCCACCTGTTGTAATCAAATCTCAACTTAAAACTCAAGAGGTAATACAGTTTTACATTATACCTAGTAGCTGATGTCTGGAAATGAAGTAGCTCTGTGTTGACTATCTCAGATACCATTTCAAAACTACTTATGAATATGGGTCTTATCTGTTCTGAAGAAGAGGGGTCCGGTACTTGAAGAGTTAAGGACCTACAGCTGAGACGTGAGACGATTCCCTGGCATCAGTAGTTCAAGATGTGCTCGTCAGGGATGGGACAGAACGATTGGAGTGATCCAGAGCAGGAATGAGCGTAGAGATTCAGGTGGTAGCTCATGTGGTTACCGAGCCAGTGTGCAGGTTAGGAGGTGGAGAGCAGCGACCATCTGACTAGCAGAGGAAGGGAATGAAAATGAGGCTGCGTTAAATTGTGAGATGACCATAAACACGAGCTCTAGTCTCTATATGTCGCTTCAAAAACCATTTCCAGAGCTCATTTGTTGCATTTCAGGATGAAGAGGAGATTTCTACCAGCCCAGGTGTTTCTGAGTTTGTCAGTGACGCCTTCGATTCCTGTAACTTAGATCAGGAGGACCTGAGGAAGGAAATGGAGCAGCTGGTGCTGGACAAAAAAGAGGAGGAGACAGTCGCGCTGGAAGGTACGGAGCCAACGACATCACCGTTCCTGTCCCCAGTGCCGAAGCTGACCATAGAAAATTGTTATTCTGGAGCAGATACACAAAACTGTGTCGTAACTTTTGCATCAAAACTGCTTCTCTGTTCCCCACTAGAAGGTGGATTCTAGCACACATGACCTCATCTCCTGTCCCTCTGCCCTTCTAAGCACAGAGGCTTAGAAAGGAGAAACAGATCCAGAGAGGTTAAGTGAGTCTTCCAAGGCGTCTCAGCCCTGAGAACACATGGCCAGGAGCGGGCAAGAAAGCAGGCACACCCCTTCACGTGGAGATGCTGCCCTGCGGCCTTCTGCTTTCAAAGCTGCGTCCTGCTGGGGTTTATACTGTAGGTAGAAGACTCTTTTCCCAGCTGCTGTGTGCCACTAGCACATCGCTTCTGGGAAGGAGTAGGCTGCTTTAAGAAACCAAATTAGCTTAAAAACTAAGGTAATTTAGAAAAAAAGTGCAAGTGATGGGACTGCGTTCTTTGGCACATCAGGACAAATTACTGGCTTTCTAGTAGATAACAAGCAAAGGCTTGGGTTAATCATCATTCATGAAGCCTTCAGAGACTCACCATCGCGGAAGCCAGCTGTTCCCACTGTTGTGCAGAAAGCACCGGTGAGAAAGCTGACCTCCCAGAGGTGAACCACCTGCCCACGTGCACACTGCACACTGCAGAGGGACTCTGCAGGAGAGAACTGCTGGGGGAAGCGGCTGGTGGGGGAAAGAGAAGCGAGTGGGGAAGTGAAAATCTGGGCTCGCTCCCCCCAGACCCCTTGTACCCCATCTATTTTCTGATACGATGGCTGCTGGCCACCGTGGAAGGAAGGCGGGCATGCGCCCCGCGTGCAGCAGGCAGTAGCTCGAGCAGACTGTGCCCTGCTTCCCTTGCTGGTGACGACTAGTAGCAGAGAGCCCACGGAGACTGGAAAGAAGCCTGGTCAGGATTCCCGTGGCATTGGCTGGCCGTTCTGGGCAAGCTATTCTTTCTTTGAATCGCTGCCCTAGTGATAATTCGGACCACTTAATATTCTTTCATATGTTAGTTGTCTCGACCCCCCAGCTAAATTGTAAGTTCCTCAAGGGCAGGTACACCTTGTCTTTTTATCCCCTACAGCACCTAAAGTAGAGCTTAGCACCCAGTAAGCACCTAGTATTCATGAAATCGGTGTTTTGCTACGCGACATGGTCACTGCTATAAAAAATTGAAAACATTTGGTTTTTCTTTTCTCTATAGGTACTAAGTTTAAGGTTTATTTTTACAAGATGAAAATGAATTTTAGCTTTTACTTTTTAAATAGCTGGTTTGTTTTCTGGCTGTTTTATAACACTACATAGCAGATGCCTTATCCTATATGTATTTGCATACACCCGTATATTGAGCGTCCAAGTGGCAAGTTGCAGCTCTAAATCTCACCGGTGTGAGAGCTCAGGTAGAACCCACCTGGGGGGCCAGGCTTTGGCGAGAGACTGCCTGACTTCAGGTCCTGGTGTCTTTTGCCACTCGTGGGAGACCACTAAGCACAGACTGTGGAGCCCTGCAGATGTGGTTCCATCCGTATGTCTGTCACTGTCAAGCTGTGTGACCTTGGGCAAGTCACTTAACCTATAAGCCTCCATTTCCCCATCTGTCAAATGTGTATAACTGTATCTTTGGTCCACGTATTGTTCTAAGGATGAAAAGAGTGATATGTAGAGAGCACTTAGCCCTAGGCCTGGCTGAGTGAGTGCTCGAGAAATGTTAGCTGTTTTTGCTACCATCATCATCATTGGTAGTGGTAAAAATTAATTTGCGACCAAATATTAATTATCAATTATCCATTTAAATAGAAGGAAAATCAGAGACCTAGGTAAAGAAAAATAACATGCAAAACTTACTGACAACATCTGATACCTTTGCTTCTACATTTAATAAGTTTATCTTTCTAATCATATTAGTTAAAAATCTGTTCAATTTTTCTGAGCGCACACAGTGCTGAAGGCTGACACAGTAAATATTTCCATGGTAGGACTTACACAGGTAGTTATGGTGGACTGCATTGTTAAGACTGGCATTAAAAATTCAGAATCTTTTTTTTTTTTTCTCATATGTTTCTTTTAGAGGATTCTGCAGATTGGGAGAAGGAACTACAACAGGAACTTCAAGAATACGAAGTGGTGACAGAATCAGAGAAACGAGATGAAAACTGGGATAAGGAGATAGAGAAAATGCTGCAGGAAGAAAATTAGCTGAAATAAAAGAATAATCCTTAACATTCTGCAACTGACATTAAATTCTAGATGCTGACACTCGCTGAATCAGAAGGCATAAAAGAGTATGACTTTATGAAATTCAAAATTATCCTTTTTTCAAGCTGAAACTTGCCTCTTCTACTTAAGAAAAAGTACATAGGACAGTTATTCTAATAATCAAAAAGGGATGTTTTATGTAACATTTCTTTAAATCTAGTTAGCGATGTTCTTGTAGTCAGTACAGACATCTTTGTCACAGAAACACAAGTAAAATTTTAGAGTTCTGTTTTCCGTGAGGTCAAAAATAAAATATATTCTTCAATTGTGGTTTTCTAAACATTTGTACTTCTTGTTGCATTTTTGTTGATACATATGCGTTAAAGTACCTACTTAATGGATTGATAACTATCAAAATGACCAAATGGTACCAAAGAACTTAAGAGGAAGCACTTTCAGAACTGTTTTCTTGCAAGTATTTTCTAAAATTCCATCTGGAAGCCAAAAGATAAAATAATTATGTTGATTATAATGATATAAACATCACTTAGTTTGACATTGAGAAATACTGTTTCTCAAAAAATAAATATTTGTTTTTCTTTGGGGCCTTTTTTTTTTTTAAATTATGCCACATTTAGTAATGTTTTCCTAAATTTCACATCGTGCTTTTTGTAGAAAGCAGGGTCTTTCATCCTTTTAGTGTTGATGACTGTCAGAAGGCTGTTCACCTTAAAGTCTCATGTTGTTTAAATCGTCACCACATATAAATGTTTTTGCTTTTTTTGTCTTAATTAAACTGTCAGTCTTTATAAAATTGTGTTCTCTGAATACAACTTTTGGAACTTCATTGATCAATCCTGCCTGCATTCTGCTGTAGCAGCACGACCGTTCATAGAACGTGGTTACTTGAAAAGGACAGATGGCTGAACATCCGAACACTCCACGGCGTTTGCTTCCCGAACCTTTCGGATTTTTCAAAGAGGCTTTATTTCATAAAGGGGAGTAGAATTAAGACAGTTCTTATAGGGAACATGTACTTATTTACAGTCTTGATCCCATAAAAATTAGTCTGTGGTCCTCTGGCAAAGATATAGTCAGCAAGAGAATTGGGTGCTTAGGTTTGTAGTTTGGGATATGCTCCTGTGAAGAAGCCAGGCTTCCTCAGCTAGGATCACTTGTGTTGTATTCGATGAAACCACTGACCCTATTATCAAGAGATTGCCACTTGTGGTGCCACAGTTGCTGATTACTGAGTTAGAGCTCAGAGGTGGTATCTGGCAACTTCTGAAAGAATCCTATTGAAGGGAAAAGTTTGCTAGAGTTTGCTGGAGGGAAAGAAATATGTTAAATGTTTTTAAGTAGTTAAAAATCCTAGATGTAAGCAGATCAGAATATGACAGTACTTGGCTCTTAGTATGTGTACTAAAATTCTTAACGATAAGTGTTGAATAAATATAAAAAAAGGAAAGGTTTCAGAGAATGTTAAAAAATAAAAACCTAAAATGAAAATAGAAGTATGTTAAGTTGTTGCTATCAGTTTTACATGATGCTCATTGCCTAATTGTGTGTTGCCCTGTGAAAATAAAAGGATAAAGTAAGATTTTATACACAGCATAAAAATACATTTAGGCTATAGTTTTATGGATCCATCAGTGGTGAAATGTTCTGCTTTTGTAAATTATACAGGTAACTGAAGTGCTATTCTTTTATTTTTCTTTTCTTTTTTTGGCCGTGCCTTTGGGCTTGCAGGATCTCAGTTCCCTGACCAGGGACTGAACCCAGGGCCACAGCAGTGAAAGCCTGGAATACTAACCACTAGGCCATCAGGGAACTCCATGAAGTGTTATTCTTTTAAAGGGCAAAATAATTTGTAACCTTGTTTGGTGGGAAATTTCTCAGTATTTATTACTTGCTTAGGGGTCATCCAAAAGATATACTGTGCATAAAAACACAAGCTTCATGAAACGTTAAAATATGAGGATAGTCCATCACACTGGAAATTGTACCTCACTACTCAGAGTGTAGCTTGGGAACCCTCGTCCTCTGCCTGCCCTGGGAGCTTCATAAAGGGGAAAAGAATTAAGGGCTTAGACATGCAGGGTCTCAGGCTCCGCCCCAGACCTGCTGGCCCAGACTGCAGTGCCAAGATTCCCTGGGGTTAGAATGGACTCCACGGCTTGAGAGGCGCTGCGCCAATGCAGTAATGCGCTCAGGAGAGCAGAATTTTCTGGGGCTTTTTACTTTTTACTCTTCCACTAGCGTCCTCAGGTGACACTGCCTTCCTAGTTGGCGTTACAGGTGCCTCTGCTGTTCCAGTTGTCACTCCCTGCCCACTCCCCTTTCCACATGGCCAAATTAAGAGGAACCAAGTTCCCAGGGGGATAATGAATAAGCCTGCTAAATCAGATATTTCTAATAGCACATTTCAAAGTGTGTGCTCTACCAAGCGCAGAGGCGACGCTTTCCGAGAACTGTGTTACGTGTTCACAAGCCTGCAGCATCTAAGGGCTGATGTGCCTGCCCTGAAGGCTGTAAAAGGACGGATCGATGGAGTGTTTATGCACATGAAATCAAATAACAAAAATCGTTTAGGGCTTCCCTGGTGGCGCAGTGGTCGAGAGTCCGCCTGCCGATGCAGGGGACACGAGTTCGTGCCCCGGTCCAGGAAGATCCCACATGCCGCGGAGCGGCTGGGCCCGTGAGCCATGGCCGCTGAGCCTGCGCGTCCGGAGCCTGTGCTCCGCAACGGGAGAGGCCACAACAGTGAGAGGCCCGCGCACCGCCAAAAAAAAAAAAAAATTGGATCATACAATATGTGACCTTTTGTGACTGGTTTCTTTCACTTAGCATAATGTTTTCAAGGTTCATCCATGTGATAGCATGTGTCAGATTTCATTCTTTTTACGGCTGAATAATATTTCAGTATATAGAGAGACCAGCTTTGTTTATCAACTATCGTTGATTTACAATATTGTGTTAGTTTCAGGTGTACAGCAAAATGATTCGGTTATACATATATATGTATATATCTAAATTCTTTTATTCCGATTCTTTTCCATTATGGTTTATTACCATGAATTCAAAATATTGAATATAGTTCCCTGTGCTCTACAGTAGATCCCTGTTGTTTTTGTCAGTCTTAATAATAACAACGTCTCTCCCTTTTTCCCTCCAGTTCTAGGAGCCAGAGCTGTTTCTAGCAGTTACTACCTTAAGGTGGTTCCCTTTTTGCCTTTTCAGCTCTCCAATACATGGGTTAACCAATCTTTATATTATAATGATTTTTTTTTGATGTTGACCATTTTTAAAGTGTTTATTGAATTTGTTACAATACTGCTTCTGTTTTATGTTTTGCTTTTTTGGCCGTGAAGCATGTGGGATCTCAGCTCCCTGACCAGGGATCGAACCCATTCCCCCTGCATTGGAAGGCGAAGTCTTAACCACTAGACCGCCAGGGAAGTCCCCCATTCTTTTTTTTTTTTTTGCGTTACGCGGGCCTCTCACTGCTGTGGCCTTTCCCGTTGCGGAGCACAGGCTTCGGACGCGCAGGCCCATCGGCCATGGCTCACGGGCCCAGCCGCTCAGCGGCATGTGGGATCCTCCTGGACTGGGGCACGAACCCGTATCCCCTGCATCGGCAGGCGGACTCTCAACCACTGCGCCACCAGGGAAGCCCTGGGGTATCTTTTTTGATGAGTTGTAGTGTCTTCCTGTCGATGATTGTTCAGCAGTTAGTTGTGATTCAGGTACTCTTGCAAGTGAGCACGTCCTTCTACTCCGCCATCTTGAACCAATGTCCTATATAGAGATTTTCAACAGTGCCTAACCCCACAAGTATTTTGTATTTTTCTTTACCACTCTCTTTATACATATAGTTTCCACTTCCTTGCAAGTCTGTAATTCTGGCCGAGACTTGTAGAAATAAATCAGAACAAAATTCATGAAGCCTGTATATGCAATATATGTATTTGAATTTTTGAAATGCATGTACTCTCTCCCAACATTCCCTATATGACAAGAGTTTTTATTTGAAGTATCCTCTTCCTGCTGGAACTGACACCCCAGTGTTTGCCAATCTAACTGTACATTCTACAGCCTGCCATCGGTATGCCTGAGCAAGCTAGGTATAAGGTATAATCATTTTTTAAATCTTACAGTATCTGCCAGAAATGTGGAAGTGTGTAGCAAATGCTGAAATTGGCCAAATTCTTATAAGGACTAAAATCAGGGTGCGCATAGAAGGATGGTATTGGGTAATCGAATTAAACAATAAGCTCTCTGTTCTATGAAAAGGCAAATACTCCTTTTCACTACCTACAACCCCAAGAGCATGCAACAAACATGAAATTGAACTCTTTTGTTGAAATAATACCCTTGGCTACTTTAAAGGTTAGTAGGAGCTTTTCTTTCTCTGAAAATTCTCCAAGGTAGACAAGTCAAACTAGCGTGGTTTAACTCCTTTTGACACTTCAAGATACGGCTCAGATGTCACTTTAAACCTTCCTTAAACTTCCCTACCACCAGTAGAAAATTACACTTAAGCTGTTACTTTGCAATACCTTTATCTTCGGAATTTTGTTACTGTTTTTTTAAAATTTTTTTATTGGAGTATAGTTGATTTACAATGTTGTGTCAGTTTCTGCTGTACAGTGAGTCAGTTATACATATACATATATCCACTCTTTTGTAGATTCTACTCCCATATAGATCATTGCAGATGAATTATGTTACTGTTTGTTATTTGTATCACTGGCAGTGTTGGCCTGAGAGCCCTTATTCTAAATCGTGGTATGCCTGGTGTCTAATTAAGTGCTCAGAATGTAGTAGGTGCTCAGTAAATGTTTAACTGATGAATGAACTTTCTATTGCCACTAAGTTTACCCTGGGATGATCTTGGTCCCGTGGCTGCCTGAGGTCTTCTCAGTGTGGCAGCGGGATGTTGCCACTAGGACACTCTCCAAGAGGTTGTGAGAAGGGATATCACCTTGGGGAATTGGAGGTTTGGCCCTCATCTGTATAGATCCGGAAAATTGAGTGGCCAGTGTACTTTTGCTATTCAGAGTCTCTTTTCCTCAAAAAGTATGTATTGAGAGCTTTCTCCAAGCCTGGCCTTCTGCTGAGTGCTGAGAATATAGAAGTTCCATGGGCACGGCCCCTGCCCTCACTTCATTTACCACCTAGCTGCAGGAGTCCATTCAACAAGCCCTAAAAAGAAACAACTCAAGGGAGTTCCCTGGTGGCCTAGTGGTTAGGATTCCATGCTTTCACTGCCGGGGCCTGGGTTCAATTTCTGGTAGGGGACCTGAGATTCAGCAAGCCAAAAAAAAAACCATGAAAAAATAAAAATAAAGGGCTTCCCTCGTGGCGCAGTGGTTGAGAGTCCGCCTGCCAATGCAGGGGACAGGGGTTCGTGCCCAGGTCTGGGAAGATCCTAAATGCTGCGGAGCGGCTGGCCCATGAGCCGTGGCCGCTGAGCCTGCGTGTCCGGAGCCTGTGCTCCGCAACGGGAGAGGCCACGGCAGTGAGAGGCCCGTGTACCGCAAAAAATGAAAAATAAAAAAATAAAAACAAGCCCTTACACTGAAGTGTGGGACTGGCCTGATATGGGAAGTACAGCATGCTAGAGATGCAAAACAGGAGTACCCAAAATATTCCGGCCCCCTGAGGGGCTTCCGAACACACTCCCAGAAGGCACTGTCTCCAGAATATGGCTCTCAGTCCCGATTTACAAAGTCAAAATGTCCCTTTATTAATAATGAGCAGTGGAAGCATCTCACTGAATATACACTGTGGACAGAGAATGTCGCCTGCATTTCAGTAAACAAAGGATGTTGTGGCCATAAAGCCACCATTCACTGTAGCCGCCCTTGAGGGTGAGCCTTGAGTGGACTCAGGATAGAGAAAAACAGGATAGTGGCCCTAGATAGTTAAGGTGCATATCAAAGGAATGATTTCAATGAGCCCAGACTCTTGCATCTTCCCAAACCAAAATCATTAACTTGAGATGGCTGTTTTTGTGATTAGCAGTAATCTTTTGATGTTCTGATGGTTGACTACATGTTTTTTTTCCTCAGCAAAATACTCATATATCCTGGCTCTTCCCTTACCTATTTTATTTATTTATTTAAATTAAAAAATATTTTTTTGGCCACAGTGCTCGGCTTGTGGGATCTTAGTTCCCTGACCAGGGATGAAACCGGTGCCCCCTGCAGTGGAATCATGGAGTCCTAACCACAGGACCACCAGGGAAGTCCCTCGTTCCTTACTCTTTGGAGCAGTCTCTCAGAGCTAACTGAGAGGCTGTATCCCAGGCTCAAGTCCTCAGTAAGTTTGTTGAATAAAACATAATTCTCAGGAGTTCCCTGGTGGCCTAGTGGTTAGGATTCTGGGCTTTCACTGACAGGGCCCGGCATTCCATCCCTGGTCAGGGAACTGAGATCCCACAATTAGGTTGTGCTTTTTTTTTTTTTAGTCGACTACACACATCAACATTCCCTCTCCAGAGTCAGACCCACATAGGGAGACAGATTCTAATGGGAAGGTTTTTTGGTGAGTAAGAAATCAAAACAAGTCTCTTGTTCAAAGGCATTAGATTAGCATGCTGGAGCCTCCGTCCCCACACTAAGGATAGCCTTGGAAATGGGGTTGTTATTTCTTTTTTTAAAAAAATTATTTTACATTTCAATTGGCTTTTTAAAAAAATATTACTTATTTAATTTATTTATTTTTGGCTGCGTTGGGTCTTCGTTGCTGTGCATTGACTTTCTCTAGTTGCAGGGAGCTGGGGCTACTCTTCGTTGCAGTGCGCGGCCTTCTCATTGCGATGGCTTCTCTCGTTGCGGAGCACAGGCTCTAGGCGCGTGGGCTTCAGTAGTTGTGTCAAGTGGGCTCAGTAGTTGTGGCGCACGGGTTTAGTTGCTCCACGGCATGTGGGATCTTCCTGGACCAGGGCTCGAACCCGTGTCCCCTGCATTGGCAGGCGGATTCTTAACCCCTGCGCCACTAGGGAAGCCCGGGGCCATTATTTGTGAAGTTCTCTTTTTTGACCAGGATTCTCTCTCTCCCGCACATTGCTTGGATGGGCCAGTCAGCCTGGCCTCCCTGACTCTCCCTTTTCTAGGTTTCCACTCTTCGGATGAGACACACTGCTTCTTGAGATTTGTCAGTACCTTTGATCATATTATACGGTATGACGGGGTCTGTTAATTTACTGCCAGCAAAGACCGTGTAGTAGTCGTAGTAGTAGCCTCTGTGTGTATGTGTGTGTGTGTGTGTGTGTGTGTGTGTGTGTGTGTGTGTGTGTTGTGTAAAATTAAGGGCTAGCAATGACCCCAATCAGGACGTCACACACCAGGGGAGGGGTAGTCGGCTATATTAATCAGGGAGTCTGTATTCCAGATTCTAGCTACTACAAATGCTTCTGTTAGCCATAGCTCAATCAATAGCAGAGGCTTTGCTAAGTAGCAAAATGAAAGTTAGAAATGGGTTTTCATTGGTGAAAGTAGTAGCTTGTTAGCCAGTATGATGGGTGTCAGAAATGGGCTCACAGCAGTGAAATTAGTAATATTCAAGATGTGCATTGCTTAAAATTTGAGTCTCTTCACCATTGCATTGACAGGGTATGAGAACCTAGCAATCTGAAGCCTGCTCCCTAAGGGGTAATACTACAGGCCAAACCTCTAAATAGCCCTGTGTCCAGCTATGAACTCTGAGGGTTCCAGTTCTCTGTGGCCATAAGGCCAACAGAATCCTGCCTCTGTAATAGAGGCAAGTTGGCCTCTTAACAGGACAGAGAGCTGGGGGCATCACTGAGCTTACTGCTCTTAAGAACTTTCTGCCTCAGGCTCCTGGCTGTTTACTAAGCATCTGAATAAGTGGGCCCCGTATTCAGGTACATGCATAGTCTTTAGGGAGGAAGTGGGGAGAATACCCCCTACTGGCGACGAGCTGTTTTTCTTGTGACCTTCACCCTTCTGGCAGGTAGAGTTCTTAACAGAGACCATAAGTCCTTGAGCAAAACGTGAGAATAATTAATGCAGATAGATCATGGGATGCCTATTAAAGAGTTGGAAATAAAGAAATGATAGCTCTTGGGACTTCCCTGGTGGTCCAGTGGTTAAGACTCCGTGCTCTCAATGCAGGGGGCCCGGGTTCGATCCTTGGTCAGGGAACTAGATCCTGCATGAATGCCGCAACGAGGATCCCGCATGCTGCAACTGAGACCTGGTGCAGCCAAATACATAAATACTGGGGAAAAAAAAAAAAAGAAATGTTAGCTCTTGAAGACTTAAAACATAACCCCAATAATGGATCCCAGCTGAGATAAGTACAGTGCTTTATAGAGCCTTGGGTTAAGGCTGGACAGTAACCTCTTTGAAGGCATTTAAACAAAGAATGGGTCTATCAAAAATCAGGTTAGTTTGACCTGAGGAAGAAGAGAGTGATCTGAGACCCAGAGAGCCAGCCAGAAGCTATTCTTTCTCTCTCCCTTCTGCTAAGCTGTTTTCCTTAGAAACGGATCACTAAGCCTGGCCCACTTGCAAGAATAGGGGAATCAGACTCCACCTTTTGAAGGGAGGAGCATCAAAGAACTTGTGGACAGATTTTAAAAAACACCATCCCCTCTATTAAAGACGTTGTAAGAAGCAGACCTCTGAAATTCATATTTCTCGCGGGAGCAGTAATAGCTACGTTTCTCTTGAGCATCCGGTTTGTTTTTATTTTGTTATGTTGTGAATCACTCTGTAAATTGTGTTTTCCTCTTTTCCCAGCTGTCAAGAAGCTCAAAATAAAAATTTGGCTCATGTCCAGCTTGTGGACAAGGACCTCAAGGCTTGTGTTTTATGGAATCAACTCACCCATGACTTCTTCTTATTTTTCCTGATCCTTCTTTCACTTTCACTTTCTTGCCATTTCTCTCTCTCTCTCTCTCTCTCTCTGCCTCTCTATTTGTATATAAACGAATGATATGACATATATCTATATATCTACACACACACATATGTATGTCGTGGCATATCGTGTATGTTTACAGCCTTCCAAATCCCTTTGAAATAAGAATGTATATAAATAAAACAAATACAATTAACTATTTTTCATTTCTCTTAAGACTTGAGGTCACTTGCATAGTCCTTTTGTTTTCTTAATAAAGATAACTATTTTTTTTAATTCCATGCATACTTATACTCAAACAATACAGAAAATCATGAAGTAAAAATACTCCCAAGTTTCATCTCCCAGGGAAAAACATTATTAACACTTTGGTTAATGTCCTTCTAAACATCTCTTTATAAAGCTACAGGCAATTCTATGAAAATGGATTTTTTTAAAGCTCACTGTGCTATGTATATTTTCTAGGTCAATTTAAAAAATGTTTATCGTTTTTAGTAGCTGCATGGTGTTCTCTTGTACCATAATTTAACTATGGTGCATTTTAATACTCAATTCCCCAGGCGGGTTAGAGGCAGCATTACCGATAGATTTTTTCTGCATCTCACTGGGACTTTTGCCTTTAAGAAGGTGAGGAATAGTGGCCGAGGCCATCAGCTTTATATAGTGTCTAGGTATGGGTTCATTATCTGCTGCTCTAGTTTTGAAATCTCATAGCTGGACTGAGGTGTTCTGCCTGTGAAATAAAATAATGGTACTTTCCCCAAATTTACAGAAATAATTAAAATTAATAGAAGGAATTTCCCCAATATTGAAATTTACTCTCACGTAAGTTTTTGGCGCCTGACACCACTACTTAGTATTCTCTCATAAAAAATGAGATAGGATTTACACAAATTTTCATAATGAGTTATTTAAGGCAACATGTCAGGATTTCATGACGCTCTGTGACTATCAGAAGCTCGGTCATTGGAGATCTGGTTCCATCAGATGTAAATAGGGAGTATGCCTGAGAAAAAAATCCATCCCCGCCCTAATCTCGTCAAGAAAAAAAAATCGATTCAGCAAACCGAGTTTGTTAAAAAATTTCAGTAACGAAACAACTGGCGGAGGAAGCCAGTACGTTCAATGTGTATTAAGCGCCAACTAAGGGAGGAGAACTGTGCTAGAAGCCCGGGCGGTTCAGCCAAGGTGAATATGACGCAGCCCCCACCCCGCAGGAGCTCGGGACCGCTGAACGGTGCTGAGCTCTGGTGGAGGGGCAGGACTCGGGACAGGTGTCGAGCCAGAAACCTCAAATTCTGAAAGCCATTACAACTCTCCCGCCTTGAAAGTCACGAAGTATTTCTCCTCATCCCCCAATCATTCGGGCTCTGTTCCGAAGAAGAGCAACCAAAACAAAAGCAGAACAATGTGTCCCCGACCACGCTCCCTCCCAAACACTGAACTATTTCTGAACTTTTCCCGCAGGATGATAAGCAGTACCTTCCGGTACCGGTACATCGCCCCTAGAAAACTACAAATCCCAGGAGGCTGCACGCGCAGCACAGTGGATACTCTTCCCCCATTTCAGAACGCCGCATTACGCTCCAATCCTGATCCGGGTCTGCGAGCCGTGGCCGCGCAGCCTGCTGGGATTGTAGTCCGCTCCAGAGTCCCTTTCCTCGTTCGCGCAGGCTCGCGCGGCCTCTGTTCGCCCTTCGGCCCTGCAGTAGCCCAGCCCCGGCTTCGATGCTCCCCACCCCCAACCCGCTCCGTCCCCTCAGGGGCCAACCTCCTCCGGTCACGTGGGGAGCCTTGCATGCGGCAATTGGCTGGGGGATTCAGGGGTGGGGCGCGAGGCCCTGCGAGGTTCCGTGCCCCTTGTCGGGCTGCTTGTTTGGCTGCTGCCGTCACCTCATGGCGACGCAGGTAGAAGAGGCTTCGCGGGGAAGAGGCGGCGGCGCCGAGGAGGCAGTTGAGGCCGGACGGGGCGGACGGCGACGCAGCCCGCGGCAGAAGGTCAGTCTGGGGGGTGCCTGCGTTGTTGCTGGGCCCGGGGAATGCTGGGGCTAGCTGTTTCGGGGTGCACCTCTTCACTCTCCCGGGTTACCTTTAGCCACGGGACGACCATCGGCCCTCTTCGCTCCCAGGGTGACGACGGTGGGAGCAGGTGAGGGGAGTGGAACCGGGGTGGATGGGGTGGGAGGGGGCGACGGTTGGGGATTGAGGCGGGGGCGGGAGTGAGGGCAGGGGGCGCAGCCGAGTGGGAGGGGGAAGGGGTGCTTGGCGGGGGCGCGCCAGGTGTGACAGCCACGTGCGGCCGGCGCCGCGGGGCCCCGGGCGCCAGGTGTTCCCTCTCCCAGCCCCCGCCCTCCGCGTGCTTCCAGTGCTCCTAGCGCTGGGCGCCGCCGTTTGGGCTGCCAGGGGTCGCTGGCTCGCCCTCCTCGCGCCGGGCAGGTGCGCGGGGCGCGCTGCTGGGTGCGCCCGGGCGGCGCGGGCGAGGCTGTTGCGCAGTAAGATAACCGCGCGGGAGCCGGGGCTGCGCTGCGCCCCCTTCCCCCGCCCCCCTGCGCTCCCCGCCACTGCGCGGGCTGGCGAGCCGGGCCTCTCGGCCCCCGGGACCCAGGCCCAGCGGCTGCTCTGTGGGCGCCACGGGCTTGGCTGCACGTGGGGAGAAGATGCTGGAGGACCTGGGTCCCGCACAGTTGGGAGCAGCATCGCGGATAACCGGTCTTCCCAATCCAGCCCTCCCTCCTTCCCCTTCTCGCTCTTTATTTCTGCCCCTTTTCTTTCTTTCTCCCCCCCCGCCTTGGTGAGCGGAAACTTGAGCGCCTCCCCCAGCTTGGGCTTTGGTCTCTCTTAATCTGGGAGTCGGGCTGGATTGTTCCCCTTGCCTTATTTGACTCAAGTCAAGGAGTTTTCAGTGTCTCCCTCCCTTTCTGGAGGAAAATCCCGACCTTCAGAATGGGAGAATTCCACTTGTTCTGGAGTCAGTGGGTGGAGTTCGAAAAAAATTGCACAACAAACGGGATACAGGGCTTTCAGGGCCCAGGAAGAGAGAAGTGCGGGGAAAAGGACTGGAAAGGTGGAAACCCGTCTCGTTCCTTGCGTTTGAACAGATTGAAACATTCAAGTTGTTGGACGTCGTGCTTGATCACTCGGGGCTGTTTAATGTCACTTAATTATGCGTTTGAATACTCTTAAAGATCACTCCTGTTGGAAATTACGAAATAATATTTTTCTAATGCGACTCGTGAACTTGAAAAAAAAAGAACAAAGGTTCGCTTTACCTCTGCGCAGTGTGTCAAGAATTAGCTTTTCGAGGCCTGTTTCTAAGGTCAGGTGTTTTCACGTCTGTCTTCATGAGCGTGTTACTGCTTCTCAATTACCTGTCTTTCTCTCCCTCTCTTTGTACTCTAAAAGAAAGATCCAGTACTTGAAGGACTGAAAAAGAAGCTGGACCGAACGGAACTCTAGGGATTCAACACTGTCACTTTGGACACCTCACTTATTCCCTGAGGGTGGGGAGCCTCAATCTCAGGGTTTGATTTCATAGGCCCCCCAGGGGAGGACTCCGATAAAAAGCCAGTGCAGTTGAGGATATGAGTTCCTTTTTATGCCCCTAGCCTAAGGATAAAAAGTCAGCACTAGGAACTGACGTTTAATCAACTAGCATTTTAAACGACGAAGAGGTAATGACCCTTTGACGCAGTTCTCTGCTTAACAGCTGGATAAGAATAGTCAGGTGTGTCTGTACTGTCTCAGTTTTGTTTACTTACTCAGGCACCATTCTTCTTTGCTCAGGCTTTTCTGGGCATCTTTTTTCCTTTTGATTTACAATTGACTATGACGTGGAATTGAAATACATGGCTAAATATTAGTTTCTGAATTTTCATTTTAAAAAATTGGGTGAATATCTTGTGTTTGCAGAAGTCACTTTTTAAGTTATTTTCTTCGGACCCCTCGTTTTTTATTTCCTCTGAGCCACTAGCTTGAAAATATATTCGTAATTCTAACTTGACCTCAGCCCTATTTTTCAGGAAGCAGAAATGGTGTTTAACTAATTGAGTTGTTTTGAAAATATTGAAGGAATTAAAGGAACAGTGACCGTTTTGTCACTTTTGGGTTACATTATGGGACTTAAAAGTGAGAAACAATTGGAGATGGGCTTTGTTGCTTCCTGTTTGTCTTAACCATCTAGTCACTCCTGACCTCAGGTAATTGTGGCATTGTTTCATAACTACTGCTATTTGGATGGTCTCTTAAGGTGACTTTTTTCTTTTAACATTACAGTACATTTCTAAGAGTCTCTTGAATTGTCTAAAACTGCTGTCTGATGTGATAGCCGCTAGGCACCTGTGGCTATTTAAGTGTTAATTAAAATTAAGTAAAATTAAAAATTCCCTTCCTCAGTATACTAGCCACATTGCAAGTGTTCAGTAGCCAATGTGACTAGCGGCTACTGTGTTAGAGCAGATCTAGAATATTTCCATCATTGCACATTGCATAAAGTTCTGTTGGACAGCACTGGTCTAAAAAGATGGGATATTACTTTGTCAAGTATTCCAGGCATTTTTTAGAACACCAAGCTCCTTCATAGTACTTCCTAAATCCTTGTGTAGAATTTGTGGGGTTTTTTTTTGTTTGTTTGTTTGTATTTTTACTAGAATTTGTTTTATAAGGTTGAGTTTTCAAAAAACGAATAGACTATTTTTTGAGCAGTTTTAGGTTTACCAAAAAATTTAACATAAATTGCAGAGTTCCCATTTATCCCCTCACACCACACCCCTTTCCCCTATTATTTATATCTTGCAGTATTGTGGTACATTTGTTACAATTGGTGAGCCAATATTAATACATTCTTATTAACTGAAGTCCATAGTTTACATTAGGGTTCCTTCTTGGTGCTGTTTATTTATATTCTAAGAGTTTTAACAAATGTATAATGACATGTGTCCACCATTACGATATCATACAGAACAGTTTCACTGCCCTAAGAACCTCCATCCCTTCCTCTCTTCCCCCAAACCACTGGCCACCACTGATCTTTTTACTGTCTCTATAGTTTTGCCTTTTCCAGAATGTCTAAGGTTGATTTTTTTCCCCCTAGATTTTTGCTTGGGAGTGTTAAAAATTATTTAACTACTCTTAAAAACTTATTTTCAGGTCAGATAGGAAGGATAAAGATATATGGAATCTATGCTCAAATTAATGAAATGTTACATTTACATGTTGCCTTATAGTTTTTATAGCATATTTTTGCACATACATTAAGTCTTTCAGCATCACTCAGGTGCTGTGGAGAAGGCTGGGCAACTGTCATTGTCCTCATTTATAGATGACAAATTGCTCAGCAAGGTCAAGTGATTTGCCCAAGGGGTGAAGCCGAGTGTGGAAAGTACCCTTTCATCTACACTACAGTAATAAGTAGCGTGGTAGTGGGCAAATAGTATGGATTTGGAGTCAAGACCCGTCCGTGGCTCTTGCCACCTATTAGCTGTGCAACCTTGGGCAGGTTTCGCAATCTTTCTAAGCCTCAATTGCATCATCTGTAAAGTGGCGATCATGCTAATCCCTACCGCATAGGACTGTTGTGAAGTATGAGAGTTGAGGGCTTCCCTGGTGGCGCAGTGGTTAAGAACCCGCCTGCCAATGCAGGGGACACGGGAAGATCCCACATGCCCCGGAGCAACTAAGCCTGTGCGCCACAACTACTGAGCCCACGTGCCTAGAGCCCGTGCTCCGCAAGAGAAGCCACCGCAATGAGAGGCCTGTACACCGCAACGAAGACCCAACACAGCCGAAAATACATAAGTAAAAATAAAATTAAAAAAAAAAAAAGTTGATGTGACACGTTCAGCCCAGTGCCGGGCATGTAGAATTTTACTTGGTGGGGAGGCTAGCATATATGAAAGATCCGTTTCTCTTGCTTTTAGGGTGTTATTCTGTAAATCTATCTTCCAACCTTTGTGTCCTTCACTCTTCCCAGAATCTCTCAGTGATAGACTTAATGAGGAGAAATCAGGTCAGGATGGGGCGAGAGTATGGGGTAGGAAGAAACCATTTCGTTGTCTTGTTTTTCTCCCCACTTGCGGACTTGATGAATTTCCACTCTTCTAGCACAGAGATTAAGTAATAAGAATCAAAGTGATCTTCTCTTTACGACATTGTCATCTAATTCTATCAGCAAACTTTGGTAAGTTTTATTTTCATGGAGAACCAAACGGGCAAAGCAGTCATGAGAGCAGACCAGATACAGCACATCCCTCTAGCAATACCACATTCATAGATCGTAATATGCCACAGTTATTTATTACATTACTGGAAGGTGTTGTATATGTTATTTTGTGTCATTTATATCGGTCTTGACTAGAGAAGTTTTATTTAGGAGTGTATATACCAAATCCACATTCCATAAAACAGGTCACATGTGATTTCCCTTTGTGTGGGATTCTTCACAGAAGGAGTCACTATAATAGTTTTCCTTTCAGTAGATATGCTGTTCAGGTTTTACACTTTGCAGAGAGTTGTACTTCAAAGGAAAGGAATTCGAGTTCTCACTGTTTCCTGCATTGTGCTCAGCACTTAAAATGTGCTTGCATTCTGATATCTTCCTTACCTCTGCAGAATAGGTGGTATCCCTAGATATGTAGATAAGGCATCTGAAGCTCAGTCAAAACAACAACAGCAAATCTTGCTCAAATTAAATAACACAGCTCAGAGTTGGTGAAGTTGGCCTAGAGCTGGTATATAATCGTGTAATTGATAACGCAACTGATGTACCCTACTGCATGGACAGTTTGCGCTTTTCTAACCTAATATCCCAAAGAAATCCCTTTGCCTCTTCCCCCCACCCCCTTCTTCCCAATTACTTTTTGTTTGGTTCTAACACGATTACAGTTTCCACTTTTTTAACCTAATATCCCAAAGAAATCCCTTTGCCTCTTCCCCCCCCACCCCCCTTCTTCCCAATTACTTTTTGTTTGGTTCTAACACGATTATCAGTAACTTTTAGTTAATGTAATGGATGTGACAGTATTTAAAGTGTGTAAAGTGGTATACAAGTTTAATATAGTATTCATCAACATTGAGAATTAGCTATGTTTAAAATTTTCCCAAGTGGGGCATTTCTAGAAGAGGATAAAATAGGTTAGGTGACCCTTTAAGGGTTTGAACCTTGAGTATGTTTTTATGATTCAATTTATTTCCTAGTTGAAATGCTCTTGGGACTTACAACTACTTAAATTTTATTACTTGAAGGAAAAGATATATAAAATGACCATTGTTGTCCTGTTGTGCTGGCAACATAATTTTATTAACATTTATTGCTCAGGGTGCTGGTTTGCATTCTGTGTTACATTTCCAAAATGTCCCCAGGACGACCCCCATTACCCCCACTTCCTACTCTGTAGTCTGCCACGAGTAATATTGCTAAACTACCACTTGTTCATTTTTCTTCTTTCCCTATTCAGGTCAAAGTAGAATGGTTTGTTGAGGAAGATGTGCCAGTAGCTTAGAAGCACGTTTCGTTAAGGATGTTTCATTTTTTAAACTTATTTATTTATGCTGCGCTAGGTCTTACTTGTGGCATGTGGACTCTAAATTGCGGCATGCATGCGGGATCTAGTTCGCCAACCAGGGATCGAACCCAGGCCCCCAGCATTGGGAGTGTGGAGTATTACCCACTGGACCACCAGGGAAGTCCCAAGGATGTTTTAGATTGACATGTGGATCATATTTAAAAGTGAGAATGCATAATTTGCAAATGCATCCTTATTCACATATTATAAACAGTTCTGCATGGTAGCAATATATATTCATTACAGCTTATCTTACTACTCTAGGAGGTAGGTACTGTGCATCTCTAGTTTACAGATCAGGAAACTGAGAGGTTGACCTCCCTATGGCAACACACGAGGTAGTAAGTGGTATATTCAAAGGCCGGGGTCTCGGCTCCAAAGCCATTAGCCATATTCCATGTCTCTTGTGCTCTCTAAACACATTTCTTGAGGATGGTAAATAAAAATGTGCTCTTCGTTGAATGTGAGTAAAACTTGGTGATAGGTAAAATGAGTAATGGTTTTTGCTGAATGAAATCAAGTTACAAAGGGTGGGGTTAGGTCATTGGGGGTATAGGAAAGCTATTGTAATCCAGGAACCCAGGGAATTTTGAGCCTTATAGCTTTTGTTTCATTGCCTTAGGCCCCAGGTTGACCTTAAGATATTTGATTTAGGAAGTGTGCTTTTGACTCCCTGCAAAGGCACCTCCAAGTGTAGTTTGGATGAATTAAAAGGTAGAGGGTTTAGAGAGAGACCCTTTTTTTAACCTCTCAGAGTCTGCATAGCACAGTGTTAACAAACAGCTGAAGTGGTTGGGTTAAGTAGGACAAGAAAAAGAGAAGGTTTGATGTTTCAAAGGTGCATCATGATTGGTCCATGTGGAGCTGCCGAAGGATGACTTCATAAATTTGGAACAGGGGTGTTGCGTTTACGTAACCTGTAAAAAGTAGAGGACCATTTTACATCTCAGGAGTCTGTGGCTTGAAGATGCTAAATGTGTGGCCTGGCCCCTGCCCTTCTGCAAAGTAGATCAGGCCCAAGCACATTTCAGTAGCTTTGGGAATTAACATCTTATTTTCTGATCCTTTTGCCACCTAGATAGGTGTTCAGGCTAATACAGGTATCTCTCAGATTGCTGCTCATCACTGAACTACAGTTTTAGAGCTAGAAGTGATTTTGCAAATTATGGAGTCCAGCACCCTTCCTTTTAATAAAAGAAATGGCCATAGAAGTTAAATGTGAAATCGAGTGCCATTATCCTTGGATTAAAAGGCAAACGATGTGCACAGTCTAAGATAGATGTTAGCACCAACCACTAGAGATAGTAGCACAAACCCCTGCTGGAGAGAGCGTGCAGCCAGAGAAGCTGCATTCTGACAGGGCCTTTTCCAGACCTCTTGGCTCCTTTTTAAAAAAATTTTTTTAATTTAATTTAATTTTTTTATACAGCAGGTTCTTATTAGTCATCCATTTTATACACATAAGTGTATACATGTCAATCCCAATGGCCCAATTCATCCCACCCCCACCCCCACGCCCCCCCAACCCCTACGCTGCTTTCCCCCCTTGGTGTCCATAGGTTTGTTCTCTACATCTGTGTCTCAATTTCCGCCCTGCAAACTGGTTCATCTGTACCATTTTTCTAGGTTCCACATAGATGCTTTAATATGCAATATTTGTTTTCTTTTTCTGACTTACGTCACTCTGTATGACAGTCTCTAGATCCATTCACGTCTCAACAAATGACCCAATTTCATTCCTTTTTATGGCTTATATTCCATTGTATATATGTACCACATCTTTATCCATTCGTCTGTCGATGGGCATTTGGGTTGCTTCCATGACCTGGCTATCGTAAATAGTGCTGCAGTGAACATTGGGGTGCATGTGTCTTTTTGAATTATGGCGTTCTCTGGGTATATGCCCAGTAGTGGGATTGCTGGATCATATGGTAATTCTATTTTTAGTTTTTTAAGGAACCTGCATACTGTTCTCCATAGTGGCTGTATCAGTTTACATTCCCACCAGCAGTGCAAGAGGGTTCCCTTTTCTCCACACCCTCTCCAGCATTTGTTGTTTGTAGATTTTCTGATGATGCCCCTTCTAACTGGTGTGAGGTGATACCTCATTGTAGTTTTGATTTGCATTTCTCTTATAATTAATGATGTTGAGCAACTTTTCATGTGCTTCTTGGCCATCTGTATGTCTTCTTTGGAGAAATGTCTGTTTAGGTCTTCTGCCCATTTTTGGATTGGGTTGTTTGTTTTTTTAATATTGAGCTGCATGAGCTGTTTATATATTTTGGAGATTAATCATTTGTCGCATCGTTTCTGAATATTTTCTCCCATTCTGAGAGTTGTCTTTTCGTCTTGTTTATGGTTTCCTTTGCTGTGCAAAAGCTTTGAAGTTTCATTAGGTCCCATTTGTTTATTTTTGTTTTTATTTCCATTACTCTAGGAGGTGGATCAAAAATGATCTTGCTGTGATTTATGTCAAAGAGTGTTTTTCCTATGTATCTTCTAAGAGTTTTATAGTGTCCGGTCTTACATTTAGGTCTCTAATCCATTTTGAGTTTATTTTTGTGTATGGTGTTAGGGAGTGTTCTAATTTCATTCTTTTACATGTAGCTGTCCAGTTTTCCCAGCACCACTTATTGAAGAGACTATCTTTTCTCCATTGTATATCCTTGCCTCCTTTGTCATAGATTAGTTGACCATAGGTGCATGGGTTTATCTCTGGGCTTTCTATCTTGTTCCATTGATCTATGTTTCTCTCTTTGTGCCAGTACCATATTGTCTTGCTTACTGTAGCTTTGTAGTATAGTCTGAAGTCAGGGAGTCTGATTCCTCCAGCTCTGTTTTTTCCCCCTCAAGACTGCTTTGGCTATTTGGGGTCTCTTGTGTCTCCATACAAATTTTAAGATTTTTTGTTCTAGTTCCGTAAAAAATTCCATTGGTAATTTGATAGAGATTGCATTGAATCTGTAGATTGCTTTGGGTAGTATAGTCGTTTTCACAGTATTGATTCTTCCAGTCTAAGAACATGGTATGTCTCTCCATCTGTTGGTATCATCTATAATTACTTTCATCAGTGTGTTATAGTTTTCTGCATACAGGTCTTTTGTCTCCCTAGGTAGGTTTATTCCTAGGTATTTTATTCTTTTTGTTGCAGTGGTAAATGAGAATGTTTCCTTAATTTCTCTTTCAGATTTTTCATCATTAGTGTATAGGAATGCAAGAGATTTCTGTGCATTAATTTTATATCCTGCAACTTTACCAGATTCATTGATTAGCTCTAGTAGTTTTCTGGTGGCAACTTCAGGGTTCTCTATGTATAGTAACATGTCATCTGCAAACAGTGACAGTTTTACTTCTTCTTTTCCAATTTGTATTCCTTTTATTTCTTCTTCTTCTCTGATTGCCATGGCTAGGACTTCCAAAACTATGTTGAATAGTAGTGGAGAGAGTGGACATCCTTGTCTTGTTCCTGGTCTTAGAGGAAATGCTTTCAGTTTTTCACCATTGAGAATGATGTTTGCTGTGGGTTTGTCGTATATGGCCTTTATTATGTTGAGGCAGGTTCCCTCTATGCCCATTTTCTGGAGAGGTTTTTTTTTTTTTTTGCGGTACGTGGGTCTCTCACTGCCGCGGCCCCTCCCATCGCGGAGCACAGGCTCCGGATGCGCAGGCTCACGGGCCCAGCTGCTCAGCGGCATGTGGGGTCCTCCCGGACCGGGGCACGAACCCGTGTCCCCTGCATCGGCAGGCAGACTCTCAACCACTGCGCCACCGGGGAAGCCCTCTGGAGAGTTTTTATCATAAATGGGTGTTGAATTTTGTCAAAAGCTTTTTGTGCATTTATTGAGATGATCATATGGTTTTTATTCTTCAACTTGTTAATATGGTGTATAACATTGATTGATTTGCGTATATTGAAGAATCCTTGCATCCCTGGGATAAATCCCACTTGATCATGGTATATGATCCTTTTAGTGTGTTGTTGGATTCTGTTTGCTAGTATTTTGTTGAGGATTTTTGCATCTTTATTCATCAGTGATATTGGTCTGTAATTTTCTTTTTTTGTGGTATGTTTGTCTGGTTTTGATATCAGGATGATGGTGGCCTTATAGAATGAGTTTGGGAGTGTTCCTTCCTCTGCAATTTTTTAGAAGAGTTTGAGAAAGATGGGTGTTAGCTCTTTTCTAAATTTTGATAGAATTCACCTGTGAATCCATCTGGTCCTGGACTTTTGTTTGTTGGAAGATTTTTAATCACAGTTTCAATTTCATTACTTGTGATTGGTTTGTTCATATTTTCTATTTCTTCCTGGTTCGGTCTTCGAAGGTTATACCTTTCTAAAAATTGGTCCATTTCTTCCAGGTTGTCCATTTTATTGGCATAGAGTTGCTTGTAGTAGTTTCTTAGGATGCTTTGTATTTCTGTGGTGTCTGTTGTCGCGTCTCCTTTTTCATTTCTAATTTTATTGATTTGAGTCCTCTCCCTCTTCTTCTTGATGCGTCTGGCTAATGGTTTATCAATTTTGTTTATCTTCTCAAAGAACCAGCTTTTAGTTTTATTGATCTTTGCTATTGTTTTCTTTGTTTCTATTTCATTTATTTCTGCTCTGATCTTTATGATTTCTTTCCTTCTGCTAACTTTAGGTTTTGTTTGTTGTTTCTCTAGTTCTTTTAGGTGTAAGGTTAGATTGTTTATTTGAGATTTTTCTTGTTTCTTGAGGTAGCCTTGTATAGCTATAAACTTCCCTCTTAGAACTGCTTTTGCTGCATCCCACAGGTTTTGGATTGTTGTGTTTTCATTGTCATTTGTCTCTAGGTATTTTTTGATTTCCTGTTTGATTTCTTCAGTGATCTCTTGGTTAATTATTAATGTATTATTTAGTCTCCATGTGTTTGTGTTTTTTACGTTTTTTCCCCTGTAAATTCATTTCTAATCTCATAGCGTGGTGGTCAGAAAAGATGCTTGATATGATTTCAGTTTTCTTAAATTTACTGAGGCTTGATTTGTGACCCAAGGTGTGATCTATCCTGGAGAATGTTCTGTGCGCACTCGAGAAGAAAGTGTAATCTGCTGTTTTTGGATGGAATGTCTTATAAATATCAATTAAATCCATGTGGGCTGTTGTTTCATTTAAAGCTTCTGTTTCCATATTAATTTTCTGTCTGGATGATCTGTCCATTGGTGTAAGTGAGGTATTAAAGTCTCCCACTATTACTGTGTTACTGTCGATTTTCTCTTTTATAGCTGTTAGCAGTTGCCTTATGTATTGAGGTGCTCCTATGTTGGGTGCATATATATTTATAATTGTTATATCTTTTTCTTGGATTGATCCCTTGATCGTTATGTAGTGTCCTTCCTTGTCTCTTGTAACATTCTTTATTTTAAAGTCTATTTTATCTGATATGAGTATTGCTACTCCAGCTTTCTTTTGATTTCCACTTGCATGGAATATCTTTTTCCATTCCCTCACTTTTAGTCAGTATGTGTCCCTAGGTCTGAAGTGGGTCTCTTGTAGACAGCATATATATGGGTCTTGTCTTTGTATCCATTCAGCAAGCCTGTGTGTTTTGGTTGGAGCATTTTATCCATTCACGTTTAAGGTAATTATCGATATGTATGTTCCTATGACCATTTTCTTAATTGTTTTGGGTTTGTTTTTGTAGGTCCTTTTCTTCTCTTGTGTTTCACACTTAGAGAAGTTCCTTTAGCATTTGTTGTGGGGCTGGTTTGGTGGTGCTGAATTCTCTTAGCTTTTGCTTGTCTTTAAAGCTTTTTATTTCTCCATCGAATCTGAATGAGATCCTCACCGGGTAGAGTAATCTGGGCTGTAGGTTCTTCCCTTTCATCACTTTAAGTATATTATGCCACTCCCTTCTGGCTTGTAGAGTTTCTGCTGAGAAATCAGCTGTTAACCTAATGAGAGTTTCCTTTTGTGTTATTTGTCGTTTTTCCCTTGCTGCTTTCAATAATTTTTCTTTGTCTTTAATTTTTGCCAATTTGATTACTATGTATCTCGGCGTGTTTCTCCTTCGGTTTATCCTGTATGGGACTCTGCGCTTCCTGGACTTGGGTGGCTATTTCCTTTCCCATGTTAGGGAAGTTTTTGAGATAATCTCTTCAAATATTTTCTCTCGGGTCCTTTCTCTCTCTCCTCCTTCTGGAACCTCTATGATGTGCATGTTGTTGCATTTAATGTTGTCCCAGAGGTCTCTTAGGCTATCTTCATTTCTTTTCATTCTTTTTTCTTTATTCTGTTCCTCAGCAGTGAATTCCACCATTCTGTCTTCCAAGTCACTTATCCGTTCTTCTGCCTCAGTTATTCTGCTATTGATTCCTTTTAGTGTAGTTTTCATTTCAGTTATTGTATCGTTCATCTCTGTTTGTTTGTTCTTTAATTCCTCTAGGTCTTTGTTAAACATTTCTTGCATCTTCTCGATCTTTGCCTCCATTTTTTCCCAAGGTCCTGGGTCATCTTCCCTATCATTATTCTGAATTCTTTTTCTAGAAGGTTGCCTATCTCCACTTCATGTAGTTGTTTTTCTGGGGTTTTATGTTGTTCCTTCATCTGGTGCGTAGCCCTCTGCCTTTTCATCTTGTCTTTCTGTGAATGTGGTTTTTGTTCCACAGGCTGCAGGACTGTAGTTCTTCTTGCTTCTGTTGGCTCCTTCTTGTCTTCTTCACCAGTGGGAGAAATCAGTTGCCTTTGCCCTAACTTCAGCACTGGTTTGCCCCTCTTTTCTTCTCATTTACCTAATTAATGCCTCTGTGTGCTCCCTTGTCCTCTACATGCTGTGACACATCACTCTGGAGCCTTTTGCTGCCTAAAGTTAGAAGCTGGGACAACTCCTTGGGACTTCCCTTGTGGTCCAGTGGTTAGGACTCGGCACTCTTGCTGCCAGGGCCCTGTGTTCAATCCCTGGTTGGGGAACTAAGATCCCACAAGCTGTGCAGCGAAAAACAAAACAAAAAGTTGGGATGATTCCTAAACTTACCTTGCCTCCAATTTGTGTCCCTCCTCAGAACTCTGTCATTGCTCGTGTTCATTCATTTTTCTTTAACAGTTTTATTGAGGTATAATTCATATGCCATACAATTCATCCACTTAAAGGGTAGAATTCGATGGTGTTTAGTATATTCAGATTGTGTGGCCATCACCACACTTGTTTATTTTTAACATACTTTGGAAGAACATACTCTTTGGAATATTATAGAGAAAGAAGAGAATTCAGTCTCTGCTTTCTAGGTCCTAGGTCCGTGACTGGACACATTACTTAAGATTACCTGGGGCGTCCCTGGTGGCGCGGTGGTTGGGAGTCCACCTGGCGATGCAGGGGATGCGGGTTCGTGCCCTGGTCCTGGTGGATCCCGGGTGCCGCGGAGCGGCTGGGCCTGTGAGCTGTGGCTGCTGAGCCTGCGCGTCTGGAGCCTGTGCTCCACAATGGGAGAGGCCACAGCAGTGAGAGGCCCACGTACCGCAAAAAAAAAAAAAAGATTACCTGATCACTGAGGCTGTTGTTCATCATACCTGCCTTTAAGACAGTTCTGAGGATTCAGCAAGGAAGTATATCAACTACTGTTGGAGAGGCTTTTGAATGAACCAGAGCAACAAAGAAAGGCCAAGGGAAAATGGCTTATACCAATTCTCCCTCACCACCCATGTGGATTATAGTGATTGGTACTGTAGTGACTTAACCAAAAGGGAAAGAGGCTGATTTGTTAGGTGTGCTTGAACAGGAAGGAAAGGACACTCTTCTCTCTGTCCTCCCACCCGGTCCCAGGGTGTGTTCCCTAGAGATGGATCTGCTTGGTTTGGGAGCCCTCTCAGACCATGCTTTCACTGAGCTGGCCTCTCGTCTTTCTCTGTTCCTCCTCTACTGCAGCCGGGCAGCAGTTCTCAAACTTTTTGGTTTCAGGGTCTTTTTGCATACCTAAAAATTATTGATTACCCCAGGGAGCTTTTGTTAATGTGGGTTATATCTAATAATGTTTCCCATATTTTAGAAACATATTACCCAGCTGCCATTCGGAAAGTTTGTACAACTTTATATTCCCATCTACAGTGCTTGCATGCCTTTTCCCCCATACCCATTTCAAAAGCAGCTTAAAAAAAAAAAAACTAAGTGATGTATATACCTAATTTTAAAGGTCAAATGACGCAAGGCTTTCAGAAGAGCAAAACCCCGAACTGCTTGTCCCCATCCCAATTCCCACTTCCCAG
Source organism: Orcinus orca (assembly GCF_937001465.1). NCBI lineage: Eukaryota > Metazoa > Chordata > Mammalia > Artiodactyla > Delphinidae > Orcinus > Orcinus orca. The sequence goes on from NC_064580.1 coordinate 14,182,511, forward strand.
AAACCACCATTTTACATCCTTAGCAGTTTCATCTGTTTGCCTCTGTATCTCAGAATACGCTTATACTGCTCTTCCTTCATTTTGTTTTAAGCTGTGGCAGACACTGCTATTTGCCCACCTGATAACCAATTTCTTCCTCTGTCTTCAGAGGTAGCTCAGAATTCCTGAGCCTTCCAGGGTTCTGAAGCTTTAAAATGTCCTGGTCACCACCTGGCTGCTGTTAGCTGCTCTCCTGTGTTTGGTTGTTTTTTTTTGTAATAAATTTTGTTTATCTATCTATTTATTTATTTATTTGGCTGCATTGGGTCTTCGTTGCTGTGCGCGGGCTTCCTCTAGTTGTCGTGAGCCGGGGTCACGCTTGGTTGCAGCACGCGGGCTTCTCATTGCAGTGGCTTCTCTTCTTGCATGCAGAGCACAGGCTCTAGGCGTGTGGGCTTCAGTATTTGTGACACGCGGGCTCAGTAGTTGTAGTACGTGGGCTCAGGAGTTGTGGCTTGCGAACTCTGGAGTGCAGGCTCAGTAGTTGTGGTGCACGGGCTTAGTTGCTCCGGGGCCTGTGGGGTCTTCCCGGACCAGGGCTCGAACCCGTGTCCCCTGCATCGGCAGGCGGATTCTCAACCACTGTGCCACCAGGGAAGCCCCAAAGTTTCACTTTGAACTTCTAGTTCTTTGTGGTTTTCATTTTTCACGTTTCAATCTTGATATATCTGGAGGGGTGTGATGGGTTATCACTTTTTCCCCCCATATGACTTGGGAGATATCTCAAATCGTTTATTTCCTTTACCAGTTTGAAATGACGCCATTTAAAAATTTTTTAGGGACTTCCCTGGTGGCACAGTGGTTGAGAATCTACCTGCCAGTGCAGGGGACACAGGTTCGATCTCTGGTCCGGGAAGATCCCACATGCCGCGGTGCAACTAATCCTGTGTGCCACAACTACTGAGCCTGCGCTCTAGAGCCTGTGTCCCGCAACTGCTGAGCCCAGGTGCCACAACTACTGAAGCCCGTGCACCTAGAGCCCGTGCTCCACAACAAAAGAGAAGCCACTGCAATGAGAAGCCTGCGCACCGCAGTGAAGAGTAGCCCCCGCTTGCCACAACTAGAGAAAGCCCGCACGCAGCAACAAAGACCCAACGCAGCCAAAAAAAAAAAAAAAAGTGATTGTTATACAAATATATTTTCTTTTTCAGATTCTTTCCCTATGTAGGTTATTACAAAATACTGAGTGTAGTTCCCTGTGCTATACAGTAGGTCCTTATTTCCATTTTATATATAGTGGGGTGTATATGTTACTCCCAAATTCCTAATTTATCCCTCTCCCTCCTCTTTCCCCTTTGGTAACCATAAGTTTGTTTTCTATGTCTGTTAGTCTGTTTCTGTTTTGTAAATAAGTTCATTTGTATCGTCTTTTTAGATTCTACATATAAGTGATACCATATATTTGTGTTTCTCTGACTTCACTTAATATGATAATCTCTAGGTCCATCTGTGTTGCTGCAAATGGCATTATTTCCTTCTTTTTTTATGGCTGAGTAGTATATCATTGTGTGTGTGTGTGTGTGTGTATCACATCTTTATCCATTCATCTGTCAGTGGACATTTAGGTTGCTTCTATGTCTTGGCTATTGTAAATAGTGCTGCAGTGAACATTGGGGTGCGTGTATCTTTTCAAATTATGGTTTTCTCAGGGTATATGTCAGTAGGGGGATTGCTGGGTCATATGGTAGTTCTATTTTTAGTTTTTTAAGCAACCTCCATACTGTTCTCCACAGTGGCTGTACCAACTTACATTCCCGCTAACAGTGCAAGAGGGTTCCCTTTTCTCACACCCTCTCCAGCATTTATTGTTTTGTAGACTTTTTGATGATGGCCATTCTGACTGGTGTGAGGTAATAACCTCACTGTAGTTTTGATTTGTGTTCCTCTAATAATTAGCAATGTTGAGTATCTTTTCATGTGCCTTTTGGGTCTTTGGAGAAATATCTATTTAGATCTTCTGCCACTTTTCTAATTTAAAAAGCACATGAACCTACCAACTACTTATTTAAAAAAATAACAAAAAAGCATATGAAAATGTAAGTTTTATGGGTAGGTTTGTTTGTAAAATTTGTATTTGGAAATGTAAAAGCCCCTCAAAATACTGGAAACATTTACAAAAGAGGTTCATATTTTCAAAACCAAATAAGGCTGGTCGTGGCCATGCTGAGAGTGGGAAGCGCCTGGTGTCTGAGGCCAGGCAGGCGTGCGCTCTGTGTCTTCACATTCCTGCTTCGTCGTTGATGACTCTTAGAGGAAATTATTAGAAACATAGGGTTGAAAGGATTTTTAGAGATAATTTAGTTTAATCCTAAGACACAAAAAGTTTTTTTTTAAAAAAAACCTTCAATGTCTTAAATATAATCACTTAAAATTATTTAAAGATGTCTCTACTCCCAAATTAGTGTTGTCTCGCCTCCCTAAACCCCAGAGTTAATTACTGCTAAAAACTCTCCAGCTCTTTCCCAATGTTTTCCTAAATTCGTGCTGGTATATCTAGCATGGTATGTATTTTTAGACATTTAATGTCTCCGATTTCTTTGTTTGACTTTGAACTTTCATTTTCCAAGGCTGATGTGTGAAGGGAAAGGAGTGGTGTAATGGAGAGAACATAGGCTCTTGAATTTGACAGACCTGGTTTTGAGTTTTACTGGCCCATTTTACTGACTTGAATATGATCTTGGGCAAGTTACTTCATGTCACTGAGTCTCATTTTCCTAAGACCCACCTCTCAGTGGCGCGGAGAAGGTTAAATGGGGTAATGGGGCTTGTAGGTTCTGAAGGTTTACCTTTACCTACTTGATAAGTTTCTCGAGACTCTTTGGGAACTAGAGGCGAGCTCAGGACCTCTGGCGGGGATAGGGAAATGCATCTGTGTACACAGCCTTTCCCCCCTGCCCCTCCTGTGGCCGCCCAGCTCTCCACAGGGAGTGTCTGCGCTCAGCACGTGTCTGGCACTGGTCAAAGGCATGCAAGCTGGTTTAAGCAGATGGTAGTTGAAATAATTTGAGAGTGAATGTGGTTGTTGGCTTTTTTGTTTTTTCCTTTAGACCAGTCTTAGTAAAAGAACAACCATCACTAAAAACATTTAAGCTCTTTTAAACAAAATAAGCCAAAGAAAGGTGGTTCTTTAGCTTCAACAATATTTGAAGGAGCATAAGTGAAAGTTTTTGAACTGTTTTTTTTTTTTTTTGGGCCGCGTGGCTTGTAGGATCTTGGTTCCCCGACCATGGATTGAACCCAGGCAGTGAGAGCACAGAGTCCTAACCACTGAGCCTCCAGGGAATTCCCAAATTCATCTGTTTCTAGATGTATTTCCTCCCAATACTTTGTGTGTCTGTGTATATATACATAATACATGGTGCATACTATTTTGTAATTTCTTTTTATATATAATACTTTGGGAGCATCTCTCCCCGTTATCAAATAGACTTCTGTAAGACGGCTCGGTCAGGACAAGGGTGTTTGTACAGTAGACAAAGGTGACTCATGAAGCAGTACATCGTTGTGGTTAAGAGCGTGGACTCGGAAATTAGTTGGCCAGGGTTCAGATCTTTGCTGGGCAATTTACTGTCTGTGACCTTCAGCTAGGTACTTAACTTTACCACGCCACCGTTTGCTCACATGTAAAATAGAGATAATAATGATAACTGTCTCTTGACATTATTGTGAGAATTAAATTAGTGAGTATAGGAAGGTGCTTACAGTAGTGCCTGGCTGTAGTATTTGCTGTATAAGTGCTAGCTGTTGTTGCTGTTGTTTATCCAAGAGAGTGTACCAAGCAAAGGCATCCAGAATGGGTGTCAAAGAGGACAGAGTAGGAAGTTGTATTGGCCATGTGATAGAGAATTCTCTGCTTAAGGAGTTGAAGGCTGAGAAATCATTTACAATTTAAATAAAGTTATTGGCCCTAAGAATTTGCTTCATATCAAATGGTCCAGTGCGGAACCTCAAGTGGGGAAAATTGGGGCCTACTATATCAAGAGTATTTGTAGACTAGGGTTGGAAACAAGCCCAGCTCTAACTGGGCTTATTCATAAACAAAAAGATTTTGTAGAGCCAGAGTAAGTCTTTCATTAGCAAATGTGAAGAATAAATCAAACTTAACTGTACAGGAGAGAAGGGAAATGTAATACTGTCCTGCTTCTAATGATAAAATAATAATAGTGGTGTTTTTCTCTATAGATACTTCCCATGGCTTGTTTTAAGCAGCCATTTTGGCCCCTCGTGTTTTCCACTCATTTGGCACTTGAGCACCTTTTATGCATAAGCTGTCGCTATCTAGGAGGATGTACATACCAAATAAGTGATAATGTAATATGTATGGCAGGAATTTCAAGGTGAAAGGAGTGTCTGGAAAGACAAAAAAGAAGTAGTGTTAGCTAAAGATAATGATGAAATAAAATTAGAAGGATAACGTTAGATATGATGGTTGTGCGCTATACAGATTAATTTAACATCCTTATTTATGCTCAGTGCCACCGGCTATTTTTAAACTTATTTATTTTTGGCTGCATTGGGTCTTCATTGCTGCGCGCGGGCTTTCTCTACTGCGGTGAGCGGGGGCTACTCTTCATTGCGGTGCGCGGGCTTCTTGTTGTGGTGGCTTCTCTTGTTGCGGAGCACGGGCTTTAGGCACGCAGGCTTCAGTAGTTGTGGTACACAGGTTCAGTAGTTGTGGCTCACAGGCTCTAGAGCGCAGGCTCAGTAGTTGTGGCGCATGGGCTTCGTTGCTCCACGGCATGTGGGATCTTCCTGGACCAGGGCTCGAACCCGTGTCCCCTGTGTTGGCAGGCGGATTCTTAACCCCTGTGCCACCAGGGAAGCCTGCCACCAGCTATTATTTTGAGTTAGGTGAACATTTTGGCCTTTCTAACCTGTCTTTTTTCTGTCTCTGGTAGTTGTAATTGACCTATATGCCTTTAATCTGAAAGCCAGCATAACTTGCAGTTAAATCACCTATGGCATTTTGAAATAGGTGAATAAATATACTGTGAGTTTTCTCCGAAATTGAGAGAATGAAGGACAGTCTTAAGAGAAAATATTTGCAAATCATACCTCTGATAAAGGACTTGTATCCAGTGTCTATAAAGAACTCTTACAACTCAATAATAAAATAACAAATAACCCAAATGTAAAAATGGGCAAAGGATCTGGATAAACATCTCTCCAGAGGAAGTATACAAATGGTCAATAAGCACATGAAAATGTTCTCAGCATCACTGGTCATTAAGTTAGATACCTTCACACCAACTATGATGGCTATAATGAAAAGGACAGACAATAACAAGTGTTGATGAAGATGTGGAGAAATTGGAACCCTCACCCACTGCTGGTGAGAATGTAAAATGGTGCAATCGATTAGAAAAAGTGTGGCAGGTTCTCAAAGGGTTATACATAAAGTGACCATATGACCCAGCAGTTCCACTCCTAGGTATGTACCCTGGAGAAATGTAAACAGATGTCCCCACGAAGATTTGTACATTTATGTTCATAGCAAAATTATTTATAATAGCCAAAGTTGAAAATAATCATAATAGCCAAAATTGAAAATAATCTAAATGTCCATCTACTGATGAATGGATAAACAAAATATGGTCTGTCCATACAGTGGAATATTATTTGGTAATAAAAAGAAATTAAGTACTGATACATGCTACCATGTGGAGGAACCTTGAAATCATTATGCTGTGTGAAAGAAGCTAGACACAAAAGGTCACATGTTGTATGATTCCATTTATATGAAATGTGCAGGATAACCACATCTAGAGAGACAGAAAGCACATTAATTGCCTAGGGCTGGGAGTTTTCGGCGGATTAGGGGTTTATAGCTGAAAAGGGTACTGAGTTTCATTTTGAGGTGACCAAAGTATTCTAAAATAGATTGTGGTGATCGTTGCACAACTTTGTGAATACACTAAAAACTAGTGAATTGGATGGTATGTGAATTATATCTCAATAAAGGTGTTATGAAAAATCACTAATTGAACTGGGAAACTAGAAATAACCAATTCCAATCCTCAGGTAGGCTTCTCAATAAAATTGATCTTAGGAGAGGCCTTGGGTTTTCTTGGTGAAAATTATTTATGTTCCTGCTTCTTCCAACAAATTGCTTGCTCATTATATTTTTGATATTGCTTGACACCATGTTTTCTGGTATTTTGTGAGTTTTATTATCATTATGCTTCTGAGAAATTCTGTCTTAGAGATAAGCAATCTTCCATTTTAATTTTCTTTTAACAGACTTTCATCAGTGTTTAAAGCCAGCATTGTGGTTTTGTAGCCCTATTCTTAATATTGGGCTAATGGTTTTCAGGGAATCGGTTTAAAAATTATTTTTTAAAAATTGGGGGGACTTCCCTGGTGGCGCAGTGGTTAAGAATCCGTCTGCCAATGCAGGGGACACGGGTTCGAGCCCTGGTCCGGGAAGATTCCACATGCTGCAGAGCACCTAAGCCCGTGTGCCACAACTACCGAGCCTGCGCTCTAGAGCCCACGAGCCACAACTACTGAAGCCCACGCGCCTAGAGCCTGTGCTCCGCAACAAGAGAAGCCACCGCAATGAGAAGCTCACACACCGCAACGAAGAGTAGCCCCTGCTCACCACAACTAGAGAATGCCCACACACAGCAGCAAAGACCCAACGCAGTCAAAAATAAAAATTAATTAATTAATTTTTTAAAAGTTGGGGAAGATGGTATTAATAGCACTGGGTTGGGGTTTTTTTTTTTTGCGGTACGCAGGCCTCTCACTGTTGTGGCCTCTCCTGCTGCGGAGCACAGGCTCCGGATGCGCAGGCTCAGCGGCCGTGGCTCACGGGCCCAGCCGCTCCGCGGCATGTGGGATCCTCCCGGACCGGGACACGAACCCGTGTCCCCTGCATCGGCAGGCAGACTCTCAACCACTGCGCCACCAGGGAAGCCCTAGGTTGGTTTTTTTTTTTTTCTTCTTCTCAGTATTGCTTTTGCATAAAGGATCTCTGTTAACATTATCCATCTGCCCAACGAGTATATGACAGTTTAATATTTGGTATAAAATAGAGGTGGGACTAGTAGTTCTGTGTATAATGTAGCATTAAAATGATCACTTGGCAGGAATTCCCTGGTGGTCCAGTGGTTAGGACTCTGCACTTTCACTGCCGAGGGCCCAGGTTCAGTCCCTGGTCAGGGAACTAAGATTCTGTAAGCCGCATGGCACAGCCAAAAAAAAAAAAAAGATCACTTTGCATTTGGCTTGATATTAATACTTCTGTATGTTATTTGGGCCTATCAAGGACTTTAAGAAGTTTCTGCAGTAATGAAATTTAACAAAAGACATTTCCTAAATCCTTGGTAATTTTTTGTAGACCTAATATCTCTGGATTACATTTGAGAAATACTGCTTTATGGACTGCATTACGTATGGAAGAGAATTTTTTGGAAAGAATTTGAGTGTAGCATCAAACCATAACTCTAAAAAACGCATTTCTCCTTAATGCATTAATTTTTTTAAGAAAAAGTGTAACAGGCACATTTTTTAAAAAGTAGTATCAGAAAAGAATGCATCTCTAATCTCTCTCCCCAGAGGAAAATATTTCTGTTTTGGTTCTTCATGATGCTGGAATAATATATAAATTGCAACTTTTAAAATAAACCTTACTGAAGTAAAACATACATTCAGAAAAGTATCCAAATCATAAAGGTTTAGGCTTAATGAATTTTCACAAAGTGAACATCTACGTTACCCCACCTAGATCAAGAAACAGACTATTACCGAGCACCCCAGAGGCCCCACCCCCAGCGGTGAACACAATCTTGATTTCTGGCACCATTGATTAGTTTTGCTTGTTTCTGAACTTTATATGTAAATGGTTTCCTGTAGTATGTTTTCTTCTGGCACCTTCCTCACAAAATTCTATGAGACTCATCCCTGTTGCTGCATGTAGCAGTACTTCGTTCTCACTGCTGGATGGTATGAACACACCACAATGCATCCATTCTTCTGTTGATAGAAATTTGGGTTGATTTCATTCGGGGGCAATTACAAATAGTGTGGTTTTAAACATTCTTGGCCTTTGGCTGCACATCTGTACATACTAGGGTAAAATCCTAGGGGTAGAATTAACTGGATTGGAAGGTAGCCATATTGCAAAAGGTTTTAAAAGTGGCTGCACCAGTTTGTTCTTGCAAAAGCACAGTACTTGATTTATCAACGTTGGACTATAAAAGATGCGGATTTAGTTCCCTTAACCTCTCCATCCTCTGCTACTTTGATACTTTAAATTATCTTCATTTCTTCAGCTGGATACTATTGTAACTTGAAAAAATAAATCTCTCTTTTCCTATTAACTTTGTAGAGTAGCTTTTGTCCACTTGTAATAAGAGAAAGGTATTAGCCACCTCCCCATCAGTTATGTTATTCAAAAAAGGAAGAGGCCCTCTTTCACGCAGAGAGGAAATACACAGAATTTAAGTTTGTGCCCCATCATATGACCAAGTAGTGTCAACCAGGGGAGAAACACACACCACCCCATAAGTAAATGGGTTAACATTATGATAGAAGAGAGGAGAAGTTTAAAGTACTGATGGAGAATAAAATACTAGAATGAAGCTGTCTGTCCCATGCCTGCTGTCTGTATTTGTTAGGGCAGGGGTAGCTGTTTAAAACCTAATTCTCACAATGTCTGTGGCTTTATAAGAGAGAAAGGTATTCTCTTTCTCATCTGATAGCCCAGTGTGGGTGTTCTTAGTAAGACAGATGGCTTTCCTTGTATAGGTATGTGAGCTTTAGGGGTGCAGGCTGCTTTCATCCTGTGGCTCTGCCATCTCTTGGGGTCTTGGAGACCTCTGTGTCCAGCCAGAATGGGAAAGAGATGGAGGAGAAAGAATGTGTGCTTCTAAAAAAAGTTTTGTTGCAGAAGGAAAAGTCATTCCTTGGGCTCACATTTTATTGGTGGCAACTTTGCATGGGAGTCCCGGCCAGATGACAGGGGCTGGGAAGTGTCGGCCGGTCTGAGCACTTGGCCACCAGTCCCAGCTCCACAGGATTGTGGAGGAGCCTGGGTTTCTGCTGGACAGCCAGTGAGCCATCTCTGCTGTACTGTGTCCTAGAGGCTAAGACCAGAATAATTAACATTCGTTAACTTGGGATAATTTCATGTCTTTTAAGATGCTAATTATTTTAAGTGGTGAATTTTTATAAGGAAATATGTTTATTTTTTATTGGCTAGGGCACTAACACAACTTGATACTTTTTTTTTTGAAACAAGTTTAGATGTACAACTAAATGGCATTTCTTGCTTCCTTTGGTACCACTGAGTTCTGTGATTTGTTTTAACTTTAATTTTCTTTCTTTTTTTAATTTTTATTTTTATTGGAGTATAGTTGATTTACAATGTTGTGTTAGTTTCAGGTGTACAGCAAAGTGAATCAGTTACACATACACATATATCCACTGTTTTTTAGGTTCTTTTCCCATATAGGCCATTACAGAGTATTGAGTAGAGTTCCCTGTGCTATACAGTAGGTCCTTATTAGTTATCTATTTTGATATATAGTAGTGTGTATCTGTCAATCCCAACCTCCCAGTTTATCCTTCCCCCCCTTTCCCCCATGGTAACTGTAAGTTTTCTACATCTGTGAGTCTATTTCTGTTTTGTAAATAAGTTCATTTATACCATTTAAAAAATTTATTTATTTATTTATTTTTTTGTGGTATGCGGGCCTCTCACTGTTGTGGCCTCTCCCGTTGCAGAGCACAGGCTCCGGACGCGCAGGCTCAGCGGCCATGGCTCGCGGGCCCAGCCGCTCCGCGGCATGTGGGATCCTCCCAAACCGGGGCACGAACCCGTGTCCCCTGCATCGGCAGGCGGACTCTCAACCACTGCGCCACCAGGGAAGCCCTGTACCATTTTTTTAGATTCTACATATAAACGATATCATATGATATTTGTCTTTCTCTTTCTGACTTACTTTACTCAGTATGATAATCTCTTGGTCCATCTGTGTTGCTGCAAATGGCATTTCATGCTTTTTTATGGCTGAGTAGTATTCCATTGTATATATGTAGCATATCTGCTTTTATCCATTCCTCTGTTGATGGACATTTAGGTTGCTTCCATGTCCTGGCTATTGTCAGTAGTGCTGCAGTGCATGTATCTTTTTGAATTATGGTATTCTCAGGGTATATGCCCAGTAGTGGGATTGCTGGATCATATGGTAATTCTATTTTTAGTTTTTTAAGGGACCTCCGTACTGTTCTCCATATTGGCTGTATCAATTTACATTCCCACCAACAGTGCAAGAGGGTTCCCTTTTCTCCACACCCTCTCCAGCATTTATTGTTTGTAGATTTTTTGATGATGGCCATTCTGACTGGTGTGAGGTAATACCTCATTGTAGTTTTGATTTGCATTTCTCTGATAATTAGTGATATTAAGCATCTTTCCGTGTGTTTTTTGGCCATCTTAACTTTAATTTTCTTATTTACAGTGAGGTCACCTTTCAGCGAAACTTAGAAATTACCATGTTTACATCGGTTTTACAAACGAGTAAGAAAGGAAAAAGCTGTCAACCTGTGGTGTGTGATGGATTGTAAACATTGATTACATTTAATTTAACCCCCCTTCCCATCTTTTTTTCTCCTCTCCCCTTCCCTCTAGTTTGTGATTGGCACAATGGAAGAAGCTGGAATGTGCGGGCTAGGGGTGAAAACGGATATGTTGCATAACTCTCAGTCCAATGATATTCTTCAGCATCAAGGCTCACACTGTGGTGGCACAAGTAACAAGCATTCCTTGGAAGAGGATGCACACAGTGACTTTATCACGAAGGGCAGGAGTTTGGTGAGCCCAGAGTACTGCACACGAGAGTCAAGGGAGGAAATTCCTGGGCGAGAGGCTCGAACAGATCCTCCTGATGGTCAGCAAGATTCAGAGTGCGACAGGAACAAAGACAAAACCTTAGGTAACAACCTCAGCTTGGGGGTTGCATGTTTCACACGTTGCTCCTTTGAGTTGTATTGTCCGCAGCACAGGTGATGACGAACATGGCCAGCGTCGGGGGCAATGTTGCTCAGCTGACACATCTGTTGTTTTCAGTGGGGCAGGCAGCCTGTCTGCTGCAGTGACGTGCCGGGGGGCCCGAGACAGCAGAGGAGGAGGTTACTTCTCTCTCAGTAGTCAAGAATGGGCTTTCGTGAAAAAAATCTGGGGCCAATTTGACAGGAGTAGTCCCCACCCCCAGCTTCACCATGAGGCTTGCAGGATCTTAGTTCCCTGACCAGGGGTTGAACCCGCGCCCTTGGCAGTGAAAGCGCGGAGTCCTAACTACTGGATCACCAGGGAAGTCCCAGACGGAAGTAGTATTTGATTTGCCTTCTTTGCATCTTTAATGTAGTCTGACCAAAATTTACTGTGAAAACTGTGTATTTATTTGATCATTTTATTTTAAACCTAGTCACAAAACTTTAGAGACGATATAACGTTGGGTGAAGTTCAAGAAGTGGGTTAACACTGGTTTTCAAGGGTATGTTTTCTTCTGCTGTGTTTGAGATTCAGGATGAAGAATGCGGTACAGTAAATCTCATTAGGAAATCTGAATTCCCCTTTTATTTTAAGCTTACTGGTTGCCCCTACGTTTTTTATACTTATTCTACCTGAGATTAACAGTGTTTAAATTTGTTTGGTTTTCTATATGCTGAGTTGGAGTGATCCTTCGTATTATACCCATTTTCTGTTAACTTGGCAAACTTAAAATTATTTTTCATATTTCTATAAATTTTTAATTCCTTACGAACAAGACAAATTTCTTCAATATTAGCAGCCCCAGTTAAATGTGTAAAAGCAGAAGGAGTCTTAAAAAGTTACACATAATGTTACCATGCGACCCTGCAGTTCTACATCTAGTTATATTCCCAAGAGGGTTGAAAACGTGTCCACACAAAAACGTGTCCAGGAGTGCTCAAGGCGGCATTATTCATGATAGCTGTAAAGTCCAAACAACACAGTTACCCATCAGCTGATGAGTGGATAAACAAAATGTGGTCTGTCTGTACATGGAATATTATTCAGTGGTAGAAAGGAATGAAGCCTTCATACATTGTGGGTGAAGCTTTAAACTATTATGCTAAGTGAAAGAAACCAGACACAAAAGACCGCAAATTATATGATTCCACTTAATATGAAATGTCTAGAATTGGCAAATCCATGGAAACAGGAAGTAGAGTAGTGGCTGCCAGGGACCTGGAGGAGGGAGCCTCGGGAGTGACTGCTCATGGGCATGGGGTTTCTGAAATTAGACAGTGGTGATAGTTGTACGACTTAGTGATTATACTTAACTGTACACTTTAAAAGGGTGAATTTTATGGTATGTGAGTTGTATCTCAGAAAAAACCAGGTAGAGTGTGAGTTTAAAAATCTTCATAAAAATTGCAAGTTACCTTACTGTTATTTCTAATCATATTCAATAATCATATTTTGTCATCTCTCTTAAAATTCTTATTGGCCTTGGGCCAAACGAGAGAGGATTTGTTGCTAAAATTTTCTGTGGTTGGAAAAGGATTCTGTTTTGAAGTTAGCCTACTTGTTTTCCTCATAGCAATCTGAACACCATACACCAAAGTCAGAGTCATTTTCACTTTTATTTTTTTTTCTCGCCATGCTGCACAGCGTGCGGGATCTTAGTTCCCCAACCAGGGATTGAACCCGTGCCCCCTGCAGTGGAAGCACGGAGTCTTAACCACTGGACCACCAGGGAATTGCCATCACATATGTATTTTTAATGAAATACTCTTCATGAAGAGTGAACGTTTAAAAAAATAAAAATGGTACCTACCACCCAGCTGAAGAAATAAAACTTATCACTTATTTTAAAACACCATTTGTTCCATCCTGTCTCAGTCACCTGCTTCTCACTGCCAGAGTCCTTAAAATACTGTTCAGCTCTTTTTCCCAAGGGAAGTGCCATCTTGACATCCTTCTTCTTCTTTTTTTTACACTAAATTTGGTTAACACACAGAATCTGCTTACTAAGTCATCAGAAGTTATTTAAATTGCTCAAAGGCAAAGATCTGTGTCACCAGTGATAATGAGCGTCTTAGATAGGCGGAGAGTACCACCCGAAATTGCCTTTGAACTTCCTTCTATATTCGTACTTGGTTAGGAGGAAGCATATAAAAATATTCTGCCCTTTGTAACTTGCCCTTTGTCTTAACCTGAATATCAGTGGTTAAGCAAGGGAATTTTTAAGCCTTCAGCAAGAGTTCTTTTCACAAATAGCTCGCAGTGTTAGTGAGTGAAGAAATTTGGGGTGGAGATGGGGAGGAAGGGGTGCCTGCTGACCCAGATTTTAAAAATAGCTTTCTTAATTTAGCTAGTAAATCTCTTATTTCTAGTTATAGGCATAAATTATTTTACTCTGGATGTCAGAACATAGGAAGTGTTATTTAGAATTTACAGGTTGATCTCATTCTTCTTCTGGGACTTATTTCTTATCTTGTTAATCATCAGGAAAAGAAGTCTTATTATTGATGCAAGCCCTAAACACCCTTTCAACTCCAGAAGAAAAGCTGGCAGCTCTCTGTAAGAAATATGCCGATCTTGTGAGTATTAAATCAAGGGAGTGAGGTCCATATAAAGTATAGCAAAATGTGTATGTGCTTGATAAGCTTTTTAAAATATGATGTAGCTTTACATGTAAAATTATACTTTACTCCAGAATTGAAGAGGAGAATCTGATTTCCTGGGGCTTTTTGTTGCTTGTATGACTTCATTTTGTAAGGTGTTACATATATAGAGCATTATAATGCTAAAGATACAGCATAGGTTTTCTAAAACTCAGTCTTGTGTTGTGTTGCTTTAAATGCCAGTCAGTTGGAGTGTAGTGGTTCCTGTAGTTAACTTTTCCCAAGGGAATTCTAGAGATAAAGGCTCTAACCATTGTGACTGAAATTGTGAGTTAGGTGAAATAGTCTACTAAAACAATACTGTGTCTCAGGAAGTATTTATTTAGTATCTAATATGTGCCAGGCATTACTTTTTCCATCTTCCAAAGAAATTAACCTCATTTGTTCTGTGCCTGAGTTATTTCAAGTAGCATTAATTCTCTTTGTCAAATTATGAAAGCAGTCTCAATATGGAAACACTGCTGTCCTCTTTAAGTTGAAGAATGGGGAAGCCATTGAACCGTTTGAAATAAGGGTTGTGGGAAGCTTTTAGAACGAATGGTTCTAATATGCTAAGTTAATGTCTTTTGTGAAATACTTAGGTGAGTTTTCATGGACAATGTTTATGCGTTTTCGTCTGTTGTTAAAGCAGTTATTCCGTGTCGTAAATGCTACTTTTTGTCAGTGACCAGCTTTGGAAATGAATTATTACTCAATTACAGTTATATTTTCCTTCAGTTTACAAAGGGGTCCGTGAATACCCCCACTTAGCTGGCGTTCAGCAGTCTGGCACCTTCTGTTCAGAGCAGCAGGACACCCCGTGCATCAATGAAAATAGCCTAGAACAGTCAGAGATACAAAGATGGCAGAAAACACAAGGTCAGATTGTTGGCTTCAGGAAAGGAACACTTCCATTGGCTGTGGAAGACAGTCCCTCTTGGTTCCATCCACATGAAGAGAATCACGTGAGAAGTGGTAGAAAAAGAAGACAAAAACAAAAAAGGGAAAAGAAAAAAAATGGAGAAAAGAGTAAGAGAGAAAAAAGTAGTGTAGCAGGTTAGCTACTTGACCCAGTGTTGTTGGGACAACAGCAGACAGTCACACGTGGATTAGGAGAAGAAAGGGCAGATAGTGGCCTAGAGCAGCCCTTCTTAGACTCACACAGATGCTGGGACTTCTGTTGTTCAAAGGCACGTTGTGATTCACTGTGTCTGGGGCCTGAGAGTCTGCATTTTAACAAGTTGCCAGGTGAGGTTGATGATGATACTCTTACCCCTTGCATCACACTTTTTAAGCAGCAAGGGTCGAGGGCGTTTTGTTTGTGGCCTTTGTTTTGTGTGTGTGTGGGGGGGAGGGTATGGTTGATTCTTTTAAAGCACCAGTAATCATCGCTACATTCACTTTAGGATGTGACACGTTGAAGACTTGCTTAGTGAGCAACCTCTCTTTGATTTAGATTTGTGCTGAGCATATGAAGGACGAAACGTGTACTGTTTTCAGAAAATGTTATAAAGCTTTGTTTCTTGAAACAACACTCATTTCTTTTAAAAGGTAGAGCATATAGGTTATATAGCAGTGAGACTATCAAGGCAGTAGGCTTTTCCCGAGGATTATTCCGTAAAGTTCCCTTTTGCCATCACTGTTCTCTGTCCTTTTGGTGACAGCATCGTCTGACATCACTGGTGCTTGTGGCTCAGACAGGTAGGAAAGTCCTGTAGAGCAGCTGGAGGGGTGCCTGCGCTGTGATGGGGATTGTCCTCTGGGGAGATCTTGTGGCTGCCACGTTCACCAGATAACATGGGTTTATGAAATTGTCACATTTCACTTGCTAAGTGTGGATCCCATTAGGCCTGTAACATGGTCCTTAAGTACGTAGTGGTGCTGTTCTTTCCCATTCCTTAGTTTGTGTAGATTATTATAGTGTAATAATAAATCTTGATTTTCTGGTTGGGTAGGTGTATCTTCTCTTCATCAGAAGTATCTTGGCTGTTCTTGACTCTTTACTCTATAAAATTTTAGATTCAACTTATTAGTTCCATGGGAAGGAAACACCCCTTGGGGATTTTGAGGAGCATTTTATGGAATCTATAGTTGCATTCAGGGGAGAATTATACAATCCTTAAGAAATTAACGGAGCTTAAAAAGTGGATATCCTTATGGGGGAAAAAATGAATTTAGATCCTTGAACACCATATACAGTGATTAAGGACTTAAATGAAAATTTTAGGTATCATTTAGCTTTATTTAAATATATTAATAGGTGAATATTTTTCCAAACTTGAATTAAAAGAAGGATTTCTTATGACACAAAAAGCACTGCCAGAGAAAAGATTTCAGAAATTGGCTGTATTGAAATTAAGACTTTCTATTCATCAAACGACATTTTCAAAGAAAGTGAGAAGACACATTACAAACTGGGGAGAACATATTTCCAACAAATAATAACCAGTAGAAGATTCAATGTGAGGAATATCCAAGGAACACCTACAAACGAATACAAAAAGGACAGTTAGCCCAATGGAAAGCTGGGCAAGAGATGTGTAGGAGGCATTTCATGGAAGTGGAGAAACATCAAGATTCGAAGATATCTTAACATAAAGGTAAACATACAAGGGATGTTCGATCTTATGAATACAGGGAAATGCAAATCAAGACCATAGCAACATGCTATTTTATGTCCAGTGTAAGTGGCATAAAGGAAGAATTGTTATCGTATGAAGTTTTTGGAGAAGTGCATCTACATGATTTCTTATAAATTGCTGGTGTGAGAGTAAATGTGCCGGCCACTCTGGAAAACAGTGTTCCATTGTCATGTGCAACAGAACATTGATTGATTGATTGATTGATTGATTGCGGTACGCGGGCCTCTCACTGTTGTGGCCTCTCCCGTTGCGGAGCACAGGCTCCGGACGCGCAGGCCCAGTGGCCATGGCTCACGGGCCCAGCCGCTCCATGGCATGCGGGAACCTCCCGGACCGGGGCACGAACCCGTGTCCCCTGCACCGGCAGGCGGACTCTCAACCACTGCGCCACCAGGGAAGCCCGCAACAGAACATTTAGAAATCACTTCCCCACAACCCTAGTTCTAGGTTTGCACTCAGGATAAATTCTTGCATGGTGTATACCAGGAAGCCCATGTGTGAGAATATGCGAATTGTTGTGAGTACCTGGAAACAACTCAATTGCCTATTGACAAGAGACTGGGTCAACAAAGTGTGTTGTGTGCTGCGTATTTTTATTTTATTTTATAAAATATTTATTTATTTATTGGCTGCATCAAGTCTTAGTTGTGGCCTGTGGGATCTTTCCTTGCAGCACGTGGGCTCTCTAGTTGCGGCACATGGGCTCATTTTAGTTGTGGTGTGCAGGCTTAGTTGCCCCGCGGCATGTGGGATCTTAGTTCCCCGGCCAGGGATCGAACCCACGTCGCCTGCATTGGAAGGCAGATTCTTAACCACTGGACCACCAGGGAAGTCCCTGCATAGTTTTTATTTATTTATTTATTTTTTTATTTTTTTTGCGGTACGCGGGCTTCTCACTGTTGTGGCCTCTCCCGTTGCGGAGCACAGGCTCCGGACGTGCAGGCCCAGCGGCCATGGCACACGGGCCCAGCTGCTCCGTGGCACGTGGGATCTTCCCGGACCGGGGCACGAGCCCATGTCCCCTGCATCAGCAGGCGGACTCTCAACCACTGCGCCACCAGGGAAGTGCCCTGCGTAGTTTTTTTTTTTTTTTTGCAGTACGTGGGCCTCTCACTGTTGTGGCCTCTCCCGTTGTGGAGCACAGGCTCCGGACGCGCAGGCTCAGCGGCCATGGCTCACGGGCGTAGCCGCTCCGCGGCATGTGGGATCTTCCCGGACCGGGGCACAAACCCGTGTCCCCTGCATCAACAGGTGGACTCTCAACTACTGTGCCACCAGGGAAGCCCCTTGCATTGTTTTTAAAAAGTGAAATAGCATACAACCTGAGGGCCAAAGCCAGCAAGGCCTGTTTTTGTACTGACCACAAGCTAAGAATGGTTTTACTTAATTGTTGTTTAAAAGTGTTGTTTAAAAGACAGTGACGACACAACCGACATGTTATGGCCTGCAAAGCCTAAAATATTTCCTTTCTGGCCATTTACAGAGTAAGTTTGCTGGTCCCTGTTCTGTAGCTACATGCAAACAATCTGAATGAATCCTAGCAGTGTAATCTTCAGCTGTGCTGTCCAGAATGGTAGCCACTAGTCATTTGTGGCCATTTAATCTTGAATTCATTTATTTTAATTTTTAAAGATTTATTTACTTATTTATTTATGGCTGCGTTGGGTCTTAGCACGTGGGATCTTTGTTGCGGCATGCGGGCTCTTTTGTTGCGGCACCTGGGCTCTTCGTTGTAGTGTGCAGGCTTCTCTCTAGTTGTGGCGTACGGGTTTTCTCTTCTTTAGTTGTGGTGCGCAGGTTCCAGGGCACGAGGGCTCTGTAGTTGTGGCGCGTGGGCTCTGCAGTTTGCAGTACGTGGGCTCTAGCTGAGGCATGCGAGCTCAGTAGTTGTGTCGTGCGGGCTTAGTTGCCCCGTGGCATGTGGGATCTTAGTTCCCTGGCCAGGTATCGCACCCGAGTCCCCTGCACTGTAAGGCGGATTCCTTACCACTGGACCACCAGGGAAGTCCCTTGAGTTCATTTAAATTAAAGAAAATTTAAATTTTGGTTTCTCAGTTGCAGTAGCCACAATAAAGTCAGAACAACTAAAATCAAAACGATTTCTTGGGCTTCCGTGGTGGTGCAGTGGTTGAGAGTCCGCCTGCCGATGCAGGGGACACGGTTCGTGTCCCGGTCCGGGAAGATCCCACACGCCGTGGAGCAGCTGGGCCCGTGAGCCATGGCCGCTGAGCCTGCGTGTCCAGAGCCTGTGCTCCGCAGCGGGAGAGGCCACAGCAGTGAGAGGCCCGCGTACCGCAAAAATACAAAAACAAAAAAACGATTTCTTTTAGGACCACACACGGATGACATAAAATACAGAGGAGAGCAAAGGAGTAGTGACCCCAGGATTCAGGGTTGTGGTTACCTTGAATCTGGGGAGGGCGGGGGGAGTTCCAGCCCTCGGTGGAGTTACTGATAGGGTGTGCAGATCCTGCAGCCCACGGTCCTGAGTAAGGTTACTTTACGAGAGTATTTTACAAAAACAGAATTATTTTCTGGGGGGGGGGGGGAGGGATTTCCGTAAAGGTGTTTTTAATAGCTATAAGCATCTCGCCTGTAAGGATGTGTGGTATGTTTTGAGAGGCCACAAGGTGTCGCTCTTGCTCTTGAAATAGTGACTCAGCATCCTTTTCTTCTCCAGTTAACAGGTCAGTAAGGCTGCCATCTTATCTGTTAGTGTTGGTGTAACCTTGAAACAGACGCATTTGCTCCAGACCTACAGTTGCAGTGCGCCCCCCTCACTTGCAAAGAACTGAGTGCTGCTTATTGAGTTCTGATTTGGAGGATTGTTTCAATAAAGTAGCTTGAGTGTGTTTTTCAAGAAAGTAAAACTTTCTGGTGTCGATTCCTAAAAAGTCCAAAACGTCATTTTTTTTGGTTTTTAATAAATAAATAAAGAGATTAAGATTGTTTTTTTCCTACCCTAAATCATTTGCTTACTTTCCTATCATAATGGGAAAAGAGAAGGTTGGCAGGGCAGCATGGCATGAAACAGTTAAAATAAAATATTACACTACAATACTGTGGGTTTTTGGAAATGTATTCCTTAGTTCTTATTGTAATTCTTCCAGCCATAACTCAAAGGTTTTCGCTGTATTTCCTAAATGTAAAGTGCTTATTACTTTTAGCTGGAGGAGAGCAGGAACGTTCAGAAGCAAATGAAGATTCTGCAGAAGAAGCAAGCCCAGATCGTGAAAGAGAAAGTTCATTTGCAGAGTGAACACAGCAAGGCTATCTTGGCAAGAAGCAAACTCGAGTCTCTTTGCAGGGAACTTCAGCGTCACAATAAGACGTTAAAGGTGAGTTGGTTCCTTTTGTTTTTCTTTTTTAATTTTTTAAAATTTATTTTTAGCTGTGCTGGATCTTCATTGCTGTGCGCGGGCTTTCTCTAGTTGCGGCGAGCAGGGGCTACTCTTTGTTGCAGTGCATGGGCTTCTCTTGTTGTGGAGCACGGGCTCTAGGCGTGCGGGCTTCAGTAGTTGTGGCTTATGGCCTCAGTGGTTGTGGTTCAAGGACTCTAGAGCTCAGGCTCAGTAGTTGTGGCGCACGGGCTTAATTGCCCCGCGGCATGTGGGATCTTCCCGGACCAGGGCTCAAACACTCTCCCCTGCATTGGCAGGTGGATTCTTAATCACTGCAGCACCAGGGAAGTCTGGTTCTGTTTTCTGTTTTTCAGGAGGGTCTGGCTTAGCTTGATTTATAGTCTCTGTGTACCTATTTGAACTAAATCCGTGTCTCTCCTTGGAGACAGGGATGCCACCATTCTGTTTTGCTTGGCCTTGTGCTTCTTAACGCACCTCATACTTGCTCATACTTGCTCGTGGGGAATCTAGATGAGATTGATGTTTAGATCACAGCTTTCCCACTAGGAGCCATGGCTTAGGAAGCTCAAATTTGCAGTTTCCTGCTGAGCACTGAGGTCGTTCATTAGCACGTGTGAAAAGTGGACATGAAATGAGAAGCCGAGTAGGAGCAGACTTGAGGGAAGGGAAAGGCCCCACTGAGCTCCTCAAGCGCTGTTCGTTGGTTATATCACCGGCCACGCTTGTCCATCCCAGTTCCCCATTGCCAAGTACTTTTAGAAGAGCGCTTATTCCTCGGCTGATTAAAAGACAAAGCAGCGGGTATCCAAAAGTTAGTTGGTACCAACAGAGGAAGAAGGGAAGAAGGCAGAGACACAGGGGTGGGCCTGTCCTCATGTGCAGTTGTGGTGTGATTTTGACTGAGCCGCATTGCTCGTGAGACTCCCCCACCATGGCAGGCACCCAAGGCCCTAGAACATAGGAGCCCTCAGGAAATGGATCTTGACCTGATGTGGGAGCCGTTAGGTTTTCTTTGCTTTTGAATCCTTGGATTTCGGTGTTCACGAAACTGAGTGGTATTTTTTCCCCATAGCAAGTCCACACTTTGATTGGACTGGTAATGCTTTAGACACTAGACACCTAAAGGTCTCTTAGCACTTGGATCTGAGCAAGAGTTGGGACTAAGCTTTTAAGATGCAGATTCCTTTTGTCCCTTGCCATCTAGGGAGTAGAAGGTGCGACTCAGAAAGTGAAGGGCAGGAAGGGATCGCCCTCTTCCGGCTGATTTCAGATGCTGCCCTGCAGGACTAGCCAGGGGGGAGGGTATTTGGGAAGCCCGCGTGGAGGGGGCTAGCTGCCTGGCAAGACTCCTTCCTCGTCTCTCAGTGTGATCACAGAGCGCTTACTGTAGAGCAGGGCAGGCGGCGCCTCTCTGATTATCTACCTAGGAGAAGCTGCTTGCTTTCAAACGAGAGCCTTCCGGTCCTAAATAAAGGGAAGGAATTCTAGTTCAGAAGCACCACTTCAGGGCAGCAAGCAGTGAACCCACATGGCAGTAGTGTCTTTTGTGGGCGTCTGTGCCATCTTATAGGTCTGTACGATTAACAGAAATTGTTTTGGATAATAAGGAAGAAAATATGCAGCAGGCACGAGAGGAGGAAGAAAGACGGAAAGAGGCCACTGCACACTTCCAAATCACTTTGAATGAAATCCAGGCACAGCTGGAGCAACACGACATACACAACGCCAAGCTCCGCCAGGAGAACGTCGAGCTGGGCGAAAAGCTGAAGAAGCTCATCGAGCAGTACGCACTGAGGGAGGAGGTAGGGCAGCTGGTGTGTCCCCTCACTACGAACCAAAAGCATTCACTAAAGCTCTTCCTTCAGGGTGTTTTAGAACCTTCTTCCTCCAGGGTGTTTTAGAACCGTTGTGTATGCATGGTGGAAGTCTGGCCTTCCCTCGCAGGACTCGTGGGGACCATACTCGATGGCCCGGAAGTCAGTGGATTTGGGTGCGTGAGGCGATTTCTTGGAGACAGTGTTAAGCACTACTCGTCTTCCATGTGATTCTGGAAGATTGTAATTTTAGCATAGATTTTCCCCTTGTCTAGACTAAAAGTGAGTAAATACCTGGCCCCAAACTACACTGTATTTTAGACGTCTATGATAATCTGTATGGTCTATACTATCATTCCATTATGCCTGTGTTTCAGATATTTTTTTTTAGTGGAGGTTTTATAGTATTTGGGAGAAAAAACGAACCTATTTCTAAACCCTTATACACCCAATTGAAGTAAAAAGTTTACTGGAAGGGTCTGTGGCACCTCATCTTGGTCACTGGCCTCCAACTAAGACTTAGTTCTACAAGCCAGTTGGGAAGTCTGGGCGTGGTGTCTAGATTAAATGCAAGTAGGCGATCATGTGCTTTTTTAAAGTTCCTCCCTTTTAGAGGTCAGATGGGCAGGAACAAAGGGTTAGGTTCTTTAAATGACACATTCCCTGCCTTTTAAGTTAGTAAAATGTTCTCTTATGTGTGTTGTATCCCTTATAGAGGTAGATTAAAATAGCTGATTTAAAAAAAAAAAAGATTGTGGCATCTCTGTGGGTTATTTTATCCAGTTTTCAAGGCAAACTTTATATTAATTTAGTTTTCCATATAGCCCTTTAAAAACTGTTAGTTTTTTTAAAGATTTTCTTTTTATCACTCTCGATGCTTTTTGCTTACCTTTTTCCCCCTTATTATTATGGAAAATTATAAACGAAGAAAGTAGAGACTGTATCACCTGGTTTTAGCAAATGAAACCACAGTTTCAACTATATTCCCATCACTTTCCCCTGGGTTATTTTGAAGCAAATCCAAGGTATCAGTCCATTCATATATATTTGAGGGTGTACCTCACAAAGACTAAGGATTCATTTTTAGATGTGACCACAATACCATTTTCATACCTGAAAAATTAGCAGTAATTATTTAATATTAAAATCTAGTCATCGTTTACATTTTTCCGATTGTCTCCCCGTTTTTTTTAAAAAAAGAAAAAACCTATTTGAATCATCCAGATAAAGCCCGTCTGCTTCACTGGCTGACGTGTGTCAAGTCTCTAACATAAACATTTCCTTTTCTCTCTTTTATATTCTTACAGTGTGTTTGTTGAAGAAACTTTTTTTGTCCTAGAGAATAAATTTTCTATTAGATTATAAAGCCCTCACTTTTCTTAAAATTATTGTTTTAGTTTTGTAGTTTAATATGACAGTCTGCCACATTATAGATGTAGAAAATTTGAAAGCTATGTATGTTGAAATCACATTACCTGTGAGCCTTATTCAGTTTGAGTATTATTGAATGTTCCTTCCTTGGTCAGGGAGGGATGTTCTGATGACTTTATTGTACATAAACAACCACTTAATAATTTCACTTGGAAATCATAATGACCTTTTATCAAATTTATCTGATAAGTGCCAGGCACCGAGCACCTTACATAGTATAGCCATTGCGTTGGCCTTTACAGTGCTGCAGTGTGGGTGTGGCTGCCCCCCACAGGTGAGGGGACTGACGTTCAGCAAGGGGGAGAATTCGACTGGGGCCATTCCTCCCATCACAGCATGCTGCCTCCAATTGAGAGATTTGGGAAAATTTAATGGGGAGAAAAAAATATCCAGTAATTATGTGTATGATGTATTATGGGTTTAACAGTTTGATCTCCGTAGCCGTCTTTTTCTTGATACAATTTGAGCTTCATTTTCACCTTACGGCAGAAATAGTATGAGGCCGGCTGCTGAGGTGCTGCTGGGCCATCTCCGGAGGGAGGGATGCCGACACAGGCTTCTGCCAGCACAGCATGCAGACAGGCACCTTGCTGGTATTAGCCCCGGTGGTATTAGCAGGAAAAGCAGCCTCATGAGTGAGGTCTTGTAACTTGTGTCGTGTTTCCTCGTCATCCTGTCCCTTATTTCATTAAGTGACGGAAGAAATTTTACGTTCCCCGCAGCACATTGATAAAGTATTCAAACACAAGGAACTGCAGCAGCAGCTTGTGGACGCCAAACTGCAGCAGACGACACAGCTGATAAAAGAAGCTGATGAGAAGCATCAAAGAGAGAGAGAGTTTGTAAGTTTGCAATTTCTTAAAAAAAGAAATGATTGCCAAAATTGTAACCAAAGCCATTTAAAACATTTAAACTTATTCTACATTTAAATTAGCACTGGGTTGTGCTAATTGTTTTTTTCTCTAGATTGTGAAGGGCATGTGTGTGTTAGAAAACATTAGCTTTTTCTTTCTATTTAACTTTATATACAGAAGATACACTGGAGAGATTAGACCAAGTTACTGCAAAGACCTGCACTGATAGGACTTTTCTGTGCTTAGAATATTTATTTCACTTTTTAGATAATGGCCACCAAGTTTAAGAATTATAGCAGTATTTAACACATTAAATTTGGGGATTCGATTTAATAGCAAGCTTACCAAACATGGGTGTCCTTCATACTGTTACAGTTTATTTCAAACAAGTAACTTGAAACTAGGGAAACTTATTTGTTTACTCTGGTATAATTTTCTGAAAAACTTTAACAGAATTCTCTACATCCTAATCACTCAGCATTATTCTCAGAATGTGTGCTCAGATTATATGGCCTGTCAGTAATTGTGAATACAGTGGAATGTCATTGGGTTTGTATATTTAACACATGCAAATTTAACTTTACCTGCTTAACCAAAAAAAAAAAAAAAAGTCAGAAGTGGTTATGATAATGAGGACGGTCCCATCCAGATTTCACTTAAGTAACCTAGGCCCTGAGGCGAGCCAGGTCTGAAGACTCGGGTCCTGAGTGGCCCTCATGATGTGAACATGTCACTATGAGTGTGAGTCTAGGGTTAAGAGAGAGACATTTTTCATACACCGTGGTCGTTCCATGTGAACTGACAGCGCCGTCCCATGCATAACTGAAGAGACAGTTGTCATTTCCCAAGTTAGAATAGAAATATGATACACATATTTAAATAAATACATACGATACATCTATTTCTGGTTGGTTTTAAGGACTTTTCAAAACCTACTGGACTAAGTGTGACATTTTACTTCAGGGACTGAATTTCACAGCTGCCTACTATGCAATTTCACTACATAATTTTCTTAAACTCAAGTATATAAATTAAAGCTCCCATCCCATCACCACCCCTACCCCCACCCCCAGCTTTAAAAAAAATGTGATCAGAAACCAGGTTCCTGATTTCATTGTTTTGCTCCATACAGTGCCTCATCTTGCCTCTCATGGAGCAGAGGGGCTTTCTAATTTTTTTTTCTTTTTTGGCCACACCACATAGCATGCGGGATCTTAGTTCCCTGACCAGGGATCGAACCTGTGCCCCCTGCAGTGGAAGCGCAGTCTTAACCACTGGACCGCCAGGGACGTCCCAGAGGGGCTTTCTAAATGACCCAGATAATGTCGAGATTCTCAGCCATGTTTTCTGCTCAATACTAGACTTCTCATTATTTTCATCTAAAAGACAACAGTTTAACCCTGAGTTTTGTAAACCTATTATTAGGCCTCCTGGGTACTTCTTCTAAGCAATAAAAGAGTATTCCTACATTCCTAAGTGTTAACAATGGAACAGATCAAAGATACAGGTAATTAGCAATTGATGTGACAGAATGTTTCATTCATAGAGTCGTGGTTCTTGCTAAAATAGTGAGTGGAAGGGTTAAGCCTAACTATCTGGTCGTTGGACGTTGTAGTCATATTTGTAATGACTATTAGTATTTTGCCAGAATGTTTCTGTCTTCTAGTTATTAAAAGAAGCAACGGAATCAAGACACAAATATGAACAAATGAAACAACAAGAAGTACAACTAAAACAGCAGGTAACTTGACGGCAGGGGTAGTAGAATTTGTAAGAAAAAAATCTATGGTTCATTTGATACATACCTTGAATCTCCTCTAAGATGATTTTGCTTGCTCCCAGCAGACCTGAGAGTAGATCACACGTCCCTCTTGGAGTTTTCATCTTCATTTAGGGTGACCACCTCATCCTGATTTGCCTAGGACTTTCCTGGTTTTAGCACTCGGTCCCAGGAATCAGGCAGAAGGGACAGTTTGTCCCGCTATGTGCAGGTCCTCCTTCCAGTATCACACGTATTTCCTCCCTTTCTCTGTCTGTTCCCATGTGTGTCAGCTAATTTCCTACTAAAGAAAAACTGATAAATCTTCAGATTTTAGTTCTTTTTTGTGAGGTTGAACCATATGAAATTGCTGATACTTATTTGACCTACAAAATGGCATTTTCATATAGTGTAACGTAAAATCTTTAAAATTTTGTGCTATGAGCCTGTAACCTATTTTAAAAAACTACCTATTGATCATGCATTTCCACTCCCAGGTAGAGTATGGAGGTGGTGGCCACCTTAATGCGGGCCCCCAACTTTCCTTCCTCCCTCCCTCCCTTCTTCCCCTGTACAATATTGTTCACTATAGCCACCATGCTGTACATGAGATCCCTGGAACTTATTCATCTTCTGATTGAAAGTTTGTACCCTTTGACCAACATCTTCCCCTTTCTCCCCGCCCTCCACCTCTGGCAACCACCATTCTACTCTGTTTCTTTGAGTTTGGCTTTTTTACATTCTACAGGTAAGTGATCATCATACGGTATTTAGTATGTGTCTTTCTGTGTCTCACTTATTTCACTTAGCATAATGCCCTCAAAGCCCATCCACTGTGTCACAAATTGTAAGGTTTTCTTCTTTCTTATGGCTGAATAATATTCCATTGTGTATATACACCACATTTTCTTTATCCAGTTACATGTTGATGGACACTTAGGTTTCTTCCATACCTTGGCTATTGTGGATAATGCTGCAATGAACATGGGAGTGCTGATATCTCTTTGAGATCCTGTTTTCATTTCTTTTGGATATATACCCAGAAGTGGAATTTCTGAATCATATGGTGGTTCTATTTTTAATTTTTTGAGGAGTCTTTATACTGTTTTCCATAGTGGCTGCAGCAGTTTACAATTCCACTGACAGTGCACAAGGTTCCCTTTTCTCCACACCCTCTCCAGCATTTGTTAACAGGTGTGAGGTGATATCTTACTGTGGTTTTGATTTGTATTTCCTTGATGACTAGTGATGCTGAGCACCTTTTCATGTACTTGTTGGCCATTTGTATGTCTTTGGAAAAATGTCTATTCAAGCTGGTTTTTAAATTAAGATTTTAAAAATTTTTTTAATTTATTTTTTGCTATTGAGTTGTATGAGTTCCTTATATATTTTGGATATTAACCCTTTATCAGATATATATGGTTTGTAGATATTTTCTCCCATTCCGTAGACTGCCTTTTCATTCTGTTGATTGTTTTTTGTGCAGAAGCTTTTTAGTTTGATGTAGTCCCACGTGTTGATTTTTGCTTTTGTTGCTTGTGCTTTTGTTGTCATATCCAAAAATTCATTGCCAAGACCACTGTCAAGGATCTTTTTAACCTATGTTTTCTTCTAGGAGTTTTACAGTTTCATATCTCCTGTTTAAGTCCTTAACCTATTTCAAGTTAATTTTTGTGACTGGTACAAGATAGCAGTCCAGTTTCATTCCTCTGCATGTGGTTATCCAGTTTTCCCAACACCTCTTATTGAAGATACTTTCCTTTCCCCATTGAGTATTCTTGGCTCAAATACTTGAGCCAAGAATATTATTGTCAAATATTGTCAAATATTATTGACCATATTTGTCAAATATTATTGACCATATTTGTGTGGGTTTATTTTTGTTTTGTTTTGTTTCAAATTTATTTATTTATTTTTTGGCTGTGTTGGGTCTTCGTTGCTGTGCGCAGGCTTTCTCTAGTTGGGGTGAGCAGGGGCTACTCTTGATTGTGTTGTGCAGGCCTCTCATCGCGGTGGCTTCTCTTGTTGCAGAGCATGGGCTCTAGGCGCGCGGGCTTCAGTAGTTGTGGCACATGGGCTCAGTAGTTGTGGCACACGGGCTTGGTTGCTCCGCAGTATGTGGGATCTTCCCGGACCAGGGCAGATTCTTAAGCACTGTGCCACCAGGGAAGTCCCTGTGTGGGTTTTTTTGGGGGGCTCTCAGTTCTGACCCCGTTGGTCTGTGTCTCTGCTTTTAATGCCCATAGTATATTGTTTTGGTTACTATAGCTTTGTAATGAAGCTTGAAATCAGGGAGTGTAATACCTCTAGCTTTGTTTTCTCAAGATTGCTTTGGCTATTTTGTTCTGTTTGTTTGTTTCTGTGGTTCCATACACATTCTAGGGTTATTTGTTCTATTTCTACGGCAAATGCCATTGGAGTTTTGATAGGGCTTTGGCTAGTGTGGACATTGTTAACAATATTTACTCTTCTGATCCATGAACACAGGGTACCTTTCCACTTATTTTTGTCTTCAATTTCTTTCATCAATGTCTTACAGTTTTCAGTGTATAGATTTTTCATTTCGTTGGTTAAATGTATTCCTAAGTATTTTTTTAATGCTATAGAAAATAGGATTATTTTATTTATTTCTGTTTATTCCTTTTTCAGATATTTTGTTGTTAGTGTATAGAAACATAACTGATTTCTGTATGTTGATTTTGTATCCCGAAACCTTACTGAATTTATTCTACCAGTTTTTTTGTGGGGTCTTCAGGATTTTCTATATATAAGATCATGTCATCAGCAAACAGACAGTTTTGCTTATTCCTTTCTGCTTTGGATGCTGTTTATTTCTTGTTTAATTGCTCAGGCTAGGAATTTCACTATTGTGTTGAATAGAAGTGGTGAGAGTGGGCATCCTGTCTTGTTCCTGATCTTAGAGGGAAAGCTTTCAGCCTTCAACTGACTTGAGTGTGATGTTAGCTGTGGCTCTGTCATATATGGCCTTTATTATATTAAGTATGTTCCTTCCTTGTACCCAGTTTGTTGAGCGTTTTTTTGTTTGTTTTGTTTTGTTTCGTCTTGGCTGCACTACGCGGCTTGTGGGATCTTAGTTCCCTGACCAGGGATTGAATCCGTGCCCTTGGCAGTGAAAGCGCAGATTCCTAACCACTGGACCACCAGGGATTCCCTGTTAAGCATTTTTATCATGAATTTATGTTGAATTTTACCACATGCATTTTCTGCATCTATTAGATCATACGATTTTTGTCTTTCATGCTATTGTATTAACGTGGTGTGTCACATTTATTGATTTGCCTATGTTGAACCATCCTTGTAGTTTTCTTATCTGGCCTGTACTGTCTTATCTGGCTTTGGTATCAGGGCAATGCTGGCCTTGTAGAATGAGTTCAGGAGTATTCCCTTCTCTTCACTTTTTGGGAAGAGTTTGATAAGAATTGGTGTTCGTTCTTCTTTCAGTGTTTGGTAGAATTCACCCATGAAGCTGTCTAGGCCTAGGCTTTTCTTCGTTGCCTCCCTGCTTTTCAGTCCAGACCCCTTAGGTTTGTTCTAATGCAGTCTTTCTCTGTGGTGCCTTGTATGGAGTAAGGGTAGCAGATGCCTCCCCACTCAAAGAAGAGGTACAGGAAGGACTTCCCATGTCTTCACAGACAGGTGAAATTAGGCATTTGTACCTACAATTCACCCTTTCTCAGAAAAGTAGATTACATTTTGATGAAAAAATGTATTACTCATTTTGAAAGTTTATTATGTAACAAGTTTTTTAAATGTAAGGACTCTAGATTAGTTCTAAAATGCAGACTGGCCTGAATCTGTATGAACACATTTCTTGAGTGCTGTTTGTCTTTGGGTGCGTTTTACAGCGTGGTGACACTCGTTTCCTATAAAGCTAGCCTAACTTAGAGTGAAAACTGAAGAAGTCTTTTGAACTTTCCACCATAAGTTATTGTGCTAGAATGCTTCTAGGAAACTTTGAACCCCTTACTAGGCCTATAAATTCAGTTGTCCACATAAATGGAGAAGAGAATCAATGTGGAAAACGTATAAAAAGTCTATAGATAGCTTTGGAAGATGGACTTTAATGCAGGGCCCCAGAGGGCCCTTCTACCGAGTTCACAGGCAGCTCCAGTTCTGTTGTACTGTTAGCAGTGCAGCTTCTCTTGTCTGTGATCTGTGTCGCCCTGAGTCATGTTATCTGATCGTTAATTTGTTTCCTTTGCTGCCGCCTCTTCCTTTTCCTGCTCCCCAAATGTGCTGTTCTTCCCAAGAGTCCATCTCATTCTCTGCTCTTGCCCACCATGTCCGTTTCCAGGCTTTGTTGATGACCTTAGTCTTATTGGTGTGTTTTGACCAATTTTGTAATCTAGGCCCTTAAGTCCAAGATGGTAGTTGCCACTTACTCATTGCCCAGAGGGGGCCAGCGTTGAACTCTGACGGGACAGTCCACCTGGATGTTCTGTCTTTGATAAAAACAGACCATGCTAAGACTGCCATAACTTCTAATCTCCCTCAGGTGCTGGAACTGCTCCACCAGTCTGCCCGAGCCTCACCGCTGTTCCAACCCCAGGCCAGCGGCCCTGGCGGCTCTGTCACTATGTGCCCCTCTATGGACTGCTCTGCTTGGAAATCCTCTGCGCTATTCTCTTCACCCTGAAATTTCTGTTGGTCCCGGCCTTCAGCCTCCCCCTCCTGGGGGCGTGCTTTGGCTGTCTTATGGTAGCTTCGCCTGGCCTGTTGCCATTGGTAGCGTCGCTTTTGGTCCGCGTCTCCTTCCCACACAGCGGAGCTGGCCTCCCGTCTTTCCACCGGCTGCTCCGCTCCCTCCCAGGGCATCTCCCCTCCCGCCCTGGTCTTGGTTTCTCTTTATGCTCCGCACACAGCACTGCTGAAGGTGGACAGGCATCGCTGACGCTGTTTCTTGGCCGCTGGTGATCTTTTCTTCTCCGCTTTCTTTATATGTGCTGTGTGATCTTGAGCAAAGCACTTTATTCCTGCAGGCCTGTTTCCTCATCCTGAAATAATGCAGTTACATTAGGTGGGCTCTCAGGGTTCCCACCTTGTCTGAAATGAAATAATTCAGCCTGCCCTTGAGACCTAGCTTGGGCCTCAGCCACAAGGAGCTTCCCTAACTATTCTATTCTGACCCCTACCGCGCCTCCCCCCACCCCTGGCTTCTGTTAATTCCTGTCCTGGGGGAGAAGGTGACTCTGTGTTCTAAATTCTGCTTGCCTTATCGGTTAGTGCCTTATTTTCCCAGCTAGAATAAAAATTCCTTAAGGGTGGGAGTTAAAAGAAAAATTGCTGTTTCTACTTCTTTCAGCTTTTTTCTCTTAACTATACTCCCACTGAATTCTTTCTCCCCTAACCACACCAATCCTTTGGCTTCTGTTTCATTTTCCTGCCTACATTAAGAAAAGAGATATCCCTGATTTCAAGCTAGGAACTGTGCAGGTGGTATTCTAAGAGAATGATCTTTTTCCAAGGACAATTTTTCAAATATAAGGAGAGGAGGTAGTTCATAAAGGATTAATTGTATGAAATTTATAGCTATTCCACATACTTCAGTTTTTATTATAATTGGCGGAATGGAGCTAATATTTGTACATTTTAAACAGTTTCATCTAAAGATGGTGAGGTTAACATAACTTCCTAAGTTTCAGTGCATTCCAGTGGGTTCTTAGAACTGCAGCCATTGATGTCTGGGGTCGAGGATTGGGTGTGCATTTGTTCTTATTTCTGTCGCTTATAACAGGTAACGTTTAACCATATTATGTTCTTTTTGAAAGTGTTTGGGATTTTAAATCATTTACCTAGAACTCTGAATTTTTTATACTTGTTTTCTGTAGCTTTCTCTTTATATGGATAAGTTTGAAGAATTCCAGACTACCATGGCAAAAAGTAATGAACTGTTTACAACCTTCCGGCAGGAAATGGAAAAGGTATTTGCCTATTTTTAGTGGAGTATTGCCTAAAGGGGAATTTATATAAGAAGCTATTTTAAGCATGATTGCTACTTGGATGAGTTCATGTTTTTACTGTACTGTCTTCATTTCATCTCTTCTGATCCTCCAGTGGCATCATGTTTAGTCACTTTGCCCTCAGTAGTACCCCATGTAGCTAGTGATCTCTAGGCCCTCACAGTTGTTTTTATTAAAGTTAACTCCTCTATTAAATACAATTTGTTGCTAGCCGTAAAGCGGTGTCTTTACTTGCTTCAGGTGATACCTCCCAGCCCCACCCCACACCCTTTTCACAAAGCTCGATGTCCTTGGAGATCAAATTATTTAAAGACAACCACGCCCAGAACAGTAACTACGTATTTTGGTTGGTCGATACAGATCAGTGTTTCTACCTTTTTAGCTTTTTTTTTCCTTCTTCTTCTTCGTTTATACTCCCACTGAATTCTTTCTCCCTCAGGCAAACCAATTTTTTGGCGTCTGGTTCTTTTTCCTGCCTGTGATAAGGAAGGCGGTATCCTCGATATTAAACTGAGAACTAGTATGCGCACGGTCAGGGGGTGGGGCGGGCTGTAGAGATAAGGGAACCTTGAATTTAAATTTGCAATTGTGTCGATTCGCAGATGACAAAGAAAATTAAAAAACTGGAAAAAGAAACGATAATATGGCGGACCAAATGGGAAAACAATAACAAAGCACTTCTGCAAATGGCTGAAGAGGTGAGGTGGTTTCCCGCGGGCTCATGATGTTCAGGTAGCTGACAGGGCAGGGGGACGTGCCTTGTGACACTGCCGTCCTAGCCGAGGGCTCTGGCCAGAGCTGCTGAGTGGGATCTGTCCCGGCAGGAGTCGCAGCTAGAGTCCCAGGTGACGTGGGCTTTCCCACCGCTCAGCCGGCGTTTGATTGACTGGGTCTGGGGCTGAGGGTCGGGGAATCTGCCTTCCGACCAGGTGCCCACCTGGCCAGCACAGGCCACTGACTCGGGTGCCTCTCTCTCCACCTCGACTTACTCTTTCTGAAAAGGTAGCATAGTACTTTTTGCCAGTCTTACGAAGCTGAGATGTACTGTTTGCAAACACTAAATATCACACCTTAAATCCTGTTCTCATCTGAGGATTGGTAAAAACAAGAGAAATCTAGGTGGAAATAAGATGAGTCCTCCTCTTTTTTAAGCAGGCCCTTCATTTTTTATCCGCTAGTCTTTGGTGGTGAGTATCTTCAATTTCCTTAGTAATTCATCAATACAAAATGCTTTTAAAAGTGGGCTTTGGTCTTTTTTTTTTTTTGCGGTACGCGGGCCTCTCACTGTAGTGGCCTCTCCCGCTGTGGAGCACAGGCTCCGGGCGCGCAGGGTCAGCGGCCATGGCTCACGGGCCCAGCCGCTCTGCGGCGTGTGGGATCTTCCCGGACCGGGGCACGAACCCGTGTTCCCTGCATCGGCAGGCGGACTCTCAACCACTGCGCCACCAGGGAAGCCCAGCTTTGGTTCTTTTTAAGAAACATGACGGGGAATTTCATTTTGTCACCCCAGAACCACGTTAATTGGTGTCTGTAGCTATGTGTGCAGAAGGCAGGTGGCGGGACGTTGGGAGGTGTTGAAGAAACTGAACATGTTCAAGAGGTGACCCAACAAGTGGCTCAAAAGACTTAAATTTGTTGTATCCGGTAACCTAACTTGTATTCAGTTGGGTTACATAAATCCTGCTTTTTCCTCTTTGCAGAAAACTGTGCGAGATAAAGAGTACAAGGCCTTTCACATAAAACTGGAACGGCTGGAGAAGCTGTGCCGGGCCCTGCAGACGGAGAGGAACGAGCTCAGTGAGAAGGTCGAGGTGCTGAAGGAACAGGTCTCGGGGAGGGCGGCGGGCGGGGGCCCAGCGCCACCCAGGGCCCAGCCCTGCGCTGCCCCGGCTTCTGCCGAGGAGCCCAGCGCCGCCTGGCAAAGCACTGCCTGTGTCAGCCCGGAGGCCGAGTCCCTGGGTGCCGGGCCCAGCATCGAGTCAGTTGACTGAGATCAAGTATGATCACTGTATCGAGAGCTCTATTTTGTGTATAACTTTCTCTGTTAGTAGTAACTTGGTTTTGTGGTGAAAATTTTCTTACTTTTTCTACCATATCTGTATTTTCTTAGAACTACTGGACTTATGTGGTACAGGAGGCTGCTTGGCAGGTTTGAATAGTTTTACTCTCTACATTTTCCTCAGCTGTGTTGCACATCTGCCTCTTTCCCCTTCATCGGAATGCATGTGCTCATTGCCTTTCTCCCTCTCCCCTGCTGCTTGCACAGAATTGTCCGAATTAAAATGTCACTCACCAGGGCTGACCATTACAAGGGAACTTTGTTCTGATAACGGTTCCCCACCCCCACCCCCACCCCCGCCCCGCGGCTTGTGGGATCTTCGTTCCCTGACGAGGGATTGAACCAGTCCTAACCACTGGACCGCCAGGGAAGTCCCTGATAATGGTTCCTGATGTGAAAACAATACTCGTTTAAACATCCTGCCCCTCCCGCAATTAATATTACTCAAAGAAAAATATCAAGGTGATTAGATATTTGTCTAATAGCCCATTTTAAATGCCAAGTAAAAATAAAACTCTAGGCTTGGGTCAGAAACAAGCATAGCATATTTGATTCAAATTAGCTTTTTGATATTTTTATCACTTGACAAATTGAGGTGGCTGCAAGCCTAGACTTGGTTTTGGCAGAATATGTACATAAAGGTGTAACTTTTAAACAAAGTAGTATATACAGGCAAATCCTTGGAGAGACAGGGCTAACGTTTATGTGATTAAAAACAGTCCCACCACTGTTTTCAGGATAGAAGCAGTATCTGAATTTGGACCACCTGGATGCCCGCTGTGTGGGGAGCCTGGTGGTTGGTTTGCGTGCGCATCCTCCACTTCCCACGGAGGGCTGCCACTGACAGTCCTTTGTCAGTCAGTGTAAGGCGATGAGGATAAAATCATGTGTAGCTTTCCTTAAGCGGAAGTCCCTCCACTACCTTCTGGCTGCTTGAAAGTTGGTGTCCAACTGTTCCGACAGTCCAAACAGCACCGTTCTCCAGGGTTTTTTAAAGGGAATTTTAATTATGATCATGCAAACTGAATGAAACTGATTCCATTTCTAAAACAAAGACTGGAACCAGCATTAACTTTGAGGAAACTTGGCAGAGAGTAGCCAGGATCTATTTATTACTTATGCTTTCAGTCTGTTTCTGCCCCTTTTCTTAGTGTTTTTTTGGGGTTTTTTTTTTTTTTTTTTTTAGTAAAAACCAGTATTATCAAGGTGTCTACACTTGGAATGGGGGACTTCGGAAATGCAGCACATCACTTTTGGATTTGCTCTCTAACTTCCTTTGTTCTTCACAGTGTCACATGTGGTCGAGTTTATACACATCATTAGCCAGGCTGCACTGATGAGAGTTTTGACTTTGTCCCTGGTATAATTTGCATTGAAATACTTTATGAAATAAAAAGGCTCTATTAGAACTGATGTTAGCACATTCCACTGAGCAAAACTATCAAACTGACACTTCTTATATTGCTTACTGGACCGAATAAACTCCCTTCTGTCCAGTTAAAAGGGTTTTTCTCTTTGTTAAAGTTTTATTTGTCCTGTCACGTTCATGGTCTAAACTGGGTTGAAGAATTGAAAACTGTCCAATAGATAGGCAACAGCGCCTGGAGTGGCGGATTATATCTAAGCTTCCGCCATCAGTCATGTTAATCAAAGGGCCAGACAGTGAAGGAAAAGAAACCCACAAAGTTGGTTATCTAATTACTGTGCAAATGAGTCAGAAGCAAAAACAAACACATCCTCCTCCAGCAGCCTTTTATAGATACCCCCTTTGGTTACTAAATGAAATATTGGACTCATTTCCCTGAGAGGAAATGCAGGTATACATCAGAAATACACTCTACTGTAAAATTGGTACTAATGATCCCATTTTCACAAGCGCTCTGCTGGATGTACAGCTCTTACCATCTTAAGCCATTTGTGTAGCCCGCCACGTTTCTTTGTGGTGCTTGTCCTGTGTGGAAGATTGTAACGGACCTGTTGCGTGTTTTCAAGGGCTTTGTAAAGCGACATGATTTACAGTACTTGGCCTGCTGCTTTTGGCTTACTGTGTATCTTTAGCTAGATGCTCTCATGGTGTTTAAAGGACATGGATTCTCTCTGGGGTGCATTTGGTATCCTTTCAGAATCTCTCCTTCCATTACCCTGTGAATAAATACAAACGGGACCCTCTGAGAAGGACACGCTCCTAAAGCAATCACCTCGCCAGCCCAGTGTTGTGGCTTTGTAGCACACCCTGTTTCTACCACATTCTAGAACACTGTAATGCTACTAAGGCTGGCCCAGGAAAGATTGAAATGTCAAATTTGCTTCAACTGCATTTGCTGCACCATCATGGAATCTTGATGTATATTATTTATAGTGGCAGGAGACTCCAAGGAGTAGAGAAAACTTGGGTCTTGGCTAATGGACCATTTCATCCTCAGACTTGTAGGAGTACATTTCTTGGTCTTGAGACCAGTATTTTTTAGTTATGTATGCAACTGCCTTTACTACACCTGGTTGTCAATTCAATTCTCAGGTGTTGCAGAAAAATCTACCTCTTTCAGACTGTAGATGGAAATAACTGTGAAAAAATGATACAGATATCTTCTAGTTTGTGCTAAACACACTGCTTTATTTTTACAGCCCACGTCTTTCATGAGGATACGAATTGTTAAGAGGCAGTCTTGTTTTGCTTTTCAAAGACATTTTGTAGAGATTTTTCACTAATGTGAATCTGATTTTATCTACTCAATTCTGTATAGATTAAGTAAATATGTATGATAAACTTAACAGCTTCTGTGTATTCTTTTGTTGCCCATGTGACCTTAATGCCGATCAAGTGCAAAGACAGTTGTAGATACTGTTCCTTGTGCCTTAAAAAATAGTTTCATTATTGTATGATTCAAGAAAGAAGATGGGGCACCAGCCACTCAGATTGGGTGACAGAAGACGAGTTTTATGTAGCCAGACCCTTTTTTTAACCTCTAAAATAGAGAACTAGGAAAACTCTACAGTGTAGTTGCTGTCAGAGCTTCAAAAATCTACAAGGACTGGATTTCTTCAGTTTGGGTGCTCTTAGCACATTCCAGGGTGTACCTATCTCAACAGCAGGAGAGTAGGTATGTACACAGGGGCACATAGGAAAAGACCTTATTTGATGGTGAACAAAAAGTATTTAAGCACATATAGTCAAATATACGAAGGAGTTGGCAAACTTTTCCTGTAAGTCAGGTAAGTCAGCAAGTAAGTATTTTAGGATTACTGTGGTTGTTTCTTCCTAAACAACAAACCACCTTTAAAAATCAATGTAGAGAATTCCCTGGCTGGCCAGTGGTTAGGACTCTACGCTTTCACTGCCTGGGGCCCAGGTTCAATCACTGGTCAGGGAATGTGCAGTGCGACTGACTGACTGACTAAAATGCTTAAAAAATATTTCTTAAAAAAAAATCAATGCGAAAACCATCCCTAGCTGGCAGGCCTCACAGAAGAGGTTGAGGGCCAAGCTGCAGGCCAGTCTGTCCCCTTTGCTCACCTGCCACACAAGCTTTTCTTTCTTGGGGAGAAATCTCGTGTTTGTTTAAAGCTGCCCAAGTTAAGGCAGAAATAGCATATGGGTCAAATGACATTAAGTTTTAGGTAGTTCTAGATTCACCAATCAAGCACAAAATACAGACACCTAACTTCTCCCCACGTCTGCATAGGATACCATCGCGTACCTTGGAAAGAAATTCAGGTAGTTCTCAGCATGTATACCCTGACAGCCTCCTCATGAAGGGACATACATAGATCCATCCATACACACACACACACCCCCAACCCAGGTTCTAAAAGAATAAAACAAAGTTTATTTTAAAACTTTATTTCTGCAAAGCCAATCAAGAAGTGTTGGAGGGAAAAAGTGTAAAAGTTAATTATTCTTGCATATTTAGGAAGAGCAAGCACTTAGTTTGAGAAAACAAGGACTTAAAATAGTTGAATCAAAGGCAGTACCCTGCTACTGTATTTTAAAACAATGGCTGATGATCTTTCTTAAGCAACATTCCTTTCTTCCCTAAAAGCTACAATATGATACAGTACGCAATAGCTCACTTGAAAAGTGCTAGGATCAGAAGGTAAAGAACGCCATATGCCACCCCACTTAGACTTTCTACTATACAATGCCATTTTGGCGCTTGATAAATCAAGCATTTGTGTAGCATTACATTCAATAGAAACGTTTCTCATACTTTGGGTTTAAGATCCTTGCCCCTCCAGTTCCGATGTTGTGACATCTGACTCTTCATCATTGTAAATATTTTCAGCCTGGAGACAACCAAATAAAATCAGAGGTAAAACTCCCCAAAGATTTTACAAGACTATCTAAAAATAGCATTCACTAGTTCTATCCAGATTTTAGCTGTCACTGGCCAGCGTGATTTAGTGCTGGAAATTAAATGTGGACACATTTTGGAGTAAAACTTAGTTTCCTTTTTGTTTTACCCCCAAAGACCAATAAATTTCATGAGGAAAAGGCACGCCAGTGTTCTCAAAAATTATTTGCCAGCATGTAACTCCACACACACACCTAGCTGCCCATGCACTACTACTTATTTCAGTTATCCATAAAAGGTGTTTTCCAAAAGCATTTCAGACACTTCGACGGAGTGATAGTCCTGAAGTGCTTAGTGCACATCACCACAGAACTCAGTATCTCAGTGTGAACGCACTGATGTTTCCTCCCGTATCCTTCATGCCTACGACATATCAGACACTGGACATGGAGCAGTGATGCCAAGAGCCCAGCTGATAAAGGGCGTAACGATCATGAAAATCGGAGCAGGTGCTATGTCTACATCAACGTGCACAGATTTCTCCCAACCCAACAGGTGCATATTGAACTTAAAGACTGCTGTTAAAATGGAAAAAGGTCTTTTCAGACTTTCTGTAAATATTTGATATAATATGTACCTAAATGTTTGATATATGTCTATTACATTACATCATTAGTAAAATCTCTCCAAGATAGTCATTGAGGAAAAATAAATACTTTAGGCTCACCATTTGCCATATCTGCATGATGTTATCCTCGGACACCGAGCAAATGACCCAAGGCTCATTGGGGTTCCAACTAAAATCTGATATCTTGGCGGTGTGTCCTCCATGAATAAACTGTTAATAAGAAGAAAAAAAGCCTTGGTTTCATATCTCATGTTAGAAGTTAGTTTTTAGAGCATCAGTCTTGTAACGGGTCGCTGAACTGCAGTTTGGAGTGAGGGTGGTACAGGCTTAGTAAGCCAGCCCTCCACCACTCTTGATTTTGGCAACTTCCAAACCCTCCAAAAAA
Organism: Orcinus orca; assembly: GCF_937001465.1. NCBI lineage: Eukaryota > Metazoa > Chordata > Mammalia > Artiodactyla > Delphinidae > Orcinus > Orcinus orca. The sequence continues at coordinate 14,221,395 of NC_064580.1, forward strand.
GGTGATAGGATAGTACAACGAACGCCTGGATAACCATCACCTAGGTTCCCCAAATACTATTTCGTTAACACACCACCTGCTGAGCCACCACAAAGTTGCAGACAGCACACCTAACCCCTAAATACTTCAGCCTGCATCACCAAAAACAAAGGACATTTTCCTTCACGACCACAGTGCCATTTCCATAGCTAATATAATTAACACTAAAATTCTGCCTCATTAGCAAATATATAGATACAAATATTCAAGGTCATACATTTCCAGGATGTCTTATGTTATACATACTCTCCTAAAACTGGCCAACCTGGAGTCTCCTGGTTCTTCTGTGGCCCCCTGAAAGATCCCCTTCTCCCCCTTACTAATGGAAAGGCATACTTCTCAGCCATCCTTCAATCTCTCCAAGGCACACTGCCCCAAGGCTGGGGGAAAAAAAGAATTCTTGGGACTCCAGAAGGTCCCCCATAAGACCTAAACCGAGATATTTGCTAAGAAATGCTGAAGCGGGCAGTCTTACTTCCTGCACTGGGCTTTATTTATCTTAGAATTAAGATTCAGAAGAAACAGTTCTTGGGACTTCCTTGGTGGTCCAGTGGTTAAGACTCCGTGCTTCCACTGCAGGGGGCGCAGGTTCGAGCCCTAGTCAGGGAACTAAGATCCCACGTGCCACGCAGCGCAGCCAAAAAAAAAAGAGGACTTCCCTGGTGGCACAGTGGTTACGAATCCGCTTGCCAATGCAGGGGACACAGGTTCGAGCCCTGGTCTGGGAAGATCCCATGTGCCGCGGAGCAACTAAACCCGTGCACCACAACTACTGAGCCTGTGGTCTAGAGCCCATGCTCTGCAACGAGAAGCCCGCACACCACAACAAAGAGTAGCCCCTGCTCACTGCAACTAGAGAAAAAGCCTGCGCACAGCAACCAAGACCCAGTGTAGCCAAAAAAAAAATTAAAATTAAAAACAACAATTTTCACATGGAGAATATGAATACTTTGTTATGAACTGGTAAGTCACCCTTCCTGACAGAAAGTCAGATTTGACTTTAGTTTGACAGTGAGATCTATCTCCACCAATTAGGTTATATGCAATAACTATTTTACCTAGTATAAAATGGGATAAACAGCTTTTAAATATAGTCATAAAGGGGACATAAGTGAAAATCCTTTCAGACCACAGGCTTGGAATATATACAGGAGTCATTAAATCAAGACATTGTTATATTTAAATTCTTGTTAGTATCCAGTTTACTACACTTAAATGTCCCTTGATTTCAGACTCTCATGAAAAAAGAAGCAAAATACTAGTGGATTTTGTCAAGGCCCATGAAACTGTTACAGAGACATTGTACAAATACATTGTCCTCTCCCTGCAATATCAAAAACTAGCAGGAAACCTTAAAAACATTATACACTAAGTGCAAGGATCAGTCACAAAAGACCACATACTGCATGATTCCTGTCATATGAAACATCCAGAACAGGCAAATCTAGAGAGATAGAAAGTAGATTAGTGGTAGCCGGGGGCTCACAAAAGAAGACTGGGAAGTGATGGTTAAGGGTACAATTTCTTTTTGAGGTAAAAAAAATATTCTGAAATTGACTTGTGGTGACAGTTGTCCAACTCTATGAACATAGTAAAAATCACTGAAGTGTATACTTCAGTGAACTGTATGATCTGTAAATTATATCTCAGTAAGCGTTAACAAAGTAAAAAAAAAAGAAAAAAGTAAAAATGGTTGGTAGCAACACCTTAGCTAAAAAAAGACTTAAAAAATTTACGAGGCCCTGCATCACAAAACAGACTTCTCAAATTAAGACACCCAATACAGAATACAGCATTTAGATGCTGTCATCTGTCTATGGTAGCACTTTATTGAGAAATACTATAAGCAGAAGTATTAACACTGAACGTGCTAGTACGTCAGGCACGGTAACACACAGGGCAAGGAGTAAGGGGGTCTCGGATGGCCATACTATGTGGCATCTAGTGAACATCTTCTGTGTGCAGGGCTCATCCTCAATGGCCTTCTTTACCTTTTAAAAGTGGTGGGCAAAGCCCAAGCATTCCAAAAATTAGTACTGGCCTAAGAGCTAAATATACGTTACAGAGGAACGAGTGGTTATCTGCCAAATGACTGGTGGAGATAAATGTTGAATTCAGAGTGAGGACAAAGAACCATTACCAAGTCTGGCAATGAATCATAGAAAAGTGACCTGAAGTGTACAATGAAGGACTCAGAGTCAGGAAGGATGAGGACAGATACCACCATGCAAACCTTCAAAGGGCCAAGGAGATGCCAAGATAATTTAATTAGGAATGGGAGGAAGATGGTGGGCACTGTTGGCATCAACAAGATCGAGGAAGCATTCATTTTTCTGAGCAGGGAACTTAATCAGGTCATTAAGTTTTTCCATACTGTTAGAAAGTGTTAAGTATTGCTAATTGAATATCAATGCCCCTCACCCCCAAACCCTCAGAAACATCATAATTGAGAGAATCAGTGAGAAATTATTATACACTATTTTTCCAGGAGCCTAAATTATTCTTAGTGAAACATTGGTAAAACCTACTGGGCTCTATTTACTATTTTCAATAAATGTCAAAACTCTATCACAATAACCTCCAAGGCCTCCAATTTGAAATCATCTTCAAGAGCTAGAATTTGAAGTTCTTGACTCATTTTCCAGATACATGAAACAATGACAAATAGTCCAGTCTGCATATGACATTTCATCTTGCATTAAGAAAAGCCAATATATACCAGGAGTTCTGGAGGCCCATCTTCTGCATCTTCTGCTGATTGTTCTTCTCCAATTTTGCTATTGAGAAAGAACACAATGCCTTCATTACTGAAATTCTTCTAGCATCTATGTTTGCAAAGCCAGCATCAGCCCACAAATCCCAACCTAAAACACACACTCTAAAAGCAACTTACTTCTCTAGTGTTATCGGTTAGAGTTTTTGTATTAATTATTTGGTGGGAGGGTGTGGTGCTTACTTCCTGGAAATGGTAATAAGAGCCGTTCATAACTGAAGCTGAAGAATAGTAATTATTGTTAATAAATATTAACTTAAAATTCATTCACTATTTTAACTGAGGTGTTTCCTGCATTAGGATTAAAAGGTGAAAAGAATATAAAATATCTACAGAAGAACTGATGCCCAGTCCCTACACTTCACTCTTAAAGCCTTTTTCATCCCAGGAGTGAAATACAATTACACATCAGTACTGTAGATGTGTCTAAAGATATGACAACAAAACAACTTTAACTATGGAATATATAAGCCAAGGAAAGGTTAAGTTTTAATTTTTTCTTATCTTAAAAACGTCAATTTGTAGAATTTGCTGCCAGCAGTTCCAACAGTGAAATCACTCGTTACACACCAATCATCAGCCCTGATACCTAGGTACACAGGTGGACTTTGCTAGTAATAGCTGCTTAAAAAAAAAAAAAATACAGCCAAAATACACAACTTTCCATGTGCTAGACTTTTTCTTTCCAATAAAGCTAATCGAACAAGCCAAACACATGGGACTGCTAGACAATTATGTTTCTCCTACCACTGTCAGGAGAACAATCGCTAACATCGACCATTTTAATCCATAATTTTATCTAATGTATGCTTTTAACAGCAAGCAAGACATGAATAAACTTTAAGAAGAAATTATACAATGCCTGCAAATTTATTTACGGCACCCCTAAAGACAATCCAGTTGCCAGGACATCAGACTTTCAAACCTTGCTGCACCAGTTCATACAACACTGTAGTTTTTGTTTAAGGTTTCTAATTTTACTACTAAAATTGTTTTCAAGTTAAAAAAAAAATCACTCAAGTGTCTGTTTTAAAGATTCTCTACATTTTCAAGCATCTGTCACAGCCAGAGTTTGTTCCATAAGAACACAGAACATTAGATGTTTAGCAGTTTTACAACACAAGCATTTTCTGCAGTGTCTCTATTCCATACACTGAAAAGTGGGTCTACTGTCTCTGTAAGTAAGGCAGCCTTGACTAAAAACTTAGTCCACTTCAAAGCAATACAGGTAGGAAAGAAGTTATTTTCAGGAATTTAATGATTTAAATTTGAGATAAGGACATCTTACAGAGATGTATGTAACGGAACATTATTAATGGCTCTAAAGGCTCAAAAAAAGCAAAGGAGTCTGAAATTCTTGCAACAGCAACTCTGCAGTCAAGGAACTTTAAGAATTGGGAGCAACTCTTTACACAATGAGCGCCCAGAAGAACTTAAGATCTCTGACAGCACGGGCTGTGCTTATCCTGTTCCCAAGTTTACCCCAGCAGCTACACAACCCACAGCGGGAGCTCATACCTGCAAAGAGAACCAATGAAAGCACAGAAGAGCAAATGGTAAAAAACCTGAGAAAGACTAGTCCTGCAGGTGTAAGTGTGACCCAAGGAGACATGAACAGCTAATGTCTTTACCCCCTTCTACAGCAGAAGTGTTTTCAATGCCATCATTTTGATGTTGAAACACACATGCACCCCCGCCCCCTGACTTCAGTCCTAATTATCAATAGAAAAACAAAACTCACATATGCATAAATTTACTTTACAGTCCATTTGCTGATTCACTTCTATTTTATGGAACAGACTCTTCAGGAAGGTACTTAAAATTAATATTAGACTTATTAAACTGGGGTTAGCAAATTGCTCTTCTAGTTTATGAATTACTACATAATCTGCCAGATTAGCATATTTATGCAATTTCTTGTCACCAGATACCGAGTTACCTTAAATCCCACACGTTCAGGCGGCGATCAGTACCACTTGAAGCCAGAATAGTTTCGTTATGTGGAGACCAGTGGACCTAGCAATACATATTTGAAAATGTAAAGAATCATCCGTTCCTAAGTTTGTGGATATTGTTCTAATCCTTGACATTTTCCCATTTCGTGTTCTATACCCTCTCCTTGGCCTACAAGCCCTCACCCTCTTTGTTCTGTCCCTTCAGGTACTCTTTTTTTTTTTTTTAAACACCTTTATTGGAGTATAATTGCTTTACAATGGTGTGTTAGTTTCTGCTTTATAACAAAGTGAATCAGTTATACATATACATATATCCCCATCTCTCTTCCCTCTTGTGTCTCCCTCCCTCCCACCCTCCCAGGTGGTCACAAAGCACCGAGCCGATCTCCCTGTGCTATGCGGCTGCTTCCCACTAGCTATCTGTTTTACGTTTGGTAGTGTATATATGTCCATGCCACTCTCACTTCGTCCCAGCTTACCCTTCCCCCTCCCCGTATCCTCAAGTCCATGCTCTAGTAGGTCTGTCTTTATTCCCGTCTTACCCCTAGGTTCTTCATGACCTTTTTTCTTTCTTAGATTCCATATATATGTGTTAGCATACGGTATTTGTTTTTCTCTTTCTGACTTACTTCACTCTGTATGACAGACTCTAGGTCCATCCACCTCACTGCAAATAACTCAATTTTGTTGGACCATCTCCTCAGCTTTCCCCCAGGAAGGTCATACTCCCCAACACAAGGGAACTCAGCTAGGGGTCCAAATAAACTTATTCAGCCCCAAAACCATCCCAGAAGCTTTTAACATTTTCAATGAAGTATATTTTAGCCTATGCAAATCTCTGTTTTAAACCACATACAAGATATTTTTCACTAGAGGACCCACCATGCTGATATACCTTAAGGGAAGAATCTCTGGATTTCACTTTTTAAAATTTTATTTACTTATTTTATTGATTGATTGCCGTGCCACACCGCTGATCTCAGTTCCCCGACCAGGGACTGAACCCAGGCCATAGTAGTGACAGTGCCGAATCCTAACCACTAGACCACCAGGGAACTCCCTTCACTTTTTAAACTGATCCTATTTTGCAAGGTTTTTTCCTTCTACTTCTGAACTAAGAGTTTCTAAAAAGATCCAAGTTATTTCTCACTAGTTAACTTACATAGGAGAAGAGGAGCTTTCAAAAATAAAAAACAGGGATTCCCCTGGCAGTCCAGTGGTTCGGACTCTGCGCTTTCACTGCCGAGGGCGTGGGTTCAATCCCTGGTCGGGGAACTAAGATCCTGCAAGTCACGAGGTTTGGCCAAAAAAAACAAAACAACAACAAAAAAACAATGCCCACTGACCATGATATAAAAGAAAAAAATTTTTTGATTTCCCTCTACCAAAACGTTACTAAAATCTGACAGATATCAGAAAACTGTCACATACCTGGAAAATTTCATCTTTATGAGATTCGAAGGTATGGAGTTTCAATTTTAAATTACGCAGATCCCATAAAGCTACAGTCTGAAGAAAAATAAATGAAAAGGAATTCATTTATGCACTTTACATAAGAATTTTAAAATATTGCAGTAACAAGACCACTGGGTTTGTAAACACCAAGTATGCAAAAACTTAAGAAACCTTATCCGCAGAGCCAGTTGCGAGAATGAACTCGCTGTAGGGATTGAACGACAGGCAATTGACCTCAGCGGTGTGCGCATCAACCAGGTGGCTCGGCTTGGAGGTGGTGTTGGACCTGGTGTCCCATCTAAAACACAAAGGTACAAGCAAGGCACATAGCACACGAGCAGGCTGCTCAACCCGACCCAGCCTCTCTCCCCAACGCTCGGCGCCCACACCAGCACCACCCCACGCCACTGTTCTCTCGCTAACTCGCCCCTTCAGGGACACCAACCACGCAGAGTTGGACTTCCAACCACTAACTGATATGTGCTAAACCTGCGCAAAACGAACTAGGGCTATTTCTGCTTTCTTGTTCCTTACGTTCCTGTCTGGATTACCAGCTATTTCAAGCGTACACAAAATACTACATAAAGAAAATAACAATTTGATACCTACAACCTAGCCTTGTCAAATTTCCGTGTTTTGCTTTGTTTGCCTCAGATATTAGCTTATGAGATAAAAAGCATTCCAGGCAGTTGAATGCAGCCCCGTGGCCATGCCTTGATGCAATCACTCTCTCCCTCAACTTCAATGCAAACCACCCTGATCCCAATTTTGATACATACCACTGCCCTAAGCATGTTTCTTTGTGTGTACATACCTGTTTTCCTTTCTTTTTCTAAATAAAAAGTTGTGTTCAACCATACAGCACAGTAACTTTTATGTAAAAAGGCCATACCTACTTGCAGTTTATTATGTCAATTATACCTCACTAAAGCTATTTTTTTTCTTTTTTTTGAAGGCCAAGACATAATTACAAAAAAAAGAAATCAAACCACAGGCCACCACAATCACTGATGGCCATTCAGGACACCCATATAATGAGACCCCACTGAATTTTCCACCTTACATCATAAGTTTCTGATCATCAGCAACAGATCCAAACAATGATTCATGCAGCAGGTGCCAGGCCACATCCTCTACAACAGCCGAGTGGCCAGTAAAAATCGCTTTAGCATCCACAATTTTGCCTTCCTTTGGTCCTGCATTAATATCCCACAGACAGACAGTCTGAAGAAGGAACAAAACAAGTTATAAGATACTGAATTTAAATGCTAACACCTTATTTAAAACACCTTTATTAAAAACAAAACTACTTAACTATATAAAAGTTACAAATAAACACGAGGAGGAAATATAAACAAAAGTAAAGCTTCATAAACAGAAGAGTGTATTGGTACAGCTTCCACAATCTGAGATGCAGAGGGCAAGGAAGATACAGTGTAATGGGGACAGGAAGACAGCATGGTGGCAGGCAAGAAATTCAAGATAGAGTTTCCACCTACATACATTCAGTCAAGTATCTAAAATTCACCCAGATTACACAACACAACACTGACAGCCTGGTGTTCGGTATCTACTGAACAGAAATGCACATCTTAAAACTTAACGCTGGGTTGGGAGACTGGGAATTAAAACTAAAATATGCCTCTTAAAAAGCAAAAGCCTTTGGCCAAGTCTCACTTCATGGCAGAAACCACTACACACATCGGGAAGTGCAAAAGGTGAATGACCTAGGAACCCCTATGAGGCTACTGGAAGACGCCACAGGGCCTGCCCACACCTCAAAGATCACAGATCAGCAGGCTCTGGGAGTTGAGTCTCTTCTTAACATCTCATCATAAAAATAGTTGAGAAAAGTCTTAAGTTTCCATGAAAAAATACTGCAAGCTATAGAGCAATGATTCTCATCTCAATGGTTTAAAACAAGAGGTAATTCCATTAAGCTATATTCGACCTAATTCCACTGACACTAGTATCAGCTTCATCTCTTTATAAATCACTTTTTTTACCTGAAAGGGTTTCTGTTACATAATACACATGGCCCTTAGTCTCTGTTGGTACTTGCACAATGTACATGCATGGAAGAGACGGAACGTGTGGAACTCTTGCCATCACCTGTTCCTCACCTCAGAAGGATCCTGGGAACATTAGCAAGATCCCTGGCATATGTGGAGCCCTTGGGAAACGTCAGCTATTAATTATGACTAGCAACTCCCAGCCTGGTGTCTTCAAAAAGTACTAGCAGTTAAGTTCCTGAGTATAACCCATCCTCCCTGTTGGGAGGATGTTCACTTTGAGGGAAACAAAGGAAAGCTTCCTTCCAGAGAACTGAGGTAGACCCTTGCTTCCCGGCCTCCCTTGGAGCATGGTTGCAAGAACATGACATGGGCTCAATCATCTGACCAGGTCTTTGAATTGTGAACAGCAACAAAAGGAGAATCTGTTCTGATGATTGGGGGGCGGGGGTGTTACATCCACTTTCCAAGGGTGGCAAGAATGACATCCTCACTGGCCTAATTTGGGTCAACGACCCGGCCTCCCCTCTTTTCCAGACCATTTTCTAGCCATCACAGCACTTCTGTGAGCTACCCTACCCAAGGCCCTTCCAATCAATTACTTTTCTGTTTAAATCAGCCAGCACCATCTTTGCAGCCACCAAGGAAAACAGTTATGGAAGTTCTCAAAAAAGTAAAAATGGCACTACCACATGATCCAGCAATCCCACTTGGGTATTTATGCAAAGAAAACGAAAACACTAACTCGTAAAGATATCTGCACCCCCATGTTCACTGTGGCATTATTTACAATAGCCAAGACAAGGAAACAACCTAAGTATCCATCAATGCATGAACGGATAAAGATGTGCTGTATATACACAATGGAATACTACTCAGCCATAAAAAGAGGAAATCTTGTCATCTGTGACAAAATGAACTTTGAGGGCAGTATGCTAAGCGAAGTAAGTTAGAGAAAGACAAATACCACATGATCTCTCTTATATATGGAAACTTAAAAACAACAACAAAAAACAAGCTCATAGACACAAAGAACAGATTGGTGGTTGCCAGGGGTGGAGGGTGGGAGAAATAGGTGAAGGGGGTATACATTTATTTTTTAAAAACAAATTAAAAGAGGTATTTTTTAAAAGCACTCAGAAAATGCCCCTGAAGAATATCCTTAAAAACAAAAAATAAAAATAGTAAAAATTTAAAATTTACAAAAATGTAGAGAAAAATTATAGAAAACAAAACAAAACAAAACCATCAGCCAGAGTTGGTTTTGGTTGTTTGTAACTAAACAATCTTGATTGGGCCAATTGCCTACTTTCAATATTTCAAAAAGCTGAACAGAAACTGCAATTAACAGACAAATAAAGAAGGTCTGTGATGTGACAGGCCCTGTTCTAGGTATGGGGATATACTAAGGAAGAAGGCAAGTAACCTTCTCTCACAAAGCTGACATAAAACGCTAACTGTGGCCAAGTTACATGAGCTTTCAAAAGCTCCAGAAGTCTACTCTCAGCTTGTACTTGGAGTCATACCAGACACTTCAGGCTTACAGCATGGGAACCATGAAGAAAAATATGGGGCTGTTAGTGGCAAGAATGCTACAAACGTTGATCTATAATAAATTAACAAGATCACTTTGCATTTGTGTGGTACTTTTCATTAATTAAAACACTTTATATTAAAAGATGCCAAGGCAACTCAACAGGGAAAGATTGGCTGGGAAAGCTAGATAGCCACACACAGAGGATGAAGTTGGACCTCTACACCTCACACCATATCAAAATGGATCAAAGACCTAAATATAAGAGCTAAAACTGTAAAATTCTTAGAAAAAACATAGGTGTAAATTTTTGTGATGTTGGACTATGTAATGGTTTCTTAGATATGGTATCAAAAGCAAAAGTGACATAAAATATATAAACTGAACTCAAAATTTAAAACTTCTGGGCTTCAGAGGAAATCATCAAAAAAGTGAAAAGAGGGCTTCCGTGGTGGCGCAGTGGTTGAGAGTCCGCCTGCCGATGCAGGGGACACGGGTTCGTGCCCCGGTCCGGGAAGATCCCATGTGCCGCGGAGCGGCTGGGCCCGTGAGCCACGGCCGCTGAGCCTGCGTGTCCGGAGCCTGTGCTCCGCAACGGGAGAGGCCACAACAGTAAGAGGCCCGCATACCGGGGGGGAAAAAAAAAGTGAAGAGACAACCCAAAGAATGGGAGAAATTTTTAAAAAATCATATATCTGATAAAGGACTTGAATCTAGAATATATAAAGCACTCTCAAGGAAATACAAAATGAAAATGGACAAAGGATTTCAATACAAATTTTTCCAAAGATGGTACAGAAATGGCCAGTAAGCACATGAAAAGATGCTCAACACCATTAGTACATATAAGTCAAAACCACAATGAAATACCACTTCACACCCACTAGAATGGCTATAATAAAGACAGACCATAACAAGTGTTGGTGAGGACATGGAGAAACTGGTAGCCTCATACATTGTTGGTAGGAATGTGAAGTGGTGCAGCTGCTTTGGAAAAGTTTGGCAGTTCTTCAAACAGCTAAACATAAAGTTACCACATGACTCAGTAATTCAACTCCTAGGTGACTACCCAAGAGAAATGAAAACATACCTACACAAAAACCTGTACAAAAATGTTCAGAGTAGCAATACTCAAAAGTAGCCCCAAGGGGAAACAACCCAAATGTCTACCAACTGATAAATGAATAAATTGTGGTATATCTATGTAATGGAGTATTGTTCAGCCATAAAAAGGGATGAAGTACCGACACTGCTTTCACATGGATGAACCTTGAAAACATTAATGCTAAATAAAAGCAGCCAGACAGAAAGAGCCGCATACTATATGATTCCATTTATATGTAATATCAAGAAAAGACAAATCTATTGATTGAAAGTAAACTAGTGGTTGCCAGGAGCTCAGGGAAGGAAGGAGTGACTGTTTAATGGGTATGGAGTTACTTTTTGTGACATTTGATGAAAATGTTTTAGAATTAGATACTAGTGATGGTTTCACAACTTTGTAAATATACTAAAACCTACAGATTGTACACTTAAAAAACAGTACAAAAAAACCCAAAAAAACCAAAAAACAACTAAACTAAAATGTAATTTATATTAATCAGGCCTCACAAACACTTTAAAGAGTCTCCATTACAGAGGTCCACTGTTAAATAATGGGACACCTTTTGCCCACTTTCCTTCCACTCTAAGGCTGCTTCAAAAGAGCTTTGTGGAATTCTAAGGCTCCAAAAGGGCAGTGTGATAACCATTTCTCTAAATCCTGTGGAAATGTTATCACAACAATCAGTATTATCTTAGAAAACCTTTCATCTATTAGTCTCCATCAGTGCAGAGCTGTCCGTGACACAGTCTTTAACTCTCAGTGCATGAGTAGATTAGGAAGAATAGGTTTCTCACATGGTCGTCAGATGCACTTAAGAGATGTCCACTCAAATTAGAATTCCAAGAAAGACCATAGCCTTCCTTTTGGTGGCCTCTTAACCTAAGATCAGGATTACATTCTCCACTTGGGTCTAAAAACAAAAAAACAAAAAAAAAAAAAGGAGGAAAGAAAAGAAAAGAAAAAAAAAGAAAAAGAAATACATTAACTACTAAGTGATTATCTGTTTATCAGAACTGGTAAGAGCAAATTCCCACTCCTGAGTGAGCCGTAACATTTATCATAATGCCTGGAAAAGCACCACACACAAGCAAGGACTTGGTTTCACCCACGACCACCCTGAAAAGCTGTTCTCTCTGCTTCCCTGAAAAGCTGTTCTCTGTGCTTCATTTCAAATACTCAATGCAAACCAGGTTTCGTGACCATAAAATGACTTGTTCCTTTGCAAAACCTAGTACTAAGCTCTAACACAAAATACTGAAAACTATACCAGCCCACAAATTTACATGGTGACAACCCACCCCAGCTCCAAGTCCAGTTTTAAGAACATTTTTGTGAGGAAACAGTTAACACAGCAGGTCTGGCTGTTCAGTCCTTGCATGTCTCCAAGGTAGCCTGCAACCATGACTGACCTAGCCAGCCCCTGGGAATGTGACTCTCACAAAATTCTTCATGTCGCCGTCTGATGAAGCTGTGTATGCCCAGAGCAGTGGGGCATGCTGTGGCAGCTTGTCGAGACCTGTAGGATTGTTGAGCAAGATTCATGATGCATCTGGCTTCACTGCTGGGGTCCTGAGTTTCCCTTACCATGGCTGGTCACAGAGCAGAATGTACCTGTGTGACCAGACCTCCATAAAATCCCCAGACACTGAGACTCAAATGGGCTTCCCTGGGCAGAGATATTTATGCCCCTGTGGTATGTGGCCCCACAGGAGAAGGATTCACAAGACTATGCCTGACCTCTCTGGACTCTGCCTGATGTGTATCTTTCTCCTCCTGCCTTTGCTCTGTAACCTTTGCTGTAATAAACCTTAGCCAGTTTTTATTCCCGTTTTTCTGCTCTATATCCTTTGCTCTAATAAACTTTAGCCAGGAATATAATAACCTGCTGTGAGGTTCTTCTGTTAAATCACTGAACTTGGCATGGTTTCGGGACCCCTGAAACAATTTCTAAACCTTTAAAAATTAGAGTATACTAGTTTGAATGACATCAAAGCTATTATCATTTTGAATCAAGAAGAAGGGTCAAGCAATGGTCTGACTTTATTACTACATACCTGGTTTAGCAGGGTGCTTTGTATAGTCAAAAACCAGCACGTCAGAAGACGGCGTTTTTGTAGCAATGATGTGAGGATTCTGCGGCATGTAACGAGCACGGTTTACTTCTCCTTCGTGGTTAATTTTAATTTCACATTCAATTTTTCCTGTTACAGAACCAAAGCCACCAAATTCTAATGTGAGAAGAAAGAAATAAACACATACACTTACGATTAAAATTCACAAGTCACTCAGTTTAATCAACCTGAGATTTTAATCTGACAGAATACAACACAAATTGCCAAGAGAGAGGGAGAGAGGGCACGCAAGAACACAAAAATATAGGCTCGCTTGTCACTTGGAATTAATTTATTCTCGAAGCCCATGTGAATTGGAAAATGTTGATACCTATTTTATGCAGTTCAGTTCCACCTTGGACTTAAAACATTTAAAAATAAGCTTCTTTCAGTTGTGAAGATGATGTAATTATTCACGAAAATTCAAACAACCACACAATTAACACACCTCAGCCTTTTAGTTAAAATACAACTCATTTGGAAGTGCTGAAATTAGAATTGTATTTTAGGTTTCATTAAGACAGGTTCATCCTCAGGAGTATGAACACTCCTTGAGTCTAAAGTCAAAAACATCCTCATATCGGAAATCCAACTAACACCCACTCAATCCCAAAACAGACAGGCAGACAGGCAGACAGACAGATACACACACACACACACACACGTACGTCAGTTCCACCAGAATCCCTGAACACATTCAATCCAGTTGAACATGTCGGTTCAACTGCTAGTGGAGTGCCAAAGCTAAAATGAGTGGGCTAACCTCCCTATCTGGTGTAGGAATATGACTACAATGTTAAATAGTTACTAAAAAGGCCTTGGGAGAAAAAAAAGGCCTTGGAAAAGTGAGAAAGCCACATAAAAAGTGTAACTTCGGAGCAGAAGCAAGGTGATAGCAGAAAGAATACAAGTAGAGAACATCTAAGCAGATAAGAGCAAACAAGAACATGTTCTCTTTTGTGCTCGTAGATACAAATCTGAATTAGTTGCTGACTTGAAAAAATTCGGAGGCTTCACATTATAACTGTTACTTCTTCCTGACCTATATCTCTTCTCCTTTGCACATTCCTTTTCAGCTCACCCTGTGTCTCAGGTCAAGTAACACTAACTCAAATGCCTAATGAAACCAGGCAGGTAACAACTAAAACAGACTGGCTGGGGCCTGGCGAAAACACACCGAAAGCAGTAAGCCTTTTCTCAGTTTCAGCCAGGCCCTGCTATGTGGGAATGCTCAAGCAACACTAGCTCCCATGCCTTACTATCAGAATTTAGCCATTCTTGGGAATTCCCTGGCGGTCCAGTTGTTAGGACTCAGTGCTTTCACTTCGGGGCCCGGGTTTGATCCTTGGTTGGGGAACTAAGATCCCGCAAGCCACGGGGCCGGGGGTGGGGGGATGAATTTAGCCATTCTTCTCTATGGCAAACACTGCTTACTATTTCTGAGGCTCAAAGTCATAGCCCATTTCACACAACAACTCTCACACAACCATACGCAATCACCCATTTCCCTCTTAGCACTTCCCCTTCCCATCGAGTCAATGGAAGAAAATGCCTCAGCCTTTCCAAGACACCCCTCCTGATCCTATCACCTGCCACCACCAGAGACCCTGCTCCAAAGCTGCCGCTTTTATATTTTCAATCTCCCACCACCGTGGACCCCAAGGATTCTTTCTCACCCTTCTGCTACAAAGATACTCAAGTTTCCAAATTCCTTTAGTGAAAACAAACTGAACAGCTCTCCTTTAATAAAAGCTGGGCTTCCAGGTAAGATTTACTGTGTACACAGGGCTTTGTTTTCTCAAACTCAAAAGGAAAAGCTTGAAAAATCACTATCTTAATGACAATAGTATCCATTAAAAATACCATAACTGAAAATTTTAAAAGGCGTTAACTGTGAATTACTGTAGTCACTTGTTAGAATGTAATTCACTGGACAAGTTACTAATAACAATATCTCCATGTATCATGCACAGAGACTAATTCTTAAGCTGAAAGTCCAATTAAGTACATAGTTTAGGACTAACAGCCATTAAAATTTTTCTGATTACAACAATATTTACAGAAATAATGCATAAGGTTGTAGGGTAATGGACTATGAATTGTGGAAGTGGTAAACTGAGTAAATCATTTTGGAAAAGGTTTATATTATTTTAGGTTGACAATGAATATACCACACAACTCAGCAATTCCACTCCACTACATAAGTTCTCCCACGTGTATGAGGAGATGGAACAAGGATGTTCACTGAAGCATTGCTCTTAACAGCAAAACACCCACACAGATACAATCCAACTGCCCCTTGATAGAAGAATAAATTAAGGTTTAAGCATAATGGAATACTATACGGTTGTTAAAAGAATGACCTAGGCATTTACATAGTATACACAGACAAAACTGAATGAAAAAAGCAAACTGCAAAACAACATTATGTATGTTTATTACTGTATGAATAATAAAAAATACAAATAGTTGAAAACGGCACACTAATTTCAGGACCGTGATGAATTCTGGAGAAGCAAGCAAGGAGGAATGGAGTAGGCGTGGCAAGACTTTAGCTAAAAAGTAGAATTTTATTTTCAATAAGAAAGCTCTATTCAACCATTTGGGGCTGTGGGGAAAGCACTAACCCAGCAGGTCTGGTTGCTTAGCCCTCACAGTTCTGACGGACACTGGGCCCATGACTGACCCTTGACCAACTCCTGGGACCATGACCTCAGAATGTTCTCGATGTCACTGATGGGTTGATTTTGTGGGGTACATCTGAAGCAAGGGACCATGCTATACCAGTCTGTCAGGGTTGCTTTGCACAAATATCAAGACTGATGATACGCACCTGATTTCATTACGGGGGTCCCGAGTTCAGCTGTCATGGCTGGCTGCCAATATGATGTGCCTACAAAACCAACCGCCATGAAAGATTGAGACCCTGACCCTCGAATGGGTGTCCCTGAGCAGAGATAGTCCACACTTGTCCCTGTCGTTTGCTGCCAGAGGGAAAGCACATCCTGTGTGGCCCTGGATGAGACTTGTGCTGGACCTCTGTAGACTCCCTGAGACTCCCTGATGCTTATCTTTTTCCTGCTGCTTTTGTATTTTTCATTGTAACAAACTTTAGCCATGAGCATAATCTGCTGAGTCTTGTGAGTCCTCCTAGCAAAATCACCAAACTTGGATGGTTGTGGGAATACCAAAACAGGGGGATGTATGATTGGATTGGGGGATGGGAGTCAACAGCTTCCATAAAAAACCCACTATTAACTGTTTGGTGTAAATGCCTCCTGACTTTTTCCTATGCCTACACCAACACATATTCTTACTGTTACCAAAACAGTTACTATAATCACACATACCAGTTACTCACTTTATTTTGGAAACCTTTCCATACCAGTGCATACAGATTTATCTCCCTGTCTGTGTGTAAAATTCAAAGTTAGGTCATTCTTAGTAACTGCTGCACAGTATTTCAAACATACCATAATGTGTTTGACCAACTTCCTATGAACTAACATCTGGGTTGCTAGGTTGAGCCTAATTTTTCAATCTTGCAAATACTGCTACTGTAAAATCCTTGTGCACATGTGGGTGAGTAGTTCTGTAGGATAAAGTCCTAGAAGTTAAACTGCTGGGCCAAAAGATATTAGTACAACGTTTTAATAGCATATAATTAGAGGCCTATTCCTTGACACCAATGCTGGAATATATGGTATACCTACCACCCTTCTCACTGTCACAGTGGGAAGCATCAAACTGTGCATCATCATTCGGAATATGGACTCGAGCAACCACAAGATGATTCTGCTCATCAGATGTGTGAGTCCCCAGCACTAGCCAATGAAGGGCATAATCCTTTCCTTCTGGTCTGTTTAGGAAAGAAAGAAAGTCATACTAATCCTTTAAGAAATCAGTTGCTAACAAATCCAGTCCATCACCCATCCCCATGTTCATAAGTCATGACTTATTGCCTAAAAAAAAATCTTCAATTTTAAATACACTAGTTGTTTCTGGTTTCCGAGTAAGAAGCAACAAAGTACAACGGAAAAAAAAAGTGCTGAGTCAGAAAAACTGGGTTTAAATCCTGGCTCAAACTAAAATTAGTTATACGCAATTCCTTAAATCACAACTTCCCTGTGTGCCTCAGTTTCTTCACCTAAACAACAGGTTATGAGTGAAAATGGCACTACGTGAAAACCCCTTGTTTATATTTACGGTGCTTAAAGCTTATAAAATAGGCATTCTCATTTTTACGGGAGAGGGGAGGTGGGTCTTTGTTACCCTATTCTGTGGAAACTCACTTTGTGGCTGAAGAAATCACTGATACCTCTTGGCACCCTGGTCCAAGAAATGATTTTGCATCTGCATCTATTAACAATGCTTAAGCAATGATTCTGCATCTGGATCTATTAACAATGCTTTCCCATTTGTACTATCTAGAAGAGCAATTTTCACCTGTGTTCCATGGTCCCATCTCAGTAAGGAAGGCTGAGAAGTAAGGCTCTGGGCCCCAGCATCAGACAGCCTAGACTATCTGTTTCTAAATTCCAGTTGCACAAAGGATTCAGTGGTTTAGAAAAAAAAGGTTTGTGGGTTACTTCTAGGCATGTAATTTATTAATAACTGGGCTTCCCTGGTGGCGCAGTGGTTAAGAATCTGACTGCCAATGCAGAGGACACAGGTTCGAGCCCTGGCCCGGGAAGATCCCACATGCCACGGAGCATCTAAGCCCGGGCACCACAACTACTGACTCTGTGCTCTAGAGCCCGAAAGCCACAACTACTGAAGCCCGCGCGCCTGGAGCCGGTGCTCCGCAACGAGAAGCCACAGCAAAGAGAAGCCCGCGCACCGCAACAAAGAGCAGCCCCCGTTCACCACAACTAGAGAAAGCCCACGTGCAGCAACAAGGACCCAACACAGATAAAAGTGAATAAATTTATTTTTAAAAATCTATTAATAACTAAAAAATACAAGATGAAATTTTACCAATATTTGGCTTAGGGTAAAAAACAGCAATAAATACACAAAAACTCCAAGAAAAGAATAATGCAGCCATGGCTAAGCAACAGCAGTTTATTTGAAAAAAGACATGGGTCTGAGTCGACGTGCATTCAGTGACCAAGAATACGACGTGGCTATCAAAAAAGATAATTAATTTCATCTGAGATGAACTTATATAGGGAAGAAGGCAAAACACATGAGCATTCACTCATTTTTAACTGGAAAAACTACACTTAGAAAATTAGGCTCTAGCAATGTACTTTAGGAGGATTTGGACAAAATGAAACCTTTACAAGGAATAGTGGCTTAAAATGAAAGGGAACCTAAACATATCTCATGAGAACCGTTTGAAAAGAAATAGGAATACTTGAGAGAAAGGAGGCAGCACAGAGCAATGTTAGGACTGACATAAAAGGAAGAAAGTGACTTCTTTTTAATGGCATTAAGCAGAAAAAACTAAGACCAGCAGGTAAAGTTACAGGTTAAACACGTCAATCCATCATATGACCTTTCTAAGGAGCAGGACCACAGATGGACTAGAGGGTCTGAAAAACTCCTTTTGACTCTAAAATTCAATTATTCTGGTTTCCCCTGACCCGATCATCACATAAGGATTTTTCTTTTTACTACAAATTCTTTCATCTCCATCATTAAAATACAAGCCTATTTTCCTGAGCCAATCAATATCTATTTTCCTCCAATACTGGATGCACCTAAGGCTGCAGAAGCACTCATTATAAAAGACCTTGTGCATTTTCAGTGCCAGAATCCTTTGACCACTTTAACTCTACTGCTAAGACATTCACCCAACAACCACAGATTATCACAAGGTTATTCTCAGTAGCATTGCCTGAAGCAGCAAAAGACTGAAAACAAATATCCATCAATAAGGAACTGGTGACATAAATTATAGTATATCCATAAACGGAATTTTATGGAGCCTTTAAAACAAAAGAACATATATATAAGCATGCTGATAGGAAAAAAGTCTCCAATATAAACTTCTAATTAAAAAGTCAAGTGAATTGGGAATTCCCTGGTAGTCCAGTGGTTAGGACTCCATGCTTCCACTGCAGGGGGCATGGTCAGGGAACTAAGATGCAAAGTCAAGTCAACAACTTGCTACCAGAAAAAAAGATGGAGGGACACAGCATGTACTTCTTCATGCCGGCAGGATGGATAAGAAATCACCAAACAAGGACTGCCTCCACTCTGGGTAAGGGAACTGGGAGAATAGAGGATGTGGAAAGGGGACTTATGCAGTTTTGTATCATCTGAGTTTGAATGTATACACAGGTTTTTAGGTAGAGAGTAAGTCTTAACATGTTTAAGAAATTATCCAATTAAGAGATATGAAATAATGATCTAGCAGTTTTGGAAAATAATTTCTTAGAAATACCTAAATAAAAAGTTTAAAGAGCCAAATCAATTATATGGATGATCACCTAAGTGAATTTAAGGACAACAGCTCAGAAAGTGCAAGTAATCATTCGGAAGCATGCTGTATGTAGGCAGAAGGCCAGCCTGATGAGGTTGAGTAGAGCCTATCTCTCAAAGAGCCAGGCTATAAGAGTAGCCAACATTTTTACTGTCCTACATAGTGACGAAACACAATCACAGTCCCTTCATACCCTAAACAGAACCCTGCAAAGCACCAGACAGCCGTCCTCAACACCCAAGAATGCAGGCTGGCTGGCATTTTCTTGCATTCCCAGAGCCACTGCACGTACCACAACCAGATCCCACTTCTTTGCATGCAAAGAACACCATGGAATATATAATTTAGTTAAAGTATTTTCTGTTAAGTTCCTAAGTGTTAATATAAAAGTAATATCTGGGGGGCTTCCCTGGTGGCACAGTGGTTAAGAATCCGCCTGCCAATACAGGGGACATGGGTTCGAGCCCTGATCTGGGAAGATCCCACATGCCATGGAGCAACTAAGCCCGTGCACCACAACTACTGAGCCTGCGCCCTAGAGCCTGTAAGCTACAACTACTGAGCCTGTGTGCTGCAACTACTGAAGCCCATGTGCCTAGAGCCCGTGCTCCACAATAAGAGAAGCCACTGCAATGAGAAGCCCACACACTGCAAAGAAGAGTAGCCCCTGCTCACCGCAACTAGAGAAAGCCTGCGCACAGCAACAAAGACCCAAAGCAGCCAAAAATAAAAATTAAAAAATTAAAAAAAAATAAATTAAAAAAAAGCAATATCTGGGCTGATATACACAGATCTATAAGGCTGATATACACAGATCTATAATTTTAAAATCTTTACGCAAAACATGTTATCGGTAACATTTTAAAAAGACTTCAGTATATTACTCAGCCATAAAAAGAAATGAAATTGAATTATTTGTAGTGAGGTGGATGGACCTATAGTCTGTCATACCGAGTGAAGTAAGTCAGAAAGAGAAAAACAAATACTGTATGCTAACACATACATATGGAATCTAAAGAAAAAAAAAGTCTAGGGGTAAGACGGGAATAAAGACGCAGACCTACTAGACAATGGACTTAAGGACACGGGGAGGGGGAAGGGTAAGCTGGGACAAAGTGAGAGTGGCATGGACATATATACACTACCAAACGTAAAACCGATAGCTAGTGAGAAGCAACCACATAGCACAGGGAGATCGGCTCGGTGCTGTGTGACCACCTAGAGGGGTGGGATAGGGAGGGTGGGAGGAGGGAGACGCAAGAGGGAGGAGATATGGGGATATATGTATATGTACAGCTGATTCACTTTGTTATACAGCAGAAACTAACACACCATTGTAAAGCAATTATACTCCAATGAAGATGTTAAAATAAATAAATAAAAATAAAAAGACTTCAGTAAACAGCATTCATTGAAATACAAATGGAAAAAGAGAGATATTCCACCCTAACAAATGATTTCTGAATAGGAAAGGGTGGGAGAATTACCATCAGTCACCATTTACTGTGTACTCACTCTGTGCCAGCACTTAAACATGCACGATCTTATTTACTTCCTCAAGTGTAGGCTGTCAGAACCATGAGCACCTCCATTTACGGACCAGACTACTCCAGGATAGAGACTGACCAACTTGCCCTAATTCACAAAGCTAAGAAGCAAGGGGCAGAATTCAAACTCACGTCTCTAACTTTAAAGCCTCGGCTCTTTTCTACAGTTAGAGTAGGTCAAAAAGATCCAAGCCAATGTAAATCATCTGCTTAACAGGAAGACACAAAGAGTCAAATGCACATGATGCTCTAAACCAGAACCTCAATACCCTTAAGCATTTGACGGTCAAAGTTATAAATGTCAAGGATTAGAAACCTCCACTATTTAGTTCTTGGCTCTTCTTCCCACATCTGCACATTTACATTGAGATTTTTGGGAGGCCCAGTGGAAGTCCCTAACTGTATGGAAGTCAATGTTCACATATGGAAAATCTGGCCATCATATGAAGAGTTTTATATGAAGGTAATTTACTCTTATTTTTAAAAGTTCTTGCAAAATCCCCTCTCTAGAGTTTGATTAATCCTCATTAAGTTATATGCTCACAATACTCAAAAATTAATACACTTTTAAAGTACAAAGGCACGCGCACCGCAACAAAGAGTAGCCCCCGCTTGCCACAAATAGAGAAAAGCCCGCGCGCAGCAATGAAGACCCAACGCAGACAAAAATAAATAAATAAATAAATTTATATTAAAAAAAAATAAAGTACAAGGCCAAGTTCCTACTAGGAAAAGTGCAACTGTATGAGAAAGATAACCTAGTGCAGAGGTTGCCTCAACTCTGGGGCCACCTGGTTTGGGTTTGAAAGCCTGCTCCACCACTTACCAACTGTGTGACCTGGGGCCTGTTATGTCATATCTCAGCCCCAGTTTCCACATGATTTAAAAAAAAGAATGATAAAAAGTAATTATTGTACTGTTGTATTAAACCAAATAGGACATAAAGCTCTTCAGATGCGCCAGGCCCTGTTCTAAGTGCTCAATAAATGTCAGCAATTATTACCAGAGAAATTTTACAAAGAGGTGCAAAGAACACTCTTATAAAAACCAACAGCAACCTCAAAGTGTATCCCATACTATAAGCCAACACCACCACCTTTTCGTTGGTGAACTGCTGCTAAATTCTCTTCACCTTTGCCAATTAAGACGTATTCATCTTGGGGGCTGGTTACAAGGGTGTATTCACTTTGTAAAAATTCATCAAGCCACACGCTTATGATTTGTGCACTTTTCTGTACACATGCTATTTTCCCATAAAGTTATTAAGAAATCCATTAGTCTGGGGCCCAAAGAAATGCTGATCTATATTTAAGTCCAAGAAATGTCAAATATATCCAGTGCATCCTACATATATCCTTAATCTCACAACAGATTCTTTGTCCCCTTTTAACGCCACATTTATACGTCAGAAACCACCCCATAAATCGCTTAAGTCCTGAAAATAAAAATCACCTGCCACATCACGCAAGGTCTAAATTGATGACTTGCGTATGTTCTATGTATAAAACGCCAAAAAAAAACCCTAGGAAATTCAAGTCAATAGTTAAATTTATGCGAAATAAAAGTTGCCAGAAACCCTTACTTAGTCACTTCAGGAAGCCACTGAACGGTAAGGCTCGGCCACTGAAGAGCATGGGTCATAACCAGGTCATACAGAAACGGTGTATTCTTCTTCCAGATTTTATATTCTTCATTGATGACACGCTCCTCCACAGTATCTTCAAACACTGAAATTTGGAGAAAGCCCACACGATTAAGTGGCTGAGAGGAATCGGAGTCACAATCTCCACTGGAGGTCACCTCAAGACGACCACACCTTATCTCCTCTTTCCCTTTACCTCTAATTTGGACACGAACAACCAACTGCTCTTCCAGAACGTGGAGAGAATATGAACACCAGGGAGCTTATTTTTTTGCACTTTAAAATCAATACCGCCTGCGTATACAAAATTGGGTAATTACACAGACAACGCAATTGCTTTGCAGGTTACAGCTGTTCGCACCTGTTCCAAGATGACGACCCGTATGTAAAGGACCTCCCCGACCCACCCGGCGAGACGAATCCACGTGTAGCAGAAACCCATCAGCCCGTTCCCTCCATCCCCCACCAGGAGAGGCCTCTGATCCCACGAAGCCCGCGTCGGCAGCCATAAGCCAGCGGGTTCCAGAATCCCCCGGACAAGGGCCGCGACCCCGAGGCGGTCGACGCGCGCGCGTGTTAGGAGGCGCCGTGCCCGCTTTCCGGCGGCAGAGGCCGCCTCCGCCCGGGGGCCTAGGGAGCGCCGCCGCTGGAGGGGGGTGGCGGGAGGGGAGGGTGGCGGGAAGGGGGCCCAACCCGCGGCCCCACGCCCGGCTCCGGAAGTGCTCGGAGCCCTCCGCGCTGCGGCCCCGTCCCGCGTAGGCCCCTCGAGCCGCGCGCCGAGCCTCGCGCCCGGCCCCGCCCCCTGCTCCTCACGCCAATTCGCGCCTTTCGCCGGCGCGTGCCGCGGCCTCGCACGCCCGCCGCCCCCCGCCGTGCGCCGCCCCGCAGGGCCTCTTACTCTCTTTACTCGCCATCTTGCGTCGGGTGTTCGCCCCTCGCCGCCTCCTCGGACTCCCCTTGCTAGCCAAGAGCAGCCCAACCGCAGGCACTCCTGCCTTTCCCAGGCACGTCACACACTTCTAGCTCTCGAAGCCTGAGCTCCGTCTTACAGCCTGGGTGCTCCCCAGACGCTGCGTCCTTCTCTCTCACCTCCTCCCCGCTTACGGGTACCGAGGTCTGAGGCGCTCTTCTCTCTCTCTCCAAACTTGGAACGAGACTTTTCAACCCGCGCCTCCCAGCCCGCCCAGGCAGCTGAGCGCAGGCGCATCCGCCCTGGGAAAAGTGAGAGGCGGTGGCGAGGCGGGCCTGGGAGCCGACGGCTTCGTCGCCTCGACCAATGACGTGCGGCAGGCAGGTTTCACGCGGCGTTCGGAGGCGGGCTTCTAGGGGTGGGCGGGGCGTTCCGCGGCAGGAAGTCGGCGAGGCGCAGGCGCAAGGACTCGCCCGGCGCTCCCAGGGCCGGCCGCGGGGGCGGATGGGGGCGCGCGGGGGTGGGGCGAAAGGAGGCGCGGCTTGCAAGCTGCGTGGGGGCTGCGAGCCCCGGGGCGGCGAGCCCTGAGGCCGCGGGGCGTGGCTGCTTGCAGCGGCCGTGGCCGTGGCGGTGGGGGTAGGGGGCAGGGAGGCTGTCGCCGCTTAGCCAAGCGAAATCTCAGAGCGAGAAAGGAAAATGGTTTCTAGTCTCGAGAGACTACTGTGCCCTCAAAGTCTCCCTGACAGTCGCGGGCATGCAATTCTCTGCACCCGAAAGTTCTTCCTCCAGCCGACTGGCCTTTTCTGGGGCCTGGTCGAGCCGAGGTAGGGTTTGTCGGAGGCAAAGGGGGCCTTTTGCAGAGGCCGCGGGTGTTTTGTGACTGCAGAAGCCGCCGGGCCTCCCTAGTAGGCTAAACCTGCGGCCTGTTCAGGCACAGGCCGCAAACGCTCCGAAGCTGATTTGAATTACATTTTTGTTTGTTCACAAATTTCAGTCCTTCAAATTATGTTTGAGGCCTCTCGTACTGCGGGCGATTTTGTCCCTGCACTGGCGTTCTGGTCTCTGTCCTAGCCCCAGGCCCTGCTGAGTCATACTTGTCACCTGCGGGGGTCCCAGTGTGGCCCCACCCCAAGCTGGCGAAGCTGGAAAGAGCTGGGCACAGCTGACCTGCGCCGGCTTGCCGGAGGCTTGCTCTGCCCTGGAACTTGGTAGCCCCTAAGGAGTGCTCGGGGGTGAGGAGAAAGCAGGCTGCAAGGCCAAAAGGGAATGAAAATGAGAGCCAGGAGCAGCGGGGACGGGCTGGGGGGAGGTGGCCGAGGTGCCTAGTGCAAAGGGAGCCTCAGTCTACATCCAGACTCCGAGAGGCTCCCGCTGCAAAAGCACCCCCGCGCCGGGACACTTGCTGCCGTGATGCTTTCCAAGCACCTTCTTGCAAATGACGATGGTGATTCTGAAACGAAATCGTGCGGTTGCTGCTCTGATGTCCACTTTTATGATCGGGAAACGAACCCAGGCATTACTCTAGTCCGTGGCAGAACCACTCGTATTACCTTATATAGAAATTTACTGTCTGGTGTCTCTGGTTTCCGATATGGTACAATTCATTATTATAACGCTCTCCCTTTCATGTCAGCCTCAGGAATGTGACTGAAGCTGGGGAAGGGGGGAGCGGCTGGAGAGGGAAGAGGGTTGGAAGGGTGTTTAAACAATACAGCCCTCTTGTTCTAAAACACTGGTTGGTAAACGTTTTTCTAAAAGGAGCCAGATAGTAAATATTTTAGGCTTTGGGGGCAACTACTCGGCAGCGTTATAGCGAGAAAGCAGCCCTAGACAATATGGATGAACCTGGCTGTATTCCAATAAAACTTTATAGACACCGAAATGTGAACTTCATATAATTTTCACGTGTCACAAAATGTTCTTCTGATTATTTTCAACCACTTGAAAATTGAAAAGTCATTTTGAGCTCGTGGGCCATGCAAAATTAAGTGGCGGATTAGATTTAGATGGGAGGACTGTAGTTTGCCCACCGTGTTCGAGAATAATTGTGTCGTATAGCTCTGCTTCAATGGGAACTTCCTCATGTGCACAGTAAGAGAAGGCTTGGCAGACGATTTCCAGTCTCTCATTAATATATTTAACTTATTTTCTGGTGGGTAGGCATGATTTCCAAAACCTATTAAATGTTTAAATGGTTGAAAGAAAAGAAATCTTCCCAGACGATTTGACTTTAAAATCTTTATGCTGTCCACCTCACTGAGGGTCTGAGTAGGAAATACGGAGCAGATATTTTGGGAGTTTGTGAAAATACTCAGGCACTATCATACACAATCCCAAAGTAACTGGTACAGCATATTTTGTTAGTTTGGGATTTTGTTGTTGTTAAATTGAATCTGTCATTTCTGTTTCTCTAAGTTTTTTTGGTCAGGTACTTTTTTGCGTCAAAAATGTAGTATCAGTTTTTCTCTCTTGAATTGCGAACTGTTCAGTTTTGGTTTTGCCTTTCACTCCACCTTATGAGCTCTGGTCCTAATCTTCCAGTTTCTCTGTGGTTGTCTTTTTGTCTCTCTTGCAGTCAGCTGAGTCCACTAATTGAATAAGGCACCAACAGGTGTGCGCACAGGGTGTGGGCTCTCTTAACCGAGAGATGCCCTGTTTAGTTACCGTTCTCTTAAGACTGCTTACCTCAGAGTTGCTGTAGTGTTAACCACCACTTTCTTCATGCCGACCGTGTTTTACAGACTAGTACACTTGTATATAAACCAAAACAAGTTAGACCACACAGTGCTGGCCTTTAATATGTGTGATGAACTCTCGTATTTTATTTCTTTTTTTTTTTTTGTGGTACGCGGGCCTCTCACCGTTGTGGCCCCTCCCGTTGCGGAGCACAGGCTCCGGACGCGCAGGCCCAGCGGCCATGGCTCACGGGCCCAGCCGCTTCGCGGCACGTGGGATCCTCCCGGACCGGGGCACGAACCCATGTCCCCTGCATCGGCAGGCGGACTCTCAACCAATGCGCCACCAGGTAAGCCCTTATTTCATTTTTAAAAGTATGCAGACGACCCCCTACATTGCTTTCGCACTGAGTCACAACTTGTGGTTTGAGACTGGACACTAGTATATTTTTTGAAACCTCTAGCCAGGTCCTGACCACCTTTTACGTTTTTTTTTTAATTTTAGTGAAGTATAGTTGATTTACAATGCTGTGTTAATTTCTGTTGTACACCAAAGTGACTCAGTTATACATATATATATATATTCTTTTCCATTATGGTTTATCACAGGAGGATATTGAATATAGTTCCCTGTGCTATAGTAGGACCTTGTTTATCCATCCTGTGTACGATAGTTTGCATCTGCTAGTCCCAACCTCCCAATACTTCCCTCCCCAGCCCCCGTCTTGGCCTCCACCTTGGCACCCACAAGTCTGTTCTCTATCTGACCACCCCTTATAAAATAGCAACACACCTCCTCCACAGGTAATCACTTTCTATCCTCTTTCTTTTTTTTTTCATAGCACTTATCACCACCTGACAAATGGTTGTTCATAGGCTTTTTCTCCTACACTAGAATGTAAATCGATGGCGGGATCTTTGTTTCAGTGTACCCCCAGCAACTGAACCAGAGCTTACCAGATGAGGAAGCTCAGGCAGACAGTGCCAAGGTCACATAGTGAGTGTTGGAGTTGGAATTTGAATTTAATCGATCTTCTATTAAGACAGCAAAAGTGTTTCGGAGAATGAATCACTTTGGACAAGAATGAATAGAGGAGAGAGACTAGTTAAGAGTTACTTGTGATAAACTAGGTAAAATAATTATGTTGTAAGGCTAATGGCACTGGGGCTCTAAGGAAAATAAAAGAGGAGCTATGCTGCAAAGAAAAGTCAAAAAGACTTGATGAAGCGTGACTGGGAGGAAAGTGGCATCAAATACTTATTGACTACTTATTATATATTGGTCATTTTAAAGTTTCCAGCTGGCTGACCGGTGGAATTATTGACAAAAATATATGATACCATATACTATTAATTATAATAAATTATCTCATGATAAAAAAAAAAGACAGCAAAAGTGATCGTATCTGATAAAATGAACTGTTTACCGAAAGGAATGAGAGAGGGAAATAATACCCGGACATAGCTGCGGGTGATTCTGTGTTCATTAGCAACTCTGTCTCACTAGTTTTTGGCAAAAAATCTTAGCCATTCAAAAAAATGTTGCAGTACTCACTGTGTGCCAAGCGTTGTTCTGGGAACTGGAGATACCTGGAATGAACAAGACATATACAGCTCTCCTGCCCTTTTATAAATCCCTTTATTGTTTGTTTTTCTTATTACAAAATCAGAGCTCGTTACAGAAAAACCTGAAAATTACACAAACAAAAGAAGAACATAAAGAATACCAATTTTGTTTCTGGCCAAATTGTTTTTATTCAAATCACTAGGAGTGGAAGAAAATCCACGAAAACATTAATAGTCATTGGCTCTTGGTTACTGATATTATGGATGACGGTTACTTTATTCTTTATATATTGCTCTATTTAAAATTTTTCTCCAACGGACAGACACTAGTCTTATAAACAGAAAAAGAAACCCACACATTTTAGAAAAAATATAAAAAGCAATGGTAGATGAGTGATGCAAATGAAAAGTTGTCTTAGTGTGATAGAATTCTAAGTAATTTCTCTTAAAATATTTAATGCAGTTGTGTGAGGGAGTTGGAGGAAAATTATAAAATTGAAAGCACACTATACTTGTTTGAACTTGTACTTTGTTTTCATTTACTATTGTGATATTAGGTAGAGCGAAGTAATTGTTTTATACTTATAAATGCGTTAATATTTAACCCTTGTGGAGCATCCCTCTGGATTTCTGAAAGGCCACCTTTCCCCGCTGTGCTAGCCGTTAACGTTAAGCTACACGAGCTCTGCATTGGTGACAGTGAATAAAGGAAATGACCTAGAGCAGAATCCCTGGGGCTTAGACTTAGAATCAATGGGGCGAAGTAAATAAATATTTGTCAAATGAAAAATATTGAATAGGAAATTCCTCCTGGCCTTGGCCCAGTCCATAAGCAGAGATGAGAAGGCTTCACACATAGAACCTCGTTTTAGAAACCTTGCTCTAAGCATTCTACCCCAAGCACGTTTTTCTTTTATTCAGAATTTTAGTGTACTGTGCATTTTAATTTACAACTGAAGACCTCTTCTGAAGTTCACTGGAGTGAAAATTTGTAATTGCTGGCCATTGTCCGTTCTTCCTTCTCCAGAGTGAGCCCCTCTTCCTTCTTCAGCCTTCTTGTAGTTTGGTAGGACTGTCCATCAGGATACTCTGCTCTCCACCAGCCAAAGTGTAGGTACTTAACCCCCATTGGGCCCGTCAGCCATGCCCTTTCTGGAATGTGGATTCCCTAAACTCTTGCTGGTGAAGCACCCCAAGGTGCTGGCCACTGGTTCCTGCTTCCAAGATCTCTAGAACGGCTGCTTTTATTCCGTGAGCTCCACATGCCCTACCATATATTCCCTTTTTGCTGAAGTTAGCCCGAGTCCATTTGTTGCTTACAACCAAAGAATGTCTGATGTTCACCTAACCCCTTCCGCCTCCAAGTCCTGAATTCAACCATAGATTCTCCTGAATAAGGACTATGGCCCTGTAGTTGGAGAGGAAATAGATAAGGTACTAAAAACTTTGCAAATGTGTATTTACAATTGTATGAAAGCTACAGGAAAACAGAAAGTTGTGCAAAGTGTTTCCAGCGGCGGATTCAATACAGCGAATTGGGTACACAGCTGAAAGAAAGGACAAGATAACCTGGATATTTGTCACTGCTTCCTGTACCCCTAGAGCTGATATTAGTAACTGCAAGAAGCAGCTACCACACTTAGGGCTTGGGGAATGAAAGGAAAGCAGTGGGGTTACCAGAATTGGGAGCTTGGAGGAGAGGTCCTGCGCTGGCTGGTGCATGGGCCTCTGGTGGGGGCACTCCACACAGCCCCTGCTCAGACCCCCAAGAAGGCGTGGCTGGTGGGCGCTGGTGCCTCTGTGGAGGCCTGGTATGGTGATGCTGGGAAGGCTGAAAGAAGGTGGAGGCCGGTGGTGGGGGGTGAGTGGGGGCTGTTGATGGAAGTTGGCAACCAGAGGTCCCTTGTCCCTCCTTCCAATCTCCCATCAGAACCTCCCATTAACAGAACCTCACGGGAAGGCAACCGGCTTGGGTGTTTGGGAAAAACAGTAGAGTCCCAGCCCTGGTATCACAGAGCAGAGTTAAAAAGGGTCAGCTTATGGTGGTCCAGCGGTTAAGACTGCGCTCCCAGTGCAGGGGGCCCAGGTTGGATCCCTGGTCAGGGAACTAGATCCCACATGCCACAACGAAGGTCCTGTGTGCCGCACCACAGACCCGGTACAGCCAAATAAATAAATAAATATTAAAAAAGAAAAAAACGGTCAGCTTAGAGCTGAGGCAGGTGAATAACCATGACGAAAGCATGCTTTACCTTTAAAAGGATCTGTAGTGGTTTTTGAAAATAGAATCCCCTGGTAAATTGGAAATTTTCAGTATATCTGTGGCTGAATGTAAATTACATCATTATTGTACTTTATGCCGAAAGACGTAAAGGCACAAATTTAAAACCTGTAACATGTTCTCTGGCCCTTAGTGATGGCATATGGATGCATCAGTTGGAAACTTTGTCTCCTAATACATATTTATGAGGTGGAGAAGTTACAGCAAGATTGCTTCATTTGATTATTACAAAGAGGAAACCAGCATTGATGTAAAGCTTTCTAGTCATCAAGAGGTTCTGTAATTGTAAGGTAATTTACAAATTCCTTTTGAGACTTGCTTTTCAAAATATGTTAGAAGAAAAGCCAGAGAAATTCATTATATCATTAAGAAAATACTTCATAATCTCACTTAAGGGAAATTACTTATGCTTAAAATGTATAAATCAATTAACCTAACAGATTTTACTTGGAAAGTTTGCAAAATTACCAGTCTTCTAAGATTAATGAATAGGAGAAATTATTATACTGCTAGAAAACAAAATGTTAGATGAAAAATGCATCTATGAATGTTCATAGCAGCTTTATTTGCAATAGCCAAGAACTGAAATCAGCCCAGATGTCCTTCCACTGGTGAATAGTTAAACAAGCTGTTCTACAATTCATACCACGGAATCGTACTCAGCAATAAAAAGAAAGGAACTATTGATACGCACAACTTGGATGAATCTACAGGGAATTATGTTGAGCGAGAAAAGCCAGTCCCAAAAGGTTACATACCTTATGATTCCACTCATATAGCATTTTTGAAATGACAAAACTTTAGACATCGAGGAGAGCTTAGTAGTGGCCAGAGGTTAGGGATTAGGGGTGAGGTTTAAGGAATGTGAGTGTGGTAATAAAACAGCAAAATGAGGAATCCTTGTGCTTGTGGTATTGGAATGGTTCAGTATCTTGAACTGCGGTGGTGGATACATAAACCTATACAGGGATAAAATTGTGTAGCACAATACACAAAGACACACACATACAAATGAGTACAGGTGAAACTGGGGAAATCTGACGATGAGTGGATTGTATCAGTAACAATATTCTGATTGTGATAATATACTATAGTTTTGTAAGATGTTACCTTTGGAGGAAACTGGGCACAGTGTATGAAGGCTGTCTCTATAATATTTCTTACGACTCCATGTGAATTCACAATTATCTCAAAATTTTTATTTACAAATTAAAATTAAAAATCGTGTGCAGCAACAATCAAAAAACCTTAGTGGTGCTTTCAGTCTTGTTCCACTCACTGAAATAATAGTTCCTGCATGTGTGGGGTTTTCAAATTTTAAATTATAGACAATCTCAAACATACACAAAAGAAAAGAGAATAGTGGAACGAACGCCCATGTATACAGCACCTAGCTTCAATAGTGATCAGCTCATGGTCAAATGTGCTTCATCTATCCCCCCCCCACTCCTACCATCCCTCATTTATTTTGATGGATATATCACATCTCTTATGATTTCATCTGTAAATATTTCTATATGCATCTCTAAAATACAAGGGCTCCTTTTTATAATTTTTTTACATTGAAGTTAACATTGGTTTATAACATATTTCATGTGTACAGCATTATATTTCTACTTCTCTACACCCTACAGCGTGCCCACCACCAAAAACTTAGTTTCCATCCGTCACCATACAGTTGACCCCCTTTACCTATTTTGTCCTTCCTCCCTTCCCCTCTGGTAACCACTGCTCTGTTCTCTGTATCTACGTATTTGTTTTGGTTTGGTTTGTCCATTTATTTGTGTGTTTGTTTGTTTTTTATATTCCACATGTGTGTGAAAATCGTGGTATTGGTCCTTCTCAGTCTGACTTATTTCACTCAGCATGATACCTCCAAGGTCCATCCATGTTGTCGCAAATGGCAAGATTTCACCTTTTTTTATGGCTGATTAGTATTTCAGTGTGTGTGTGTGCGCACGCGTGTGTATATCTTTTTTCATTCATCCATTGATGGACACTTAGCTATTATAAATAATACTGAGATGAACATAGGGGTGCGTGTATCTTTTTGAATTAGTGTTTTCGTATTCTTTGGATAAATAGCCTGAAGTGGAATAGCTGGGGGAATTCCCTGGTGGCCTACTGGTTAGGATTTCAGGCTTTCACTACTGGGGCTCTGGTTCAATCCCTGGTCGGGGAATTGAGATCCCACAAGACAAACCACACGGCCAAAGGAAAAAAAAAAAAAAGGGGGGGATTAGC
The DNA here is from genome assembly GCF_937001465.1 of Orcinus orca. NCBI lineage: Eukaryota > Metazoa > Chordata > Mammalia > Artiodactyla > Delphinidae > Orcinus > Orcinus orca. Next base: position 14,253,674 of record NC_064580.1, read on the forward strand.
TGTATCGTATCATAGTTCTATTCTTAATTTTGGGGGTAACCTCCATGCTGTTGTCCATAGTGGCTACACCAGTTTACATTCTTTTTTTTTTTGAGTTTTTAAAAAATTTTTAATTTTTAAAAATTTTTGGTTGTGTTGGGTCTTCGTTGCTGTGTGTGGGCTTTCTCTAGTTGCGGTGAGCGGGGGCTACTCTTCGTTGCAGTGCGCGGGCTTCTCATTGTGGTGGCTTCTCTTGTTGCGGAGCATGGGCTCTAGGCATGTGGGCTTCAGTACTTGTGGCACGCAGGCTCAGTAGTTGGGGCGCATGGGCTTAGTTGCTCCGCAGCATGTGGGATCTGGCATGTGGGATCTTCTTGGACCAGGGCTCGAACCCGTGTCCCCTGCATTGGCAGGTGGATTCTTAACCACCGCGTCACCAGGGAAGCCCAGTTTACATTCTTATCAACAGTGTATGAAGATTCTAAGGGCGTCTTTTTCTAAAAATTCAAAATAACTGCAATACATTCTCACACGCAAAAAAATTAGTTAACAATTCCTTGATATCAGTATCCAGATAGCATTTACATTTCCTGACTTGTCTCATAATGAGGTATAGTTTATGTACCATAAACTGCACCGATTTAAAGTATACAATTCATCAAGTTTTTACAGATGTTAACACCCATAAAAGCACTACCACAATTAAAAAAAACAGAACATTTTAATTATCCCCCAAACTTTCCCTGTGCCCCTTCCTCTGTCTCTGGCCACAGAAAAATCATTGATCTGCTTTCTGTCACTATAGATGAGTTTACAGAGAATGTGGTTTTGAAAAAACCCAACAAACCTAAATGGTACACGATTTTATAAAAATTAGAAAGAATTCTAGAGAATGAAGAAAAATATGTGTGTATTCCTGTCTGATATATTTTGATGGTGAGTCCCTGAGACAGGAAGCAAGTTAAACTTAGAATACTGAATAATAACCGCTAACATTTATTGAGCAGTTAGTATGTGCCAGTTATTTTACATCTATTATCTAATTTGTCTCATGATAACCCTCTGATTATTATCAATCCTATTATTGTCAAACCCATTATACAACTGAGAAGACTGAGGCTCAGAGAGGTAACTTACCCATGGTCTCACAGCTTGTGATTGAAGGAGCTTAGATTATAAATACTAGGTCCTTGACTCCAGTGCAATGCCCTTAAACACAGCTGTCATCAGTTTATCAGCAAAAAGAACTGACACGAGAACACCTGGGTGTGTTGTGAAAAAGTCTTACCCTTTCTTTGACAAAGGAGCAAAGACAATTCAATGGACAAAGGATAGTCTGTTCAACAAATGCTGTGGGAAGAACAGGACAGCCACGTGCAAAAGACTGAATGGAGACACAGACCATACATCTTTTACAAAACTTAACTCAAAATGGAGAGTAGACCTAAATGTGAAACTATAAAATCCCTAGGGACTTCCCTGGTGGCACAGTGGTTGAGAATCCGCCTGCCATTGCAGGGGACACGAGTTGGAGCCCTGGTCCGGGAAGATCCCACATGCTGCAGAGCAACTAAACCCGCGCGCCACAACTACTGAGCCTGCGCTCTAGAGCCTGCGTCCCGCAACTACTGAAGCCCACGTGCCTAGACCCCATGCTCCGCAACAAGAGAAGCCACCGCAATGAGAAGCCCGTGCACCACACCAAGAGTAGTCCCCGCTCGCCGCAACTAGATAAAGCCCGTGCGCAACGAAGACCCAAAGCAGCCAAAAATAAATAAATAAATGAATAAATAAACAAATTTATTTTTCAAAATCGCCGACTTAAAAAATATATATATATATTTAGATTGCTTAAAGTGGTGGCTTTAAACCTTTTCTTGGCTGCAATCCACAGCAACGTATACACTTTACATTATCTATCAATCTGTCATCTTTCAGTCTATCATCTTTCCATGTTTCTATGATACTGAAACAAATTTCTCACAAAGTAGTACCTATCCTCACTGTGTGTAATACACTCTGATGTGATCTATTCTATTCTGTTCTCTTTCATTTTTAAAAAATTCTCATCCTGATCCTCTAGTTCGTTTCACTAATGGGCCAAGACCTATAGTTTTAAAAATGTGGCTTGGAAAGCTCCAGATGAAATTTCCAGTGAATAGACCAAAGTGTCACATGTGATTATCAAAATGCATTAAAAGAGGGCTTTTGCCACTTTACTTCTGAATACATATAAAAATTTTAAATTGACATACCACAGACTGTATTTCTGGGGATTGAGATTGATAGATCAAGCCTTTTTAAAATATATATTTATTGATTTATTTGGCTGCACTGCGTCTTAGTTGCGGCACGTGGGATCTTCATTGCAGGATCTTCGTTGCAGCGGCATGCACTCTTAGCTGCGCCATGTGGACTCCTAGTTGCAGCATGCATGTGGGATCTAGTTCCCTGACAGGAATCGAACCCGGGCTCCCTGTGTTGGGAGCATGGCCTCTTAACCACTGGACCACCAGGGAAGTCCCTAGATCAAGCCTTTTAATTTTACTTTTCAAATTGTTTGAAAGGCTCATTTTAACGTGTATAACTTTTATAGTAAAAAAGAACTCTAGCGTGATGTTAGCTATTTATCCTAAGGAGCCGATGTCATGTCATACTTCCAAAAGTTATGTTTTATAAAACATAGTGGAGGGACTTCCCTGGCGGTCCACTGTTTAAGACTCCACGCTCCCAATGCAGGGGGCACAGGTTCGATTCCTGGTCGGGGAACTAAGATCCTGCATGCAGCACGGCACAGCAAATAAATAAAATAAAATAAAATAAAAGTACTACTTAACAAAAAAACAGTGGAAAATTGGACACAACAGGAACGTGCAATTACAGGGTATTAGTTCCATAAATTGTAGATTATCCATGTAGTGTACTACATAGCCATTCACAATGATGTTTTAAGGTCTAGCTCAGTGGTTCTCAATCAGGGGCGATTTCACCTCCCCGGGGACCTTTGGCAATGTCCAGAGACATTTTGGGTTGTCACACTGGGGGAGGGGAGGGCTCCTTGCATCTAGTGGGTAGAGGCCAGGGATGCTGCTAAACATCCTACGGTGCACAGGACAGTCTCCACAGGAAAGAATGATCCCCAAATAGCAATAGTGCTAAGGGTGAGAAACCCTAGTTTAGCTAAATAATTATATTGTCATGGAAGCTTTACCTCCCTCATATCTGTAAATAATCTTTTTTAGTAGCATTTTATCTCTCTCTCTCTCATACTTGGAATACAGTTATCTATGTTCATGTCTTATTTACCTTCCTAGGTAGAAAGCTCCTTTTTACAGATAGGATATGTGCCTCACTCATCTCGGTATAACCAGCAACCAGACCACCTTGTGTCTCGTAACTGTTTAATAAATGTTGAGTTATTACATAAGAATAACAGATCATGGCACTGTAAGTATTGAAATGGAACGATGTCCACAATATACTTTACTGGGAAAAAAAGCAGATTAGAAAACAATGTGAGTGATCTATAGATTCAGTGTAGTCCTTATTACAATCCCAACTAACTTCTTTGCAGAAATTGATAAGCTGACCCTCAAATGCAGATGGAAGATCAAGGGGCCTGGAAAAGCCAAAACAGTCTTGAACAAAGGTGGAGGACTCACACTGTAGAACTCTTGGAAGAAAGGATAGGAGTAAATCTTCGAGACTGTGGGTTAGGCAGTGATTTCTGAGATATGACACCAAAAGAACAAGTGACCAAAAAAAAAAAAAAGAAAAAAAACAAACCACACAAAAAAACCCCCGATAAACTGGACTTCATCAAAATTTAAAACTTCTGGGGCTTCCCTGGTGGCGCAGTGGTTAAGAATCCACCTGCCAATGCAGGCGACACGGGTTCAAGCCCTGTTCTGGGAAGATCCCACATGCCGCAAAGCAACTAAGCCTGTGCGCCACAACTACTGAGCCTGCGCTCTAGAGCCCTCGAGCCACAACTACTGAGCCCGTGTGCCACAACTACTGAAGCCCACGCGCCTAGAGCTCATGCTCCACAACAAGAGAAGCCACCGCAATGAGAAGCCCGTGCACTGCAATGAAGAGTAGCCCCTGCTCGCTGCAACTAGAGAAAGCCTGCATGCAGCAACGAAGACCCAGTGCAGCCAAAAATAAATAAATTTATTTTAAAAAGTAAATATTTATTAAAGAATAATTTAAAACTTCTGTGCTGCTAATGATACATCAAGAAAGTGAACGGACAACCCATAGAATGGGAGAAAATTTTTGGAACTCATATATCTCATAAGAAAATGTATCCAGAATGCATAAAGAACTCTTACAACTCAATAATAAAAGATAACCCAGTTTTAAAATGGGCAAAGGATATGAATAGACATTTTTCCAATGAAGATGTACAAATAGCCAATGCAGGGGAGGGAAAAGGATTTTTTCTTCTACCCTTCTAAGTTCTCAGCTTGGGCCCCTGTAACAAAAGATAGATTAACAAGAGAAAAGCATACAAATTTATTTAATATAAGTTCTATGTGACACAGGATCTTTCATAAGGAACTGAAGACCTGAAGAAGAGGTTAAACATGAATGCTTTTATGCTAGGTTTGATGAAGAGCAGAGAAATATAATAAGACAAAAAGGATATGAGCTAAGAATAGTAAACCGGGGTATTGCGTGTCCTGAACCCTGCACCAATAAGCACATGAAGAGGGAAATGTAAGTAAAATCACAGTAAGAAGCTGCTTTACACACACAAGAATGGCTATAATGAAAAAGACAGACAATAACAAGTGTTGGTGAGGATGTGGAGAAACTGGAACTCTCACACATGGCTGGTGGGAATGTAAAATAAGGCAGCCGCTTTGGAAAACAGTTTGCAGTTCCTCAAAAAATTAAACATACAGTCACCATATGACCCAGCAATTCTACCACTACATATGTACCCAAGAGAAATGAAAACATATATTAACACAAAACGTTGTACACAAACGTTCATTGCAGTATTATTCATAGTAGTCAAAAAGAAGGACTTCCCTGGTAGCGCAGTGGTTAAGAATCCGCCTGCCAATGCAGGGAACACGGGTTTGAGCCCTGGGCGGGGAAGATCCCACATGCCGCGGAGCAACTAAGCTCATGCACCACAACTACTGAGCGTGCGCTCTAGAGTCTGCGAGCCACAACTACTGAAGCCTGTGCTCCACAAGAGAAGCCACTGCAATGAGAAGCCTGCACACCGCAATGAAGAGTAGCCCCCACTCACCACAACTAGAGAAAGTCCAAGCGTAGCAACGAAGACCCAACACAGAAAAAATAAATAAATTTATTTTTAAAAAAAGTAGAAACAACCCAAATGTCCATCATCTGATGAATGGCTATATAAAATATGGTATATCCATTAAAATGGGATATTATTTGGCAGTAAAGAGAAATGAAGTACAGATATATCCTACACCATGGATAAACCTTGAAAATATGCTAAGTGAAAGAAACCAGGCATAAAATGCCATATATTGTAATAGTCTGTTTAAATGAAACTTACAGAATAGGCAAATCCATTAGAGACACAAAGTAGGTTAGTGATTGCCTAGAGTTGGGAAGTTTGGGGGGAAATGGGGAGTGACTGCTAATGGGTCCAGATTTCTTTTAGGGAGAATGAAAATGTTTTCAAAGTAGATTGTGGCAATAGTTGCACAAACCTGTAAATATACTAAAACCCAGTCATTTGTACACTTTAAATGGGTGAACTGTACAGTATGTGAATTATATCTCAATAAATGTATTTTTTTTTAAGTAAAAGCAACACTACGTATATTTGCTCCCTCAAATGTAGTTTGCTAAGATAAATGTGGAATGTTAGTGGGTCAGCTTGCACCTGGTTTTCAAAAACATTCATTGTGAAACCCCTGATTGATGAGTTGCAGCTGCACTAGGAGGGAGGTGATTTGGCACTTACTCTCAGAGACAAGGCACCCAGCGTATTGTACAGGTAGGTGCCGCATGGAAGGGGTGGCGGCCCTGAGTTGAAGTTCTCAGCACTGGGTTCAACCCAATGTTTGCAACTGAGCATGCTCCGTGTGGTGGAGGGACCTGGAAGCCGTGCCTGACCACCCCAGAAAGCAGCTGCTTTTTGGCTACATGCATTGCATTGCTTATTGCATATCTTTTAAAGCTGTGTAAACTAGCGTGGGAGGGGGCGTTACCACAATGTGTAGTGCATTCTTCTAGTTAGCTACATTAGCTAGTGATTCTCTTTGGGTGACCAAATTCTGGGTGATCTTTATTTTCTTTATACTTATCTGTATTTTCTGATTTTTTAAATCTATAAGATTTTCTTTCTTTTTTAATAAAATGGTCTGAAAAACAGAAGTCTTTGCATTCGTGGACTAAGTCCTACTTGGTCATGGTGAATGATTCTGTTAACGTACTGTTGAATTGTTTGCTATTATACTGTTTATAGTTTTTCATCTAGTGCTTTGATCTTCTGTTTTTTTTCAAACTACAAGCGTACCTCATTTTATTGCCCTTCACTTTATTGTGCTTCACGGATGTTGCATTTTCTACAAATTGAAGGTTTGTGGCAACCCTGCTTCGAGTAAGTCTATCGGCACCATTTTTTCCAACAACATTTGCTTACTTTGTGTGTCACATTTTGGTAATTCTGGCAATATTTTAACTTTTTAATTACTATTGTTATATTTGTTATGGTGATTTGTGATCAGTGATTTTTTAAAATAAATTTATATATTTGGCTGCATTGGGTCTTTGTTGCTGTGTACAGGCTTTCTCTAGTTGCAGCGAGCTGGGGCTACTCTTTGTTGCAGAGCATGGGCTCTAGGTGCACGGGCTTCAGTAGTTGTGGCACGTGAGCTCACTCAGTAGTTGTGGCTTGCAGGCTCTAGTGCACAGGTTCAGTAGTTGTGGCGCACAGGCTTAGTTGCTCCGTGGCATGTGGGATCTTCCCCGACCAGGGCTCAAACCCGTGTCCCCTGCACTGGCAGGTGGATTCTTAACCACTGCGACACCAGGGAAGTCCCTGATCAGTGATCTTTGATATTAGTATTACAAAAAGATTATGACTTGCCGGAGGCTCGGATGATGGTTAGCATTTTTTAGCAATAACATATTTTAAAATTAAGGTACGTACTTTTTTTTTTAGACATAATGCTGTTACACACTTAATGGACTACAGTATAGTGTAAACATAACTTTTATATGCACTGGGAAACCAAAAAAGTCGCATGACTCTCTTTACTGCGATATTCCCTTTATTGCAGTGGTTTGGAACTAAACCCGCAATATCTCCGAGATATGCCTGTAAACTCTTCAAGATTCAATTTCAGGGTTATACTGTCCTCATAAAATGAATTAGAGAGTTTGCATGCTGTTCTATAATCTGGAGCTCGTTAGTTGAGTAGTATAGGAATAATCTGTTATAGATTGCTGATTTATTATAAAAGGATATAACTCAGGAACAGCCAGTTGGAAGAGATGCATAGGGCAAGGTATGGGAAGGGAATGGAGCTTTCACGCCCTCTCCAGGCACCACTGTCCCAGCACCTCCACCCAGAAGTTCTCTGATTTATTGTTGTTGTTGTTGGAAATGATATAGTAATGTTGTCTTAAAAAAAAAAATAAACCTTTACGAAGAGTTTAGCTTTTTCGTTTTTTCCATACCAGGAGTGTCAGCGGTAAGGCTGGATGCTGGGCAGAAGAGTCAGTACCTGCCCAGGGCCCTCCCATTCTGTGTGCATCGGCTGGAGCGTGTGCTCGGTTAGGGGCTGCTGAATTCTGGCTACAACTGATCCAGGAGAGGCCTCACCCCTTCACCCCTGGTCTCTGTTTTGACTGCGCAGGTGCATTGAGCAGCCTGGCATAGTGAGTGGAGAGATGGGGAATACATTTTTGGGATCAGGCACGAAGCAGGCTGAGTTGAGGTACCAGCTGTGTAGGGGAGTGCCAAGAAGTACCACATGCCTGGCACCCGGAAACAGGAATCCCCTTCATCCAGTGGAAAGCTGGGTCTCAGGTTAGCTTCTCCACCCCCAATCCACAGCGGGAGAGTCATGGGTTCCACCTTGGTTGTTGCCAGCTACCACTGAGAGAGTTCCTGGGCTCATTCATCTAATAATCCCTGCTGGCTCTCCTCACTTTTAAGCAGTTACATAGTACTATCCTTTGTTTAAACAGGGAGTGTCTATCTCACAAGCCTAGGCTCATACCTTCTCAAATAGATTTTCCTTAGTAGTGTCGAGAGAATTCAAAATGCATATACTCTCTTATGTTACATTTCTTGCTAACGGTCAGATTACTAAAGATTTCTTTTAAAATGTGTATTTTATTTTATGGCCCCACGGCCTGTGGGATCTTAGTTCCCCAACCAGAGATCGAACCCACATGTCCTGCATTGCAAGCGCAGAGTCTTAACCACTGGACCGCAACGGAAGTCCCTAAGATTTTTTTTTTAATTGAAGTGTAGTTGATTTACAGTGTTCTGTTAGAGATTACTAGAGAATTCTAAACTATCCGTTTTATAAATGTGCTGCTTCACCTCAGTAAAACACAGACTAGTTTCCATCTCTAGCCACAGGAGGGTGCACAAATACATCAATCAAGTGAAGTTTGGTATAAAACGTTTTGGGAAGATCCTTGCTTGGGTTGAGAAAGAAAAGAAAAGAAAACAAAACACAACATGAGCGGTATAGTACTCTTGTTATTAGTGTAGACCAGCGCTGTCCCATAGAACTTTCTGCGGTGATGTTAGTGTTCTGTATCTGTGCTTTCCAGTGGATCAACCACTAGCCACATGTGGATACTGAACTCAAATGTGGCTAATGAGACTGAGGAAATGAAATTTTAATTTTAGTTAATTTAATTATAAATTTAAATAGCTATGTGTGGCTAGTGGCTGCCATATTGGACCACACAAATCTAGAGGACTAGACTTTATAGGAATATGGTTTTTCTGAATGGCTTTATGATGTTGGCATTTAAACAACTTTGACTCTAACAGCAATAACTTAAGAGGTAAAGGGCAGTAACAGTGATGTTCCCACCATTGGCCAGCTACTGTGCCAGGCACACTTATATACCCATCTCATCTCACTTGACCTTCACTAGGCACCTGAGAGATGGATATCAGTGTGCCCATTTTATGAATGCAGAAGCAGACTCCAGAGAGAAGAAGTAACTGGCCCAAAGTCATCGGGTTAGTCATCAAGCCAGATATACCCATTTAATATTTTTTGAGAACCTGCAATGTGCCAATAAATATATCAGCTAGGCACTATTATAGACACTGGAAATCTATAATAGGAAACAATGCTTGATATGGGGGCCTTTTTAGTAAATGCTATCATTCTGTGTAGTGTTGACTTTAAAAAATGCACAACATGAGAGTTGCGAGTTAAGTTTTTTTTTTTGAACAAGTGCTATATATATATTTTTTCTATTTATAGACAGTCCTGTATTATTGCTCTCATCAGTGTTTTATAGTTTTCTGAAAATATATCACACCCAAGTTTTGACAGATTTATTCTTTTTTTTTTGAGGTTGATCATGCCAGTTTATTTTATTTTATTTATTTATTTATTTTAACATCTTTATTGGGTTATAATTGCTTTACAATGGTGTGTTAGTTTCTGCTTTATAACAAAGTGAATCAGTTATACATATACATATGTTCCCATATCTCTTCCCTCTTGCGTCTCCCTCCCTCCCACCCTCCCTATCCCACCCCTCCAGGTGGTCACAAAGCACCGAGTTGATCTCCCTGTGCTATGCGGCTGCTTCCCACTAGCTATCTACCTTACGTTTGGTAGTGTATATATGTCCATGCCTCTCTCTCGCTTTGTCACAGCTCACCCTTCCCCCTCCCCATATCCTCAAGTCCGTTCTCTAGTAGGTCTGTGTCTTTATTCCTGTCTTACCCCCAGGTTCTTCATGACATTTTTTTCTTAAATTCCATATATATGTGTTAGCATACAGTATTTGTCTTTCTCTTTCTGACTTACTTCACTCTGTATGACACACTCTAGGTCTATCCACCTCATTACAAATAGCTCAATTTAATTCCTTTTTATGGCTGAGTAATATTCCATTGTATATATGTGCCATATCTTCTTTATCCGTTCGTCTGATGATGGACACTTAGGTTGTTTCCATCTCTGGGCTACTGTAAATAGAGCTGCAATGAACATTTTGGTACATGACTCTTTGAATTATGTTTTTCTCAGGGTATATGCCCAGTAGTGGGATTGCTGGGTCATATGGTAGTTCTATTTGTAGTTTTTTAAGGAACCTCCATACTGTTCTCCATAGTGGCTGTACCAATTCACATTCCCACCAGCAGTGCAAGAGTGTTCCCTTTTCTCCACACCCTCTGCAGCATTTATTGTTTCTAGATTTTTTGATGATGGCCATTCTGACTGGTGTGAGATGATATCTCATTGTAGTTTTGATTTGCATTTCTCTAATGATTAGTGATGTTGAGCATTCTTTCATGTGTTTGTTGGCAGTCTGTATATCTTCTTTGGAGAAATGTCTATTTAGGTCTTCTGCCCATTTTTGGATTGGGTTGTTTGTTTTTTTGTTATTGAGCTGCATGAGCTGCTTGTAAATTTTGGAGATTAATTCTTTGTCAGTTGCTTCATTTGCAAATATTTTCTCCCATTCTGAGGGTTGTCTTTTGGTCTTGTTTATGGTTTCCTTGGCTGTGCAAAAGCTTTGAAGTTTCATTAGGTCCCATTTGTTTATTTTTGTTTTTATTTCCATTTCTCTAGGACGTGGGTCAAAAAGGATCTTGCTGTGATTTATGTCATAGAGTGTTCTGCCTATGTTTTCCTCTAAGAGTTTGATAGTTTCTGGCCTTACACTTAGGTCTTTAATCCATTTTGAGCTTATTTTTGTGTATGGTGTTAGGGAGTGATCTAATCTCATACTTTTACACGTACCTGTCCAGTTTTCCGAGCACCACTTATTGAAGAGGCTGTCCTTTCTCCACTGTACACTCCTGCCTCCTTTATCAAGGATAAGGTGACCATATGTGCGTGGGTTTATCTCTGGGCTTTCTATCCTGTTCCATTGATCTATGTTTCTGTTTTTGTGCCAGTACCATACTGTCTTGATTACTGTAGCTTTGAGGTATAGTCTGAAGTCAGGGAGCCTGATTCCTTCAGCTCCGTTTTTCGTTCTCAAGATTGCTTTGGCTATTCGGGGTCTTTTATGTTTCCATACAAATTGTGAAATTTTTTGTTCTAGTTCTGTGAAAAATGCCAGTGGTAGTTTGATAGGGATTGCATTGAATCTGTAGATTGCTTTGGGTAGTAGAGTCATTTTCACAATGTTGATTCTTCCAATCCAAGAACATGGTATATCTCTCCATCTATTTGTATCATCTTTAATTTCTTTCATCAGTGTCTTATAATTTTCTGCATACAGGTCTTTTGTCTCCTTAGGTAGGTTTATTCCTAGGTATTTTATTCTTTTTGTTGCAATGGTAAATGGGAATGTTTTCTTAATTTCACTTTCAGATTTTTCATCATTAGTGTATAGGAATGCCAGAGATTTCTGTGCATTAATTTTGTATCCTGCTACTTTACCAAATTCATTGATTAGCTCTAGTAGTTTTCTGGTAGCATCTTTAGGATTCTCTATGTATAGTATCATGTCATCTGCAAACAGTGACAGCTTTACTTCTTTTCCAATTTGGATTCCTCTTATTTCCTTTTCTTCTCTGATTGCTGTGGCTAAAACTTCCAAAACTATGTTGAATAAGAGTGGTGAGAGTGGGCAACCTTGTCTTGTTCCTGATCTTAGTGGAAATGGTTTCAGTTTTTCACCATTGAGGATGATGTTGGCTGTGGGTTTGTCATATATGGCCTTTATTATGTTGAGGTAAGTTCCCTCTATGCCTACTTTCTGCAGGGTTTTTATCAGAAATGGGTGTTGAATTTTGTCAAAAGCTTTCTCTGCATCTATTGAGATGATCATATGGTTTTTCTCCTTCAATTTGTTAATATGGTGTATCACATTGATTGTTTTGCGTATATCGAAGAATCCTTGCATTCCTGGGATAAACCCAACTTGATCATGGTGTATGATCCTCTTTTTTTTCTGTATGATCCTTTTAATGTGCTGTTGGATTCTGTTTGCTAGTATTTTGTTGAGGATATTTGCATCTCTGTTTATCAGTGATATTGGCCTGTAGTTTTCTTTCTTTGTGACATCTTTGTCTGGTTTTGGTATCAGGGTGATGGTGGCCTCATAGAATGAGTTTGGAAGTGTTCCTCCCTCTGCTATATTTTGGAAGAGTTTGAGAAGGATAGGTTTTACCTCTTCTCTAAATGTTTGATACAATTTGCCTGTGAAGCCATCTAGTCCTGGGCTTTTGTTTATTGGAAGATTTTTAATCATACTTTCAATTTCATTACTTGTGATTGGTCTGTTCATATTTTCTATTTCTTCCTGGTTCAGTCTCAGAAGGTTATACCTTTCTAAGAATTTGTCCATTTCTTCCAGGTTGTCCATTTTATTGGCGTATAGTTGCTTGTAGTAATCTCTCATAATCCTTTGTATTTCTGCAGTGTCAGTTGTTACTTCTCCTTTTTCATTTCTAACTCTACTGATTTGAGTCTTCTCCCTTTTGTTCTTGATGAGTCTGGCTAATGGTTTATCTATTTTGTTTATCTTCTCAAAGAACCAGCTTTTAGTTTTATTGATCTTTGCTATCGTTTCCTTCATTTCTTTTTCATTTATTTCTGATCTGATTTTTATGATTTCTTTCCTTCTGCTAGCTTTGGGGTTTTTTTGTTCTTCTTTCTCTAATTGCTTTAGGTGCAAGGTTAGGTTGTTTATTCGAGATGTTTCCTGTTTCTTAAGGTAGGCTTGTATCACTATAAACTTCCCTCTTAGCACTGCTTTTGCTGCATCCCATAGGTTTTGGGTCATCGTGTCTCCATTGTCATTTGTTTCTAGGTATTTTTTAATTTCCTCTTTGATTTCTTCAGTGATCACTTCGTTATTAAGTAGTGTATTGTTTAGCCTCCATGTGTTTGTATTTTTTGTAGATCTTTTCCTGTAATTGATATCTAGTCTCATAGCGTTGTGGTCGGAAAAGATACTTGATACAATTTCAATTTTCTTAAATTTACCAAGGCTTGATTTGTGACCCAAGATATGATGTATCCTGGAGAATGTTCCATGAGCACTTGAGAAAAATGTGTATTCTGTTGTTTTTGTATGGAGTGTCCTATAAATATCCATTAAATCCATCTTGTTTAATGTATCATTTAAAGCTTGTGTTTCCTTATTTATTTTCATTTTGGATGATCTGTCCATTGGTGAAACTGGGGTGTTGTCCCCTACTATGAATGTGTTACTGTCGATTTCCCCTTTTATGGCTGTTAGTATTTGCCTTATGTATTGAGGTGCTCCTATGTTGGGTGCATAAATATTTACAATTGTTATATCTTCTTCTTGGATTGATCCCTTGATCCTTATGTAGTGTCCTTCTTTGTCTCTTCTAATAGTCTTCATTTTAAAGTCTATTTTGTCTGATATGAGAATTGCTACTCCAGCTTTCTTTTGGTTTCCATTTGCATGGAATATCTTTTTCCATCCCCTTACTTTCAGTCTGTATGTGTCTCTAGGTCTGAAGTGGGTCTCTTGTAGACAGCATATATATGGGTCTTGTTTTTGTATCCATTCAGCCAATCTGTGTCTTTTGGTGGAAGCATTTAGTCCATTTACATTTAAGGTAATTATCGATATGTATGTTCCTATTCCCATTTTCTAAATTGTTTTGGGTTCGTTATTGTAGGTCTTTTCCTTCTCTTGTGTTTCTTGCCTAGAGAAGTTCCTTTAGCATTTGTTGTAAAGCTGGTTTGGTGGTGCTGAACTCTCTCAGCTTTTGCTTGTCTGTAAAGGTTTTAATTTCTCCATCGAATCTGAATGAGATCCTTGCTGGGTAGAGTAATCTTGGTTGCAGGTTTTTCTCTTTCATCACTTTAATATGTCCTGCCACTCCCTTCTGGCTTGCAGAGTTTCTGCTGAAAGATCAGCTGTTAACCTTATGGGGATTCCCTTGTGTGTTATTTGTTGTTTTTCCCTTGCTACTTTTAATATGCTTTCTTTGTATTTAATTTTTGACAGTTTGATTAATATGTGTCTTGGCGTATTTCTCCTTGTATTTATCCTGTATGGGACTCTCTGTGCTTCCTGGACTTGATTAACTATTTCCTTTCCCATATTAGGGAAGTTTTTAACTATAATCTCTTCAAATATTTTCTCAGTCCCTTTCTTTTTCTCTTCTTCTTCTGGAACCCCTATAATTCGAATGTTGGCATGTTTAATGTTGTCCCAGAGGTCTCTGAGACTGTCCTCAGTTCTTTTCATTCTTTTTTCTTTATTCTGCTCTGCAGTAGTTATTGCCACTATTTTATCTTCCAGGTCACTTATCCGTTCTTCTGCCTCAGTTATTCGGCTATTGATCCCATCTAGAGTATTTTTCATTTCATTTATTGTGTTGTTCATCATTGTTTGTTTCATCTTTAGTTCTTCTAGGTCCTTGTTAAATGTTTCTTGCATTTTGTCTATTCTATTTCCAAGATTTTGGATCATCTTTACTATCATTATTCAGAATTCTTTTTCAGGTAGACTGCCTATTTCCTCTTCATTTGTTAGGTCTGGTGGGTTTTTATCTTGCTCCTTCATCTGCTGTGTGTTTTTCTGTCTTCTCATTTTGCCTATCTTACTGTGTTTGGGCTCTCCTTTTTGCAGGCTGCAGGTTCGTAGTTCCCGTTGTTTTTGGTGTCTGTCCCCAGTGGTTAAGGTTGGTTCAGTGGGTTGTGTAGGCTTCCTGATGGAGGGGACTAGTGCCTGTGTTCCGGTGGTTGAGGCTGGATCTTGTCTCTCTGGTGGGCAGGTCCACGTCTGGTGGTGTGATTTGGGGTGTCTGTGGACTTATTATGATTTTAGGCAGACTCTCTGCTAATGGGTGGGGTTGTGTTCCTGTTTTGCTAGTTGTTTGGCATAGGATGTCCAGCACTGTAGCTTGCTGGTCGTTGAGTGAAGCTGGGTGCTCGTGTTGAGATGGAGATCTCTGGGAGATTTTTGCCGTTTGATATTATGTGGAGCTGGGAGGTCTCTTGGTGACCAGTGTCCTGAAGTTGGCTCTCCCACCTCAGAGGCACAGCAGTGACTCCTGGCTGCAGCACCAAGAGCCTTTCATCCACATGGCTCAGAATAAAAGGGAGAAAAAGTAGAGAGAAAGAATTAGTAGAAGTAGGAAGAAAGAAAGAAAGAAAGAAAGAAAGGAAGGAAGGAAGAAAGAAAGGAAGGAAGGAAGGAAGGAGGAAAGAAAGAAAGAAGAAAAGAAGGAAAGAAAGGAAGGAGGGAGGGAGGGACGGTGGGAGGAACGAAGGAAGGAAGGAAGGAGGGAAGGAAGGAAAAAAGAAAGAAAGAAGATAAAGTAAAATAAAATAAAATATAATAAAGTTATTAAATTAAAAAATAATTATTAAGAAAAAAATTTAAAAAAACGGACGGATAGAACCTTAGGACAAATGGTGGAAGCAAAGCTATACAGACAAAATCTCACACAGAAGCATACATATACACACAAAAAGAGGAAAAGGGGAAAAAATCATAAATCTTGCTCTCAAAGTCCACCTCCTCAATTTGGGATGATTCGTTGTCTATTCATGTATTCCACAGATGCAGGTACATCAAGTTGATTGTGGAGCTTTAACCCGCTGCTTCTGAGGCTCCTGGGAGAGATTTCCCTTTTTCTTCTTTGTTCTCACAGCTACCAGGGGCTTAGTTTTGCATTTGGCCCCGCCTCTGCGTGTAGGTCGCAGGAGGGCGTCTGTTCTTCACTCAGACAGGACGGGGTTAAAGGAGCCGCTGATTTGGGGGCTCTGGCTCACTCAGGCCGTGGGGGAGGGAGGGGCACGGCGTGCGGGGCGAGTCTGCGGCGGCAGAGGCCGGCGTGACGTTGCAGCAGCCTGAGGCGCGCCGTGCGTTCTCCCGGGGTAAGTTGTCCCTGGATCATGGGACCCTGGCAGTGGCGGGCTGCACAGGCTCCCCGGAAGGGGGGTGTGGAGAGTGACCTGTGCTCACACACAGGCTTCTTGGTGGCGGCAGCAGCAGCCTTAGCGTCTCATGTCCGTCTCTGGGGTTCGCGCTTTTAGCTGCGGCTCGCGGCCGTCTCTGGAGTTCCTTTAAGCAGCGCTCTTAATCCCCTCTCCTCGCGCACCAGGAAACAAAGAGGGAAGAAAAAGTCTCTTGCCTCTTCGGCAGCTCCAGACTTTTTCCCGGACTCCCTCCCGGCTAGCTGTGGCGCACTAACCCCTGCCGGCTATGTTCACGCCGCCAACCCCAGTCCTCTCCCTGCGCTCCGACCGAAGCCCGAGCCTCAGCTCCCAGCTCCGCCCGCCCTGGCGGGTGAGCAGACAAGCCTCTCGGGCTGGTGAGTGCCGGTAGGCGCCGATCCTCTTTGCGGGAATCTCTCCGCTTTGCCCCCCGCACCTCTGTTGCTGTGCTCTCCTCCGCGGCTCCGAAGCTTTCCCCCTCCGCCACCCGCAGTCTCCACCCACGAAGGGGCTTCCTAGTGTGTGGAAACATTTCCTCCTTCACTGCTCCCTCCCACTGGTGTCGGTCCCATCCCTATTCTTTTGTCTCTGTTTTTTCTTTTGCCCTACCCAGGTACATGGGGAGTTTCTTGCCTTTTGGGAGGTCTGAGGTCTTCTGCCAGCGTTCAGTAGGTGTTCTGTAGGAGTTGTTCCACGTGTAGATGTATTTCTGGTGTATCTGTGGGGAGGAAGGTGATCTCCGAGTCTTACTCTTCTGCCATCTCGGGTCTGATTATTGTGTGGGCTGCTGCCCCTGTGTCTGCTGTTGAGCCCGAAGTCGCTGTAGGTCAGCAGGACCAGCTGTGTGGAAGAAGAAGGTCTAGCGGTGGAGTGTTACCTAGTGCCATCTAAGTGGGCATCAGATCAGTGACCTGAGTGCAAGCTTCCACACTGCCGGGCACCCTGAACTAACCTTCGGAGCTTCAAATATCTGACTGCTGGTTCACATCTGCCTCCCACAACATGTCTCTAGTGGCCAGTGCTAACCTGGAACCACGCGGGGAAGGGAATGTGGTTGCAGCTTAGCTAAGTTGATGTGGGACAAAGCCACTACAGGAAGTATGAGGGAGGGGGTACTGAAGTGGAAAGAGCTGCTGTTTTGAACTAACTGAACCTTAAGCATTTTACTTTTGCAAGTATCAACATATGGCCGTGTAAAAACATTGTTAGGATCTTTCCTTAAGCTTTATTAGCTTCACAATAAACCCATCCTGTTACATGTTTGTAAGTACGTGGTCCTAAGTGCTCTGGAGAAAAGTGAAGCAGAGGAGGCAGGTAGGGAGTAGGAGTGAGTGGGCAGGAGCTTTGGGTTTGCTCAGAGAAGGTCTCGCTGACCAGGTTGAGCAGAAGTCTGCAGGAGGGGGGACTTCCCTGGTGGTCCAGTGGTTAGGACTCTGAGCTTTCACTGCAGAAAAGGGACAATTGGATCTCCCTATCAGGGGCTGGACCAGTGCTTTCATCCCTCTGAGAGTGTCTCCTTAACATTTTGTGCCCTAAGTGCCTCGCTCACCTCATCTTAGTCCCAACCCTGCACGTCCCCCAAAATGACATTACAAGGGGAAAATTAGTAACTTGACAGTGGAGGAAACGGGCAGACACCAAGTGATCAAAGTTAACCTCACCAGTGATGGAACAAGCTGACTTCATGAGCCTCCTTATGTGGTACCCTGAGGGGGACACAGGATCTCTTACTTGGTGTCCCCACCTAAAACCACGAAACTCAGAGAGTTCCCTGGTTGCCTGGTGGTTAGTATCCTGGACTTTCACTACCATGGCCTGGGTTCAACCCCTGGTTGGGGAGCTGAGATCCTGCAAGCCTCACAGCGTGGCCAAAAACAAAAACATGGAACTCAATTTAATCATGAGAAAACGGGACACAAACCCAGACTGAAGGATCTTCCATAACACAAGTGGCCTGTATTCTTCACAGCTGTCAATGTCAAGAAAAGCAAAGAAGGCCATGGAACTATTTCAGATGAAAGGAGACAGGAGAGACATGACAACTAAAGACCATGTGTAATACTCTTGGATTGGGTCTTGGACCGGAAAAGAGTGCTAGAAAGGACATTATTGAGACAGTGGGAAAAATGTGATTATGAACTGTAGATTGGATAATAGTATTATATGGACATTAAATTCCCTGATTCTTGTGATCGATCTGTGGTTTTGTAAGAGAATGTTTTCATTCTCTGGAAATACACTCTGAAGTATTTAGTGGGTGAAGGAACATGATAAATTTACTCTTATAAGCATAAAAGCTATCCATCGATATCTATCTATTATCTATCTATCTATTCATCAAATGATAAAGCAAATGTGGTAAAATGTTAACAGTTGATGAAATGGCATGAAGGGGATATATGGCATGTCTTTGTACTGTTTTTGCAACTTTTAGGTAAGATTGAAATTATTTCACAATAAAAGCTTTTTTTTTCATCTTAGGGTTCACTTTAATGAAGTGAATAGTGTTGCACATTCTATGGGTTTGGACAAAAGTATAATGACATATATCCATCATTATAATGTCATACAAAGCATTTTCACTACTCATAAAAACTTCTGTACTCTGTGTTTTCATCTCCC
Organism: Orcinus orca; assembly: GCF_937001465.1. Classification (NCBI taxonomy): domain Eukaryota; kingdom Metazoa; phylum Chordata; class Mammalia; order Artiodactyla; family Delphinidae; genus Orcinus; species Orcinus orca. Next base: position 14,272,369 of record NC_064580.1, read on the forward strand.
CTCTCCCCCCAAACTCCTGGCAACCATTGATCTTTTTATTGTCTCCATAGTTATGCTTTTCCAGAATGGCATATAGTTGGAATCTATTTTTCTTTTTTTTCCTTGAAGAGAGAGGTTCAAAGCCTTTATGTCTGTAAGACCACTCATGGCCCACCGGACAGGCTCTAGGTGGCAAACTCCGCCACTAAATACTGTAGCTTTTCTTCCAAAGTTGAGCCCTGTCCCACTGGTACAGGGGGACGTGTTGGGTATTTGTTCATAGGAAGGCCACAAGTTTTGTGCCCCTTGTCACAATGAACCCAGATTCCTGTTGGGTGTGCTGTAAACAGAGGAGCCATTTCTTCAGGCCCCCTGCTCTGAGCACACCCCAAAAACTTTTTTAAAAAGGCAGCTACAGCCATAGAAAGAATGAAATTTGCCCTTTGCAGCAACATGGATGTACATACAGATTATAATACTGAGTGAAGTAAGTCAAAATGAGAAAGACAATATTATATGAAGTAACTTATATGTGGAATCTAAAAAAATACTAATGAATCTATATACAAAACAGAAAACAGACCCATAGACATAAAAAACAAACTTATGGTTACCAAAGAGGAAAGGGGGAAGGGGAGGGATAAACTAGGAGTTTGGGATTAGCAGACACATACTACTATCTATAAAATAGATAAACAACAAGGTACTACTGTATAGCACAGGGAACTACATTCAGTATCCTGTAATAACCTATAATGTAAAATAATCTGAAAAAATATTTATGTATAACTGAATCACTTTGCTGTATACCTGAAACTAACACAATGTTGTAAATCAGCTATACTTCAATTTTTAAGAACGGCAGCTACAATTCTAGACTTCTAGATGGAGTCTAGAATGGAGATTGGGATCATTCTTTATAGAAGGCATCTCCTTTGCTTCCAAAATAAACATGAGGGTTATCAAATAGTCATCTTTCTGCAACAACAGGGGGGAGGATAAATCATTAACTTTTTCATGGCTTTGAACTTGCAGTTCCCATTTGCATCTTAAGTTCACTAGTTCTGTTAGACTGGGCAATTAATAAGGTACAAATAGTTATGAGTTCAAATGGCTAACCTGTTTATCTTTAATTGCTTGAATGGACAGAAATGCACAAGGAAAAATGATGTGACCTAAGAATAGCATGTTATTAAAAAGTGAAGTGCCTCGATATACAGACATGTACTTTATGGTTTTTTATAGCACTGCATAGAATTTGGCATAGGACTTTGGATACAGAAGTCATTTGGCAATTCTCAACCTCGGCTGCACAGTGGAATCATCTGGGGAATTATTTTAAAATGCTGATGCTTGGGTCTCTCCCTCCAAATTTGGATTTAATTGGACTGTGGTGCAGCCTGAGAGCTTTAAAAGCACCTCAGGTTATTCTAATGTGTGACCAAGGAGAAGAACTGATCTAGAGTCCTTCTCTGTTTTTAGATAATCATAGTAACATCTTAAGAGAAGCCACAGAGCCGAGGTGACTCAGCTTGGGAAGGTGGCAACCTAGGAAGGCAACATGATCAGTAGAAGTCATCTCACCCATAGAATTTTCCTTTCATGCCACTTAATATTTTTATATTGAATTATAGTTATTTATATTCATATTTTCTTCCTTGTTAGACTGCAGACTCGGGAAGCACAGGATTTTTTAAAAAACATGTTTATTGGAGTATAATTGCTTTACGATGGTGTGTTAGTTTCTGCTTTATAACAAAGTGAATCAGCTACACATATACATATATCCCCATATCTCTTCCCTCTTGCATCTCCCTCCCTCCCACCCTCCCTATCCCACCCTCTACTTGGTCACAAAGCACAGAGCTGATCTCCCTAAGCTATGCGGCTGCTTCCCACTAGCTATCTACATATTTTACATTTGGTAGTGTATATATGTCCATGCCACTCTCTCACTTTGTCCCAGGTTACCCTTCCCCCTCCCCGTGTCCTCAAGTCCATTCTCTAGTAGGTCTGCGTCTTTGTTCCCGTCTTGCCCCTAGGTTCTTCATGACCATTTTTTTTTTATATTCCATATATATGTGTTAGCATACGGTATTTGTTTTTCTCTTTCTGACTTACTTCACTCTGTATGACAGACTAGAGGTCCATCCACCTCACTACAAATAACACAATTTCGTTTCTTTTTATGGCTGGGTAATATTTTATTGTATATATGTACCACATCTTCTTTATCCATTCATCTGTCGATGGACACTTAGGTTGCTTCCATGACCTGGCTATTGTAAATAGAGCTGCAATGAACATTGTGGTACATGACTCTTTTTGAATTATGGTTTTCTCAGAGTATATGCCCAGTAGTGGGATTGCTAGGTCGTATGGTAGTTCTATTTCTAGTTTTTTAAGGAACCTCCGTACTGTTCTCCATAGTGGCTGTATCAATTTACATTGCCACCAACAGTGCAAGAGGGTTCCCTTTTCTCCACACCCTCTCTAGCATTTATTGTTTGTAGATTTTTTTGATGATGGCCATTCTGACTGGGGTGAGATGATATCTCATTATAGTTTTGATTTGCATTTCTCTAATGATTAATGACGTTGAGCATCCTTTCATGTGTTTGTTCACAATCTGTATATCTTCTTTGGAGAAATGTCTATTTAGGTCTTCTGCTCATTTTTGGATTGGGTTATTTGTTTTTTAGATATTGAGCTGAATGAGCTGCTTGTAAATTTTGGAGATTAATCCTTTGTCAGTGGTTTCATTTGCAAATATTTTCTCCCATTCTGAGGGTTGTCTTTTCATCTTGTTTATGGTTTCCTTGGCTGTGCAAAAGCTTTGAAGTTTCATTAGGTCCTATTTGTTTTTTTTGTTTTTATTTCCATTGCTCTAGGGGGTGGGTCAAAGAGGATCTTGCTGTGATTAATGTTATAGAGTGTTCTGCCTATGTTTTCCTCTAAGAGTTTGGTAGTGTCTGGCCTTACATTTAGGTCTTTAATCCATTTTGAGTTTATTTTTGTGGATGGTGTTAGGAAGTGTTCTAATTTCATTCTTTTACATGTAGCTGTCCAGTTTTCCCAGCACCACTTATCGAAGAGGCTGTCTTTTCTCCATTGTATATTCTTGCCTCCTTTATCAAAGACAAGGTGACCATATGTGCATGGGTTTATCTCTGGGCTTTCTATCCTGTTCCATTGATCTATGTTTCTGTTTTTGTGCCAGTACCATACTGTCTTGATTACTGTAGCTTTGTAGTATAGTCTGATGTCAGGGAGCCTGATTCCTCCAGCTCCGTTTTTCATTCTCAAGATTGCTTTGGCTATTCGGGGTCTTTTATGTTTCCATACAAATTGTGAAATTTTTTTGTTCTAGTTCTGTGAAAAATACCAGTGGTAGCTTGATAGGGATTGCATTGAATCTGTAGATTGGGTAGTAGAGTCATTTTCACAGTGTTGATTCTTCCAATCCAAGAACATGGTATATCTCTCCATTGATTTGTATCATCTTTAATTTCTTTCATCAGTGTCTTATAATTTTCTGCATACAGGTCTTTTGTCTCCTTAGGTAGGTTTATTCCTAGGTATTTTATTCTTTTTGTTGCAATGGTAAATGGGAATGTTTTCTTAATTTCACTTTCAGATTTTTCATCATTAGTGTATAGGAATGCCAGAGATTTCTGTGCATTAATTTTGTGTCCTGCTACTTTACCAAATTCATTGATTAGCTCTAGTAGTTTTCTGGTAGCATCTTTAGGATTCTCTATGTATAGTATCATGTCATCTGCAAGCAGTGACAGCTTTACTTCCCCTTTTCCGATTTGGATTCCTTTTGTTTCTTTTTTTTCTCTGATTGATGTGGCTAAAACTTCCAAAACTATGTTGAATAAGAGTGGTGAGAGTGGGCAACCTTGTCTTGTTCCTGATCTTAGTGGAAATGGTTTCAGTTTTTCACCATTGAGAATGATGTTGGCTGTGGGTTTGTCATGTATGGCCTTTATTATGTTGAGGTAAGTTTCCTCTTTGCCTACTTTCTAGAGGGTTTTTTTTTTTTGCAGTACACGGGCCTCTCACCACTGTGGCCCCTTCCACCGCAGAGCACAGGCTCTGGACGCGCAGGCTCAGCGGCCATGGCTCATGGGCCCAGCTGCTCCACGGCATGTGGGATCCTCCCAGACCGGGGCACAAACCCGTGTCCCCTGCATCGGCAGGCGGACCCCCAACCACTGCACCACCAGGGAAGCCCTCTGGAGGGTTTTTATCATAAATGGGTGTTGAGTATTGTTAAAACCTTTCTCTGCATCTATTGAGATGATCATATGGTTTTTCTCCTTCAATTTGTTAATACGGTGTATCACGTTGATTGTTTTGCGTATGTCGAAGAATCCTTGCATTCCTGGGATAAACCCAACTTGATCATGGTGTATGATCCTTTTTTTCTTCTGTATGGTCCTTTTAATGTGCTGTTGGATTCTGTTTGCTAGTATTTTGTTGAGGATTTTTGCATCTATGTTCATCAGTGATATTGGCCTGTAGTTTTCTTTCTTTGTGACATCTTTGTCTGGTTTTGGTATCAGGGTGATGGTGGCCTCATAGAATGAGTTTGGGAGTGTTCCTCCCTCTGCTATATTTTGGAAGAGTTTGAGAAGGATAGGTTTTACCTCTTCTCTAAATGTTTGATACAATTTGCCTGTGAAGCCATCTAGTCCTGGGCTTTTGTTTATTGGAAGATTTTTAATCATACTTTCAATTTCATTACTTGTGATTGGTCTGTTCATATTTTCTATTTCTTCCTGGTTCAGTCTTGGAAGGTCTACCTTTCTAAGAATTTGTCCATTTCTTCCAGGTTGTCCATTTTATTGGCATATAGTTGCTTGTAGTAATCTCTCATAATCCTTTGTATTTCTGCAGTGTCAGTTGTTACTTCTCCTTTTTCATTTCTAATTCTATTGATTTGAGTCTTCTCCCTTTTGTTCTTGATGAGTCTGGCTAATGGTTTATCTATTTTGTTTATCTTCTCAAAGAACCAGCTTTTAGTTTTATTGATCTTTGCTATCGTTTCCTTCATTTCTTTTTCATTTATTTCTGATCTGATCTTTATGATTTCTTTCCTTCTGCTAACTTTGGGGTTTTTTTGTTCTTCTTTCTCTAATTGTTTCAGGTGTAAGGTTAGGTTGTTTATTTGAGATGTTTCTTGTTTCTTAAGGTAGGATTGTATTGCTATAAACTTCCCTCTTAGAACTGCTTTTGCTGCATCCTGTAGGCTGGGGGTGGTCGTGTTTTCATTGTCATTTGTCTCTAGGTGTTTTTTGATTTCCTCTCTGATTTCTTCAGTGATCTCTTGGTTATTTAGTAGTGTATTGTTTAGCCTCCATGTGCTTGTATTTTTTACAGATTTTTTCCTCTAATTGATATCTAGTCTCATAGCGTTGTGGTCTGAAAAGATACTTGGTATGATTTCAATTTTCTTAAATTTACCGAGGCTTGATTTGTGACCCAAGTTGTGATCTATCCTGGAGAATGTTCCATGAGCACTTGAGATGAATGTGTATTCTGTTGTTTTTGGATGGAGTGTCCTATAAATATCAATTAAGTCCATCTTGTTTAATGTATTATTTAAAGCTTGTGTTTCCTTATTGATATTCATTTTGCATGATCTGTCATTGGTGAAAGTGTGGTGCTAAACTCCCCTACTATGATTGTGTTACTGTCTATTTCTCCTTTTATGGCTGTTAGTATTTGCCTTATGTATTGAGGTGCTCCTATGTTGGGTGCATAAATATTTACAATTGTTATATCTTCTTCTTGGATTGATCCCTTGATCATTATGTAGTGTCCTTCTTTGTCTCTTGTAATAGTCTTTGTTTTAAAGTCTATCTTGTTTGATATGAGAATTGCTACTCCAGCTTTCTTTTGATTTCTATTTGCATGGAATATCTTTTTCCATGTCCTCACTTTCAGTCTGTATGTGTCCCTAGGTCTGAAGTGGGTCTCTTGTAGACAGCATATACACGGGTCTTGTTTTTGTATCCATTCAACCAGTCTATGTCTTTTGTTTGGAGCATTTAATCCATTTAGATTTAAGGTAATTATCTATATGTGTATTCCTATTACCATTTTCTTAATTGTTTTGGGTATGTTATTGTAGGTCTTTTCCTTCTCTTGTGTTTCCTGCCTAGAGAAGTTCCTTTAACGTTTGTTGTAAAGCTGGTTTGGTGGTGCTGAATTCTCTTAGCTTTTGCTTGTCTGTAAAGGTTTTAATTTCTCTGTCAAATCTGAATGAGATCCTTGCTGGGTAGAGTAATCTTGGTTGTAGGTTTTTCCCTTTCATCACTTTAAATATGTCCTGCCACTCCCTTCTGGCTTGCAGAGTTTCTGCTGAAAGATCAGTTGTTAACCTTATGGGGATTTACTTGTATGTTATTTGTTGTTTTTCCGTTGCTGCTTTTAATATTTTTTCTTTGTGTTTAATTCTTTTTAAAAATTTATTTACTTATTTATTTATTTTTGGCTAATTTGGGTCTTCATTGCTGTGCGTGGGCTTTCTCTAGTTGTGAAGAGCGGGGGCTACTCTTTGTTGCGGTGCGTGGGCTTCTCGTTGCGGTGGCTTCTCTTGTTGTAGAGCACAGGCTGTAGATGCATGGCCTTCAATAGTTGTGGCACGTGGGCTCAGTAGTTATGCCACACGGGCTTAGTTGCTCCACGGCATTTCGGATCTTCCAGGACCAGGGCTCGAACCCATGTCCCCTGCGTTGGCAGGCGGATTCTTAACCACTGCACCACCAGGATAGTCCCCTGTATTTATTTTTTGAAATTTGCTTAATATGTGCCTTGGCATGTTTCTCCTTGGATTTATCCTGTATGGGACTCTCTGTGCTTCCTGGACTTGCTTAACTATTTCCTTTCCCATATTGGGTAGTTTTCAACTATAATCTCTTCAAATATTTTCTCAGTCCCTTTCTTTTTCTCTTCTTCTTCTGGAACCCCTATAATTCGAATGTTGGTGCATTTAATGTTGTCCCAGAGGTCTCTGAGACTGTCCTCAATTCTTTTCATTCTTTTTTCTTTATTCTGCTCTGCAGTAGTTATTTCCACTATTTTATCTTCCAGGTCACTTATCCGTTCTTCTGCCTCAGTTATTCTGCTATTGATCACTTCTAGAGAATTTTTAATTTTATTTATTGTGTTGTTCATCATTCTTTGTTTGCTCTTTAATTCTTCTGGGTCCTTGTTAAACATTTCTTGTATTTTCTCCATTCTATTTCCAAGATTTTGGATCATCTTTACTATCATTATTCTGAATTCTTTTTCAGGTAGACTACCTATTTCCTCTTCATTTGTTAGGTCTGGTGGGTTTTTACCTTGCTCCTTCATCTGTTGTGTGTTTCTGTGTCTTCTCATTTTGCTTAACTTCCTGTGTTTAGCGTGTCCTTTTTGCAGGCTGCATGTTCGTAGTTCCCGTTGTTTTTGGTGTCTGACCCAAGTGGCTAAGGTTGGTTCAGTGGGTTGTGTAGGCTTCCTGGTGGAGGGGCCTAGTGCCTGTGTTCTGGTGGATGAGGCTGGATCTTGTCTTTCTAGTGGGCAGGTCCATGTCTGGTGGTGTGTTTTGAGGTGTCTGTGACCTTATTTTGATTTTAGGCAGCCACTCTGCTAATGGGTGGAGTTGTGTTCCTGTCTTGCTAGTTGTTTGGCATAGGGTGTCCAGCACTGTAGCTTGCTGGTCGTTGAGTGGAGCTGGGTCTTGGCATTGAGACGGAGATCTCTGGGAGATTTTTGGTGTTTGATATTACATGGAACGGGAAGGTCTCTGGTGGACCAATGTCCTGAACTTAGCTCTCCCGCCTCAGAGGCACAGCACTGACGCCTGGCTGGAGCACCAAGTGCCTGTTATCCACACGGCTCAGAATAAAAGTGAGAAGGAAAGAAAGAAAGAAAGAACGAAAAAGATAAAATGAAATGAAATGAAATAAAATAAAAGTTATTTAAAAAATAAAAAATATTAAAACAAATTTTAAAAATAAAAAAAAGAAAGAAAGAAGAGAGCAACCAAACCAAAAAACAAATCCACCAATGATAACAAGTGCTAAAAACTATACTAAAAAAAAGAAAAAAACAAAACAAAACGGACAGACAGAACCCTAGGACAAATGGTAAAAGCAACGCTATACAGACAAAATCACACACAGAAGCATACACATACACACTCACGAAAAGAGAATAAGGGGAAAAAAATATATATCGTTGCTCCCAAAGTCCACCTCCTCAATTTGGGATCATTCGTTGTCTATTCAGGTTTTACAGAGATGCAGGGTACATCACGTTGATTGTGGAGATTTAATCTGCTGCTCCTGAGGCTTCTGGGAGAGATTTCCCTTCTCGTCTTTGTTCACACAGCTCCTGGGGTTCAGCTTTGAATGTGGCCCCGCCTCTGCATGTAGGTCACCTGAGAGCGTCTGTTCTTCGCTCAGACAGGACGGGGTTAAAGGAGCTGCTGATTCGGGGGCTCTGGCTCACTCAGGCTGGGGATAGGGAGGGGCACGGATGCGGGGCAAGCCTGCGGCGGCAGAGGCTGGCATGACGTTGCACCAGCCTGAGGCACGCCGTGCGTTCTCCCGGGTAAGTTGTCCCTGGATCCCGGGACCCTGGCAGTGGCGGGCTGCACAGGCTCCCAGGAGGGGACGTGTGGAGATTGACCTGTGCTCGCACACAGGCTTCTTGGTGGCGGCAGCAGCAGCCTTAGTGTCTCATGCCCGTCTCTGGGGTCCACGCTGTTAGCCGCTGCTGGTGCCCGTCTCTGGAGCTCCTTTAAGCAGCGCTCTGAATCCCCTCTCCTCGCGCACCGGGAAACAAAGAGGGAAGAAGAAGTCTGTTGCCCCTTCGGCAGGTTCAGACTTCTCCCGGACTCACTCCCGGCTAGCCGTGGCGCACTAACCCCTCAGGCTGTGTTCACGCCGCCAGTCCTCTCCCTGGGATCCGACTGAAGCCGGAGCCTCAGCTCCCAGCCCTGCCCCGGTGGGCGAGCAGACAAGCCTCTCGGGCTCCGGCATTCTGTGCGGGAATCTCTCTGCTGTGCCCTCTGCACCCCTGTGGCTGCGCTCTCCTCTGTGGCTCCAAAGCTTCCCCCCCTCCACCACCCACCATCTCCGCCCGCGAAGGGGCTTCCTAGTGTGTGGAAACCTTTCCTCCTTCACAGCTCCCTCCCACTGGTGCAGGTCCCGTCCCTATTCTTTTGTCTCTGTTTTTTCTTTTTTCTTTTGCCTTGCCCAGGTACGTGGGGAGTTTCTTGCCTTTTGGGAGGTCTGAGGTCTTCTTCCAGCATTCAGTAGGGGTTCTGTAGGGGTTGTTCCACGTGTAGATGTATCTCTGATGTATTTGTGGGGAGGAAGGTGATCTCCACGTCTTACTCTTCTGCCATCTTGAAGCCTTTGAAACACAGGATTGATAATGACTGTGCAGGATAATGACTGTGTACAGTTGTCAAGTTAAGTTAATAGGACTACTGCACTGAGCTCTTGGAAGGCCAGAGACTGGCCTTTAGACCTTTCCCTATTGCTCACTAGCAATGGCAGTGTTCACATTTTTGCTGAAGAAATGCTGAAATATTTGGAATCTAGTACATTCTCATCCCGTAAAACTATCAATATATGCATAGAAATAAGGCCAGAAGGAAACAAACCAAAATGTCAACAGAGGTTCATGTGGTTATGAATGACTTTAATATATGCATATACGCATATGCATGCAAATAATTAGGGATGACTTTTTTCTGTATTTTACATCAATATGTATCAATTTGAAAATATTAAGAATAGAGGGACTTCCCTGGCCGTCCAGTGGTTAAGACTCTACACTTCCACTGCAGGGGGTGCCGGTTCGATCCCTGGTTGGGGAACTAAGATCCCACATGCCACGTGGTATGGCCAAAACAAAAAAAAATTAAGAATAGAAACTAAATACATCAAATATTCATCAATCAATAAGCTCATCACAATTACTTGAAAGAAAAAGCAACAGAAAATTTCATTGTTCATCTTTGGTGAACGTTAGAAAATCAAATGATTATTTTTAAGGCTGGTAAATAAAGGGAAAGAACCAATCATTTATCCAGCTTTCTTCAGTGAACTGTATCTCAGAATACTGTATTTTGTCTCTTCATTCACCAGTTAGTGGACATTTGGGTTGTTTCCACATTGGGCCTATTATGAATAATGCTGCTATGAACATTTGAATACAAGTCTGGGTATAGACGTGTTTTTTTTGTTTTTTTGTTTGTTTTAGTTTTTGGCGGTCCACGGGCCTCTCACTGTTGTGGCCTCTCCCGTTGCGGAGCACAGGCTCCGGATGCGCAGGCTCAGCGGCCATGGCTCACAGGCCCAGGCCTCCGCAGCATGTGGGATCTTCCCGGACCGGGGCACGAACCCATGTCCCCTGCATCGTCAGGCAGACTCTCAACCACTGTGCCACCAGGGAAGCCCGGTATAGACGTGTTTTAATTCTTTCAGGTACACACCAAGGAGTGGAATTGCTGGGTCATATGGTAAATTTATGTTTAACTTTAAATAAACTGCCAAACTATTTTCCAAAGTGGCTGCACCATTTTACATCCTCACCAGCAATCTATGAGGCAACGAGCTTCTCCATGTTCTCACCAACATTTGTCGTTATCTATCTTTCTTTTCGCTTTTTTTAAAAGTATTTATTTATTCATTTATCCTGGCTGCCCCGGGTCTCAGCTGCGGCACATGGGATCCTTCTTGTGGCATGCAGGATCTTTAGTTGCAGCATGCGAACTCTTAGTCACGGCATGCATGCAGGATCCAGTTCCCTGACCAGGGATCAAATCCAGGCCCCCTGCATTGGGAGCATGGAGTCCCACCCACTGGACCAGTAGGGAAGTCCCTCTATCTTTCTTTTTTTTTTAAATTAATTAATTAATTAATTTTTATTTTTGGCTGTGTTGGGTCTTCGTTTCTGTGCGAGGGCTTTCTCTAGTTGCGGCGAGCGGGGGCCACTCTTCATTGCGGTGCATGGGCCACTCACTATCGCGGCCTCTCTTGTTGCAGAGCACAGGCTCCAGACGCGCAGGCTCAGTAGATGTGGCTCACGGGCCCAGTTGCTCCGCGGCATGTGGGATCTTCCCAGACCAGGGCTCGAACCTGTGTCTCCTGCATTGGCAGGCAGATTCTCAACCACTGCGCCACCATGGAAGCCCTATCTTTCTGATTATAGCTATTCTGAGGGGTATGAAGTGGCATGTCCTTGTGGTTTTAATTTGTGTTTCCCTAATGATGTTGAGCATCTTTTCATGTGTTTATTGGCCATTCATTTATCTCCTTTGATGAGGTGTCTATTCACATCTTCTGCCCATTTTTAAATTGGGTTATCTGACTTCTTATTGAGCTGTAAGAGTTATTTATGTATTCTAGATACAAATTCCTTATCTGATATCTGATTTGCAAACGTCTTCTCCCAGTCTTGTGGTCTGTTCCTGACTTCGTCTTGGATGTATAGGCAGTGCTCCATGAGAATATAGTATTAAATGAATGATTTAGCTAATTAGGCCTGCTCCACCATGCTGATCCATTCCATGGCCACAGGCTATGCCTCTAACAGTTTTGTTTCTGAGTTTACTAAAATTTTATTTAGGATTTAGTATCTGTATTCATAAGTGACATTGGCTGGTAATTTTCATCTTTCAGGCCTGTATCAACCAGGGGCAGTTAGGAGACAAAAATCACACCAGTTATTGAAACAGAAGACAGATATTGCATGGGATCTAAAGTAGTCAAATACGTAGAAGCAGAGAGTAGAATGGTGGTTGCCAGGAATTAGGGGGAAGGGGAAACGGGGAGGTTTTGGTCAAGGGGTACAAAGTTTCAGTTATGCAAAATAAATAAATTCTGGAGGGAAAAAAAGGTCACCTGGGAGAGGGCTCTCCCTATGTATGGAATCCAAATTGAGTTGCATTATATCAGTTGGGCAAAAGAAAGTTTTTATATAAAAAAATTCTTGAAAAATTGCAATTATCCCTTTAGCTTTAAGCCAACCTAGGAAGATCACTGTTAAAGGGACATCCTATAACTTTGTATTCACTACTAAAATAAAAGGTTATAAGAGGTTACGATTTTTAAAAAGAATGTAATATAAAGAATTGTTAACTATGAAAGGATAAAAAGAGAACTCTGAGGTGTCATGGCTGAGTGAACAAAATGAAGAGGTTGGAATTACTGAAACTGAGAAACTTAGAGAAGGGGACTGGGACCCAGGCCTCAGGGGAGAGGGGCGTCGCCAACTGTGGCTGCTCTTTTGGGAATTGAGGTGCAGCGACAATGAAGCTGGTTCTGCAAATATTGGAAAAGCAGCAAACTGGATTCAGATGCTGCTGTGGGAAGGAGCTGCTGCTACCAAGGTGTAGGAAGCAGATAGGGAGAGCAAGTCTCCTCCTTGTTCATGTACAGTCTCTTTAGCTCCCCCTATTGGTAGAGAAGTGGTTTGCAGCATTCCAAGCCCCTGGCATCATCAGCCACGATATGTATAGGACACACAGGTTTGGAGCTGGGGAAAAATACTCTGTGACACAAGGTCATAGAATAATAAGGTAATCTTTTTGTATATTTACCATAAATTATTGCAATTTACATCATCCTAACTCTTACCGTTATTAGCTGTGTAGTTTGGATGACTTTTTTTTTTTTTTTTTTTTTTTGCCTGTGTTGGTTTTTTATTGCTGCGCGCAGGCTTTCTCTGGTTGTGGCAAGCGGGGGCTACTCTTCGTTGTGGTGCGCGGTCTTCTCATTGCAGTGGCTTCTCTTGTTGCGGAGCACGGGCTCTAGGTGTGTGGGCTTCAGTAGTTGTGGCTCGCAGGCTCTAAAGCGCTGGCTCACTAGTTGTGGCGCACGGGCTTCGTTGCTCCGCGGCATGTGGAATCTTCCCGGACCAGGGATCGAACCCATGTCTCCTGCATTGGCAGGCAGATTCTTAACCACTGTGCCACTAGGGAAGCCCTGGATGAGGTTTTTAAACTTTCCATTCCTTTTGTTTACTCATCGATAAGAGAGCAATAATCCTGTACCTACCTCATAATGTTGTTAGTTGCAAGTTTCAAATAAATTCTCTAAGAATCACAGCTGTTCTGGGTGCTTTCATTTTTGGAAAGCCTTATACAAATTTCCCTCTGTTATTAGATCACAGTTTGTTGTTGTGTCAATTTAAGGCACATTTATTTTCATCAAGAACCATCTTGTGTTTACCTAATCCAGAGTCAAGAAGACTAAGCCCATCTCCAACTTAACATGTCCAGAACTGAACTTTTTTTTTTTTTTTTTTTTTTTTTGCGGTATGCGGGCCTCTCACTGTTGCGGCCTCTCCCGTTGTGGAGCACAGGCGCCGGACGCGCAGGCTCAGCGGCCATGGCTCACGGGCCCAGCCGCTCCGCGGCATGTGGGATCTTCCCGGACCGGGGCACGAACCCGTGTCCCCTGCATCAGCAGGCGGACTCTCAACCACTGCGCCACCAGGGAAGCCCCAGAACTGAACTTTTAATCCCTCTGTACAACTTTACCTCATGCCCTGCTCAGTTGTCCTTATCTCATTCAAAGTCAATACCGACCAACTGTTCAACCAGAAATCTTGGAGCCATTCTTGATTGTACTTTCTTCATCTACTCCATCAGCAATTTCTTTTAAAAAATGTTTTCAAATGAGTAAATACTTTGTGAGTCATCAGTCATCCAATTATGTGCCTGACTATAACTTTTTTTTCTGTTTCAGATGAATTAAAATGATGTGTTTTTCCAAATCTGGTGGCACTTATACATACAAAGGTTCAAATGTTTTTTAAAATATCATATTTTATCTAAGTACCTTCAGAATAATTTATTTAAATTTAAATCGCAAATATAACTTTTCTTTCTAGAATATTCTTTTTCAAATAAATTTATTTATTTTATTTTTGGTTGAGTTTGGTCTTCATTGCTGTGCACAGGCTTTCTCTGATTGCGGCGAGCAGGGGCTACTCTTCGTTGCGGTGCGCAGGCTTCTCATTGCATTGGCTTCTCTTGTTGGAAGCATCGCTCTGGGCACGCAGGCTTCAGTAGTTGTGGCACACGGGCTCAGTAGTTGTGGCTCGCGGACTCTAGAGCACAGACTCAGTAGTTGTGGTGCACGGGCTTAGTTGCTCCGCAGCATGTGGGATCTTCCCAGACCAGGGCTCGAACCCGTGTCCCCTGCATTGGCAGGCAGATTCTTAACCACTGTGCCACCAGGGAAGCCCTATAATACTCTTTACATATGTTTTTTGCCATTTTGGTCTAAGGATATTTAATTTTTTATTATTAACAAAACAAATGAATCTATTGCTATTTGATAAAAGTAGATTTTTTAAAGCAATTTCCTTTGATTCTTTCTCTACAATGTATCTTAATTTTTTTTTTTTTTTGCGGTACGCGGGCCTCTCACTGCTGTGGCCTCTCCCACTGCGGAGCACAGGCTCCGGACGCGCAGGCCCAGCGGCCATGGCTCACGGGCCCAGCCGCTCCGTGGCATGTGGGATCTTCCCAGACCGGGGCACAAACCCATGTCCCCTGAATCGGCAGGCGGACTCTCAACCATTGCGCCACCAGGGAAGCCCTACGGTGTATCTTTAGATCCATCTTTCACGGCCACCAGCCCAGTCTCAGCCACCATTATCTCTCACCTGACCCGAGCCACAGCCTCCTACTTGGTCTTCCACTGTCACCCTTAACCATTCCAATCTATTTCCCACAAACTATTAAGAAATATTTGATTATTTCTCTTCCCTACTTAACTCTTCAATATCTTCCCATTGTACCTGGAATAAAATCCAGACTCCTTACCTTAGTCTCTAAGGCCTTATCGAACTGGACTCCTGATAATCGCTCAAGCACATTTCACGCTCACTGTGCACTGAGAACATTCTGGTCTTCCTTCAGTCTATTGAACTTGCCAATTCTTTGTTCCGCCTCAGAGCCTTTGAACTCATTGTTCCCTTTCTGTCTCTTCATGCCCGAGCCCCACCCTGCCTTTGGTTTCAACTTAAATGTCATTTTCCCAGGGAGACTTTTGCCAACCACCCAATCTAAGTCGGCCCCCTCCCTACTATTCTCTATTCTAACACCCTGTCTTCTTCCTAGTGCTTATCACGCTGTGTGAACTTTCTCTGTATTTGTTTATTGACTTGGTTTGCCAGTATCCCTCCTTAGAATGTAAGCTCCAAAATACTGGGACCATATGTGTCTGGTTCACCATCCTGTCCCTGGGAAATACCGTGGCACCTGTTCCATAGCAGATACTCAAGATGGGATGAAAACGGAAATGCAGCTTTTTTCCCCTCCATCTGGCAGACTGGGAATTGAGCAAAGAGAGGGAGGGAGACTGTCTAAGGTGGCTGAGACAACGTCAGGATGCCTTGCCCATCCAGGCATGGGCAAGGCCCAGGGCCTACAGGTGGGGAACAGGTCAGCTTGGGCTCATGTACTTTTAGTTCTTTTTTCCCTTGTGTGCTTGGGGGTGGGTTGAGGGTGCTGGACTAATGGGTTGTGAGAGGAGGTTGACCAGAATTATCTACAGGTTCCCTTGTCTGCCAGATGAATCAAAGGAGCATGAAGATTGCTAAAATATTTGGGAGACATGTGGAACGTGGACTGTGGAGGAGCGTGGGTGGGGTTGCGGGACTGTGGTCGTCCCGCTAAGTGGCACAGTGGTTTGGACTGGGGTGGCAGTGGTAGAGATATGAGAAGAGGTTGTATTTGAGATTTACAAGAAAGCTCTTGTAATGACGTACTACCCTTCTTGCTACTTCATTTGATTTTTCTTCTATGAACTAAGGAACCCCATCCACACTGCCCTGATATTCTATTTCCATTCTCTGATGTTTGCATATCCATGGGGCTCTAGAGCAAGTTTCTTAAAATCCCTGAGTCTTGGGATACTCATCTGTAAATTGGAACAATATTATGTGAATTCCCTGTTAATGGTGACGAAGATTCTTTGCTTGACCAAACTTTCGTCAGGCTCCTGAACCTTCTCCTAGGCCCATCTGTGCTCTTCCTGGAAAATCCAGCTTTAGCAGAAACCCTGCTTTGTTAGTTTAACTAGAACCCCTCATCCTCTGTATCTGGTCCCCCTTGATAAGTGATCGGTTCCGCATCCCCCACCATCCCTCAGGTAATGTCTGATTATGCAGGCTTGTCTTCAGCAAAGAATCCTGTTAGGTGGGTTTAGCTAGAATTTCCCTTAACCCTGCTGTTTCCTCTTAGTCATTTTCTATCTACTGGCCCCTAGACTGCTCCTTGGCTATAGATTCCCAGTTGCCCATGCTGTATTCAGAATTAACCCCATTCTATACTGAGGTCTCTTTCCTCTATTGCAGTAGTCTATTTCTTTAATATAAATTTTATTTATTTATTTATTTATGGCTGTGTTGGGTCTTCATTGTTGCGCGCAGGCTTTCTCTAGTTGTGGCGAGCGGGGTTTACTCTTCATTGTGGTGACTTCTCTTGTTGCAGAGCATGGGCTCTAGGCTCGCGGGCTTCAGTAGTTGTGGCACATGGGCTCAGTAGTTGTGGCACATGGGCTCAGTAGTTGTGGCTCACGGGCTCAGTAGTTGTGGCTCACAGGCTCTAGAGCACAGGCTCAGTAGTTGTGGTGCATGGGCTTAGTTGCTCCGCGGCATGTGGGATATTCCTGGACCAGGACTTGAACCCGTGTCCTCTTCATTGGCAGGCGGATTCTTAACCACTGCACCACCAGGGAAGTCCCCACTTACAGATTTCTAATTTTGCACCCACAAAACTTTAGTATTCATTTGTTAACTTGCCTATTTCTCTTTTTGTAGACTCTTAAGATACCCTAATATAGAGACTATATCTTTCCTTTCTTTTCTTATTGTTTTTTTTTTCTATTAAAGTACTGTTGATTTACAATGTCGTGTTAGTTTCAGGTGTACAGCACAGTGGTTAGTTATATATATATATATATATATATATATATATACACACATATATATTCTTTTTCAGATTCTTTTCCCTTATAGGTTATTACAAAATACTGAGTAGAGTTCCTGTGCTATACAGTAGGTCCTTGTTGGTTATCTATTTTATAGAGACTACGTCTTTCTTGTATTTATATCTCTAGAGTCTCTTAGCCAGCAATTATTGGATGGTGAATGTTTGGATAAGTTTTTTTAATGTACATTTTTAGAAAACATACAAGTAGATGAAAAGGTGCTCAACATCATTAATCATCTGGGAAATGCAAAGCAAAACCACTATGAGGTGTCACCTCACACCTGTTAGCATGGCTATCATCAAAAAGACAAGAGATAACAAATGCTGGTGAGGAGGAACTTCCCTTATGGCGCAGTGGTTAAGAATCCACCTGCCAATGCAGGGGACCCGGGTTCCAGCCCTGGTCCGGGAGGATCCCACATGCCGCGGAACAACTAACCCCGTGTGCCACAACTACTAAACCTGCACGCTAGAGCTTGTGAGCCACATGTACTGAGCCCGCATGCCACAGCTACTGAAGCCAACACGCCTAGTGCCTGTGCTCCGCAACAACAGAAGCCACTGCGATGAGAAGCCCGTACACTGCAATGAAGAGCAGCCTCCACTTGCCGCAACTAGAGAAAGCCCGCGCGCAGCAACAAAGACCCAATGCAGCCAAAAATTAATTAATTAATTAATTTAAAAAAATGCTGGTGAGGACATGGAGAAAAACGAACTCTTGTACACTGTTGGTGGGAATGGAAATTAGTGCAGCTGCTATGGAAAACAGTATAGAGGAGGTTCCTCAAGAAATTAAAAATAGCACTACCATGTGATCTAGCAATTCCACTCCTGAGTATGTATCCAAAGAAAATGAAAACAGGTTATCAAAGAGATGTCTGCATTCCCATGTTCATTGCAGCATCATTCACAATAGTCAAGATGGAAACAACCTAAATTTCTGTGAATGAATGAATGAATGAATAAAGAAGACGTGGTATATATACATAATGGAATAGTATTAAGCCATGAGAAAGAAGAAATTCTGCCATTTGTGACAACATGGATGGATCTTGAGAGCGTTATGCTAATGAAATAAGTGAGACAGAGAAATACAAATACTGCATGGTAGCACATATGTGCAATCTAAAAAGAAGTTCAAACTCATAGCAACAGAGACTAGAAAAGCAGTTGCCAGGGACTAGAGGGTGAGGGAAATAGAGTTTGGTAAAAGGGTACAAAAAGAACAAAATGTACATCTTAAAATCACTCATAAAATCGGGCATTTTTTTCATGTATATAATTTACTACTTGCACATTTTTCTCATGTGATAATTTAATTACTAGTAAAAGTAAGCATTTTTCATATATGTATTTGCATTTTTTTCTCATGGGATAAAAGTTTATTTCAGTGAGTTATACACAATCATAGAATTGTGTGTATTGAGACTAACTCAGGATTCCCTGGTGGCTCAGTGGTTAAGAATCTGCCTGCCAATGCAGGGGACACGGGTTCGAGCCCTGGTCCGGGAAGATCCCACATGCCGTGGAGCAACTGAGCCCATACGCCACGGCTGCTGAGGCCCGCATGCCTGGAGTCCGTGCTCTGCAGCAGTAGAAGCCACCGCAGTGAGGGGCGCCTGCTCGCTGCAGCTAGGGAGGGCCCGTGCACAGCAACGAAGACCCAATGCAGCCACAGTAAATAAATAAAATAAATAAATTTATAAAAAAATAAAGAGAGACTAACTCAAACATGTTTTCAAATTGTATATATTTCATTTTATTTACTTCATAAAATAACAAACCTGAAATTCTGAAAACTTCATAGCAAACTTTGTGGGGAAAAACCTGCTATTACTTATACTGAAAGCAAAAGTATATAGCTTTGTAGCCCTAACAGAGACAAAACTCAGCTTGATGTGACATATTAAATGTAAAAATAATTAGGTGGAAAACTTAAAACTTTGTCAACTTCCTTTAGAGTGGGTACCCACTAAGAGTTATAACACTTAAATTCGGAAAATCAGTCATCTCGAAAGATTTTAACAGCTTAAATATTTTTCATACTTGTGTTCCTGAAAGAATGGAAATGAAAAGCCCAGGAAACAGTGATATTATTACTGGTTATAATTTCTATTTTTAACACTCTAACTTGCTTAGTTCTCATTTCTTTTTGCATTTCAGCTTGTGGTTGGCTTTGCAAGGGTGACATTTTCTTTGGTGACAGTCTTTAAAACAAACTAGAATTTGGTCACTAACTTCCTTATCCCATAGAACACTGAAGAACATTTTTAAAAAGTCTTTTAAATTGAACTAAGGAGATAAAGCAATACGTTGTTTTGGTAGGAGGTTGTGTTTTATTTTGTTATGTTGTTTCTTTGTTTATTTTTAACTTCTAGAACTACCTTAATGTTTTCCAGGATCCCCCCCAGCACCCCCCCTCCACGCACACACGTGATGGTGACTTTTTTTGTTTTTGGCCACGTGGCTTGCAGGATCCCAGTTCCCTGCCTAGGGATTGAACCCGGGCCACAGCAGTGAAAGCGCCAAATCCTAACCACTAGACCACCAGGGAACTCCCAAAGGTGGCTTTTATTTATTTATTATTATTATTATTTTTTTTGCGGTACGTGGGCCTCTCACTGCTGTGGCCTCTCCCGTTGCGGAGCACAGGCTCCGGACGCGCAGGCTCAGCGGCCGTGGCTCACGGGCCCAGCCGCTCCGCAGCATGTGGGATCTTCCTGGACCGGGGCACGAACCCGTGTCCCCTGCATCGTCAGGCGGACTCTCAACCACTGCGCCACCAGGGAAGCCCAAAGGTGGCTTTTTTAACATCCTTTTGTAACCGAGCAATTTATTGACACATTAATTAATTAATTAAAATTTAATTTTTATTTTATATTGAAGTATAGTTGATTTACAATGTTGTATTAGTTTCAGGTGTACAGCTAAGTGATTCAGTTATATATACACATATATCTGTTCTTTTTCAGACTCTTTTCCCATATAGGTTATTATAGAATATTGAGTACAGTTCCCTGTGCTATCAGTGGGTCCTTATTGATTATCTATATTATATATAGTAGGGTGTATATGTTAATCCCAAACTCCCAATTTATCCCCCCTCCACGTTTCCCCTTTAGCAACCGTAAGTTTGTTTTCGAAGTCTGTGAGTCTGTTTCTGTTTTGTAAATAAGTTCATTTGTATCATTTTTTTTTTAGATTCCACATATAAGTGATATCATATGATATTTGTCTTTCTCTGACTGACTTACTTCACTTAGTATGATAATCGCTAGGTCCATCCGTGTTGCTGCAAATGGCATTATTTCATTGTTTTTTATCCATTCATCTGTTGATGGACATTTAGGCTGCTTCCATGTCTTGGTTATTGTAAATAGTGTTGCAATGAACTTTGGGGTGCATGTATCTTTTCGAATTATGGTTTTCTCCGGATATAGCCCAGGAATAGGATTGCTGGATCATATGGTAGTTGACACATTAATTTATGTACTGCTTTGTATCTTATCTGATTTTTATGTTGTGGACTTATTAGAAAGATAACCTGAACTGTTAAGACAACATTCTTCTTGCTTCTATTAAATCCAGCCAGGTTCTGTGTTCTGAGTTCCAGTCTCTAGGCCCTAAAGAGAGGTGTGGGCTTCTGTGTTTCATTCATTCAGAACCTTTTGCTCTACTCCAGACCTACTCGGTCAGAATCTGCACTTTAAAAAGATCTCCAGATAATTCCTATGCACATGAAGGTTTGAGAAGCATTGGTCTAGGTGACTCAGTATAATATGACAAAAGTACTCAAGATAAAGCAAGTTGCTTTTGTGAAACAGGAACACATTGGCATCAGTACTCATAAGCACAGAAAATGACAAGCCCAAATGTAAGAGTGGCAGGCAAAAATCAGAAATCTTTGAAAGGTTGTAACGCGAGCATAGTGCAATAGATAGATAGGAAGAAAAGAGATTATTTTGGGGGTCAGGTTTAAGTGGAATGAGACATGACTGATGACCGTTGTACCACACCCTACCATCACATTTATGATTACAGTCAGTAATATTAAGTTCCTTACAGCACATAAAAGTACCAGTTAATGAGCCTTCATTGGCAAAGATGGAATAATCAAGCATTCAAACTGATTAAGCCTTAAGATGAATATGGCATTGCTAGTGATGTCTAACATTAGATAAGTTAGATAAATTGGTGTAAACCTACCTCAGAAATCTAAAATTTCCTCTCTGTAAGATTTTGATCTTTATTGAAACACTTTGTAGTGGGTGAAAATAAAATTTTCTGTTAATTCTGTAATGAGAACCTACAGTTTATTTTATGCCAACCATTCTAAAGCCTTTTTAAGACTCACTGATTTTGTATATACATATATTGCCTCAACCTCATTCTGAGAGAATAGAAATACTGATGATTTACAATGTTCACCCAGCCAGAGTTATTTAAAAGCAATTAGATAGGTTTTTAAAAGCATAATTTATTTATAATAGGCCATGGCCTCCAGTTTTCGTGCTTGTGGTGGAACTGTTTATTTAGAGTACATACATAAACCCCAGAGTTGGTAATAAAATACTGGAGCCAGCATTTTACTTTGGGGAAGTCATACCGATTTATTATTTGAGCAAGGGTATTTGCTTTTTTTTTTTTTTTTGCGGTATGCGGGCCTCTCCCTGTTGTGACCTCTCCCGTGGCGGAGCATAGGCTCCGGACGAGCAGGCTCAGCGGCCATGGCTCACGGGCCCAGCCGCTCCGTGGCATGTGGGATCCTCCCGGACCGGGGCACGAACCCATGTCCCCTGCATCGGCAGGCGGACTCTCAACCACTGCGCCATCAGGGAAGCCCGGTGTTTGCTTTTTAGCAGTGAAATTGGACCAGTATAAAAAACTATATTGAAAAAAAATAAATAAAGAAAAAAGCTATACTGGTGGGCTTCCCCGGTGGTGCAGTGGTTAAGAATCCGCCTGCCAATTCAGGGGACACGGGTTTGAGCCCTGGTCCGGGAAGATCCCACATGCCGCAGAGCAACTAAGCCCGTGCGCCACAACTACTGAGCCTGTGCTCTAGAGCCCGTGAGCCACAACTACTGAAGCCCACGTGCCTACAGCCTGTGCTCCGCAACAAGAGAAGCCACCGCAAT
This sequence comes from Orcinus orca, assembly GCF_937001465.1. Lineage (NCBI taxonomy): Eukaryota > Metazoa > Chordata > Mammalia > Artiodactyla > Delphinidae > Orcinus > Orcinus orca. Next base: position 14,294,506 of record NC_064580.1, read on the forward strand.
GAGAAGCCCGCACACCGCAACAAAGTGTAGCCCCCACTTGCCACAACTAGAGAAAGCCCACGCACAGCAACAAAGACCCAATGCAGCCAAAAATAAGTAAATAAAATAAATAAATTTATTTTAAAAAAGCTATATTGGTGGGGCTTCCCTGGTGGCACAGTGGTTGAGAGTCTGCCTGCCGATGCAGGGGACACGGGTTCGTGCCCTGGTCCGGGCAGATCCCACATTCCGTGGAGCGGCTGGGCCCGTGAGCCATGGCCGCTGAGCCTGCGCGTCCGGAGCCTGTGCTCCGCAACGGGAAAAGCCACAGTGGTGAGAGGCCCGCGTACCGCAAAAATAAATAAATAAATAAAATAAAATAAAAAATATAAATAAATAAATAAATAAGCTATATTGGTTAAATCTACTGCTTGAATTGATCTGTTTCATCACAGAGCTCTTTCCGGTAGCGAACTGGATAACTGCTGCTTATTTAAGAAGGATAAAGCAGGCTGTAAAAAAGGCAGATCAAAGGCACTAAAAACAGACACTTCACAAAAGAAGACATAGGAATGTCCAATAAGCACATGAAAAGGTGCTTAACATCATTAGTCATCATGGAAATGGAATTAAAACCCAACTGAGATATCACTACAGTGTCTAAAATAAAAAAGACTGACAGCACCAACTGTTGGCAAGGATGTGGAGCAACTGAAATTTTCTTGAACTGCTGGTAGGAGTGTCAAATGGTATGACAACTTTGGAGAACTTTTTGTCAGTTCCTTATAAAGTTAAACATACATCTACTCTAGGACCCAAGAATCCCACTCTTAGGTATTTTCTCAAGACTGTTCAAAAAACTGTACAAAAATGTTCATAGCAAATTTATTTCTAGAGCCCCAAACTGGAAACAACTCAAATATCCATCAGCAGTAGAATGGATTATCAACTAACAGTATATTTATACAATGGAATACTACTGATTAATAAAAAGGAAATAAATAAATAGGACACTTGCAACAACATGGACAGATCTCAAAACCATGTTGAATGAGGGGCGCTCCCTGGCGGTCCAGTGGTTAGGACTCGGCACTTTCACTGCCGGGCCCGGGTTCAATTCCCTGATCGGGGAACTAAGATCCCTGAAGCTGCGCAGCGTGGCAAAAAAACAAAACAAAACAAAAAACAGTTGAATGAAAGAAGTTGTTCTATTGGATTCCATGTAAATAAAATTCTAGAACAAGCAAAACTAACTTAGGGTGATAAAAATTAGAAAGTGGTTGGAGGGGGATTGGGGATTGAAAGGGGATTGACTAAAAAGAGGCACAAGGAAACTTTCTGGGATGAAGGATATAGTCTATGTCTTCATTTGAGTGGTGGCTACATGGGTATGTAATTATCAAGACCCATTGAACTGTATACTTAAGATTGATATGTTTGGGAATTCCCTGGTGGTCCAGTGGTTAGGACACCATGTTTTCACTGCCAAGGGCCCAGGTTTGATCCCTGGTTGGGGAACTAAGATCCCACAAGCCATGGGGTGCAGCTAAAAAAAAAAAGATTGATATGTTTTATTTTATGTCAATTAAAGTTCATTATGCTTCAATTTAAAACATAAAAGCCCTTCTCACTCTCATCGCGTCCAAGAAAATGTCTGCGCAGACAACTTACAATGCAAAAGTTTCTCCTTCAGGCTAAATCCTTCTAGGTGGTACTTCACCAGCCCACACTGCACCTCTAACTTGGTCCCTCTATGTGGACTGATTACCTATCTGACCCTGATGATCCTGTGATTTAATTCCAATCTCACTTTGATATTTCAGTAAAGGCTGTCCTTCTTGCCTCAACTTTTATTTCCTGTCTTAGCTTTTCCTTGATCCTTTGACTCTAAGCACTTGTTGGTAAGGCATAATATATGTGAAAAAAAAATTGGTGTCTCTTTTGAGTCTTATGTCTTCTCTAATTGTTTTTTTAAGACAGCACAATGGTGTGTTTGGCTTTTCTAACTACCAAATCTGATGCAATGTAATTACTTAATTAGATCAGATTATCATTCATATTAAACTCAAAAATCTCCTGACAAGAGCTCACAGATGAAATAAGCTGAAATCAACCAGTGCTTGTCTTAACTCATCCTTTGTGTATCCAGCCTCAGTCACCAAGGCTGAGCTGACAGAGGAATGGCCCCTGTTAATGGAATAATCTAGGTCCCAGTTAAGCCCGAATATGAAACCAAACATGAACAGCGGCACTTCCAAATCTCTCTTTCAACACTGCCATATGGCAGGAACACAGGTAGTGTCCTTAAGAGGTCTCTCTCAGTATACAACCCCCCCCCCGCCAGCTCCAGAGTCCAAAGCCTCTCCACATGACAGGACTTTTTTTTTTTGGCCGTGCCACGTGGCTTATGAGATCTTAGTTCCCCGACCAGGGATTGAACCTGGGCCCTCGGCAGTGAGAGCCGGCATCCTAACCACTGGACCGCCAGGGAATTCTCCAAATGACAGGACTTTTTAAAAACACTTTTTAAATTGAGGTATAGCACATACACAGTTGTGTGTGATAGCTAGTCTCATGCTCCTTTCCCAGTCAATACCACTCCGCAACCCAGAAGTAACCACTCTAGTGAGTTCTATAACCACCAGTTAGTTTTGCACATTCTTGATCTTCATTTAAATGGAATTAAACAGTATGTACTCCTCAGCATCTGGCTTCTTTCACTTAACATATTGTCTGTGAGATTTTGGTACATCAGGGACATTTAAGTAAGAGACCCCCTGCTTACTTCTCTTTCTCCCCCCACTTGACTTAAATCTCCGTGGCAGCATGAATCATGTCTATCGCCTTCATGTAGTATAGTGTCCACCGTAATAGCGATATAGTACCTATTTGTTGAAAAAAAAGAATAAATAAGATGTCACAGTTTAACACTGAGAAACATACCCTTAAGAGTGGATTTTAGGTATTGCGTTGGCCAAAAATCTCGTTCGAGTCTTCCGTAACAGCTTATGGAAAAACCCTAATGAACTTTTTGGCCAACCCAATACTGTGGTGAATCAGTGGAAGAGAAAAAGACTAATTTTCTTCTGAAACTCCCCAAAGCATTATTTATAATCACTTGACTACAGCCATGCGGATAGAGATTTCGTAGACTTTCTACTAGATTTTCAGTATTGTGTAGGTAAACTCAGGGTAAAATTATAAAAGTTTTTACAGTAGGGCTCTTTAATCTGGGAGTTGTGGATGGGTTTTGTGAGGGCCTGAAACTGAGGAGAAAATTTTGTGTGCTATTAGATATATCACTCAGGTTGCAAGTGACAGGAGCCCAAGTAGGACTAACTTAAATAACAAGGGGGATTTCGCAGGGCCTCTCACTGTTGTGGCCTCTCCTGTTGCGGAGCACAGGCTCCGGACGCGCAGGCTCAGTGGCCATGGCTCATGGGCCTAGCCGCTCCGCGGCATGTGGGATCTTCCCGGACCGGGGCACGAACGCATGTCCCCTGTATCGGCAGACGGACTCTCAACCACTGCGCCACCAGGGAAGCCCAACAAAGGGGATTTGATGGCAGGGTCTTGGTTTGCCTCACGGAGTCCAAGAGAGACATGCACAGCCATGCTCCGGAAGGGCACAACCAGGGAAGCTCAGGGTCTGGGGCCACAATCCATGCCAGTACAGAGATGCTTCATGCCCTCCTGGCTTGAAGGCACCTGATTGGCAGAACCCAAAGCACATCTGAAAGTCTAGCTTCAGGGGAATCTAGAAAATGTAGTTTTTAGCTTTCCAATTTCTATAGACCATTCCAATTCTACAGAACCCTAAGAGAATGTTGTAATAGATCATAGCATTTTTTTTCTTTAAGACCCCAGGCATGGCCTCAAAATCCTTCTCAACCTAGCACTGTGCTGCCAATGGCACTGAGTTGGATCTACAGGTTGTCATCCATGTACCATAACATGTTGCTCCCAGACCTCTAATGCATAGCTCTTAATTCTGTTAAGGAAAAAATATGCAAAACTTAGGAACAGGCAAAACAATGGCTGCATGTCTTTTTAATGTTATATTGGAACACTGTTTATAGTATAATTTCCTATAATGGGTAACATAACTGTCTGTCCCAGAAAGGCAGACCACAAACTCGCAACAAAAACTGCTTAAGCTCAAAGTGTTTTAACATCAACCCATTCAGATCCATGTGTTCCAAGGTTCAGCAACCTGTGTGGTTTACAAATTCTGACACATGTTTATTCCCTATCCAGACCAGCCTTAGAACCATCTGAGCCCAGCCCCAAAGCTCTATATGTATGTAGCTTCTCTAACTTCCTTCTTCTAAGTCACCACTAAGACCGTGAACTTGGGGCTCTCCCTTACTCAGCAAGTTTAATAAACTTGCTTCATCTGATCAAGGGGTGGCTCTAGTGGTCTTTGTGGGAGATTTGACAAAGTCTGTACATGTCATATTGCTGTACAGTGTCAATGACAAAGATAATACAATTTAATAACAAGTTTGATGTCCTTAATTTATAGGAAAACAGATTGCGGGAGTACAGTGCCTCATGAGCAGTGGAGCACTGTTCCCAGGGGATTTGGGGCAAGAGGGGTTTTTATACAACATTAGAAGCAGCAACGCAGAAACGGGGCATGGTTGGCTAGAAGGTCAGGGATTTCGTAATAAGGTTACCACATCCTATTTTCTAGGATAAGATGAGCTAGCTAAAGCTGAATTGGAGGGCTCTGATTAGCGTATGTTAGGTTTCCTAGACAGTGAAGTGTTTTCCTCAAGTGTGGGCTGACTTAGGTTTCGATTTGTGATGTGAGCTGGGCCACTGGGGCAGCCTCCATGATGTGCGTCCTGATTCACATTTCTTTTATCAATAGAAAGCGAAGAGTGGGAGAAAAAGAAAAAACAAGAACATCCTCAAATACAACTTGAAGGTTCCAGTTAGCATAGACTTTGTGAAAATTAATAAAGGGAAACCTCACTTAAATGGAGTCAGGAGGCCAGAAGCGGGAGCTCTCATGCATGTATCAGTCGATATCAATACAGATGCCAACAGGAAGAGACATACTTTGCATCTCCAGCCATAAATGACAGTACTTTACTACTATGCTTAGGAGGAAGAAAGATTTTCTCCTTGCCTGGCAACAGCTCAGCCAATGAGAGACTGTCACAACTCAGTCAATGAAAACCCACTATACTTCAAACTCCCACTTTCCTTTAATGGACTTGTTTATAACAGCCCCTCCCAATTTCCCCTTCCCTATAAAAGAGTTTTTTCTCCTTTGCTTTACCAGGCTTGCATGTGGTTCGCCATATTTGCATGTCCCAGACTGCAATTCTTTGCTGTTTCCAAATAAACCTAGTAAAATAACTGGCAGTTTTATTGTTTTAGGTTAACAACTTCATGGAATTAGTAATAAGTCAACAGGAGTATCCACCATCCTTGATTTGGGAACAGTCCTCTGCTTACATTGGCAGTGGATCCAAACTATGGTTGGATGGTGGAAACTGCTATAGAAGGAAAACACTGGGGAAGTGTTGAATGCAATCTCTCTCCAGACAAACTGCCCTGTACCTGCCAAAAAGCATGGGGTGATTTTTCTGGTCCTATCTCTGCAGTATTTGATAATGTTGATCATTCCCTCCTTAAAATTCCTCTGTAGACTTCCATGACACTGTGCATTCTCAATTATCTTTCATCGTTTCTGATAATTCTTTCTCAGTCCTTCATGGGCAGGAAGATCAAGCAAGTTAAGGACTAAGAAGTGACCATTGAGATAGTAGTTATGATGTCATCCATAATTTTAACAAAAGCAGTGGAGTGGAGGAAAGAAGACAGATTGCCAGGGACAGAGGAAAGAGAGTGACTCTGGGTCTCCATTTCAAAAAGCTTGGAGGTTTTGTTACTGCTTTTGTTTGCTTATTGTTTTTGTTTCCTTGCTTGCTTTTCGCTCTCTCTTTTCTACTTTATTAATGCAGCTCTCTAAGCAGTTACTGTACATCTGCCATGCAGGGGAGCTATTCCCAGAGCTGCTGAAATGCAGTGATGGCAAGAACCCTCCCTGTCTGCCAGGAGCACGTAGCTAAGCTTGATGAGAAGCGGAGCACAGCGGAAATCACAGAAACTGTTGAATGCCCCAGGTATCCCTGGGTTACCTGGAGAGATTCGCTTTTAAAAATTTAAGAGGCTTGAACATATTTACATAGGAAGATAAAAGCTAGAGATATGTTAATGTACTTTCAAGTTGGTACTTTATAAAACTGAACCTTACCACATTAAGCCAGAGGCATCCATAGAATAGAAGACTTTAAAGATTAATACAGCAGGAATGCAAAGAGAAACTCTTCTAATTTTAATCACCAGAATAGCCTCTGAAACCCAATTCAGAGATTGTGGTTCAGAATGAAAGTGTGTATTCCTGTACAGTTTACTACCTATATTAAGATTTCTTTACTATTCCAGTGTCTTCGTCAGCATGACTTAACTACCCCAGGAACTTTTGCCTAGGAAGATAAAAATGTAAATACCTTAATTGTTCTATTCAGTAAAGGAAGTCAGACTAATCAACATCTCAATACATAGCATCAAACAACTCTTTGTTTTCTAAGACTTAATTGAAATACCTCATTGTGTCCATCAATCCTAAAACTACTCTGTCATATCATACGAAGTTCTGATCCTTAATCCTCATCAAGCCTCCGGAACAAAACAGCAGCCTTAAACCAGAACTGCCAAAAAAACCTTGTAAATATCCCAATTTTCCCTTCGTCCTTTGGAGATGCTATAAGACTGTCAAGGTAGTGATCTCGATGAATTCAGTAACCAATAAGCTCAGTTTTGCTCATCAGCAGTTTACTTTGGTGGTATTTGGGGAGAGCTGGTACTGGACACAGTGTAAAAGCCAGTGCTTGTGATTTGCATGAGCCAAGGTTTTTGAGGAAAGATAAGGTGTTTGGAAATCAAAGGGTAGAACCCTTAAAGGAGTGAGTAATAAGGTTTATTCATAAACAGACTTTATTTTTTTATAAAATTTTTATTGGAGTATAGTTGATTCGCAATGTTGTGTTAGTTTCAGGTGCACAGCAAAGTGAATCAGTTACACATATACATATAGCCACTCTTTTTTAGATTCTTTTCCCATATAGGCAATTACAGAGTTTTGAGTAGAGTTCCCTGTGCTATACAGTAGGTCCTTATTAGTTACCTATTTTATATATAGTAGTGTGTATATGCCAATCCCAGTCTCCCAGTTTATCCCTCCCCCCCTTACCCCCGGTAACCATAAGTTTGTTTTCTACATCTGTGACTCTATTTTGTAGATAAGTTCATTTACACCCTTTTTTCAGATTTCACACATAAGTGATATATAAACAGTCAGAAAGAGAAAGACAAATATCGTATGCTAACACATATATATGGAATCTAAGGGAAAAAAAAAAGTCATGAAGAACCTAGGGGTAAGAGGGGAATAAAGATACAGACCTACTAGAGAATGGACTTGAGGATATGGGGAGGGGGAAGGGTAAGCTGTGACAAAGTGAGAGAGTGGCATGGACATATATACACTACCAAACGTAAGGTAGATAGCTAGTGTGAAGCAGCCGCATAGCACAGGGAGATCAGCTCGGTGCTTTGTGACCACCTAGAACGGTGGGATAGGGAGGGTGGGAGGGAGGGAGACGCAAGAGGGAAGAGATATGGGAACATATGTATATGTATAACTGATTCACTTCGTTATAAAGCAGAAACTAACACACCACTGTAAAGCAATTATACTCCAGTAAAGGTGTTAAAAAAAAAAAAAAGAGAGAGGAGAAAGACATGAATGACCCCATATGAGGGTGGAATTAGGATTGCCCTGGTTTGGGAGATGGGCAGGCTGAGAGGTTTGACGAAGGAGAAAAAGGAAAGCCACAGTCTGAAGGGCCTAGGCAGACCCAAGGAGCCTCAGGGGCACGCACGGTGGTTGTCTTGTTTGAGCACCTTCACCCTGTCACAGCTGTGGCAAAACCCATCTCTACTTTGTAACTGTCCACCTATTACATTTATGTAATAAGACATGTTTCTGCACAATATGGTCAGAATCTCTGATGGGCCTGAATCTGCCTTTTTAAAAAGGAAACACTCCAGGTTCTGTTTTACACATTTAGTTTTAAAAACCAGTGTCCTAAAAAAAAAAAAAAAAAAAAGCCCAGTGTCCTGGGACTTCCCTGGTGGCGCAGTGGTTAAGAATCCACCTGCCAATGAAGGGGACATGGGTTCGAGCCCTGGTCCGGGAAGATTCCACATGCCGCAGAACAACTAAGCCTGTGCGGTACAACTACTGAGCCTGTGCTCTAGAGCCCGCGAGCCACAACTACTGAGCTAGTGTGCCACAACTACTGAAGCTCGCGCGCCTAGAGCCCGTGCTCCGCAACAAGAAAAGCCACCGCAACAAGAAAAGCCACCGCAATGAGAAGCCCATGCACCGCAACGAAAAGTAGCTCCCGCTCGCTGCAACTAGAGAAAGCCTGCGCGCAGCAACAAAGACCCAATGCAGCCAAAAAATAAACAAATAAATGAATAAAAATTAAAAACAAAAAAACCCCAGTGCCCTAAGGGAAAGGAGCTAGGACAGTGGAAAACGTTAAATACACACGTGAGATAATATTATTCATACTATTGTAACATGAAGAATGCTTGTAAGTATTCAAATTATGGCTTTTCAAAGAGATGTTTATTGTCTTATAAGAAAAATTACCGTAAACTTACATGTTAACTTTGTGTTCAGTAGAGATGTCCAGTAGAAATGAGAACCCCAAAGGTTATTGGTTTTATCGTCCTGTAGGATATTAATAGTTTTGTGGCTAAATAAACTTATTTCAGCATGTTTTTCCTGCTTGAGTATATAGATTTCAGTTTCTCAAATGATCTTTGAACCTGCTTTGCTATGCTGCAGGTTCCTTCATTAACAAATGAAGCAGGGCTTCCCTGGTGGCGCAGTGGTTGAGAGTCCGCCTGCCGATGCAGGGGACACGGGTTCGTGCCCCGGTCCGGGAAGATCCCACATGCCGCGGAGCGGCTGGGCCCGTGAGCCATGGCCGCTGAGCCTGCGCGTCCGGAGCCTGTGCTCCGCAACGGAAGAGGCCGCAACAGTGAGAGGCCCGCGTACAGAAAAAAAAAAAAAGAAGCAAATTTTTACGCACATTTACTCTATCTTTGGGAATGTGTAGGCATAGAATGACGATTCGGGCTCTGGCTGTTACCCTGAAAGAATTCTCAGGATAAACAACCAGGTCGTACCGTATAGCACAGGGAACTATATTCAGTATCCTGTGATAAACCATAATGGAAAAGAATATGAAAAAGAATATACAATATATATATGTCTAACTGAATCACTTTGCTCTACAGCAGAAATTAACACAACATTGTACATCAACTACACTTCAATAAAATAAATTAACAAAAAATACATATCACCCGTTCTGTTTTCGGCTGCACCCTGCATCCTGCCTTGAGAAGGCCCTCACCCTCTGGCTCCTTAGCTTTACTGGGGATTCTGTGACATGGAGAGTCATGCTTTTCACGGGTTTCCCACTTTGCAGGCACTTAGCTTTTTCTGCTTGATCATGTCCTATGCCACTTGGCCATCCACTTTCCAGTTTTCAAAATTTTGTTGTCATATCTTGTCTGCTGTCATCTTCTCTAGGGCTGTCTGTTTCTTTTCAAGCTTGTGCCTTCAAAAATTTCCTTTCAGTGTTTCTGGTGGGGTTTCAAGAGAGATCCAAGATATATGTATGAGGTCGATTTGCCTTGTTTAACTGGAAGTGCATGCGATTCTAAAATATACCCCAAAATACAGCAGTGATTTCTCCATTGTGGTGCTCCAAGGACAATGGTGCTTCAAGGACAAAGGATGACCCTGCCAGAAAAAGTTTCAGCGTTACACCCCCTACCGGACTCTTAATCCCCCTCCCTACTGTGTTGCGATGGTTACGAAATTCCTGAGCCCACCTGGGCGACTCCCACAGGTCAACAGGACCTGTCCCAAATAAGGAAAGGCATATGCCCTGTCCCACTCCCACCCTATAGAAGGAAGGTATATGTGGCTCGACCAATCAGTAAATGAAATTTTCACCTCGGACCATTCCTTTGTTTTCTGGCTATGAAAACTGATCAATAGCACATGTTCGGGCTCGACTCTCCCAGACTACCAGGAATTCAGCCCGCTGTTCTGGCAGCGACCTTCCCTCTAATAAATTCTATCTTCTTTACATTCTGCCTTGTGTCTGGAAATTAGCATATGTTCGGGCTTCTCCCAGACTACTAGGAAGTCGGCCCACTGTTCTGGCAGCGACCCTTCCCTCTAATAAATTCTATCTTCTTTACATTCTGCCTTGTGTCTGGAAATTCCTTTCCAACCCACTTTCGGACTACGACATCCATCAACTGAAGAAACTCATCAAAGGTGGAGAGAGGGTGAAAGTCCTGGTGATTGAGCCATTTGTGCCTAGTGTGATGTTTAAAAAGTCCAAAATTTTATACTGAACATTAGAAATCACAATATTTTGGATCTGGAGCGATAAGTTCAGACTATCCAATGTATTAAATGCATCACTGAATCGTGCTCTGGAAAGGAGCAAGCCCTGGAATAGTCAGAAATGTTATTTACTGGCATTATCCATTTCACGCTTATACGAGCACCTTTTTCTGGGTAGTTAACGCACTCTGGTATGAAAAAGTCATCTTATACGTGTCACCTATTACTTTTCAGAGCACACTGAAAAAAGCATGCCCTGAGTGGGAGCAGTTTAATTGGATTACTTCCACAGAGTCAAGAGGCATATTGCTGATGTCCAACTGTCCTGAGTGAATAAAGGAGCGTGAAAAAACTGTCATTTTATTCACACACTATAATTGGCGTCTATCATCACCTCCTTCCCCATCATCTATTCAACCTTCTCTTTGTCTGATTCCCTGATTTTCCTTTGGAAGATCAGCCCTTCTGGCATCTCAGACTCTTTGCCTTGGTGAGAGTGGAATTCATCCCCATTTCCAGAGATGGATGGTGACTCAAGTGTGGCCAATCAAAGCATTGCATTCCTTTGACCAAAGACTGATTCATGGATGGGTATATGACTCAGTTAGACCTAGCGAGATTCAAGTTGACGGTAGTTGGGGCTATTGGAAGACTGGCAACTTGAGACACTCTGTGGAGCCTGAGAATGAAGCTAATGGAGCAGAAGCCAGAGTGGAGAGATGGAGACAAAACAGCTTTTGATGATATCTCTTGAGTGCCTGAATTAAGTTGTGTGAGTCATTAAATGCTCTCTGGTTTAAGGCACTTTTTTTTCCTTTTTTCTTTTTTTTAGCCTTCACCCTTGGCAGTGAAGGCATGGAGTCCCAACCACTGAACCGCCAGGGAATTCCCTTAAGGCACTTTCAATTCTTTTTCTGTCACTTGCCACCAATCTGATTCACCTACCAAAGCCCTGTATTGCTGCTTGCATAGCTGGTGCTACCCCAGCACTGGTTCTCGCACTAATTTTTACCTAAATGAAGAATAGTTTTTATAACATGGGTATTCAGAAATAAACACAAGAATTTACTGAGCACTTCTCACTCATCTATGCTTGTTACATAGGCCAAGAGAAAGTTTACTGCAGCTGTAATGAGAAGTATCTATTCACCTAAACATCATCATAAGTGCTTGATACAGAATGCCATTGAAGGACTTCCCTGGTGGCACAGTGGTTAAGAATCCGCCTGCCAATGCAGAGGACACGGGTTCAAGCCCTGGTCTGGGAAGATCCCACATGCCGTGGAGCAACTAAGCCCACGCGCCACAACTACTGAGCCTGCGCTCTAGAACCCGCGAACCACAACTACTGAGCCCGCATGCCGCAACTATGAAGCCCGTGTTCTCTAGAGCTCGTGCTCTGCAACAAGAGAAGCCACCACAGTGAGAAGCCTGTGCACCTGCAATGAAAAGTAGCCCCCGTACTAGTTTCTCTAGTCGCCGCAACTAGAGAAAGCCTGCGTGCAGCAAAGAAGACCCAACACAGCCGAAAGTAAATAAATAAATTTATTAACAACAACAAAAAAAGAATGCCATTGATATTAGGGGATACACAGCACCCTCATTTGATCAGAGAATTTTGCCAACAGGCCATTCCTTTTTGCTTCCTAACATAACATTTCCATTAACATTGTGAGTGCTTTTACAAACTTCTTGGCAGTAGTACAACTTGAACCTTTAGCATCCTGGAAAGTACAATTTTTAGCTTATTCTGGAGAATCTCAGTTGGTTTACCAGAGAGGTCATTGTGCTCTGTTTATGAAAAGTATTCAAGGCTCTGGTGGCTTCCTGCCACTATTTGATAGTTTCAGAACAGGCAAAGTACAGGGATCAAAACTTAATTTTCATAAAGTAATTCTATTTCTTATTTCTGTTCTTGTTCTGTGTGCCCATCACACTTAGAGATACTTTTGCCCCAGCAATACAGAGTCAGCTCTATAGTGACAATTTCTTATGCACTATTTGCATTTACGAAGTTATTCTGCACTTCAGTATTTAGATAACTTTTTCTTAACTGATTTTATGCTTCAATAGACTGCTGATCAATTTTTCCAAATTGGGAATAAGATGAAGTACTACTGTTAAAACGAGACATGCAAATTGGACAAATGAAAGTAAGAATACGCAAGTGACATAAAAATCATTGTGTCTAAGATCAAATGCACCCTTAGCAAATGAATGTTAGCTGATTGATTGCATGTTTATGGTGAATGCACAAACTTTAGGATTGTAATCATAATTGAAATTTCTGTGAAAATCATATTTTATTTAAATTCAAATTTATTAAATGTATGTGGACACAGTTGTTTTATTTTTCCTCTGACTCATGAACTGTGTGTGGATCCCTTTTGTGGACTCCGGGCATTACCAATAATCTGAGGACTGCACTCAGCCGACACTTCTCAGAGGATGCTTGTTAGATGGTGACCAAGGAGTGGTTGAGGACAGGAATGCCTTGACAATAGGAGGGAGAAGCATTAACATCAACAGTATGATTTACCAAAGTATCAGCAGTCCACAGGTTGGGACTTTTTTTTTGTTTGTTTTTTCGTTACGCGGGCCTCTCACTGTTGTGGCCTCTCCCGTTGCGGAGCACAGGCTCCGGACGCGCAGACTCAGTGGCCATGGCTCACGGGCCCAGCCGCTCCGCGGCATGTGGGATCCTCCCGGACCGGGGCACGAACCCGTGTCCCCTGCATCGGCAGGAGGACTCTCAACCACTGCGCCACCAGGGAAGCCCCACAGGTTGGGACTTTTAAGATCTACTCTCTTAGCAACTTACAAGTACACAATACAGTATTGTTTTTTGTTTTTTGGGTTTTTTAAAAATTAATTTATTTGGCTGTGCCCGTCTTAGTTGCGGCATGCAGGATCTTTGTTGCCACGTGTGGGATCTTTTAGTTGCGGCATGCAGGCTCTAGTTCCCTGACCAAGGATCAAACCCCGGTCCCCTACATTGGGAGCACAGAGTCTTACCCACTGGATTGCTAGGGAAGTCCCCCTTTTTTTTTTCAGTATTGTTAACTTTAGTCACCATGCTGTACATTACATCCCCAGAACTTATTCATCTGATAACTGAAAGCTTACCCTTTGACCAACATCTCCCCATTCCCCCCTCCCCTCAGCCCCTGGCAACCACCATTCTACTTTCTGTTTCTATGAGTTCAATGTTTTTACATTCCATATATAGGTGAGATCATACAGTAATTGCCTTTCTCTGTCTGACTTATTTTATGGATGTCCTCAAGGTCCATCCATTTTGTAGCATATGTCAGGATTTCCTTCCTTTTTATGGTGGAATAATTTTCCGTTATATGCGTATACCACATTTTGTTTATCCATTCATCTGGTGGTGGAAATTTGGGTAAGATAATTACAGGCATACCTTGTTTTATTGTGCCTTGCAGATATTATATTTTTTACAAATGGAAGGTTTGTGGCAACCCTGCATGGAGCAAGTCTATTGGCTCCACTGTCCAACAGCATTTGCTCACTTCGTGTCCCTGTGTCACATTTTGGTAATTCTGGCAATATTTTAAACTTTTTCATTATTATTATTGTATTTGTTATGGTGATCTGTGATCAGTGATCTTTGATGTTACTACTGTGACTCAGTGAAGGCTCAGATGATGGTTAGCATTTTTTAGCAATACAGTTATTGGTTTTTTGGGGGGTTTTTCTGGCTGTGCGTCTTGTGGGGTGGCAGTTCCCTGACCAAGGATCAAACCCAGGGCCATGGCAGTGAAAGCATTGAGTCCCAACCACTGGACCACAAGGGAACTCGCAGCAATACAGTTTTTAAAATTAAGGTATGTACATTTTTTTAGACATAATGCTATTGCACACTTAATAGACTATAGTATAGTGTAAACAAAACTTTTATATGCACTGGGAAATGAAAAAATTCATGTGACTTGCTTTTGTTATTTTGCAATATTCACTTTATTGTGGTGGTCTGGAACAGAACCTACATCTCGAAGGTATGCCCGTATTATTATTTAAAAAAAATAAATTTATTTATTTTATTTATTTATTTTTGGCTGTGTTGGGTCTTTGTTGCTGCGCACAGGGTTCCTCTAGTTGCCACAAGTGGGGACTACTCTTTGCTGAGATGCGCGGGCTTCTCATTTTGGTGGCTTCTCTTGTTGCAGAGCACGGGATCTAGGGACGTGGGCTTCAGTAGTTGCGGCACGCAGGCTCTAGAGCACAGGCTCAGTAGTTGTAGCACACGGGGCTTAGTTGCTCTGCAGCATGTGGGATCTTCCCGGACCGGGGATTGAACCCACGTCCCCTGCATTGGCAGACGGATTCTCAACCACTGCGCCACCAGGGAAGCCCTATTTTTTAAAATTTAGTTATTATTTTAAATATTTATACTCTGCCTCATTCTTATATAAATTAATCTGACAGAGAATTTTCATTTAGTTATAAAAAGAAAGAAGAAAACAGCAAAACCCACTTAGAATTAGCCTTACTAAGTACATTTTGGATGTATGGTCGCCAAAAAGAAAGTTTTGAATTAGCTTCACTACTTAAACCTGAACCTAACCATTTTCTGGGTTCAGGAAACTCTTTTCTAATGAATTAGAGATATAAATATTCACTTATGTATAAATATATCTATAATACAGAACCTTTATGTGTCTCCTGCACTTTAAATAAACTAGATATATGAAAATTAGGGACGACCCAACAAAGAAATAGAGGTAATTTAATAAGACTATTCATAATAAGATTTATTTATCTATATTTTTGGCCTTGCCCCGAGGCATGAGGAACTTCATGGCGTGAGGACCTTCCCCAACCGGGGATCAAACCCGTTTCCCCTGCATTGGAAGAGTCTTAGCCACGGGACCACCAGGGAAGTCCAATGAGATTTATTTTTAAGCCTCTCCTAAATTTGTTAAAATTTTGCTTATCCTTATGAAAATCTGGTTTATATAGTTTTAGAAACATATCCGAAACATACCCACGGTGTCAGTGACACATGACTGAGTTATTAAACTGCTTTCCCCCACTGGGGACTTCTGTTGAGGCCTCTAAGCCAGGGTAAGAGGCAGGGAGAGGCAAGGTTTAGATAGGGCACCGCTTGAGACAGCTCAATTCCACTGTTCTCACCATTGACTTTTTTTTTTTAACATCTTTATTGGAGTATAATTGCTTTACAATGGTGTGTTAGTTTCTGCTTTATAACAAAGTGAATCAGCTATACGTATACATATATCCCCACATCCCCTCCTTCTTGCGTCTCCCTCCCACCCTCCCTGTCCCACCCCTGTAGGTGGTCACAAAGCACCGAGCTGATCTCCCTGTGCTATGCGGCTGACCACTGACTCTTTACGTTTGTTTTAATTGACATAGTCCAAAGTGATCATGGCATTTACACGATGTAATGAAACGGCAAAAGAGTGGCAACACCCAGTGTGAAGTGTCGCCTGTTTGGGTCAGTGTGGATTGGTACAGGCTGCGGGGTAAATTCCAAGCATGATTTAGGCAAGGACGAGGAACTAGATTGTTATCTTCCCCACTACACACTGTTCTTCGTTTACCTCTACAAGGAAGTACTAGGCAGTTGGTAGTAACATGCTACATATTTTAAAACATTTTTTTTATTGAGACGTAATTCATGTGCCATAAAGCTCACCCTTTTAAAGTGTATAATTCAGTGGGTTTTAGTACATTCATAAGGTTGTGCAGACATCACTAGTAATTCCAGAACATTTTTATCCCCCCAAAAGAAACCCATACCCACTAGCAGTAACTCCCCATTTCTCTCCAATCTCCTCCCACCCAGCCCTCGGCAGCCACTCCCGTCTCTCTAGATGTGCCTGTTCTGGACATTTTATATAAATAGAATGATACAGTATGTGGCTCTTGTGTCTGGCTTCTTTCATTTAGCATAATGTTTTCCAGGTTTATCCATGTTGTAGCGCGTGTCAGTACACTGTGTGCCTAGACCACATTTTGTTTATCCATGCATCAGTTGGTAGACATTTGGGCTGTTTCTACTTTATGGATCTAATGAATCATGCTGCTATGAACATTTGTGTACAAGTTTGATGTGGATGTGTGTTTTTATTTCTCTTGGGTCTATACCTAGGTGTGGAATTGCTGGGTCACATGCTAACTCTGTGTTTAATTTTTTGAGGAACTCCCAGACTGCTTTCCAAACTGGCTGGGCCATTTTACATTCCCACCAGTAGTGTACGAGGGTTCCAGTTTCTCTGCATCTTCACCAACACTTGTTCTTGTCTCACTCTTTGATTATAGCCATCCTAGTGGGTCAGGCTACATCTTTGATGAACTCGCATACACTTGGCTAAATATATATTTTAAGCCAGTTGTCAAGGACAATCCCTGGCGTTGTAATAGGCTTGTAGAAGTTTTCTAATGGTGCTTTCCTAAAGGATCACACGTCTGTTGAGGCTTTGCTGGGGGGGATCTGGCTCTGGAAAGAATAGGTTTGTTGTTATTGTTGTTTTATTTTATTTATTTTTAAATAAATTTATTTATTTATTTATTTTTGGCTGTGTTGGGTCTTCGTTGCTGTGCGCGGGCTTTCTTCTAAGTTGCAGCAAGTGGGGCCACTTTTCCTTGCGGTGCACAGGCCTCTCATTGCGGTGGCTTCTCTTGTTGCGGAGCACCAGCTCTAGGTGCACAGGCTTCAGTAGTTGTGGCACATGGGCTCAGTAGTTGTGGCTCGCGGGCTCTAGAGCACAGGCCCAGTAGTTGTGGCGCACGGGCTTAGTTGCTCCGCAGCATGTGGGATCTTCCCGGACCAGGGCTCCAACCTGTGTCCCCTGCATTGGCAGGCAGATTCTTAACCACTGCGCCACCAGGGAAGCCCTATTTTGTTTTTTAAAATATCCACTGGCTTGGGCTTCCCTGGTGGCGCAGTGGTTGAGAGTCCGCCTGCCGATGCAGGGGACGCGGGTTCGTGCCCCTGTCCGGGAATATGCCACATGCCGCGGAGCGGCTGGGCCCGTGAGCCATGGCCGCTGAGGCTGTGCGTCTGGAGCCTGTGCTCCGCAATGGGAGAGGCCACAACAGTGAGAAGCCCGCGTACCGCAAAAAAAAAAAAAAAAAAAATATATATATATATATATATATATATATATATATATATATATATATATATATACACACACACACACATTGGCTTAAGTGAAACAGCTGGTTTAGGTCAAAATTGAGAATGAGTTTCATGAACTCAAAAAAGTTTTCAATTTTTCTGTTGCACAAGGCCTCAGATGAAAGTCTCATTGTGCACTAAAGCCTTTTCTCATTAATGCAAGGACAGTACTCTGGTTCCAAAATGGAAATAATTACAGAGGTGATAAACTCTTTTATTTGTTTTAACCCGTTCTTGTTATTTTCATCGTTACTGAGTTGGCACGTTTAGTATTAATATGGAAACTGTTTGCAAACACATATTCCCCCAAGAGGTTCTGAAGCTAAAAAAAGAAGAAAAACCCCAGCTTATTAGTGGGTGCTCCTGTTCCTGGCTCCCATTTCAGTGAAGGGGTGGAATCTTGCGAAGATAATGCACCGCATTTGACATAAACGTCCTCTTCGAAATGAACATACACTTCTATTTCTTTCAGTGCAAAAGGAAGGCAGGCATTGTTGGCCAGATGTGCTGAACTGTCTCATGCAGTCACATTCTAAAATAACAACAACAAAAAAATTTAAGCAGCTGACAGATACTTCACTATTTCCAAAGAGAAGGGCGTGACCTAGTATTGTTATTTTGTTTAACATGTCTTTAATGTTAACGTTGGAAACCACTTAAATACAAGAGTCCAGGTGAGAGCTTACATACTGGAATGAAAACTGGGACTGCTAAGGGGTGCTGATAAGGGTTGATGTATTTTTAAAATATTTTATTTTGGAAAATTTCAAAGTTAAAAAATTAGAGAGATTGGTATAACCTCCTCATACCCATCACTCAGCTTAAACAGTTGTCAACATTTTCCAATTTTTGTTTCAAACTAACCCCTCCCTGCTCTTTTCTTTCCTGCCAGAGTATTTTAATGCAAATTCAAAGTATCATGTCATTTCACCTGTAGATAATACAGAATGCATCCATAAGTGATAAGCTTTTTTTTTTCATAAACACTATGCCATTATGTCACTATCACACTTTAAAAATAAACAATATCCTTTAACATCGTCGAATACTCAGTCCATATTCAAATTTCCCTTATGGTTGACAGACTTTGTTTTTTTAATTTTTATTAAGGGAAATTTTAGACATACACAAACATAAAGAGAATAATAAAATGATCCACTTTCAGCAATTATCAACCCTAACTCAATTCATCTCTAATCACACATGCTCTCCTGCTTACAGTTTTATTTTTCTTTCAGATATATTTCTTTTTATTAAAAAAAATTGTAGTAACATTCATCTAACATAAAATTCACTATTTTCCACATTAAAAAAAATTATTTATTTGGCTGTGCCGGGTCTTAGTTGCGGCATGTGGGATCTTCCTTGCGGCATGCGGGATCTTTAGCTGCGGCATGCAAACTCTTAGTTGCGGCATGTGGGATCTAGTTCCCTGACCAGGGATGCAACCTGGGCTCCCTGCATTGGGAGCGTGGAGTCTTAACTGCTGGACCACCAGGGAAGTCCCCCACAATTTTAAATTATACAATTAAGTGGCATTTAGTAATTCATGATCTTGTGCAAACATCACCACTACCTAATACCCCCAAAAAGGAAACTCCATACCATACCATTAAGCAGTCACTCCCCATTGCCCTCCCTCTTCCCAGTCCTGGTAAACACTCATCTGCTTTCAGTCTCTATGCATATGCCTATTCTGCAGACCTCATAGAAATGGATACCCTTTATAATGTGTGTGTGTGTGTGTGTGTGTGTGTGTGTGTGTGTGTGTGTGTGTGTAACATCTGTTTTACTCTGTGTCTAGTTTATCTGTCCTTATTGGCTGGTGCTTGTTGTATGCACAAAGAGATATTCTCCTACATTATCTTTTAGGAGCTTTATTGTTTTGACTTTTTTTTTTTTTTGCGGTACGCGGGCCTCTCACTGTTGGGGCCTCTCACTGTTGTGACCTCTCCCGTTGTTGAGCACAGGCTCCAGACGCGCAGGCTCAGTGGCCATGGCTTACGGGCCCAGCCGCTCCGCGGCGTGTGGGATCTTCCCGGACCAGGGCACGAACCTGCGTCCCCTGCATCGGCAGGCGGACTCTCAACCACTGCGCCACCAGGGAAGCCCAACCCTTTATAATTTTGATGTGAATCTAAAACATCATACAATTTCATCCCTAGATACTTCAGTATGTATCTTTAAAAGATAAGGACTTTTTCTTTCAACATAACCACATGACTATTATTAACACTTGAGAAAATTAGATAATAGGGACTTCTCTGGTGGTCCAGTGGTGAAGAGTCCACCTTACAATGCAGGGAACTCGGGTTTGACTCCTGGTCGTCAGGGAACTAGGATCCCACATGCCACGAGGCGACTAAGCCCGCGCACCACAACTACTGAGCTCGTGCACCTCAACTAAAGAAGAGAAAACCCGCACACCACAGATGGAGGGAAGCCTGCATGCCACAACGAAGGATCCAGCCTGCCTCAAAGAAGATCCCATGTGCCACAGCTAAGAAGTGATGCAGCCAAAAATAAATGAATAATAAATAAATCTTAAAAAAATTACATAATAATTATTTATTGTCACAAAATTTCAAGCCAGTGTTCAAATTTCCACTTGTGTCCTAAGTGGCATACATTTGTTTTAGTTTGTTTGCATCAGAATCCAAATAAAATCCACACACTGTGATTGGATTATACGCATTTTAAATCTTTTTTTCATGTAGAAATTCCCCTCCATCTCTTTTTCTACGCTTGCAGTTTATTTGTTGAAAAAATCAAATTGTCTTGTAGAGAATCCCACTGTCTGCCTGGGTTGCTTGCTTTTCTGGGGTGGTATCTAACATGTTCCTCTCTTTTCTGCATTTCTTGCTCAGTGATAATTCTGTCTAGAGCTGCACTGTCCAATATGGTGGCCACTGACCATGTGTGGTTATTGAATACTCGAGATGTGATGAGTGACAGAGACTCTCCCTCTTTGACCAAACTTGAGTTAGGCTCCTTTGAGTCCTGGGCTTTGTCCTTGGCCTGCTTTATCCAGTTTTAGCAAGAACCCTGCTGGGTCAGTTTAGTGAAAATCCCACTCCTGATATCTGATCAAATTCCTCATCCCCTACCCTCAATATCTTATCATGCCAGCTTGCCTTTAATAAGAATCCTGAGTCCTTCTTGCAATAATCCCCCTAGTCATGAGGTTTTCCTCTTGTAATTTTTCATTCATTGACCCCAACGCTGCTCTTTGGCTATAAATCTCCATTTGTCCTTGCTGTATTCAGAGTTGAGCCCAATCTTGCTCCCTTCCTGCAAACCCCATTGCAGTAGTCCCTCTGGAATAAAATCTGCCCTACCATCTTTAACAAGTGTCTGTATAATTATTATCTTTAATACGGGTCCAAATTGAGATGTGCTACAGGTGTAAAATACACAGTAGGTTATCAAGACAGTGCAAAAAAGGAATGGAAGCTATCTCATTAATAACTTTTTTGTTTTCTGCAGTACGCGGGCCTCTCACTGTTGTGGCCTCTCCCGTTACAGAGCACAGGCTCTGGACGCGCAGGCTCAGCGGCCATGGCTCACGGGCCCAGCCGCTCCGCGGCACGTGGGATCTTCCCGGACCAGGGCACGAACCCGTGTCCCCTGCATCGGCAGGCGGACTCTCAACCACTGTGCCACCAGGGAAGCCCCAATAATTTTTATATTGATTTCATGTTGTGATAATATTTTGAACGTATTGGGTTAAATAAATGTTAATAAAATTAATTTCACATATTTCTCTTTAGTTGCTTTTAATGTGGCAACTAGAAGATTTAAAATTACATAGTGGCTTGCATTATATTTCTTTGGGACAGTGCTGATTTAGAGACACTTGATGAAATTCAGGTTTGCTTTTTTGGCAGTTGTATTTCATAGGCAGTGTTGGGTATGCCTAGCTAGCAGCACATAATGTCTGACTCTTTTTGTGATGTTAGCAGGCATTGATGATCAATGTTTGGATTTATTTATTCATTGGGGGTTGCAAAATGGTGATATTTTAAAAAAATATTTATTTATTTGGCTGTGCGGGGTCTTAGTTGTGGCATGCGGGATCCTTTTTGTTTTTGTTTTTTTAGTTGCGACATGTGGCATCTAATTCCCTGACTAGGGATCGAACCCAGGCCCCCTGCATTGGGAGTGTGGAGTCTTAACCACGGGACCACCAGGGAAGTCCCAAATGGTGATATTTTAATTCTGTCATTCCTTCTGTAATTCTACTTCATCTATTATGTGGTTCTGTAGTGCTGCAGCTCGATAAGGAAGGCGAGATCAATGTTTGATTCTTTCCCTTTATTGATTCTCAAAATTATCAGTTGGCTCACAAGCCACTGATAGACTGTAAACATATGTAGCAGTGCTTATTTCTATGTGCTTCTCAGAAAGATTTACAAAGCTTACATAGGAATGAAGATGCACGTCTGTAAGCAAATTGAATACTATTTGCTCTCAAATTGAGATAATAAATGGCTTGTAGTCTTCAAGAATATCAAGGTCATGAAAGACAAAGAAAGACAGAAATTGTGGGACTTCCCTTATGGCGCAGTGGTTGGGAGTCTGCCTACCAATGCAGGGGACATGGGTTCGAGCCCTGGTCTGGGAAGATCCCACACGCTGAGGAGCAACTAAGCCCGTGCGCCACAACTACTGAGCCTACGCTCTAGAGCCCGCAAGCCACAACTACTGAGCCCGCATGCCACAACTACTGAAGCCTGCGTGCCTAGAGCCTGTGCTCTGCAGCAAGAGAAGCCACCACAGTGAGAAGCCCGCGCACCTCAATGAAGAGTAGCCCCCGCTTGCCACAACTAGAGAAAGCCCACGTGCAGAAGACCCAACGCAGCCAAAAAAAAAAAAAAAAAAGACAAATTACTCTGATGAAAGGAGACTAAAGAGATGTGACAATTACATGCAATATGTGACCTTGGACTGGATCCTGGATGAGGAAAGTTTTTTTCCCCTTTAAAGGACATTAGTGGGGAATTCCTTGGTGGTCCAGTGGTTAGCACTTGGCGCTTTCACTGGCAGGGGCCCAGGTTTCCATCCTGGTCGGGGAACAAAGATTCTGCATGTGGCATGGCCAAAAAGGAAAAAAAAAAAAAAAAAAGGACGTTAGTGGGACAATTGGTGACAAGTGAATAAAGTTTATAGATTAGATGATATTTGATTTCCTGATTTTGGTAACTGTACATTGGTTATACAAGAGAGTACCATTGTTTTTAGGAAATGTACCCTGAAGTATTCAGGGTAAAGGGACGTTATGTCTACAACTTATTCTCAAATGATTCAGAAAAATACATAGAAAGAGAGAGAAAGGGAATAAAGCAAATGAAACATTTGGGGAATGTGGGTGAAATGTACACAGTAATTCTTTGTACTATTTTTGCAATTTTCTGTGAATCTGAAATTACTGCCACAAAAAGTTAAGAAAGTAAAATAATGCCTATGAATTTAAAAAATCCTGTCCTCGTTGTAAGATTATAAATAGATTGGCATCAATTTGAACTCAAAACCATATTAAAAAGCACTTTGCAAATTTGAGAGGGACTCTGAAGAACATGATTGTAGTTCAGAACCAGTACTGTGAAGAGGTGTGCATTCGGGGGGGCTTCCCTGGTGGCACAGTGGTTACGAATCTGCCTCCCAATGCAGGGGACACGTGTTCAAGCCCTGATCCGGGAAGATCTCACATGCCGCAGAGCAACTAAGCCCGTGCGCCACAACTACTGAGCCTGCACTCCAGAGCCCGAGCCACAACTCCTGAAGCCCGGCACCTAGAGCCTGTGCTCTGCAACAAAGAGAAGCCACCGCAATGAGAAGCCCGCACACCGCAATGAAGAGTAGCCCCTGCTCACTGCAACTAGAGAAAGCCCGCGCACAGCAACAAAGACCCAACACAGCCAAAAATAAATAAATAAAATAAATAATAATAAAATTTAAAAAAATTTATAAAAAAAGAGTTGTGCATTTGTTTAAAACGTGTCCATAAATTCTTTTTTGTTTTGTTTTGTTTTTTTGCGGTACGCGGGCCTCTCACTGTCGCGGCCTCTCCCGTTGCAGAGCACAGGCTCCAGATGCACAGGCTCAGCGGCCATGGCTCACGGACCCAGCCGCTCCGCGGCATGTGGGATCTTCCCGAACCGGGGCACGAACCCGCGTCCCCTGCATCGGCAGGCGGACTCTCAACCACTGCGCCACCAGGGAAGCCCTATGTCCATAAATTCTTTGACATACTTTCAAGAGCTGGAGTTGGTGTCTTTTTTTTTGGCAGCATTTGGGATCTTAGTTCCCTTAGTTCCCGACCAGGGATCAAACCTGTGCCCCCTGCAGTGAAAATCTCGAGTCCTAACCACTGGACCACCAGGGAATTCCCCAGTGATTTATTTCTAACAAATAGAATATGGCAGAAGTGGTGTGTCTCTTTTGAGACTAGGTCATAAAAGACAGTGTGCCTGCAGAAGCACTCGGTCTTAGATCACTGGCTCTGGAGGAAGCCAGCTGCTGTGTCCAGAAGCCACTCAGACAGCCTTGTGGAGAGGCCCACATAAGAAGGAACTGAGACCTCTTGTCAACAGTCATGTGAGTGTGTCATCTGGGAAACGGATCTTCCAGCCCCAGTCCAGCCTTCAGATGACTGCAGCCCCGGCTGATAGCTTCCTTGCAACCTCCGACACACCCTGAGCCAGAACTACTCAGCTAAGTCACTCCTGAATTTCCGACCCTCAGAACTGTGAGATAATTAAATCTTTGTTGTTATACAGCAATAGATTATTAATACAATTCCGTATCTTAAGCACCTTGTAATCATGCTGCCGGGACAGCTGCATAAATGTAAAATCAATACTTTCTACAAGATTCTGATGTAATCTGTAAATGAGAGGAGCATTTCCAAGACACAACAAAATCTACATTGTCATTTTGGAAACTATTATTGAGATTACGGTAATTGCTCAGAAGTCATCAGGAAACAGCTAAACTAAAATTTAAGTTTTAGTGACTGGCTGGAACTCTTAAGACAAGAGAATGAAAAAAATGAGTAAAAATGTAAAAAGAGACATAAAGTTGAGAATGAAGTTATGTTGTGACAGTAGGTTTAAACTAGGAGGGGATTTAGTGGCAAAGGCAAACATAAGCTTCTGATAAGAGGAAATCTTGGAAGGATACATTGCCATTGTGTTCCTAGAACTTTCCAGGTAATTCTGATTCCTCTCGATTTAAATGTCATTTATTTGGCATGAGACGATTAAGATGTGCTCTTGGTCTTCAAAACACCGTTTGGAAACATCCTTGACTGTGAAAAAGGGTGTTTCAAGTTCATGGTCCTTATTTAATTCCTTTGTTCCTATGGTTCTATATTTGAGAAGTAGTTTTTTTTTTTTTTTTATCTTCAGAGAGAACTTATGCACCTGGAAGGGGAATCCTAGGTACATGAAACTTATGGGTCACAGAACAGATATCACTATGGATGTAAACCAGTTAACTGGAATCATGATTTATACCTGCACTCTCCTATGGGTTGTGATACTTCCAAAGATGTAATAAACACATTTCTGGCCTGGCAAAGCTGATACTCAGATCCTAGATGCCCCAGTGGCCACAGTGACTTGGTCAAAGTAGAAAGGGTAGGAAACAAAAATGAAGAATGAGGCCACAATCTACATTCACCATAAAAGGACTCTGTTTGCAGTGCTGGGAAAGCAGTCTTTGTTTATTGAGTATAGGACTACCTATACTCTACTGAGAGCACTTAAATATTTACAGATCGACTTTTTCTTTTCCTATGAGATGTGAGTAGTATTACTTTCTGACGTAAAATCCCGGTTCAGGGTAGGTTCTCTGGGAGCAGAGACTGAAATGAGGATTCTTGTGTAAGTGCTTCACTGAGGGAGAAGGGGAGTGAAGGAAGGAGGGTGGGGCTGAAGAAGGCTCTAAGCAAGGAAGTGGTCTCAGCTGGAGACTTACCTCTGCCTGACCCCACGGGGCTCTCTGGAGCATGATTTGTACCAGAGTTGGTCTCCCCTTGAGGCAAGGGACTGGCTTTTTATACTTCACAGTAGTCAGCCATTGGCTGTGGGCTGCTCAGTGCGGGGTGTGGAGGTGTAACTTCCCTGAAACAGCTCCACGTTGTCTGAGGACAAGTCTCCAAAGAAGGGAGCAGCTCTGAGCCATTAGCAGACAACACTCACGGATGGGTGCATTGCCTGGTGACAGGGATCTTGGCAGTGAACCTACAGTTTCTACAACAGGTTTGAAATTTTTACGTGACAATCGTGTCAGTCTGGCTAGATGTTCCCCAAACCCGTTTCTTCTTCCTGGGTACACAGCTTGACTACGTTCCCCAGACTCCCTTGCAGTTCGGTACAGCCACGTGACTCAGCTCTAACCAATAGAAAGCAGGGAGAAGGGATTTGTGCCACCTCTGGCCCTGGCCCCTAAAACCCCCTCGGCAAGCAGCCTTCCATGCTCTCTTTCTCTAGCTCTGCTGAGCTCCCCCTCCCTTTATTTTTATTTCTGCCAGATGCAGAGCATCTAGTGGCAGACTTTGAGTTCCCAGGGGATAGAGGAGCTACCAGATAGTGTCCCTGATGAACACGAAGTGATCCACCCTGCCTCCACCAACCCTTGTTGGACTGTGGCACGAGCAAGAAACAAAACATGGTTATGTTAACCCACTAAGATTTTCCAGGTTGTTTCAGTATTTAGCCTACCCCGACTCATCTAGTGAACCTTCCGTTTTGTTTTTTTTTTTGGCCACGCGGCATGCAGGATCTTAGTTCCCTGACCAGGGGTTGAACTTGTGCCCCCTGCAGTGGAAGCGTGGAGCCCTAACCACTAGACCGCCAGGGAATTCCCACAAACCCTTCATTTAAAGAAATATTTATTTATTTGGCTGCGCCGGGTCTTAGTTGTGGTACACGGGATCCTTTTTTAGTTGCGGCATGCAGGATCTTTTAGTTGTAGCATGCGGGCTCTTAGTTATGGCATGCAGGATCTAGTTCCCTTACCAGGGATTGAACCCGCGCCCCCTGCACTGGGAGCTTGGAGTCTTAACCACTGGACCACCAGGGAAGTCCTAAATCTTCCATTTTTAAGAAACATGAATAGCTTCTGAAAATTTGATTTTCAGAATTCTATCAATTTATTATCAATAATAATCCTAGCTCAAATCTGTGATGACGGAAGTGCTGGATAACTAAAGTAAGAATTTTTTTCTTATTCCTTTAAAACATAGAAAAAATCTCCAAAAGTCTGAGTATTATGGGTGATTAAAAAAAAAAACACCGTGAAAATATATGGCTAAGATAATTATCCAAAATCCTGTTCGTGGAAACAAAGCAGGAAGCTGCTTTCCCAAGGTTAGACAGCTTGCTATTGTTAACAAGGAGTGAGAACTGTTGGCTCCAGTTTGTGTGACATAACTGTTGGACTTTCCCAGTGCACAGTTTTTTTAACATTTCTGCTCAGCTATTTGGCCATTTCCAGGGCTACCAAAAGCTTCATTCCATGGAGAAAGGTGAACTGTCTGATGCCTCACATAAGAGGCCAGCCGGGCTGCTGAGAACAAGCTGTTTGTTGCTTGAGAAGAGCCACCTTCTCAAAGTGTCAAGTTTTGTTTCAGAGGATGGAGTTGGTATAAGAAGGAAGCGGGCAAATTAACACACACAGACACACACTCACACACACACACACGGGTGTGTAGAGGATATAATTTCACAGATATTCAAAATTTTTTTTATGGGAGACAGTTACTTGTAAGATTCCATCATCATTAGTACTCAAACCTCTCTCTTTCTCTAGGATTGTAGGAAGAATTAGGTAAGGTTCATGTGGCCAACATCAGCTTCATTGTTGCTGGAGTTGGACTGGAGATTCCGATCGGGTTTGTGGCCACAATCAGGCTTCTTCTTACTCTCCCTACCCCCTTTCTTCCCTGCGTCAGAGTGTCTACACAACAGACCCTCTCCTTGCAAGTTGCAAGGAAGATGCTATCTTTTCCCATCAAGTCTTTCAAGTGAGAACAGTGAGTGGCCCCCAATAGGTGCGCTTGCCATGTGGAATCAGGGGTAGAGTGGCGTCTCCTCTGAGGGCAGCACAATTCAGGGGTGGTGGTGGTGGAGAGAGCTTGAGAGAGAGCTTGAAAGAGCAAGAGAGATAGCAAGAGAAGGACAGAGATACACACACACACACACACACACACACACACACACACACGCACACACATGGACAGAGACAGAAAAAGATAGAGACAATGCTGGAACCGGGAATGATCAGTGTCTTCTCCCTCCATCACTTCTTCCTTGGAGAAGAGTAAATGAGAGGAGCTGGGAGAAGCACCAATGTTACTTCATCCATATTCCCTCCTGGGGAGTAGACAGGAAATTTTCTCACAATAAAATGAGGCCAGGGGAATAGGATTCCCTCTAACACTGTTAAAGATCTACCTTTCTACTCCAATAAAGATGTTAAAAAAAAAAAAGATCTACCTTTCTTCACTTCTAGAAAAAAAAAAGTTAAAATCTGCCGAACAAGTGATTGTTTAGTGTTTACATTGGTCAGTCCCTCAATAAGTACTTTTTAAAGTTCACCAATCTTTGAGATATAATCTAAAGTATCTCAGTATCACTCATGCCAATTCTGAAGCTCAGAGAAGCCAAATAGAATTCTCCCTATGAGGGATCGAACCCAGCCTCCTGCATCGGGAGCACGGAGTCTTACCCACTGGACCACCAGGGAAGTCCTCGTGTGTAGGTTTAGAACTGCAAAAAGGATAAAGAAATTCTCTTCTAAAATGTTCTTGTTTACCTTCAGCCTTAAAGGGCTATCAGTGTTTCTAGTTTCTACATTCTTATCTGTGTTTATTTTGCAGTTTGATAACTATTTCTTCTATTCAGAAAACTGTTGTAGAAATAAAGACTAGTACTTGGCATTCCTTAGATACTAAAACATTTAAAAAATGCCATTTTTTCCTCCTGTGTCCTGGGTGAAAATGTTGCTGCTGTTGGGTCACTTCTGGCTGTGCCTCTCCTCCTTCATGGAGCAGCTTCCTTCGGGCTTGTCACAGCGCATCAGAGGCTGCCCCTCCCTCCTGGCCCCACCTGCATTTCTCACTCCTCACTTCCTGGACGCCAAGTCTCTGGGACTCCTCCCTCTCCTGTCCTTTCACCTCCCCAACCCAGCCATTAGTCAACAACCATCTTGAGCCCCCTCCGTCAAGCCTTCCTGGTTGAGCTCTGGCTCATAGATTTTCTCTTTTCTCTAAACTCCCACAGCACTTAGCCTGGGGTACACAGTTTAGCACTTAATTATATATTGTCTTTTATTGTTTGTTTTTATTTGTTGTGTTAGTTTTGTCTTTTCCAGTGAGGCGGCAACACGTCTTTTTTTTTTTTTTTTTTAAATCTCTCACAGTACTCCAGTAGGAAGAGAGTTAATACTTCTTCATCTACCCATAAGGGTTGACTGATGGATTGATAGGCACAGCTGTGAGACCTCCTACCCATCTCTGCAGTGCTTGATAAGTATCTGTCAAATTTATTAAACTGACTTGAGTAACAAAGATCAGCTCGGAATCTAGTATTCAGCTGGGCAAATCACACCATCTTTGCATCCATTTTCTCATCTGCAAAATGGAGATTAAAATGGGAAACCAGCCTACCTCAGAGAGGTACTATGAGGCTTAAATAGACATCGTAGTACGAACTATATGAATGTTAGGGATTGTTATATCTCACATTTCTTTTTGCAGGAGTCACAGGGAAAAGTGGGGTTTGGCGTTTATCACGGGGCATGGGTCCCTTTCTCACCTTTGTTAGAATGGTGGGCCATTCTCAGGGAAGTCTGACCACAAAGGGAAAGGTAGGAAAAGAATAAACATGATCCCTTGGCTTCCAGTTTTCCTGAGAAGGTTTTACAGTTGTGGAAAATACAATATGGTGGTGGGATTTTGAAGTGGAAATTCCCCAACTAAGTTAGTCTTTGCTGTTCCTTAACTTACCTATTCTTTTGGTACTCTTCTCTCCAAACCTACCGCTGTCTTAATTCTCTCCTGGCAGGTCTGAAGCAAAAAATGGTATAAGGAAATCTTAGTGATTTTGGGGATCCTCTTTCTCTATTTCATTTTTTACAGATTCCAAATGGGAAATATTACTTTGGCTATCAATTATGAATTGACATATTTTTTCTTCTTGTGTATCTCTCTTCACTTTTCCCCTTCCCCCTGTCTTTACCTTCCTTTTTCTTTTCCTCTCTTCCTGTCCTTGGTCCTTATTTTAGTTGATCAAAATACCAAAGTATATTTGTTATCATCAGTGCTATTTCCTGAGATGGTTTTTGTTTTGTTTTTAATTAAAATAACACTATTTGGGGTGAAAGATATATCTCTATCTATCTATCTATCTATCCAGTGTTTAGTGTTTAACCCTGGACTGATTTTTTTCGCTTGGGTTAGTGTTTCCCAGCCAGGTTTAATGCATATACACATGCAATTCTTCCCAGGGCCCTTTTCACTCCTATTACTCTAGTATTTAACACTAACCGATGTTATTCCTTTTTAAGGCTCAACTCCAGGTTTGAGCCTTGCCTGAGAAAGTGGCCTAACCCCGTCGCCACCTAGAACACTATAGGAGTCAATGGGACCCTGGTTCGTATGGAGATCTCTGCCCTCCAGCTTTTCAGGACAAAAGGGGTACTGTCATGGAAAAAGCGAAGCCTAATTTCCCATGCCTCGTCCCTTTCTGGGAAGGGCACGGCGTGTCGTGGGCACTACACTTGCTCCAGCGTCCTAGGGAGAAAACACCACAGCCTTTCCCGCCCCATGAAAAGCACCATTCTGCAGGTGGGTCTAGATGTTCCCCTTCCCGGCCAGGGAGAAGGGCCAAAGATGCCCCTCTCGCGCAGGGTGGACGCGGAACAGCGCTGGCTCCTGCCCTCTAGACTCTGCAGCGCGGGCTGAGCAGGTGACCGTCCGTAAGGCGGGAGGCGCGCGGAGTTACTTACCTGGCCCGACGCGCACGGGGCGGGGCGGGGAGGGGCGGGGCCGGGGTGCGATCCCAGGCCGTGATTGGGCCGCGCCGCGCCTGTCTCCATGTGCCGCGCGGCGGAGGCACAACATTCAAGTCCGGGGGCGGGGCCGGCGCGCGCCGGGAGGAAGCGGCCGCGCGGCAGCTGCGGGGCGTCGGGGCGGCGGCGGCCAAGGCCGAGGCTGAAGCGGCGGAGGCTGTGGTGAAGGCGGCGGCGCCTCAACCGGGGACGGTGCTCCGCTGGGCCCCCTTTCAGGCTCTATGGAGGCGGCAGCAAGCGGGGGCTGCGGCTCTGGACCGCCGCTGCTGCTGAGCGAGGGCGAGCAGCAGTGCTACTCTGAGCTCTTCGCGCGCTGCGCCGGCGCCGCAGGCGGGGGCCCCGGGTCCGGGCCCCCTGAGGCCGCCAGGGCCGCCCCCGGCGCGGCCACCGCAGCCTCGGGCCCCGTGGCCGACCTGTTCCGGGCGTCGCAGCTGCCCGCCGAGACGCTGCACCAGGTAGGTCCCCGCGCCCCTGCCCCTGTGGGTCTGTGGGGACCATTTCTACGGGGACAGGGGGGCGGGGTGGGGCGACAGGGCTGCCGACAGGCACCCGGAGGCCTTGGCCAGGTTGCGGAGAGGGGCTTCGCAGCCGGGAATGGCGGCGACGCCCTTGTCCCCCAGGGGACACCAGCCTCCTCTGCAGCTCAGCAGTGCTGGGTGCGCTCCTCATCTTCCTCCCCTGAGGCTGACGGACACTCCCTCCCCTCCCCGGCCGTTTCTGGGGCTCTGCAGCCGTCCAGACCCAAAGTTTGCCTTGTTCTGGAAGTGGTGTTTGTTTTGGCTGATGTCTGGCTTAACCTCTGCTCGAGGCTCCTGCCCTTCCCTCTCCTGGGTGGGTGGGCGCTTGCAGGATTGGAACTTGAAGGGTGTGTGTTTGTAGGGCCGGGGGCCCACCACTGAATGTTGTCCGCTTTATATACTACTTGTAATATATACATATCTACTATATATATTTGCCCAGTAACATATTTCTGCATATTAGCATTAAACTGGAAAGCCTAATGACAAATTGCAGAACAGGGACACAGGGCTGCAAGAGGACGTCTGTCAAGGCAGAGACAAGCTCCCTATTTAGGGCTAGAGGTGACCCCAGACGTCCACCGTGGGGGACAGTTGTATTTTCCCATCTTATCATTATTTGGACTTGAAATAGAATTACAAAGTAATTGTGTCATAGCTACATCCTTTTGGCTGCTCCGTACCTGAAAAAGGAGGCGGATGATGCGCAGTAGATACTGTTTTTGTTTTGTGCTTTCCTTTTTTTTTTTTTTTTAGAATTAATGACTATTAAAAAATTATTTTTGGGTGCATTGGGTCTTTGTTGCTGCATGCGGGCTTTCTGTAGTTGCTGTGAGCGGGGGCTACTCTTCGTTGCAGAGCATCGGCTCTAGGCACTCGGGCTTCAGTAATTGTGGAGCATGGGCTTAGTAGTTGTGGCTCACGGGCTGTAGAGCGCAGGCTCAGTAGTTGTGGCGCACGGGCTTAGTTGCTGCGCGGCATGTGGGATCTTCCCAGACCAGGGCTCGAACCTGTGTCCCTTGCATTGGCAGGCGGATTCTTAACTACTGAACTACCAGGGAAGCCTGGTGATTCTTAATATCAGGCCCCAAATGTGAAATGAACCTTTTCTTAAAAGCTGGAGTCAGTATGAACGTTAACATCAGTTGTATATTTCAAGTGGGGAGTGGTATTTTAAAATCCAGTTCCAAAGGAGTATTGAGGGTTTTATGGTTCACTTATAATATCATTGTGTGTGTAGACTTTTTTTAATCACTTGACTGCATTTTATACTTCTGGGGCGTGCATACATTCTGTCTGTTCGTGAGCATAACTTTAGCCACCCTGTAATCTCTCACTTTTCAGAATTCAAGATTTCTGAAAATATAATTAGTATTCACAGACCTTAACATGGCTGTTTGTCCCTTAAGAAGTCCTTGCTATGGAGACAGTTCAGCCTCTGCTGTTGAGCAGTTAAGCTAGACCAGGTAGAGGAAAAGTCAATATTTTAAAACACAAACCACAGCTATTACATGAGGCCCTCAGAATACTCCCAAGCATAATAAATTTATTAAATGCTGTTGCTATTTCTCAACTGAAAGAGGAGTAAGTGACTGAGGCCACACAGCAAGTAAGTGACAGCTGGGCACCTGTTAAGGCTTATTTTGTTGTCAGTAATATATGGAGTGTGATAAGAGATGGTGGGCATATTAAATATGAATTATGTTGGTTGACTTCTCCTACGGACTTGGGGAGGGGGCTTTCCTGGTGTTAGAACTTATGCTCCCTTGAGGTGTTTAAGATTTAAAAAGAACTCAAGGCACAGTGCCATTGTATGGATGAGATTATATTCTTGATATCTAGTTGAAACCTGCTTGCAAAAGATGCTGGCAAAAGGGGACATCCCTAGAATATTGCTTGTAGTAAATCTCTCAGAGCTTTAAAGCTCCCTTATTCAGCCCAGCAAAACAAAATATATCCTTTCCCCATTAACTTAACGCAGTGCAGTAACCCAATATTCTTCGTACAGGTGGACATGAACATCAAAGTCATCCTGGACAGAGAAATGTAATCAGAAGAGATTCAAACCAAAGCCAGCAGCCGGCAGCCACCTAATTTTTACTGACCACTTTGGTGGTGTGTGGTGTGGTGTGTCTGGGTGTGTGTACTCCCAGTACACATGTGCACTCCATTTATCCTGATTTGCACTACCCCATGAGTGTTGTAGCCTTTCTTTAAACAGATGTAGATGTTTTTAGCCTTTCTCTGTTAAACAGGAACCTGTAAGTTTAATTAAGTGACCCAACAGGTATAACTGCCCAAGTCATGGAGTCATTAACTAGCCCTGGTAGTTTCTATGGTAACAGATTTTTTTTTCTTTTTAATAAGCATACAGTTAAGATTACCATAATGTTCCAGGAAGGTTGAAAATCTTACCTGAAGCAAATGTTCTATAAAAATACTTTACTTTGTCTCCTCCTTGGAATAAAAATAAACCACTATACCTATTACTTTGTTATGGAAGTGAGTTATCTTAGGGATTTTGTTTTCAGTTGAAATACATATATATATATATTTTTAATAGACTTTATCTTTTCAGACCAGTTTTAGGTTCACAGCAAAATTGAGGGGAAGGTACACAGAGTTCCCATATACACCCTGCCCCACACATGCCCAGCCTCCCCCATTATCAACGCCCCACCAGAGGGGTACATTTTTTACAATTGGTGAACCTGCATTGGTATATTGTAATCACCCAGAGTCCATAGTTTACATTATGGTTCATTCTTGGTGATGTACATTCTTTGGTTTTGGACAAATGTATAATGACATGTATCCATCATTGTAGTATCATACAGAGTAGTTTCACTGCCCTAAAAATCCTCTGTGCCCTACTTATTCATCCCTTATTCTTACTCCCAAACCCTGGCAACCACTGATCTTTTTCACTGTTTCCAGAGTTTTGCCTTTTTCCAAAATGTCGTATAGTTGGAATCACACAGTATGTAATCTTTTCAGATTGGCTTCTTTCATTTAGTAGTATGCACTTAAGATTCCTCCATGTTTTTTCATAGCTTGATGGCTTATTTCTTGTTAGTGCTGAATAATATTCCATTGTCTGGATGTACCACAATTTATCCATTCACATACTGGAGGACATTTTGCTTGCTTTCAAGTTTTGGCAGTTATGGATACAGTTGCTGTAAGCATCTGTGTGCATTTAAGTTTTCAACCCCTTTGGGTAGATACCAGTAAGTGTGATTGTTGGATCATATGGTAGGAGTGAGTTTAGTTTTGTAAGAAACTGCCAAGCTGTCTTCCAGAGTGGCTGTACCATTTGCAATCCCCCCCGGAATGAATGAGAGGTCCTCTTGCTCTATATCCTTATCAACTTGTGGTGTTGTCAGTGTTCTAGATTTTCACCATTCTCATAGGTATATAGTGGTATCTTGTTGATGTAATTTGCAATTCCCTAGAGACATATGATGTTTAGGATCTTTCCATATGCTTATTTTCTGTCTTGGATTATATTTTAGTGCATCATAATAGCTTATTTTGAAAGGCGTTTTGGTCTCTTTATAGAGAGGTGTTGATGTATTTTATTTTATTATTTTGTAATAAATTTTATTATTTACTTATTTATTTATGGCTGTGTTGGGTCTTCGTTGCTGCGCGTGGGCTTTCTCTAGTTGCAGCGAAGTGGGGCTACTCTTCGTTGTGGTGTGTGGGCTTCTCATCGCGGTGGCTTCTCCTGTTGCGGAGCATGGGCTCTAGGTGCATGGGCTCCACTAGTTGTGGCACGTGGGCTTAGTCGTTGTGGCTCACGGGCTTAGTTGCTCCGTGGCATGTGGGATCTTCCCGGACCAGGGCTCGAACCTGTGTTCCCTGCATTGGCAGGCGGATTCCCAACCACTGTGCCACCAGGGAAGTCATGATTTATTTTAAAACAGGATTCTAGTACTAGGTACAAAAATGTTAGAGTAAAACACTGAAATTAGAAAAAGTAAATATGGATGTCTGAGAAACAGGTAAATAGTTTTTGTTTAATACTTCAAGACAAAGAGCTATAGATGTTAGAGTGATTGGTTTCCCAGGTTGTGAAGTATTTCATTGGTATTGAAAGGCCAGCCTTTTACTAGAATGCATAGACTTGGGTTGGATGTGTATTTGAGGTATCTGGTTTCTTTTGTGCATCAGGCACTGTTCTAGATGTTGAGGTTACAGCTGTGAATCAAACACAAACCCCTGTCCTCACAGAGCTTACATTCCAAAGCAGATGTTTTATTTATTTATTTATTTCTTGCGTGCTTGCCACAGGGCTTGTGGGATCTTAGTTCCCTGACCAGGGATCGAACCCGGGCTCTTGGCAGTGAAAGTGCTGAGTCCTAACCACTGGATCGCCAAGGAAGTCCCGCAGTGCAAATGTTTTTATTTTTTAGGGTTTGAGTAAGAAAATATAACAGCTAGAACAAAAGTGTCTACCTTAAACTGGCAAGTTTTCTGCTTGATGTAATGAATTAACAAACTATATAGACTCCTTTATAATATCTGTCTTTCAGGATGGTGTCTTAGTCTTTGAGAATGCACAGGCTCCGGACGCGCAGGCTCAGCGGCCATGGCTCACGGGCCTAGCCGCTCCGTGGCATGTGGGATCCTCCCGGACTGGGGCACGAACCCGTGTCCCCTGCATCGGCAGGCGGACTCTCAACCACTGTGCCACCAGGGAAGCCCCCAGTTTTCATTTTTATATGGTTAACTGTTTTCAGATAATATTTTTTATTGAGATATAATTGACATATGATGTATTAGTTTCAGGTATATAACATAATGATTCAATATTTGTATGTGTTGCGAAATGATCATCACAGTAAGTCTAGCTGATATCCATCAGCAAACATAGTTAACAAAAATTTCTCTCTTGTGATGAGAACTTTTATGATTTACTTTCAACATCTTTCACAGACATAATACAGTATTATCAATTTTAGTCACCATGCTATACATGACATCCCCAGGACTTACTTATTTTATAACTGGAAGTTTTTTTTTAAAATATTTATTTATTTTGGCTGTGCCAGGTCTTAGTTTCGGCATGCGGGATCTTCATTGCAGCATGTAGGATCCTTTGTTGCAGCATGCGGCATCTTCAGCTGTGGCATGTGGACTTCTTATTTGGGGCATGCATGTGGGATCTAGTTCTCCAACCAGGGATCGAACCCGGGCCCCCTGCATTGGGAGGGTGGAGTCTTACTAACTGGACCACCAGGGAGGTCCCATAAGTGGAAGTTTGTGCCTTTTGACCACCTTCACCCATTTCACTCACCCCCACCTCTGGCAACTACTAATCTGTTCTCTGTATCTATGAGTTCCAGTTTTTTGTTGGTTTGTTTGTTTTTAGATTCCACATAAAAGTGAGATCATACATACGTTATTTGTCTTTCGCTGACTTGACAGTTAACTCTTAGACTTTAAGGGAAATAGTTATGAAACACTGTTGATTTCGTATTATCAGGGGAAATCATTGAATGGGAAAAAAGCCAGTAAGTAATGTCTGATTGTTTGAGTGGCTTTGATTGAGGAAAAGAAGTAAAACAAAGCTAGGAGAAGTAGAGGATATTTTAAAAATTCCTGCGCACGGACTCACCTTTGGGAAGAACTCATATTTAAGGGTTTTCTTGTAATTCTTTGACCCAACTGTTTAATCGTTAAAAACAACTATAGGCAAAAGACAAAATTCTTGTGAACTTTTTCCAGTTGTTGGATTATTAGCCAGAACTATTTTTTTAATGCAAATGAAACAGTTTTCTGTTTTTACATCTTTATATCATATCCCTTTGTAGCATATGCTTTAGGGAGATAGAGGCCAGCATGCTAAAAGGGTAACTTGGAATATGTGCTTTTGAGATAAAGAGTGTTCTTTTTTTGTAAAAGAGAATGAATGCCAGCAGATAAAGGAAGTTCCAGAGTCATACCATTGTCTGGTTAAAAGGAGGACATTTGCTAATAGTACCTTGTTAATAACTCTTATAAAAAATATTTCTGGTGTGTAAAACTAGAGGACTACCCAACAATAAGTGTGTACCCACTACTCAGCATGAGAAGTAAAACAGCCCAGTTAGTGTGAAAGTTTCCTGTGATCCCTTCTCTGGTCCCATTCCCCTTCTTGCTCACCTCAGAGGTTACTACTGTCCTGAATTTGGTGTGCATGATTTGAAAAGTTTTTGTACTTTTATTATAGCTATATGTGTGTGTGTGTGTATATATATATATATATATATAGTGTGTACATACATGTATATATATACACATGTGTCACTAAAATGATAAATTGTTTTGTATGGCTTTTCAACTCAGAAGGAGGAGTATAGTACTCTGTAACCTTCCGCAACTTGCTTTTCCTCTCATTCTTTTGTTTTTGAGGTTCGCCCTTGTTGACACAGGTAGCTGTAGTTCATTTATGTTTCTTTTTAAAAAATCTTCATTACCTGCTCTTACAATGCCTCGTTTATTTATTTATTAATAAATTTATTTATTTTTATTTATTTTTGGCTGCATTGGGTCTTCGTTGCTGTGTGCGGGCTTTCTCTAGTTGCGGCGAGCAGGGGCTACTCTTTGTTGCGGTGCGCGGGCTTCTCGTTGCCTTGGCTTCTCTTTGTTGTGGAGCACGGGCTGTAGGCACACAGGCTTCAGTAGTTGCAGCACGTGGGCTTCAGTAGTTGTGGCTCGCAGGTTCTAGAGCGCAGGCTCAGTAGTTGTTCCACACGGGCTTAGTTGTTCCACGGCATGTGGGATCTTCCCAGATCAGGGCTTGAACCCTTGTCCCCTGCATTGGCAGGCGGATTCTTAACCACTGTGCCACCAGGCAAGTCCCAATGGCTGTAGAGACCTTTATGCTTATGGAAAGTAGGTGGCATTTTTTAAAATATATATATATAGAATGTTACATGACTAGGGAACTGTTCTAAACATGTACAAACATTCAAAATGCCTTCGTAGATAGAGAAAGCACACTGGTATTCTTGATACTGTTACAGGACAGTTAATTGATTAGGGTTTCATAGGCTTGCTTTTTTCTAATTTTTTAAAAAATGGAAACAAGCAAACAGACTAATACATTAAACTCCTCTGCACTTGCCACCCCTGCTCAACAACCATCAATACTCGGTCAGTTCCATTCCATCTGCATTCCTACCTTGTTCCTTGCCCCCTCTTTTATCCTGAAGCAAGTCTCAGACATCATATGATTCCATAGGGTTTATCTTTAAGGAGGGAACCTGGGGATGGTCAGAGGGGATGGGAACATGCATGGGTTTAATACCTGTGGCTTATGGTTAAATGGCAAGAGTGAATGATGGGGGGCTTCCCTGGTGGCACAGTGGTTAAGAGTCCGCCTGCCGATACGGGGGACACGGGTTCGTGCCCCGGTCTGGGAAGATCCCACATGCCGCGGAGCGGCTGGGCCCGTGCGCCATGGCCGCTGAGCCTGTGCGTCCGGAGCCTGTGCTCCGCAATGGGAGAGGCCGCAACAGTGAGAGGCCCACGTACCGCAAAAAAAAAAAGAGTGAATGATGGTTTCATATCATTGAGCCATTGCCAGTCTTTAAGGTAATGATTTTTGAGTACTGATTTAAAATAAATCATCTGGGGCAACCAATAGGGAGATTGAAAAACAACGTGAAGACTAGAAATACAAGATGGATTTGAACATTGTCCTAGTTTCCCACACATAACTGGGGAATGCTCTACTTTAAGGGTATAGAAAATTGGTTTTGAGGAAATCTTGAGGTTTTTTTTTTAAAGGCTGTGCCACACGGCTTACGAGATCTTAGTTCCCCATTGGGGATTGACACCCCCCCCTTCCCTGGCAGTGGAAGCCTGGAGTCCTATCCACTGGACCGCCAGGGAATTCCCTTGAGTTGTTTTGCTAATTATTGGTAACTTTTAAAAGAGGGTTTGGTTCCTTTCCAGGTTTTTTCAAACTTTCTGTTTGTTTCCTATAGGCAAAGGGTCTAGTATTTTGTATTTATATTATTCAGTACACGTCTATTAGTGGGCGACTGCCTTAGTCCATTCTGGCTGCTATAACAAAATACTACAGACTGGGTGGCTTATAGACAACAGACAATTATTTCTGACAGTTTTTGAGGCTGGAAGTCCAAGACTAAGGTGCCAGCGTGGTTGCCTTCTGGTGAGAGTTCCCTTCTCGGTTCATAGCCCGTGACTTCTCACTGTGTCCTCGCATGGTGGGAAAGGCTAGGGATCTCTCTGGAGCCTCTTTTATAAGGTAGTAATCCCATTCATGAGGGCTCCACCCTCATGGCCTAAGCGCTTCCCAAAGGCCTCACTTTCTAATACTATCACACTGAGCATTAGGATTTCAACATAGGAATTTTGGGAGGACATACATATTCAGACCATAGCAGCAACCAGCCAACCTGGGTTGCTCAGAACTGAGTTGTTTCTTAGGGCATGGTACTTTCCGTTTTCAAACCAAGACAGTCCTAGGCAAACTTGGATGGTAGGTCACCCAGTCTTTTGGTTACTGCACTAGTTATTTATTGCTCTGGAATGAATTTCCAGAAATGTAAATTGCAGCTTAATACAACACATATTTGTTACTAATTGTTTCTATGGCTTAACTGGGTCTTCAGCTCAGGGTTTCACAAAGCTGAAATCAAGGCATTGGCCAGGTGGCCTTCCTCTTTGCATCTGGGGACCTCTTCTAAGCTCACATGGTTGTTGGTAGAATTCAGTGCCTTGTGATTTTAGGACTGGAGCCCTCAGCTCCTAGAGGCCACCCGCAGTTCCCTGCCACATGGCCCTCTCCATAGGCAGTTCACAACATGACTGTTTGCTTCTTTAAGGCCAGCAGGAGATTCACTTTCTCCAGTCGCCTTAGATGAGCGACATCCCATCACCTTGCCATATTCTCTTGGTTCAAAGCAAGTCACCGGTTCTGCCTGCACTCAAGGGGAGAGGATTATAAAAAAGCACAGATTACCAGGAGGTGAGAATTTTTGGAAGGGGGGTCATCTTAGGATCTTTCTACCACACTTGCCTTCCAGAGTTTTCTGAAGCAGAAAATTATTCTGGTTAGCTTTGAGGGGTCAGAATAGATATGTTTTTGCTCAGCCACTCATGTCAAATTTCTTTGTCTTTAAAAAAACATTTTCATGCATAATTCATTTTCTTATGCCAAGTAGGACTGGCAAATATCTTCTTAGGCATTATTTTCAATTTTAGTCTTTAGACAATTTGTTTTTCCTCTT
The DNA here is from genome assembly GCF_937001465.1 of Orcinus orca. NCBI lineage: Eukaryota > Metazoa > Chordata > Mammalia > Artiodactyla > Delphinidae > Orcinus > Orcinus orca. The sequence goes on from NC_064580.1 coordinate 14,335,021, forward strand.
AACTAGTAGGAGGCGGGAAAAAAAGTGGAAAAGCAGATGTGAATGCTGTGCATGCTCACTCCTGCACAGAATAAAGCAGGCCTTTTTAACCTGGGTCCAGCTCTCAGGGGTCTTTGAATTTAGATGTGGGGAAAAAATACAGTTTTCTTTTTACTGACCCCTAACTGATATTGAGCATTTCCTTCTATTATGCATTGTAGGCAATAAACCACAGTAGCATTAGCAATTCCTGTGACTTGATCACTTATAGAAATAGAACTTTTATTTTAAATTTTATTTATTTATTTTTTTGCGGTACGCGGGCCTCTCACTGTTGTGGCCTCTCACTGTTGTGGCCTCTCCCGTTGCGGAGCACAGGCTCCAGACACGCAGGCTCAGCGGCCATGGCTCACGGGCCCAGCCGCTCCGCGGCATGTGGGATCTTCCCGGACAGGGGAACGAACCCGTATCCCCTGCATTGGCAGGCGGACTCTCAGCCACTGCGCCACCAGGGAAGCCCCAGGGACTGGTTTTGTGGAAGACAGTTTTTCTGGGGGTGGGTGGGGGATGGCTCAGGCAGTAATGCAAGTGACGGGGAGCAGCAGATGAAGCTTCAGTTGCTTGCAGGCCACTCACCTGCTGTGTGGCCTGGTTCCTAATAGGAACCCGGGGGTTGGGGACCCCTGCTGTAGACACTGACTGATCTTATCATTGTGTTAATAAACACATGTATTTCCACCACAAACTTGTTTTTTTAAATATTTGATAGCTGAAGTTCAATATATTTTGTTTACAGTCCTGTGTATTTTATTTTTGGTCACGCTGCTCGGCTTGCAGCATCTTAGTTCCTCAACCAGGGATCGAACCTGGGCCCTGTGAGTGAGAGTGCCGAGTCCTAACCACTGGACTGCCAGGCAATTCCCAATAATCCTGTATATTTTAAAAAAATTTTTTGTTAGAGTATAGTTGCTTTACAATATTGTGTTAGTTTCTTTTGTACAGCAAAGTGAATCAGCTCTACGTATACATATATCCCCTCTTTTTTGGATTTCCTTCCCATTTAGATCACCACAGAGCATTGAGTAGAGTTCCCTGTGCTATACAGTAATCCTGTGTATTTTAAGTGTTTACTTTTATGCATTTAAATTTATTCTGAGAAGAGGTCAATGCAGGCTGCCCAAGGGGGGTCCAAAGCACAAAAGTGGTTAAGAAGCCCTGCTTGGAAGACTTGTGAGGTGTCTAGAAATTCCAGTTCTACGTAGCTAATTGTTTCCAAAGTCAGAATGGTAGCAGCAGTGCTGGCAAGTCTGGGTCAGGAATGAGATTCCATAAGGCTCTTGTTCCCCCCTCCTCCCCTGTCTGTCCTGTAAGGGGGAAGGAAGCCCAGAGTGAATGGATGCTCAGCTGCTTCCTCCAGGACCTCACCCTCAAGTCCGTGCTGCAGTTCCAGCTCTGAACCCTCTCTGCTCTTGACCTTTCTGTCTGGCCCTCTCAATCTCACTTCACTCCAGAGAGCCCCTCTGGAGCACGCGCCAGCTGGCTATTGGGCCTGTTTTATTTACCACTATTATCTCTACTTCAGAGGCTGGCTAGAACATGGACTTATAGGAAAAAGTGATTTTTACAGACTGGAGAAACTCAGCTATCCTCATAATTTAATTCAGGACCAGGAGAGGCTATTAATATTAGGCTAGTAGTAAATATTTGCTTTGACTTAATTCATTTGTAACACTTTGCCCTCAGTTTACAGAAAAATATTTTTGTTCAGCCTCCTGGGGGTAATTAAGTGTTTCACCTGTGTTAATTTACTGACTAATTGAAGTAAATCCCATAAATGCCAGCAATTAAGAATTGTTTGTTTTTTTCAAAGCAGGCTTTCTTAAATGCATAATGTTTGCCCCTGATGCCTTCAAAAGAACATATTTAATACAGTGATCTCTTTGTTTCTCCCTTAGTTCAGGGTCAGCCTTGTGAAAAACAGATGATTATACACGAACAGCTTTTTGCCCCAGGAGATGTTTGATGTGCTTGCCTTTTGAGTTTGTTTTTTTTTTTAGGCTCTCTTTAAAATTATTTAAAAATGTTTTAACTCCTGTCCTTTGCATACGCTCTGGTGGTTTTATGGTCCTATTACTGAGAGATGGCAATGGAAGTGAAGCAGTGAAATTAGCACGTGGATGTTTAGCTTCTTTTAACTTATTCTTTGTTCTAGATCAGGGTTTCTCCACCTCAGCACTATTGACACTTTGGGCCAGATCATTCTTTACAGTGAAGCTGTCCTATGCATTGTAGGATGTCTAGCAGCATCCCTGGGCTCTACTCACTAGATGTTAGTATCTGTCCCTTCCCCAGTTGTTACAACCAAAATGTTTCCAGGGACTTCCCTGGTGGTCCAGTGGCTAAGACTCCACGCTCCCGTTGCAGCGGGCCTGGGTTCGATCCCTGGTCAGGGAAGCAGATCCCACATGCCACGGCTAAGAGCCCGCATGCCACAACAAGAACAACAAAAAGATCCCGCATGCCGCAACGAAGATCCCATGTGCGCAATTAAGACCTGGCGCAGCCAAATAAATAAATATTAAAAAATAAAAATAAAAAAAGAGAAGCAACCTTTAAAAAATAAACCACAAAAATGTTTTCACACATTGCCAAATGCCCCTGGGGCAAAATCTACTCTGGTTGTAGATATATGGTGTCTACATATATACAATCATGGTAGCAGCTACCATTTATTAACTGATTACCATGTACTTGGCCTTGTCCTATAACTTGTAGAGCGCTCATGTCATTTAACTCTCACAACCAAGCCACGAGGTTAGGTATTATCATCCTCAGTTCGAAGAAAACAAAACAGAGGCGCAGAGGTTCAGTAACTTGTCCACAGTCACGTAGACAAGTGACTTCTAGTAGTCCTTTAAAGAATTATCTGGGTTGGAATTCAGTCTTTGTTTTTATTTTTAAATTAAAAAAAAGTTTTAAAAATTCATTTTATTGAAATATAGTTAATTTACAGTGTTGTGTTATGGAATTCCGTCTTTGTTAAAGAGGCAAACTAAAAAAGAAAGGGGGGTTTCCTGATGACCTCTCAGTGGAGAGGCTGTTGCTTCCATGGCAGTTCTGTCTAAGTGTGGGAGTTCTCGCTTGAAGCGGTGATCATGTGGGCACGTGTCTGAGTAGGGTTTGGACCGTTTCTGAGGTGCTTCTGTGGTAGGGTGAAGCAGAACATGGGACAGTCTCGGGGCCAGGCCGATTCAACTTTGAGGCCAAGGAAGCCATCAGCAGTTGGGGTTCTCAGGGTCCCTCAGGCGTGGTGTGCCCAGAGGTTGACTGAGAGCGGGAGCGCGGAGGCGTGGAGCGCAGTGGTGGCTGGCGGCCTCGGCCTCCCTGGTTCTGAGGGGCCAGGGGTGGGAATGTTGCTGTCAGGGCTGCGAAGGGTACTTCGCCTGCAGGAACAGTGGTCTGGAAGGGCATGGTCATTGGCAGCCCCGTGGCCAGGAGGGCGTGGGGTGGGAGCTGAGGGACAAGTGACTGGCTCTGTCCCCTGCTGGCTGCCGTGCTGGAGGCCGGAGGCATGGGAGCCTGCATGTGGAAGCTCACGGAGGCTGGCCTCTTGCGCAGAGTGTGGGCCGAGGGGCTGGAGGGGGCTCTGGGGGACGGATGGAGGAAGAGCCAGCTCAGGGTGCCAGTTGGGCTGGGACCCAGAGCCCTGGATCCTCGGGAGAAGGGGGCACAGCCAGTGTGGGGAGAGTGGGAGTCCACTCGCGATGGGCCGGCCTGCTGCCCTGCCCTCCAGGAGGGCTGAGAGGGCTTCTTCTCACTTCTCCCGGGAGGCCTTGAGGCTATGGGGGTGTGTACGAGTGGGTGCTTTTCGATCAGAGTGGGGCAGGCATTTCCACCGGTTGCAGTGTTTGTTCTTGTTCAGGGCACCGGGAAACAAACATGCAGCCATGGAGCCTCTGGGAGCTTCTGTGAGGACTGGCTGCACATGGTGGGAACGGCACCCTAGAACTGGAGATGAGTTATTTCAGGGGAGTGGAAAGTGTATTATAATATTTAGGGATATGGCCTCGTGTTAGTTTGGCTTTTTTCTTTCCCTGAAGGATAGGATTCCTGTAGGGATTCTTCCTCATCCCAAAATAGCTGTGTGTGTGTGTGTGTGTGTGTGTGTGTGTGTCTGTCTGTCTGTCTGTCTGCACGCACGTGCGTGCGGACTCAGGATTTCTCTGTGCATTGCTCAAACTCACCAAGGCCCTGTTGAGCAAACCAAGGCTGTTAAAAGACGTAGAATCCTCCTCATATACTGCAAAGTAAACTCAAACGCAAAGAAATAGCTTGGTTTTTTTTTGCATTCTTCATGGGCTAGCATATCTTCTGGAAAACTTGTTGCCATGGCAATGGGATATTACCTACCTCAGTAGTGTACTACATAAAAATAGCCTTTTGTGTCGAGGGTGATGTTGGTGACAGGTGGTTGGGTGAATGTTTAGCAGGGTGCTTTGTCAGCATTCCATTGTTTAAGGTTGTGAAATAGAAATGAGTATTGATTTGCTCTTCTCTCTCAAAATGCAATTTAATCTGTAAAGGGCAGGTAGTGGTGCTCTGTATTGTGAATTATGTCTTTCTTTGCATGTCAGGTAAATATGATTGAAGCCACCTCTCATGGTGATAAGGAAATGTCTTCTCTATTTTTTCTGTTGATGCTACACGGTGTGCAACACAGGATTGAGTGGGGGGCAAGTAGTATAATTCTCTCATTCTTCAACAAATGGTTCTTCCTAAGTGCCTTGTCCTTATAAATCCAAATGTGGCACATGGTCAGGTGGACTAGATGAGTTCTGAGCTGCTGATCAAATACTCATTTCTTGCAGGTTCTTAAATGGAACAGATTCTTGATGAAAGTCAGTTTCCTCTGCTGGTTTTAGCATTGGTTTCATGTGTAGCCAAGGATGGACTCTTGACCCTAATCCTGAATTTTACTTGAAAAAAATCCTTTGGGCAATTTCTTAGTGGTAACTCTCAAACATTTGTCATCCTCTCACCTTCCTTCTAGAAATTTGTCTTATATGTAAATAACAGCTTCCTAGTGCTGAAATAAAGTTTACTCTAGTTTTGAGAATTTTAGACTCTCAAGAAATACCATGGCTTGGAGTTTTAGCCTTGAAAGTTATTGCTCTAATTCTCATATGCATTGTACTACTACAGAAATGGAATCATTACCTTTGTATTTTCTCTTGGAGTCAGTATGAATATGTTTTTGCTGATGATATCAGAAATAGTTGGTGAATGGCTTGCTGGGTACCCAGTACTATTCTTAGAACTTTTTTTGTGTATTAACTCACTTAATTCCCATAAACATTCTGAAAGGTTTTTGTCGCTGTTTTCCAGATGTGGCATACTTATTAGTATGCCTTTTGGTTTCTGGTGAGTAAGTACTGTGCTATGTAAGACTTGATTGCTCCTTCTTGCTTACCAGTGTGTTGAAGTGTTTCTGATACTGAAAGCATTCTTCTGCCAGGGGATGGCCAAACACAGCCCATGGGCCAAATCCATCCTGTTGCCTATATTTTTTTGTATGGCTTATGAGCTAAGAAGGGTAAATTTTTAAAGTGTTGGGAAAAAATAAAAATAATGTTTCATGACACATGCAAATTGTGTGAAATTCAAATTTCAGTTTCTGTAAGCAAAGTTTCCTTGGCACACAGCCACACTCAGATGTTTACATATTGTCCGTGGCCTATACGCACTAGAATGGAGGGCTGAGTAGTTCTCACAGACACTATATAGCCCATAGGACCTAGAGTATTTACCGAAGAAGTTTGCCAACCCCTGCTGTTTATTCTTCTACATCTAGAATGGGAGATTGTATTGAATAATAAAAGCAGATGGGATTTATGTACAGGTTCTCTTTTGGTGTGTATTATACTTTCCTCTCTTCCACTTGTTACTGTTTTTACTAGCGTAGTTTCCTGTGCTATGGCATATCTCAAATATACTCGATTTCAGCTCTCTTTCTATACCCATATTGGTTTTTATCATAACAGATATTCATAACCCTTCCCAAATCAGGGAGTGTAATGAATTTTATCATTTTACTAGTTAATATGTTTCCTTCATTAGGTCAGTAATTGTAATTCCCCCAGCTCTATTTATTTCTAACTATATTGCTTTCTACTTTTGGGCTATCGGCCAACATAAACATTTGATACTTTAGTAATCCTCACTAAACCACCTGCGCTGATTGTGCTATTTCAATATAGTAAATCCTCTGTATGATAAAGATTGTATCTTCTACATTCATCCTTTTGGATTTAACATACTCATCATAATCAACTTTGGAACATTCGTGCAATTATTTTAAAGCAATATGTTTTCTCCTTTTTCTCGTTTCCCCAATTTTTAAATAACAGCTTTATTGAGATGTAATTCACATACCATACAACTTACCCATTTAAAGTATACAATTCAGTTTTTAGAATATTCACTGTCTAGTTCCAGAATATTTTTTGTTGTTGTTGACGTATAGTTGCTTTGCAATGGTGTTTCAGGTGTACAGCAAAGTGATTCAGTTATAGGTATATTTATATACTTTTTCAAATTTTTTCCATTATAGATTATTAGAAGATTCTGAATATAGTTACCTGTGCTATACAGCAAATCCTTGTTATTTATCTATTTTATTTTATCTTTTATTTTTTGGCTGTGTCTGGCAGGTTGTGGGATCCTACCAGAGATTAAACCTGGGCCCTTGGCAGCGAGAGCGTGGAGTCCTAACCACTGGACTGCCAGGGAATTCCCTATCTATTTTATATATAGTAGTGTGTATCTTTTAACTCCAAACTAATTTATCCCTCCCTATCCCCTTTCCCCTCTGGTAACCGTAAGTTTGTTTTCTATGTCTGTGAATCTGTTTCTGTTTTGTAAATAAGTTCATTTGTATTATTTTTTTAGATTCCACATATGAGTGATGTAATAAATAAGTTCATTTATATTATTTTTTAAGATTCCATGTATAAGTGATGTCATATGATATTTGTCTTTCTCTGTCTGACTTATTTCACTTAGTATGATAATCTCTAGGTCCATCCATATTGCTGCAAATGGCATTATTTCATTCTTTTTTATGGTTGAGTAATATTCCACTGTATATATAAACCACATCTTCTTTATCTATTCCTCTTTCTTTCTTTTTTTTTTTGAAGTTTTGTTTATTCCATTTCATTTGGTGGGAGGCTCTGTACATCTGGATCTATACCTCATCTTACCTAGGAGTCAGTGTTATTTATTTATTTAGGCTGCGCCGGGTCTTAGTTGCGGCATGCAGACTTCTTAGTTGTGGCATGCGAACTCTTAGTTGCGGCATGCATGTGGGATCTAGTTCCCTGACCAGGGATTGAACCTGGGCCCCCTGCATTGGGAGTGTGGAGTCTTACTCTACTGGACCACCAGGGAAGTCCTCTATTCCTCTTTTGATGGACATCTAGGTTGCTTTCATGTATTGGCTATTGTAAATAGTGCTGCTATGAACATTGGGGTGCAAGTATCTTTTTGAATTAGAGTTTTCATCTTTTCTGTATATATGCCCAGGACTGGGATTGCTGGATCATATGGTAACTCTATTTTTCGTTTTTTAAGGAACCTCCATACTGTTTTCTGTAGTGGCTGTACCAATTTTTACATTACCACCAACAGTGTGGGAGGGTTCCCTTTTCTCCACACCCTGTTTCCAGGATGTTTTCACCACCCCAAAAAGAAACCCTGTACCCACTAACAGTCACCTCCAATCCCAATATATCTAGGCCACCAGTGTTTTCAATGTTCGTCCATGTTGTAGCATGTACCAGTACTTTTTATGGCCCGGAAATATTCTGTTGTATGGACATACCACATTTTATTTATCCATTCATCAGCTGATGGACATTTGGGTTATTTCTCCTGTTTGGTTATTATGAATAATGCTGCTGTGAACATTTTGGTACAAGTTTTTGTGTGGATGTATGTTTTCATTTCTCTTGGTTAATTACCTAGGAGTGGAATTGCTAGGTCACACAGTAACTCCATGTTCAGTCTTTTGAGAAACTGCCAGACTCTTTCCCAAAGTGCTGTACCATTTTACATTCCCACCAGCAATATACAGGGATTTCAATTTCTCTACATCTTTGCCAACATTTGCTATTGTCTGCCTTTTTGATTATAGCCATCCTAGTGGATGAGAAATGGGATTTCATTGTGGTTTTAATTTGCATTCTACTGGTGACTAATGATGTTGATGATACCAGATGCTTATTGGCCATTTGTATATCTTCTTTAGAGAAATGTCTAAGCCCTTTGCCCGTTTTTATTTATTTTTATTTTTTTCAAACCACCACTGTTTTGTTTGTTTGTTTATTTATTTATTTATGGCTGTGTGGGATCTCCGTTGCTGCGCACGGGCTTTCTCTAGTTGTGACGAGCGGGGGCTACTCTTCGTTGCGAAGTGCAGGCTTCTCATTGCGGTGGCTTCTCTTGTTGCGGAGAACAGGCTCTCGGCGCACGGGCTTCAGTAGTTGTGGCATGCAGGCTCAGTAGTTGTGGCTCGTGGGCTCTGTAGCACAGGCTCAGTAATTGGGGCGCACGGGCTTAGTTGCTCTGCGGCATGTGGGATCTTCCCGGATCAGGGCTTGAACCTATGTCCCCCTGCATTGGCAGGCGGATTCTTAACCACCGCACCACCAGGGAAGTCCTTGGTTTTTAAATTAGGTCATTTGTCTTTATAAAGAATTCTTACAACTCAGTATTTTATATATTCTAGATACAAGTCTCCTGTCAGATAAGTGACTTGCTAAACATTTCTCCCATTCTGTGGGTTGTCTTTTTACTTTCTTGATGGTGTCCTTTGAAGCATAAAATTCAAAAATTTTGATGAGGTTATTTACTTTTTGCTTTTGTTACGTCTTTTTTTGGTATCTTATTTAAGAAACCATTGCCTAATCCCAAGATCATAAGATTTACCCCCGTGTTTTCTTTGAAGAGTTTTATAGTTTTAGCTCTTTTATTTAGATCTTTGATCCCTTTTGAGTTAATTTTTGTATGTGGTATGAGGTAGGGGTTCAACTCCCATTCTTTTGTATATGGCTCTCCAGTTGTCCTAGTATCATTTGTTGCAAAGTTGTCCTAGCATCATTCTTTTCCCATGGCATGGTTTTGGAACCCTTGTCCAAAATCAGTTGACCATAAATATAAGGGTTTATGTTTGGACCGTCCATTCTATTCCATTGATCTGTATTTCTGTCATTATACCAGTACCACACTTTGTTGATTTGTTTTATTTATTTTTGAGGCACATGTTCCCCTTTCCCCCACCACTTAAACTTAGGACATTTCACAATTGGTGGTATCTTAAATTTCATCAAAACTTGCATACTGTGTGTTAGTGGGTTGGGAAAGGATACTAGAGTCTAGATTGGAGCACTGTTAACTCTTAGGAACTGAATGGGTAGGAGATGGGGATGGGGATAGTGAGAAAGGTGGTAAATTGGATGCTCCCTCAGTGTTTAGCAGCAAACTGAAAGCAAGAGTCAAAAATAGTCTAGCTTTGGACTTCCCTGGTGGTGCAGTGGTTAAGAACCCACCTGCCAGTTCAGGGGACACAGGCTCGAGCCCTGGTCCGGGAAGATCCCACATGCTGCGGAGTAACTAAGCCCGTGCGCCCCAACTACTGAGCCTGCGCTCTAGAGCCCATGTGCCACAACTACTGAGCCGGTGCGCCACAACTGCTGAGCCCGCGTGCCACAACTACTGAAGCCTGCGCACCTAGAGCCCGTGCTCCACAGCAAGAGAAGCCACCTCAATGAGAAGCCTGCACACCACAACGAAGAGTAGCCCCGCTCACCATAACTAGACAAAGCCTGCGCACAGCAACGAACACCCAAAGCATCCAAAAGTAAATAAACAAACAAATAAATAAATTTATTAAAAAAATAGTCTAGCTTTACATAATTTCAAAGCTGAGTACTAATGGTTCCAGTTTCTTTTTGTGGATTCTTTTAAGAAATACTGCATCACTGAATGCTATTGATGGCACAGAGGACAACACTGTGCAAAATAGGGACATTGACCACTCTTAGTCAAAAAGATTGACAAAAGTCCTATTCTGAATGTGAGGAAGTTTTAGGGAAACCTTGAACAATTAATTTTGCTTATTTTCCTTTTTGTGAATGTATGAGTAATAAATGAAAAATCTAAGTCTAAAATAACTCATTTAATAAGTCTAAGATAAATGCTAACTGGTAAAGTATTATATCATATCTTATTTGGCTGTGTTTTATTAGTGCTACCTGAAATATTGGTGTCTTAGGTTTGAAGTACTGTTATATTCCTGCTTCTAGCTGTATTTACCACCTCAGAGGGAGTTGGGTCCTTTCCCAGAGTCAGTTCTATGAAATGACCTTTTTGTTTTCCGCTTCCTGCAGTCACTATATGTCCATCTGTTTTCTAGCCACTATGATTTTATTCTTCTTTCCCTTTCTCTTGGGCTTGTAGGTTTAAGCCTTTTTTTTCTTTTTAAAGAAGTCTCATATTATTATTCTAGTGGAATTTTGAGTGAGAGTGGAGGTTAACATGTATGTTCAATCCAGTAGGAATATTCATTCAATCACCCAAGAGTTGAGTTTACGGAAAATGACTTTTAGAAAAGTTGCAAAAAAATAGTACAGAGTTCCCTTTATTCCTCCCCCTGCTCCTTTAATGTTAACATCTTATATTTCATAGTACAATTATCAGGAGTAGGAAATTAACATTGCTACAGTATTATTAACCAAACTACAGACCTTAATTCAAATTTCATCAGTTTTTCCACTGGTGGGCTATTTCTATTCCAGGATACTATCGAGGATCCCATGTTGAATTTACTTAAGTCTCATCTAGTCTGTAACAGTTTCTTAATCTTGTCTTTCATGACACTTTTGAAGAGTACTGATCAGTTATTTTGTAGAATGTCCCTCAGTCTTTTTGAATGAGATTGTACATTTCTGGCAAGGTTACTAGAAAAATGATGATGCATCCTTTTCATCCTTTCCATGATGACGCATTGTATCATGGATTTCCTAATGTTAATATGCCTTATTACATGGTGACATTTACCAAGATCCCTTGTTTAAATTGGCGTCTTCACTAATTGAGGGGAATATGTTTTCCCTTATACTTAAAGCATCTTGCGGGAGGTGTTTTGAGGCTATGCACATATCCTATATCTCCTCAGACTTTTGCCCATTAAATTTTTACCATTTATTGGTTGATCTATATCCATTAATTTCATATCATTTTCTAGAGTATGTGTGATAAACATTTGATTAAGTGAAAGTAGATCTGTGCCCTATCAGAAGCAAAGATCAGTTACAGAAAAGTCTATCATCTTTGTTAGTGTAATGCTAGCATCTGTGCACCCCAACTTTCAGGGGCTTAACACAACAGAAGCTTTCCTTCCTGGTGTCGGCATTTCTGGTTGTGGAGATGGTTTTCTGCCACGCAGTGGCAAGGACCCCAGGCTAGACTTTTTATTTTGTAGTAATTTCAAATTGACGGAAAAGTTGTAAAAATAGTACCTAGAAATCTTGTACACTCTTTACCTAGATTTAACATTTGCCACATGTGCCTTATTTTTTTCTCTCACTCCATATATGTATTTTATATCTATCCGTTCATCCATCCATCCATTTATCTATCATCTATCTATTCTAAACCATTTGCGATTAGGTTGCATACATCATACTTTTATGCCTTAATAGTTTAAACTCATATTTATCTATTTGTTTAGTTCTAGTATACACATAAAGAAGTTTCATAATGGCTAACTCACATTCCTGTGAGAAACACGTTCACTAACTAGATTATAGCAGGACGGTTCTTTTTTCTTTAGCCTTACTGTGAGTATCTAGTCAAGATATTGTTTTCAGCAGTTTTCCACTGAAGTATTAAATTCGAAAATTGTATAGAAGGACATAAGTTGTTCAAATTTAGGAAATTTAATTTTTTTTTAAGATTTTTTTTGATGTGGACCATTTTTTTAAAAGTCTTTATTGAATTTGTTACAATACTGCTTCTGTTTTGTGTTTTGGTTTTTTGGCCGCGAGGCATGTGGGATCTTAACTGCCCGACCAGGGATCGAACCTGCACCCCCTGCATTGGAAGGTGAAGTCTTAACCACTGGACCACCAGGGAAGTCCCAGGAAATTTAATACTGATACAGTACTTTTGTCTGAAGCCTATATTCCAATTTCATCACTTGTCCCCAAAATGTTATTTGTAGGAATCTTTCTGTTTTTTCCTGATACAGGATCCAACCCAGGATCACAAATTGAATTTATTCGTCATGGCTCTTTAGTCTCCTTTATCTGGAATAGTTCCTGTAAGCTTTTCTTTGCGACATTGACATTCTGAGCAATGACATTTCATGACTCTGTCTTGTAGAATGTAGCACATTTGGGTTTGGCTGGTGGCTTCTCTTGTTTAGATGAAGATTGTGCATTTTTGTCTGGATACTGCACCAGTGACATGCCCTTCTCAGGTAATGAATGCATTGGGGACACATGATGTCTCATTGCCCTTCATTGGTGATTTAAATTTTAATCATTTGTTTAAAGTATTGTCTAAGCCTGAATTGTTTTTAGGTATGAAGTATCTGAGTGATCAGTACCGTGAAGCCTCTCACAACAGTGTTTAGACTGAAAAATAATGATTGAAAGGTCTTTCAGAATCATTCAGATTGACATATACCTAACATGAAATCCAAACTGTTTTAACTTTTTTTGCTTGATTCATTTTCTACCATTGAAATGTTAATGCATGATTTAGCCATTCACAGCTGTTGGATTTTCTCATATGCAGGCATTTTTTCCCTTAAAATTTTTGTACTGTAGTAAAATATATACAAAATATACCATTTAAACCATTTTTAAGTGTCCATTTCAGTGCATGAAGTATATTCGCAAAGTTGTGTAAACATCATTGCTCTCCATTTCCAGAACTTTTTCATCATCCCAAGCAGAAACTGTGTACTCACTAAGCAGTAATTCTCCATTGCCCCTCTCCCCCAGCTCCTGGTAACCTTGTTTTATATGCCATAATAATGGTATTTTAGAGTAAACACCAGCTTCTTGTGTTACCTGGGATAAGGTCACTCGACTTTTGTTCCCATACCAGAACTATGATAAAAATTTACTTGCCATGTAATGTAGGGCAATTTCTGAATTTTGCCACGAGTTACTATTTAGTAACTCCAAAACCTGGTAAGGGAAGCAGTTTTATTGTGAAAGTTAACAGAAATAGTCATTAGTTTGATAATCTTTACCTCTGGGGTTGGGTATTTTAGATGGGATAAGGGCACGGAGAGGTAAAATTACTCCTCTAGGGTGGCAGACCAGAGTTTACATTGCCTCTTACGTTTTCCATCTTGGCTGTCTACCAATTGGATATAGTCATTCTCATCATCCATGCTTTTGTACATGGCTTGGTATATATAGATACATATAAATTTGAATAAATTCTAGCAGTGTTAGATGCCCAGGGTTCATAAAGACACTTTCCCACTGTGGTCTTTGTGTGTCCGTATTCCCTGGTCTGTAAAGTGAACATAACAAAATTAACTTCTCTCCAAAGGGTGCTTTGGGACAAAACTGTAACACACTTTGCACAGTAGAAAGGAGTCCTTATTCTTAGTAACAGTCGTCAGTGTTCTTTGAGGGCTCACCCACTCCCAATCATTCTTCTAACTGTATTAGGAATATTTATAGAACTCATTTTAATAGCACCGTAGAATATAGGTAGCACAGCCAAGTAGCCTGGTTTCCTTTGCAAATTTGACAAGACCTTGCGACTGTTGGCAGATTCCTTCGTTCAGGTGGGCTGTAGATGGATGGGAGATTCCAGGGCTAGCCTGTGAGTGTCCTGCTCTTGAGAGATTAGCACCTTGATTGGCTGCATAACCCACTATTAGTTAGGTGCCTGCCAAACAGTGCACAGGATTTTTCTGGGGGTTCACACAGAGAGGATTCCTAGAGGCAAGAGGTCATTCATCTGAAGAGTCGGCAGTTACTCTAGAGTGCGACTCCAGGCTTCCTGCTCTTGGGAGACCTTCACGTTCACTTGAATGAGGTAGCCCCTCACCGTTAGTGCCCCTGGGCCTTAATGATTCCTATTGGGATGAATTGGCCAGAAGTCAGGTGACCCACTTCCTGCTGAAACGAACTTTTGCCTGAGGATTGAGGGTAAGTGACTCTGCGCTCCTGAGCCAGCTACAAGGAAAGGAGCCTCGTTCACTTTCTACTAATCTGAAGAATGGTCAGGTGACCTCACCGTTACTTCTCTGCTGGTACCAAAACTCATGCAAGAAGTGATGACCACCTGTTGTGGTTCTGTATTGCCACCAAAAAACCCACCCCAGAACTTAGTGGTTTACAGTGATAACCATTCTCACAGTTTTGTTGGTTGGGGATTTTGGAAGGTGTCAGCTGGGCAGATTGTTTCTGCTCTAGGTGGTGTTGGTTGGGTGGCTGGGACTGGGGGTTCCCCTCTCAACATGGCCTCTTTACTCTTAGGAATGGCCTGTCGGTGTCCGTGGCCAGTCTCTTTCCCTGTGGTATTTCATCATATGGGGATGAAATACCACACGACTTAGGCTTTTCACTCATAGTGGGCCCTAGATACTTGTGCTTCTTATAGGTGGTGATGAAACAAAAACCTCTATTTTTTTCTCTATTTTAAATTCAGTTAAATATTGGAAAACATATTTGGTACTGGGATTGTGATAGTTATCATTTTATTTTGTCATAACCCAGTCAAGGTAGAAACCTGAAGGAGAGAAGGAACACTTCATTGCCTCTGCTCTTTCCGTGGACGATGGGTTGTCCAAATAGCAGGGGGTTCAACTTTTGCCTTGCTTTGGATTACTGAGCACCGTCCTTCGGAAATGATTTCCTAATGCTCTCCTGGCCATCTGGCATGAGCACAGAACCTTTTACTCAATACAAGTAAGCTGGTAATAATGACAAGTTGAAACATCTTGATAATAAATATATTTGTACAGCTTTTCTAATCCCAGGTTATTGAAATTCTGTCAGCCTTGGCTGGTATCCATGCTCTCTCTGTGCCCTTGTGTTTCCTTTTTTTCGTGAGTCACTCCTGCTGAGTGAGCCCTGGAGCATGAGGAGGAAGAGCAGCGCCTCAGGGGTGTAGGATGGGTGACAGTAAAGCCTGGGTTCAGTCACAGTCAACTCAGTTTTTGGTCAAAGAGGGGCATGGCATCCTCGCCACCATTTTACGCATAAGGAGGATGAGGTATATAAAAAGATAAAATGGCTTTTCTTACTGGCAGCATCTGATTTTCTACCCTCTTCACACTAGTACCGATGGATAACACAAAACAGATGTGCCTTGGACAAGAGAAAAATAGTAGAGCTGGATCTTTTTATGATGCTATGTTTATTATTTGTAGCACTGGATCTTTAAAGTAGGAAAAGCAATGTTGATGCTATCTAGAAATTTTGGACCTTTTAATAAATAACATGTGAGGGAAAATTGAAAGGTGAGAAAGCCAGGGGTTCCCGGTTTCTGACTCCTTACCTTCTATGGCATAAGTTAATAAATGGTCAGTTTTTAATGCAATAAAAAAGGAAACTTCTGATAAGCGTCAGAGTGCTGTTTATATTGCATACAAAATGCTAAATTTACCAAGCGTTGTGAGCACATCCTAGTCGGGGTTTTGAGTGTCCATAAGCCATTCTCTAGAATTATTTTGAATGCACAGATTGCAGATTTCCCCCCATACCATATATGTATTACCTAGCACTGCCAGACTCTTTATAGGGTGTCAAATATGTGGGAGGATTTAAACGAATTCTCTTAAATGCTTCATGGGATAAGATGATCCAATGGGAACTGAATGTTTTCAATTAGGACGTTTCCATGGATACCATTAAGACTGCCAAAATTCATAGCCACAGGAGATTTTACTTGCTTCAATATTGATTAAGAAATCTGAGAACAATCTCAAGGAGTGTAGGAGGTAGGTGGAGGATAAATTCTGGGGGTAGTATATATAAAATTTGCTTTCTCTCCTGTGGTTAAGGGCTAGTCCAGATAAAATTCTAGGCATTCAGCCAAGTCTAACAACAGGATTTATGTCAAGAGAATGTCCAGAATAAAAGTGAACATGGCTGGCTTCTTTTATCCCCGGTGATACTATTTATTTATTTATTTATTTATTTATTTAATGTTCACTTTCTTGTGTGCTGGGTACAAGGCATTGGCAGTATAAAAAACAAATGACAAAAATCACAACCTTTTTTTCTATGTCATTTCTGAAGAAAACATTCTAAATGATGTTTCCAGACATCTTAAAATTTGCACCTGTCTGGGAAGAATTCACATCTTAGGTTATTATACTCATTTTAAAGCATAGATTCTTTACCTGGGTTCTCAGATCTCCAAGGGATCTGCGGATAGAATTCAAGGGGACCCTGACCTTGAATGGAGAAAAAGGAAATTTTTATTTTGACTAACAATGGATATTTAGTATTTTCATGAATTAATGAATGCAAGCAACAAATCACAGTACTATTAGCCCCACCTGTGACTTTGTCATCAGCAAATCAGTTCCATATTGCATCATAGCTGTTGCAGATATCTTGAAATATCATTTGTGCTGATCACTACTTCAACATTTTGGCAGTTATCAGTTTCTGCTACTTCTTGATACTTGATGCCATAATAAAAGAGCATATATATTACTATATTACAAATTTCTATAATATTTTAATAACTGTCTTAATATAATTGGGTTCCTTTGTAGTCCTGTATTTTATTTTTTGCATCTAAAAACATCATTCCTAAAATGGATCCAAAAGGCTTCACCAGACTGCCAAAGGGTCCATGGCACAAAAAATGAAGAACCTCTTTCTTAATAGAGTGCAGATTATAAGAGTTATCATATCTTATTTTCTGACCATAATTTAAGAAAGCAGCTTCCTACTTAAGGGCTTTTCATCGAAAATCTTTTAAAACAAATGAAAGGTTAAAAGGGAATCTGTTGGCTCATATGTAGGCCCTGCAAAGTACTTTGCAGTCACCTTTGACTTTCATTTGAGGATTTGTCTTCAGGGGATAAGTTATTACCACGGACAGAAGTTTGAGAAGAAAAGGTTTTCTGGTCTTTGATGGGCTGCAGTGCAGTAGAACACTGTTAAATCCAAGGGAGGAGAGAAAAGTTTCTGATTCAGTTTCTTGTGGATTGTATGACAAGTGCTGTCCTGTAAGAGAAAAAAAAATTTATTTTTAAAATTAATTTATTTATTTTTGGCTGTGTTGGGTCTTTGTTGCTGCATGTGGGCTTTCTCTAGTTGCGGCAAGCAGGGGCTACTCTTTGTTGTGGTGCATGGGCTTCTCATTGCGGTGGCTTCTCTTGCTGTGGAGCAGGGGCTCTAGGCACGCGGGCTTCAGTAGTTGTGGCATGTGGGCTCAGTAGTTGTGGCTCGCAGCCTCTAGAGCTCAGGCCCAGTAGTTGTGGCGCATGGGCTTAGCTGCTCTGTGGCATGTGGGATCTTCCCAGACCAGGGCTCGAACTTGTGTCCCCTGTATTGACAGGTGGATTCTCAACCACTGCACCACCAGGGAAGCCCAAAAGAAAATTTTTTTGTGTGTGAAATTTCAAATTCATTTTTATTCTCCACCTTTCTCCACCATTCTCCACCTGAATCTGGGTCCTCCACCTTTTGTGTCCAGATTACATTTTCTCCTTCTCCCTGTAGGGAAGCAGGTTTTCAGAGTGGGATCAAGCACTGTACCTGGGAACCTTGATCATCCCCACCTGTCGGCAAAAATTGTATCATGTTTATTTTATAGTGATCTGGAAAAAAGAGATGGCAACGATAAAAAGAAAAAAGTCAAACGTTTCTATTCTGGCAAACTTGTTTTGGGTAATAATTTTATTACATATGGGTCACATATCACACAAATCACTCATTTAAAGTGTACAATATGATGGTTTTTACTACATGCATAGGGTTGTTCTACCATTACCACCATCAAATTTAGATCATTTTCACTACTCTCAATAAGAAACCCCATACCCTTTAGCAGCCCCCCACCCTAGCCCTGGGCAACCACTAATCTATTTTCTGTCTTTATAGATTTGTCCACTGTAGACATTTCATATAAATGGAATCATACAATATGTGGTCTTTTGTGTCTGGTTTCTTTGACTTCACAGAATGTTTTTAAGGTTCATCGATGTTTTAGCATGTATCAGTATTTCATTCCTTTTTCTGGCCAAGTAATATTCCACTTTGTGGAGATATACACACACACACACACACACACACACACACACACACCGCATTTTGTTTATCCATTCATCCATTGGTGAATACGGTGAGTCCTCTACATACGAACCTTCAAGTTACGAACCTTCAAGTTGCGAACCTTCAAAGATTCGAACGTGCGTTCGCATGTCCAGTCACGTAAGTTAGTTCCCATGTCTGGCATACATTGTTACATGCATGCATCCTCTAGAAATGGTTGTGCTTTTGTGCACTTTACTGTACAGTACTGTATAGAGTACAGTAGTACAGTATCTTTATTTCAAGGCCAGGATGTCCGGAAGCAAGTGATTTTCTTTATTTGAGGAAGCATTGTTAGTTTTTGAGGCACAGGATCCAAACGTAGAACGGTACATGAAGGTTGCAGCAAGCCGTTCAGAATGCAGTCCAGTGCTACCGTGTCATCTATGATGAGAAAAAAAGAGCTACTACCCAGACATCACTGGATCGTTTTTTCAAGAGGGTAGATAGAATTGAATCCAGCAAGGAGCCAGAACCGGTGGCATCACAGTCAGGCATGAGTGAAATTGCAGCTTGCCCTCTGTCTCCTATTGCTGATGATCCTTCAGCTCTACCATCTCCCACCTCCTCTCCCTCCTCCTATCAGTAACTCTTCTTGCCTGTTCACTCGATGCCAGCCCCTGGATGCCAGCTGTTGTACTGTACTGCTGTACTTTTCAAGGTACTGTACTGAAAGAGTCAATGTTTTCTTTCTTTCTTTCTTTCTTTCTTTATTTATTTTTGCGGTACGCGGGCCTCTCACTGCCGTGGCCTCTCCTGCCGTGGAGCATCAGGCTCCGGACGCGCAGGCTCAGCGGCCACGGCTCACGGGCCCAGCCGCCCTGCGGCATGCGGGATCCTTCCGGACTGGGGCACGAACCCGTGTCCCCTGCATTGGCAGGTGGACTCTCAACCACTGCGCCACCAGGGAAGCCCTGTTTTCTCTATTTTTTGTGTTTGTTTTTTATGTATTACTTGTGTGAAAAGTATTATAAACCTGTTATGGTACAGTACTATTGATATACAGCTGATTGTGTTAGTTGGGTACCTAGGCTAACTTTGTTGGATTTATGAATAAATTGGATTTACGAACGTGCTCTTGGAATGGAACTTTTTCTTATATGGGGGCTTACTATATTTGAGTTGTTTCCACTTTTTGGCTTTTAGGAATATTGCTGCTATGAACATTCACGTATAGGTTTATATGTGGGCATTTGTCTTCAGTTCTTTTGGCTATATACTTAGGAGTAGAATCAAATATATTTTTAGGGCTTCCCCGGTGGCACAGTGGTTAAGCATCTGCCTGCCAATGCAAGGGACCCTGGATCGAGCCCTGTTCCGGGAAGATCCCACATGCCGTGGAGCAACTGAGCCCGTGCACCACAACTACTGAGCCTGAGCTCTAGAGCCCGCAAGCCACAACTACTGAAGCCCGCACGCCTAGAGCCCATGCTCCACAACAAGAGGAGCCACTGCAATGAGAGGCCTGCGCACCACAACGAAGAGTAGCCCCCGCTCACCGCAAGTAGAGAAAACCTGCGTGCAGCAAGGAAGACCCAATGCAGTCAAAAATAAATAAAAATGAAATAATTAAAAAAACATGTATTTAAAAAAAATGAAAAACAAATTAGATGTTATAGAATCTCTGAAGCACTTATAGAAACTGTTCACTTCCATAGAGAACAGGTTGAAAACCAGTGTTAAAGTGGAGAGAACGTTGATTTTTTTGTATGCGTGTTGAGTAAATATGGGTTGAATCTTGGTAGACTGTGGTGAGTTTTGTCAAGTTACCTGTGAATACCTTTCTTCGTGTATAAAATGTTAGTACCTCTGGATGTTTTAGGGGTCGATAGACTGCATAATTGCTTACAAAAGTTCAGTGTCCCTTTCTTGATACCATCTTTGGCCATGGATTTGCTTTGGCCAGTGGCCTGTGAGGGGAGGCGATGTGTGCCTTCTTCCAGGCAGAAGCTTTAAGAGCTAGCATGTGGTTTGTCATGTCTCTTTTACCTTCTGCCATGGCGACTGGTGATGTAGACACAGGATGACAATAACGTTGGGCAGAGAGAGTCCCAGTACTGAATAGACTTTGTAGCATGAGCAAGGAAAAAAATGTCAATTTAAGCCTTTAAGATTTGGTGACTGTTTGATACTTTAGCACACAGGTCCTCAAGTAAGAGGCATTTTTGCACTCCTTCCCCTGAGACATTTGGCAGTGTCTGGCGACATTGGTTGGTTGTCAGAGCTGGGGAAGGTGCTGTTGACATGTAGTGGGCAGATGCCACCAAACACCCTTGAGTGCACAGGACAGCCCCCACAGCCAAGAATGATCTGGCCCACGATGTCAGTAGTGCTGAGGCTGAGAAACCTTGCTTTAGTGTAACCTAGTTTACCCAGATTAATGCAGGGGTGTTGAGAAAAGGTTAAATGGATTAAATTATATAAAACACTCAGCACACAGGGTGGCCCCCTTGTTTTTGTAATTACGTGGTAGGCCCGGGCGATGGCTTCAAAGTCTTTCCTCGCATCCTTGGGAAAAGGGTTCTTTTCCAGCTTTCCTAGGGTTTAGTAGTTTAGTTTAATTGAAGTTTTGTTCATAAATTGTCTCAATTTTAGCAGAACCATTTACCCTTTAAAATAGCGAGGGAACTAACATTAAATGCTTATTTAGTGCCAGGCTCTTTATATGTACAGTTGACCCTTGAGCAATGTGGGGTTCAGGGTGGACCCTCCCCACAGTGGAAAATGATGTGTGAAGTCCGCCGAATCTGTAGTTCCCTTGTATCTGTGGTTACACATCCACAGATTCAACCAACCACAGGTCATGCAGTACTGTAGTATTTACTATTAAAAAAGTCTGTGCGTAAGTGGACCTGTGCAGTTCAAATGCATGTTGTTCAAGGAGCCACTGTTTTTTGATTTTTTACAAATACTCTATGAAATTGATTTTCTCATCTCCATATTGTTTTAGATGAAGAAATTGAGGCATTGGAATTAAGTAATTTGACCAAGAATACACAGGTTGTAGGTGGTGGGCCTAAGAATTTGACCCAAATCTGTTTGCCTGCAGAACCCTGTTCTTTCCACACTACCATACTACCTGTTTAGCATTGGCTTCAACCTAAAGAAAGGAAGGCGATGCCCAAGTGATAACAATTATGTGTTGTATTAGTTATCTATTGCTGTGTAACAAATTACCTCAAATCTTAGCACTTTGAAACAATAGACATTTATTATCTCACACAGTTTCTGATAATCAGGAATCCAGGAGAAGCTAAGCTGTGTGTTTCTGGTTCAGGATCTCTCTTTTTGTAAAAAAATTAATTAATTAATTAATTTTTGGTTGCATTGGATCTTTGTTGCTGTGTGCGGGCTTTCTCTAGTTGCAGCGAGCAGGGGCTCCTCTTTGTTGTGGTGTGCGGGCTTCTTATTGTGGTGGCTTCTCTTGTGGAGCACAGGCTCTAGGTGCACGGGCTTCAGTAGTTGTGGCACGCGGGCTCAGTAGGTGTGGCTTGTGGGCTCTAGAGTGTAGGCTCAGTAGTTGTGGCGCATGGGCTTAGTTGCTCCGTGGCATGTGGGATCTTCCCAGACCAGGGCTTGAACCCGTGTCCCCTGCATTGGCAGGCGGATTCTTAGCCACTGCACCACCAGGGAAGCCCCAGAATCTCTCTTGAGGTTGCAGTCAAGTGGTCATCCAGGGCTGCCATCATCTGAAGGCCTGATTGGAGATGGAGCATCTGCTTCCGTGATGGCTTATTCACATGGCTGTTGGCATGAGGCCTCAGTTCCTCACCACATGGGCCTCTCCTTAGGGCTGCCTGAGTGTCTTCAGGACATGGCAGCTGGCTTCCCCTAGAGTGAGGGTCTGAGAGAGACAGCAAGAGAGAAGCCATAGCATCTTTTATGTCCTTGTCTCAGAAGTCACATATCATCACTTCAGTTGGTCACACAGACAACCCTGATACAATGTGGGAAAGGGCTGTACAAAGGCATCATGAATACTAGTAGGTGGAGATTATTGGGGGCCATCTTGGAGGCTGGTTGCCACATACGTAGGATCCTTATATCCCATAGTTGCAAAATTATAAATTGCATTTCCTTTTCATATTCTAAAATTTCAAACCAGAATTTCATACTTTAAAATACCCAAATCATTCACAACATAAATGAAAATATAAATTTGCCTTTATAAATTTGCCTTTATAAACATTTGTGAATGGGCAAAATCAAATACTTACTATAAAAGCTATGTTGCAAATACTTCATTTGGGAGATTTGTATTTCAGTGGGCTGAACTAGCAGAGGCCTCTTGAGTCCTGAGAAGTTTGGGCTGCTGACGCTTTCTTTTCTTTCCTGGAAAATCACCCTCTACCAAACACTGAATTCTTCATTTTCTAAAGTCCTTCCAACATCCTTATGTTCTCATTGCTGGTTTGGTATACTTGAGTGACAGCCAAAGTATGAGATAAATGGTAGGTAAAAAGACTGGGCAGTTTCCGTGGAAGCTTCTTGCAGGAGCTCTTCCTTTCTTCAGCCAGCCATTGCTGGGAAGCATCCCCTTCCAGTTTATGTGTGGTGCCCATCAATTCAAGTGGCTCTTGGAAAGGGGGTTTGTTTAAACAGATTCAGAACTGAGTTTTTCTAGATATCTTTAAGGTTCAAATAGGTTTTCCTGAAACTTGAGGATGTTGATGGGTCCTCTTCCTGAAGCAGTTTAACTGTACTTTTGTTTATTACACTTGGTTTGAGCTTTGGGAATTAAGGAAGGGCCTTGCCTAGGTACAGAGCTATATGGATTTATTGTATTTAACTGTGTGACCATGAAATCAAAAACATTTCCACCTCAGGAATCAACCCATTACTTTGAACCACTATTGATTGCATTGGCTTTAGAGCTTCTTTAAGTATTTTCCTTTTTCTTTTTTTTTTTTTTTTGCGGTACGCGGGCCTCTCACTGTTGTGGCCTCTCCCGTTGCGGAGCACAGGCTCTGGACGCGCAGGCTCAGCGGCCATGGCTCACGGGCCCAGCCGCTCCACGGCATGTGGGATCTTCCCGGACCGGGGCACAAACCCGTGTCCCCTGCATCGGCAGGCGGACTCTCAACCGAGGCGCCACCAGGGAAGCCCCCTTTTTCTTTTAAAATTGTGTTCAGTTGGATGTGACCAGTTCTACATGGAGGCTGGCTAACTCACTTTTCGTTTTTGATTCCTACTGTCCCAATGTCATGCTTCATTTATACAGTGATGCCTTTTCTTGACTTTATCTGTTGACTTGATATCCTATGCAGCATATTTTTCTTTTTTAGATATAGGAAGATTGAAAAAAAGATCAGTATTTGAAGAACACTTGAAAAAGTGAAGAGCGTTGTGAGAGACAGCTTTAATCTTAATTTTCACTGTAGCCAGAATAGGTGGCCACCTGATGGGCAGACCTGCCTTTCTTTGTACACTGCCCAGGGTAGGTGCCTATATCAATCAAGGTTAGGCTGGTCTCCAATACTACTACTGACTCTTAGTGCTGGGGACCTTACCATAATTAATAGAGGTTGTAATAAAAACGAGATATCAACAATTGTCTGCATGGGTGGTAGCGGGGAGGTGGAGTAGTTGTCTAATATGTGAAAGTTGGAAAGCTGGAGGTTTCAGTAATTTAAGATATCCATTATTAATTTTAAGAATTTTCTGATTATTATAAATGCATGACAGATATTATTTTCTGATCCTGTGGTTTTGTGGGCAATCATTTTGAAAAGGGGCCAGAATGAGAATAAAAATTAATTATGAAAATCTATTTGAAAAACCGATTATGCTATGATTCATCACAGACATTTTATGCAACTTATATGTTGTGTTTTTGCCTTTGGGACTAGCATTCTTTTTTTTTTTTTTTTTTGGGACTAGCATTCTTAAGAGCTGATTTTTACTTTGGCCTTTCTAATGTGTGTCAGCTATATCAGTTCACAAGCATGTTTTCATCTGTGCATCATGTTATATTGGGACTTGGATGGAATGTAAATCTTTTATTGGCCTAAATCTGAGTCTAATCTTCTGCATGGTTTTGGTAGAAAATCAATTTCTTCTGCTCTGTCAAGATTTTTCAGGTCAGTGCTCTTTGGAAGTTTCCCAGTTCTCTTAGATTAAAATAGATTTTGTTTTTGTGCTACATATTGGTATTCTTTAGTAGGACGCTGGGATCTAGGAAGTGAGAAGTTAGAGCCTGACAAGATATCCATGAGTTCTTCTCTTTCAGTTAACTTGTTGACACACTGCACCTTTAAGGAGCCAAGGAGTTTGTGTTCTCTCAGAGACATCATTTGGGGAGCAATTGTAAGTGACACCTGTAGGCGAGGTGGTGTGCTTGACTTTAATGAGTTCCACTTGTTTACCTGCTCACTAGGCTACTAGAAGTGAATGGAAAAGAGAAGGACTAGTCCTGCCATGCTCAGTCCATTTCACTAGTGTGGGCCATTGGAGCTGGAAGGAGGGTGACCAACTCGGACTTTCTCAGTTTTAGCACTGAAAATCCTACATCCTGGGAACCCCTCAGGCCTAGGCAAACCAGGATGGTTGGTCTGGTCATCCTAGCAGTGAATAGCATGGTGATGGATGGTTTGGCACTGGTGAGTACCGCTTGTAGATATTTTAAAGAGGGATTTATTATAGACACATAGCATCTTGCTGTTCAGTGATGTTAGCAGGTGAGTGATTCCGCTGTGATTTGTCTGAAAAACAATAAAACGAGAGTAGATGGAGGTTCTTCTACCTTCTGAACCTAAGAGGATGTGTTTAGGGGATGTTATTAGTATTTGTCTTTATCTTTTTTCCTGGACAATTCAAGGCTCTTTAACTCTACTTCTCCCACCTCCCAATGTATTTTTACCGTATATTTTAGTATTGTGTATGTATTTTTTAATTGAGGTAACACTGGTTTGTAACATCATATAAGCTTCATGTATACAATATTATGTTTCTAATCATACACACTCTATAGCATATTCACACCAAAAGCTTAGTTTCCATCCATCACCATACAGTTGACCCCTTTTACTCATTTAACTCCCCCCCGCTTCCCCTCTTGGAACCACTACTCTGTTCTCTGTATCTGTGTATTTGTTTTTGTTTGGTTTGGTTTGTTCATTTATTTAGTTAGTTTTTTAAAAAAATATTTCACATATGAGTGAAATCCCGTGGTATGTGTCTTTCTCCATCTGACTTATTTCACTTAGCATAATACCCTCAAGGTCCATCCATGTTGTTGCAAATGGCAAGATTTCATCATTTTTTATGGCTGAGTAGTATTCCACTGCATATATATATATATATATATATATATATATATATATATATATATATATATATACACACCACATCTTTATTCATCTGTTGATGGACACTTAGGTTGTTTCCATATCTTGGCTATTGTAGTGATGTAAATAATGCTGTGATGAAATAGAGGTGCATGTATTTATATATATTGGATATTAACCCCTTATCTGATATCTGACATATCTTCTCCCATTCAATAAC
Organism: Orcinus orca; assembly: GCF_937001465.1. Taxonomy (NCBI): domain Eukaryota; kingdom Metazoa; phylum Chordata; class Mammalia; order Artiodactyla; family Delphinidae; genus Orcinus; species Orcinus orca. Next base: position 14,360,874 of record NC_064580.1, read on the forward strand.
TTGTCTTTTCATTTTCTTGATGGTTTCCTTTGCTGTGCAGAAGCTTTTTAGTTTGACGTAGTCACATTTGTCTATTTTTGCTTTTGTTTCCCTTGCCTGCAGAGACATACCCAGAAAGATATTCCTAAGACTGAAGTCAAAGAGCATACTGCCTATGTTTTCTTCTAGGAGTTTTATGGTTTCAGGTCTTACATTCTTTAGTATTATATATTAAACTCTGCAAGAGATTATTTTATGCAGGCATTGTTTGTTCAGCAATCTTTTTCTGTAGAGGGCCAGATGGTAATATTTTAGCTTCTGTGGGCCATATGGTCTCTGTTACAACTACTCAGCTCCACTGTTGTAGTGCCAAAGCAGCCATAGATAATATGTAATTGATTGTGCATGCCTATGTTCCAATAAGACTTTATTTACAGAAACAGGGAGTGGACCAGATTTGGCTTGCAGACCTTAGTTTGCCAACTACTAATTTATTTATCTACATATTTACTACTTTATTTTTCTTCATTTCTTGTTACATCTCTGAGGTTCTTCTGGGTTCATTTTCAAGGCATGGATGTCTCCTCCTACCTCTGGTTTTCAACATTGCTCTGGAAGTTCTAGCCAGTGCAGTTAGGCAAGAGAAGGAAATAAAAGGCATACGATCAGAAAGGAGGAAATAAAACTGCCTCTATTTGTAGAGGATGTTATTGTCTGTGTATAAGTCCCAAGGAATGTACAAAATAACTTCTAGAACTAATAAGTGGGTTCAGCAAGTTTGCACGATAAGGATAAAACATATACAAATCAATTGTATTTCTATATATTAGCATTGAAATCACAATAACAGTTACAGTTGTTCAGAAAATAAAGTGTAAATCTAACAAAGCATGCACAGGACTTGTATCCTGAAACGTACACAGGGCTGATGATAGAAGTCAAAGAAGATCGAAATAAATAGAGAGACATGCCATGTTCACGGATTAGAAGACTCAATGTAGTAAGATGTCAGTTCTCCCCAAATTGATGTATAGGTTTAACATAATTCCTATAAAAATCCCAGCAAGTTTTTTTGTAGATACAGATATGGTTATTCTAAAATTTATATGGAATGGCAAAGGAACTAGAATAGCTAAAACAGTCTTGAAAAAGAAGAATAAAGTAGGAAGAGTCAATCTGCCTGATATCAAGACTTATATAACTATGGTAATCAAGACTGTGTGGTATTGGTGGCAGAATATATACATAGATCAGTGAACAGAACAAAGAACCTAGGAATAGGTCCACAGAAATATACCCAATTGATTTTGACAAAAGTGTGAAAGTAATTAAATGGAGGAGGAAAGACTGCATTTTCAAGAAATGGTGCTGGATCAGTTGAACATCAGTAGGCAAAAAAAAAAAAAAAAAAAAAAAAAGAGAAAAAAGGCAAAAAAGAACCTCTATCTAAATCTCACACCTTATACAAAAAATAACTCAAAATGGATCACAAAGTTAAATGTAAGACTTAAAGCTATAGATTTTTCAAAATAAATAGAAAATATTCAGGACCTAGGACTAGGCAAAGAATTATTAGACTTGACACTGACAGTATGATCCATAAAAGAAAAAAACATGATAAAATTGATACCATCAAATCCATTTTACGCTGGTAAAGATCTTGTTAAGAGACAAGCTGCAGGGGAGACCTTCAAGATGGTGGAGGAGTAAGACGTGGAGCTTCCTGCCAACAAATACATCAGAAATACATCTTCATGTGGAACAACTCCTACAGAACACCTACTGAACGCTGGCAGAAGATCTCAGACCTCCCAAAAGGCAAGAAACTCCCCACGTACCGGGGTAGGGCAAAAAAGAATAAACAGAGACAAAAGAATAGGGCCGGGACCTGCACCAGTGGGGGGGAGCAGTGAAGGAAGAAAGGTTGCCACATACTAGAAGCCCCTTCGCGGGCAGAGGCTGCAGGTGGCGGAGGGGGAAGCTTTGGAGCCGCGGAGCAGAGCGCAGCAACAGGGTTGCGGAGGGCAAAGCGAAGAGATTCCCGCACAGACGATCGGTGCCGACCGGCACTCACCAGCCCAAGAGGCTTGTCTGCTCACCTGCCGGGGTGGGCGGAGCTGGGAGCTGGGGCTCGGGCTTCGCTCGGACCGCAGGGAGAGGACTGGGGTTGGCGGCGTGAACACAGCCTGCAGGGGGTTAGTGTGCCATGGCTAGGCGGGAGGGAGTCCGGGGACAAGTCTGGAGCTGCCGAAGAGACAAGAGACTTTTTCTTCCCTCTTTGTTTCCTGGTGCGCGAGGAGAGGGGATTAAGAGCGCTGCTTAAAGGAGCTCCAGAGACGGGCGCGAGCCATGGCTATCAGCGCGGACCCCAGAGACGGGCATGAGACGCTAAGGCTGCTGCTGCTGCCACCAAGAAGCCTGTGTGCGAGCACAGGTCACTCTCCACACCTCCGCTCCTGGGAGCCTGTGCAGCCCGCCACTGCCAGGGTCCCGTGATCCAGGGACAACTTACCCGGGAGAACGCACGGCGTGCCTCAGGGTCGCCCTGCATCCGTACCCCTCCCTCCCCCCGGCCTGACTGAGCCAGAGCCCCCAAATCAGCTGCTCCTTTAACCCTGTCCTGTCTGAACGAAGAACAGACGCCCTCAGGCGACCTACACGCAGAGGCGGGGCCACATCCAAAGCTGAACCCCAGGAGGTGTGCGAATGAAGAAGAGAAAGGGAAATCTCTCCCAGCAGCCTCAGGAGCAGCAGAGTAAATCTGCACAATCAACTTCATGTACCCTGCATCTGTGGAATACCTGAATAGAAAACGAATCATCCCAAAACTGAGGCGGTGGACTTTGGGAGCAACTGTAGACTTGGGGTTTGCTTTCTGCATCTAATTTGTTTCTGGTTTTATGTTTATCGTAGTTTAGTATTTAGAGTTTATTATCATTGGTAGATTTGTTTATTGATTTAGTTGCTGTCTTCTTTTTTATATAGATATATATATATTTTTTCCTTTTTCTCTTTTTGTGAGTGTGTATGTGTATGCTTCTTTGTGTGATTTTGTCTGTATAACTTTGCTTTCAGCATTTGTCCTAGGGTTCTGTCTGTCTTTTTTTTTCTTTTTTAAACTATAGTTTTTAGCAGTTGTTACCATTGGTGGATTTGTTTTTTGGTTTGGTTGCTCTCTTCTTTCTTTTTTTATTCTTTTTTTAAATTACTTTTTAATTTTTTATTTTTAATAATCTTTTTATTTTTTATTTTAATAACTTTCTTTTCTCTTCTTCCTCCCTCTCTCCCTCCCTCCCTCCCTCCCTCTCTCTCTCTCTCTCTCTTTCTCCCCCCCTTTCCTTCCTTCCTTCCTTCCTCCCTCCCTCCCTCCCTTCCTCCCTCCCTCCCTTCCTCCCTCCCTCCCTTCCTCCCTTCCTCCCTTCCTCCCTTCCTTCCTTCCTTCCTTCCTTCCTTCCTTTCTCCCTTTTCTTCTGAGCAGTGTGGCTGACAGGGTCTTGGTGCTCCGGCCAGGTGTCAGGCATGTGCCTCTGAGGTGGGAGAGCTGAGTTCAGGACATTGGTCCACCAGAGACCTCCCGGCTCCATATAATATCAAACAGCGAATGCTCTCCCTGAGATCTCCATCTCAGCACTAAGACCTAGATCCACTCAATGACCAGCAAGCTACAGTGCTGGACACCCTATGACAAACAACTAGCAAGACAGGAACACAACCCCACCCATTAGCAGAGAAGCTGCCTCAAATCATAATAAGGTCACAGGCACCCTAAAACACACTACTGGATGTGGTCCTGACCACCAGAAAGACAAGATCCTAACTCGTTCACCAGGACACAGGCACTAGTCCCCTCCACCAGGAAGCCTACACAACCCACTGAACCAACCTTAGCCACTTGGGGCAGACACCAAAAACAGTGGGAACTACGAACCAGCAGCCTGCGAAAAGGAGATCCCAAACACAGTATGTTAAGCAAAATGAGAAGACAGAGAAATACACAGCAGATGAAGGAGCAAGGTAAAAACACACCAGACCAAACAAATGAAGAAGAAATAGGCAGTCTACCTGAGAAAGAATTCAGAGTAACGATAGTAAAGATGATCCAAAATCTTGGAAATAGAATGGAGAAAATACAAGAAGCGTTTAACAAGGACCTAGAAGAACTAAAGAGCAAACAAACAATGATGAACAACACAATAAATGAAATTAAAAATTTTCTAGAAGGAATCAATAGCAGAATATCTGAGGCAGAAGAACGGAGAAGTGACCTGGAAGATAAAATAGTGGAAATAAATACCACAGAGCAGGACAAAGAAAAAAGAATGAAAAGAATTGAGGACAGTCTCAGAGAGCTCTGGGACAATATTAAACGCACCAACATTCGAATTATAGGGGTCCCAGAAGAAGAAGAGAAAAAGAAAGGGACTGAGAAAATATTTGAAGAGATTATAGTTGAAAACTTCCCTAATATGGGAAAGGAAATAGTTAATCAAGTCCAGGAAGCACAGAGAGTCCCATACAGGATAAATCCAAGGAGAAACACGCCAAGACACACATTAATCAAACTATCAAAAATTAAATACAAAGAAAAAGTATTAAAAGCAGCAACGAAAAGCAACAAATAACATACAGGGGAATCCCCATAAGGTTAACAGCTGATCTTTCAGCAGAAACTCTGCAAGCCAGAAGGGAGTGGCAGGACATATTTAAAGTGATGAAAGGGAAAAACCTACAACCAAAATTACTCTACCCAGCAAAGATCTCATTCAGAATCCACGGAGAAATTAAAATCTTTACAGAGAAGTGAAAGCTCAGAGAATTCAGCACCACCAAATCAGGTTTACAAGAAGTGCTAGAGGAACTTCTCTAGGCAGGAAACACAAGAGAAGGAAAAGAACTACAATAACACACCCCAAACCATTAAGAAAATGGTAATAGGAACATACATATTGATAATTACCTTAAATGTAAATGGATTAAATGCTCCCACCAGAAGACATAGACTGGCTGAACGGATACAAAAACGAGATCCATATATATGCTGTCTACGAGAGACCCACTTCAGACCTAGTGACACATAGAGACTGAAAGTGAGGGGATGGAAAAAGATATTCCCTGCAAATGGAAATCAAAAGAAAGCTGGAGTAGCACTGCTCATATCAGACAAAATAGACTTTAAAATAAAGACTGTAACAAGAGACAAAGAAGGACACTACATAATGATCAATGGATCAATCCAAGAAGAAGCTATAACAATTGTAAATATTTATGCACCCAACACAGGAGCACCTCAATACATAAGGCAAATGCTAATAGCCATAAAAGGGGAAATCGACAGTAATGCAATTATAGTAGGGAACTTTAACACCCCACTTTCACCAATGGGCAGAGCATCCAAAATGAAAATAAATACGGCAACACAAGGTTTAAATGATACATTAAACAAGATGGACTTATTTGATATTTATAGGACATTCCATCCAAAAACAACAGAATACACTTTCTTCTCAAGTGCTCATGGAACATTCTCCAGGATGGATCGTATCTGGGCCACAAATGAAGCGTTGGTAACTTTAAGAAAATTGAAATCCTATCAAGTATCTTTTCTGACCACAGTGATATGAGACTGGATATCAATTACAGGAAAAAATCTGAAAAAATACAAACACATGGAGGCTAAATAAGACACTACTAAGTAACCAAGAGATCACTGAAGAAATCAAAGTGGAAATTAAAAAGTACGTGGAAACAAATAACAATGAAAAGACAACGACCCAAAACCTATGGGATGCAGCAAAAGCAGTTCTAAGAGGGAAGTTTATAGCAATATAATCCTACCAAAAGAAACAAGAAACATCTCAAATAAGCAACCTAACCTCACACCTAAAACAATTAGAGAAAGAAGAACAAAAAACCCCAAAAGTTAGCAGAAGGAATGAAATCATAAAGATCAGATCAGAAATAAATGAAAAAGAAGTGAAGGAAATGATAGCAAAGATCAATAAAACTAAAAGCTGGTTTTTTGAAAAGATAAACAAAATTGATAAACCATTAGCCAGACTCATCCAGAAAAAAAGGGGGAAGACTCAAATCAATAGAATTAGAAATGAAAAAGGAGAAGTTAAAACAGATGCTGCAGAAATACAAAGCATCCTAAAAGACTACTACAAGCAAATATATGTCAGTAAAGTGGACAACCTGGAAGAAGTGGACAAATTCTTAGAAAAGCACAACCTTCTGAGACTGAACCAGGAAGAAATAGAAAATATAAACAGACCAATCACAAGCACTGAAGTTGAAACTGTGATTAAAATCTTCCAACAAACAGAAGCCCACGACCAGATGGCTTCACAGGCGAATTCTATCAAACATTTAGAGAAGATCTAACACCTATCCTTCTCAAACTCTTCCAAAATATAGCAGAGGGAGGAACACTCCCAAACTCATTCTACGAGGCCACCATCAGCCTGATACCAAAACCAGACAAAGATGTCACAAAGAAAGAAAACTACAGGCCAATATCACTGATGAACATAGATGCAAAAATCCTCAACAAAATACTAGCAAACAGAATCCAACAGCACATTAAAAGGATCGTACACCATGATCAAGTGGGGTTTATCCCAGGAATGCAGGGATTCTTCAATATACCGAAATCAATCAATGTGATAAACCATATTAATAAACTGAAGGAGAAAAACCATATGATCATCTCAGTAGATGCAGAAAAACCTTTTGACAAAATTCAACACCTATTTATGATAAAAACCCTCCAGACAGTAGGCATAGAGGGAATTTACCTCAACATAATAAAGGCCATATATGACAAACCCACAGCCAACATTGTTCTCCGTCGTGAAAAACTGAAACCATTTCCTCTAAGATCAGGAACAAGACAGCGTTGCCCACTCTCAGCAGTGTTATTCAACATAGTTTTGGAAGTTTTCGCCAGAGGAATCAGAGAAGAAATAGAAATAAGAGGAATCCGAGAAGACAAAGAAATAAGAGGAATCCAATTCGGAAAAGAAGTAAAGCTATCACTGTTTGCAAATGGCATGATACTATACATAGAGAATCCTAAAGATGCTACCAGAAAACTACTAGAGCTAATCAATGAATTTGGTAAAGTAGCAGGATACAAAATTAATGCACAGAAATCTCTGGCATTCCTATACACTAATGATGAAAACTCTGAAAGTGAAATTAAGGAAACACTCCCATTTACCATTGCAACAAAAAGAATGAAAAACCTAGGAATAAACCTACCTAAGGAGATAAAAGACCTGTATGCAGAAAACTGTCATAAGACACTGATGAAAGAAATTAAAGATGATACAAACAGATGGAGAGATAATCCATGTTCTTGGACTGGAATAATCAACATTGTGAAAATGACTATGCTACCCAAAGCAATCTACAGATTCAATGCAGTCCCTATCAAGCTATCAATGGTATTTTTCACAGAACTAGAACAAAAAATTTCACAATTAGTATGGAAACACGAAAGACCCCGAATAGCCAAAGCAATCTTGAGAAAGAAGAACGGAGCTGGAGGAATCAGGCTCCCGGTCTTCAGACTATACTACAAAGCTACAGTAATCAAGACAGTTTGGTACTGGCACAGAAACAGAAATATAGGTCAGTGGAACTGGAATGAAAGCCCAGAGATAAACCCATGCACATATGGTCATCTTATTGTTGATAAAGGAGTCAAGAATATACAGTGGAGAAAAGACAGCCTCTTCAATAAGTGGTGCTGGGAAAACTGGACAGCTACATGTAAAAGAGTGAAATTAGAACACTTACTAACACTATACACAAAAATAAACTCAAAATGGATTAAAGACCTAAATGTAAGGCCAGACACTGTAAAACTCTTAGAGGATAACACAGGTGGAACATTGTATGACATAAATCACAGCAAGATCCTTTTTGACCCACCTCCTAGAGAAATGGAAATAAAACCAAAAATAAACAAATGGGACCTAATGAAACTTAAAAGCTTTTGCACAGCGAAGGAAAACATAAGGAAGACGAAAAGACAACCCTGAGAATGGGAGAAAATATTTGCAAATGAAGCACCTGACAAAGGAGTACTCTTCAAAATTTACAAGCAGCTCACGTAGCTAAATATCAAAAAAACCAAACAACCCAATCCATATATGGGCAGAAGACCTAAATAGACATTTCTCCAAAGACGATATACAGACTGCCAACAAACACATGAAAGGATGCTCGACATCACTAATCATTAGGGAAATGCAAATCAAAACTACAATGAGGTATCACCTCCCACCGGTCAGAATGGCCATCATCCAAAATCTACAAAGAATAATTGCTGGAGTGTGTGGAGAAAGGGGAACCCTCCTGCACTGTTGGTGGGAATGTAATTTGATACAACCACTATGGAGAACAGTATGGAGTTCTTTAAAAAACTAAAAATAGAACTACCATACAACCGAGCAATCCCACTACTGGGCATATACCCTGAGAAAACCATAATTCAAAAAGAGTCATGTACCACAATGTTCATTGCAGCTCTGTTTCCAATAGCCAGGACATGGAAGCAACCTAAGTGTCCATTGACAGATGAATGGATAAAGAAGATGTGGCACATATATACAGTGGAATATTACTCAACCATGAAAAGAAAGGAAATTGAGTTATTTGTAGTGAGGTGGAAATACCTAGAGTCTGTCATGCAGAGCGAAGTAAGTCAGAAAGAGGAAAACAAATACCGTATGCTAACACATATATATGGAATCTAAAAAAAAATGGTTCTGATGAACCTAGGGGCAGGACAGGAATAAAGACGCCGACATAGAGAATGGACTTGCGGACACGGGGAGTCTCAAGCGTAAGGTGGGATGAAGTGAGAGAGTGGCATGGACATATATACAGTACCAAACATAAAATAGATAGCTAGTGGGAAGCAGCTGCATAGCACAGAGAGATCAGCTCGGTGCTTTGTGTCCACCTAGACGGGGGGGATAGGGAGGGTGGGAGGGAGACTCAAGAGGGAGGAGGTATGGGGATATATGTATATGTATAACTGTTTCACTTTGTTGTAAAGCAGAAACTAACACACCATTGTAAAGCAATTATACTCCAATAAAGATGTTAAAAAGAAAAGGAGAGAAGCTGCAGAGTGGGAGAAAATATTTGCAAAGCAAATGTCTGACAAAGGACTATCTGCAATATAGTAAAAATTCTCAAAACTTAACATTAAAAAAAGCAAACAGTCCAATTAGAAAATGGAAAAAAAAAGAGAAAATGGCCAAAAGACATGAAGAAATATATCAGTGAAGAGGATATACAAATGACAAATAAGCACAGGAGAAGATGTTCAGCATCATGAGCTATTGGAGAAATGCAAATTAAAGCCAAATGTGATATCACTACATACCTATCAGAGTAGGTGGATTAAACAATAGTGACCTCACTAAATGCTGCAGAGAAATGGGATCACTAATCCCTTGCTGATGGGAATGTACAGTGATACAGCCCCTCTGGAAAATAGTTTGACAGTTTCTTAAAAACACTAAATATGTAACTACCATATGGGACCCAGTAATTATACTCCTGGGCATTTATCCCAGAGAAATGAAGATTTATGTTCATACAAAGGCATGTACACAAATGTTTATAGCAGCTTCATTCCTAATAGCCCATAACTGTAAATGATACAGATGCCCTTCATTGGGTGAATGGTTAAACAAACTGGTACATCCGTATCATGAAATACTACTCAGCAGTATAAAGGAATGAACTACTGATGTACACAACAACCTGTATGGATCGCCAGAGATTTATGCTGAGTGAACAAAGACAGTCCTGAATGGTACATATTATGTGATTCCATTTATATAACTTTTTTTAAATGACAAAATCATAGACATGGACAACAGATTAGTGGTTCTCAGGGGTTGAGGGGGCAGGGGTGGGAAGGAAATGATTGGCTGTAAAAGGGTAGCATGAAGATCCTTGTGGTGATGGCAGTGTTCTCTATGTTAACTGTGTCAAAGTCAGTAACCTGGTTTTGTTCTTTCATTATAGTTTTGTAAGATGTTACCGTTGTGGGGAACTGGGTAAAGGTTACACAGGGCCTCTGTGTATAATTTCTTACAACTGCATGTGAATCTATAATTATTTCAAAATAAAAATTTTAATTTAAAAGAAGTATTTTAGGAAAAAAATGATCTGAAAGGATCAGAGTCAGAAGAATCATAAATATTAAATAATGTAGCACTTTTGTATTTGGTGATGTTCTAAGGCCCTGGCCCAGTTTTGTTCTGAAATGGAGCCATGGAGGGATCCATGTGAGTCTCTGTACAGAGGTGTATGATTGACTTGTTTCCTCAAGTACTGCTAATTTGAGATGCTATTCAGTGTATGCCCTTTGAGTACCTTTTGCCTCTCGTTTTCTGTTATACAGAAACTGGTTTTTTCATTTCAGTTCCAAGGTCATTTCCAACCACCATTAACTTTTATCATTTTGTTGCTGCAGTGGGTCCTCACCTAAGGACCAGAGTGTCTAGACACTGACTTGTTTTCCTGAGTGATTTTTCTCTTTGCCTATGTGATAGAGATTTCTTGCTGTTCCCTGATCCCTATCCCCTTCTTCTCTATGGTAGTAGAAACTCCATTTTTGAGGTGGGCACATGGCTGCCCAGAGTAGATGTTGCACTGCTCAGATTTCATTGTAGCTCAGTGTGGTTGTGTCACCAAGTACAAGCCTTATGTTTTGATTAAGCTGTACATTAAACAGAGCTATCATTTTGCTGTAACAAACACTTAGTGAATAGGTAAAATCAAATACTTTATATAAAAGCTGTGTGTTGTGGGTGGAATTGTGTCCCCGTAGAAAGATACGTTGAGGTCCTAACCCCCAGTACCTTGGAATGTGACCTGATTTGGAAGTAGGTCTTTGCAGATGTAATGAAGTTAAGATGAGATCATACTGGAGAAGGGTGGAATCCTAATTCACCCAGGAACAATGCCATGGGACGATGAAGATTGGAGTGATGTATTTACAAGCCAAGGAACCTCCTGGGGCTGCCAGAGGTTAGAAGAGAGGCATGGAACAGATTTTTCCTCAGAACCCTTGGAAGGAGCGAACCCTGCTGATGCCTTGATTTTGGACTTCCAGCCTCCAGAACTGTAAGGCAACAAATTTCTGTTGTTTTAAGCCACCGACTTTGTGGTATTTTGTCACAGCAGCCCTAGGAAAACCAGACACTGTTGTTTCAAAACTTCTTTTTGGTGTATTTAAGAAAAGTGGGTTGGGGACTTCCCTGGCAGTCCAATGGTTAGGACTCCATGCTTTCACTGTAGAGGGCCTGGGTTCAGTCCCAGGTCGGGGAACTAAGGTCCCACGTGCCATGTGGCACAGCCAAAAAAAAAAGATAGCGTTGGGTATGCATAGGCTTCTTAATCTGAGTCCTGATATATTTGGACTGATTGTGCCTTCTTTTTTCTGGAAAATCTCACTGTACCAAACACTGACATTCTTCATTGCTCCAAAGCCCTTCCATCTCCCTTACGTTTTTTTTTTTTTTTTTTTTTTTTGGCCGTGCTGCTCGGCATGTAGCATCTTACCCCCATAAGGGATCAAACTGCATGTCTGCTGCAGTGGGAGCGCAGGGTCTTAACCGCTGGACTGCCAGGGAACACCCATCTTGCTTACATTTTTATTGCTGATTTGATGTGCTTGAATGTCAGCCAAAGTCTAAGGTAAATGGGTTGATGTAAGGATTGGGTGGTTTCCATGGAGACTTCTTGCAGGAGTCCTCCCTTTCTCAGTTCAACAGTTGTCAGGGAAACATCTAATTTCAGTTTGTGGGTCTGACAATTTGAGTGGCTCTTGGAAAAGGATACAGTTAAATCTTTTCAAATAAATTCAGAGCTTTTTAAGATTCCCTTCAAGTTATAGTAAGTTTTTCTGTTACTTAGGCATATTAACTAGTCCTCTGCCTGAAGTGATGAAAGTACCGATTTGTTCATATGCAGAAAATGTTGATTTTGAGCTTTGCCAGGGAGGAAAGCTGAGGTTCAGAGAAAGAAAGGCCCAGAGGCAGAGATCTGGTTGTCTGATGCCACATGATTCTAGTCCATAATCTTCAGCATGCCCTACAGTAAGAGAGATCCAAGCGGCCTGCCCTGTACAAAACTGTTCACAGGCTGCAGAGTTGGCAGGCTCAGCACTGTGTGTTTATTGCTTCTAGTTAGGTATTGTTGAATCAGTGGCTGGCATTGGTGGTGGTCAAAGGGAATGGTTGTGAGAGCATAGATTCTAGATGTAAGCAGTTCTAATAAATCGGAATCCCTATTGTGACAGCTTCCCCATGGGGCTATGTACGAAACAGTCAGGTATGGTAGATTTCAAAATTCCCCCGATACTGTACAGCTCCTTTCATCAAGAGGTGGAGCCTGTGTCTCCATCCTTAGAGTCTTGGCTGGCCTTGTGACTTGGTTTGACCATAGTATACAGTAGAAGAGACCTTGGGTAAGTTCTGAACCTAGGCCTGAAGAAGGATTTCAGCTTCAGTTCTTGCTCCTTTGGGAACTTTGCCACCATGTGAAAAAGCCCAGGCTCACCGGCTGGAGGATGAGAGGCCATGTGGAGGAGAATGGAGGCGCCCAGTCAGCCCAAGGCTAACTGCGGAAGTATAAGCGAGTCCCACCTGAGTTCAGCAGAGTCTGGCTTAGATCGGTATCATTGCTCAGCTGAGCTCAGCCCACATTGCTGATCCCCAGAACTATGAACTAAATAAATGTTGTTTTAAAGTTTTGGGGTGGTTTGTTTTGCAGCAGTAAATGATTGATACAGCCAGGTTTGGATGCTCTGGACCAATCAAGGCTTGCCTTTGACCTGTCCTCTGTAACACCCAGGATTCTTAGTAACACTGTCCCATTAGTAACAGAAATTACCTGTGGGTAATTTAGGCAGAAAGGGAGTTTATTGGCAGGATATTGGGTAGCTCAGTCTTTCTTTCGGAAAACTGGAGAAACATCTTGAAAAATGCACAGCTAAGGGGCAACAGTGCCAGAACAACAGGCTCATTACAGCACAGAATTGGTCCAGTGAGGATGCTGGAACTGTAGCTACTGAATATTGGATGCCTCCAGCCACACCACACATTGCCTGCCCTGGGCGTCGGGCGTGAGGCTGGGCACCTTGCCGCCCCTGGGCACTGGGGTTGCTGCTGTTTCCAGAATACAATGGTCTACTATTCCTGCTGCCTCACATCACTCATTACTGATTCAAACACCTGTGTGTTGTATCTGGCCACGCTTAGGTGCTGTGCCCATACCCTGATTGAGAAGAAATCACGAAAGTGGGTATCTCACGTTTTTAGCTTATTGAGCTGGAGGCAGGTGGAAAATTTCATAAACGTTGGCAAGGGGTTCTGATGCTGGGCAGCAAAAGAAAAGTGGCAAATGTTAATCAGTTTCTGTTCTGTACTCTGGTTAGCTTAGCTGGTTACAACACAGTTAGGATGAAGTGTGCTTTGTGGTTCATTCCTTGGTTCATTTGAGAGAATATACTGAGTTCTGAGGCTGTACCCTTTACACCTGCTCCTTCTCTCACACATGTGTGTCCATGGCCATTTGGAAGGCCAGGGAATCGTGGGACCTAATTTGTATTATCTGTGGCTGCCAAGGTGCAGATAGTTTGTATCTTTCAGTTGGTAAGCCCGATTCCATTCACTGCCATAGTGTGCTACCTAAGAGGACTGAATGGATGGTATCTTAGTGAACATAAGGGGTTGCCTATTCGCTCAGTGAATTTGGTTCACATGACATCTCTAATAGAAATTGTCGGCGGCAAGATCTTGCAGTTCAGGTGGTTTCTCATTTTCCAGAATTTCTCTAATAACCTTTCTAAACCCTGAAGTACTTATCTGAAAAATCATTCATGTAGGATTAGTTTAAATGTTAGAAATGAAACATAAAAGAGAAAAGTATACTGCCTGGAGGGTGGGTAGCGGGGGTTTGAGGAATGTTCATCCTTTTTCCTCAGACTTCTTAGATACACACACCCCAATCAGATTATGTCTTACTTAGCTCAGGCTGCTGTAACAAAATACCACAAACTGAGTGGCTTATAAGCAACAGAAATTTACTTCTCCCATTTCTAGAGGCTGGAAATCTGAGATCACGGTGCTAACATGGCTGGGTTCTGGTGATGGCCCTCTTCTGGGTTGCAGACTGCCGACTTCTGGCTGTGTCTTCACATGGTGGGGAGCAGAGAGAGGAAGCAAGCTCTCTTGTGACTCTGTAAGGTACAAATTCCATTCCTGAGGGCTCCACCTTCATGACCTCATCTCATCCTAATCACCTTTCTTTTTTTGCCGCGCGGCTTGTGGGATCTTAGTTCCTTGACCAGGGACCGAACTTGTGCCGCCTGCAGTTCAAGCGTGGAGTCTTAACCACTGGACCGCCAGGGAAGTCCCCTTAATCACCTTTCAAAGGCCCCATCTCCTAATATCGTCACATTGGCGGGTAGGGTTTTAACATATGAATTTGGGGGGTTCACAGACGTTCAGTCCATAACAACAGATTAGAAACCCTTTGAGGGCAGGGACTCTTCTTTCTGCATCAATTATCTCTAAGTTGTCAAATCTTTAGGCATGACTTGTGAAAGTGGAGCGGACTTGGGAAAGAATACCTTGGGAGGAATCAGGACCTAGGTCTCAGCTCATCCATTGTGGTGGGGGCACCTGTTTAGGGGGACGGGTAGATTGTATCAGGTCAGGCAATGCAGTCTGTCTGGGCTGATGAATTAGTGTCTCCATGTGATTGAAGGGAGGACCCATCACTCCTGGGTCCTAGGGATGTCCCTCCTGGCAAGCACAGCTCATTGGCAGGAGATCTAAGAGCAGGGAAAGTTTGGGCATCAGGGAGGTGTCAGCAGGTAGCTGGGGGTGAGGTGCAGGAGAAGGACAGACAGGTGAGAGCAAGGCCAGGCCTTCAGCGATGGGTGTCTGTCATGCTAGAGAGGGAAGAGGATGGACTGTGTAGCTGGGGCATAGAAAGGGGATTTATTTGGTCATGGAAAGAGGTGGGTTTGGTCAATATAATGTAGCCACTGGGTCACAGTAGGAGCAATAGCATGATAGGCTTGGGGCTGGGTTCCAGCTAGGTGGGCTGAAGCCCCTTAAAGCCATCTGGATTTGCCATGATGATGCGGGGGACTGAGTGTGCTGGTTGTCACAAGGCCATGCTGGGTGGAGGAGAACTGTCTTGAACAGGGAGGGGCCGTCTCCAGCTTTGGTGCCCTGCAGTAGCCTGCTTTGATGGGGGTCAGCATCCTCAGAGAGGAGGTGAGTGGGGCGTTTGTTATTTTAACAGTTGGATAGGGTCTTCACTAGGAACTCGACAAAGAAACCCAATTAATGAAGTCAGGTTGCCTACCCCACCAGAAACTGCTGTGCCTGGTATAAGTTTAACTCTGCTGGAAGGTTCCAATCTGTCTGGGTTCATACTGGAGACTGAGAACTCTGGTGTGATCTGAGACTGAACTTGCACTTGTTCATTCCCTCTGAAGCATTTCAAGGATCTGTGTATAATAAACGGATGCTCCACTTACGTGAGATGTCCTGGCGTGCTCTGTTTGTCTCGCTAAGGCACTAGTTTCTTTATTCCTTTCTCTCTCATTTTTTTTGGCACTAGTTTCTTTAAAAATGAAATGTGTGTATGAGTGTGTGCGCGCGCGTGCGTGTGCGCACAAGTATGTATAAAATAAAAGATATAAAATATAGAATGGAGCGAAATCAACAAACTTATAAAAATACCAAATAACCTCAACCTGTAAGTTTATTTATGAAAAGCACTAAAAATGTCAGTAAACAAATTGAAAAGCGAACCTTTGGCTGCCGAGGTAAGTCTGAGTTGCCAGAACCAGTAAAAGCTTTGTATGATCCTGGCAGCATGTGTGTTCACCTGAGATTTTGCCGCCTCCAGCAGCATGAAATACTGTGATGTGCAGAGGCTAGAAACCTGGGCCACAATCCCCAAAGTTTCTTTTGTAATCTGACCTGTAATTTGCATTTTAATTCAGTTCTAGTGTTAAGACTGCTTTTTTGTGTGTGTATGTTTCCTTCATCTCATCAATTCCTGGTGTTTAAGAGAGTGCCTGGCGCACAGTCGGCCGTCAGTGAACATTAGTTCTTACTGGGGATTCTACTGTTCTCCTCCCCTAACTGTTCTCCTCCATCACAGTGACTCTCTTCTTGTGGTGGCGGGGGTGTTTCCTTTGTACCTCGGTGGTTCACCCCTGGTGCGCTCTTCCCCTCTCCTCCGCCTTGAGCTGTTAGATCCCAGTTTCTCCCTGGGCAGGTGCCAGCCCCGAGGAACTCCTGACCCTGATGAGGGTGCCCGCATGTGTGCAGTTGGCTTGGGCAGCTTCCAGAGCTGTGGCACTGGCTTGCCGAAGAAGGCCTAGATAACAAAAGTCATAATGAGAAATCACTGTTATCAAATCTCTTCACTACCTATAATCCTTCCTCATTCCAAAAGACGATCTAGGTACATGATGAAAAAAATCTGTAGAATCACTCTGTCAAACCTATATATGCCAGCCCACGTGCAAAAACGAAAGAAGCTAGCCTGACTGTTGAACTTCTTTGAATTCTTGTCTTTAAGAGCCGTATTAATATCATATTCGACCCCTTAGCATATTTTTGTCATTTTTTTTTTTTTTTGCGGTACGCGAGCCTCTCACTGCTGTGGCCTCTCCCGTTGCGGAGCACAGGCTCCGGACGCGCAGGCTCAGCGGCCATGGCTCACGGGCCCAGCCGCTCCGCGGCACGTGGGATCTTCCCGGACCGGGGCATGAACCCGCGTCCCCTGCATCAGCAGGCGGACTCTCAACCACTGCGCCACCAGGGAAGCCCCATATTTTTTTCTTTTAATACAAAAATGTTCCTTCTCCCTCCCCTGTCTCCCCCGCCCCAGACAAACCAAACCAAACCAAACCAAACCAAAACAAAACAGAGTACATTCAAAGCCCTGGAAGATATGTTGTACAGTTGGCCCTTGAACAACATGGAGATTAGGGGCGCTGATCCTCCAAAGTCGAAAATCCACATGTAACTTGGAGTATGCCCTCCATGTATGTGGTTCCTCCACATCTGTGGATTCAACCAGCTGCAGCTCGTGTAGTATTTACTATTGAAAAAAAATCCACGTTATAAGTGGACCTGTGCAGTTCAAACCTGTGTTCAAGGGTCAACTGTGTTTCTCTTTGCCTTTGCTTGCTTGACATTTGGTAATTACAAAATGATTTACCTGAGCTCACGTCAGGTTCTTGCTATCCTTTAAAACTTAAAAATTTTTTTGGGGAATAGGTTGATATATTCACCTATAAGTCACAATTCAGAGGTACAAAGCAACATGCATAGGGGTTCTATTAGTGAGTGAAGAGTTAAGTCAAAGTAGGCATATTTAATTCATTCCATAAGCCTTCCTAACGAGAAATCAGTGGGATGTGTGCTGTGGGGAATGCAAGGATGGTTTTTAAAAAGAAATCCAGGACTTGCCCTCAAGAGACTTACAGCCTTGTTTTAGGGGGATGTAGCAGGTATCCTCAGAACCATAATACAAGTAGAAGTGGTAAGTGCCAGAGGGAGAGGTTCAAACCATAGTTTTAGCTTTCACCCATACAATTCCTTTTTTTAGAATTTTTGGATCTAGAGAAAGCTTTGTGTTCTATGTAGTCTGACTGCTTCATTCCAGGAGATGACATGGAAGACCGAGGGAGGTCAGGTGCCTTCTTCACGGTCACCCAGCTAGATAGAGCTACCTTTGACAAAGATGACTAGTTTTTATAAAGCAAGCTGCTATTAAAAAATACCTTGAGAGGGCTTCCCTGGTGGTGCAGTGGTTGAGAGTCCGCCTGCTGATGCAGGGGACATGGGTTCGTGTCCCGGTCCGGGAAGATCCCACATGCTGCGGAGCAGCTAGGCCCGTGAGCCATGGCCACTGTGGCTGCGCGTCCGGAGCCTGTGCTCCGCAACGGGAGCGGCCACAACAGTGAGAGGCCCGTGTACCGCAAAAAAAAAAAAAAAAAACCTTGAGACAAATGACAATGAAAACACAACTGTACAAAATCTATGGGATGCAGCAAAAGCAGTCCTAAGAGGGAACTTCATAGCAACACAGACCTTCCTCAAAGAGACAAGAAAAATCTCAAATAAACAACCTAACCTACCACCTAAAAGAATTAGAAAAAGAACAACAAACAAAACCTGAAGTCAGAAGGAGGGAAATAATAAGGATCAGAGAAGAAATAAATAAAATAGAGATCAAAAAAATGATAAAGCAAGCTGCTGCCTTGTCCTATGTTGACAACTTAGAGGAAACAGCACTTCGTGTGTGTGAAATCTGGGCTTGGTGAGGGAGGACTTTTGCAGCTTTCTCCAGGTGGGCACTTTGTTTTGAAATCGCCCTTCAAGCAGGTGACAGGTGAATGGTTTTGGGGTATGTCTATACTAGTTCTTGCTGACGTGGGTTTAGTCTCTTTTTAAAAAAAATTATTAATTTATTTTAATTTATTTTATTTTTGGCTGTGTTGGGTGTTCATTGCTGTATGCAGGCTTTCTCTAGTTGCAGCGAGCAGGGGCTAATCTTCGTTGCTGTGCGTGGGCTTCTCATTGCGGTGGCTTCTCTTGTTGTGGAGCACGGGCTCTAGGTGCCCTGTCTCAGTACTTGCAGCTCACGGGCTCAAGAGCGCAGGCTGAGTAGTTGTGGCACATGGGCTTAGTTGCTTTGCAGCATGTGGGATCTTCCTGGACCAGGGCTCAAACCTGTGTCCGCTGCATTGGCAGGTGGATTCTTAACCACTGTACCACCAGGGAAGTCCAGGCTTTGTCTCTTTCTCTTTACAACTTTTCTGAATTCATTTTTAAAAATAGATCATACATTCACATGATTCAAAATTCAAAAGGTACAAAATGAAATACAGTAAACTCTTCCCTACCCCTGTACCCTAGCCAACCTATTCCCTTCCCTGGAAGCAGCTGCAGCCAAGCTTGTTAGCTTCAATTTCCAGAGATAGCATATGAATATATAAGTCAATGCATCTAGATTCAACCCCTTTAAAAAAAAATACCTGCCATGCCCTATTGTGCATCTTGCTTTTTTCTTTTCAGCAGTTTAACCTAACGATCTTTCCATATGAGTGCACAAAGAGCTTCCTCATTCTTTTTTATTTGGTGGCTTTTGTGGCAAACAACTGAATCCACTCCAGATGGTTAAGTCAAAAAGGTATTAGGATTTTTAGGTAACTCATGGAATCGTTTGGAGGGCTGGAAGAAGAGGGCGCATCTAACTTTCCAGAAACAATGGCCAAGCCGTGCGTAGTTCTAGTATTCGGTGGGAGCCACCCATGCTCCTGCCTGTACTGAGCAGCAGGTAGCAGGGATTTGACTGGACTGCAGTTGCTTCCACCGTCATCCTGAGCCAGGAAGGCAGCTTCCCCTGCAAAAGTAGAAGCTCTGAGCAGAGTCTCGTCTTACACTTCTTACTTCTCAAGCAAAGTCTTGTGTGGATATTCCCATCAATGGAGACCTGGTCACATGTTTGCAGTTTAGCTGCAAAGGAGCCTAGGAATTGGATTCTCAGCTTTCAAGCTGGGACGTGAGATTTGTAATATGAGAAATTTCTCAGTAGAGAAAGGCTTTTTAAGAGATGATGGGCAATCACAGATACGACAGATCTCTACCAGAGCTGCCTAGAATTCTGTTGTGTGAATGAACCACGATTGATTAATATTTTAGATGATGGACCTCTAGGTGTTTTCAAATCTGTATCTTAGATGATACATATTGAATGAACTTGTACATATGTCATTTTGCTTGTATAAAGTGGAATGTAAATTCCTAGAGGTAGAATCGCTAGATCCAAAGTTTGATTATAATTATTATTTTTTATTGTAATTTTTATGGATGTTGCCAAATGGTCTCTATACTGTTCTGTGCTTCCATTGGCAGTGTGTAAGTTCCTAGTTTTTTGCCCAGAGTCTTTTCCCTGTTCAGATTCCATGTGAGCCAGAGTGGCAGGTTGGGTCTTCCCTACTACTGGGGTGAGTTTTGGCCTTGGGCCACAAATGTTGACAAGCTGGATCTGGGGTCATAACCTCTGCCATTCATTCATTCATTCATCTATCAATTAATTATCTTGGCTGGATTCGGTCTGCAATTTAGATAGGCTCTCTGGTCCTAAATTAAATGGCATCTTGGGGGATCTGAAAGATAATGGAGCTTCCAGAATTGATTTGCAACTTGGGAGTAGCTTACATGTTGGGAGATCTTGGATCATTATGTGTTGACAGATGCATAGGGATGTTTTCAAAGAATGGTTATGAAGATTTATAACACCTTCTTCTTTTAAAACTAAAAAGCAAATAAGTGAAATAAGACAGATGAAGACAAATACTGCATGGTATCATTTATATATGGAATCTAAAAAAAAGAAAAAAATACGTTGAGCTTATAGAAACAGGATGGAATGGTGGTTGCCAGGGGTTGTGGGGTACAGGAAATAGGGAGAGTCACTGGTGAAAGGGTACAAACTTTCAGCTCTAAGATGAATAAGATACGAGATTCTGCTGTATAACATGGTGATTGTAGTTGATAATGGTATTGTGTAAGTGAAATTTGTTTAGAGAGTAGAACTTAAGTGTTCTTACACACACAAAAAAGGTAAATATGAGAGGTGATGAATGTGTCAATTAACTCGATGGTAGGAATCCTTTCACAGTCTATACGTACATTAAGTCATCACATTGTACACTTTACATATGTGGCAATTTTATTTGTCAATTATGCTACCTCAATAAGGCTGAGAGAAGCAAAATATCATTTTTAGCATGTGAATTATTGCATAGATTTTGCTCATATCTGAAATATGGCTCCAGTTGGTTGTTGTGGAAGTTTACAGTAATGTGGGAAGCCTTAGTTCAAAAGCTCCTGAAAAATTTAAACAAATGTATATAAATGGGTGGAAAATGGGTGGGGATACATGTGTGTTCTTTTCTTCTACTGGAAATGTTCACTCTTTAAGTTGGAATTTACTTAGTGTGGCTGATCAGTTTAGGAAAATACCTTTCTGCCCGGCTTTGAGCGTATCTGCAGGATGTCATGCCTCTGGGAGGCAGTGTCTTATCAGGGCTTGCTAACCCTTTCTGTAAAGGGCCCGGTAGTAAATATTAGGCTTTGCGGGCCAAGAGGCAAAATTGAGGATATTGTATAGGTACTTATATGACAAGAGAGAAAGCAAACTTCCACAAAGTTTTTATTGACAAAATTCAAAATATGATAATTGAGTACAAGTGTTTTTTTGCGGGGGTGGGGGATTAATACAGATCTACTAGTAAGAAGCATGGAATTCTTGTTTTGGGGATAACATTTTACCTCATAGAATTCAAAGTTAGTGTTCCCTATCATCAAATTGACTGCAAATGTTCATCTGTAAAAACCATTCTCAGCACATACAAGACCAGGCAGTGGGCCAGATTTGGCTTGTGAACATCAGTTTTCCAACCCCTGATGTAATGGAAAAACCTTTACATTTGGACCCAGGCCCATGTAGGTCTGAGTACTGGCTCTGAACCTGTGACCTTGAACATCTCACTGAACTTTCTGAGTTGTGGCATTTATTTGTGCATAAACTGGAGGTAAGGATAGCCACCTCATGGAATAAATATCATCCCCATGTTTGTTACGATTTTTGTGTTAAGATTCCAGTTCTGTAGATGCTGATGTAATTTAGCTAGACTTACTTGCAATTAGTATTGGGCAGAGTCAAAAGCTGATTTGTCAGGGGATAGAATTTTCAAATGGTCTCAATGTACTATGTGAAAATATGTTTTTGCAGTGGAGAGATCTAGCAGTCACCCTCTTAACCAAATGGCCAAGCTTGGCAATTAGTGGTGGGATGTTCTGAAATTATGTACCCCTCACTGTTGTGTACCTCTTACTATATCACAGTACCACCTGTGTGGTGTTCTTGCCAGAAATGTTTGACTTGAATGTTATCCCAAGGAAACAGAAATCCAAAATGTGGAACATTCTGCAGGACAACTGGCCTGAACTCTTGAAAGGATTCAGTGTCAGTGAAGAACGGAGGTGGGATTGTTTTAGATTAGGGAAAGACAGAGGAGACATAAGATAAAAATGTAATGCACAAACATTGATTAAATCCTGGATGGGAGAGGGGAAATTCAGTTCTATAGGCCATTTTTAAGACGATTGAGCACATGAGAGTATGGACCATATGTTGTGTGATAATATTAATGTTGACTCCCTCAGATGTGGTGATGATGGGGGGATAGTGTAGGAGAATAGTCCTGTTTTGGTAGGTGAATAGTAAACTATTTAGAGGTGGGGGAGGGAGGAAAAAGAGGCAGGGAGGAAAAGGGAGTTGGAGGAGGATGAGAGAGAGAGAAAAGAGTAAGTCGTTTCGTTCAGCACGGCTTACTTCCTGTCTTGGCACTGAGTGTGGTACTTTCAGTGGGGAGGTGCCCAGGATACTTTAATAAGTACTTTCAGGTATTAGTGGGCTTCCGTGTCTGAAATCACACGTGAGCCCTGAATGTCTGTTTTCTCTTTAACGGGGTGGGGCTTTGGCTTAGGCATGTGCTGGGGCGCCTCATGTTGGGTGATCAGACCTGGGGGTTCGTATTTTCTCGGGTGGCTCACCCAGGTCCCTCTGGACTGCAAGTCCCTCTTGATATTTAGAACGTTTACATGAGTGGGAAAGGAAAACCCAGGACAGTGGACCTCACTCTTCAGCTCTTTCCCGAGAGGCTGAGGTACAACTTTTGCACATGTACTTTAAATCCTCTTTATTTCTGTTTTCGAGGGGGCCTGTATGGAGGCTGGCGTCTCCTGGGGGTATGCTAAGCAAAGGAGGCTGGAGTCAGAAGGCCGTGATGCATCTTTAGCACACTGAGTGGCTGGAGAACCACTGAGGTGTTCTAGATGGCGAGGCCAAGGGCCAGGGGTAGAGGCCGAGGGCCAGGGGTAGAGGCCCAGGGCCAAGGGTAGGGGCCGAGGGCCAGGGGAAGGGGCCGAGGGCCAGGGGTAGGGGGCCGAGGGCCAGGGGTAGGGGCCGAGGGCCAGGGGTAGGGGCCGAGGGCCAGGGCAAGGGTCTGCGGGCCAGGGGTAGGGGCCGAGGGCCAGGGGTAGGGGCCGAGGGCCAGGGGAAGGGGCCGAGGGCCAGGGGTGGGGGCCAAGGGCCAGGGGTAGGGGCCGAGGGCCAGGGGTAGGGGCCGAGGGCCAGGGGAAGGGGCCGAGGGCCAGGGGTGGGGGCCAAGGGCCAGGGGAAGGGGCGGAGGGCCAGGGGTAGGGGTCAAGGGCCAGGGGAAGGGGTGGAGGGCCAGGGGAAGGGACCGAAGGTCAAGGGAAGGGGCGGAGGGCCAGGGGAAGGGGCCGAGGGTCAGGGGAAGGGGCTGAGGGTCAGGGGAAGGGGCTGAGGGCCAGGGCAGAGCATGGTGTAGTCTGATCCTCATTCTCTGACCCTGCCTGGTCCCTCCTAGCTGACTGAGCAGGGAGGGGACAGAGCAGCTAATACGCTGTTATATTCCTGCAGGAGCTCTTCAGCCTCTATGGTGTGAGATGACTAAAGCCCATTTAGCAGTCACTTGTAAAAGTAATTACAAGATGAGAGAAAGAAGAGCATTCTGGGACTATGGGCTGTGAAAGCCAATTAATTCAACAAACATT
Source organism: Orcinus orca (assembly GCF_937001465.1). Classification (NCBI taxonomy): domain Eukaryota; kingdom Metazoa; phylum Chordata; class Mammalia; order Artiodactyla; family Delphinidae; genus Orcinus; species Orcinus orca. The sequence goes on from NC_064580.1 coordinate 14,384,579, forward strand.
CGTTGAGCAACCGACTATGTAGTAAGCATCGTAAAGTATTAGTCCTGGGGGATACAAATGATAAAGATATACTCTTGCCTTGTGCTGGGCACTTGAGGGGTATGGGAAAGAGATGCGGTACAGGGGAGACAATGACCAGAATAGTGATTTTGCTCTATTAAAAGGCTAGTGATGTGACAGAAAAGTAGTGAAAAGGACTATGGGAATACAGAATGGAATTGACTGTGGTTTCAAAGATAAGGTTGGTCTTGAGGTGATTTGAAGAAAGAGTCTGGTGGGTAAAGATGTGGGGAAGGGGGACTTTCCTGGTGGTCCAGTGGGTAAGACTCTGCACTCCCAATGGAGGGGGCCTGGGTTTGATCCTTGGTCGGGGAACTAGATCCCACATGCATGCCGCAACTAAGAGTCTGCATGCTGCAACTAAGAAGTCCGCATGCCACAACTCAGAAGTCCACATGCCGCAACGGACATCACATGTGCCGCAACTAAGACCCAGCGCAGCCAGAAGGAAGGAAGAAAGGGAGGGAGGAAAGAAAAGAAAGAAAGGAAAGAAACATTTAAAAACAAACAAACAAAAAAGAAGTGGGGAGACATCCAGCTTCCAGGTGAGAGACATGCCAGGTGCTGAGAGGCCTGCATGGCTGTCCTGTGTTGAGAGGCCGGTTGGCATCTGGAGTGGCTGAAGCCTTGGATGCAGGAAGGGGAGGAGACAAGCTTGTTGGCAAGGTAGTTTGGGCCAGACGAGAGGCCTCAAAACCATGCTCAGGGCTCTGGGTTTTACAAGAAAGGGCACGAGGAGCCCCGGAAGCCTGCTTGAGTTGGGGGGGGCGGTCTTGTTTTAATAAGATATCTTGGAGGGAATGTGGAGTATGGTGTGTGAGGTCTCAGGAGTCTGGGGGCCGGACTTGAAGGAGTAGGTTTGTGAGCAGAGACTATGAACTTGGGGAGCTGTGGTGGAGGGAGAATAGAAAATAGGGGTCCACTAATGTTCTTGGAGAATTCTTCCAACCCCTCACGCCAGGACGTTGAATTTTTAAATCTCTCTGAGGAAGTCTTTAAAAATACTTGAAGGAGGAAGCTTATTCAAACCTTTGAACAGTTTTGAAAATTTATTACATTTCAGCTCGGAAGGAAAGTATTATTTCAGGCAAACTGGAACGGGTGTGGACTGATTACTCAGCACAGCCACTTAATCTTTCAGAATTAGGTAGGAGGGAAGCTATTTTAGTGGCCTTCCATCTTCTTCCAGAACTTGGTCCAGGTTCCTCCCAAATGGTCAGTGAATTTTTCTGATGCGTGTCCAGCACCCCGACAGTTGAGCGTACATCTGTAGGCTGTGAGGAAGTTGATTTCATCCATTCCTTTTTTTTTTTCATCCCATCTCTTGCCTTCCACCTGAGAAAACAAACATGAGTCCATAGGTTCTTGTTATGTGTTAGAACTTTGCACAATGTGTAACCTAAGATGGGTCCAGCTGAGAGGGTTGCAGGTTTGGAGTTTAGACTAAAGAAGAGGAGTGGAGTCTTTTCATTTTTTCTTTATTTTGAGAAAATCTTGGCAACTGGGACTGTTTGAAGGAGCAGTTACATAAAATATCTCCTGCTAGTTGAGTATCTGGGATAAAGCACCACAATTTTTTCTTTAGATTGCATTAAAACGTTTCTACCCACAATTTAGAACTTTTCCACGGAGAATTTAGATTTAGAACATTTTGAACCTCAATAAAGAAAAAAAACTTACAGAATTAACCTGCAGTTTGGACTGAGAAGTCTCAAGCTTACGAGATTCCATATGTAAGTTCCAAAGGCCTATAATTTATCATCCTTGCGGCTTGACTATTTCAGAAAGTTCTTGGCATGTCTCATGGAGGTTTGGTGTACAAAGAGCAAGAAGAGTGGCCTATGGGCTTACCTCACTTATGTGTGTATATTCTACATTGGCTACAAAGCAGTGATTCTACTGGTATATGGGAGCAAAGGACAGATTCCAAGGTAAATGAGGCGGTTTACTAATGCCAGATTTGGGTGTTAGTCTTGAAGTACCACAGTGAATATTTTAGCAGCAATTTCAGTTACCTTTAGTTAAGAGCTTTTCTAGTTCTATGTGATAGTTGTGGTAAAGGAAGGTTACCTTGATAATAAATTAACACTGACTGAAATATAGTTGTTAAGTTGTTCACATGGCAAGGATTACAGTTTCTTAATATTAGGAATTACTCTGCAAGACACCTATATTGATGATGTTAGTTTTTTTCCATGTATAGGCAATCCTGTATCCGAAGATGTGTAATTTATTTATTCACAGTAAGGAATGTATTATAAAACTCAATTACTTGAGCTTCCCTGGTGGCACAGTGGTTAAGAATCCGCCTGCCAATGCAGGGGACACGGGTTCGAGCCCTGGCCCGGGAAGATCCCACATGCCACGGAGCAACTAAGCCTGTGTGCCACAACTACTGAGCCTGCGCTCTAGAGCCCGCAGGCCACAACTACTGAAGCCTGCGGACGTAGAGCCTGTGCTGCGCAACAAGAGAAGCGATGACAGTGAGAACCCCGCGCACTGCAACGAAGAGTAGCCCCCGCTCGCGGCTACTAGAGAAAGCCCGCACACAGCAACAAAGACCCAATGCAGCCAGAAAAACAAACAAACAAACAAACAAACAACTCAGTTACTTTTTATTTGTGAGGGTTGCTTCATTCACTTGATGGAGAATTTTTTGGACTATATCCTGTATGCCTATCCTTGCGCTAGGAGATAAATAGAAATTAACCATTGCCCTTGGAGAGAAGACATTTTAATGGGAGGCAGAGATAAACAGATAATTATAATATTTGATAAGTGCTGAAATAGACATTAAAAAGCTTGAATATGGAGAATTTCTAAATGTATACAAACATACACAGTAGGAGGATGAGCCCTCACAAACCCGTCACCCAACTTCAGGCATTTTCAACTCTTGGTAATGCTTGTTTCACCCATACTCTCCAGTTACTCCCTTTCCTCCTTTTATTTTGGAGCAAATCCAAGACAGTAAGGTATCATGTGATAGACATTTATAGACATTTGAATAGTCAGAGAGTACACTGGGAAAAGAGACTATACCTGGTGACTTAAGAAGGAGCTACAGAGCAGTAACATTTGAGTTTAATCTAGTGGGGAGTGAGGATGTTCTAGGTCGAGGTGAATGGGATGGAACCCGACAATTATTGAACACCGTTAAGCATCATATCAGGTTCATTTAGTACATTATTTAATTTTTTCCCTCATAGTCTTATGGGAGAGACAATATCTCTATTTTATCAATATATACGAGGAAACTAGATTTCAGCCTGACCAACCTTGACTTCAAGGCTGTTTAGTTTCCCATCTTCTGCACCGTGTACCTTAGGCACAGAAATGTAGAAGGTCAGGATGTGCTTGGGAAAGCAGGAGAAGCTGAATGCAGCTACAGAATTGTGTGCATGTGTGTGTCCAGAGATGAAACTAGAGAAGCTGCTCAGGGCCAGGTTGTGAAGGAAGTTTAATGCTGCACTAAGAAGATAGGATTTTGTCCTGAGGTGGTGGGGATCCAGGCTGAGATGCCTTTAAGCATGAGAACAGTATTGTTAGCTTTTAAAAGGCAGATATGCAGGCACTATGGAGGATGAACTGGAGTTGGAAGATGAGCTGAGGAGAGACTGGTTCGAGAAAATTATTTGTTCAACCACTATTTATTAAGCATAATCAACGTGGCAGGGAAAGGAACTGGTGAGCAAGACACACATCTCCCTATTTCATGGAGCTTAGCCTAGTAGAGAATCAGTTACATGCAAATGGCCTATTGTGATGTGATTTTATAATAAGAAATATATATTTGGTCTTCAACCCAGTTCCTGGCACAGAGCTTCAAAAACCCTTGGGATTTCCTGTGATAAGAGCAATAAAAGTGTCTTTTATGTTAACGAGGTGACTTTTGGAAAAGTCCCTAGGTAACAAGGTTGGAAGCTGCTTCCAGGGAACCAGATGGCTAGAGGGTTGGAACTTTCAGTACTCCCCCGCAATCCCCACCGAAACTGGAAACCATACAGATGTCCAGTGGCAGGGGATAAATAATACTGAGTGACAACAAAAATGAGTGCACCACAGTTTCACTCAACAACTTGGAAGAATGTCACAAACAAGTTTAGAAACAAGCAAGACTAATCTGTAGTATTAGAAGTTAGGAAAATGACGGGTGGGTAGTGACTGAAAGGAGCTTCGAAGGGGGGCTTCTAGAGGCTTGTAAGTTTGGATTTCTTTCATTTTTTTAAAAAAATTATTTATTTGGCTGCGCCGGGTCCTAGCTGGGGCATGCGGGATCTTCGTTGAGGCACGTGGGATCTAGTTCCCTGACCTGGGATTAAACCCAGGCCCGCTGCATTGGGAGCGTGGAGTCTTAACCACTGGACCACCAGCGGAGTCCCTGTTTCTTGATCTGGGTGCTCGTTATGTAGTTGTATTCAATTTGTGAAAACGCATCTAACTACATACTATACACTTATTTGTATGCTTTTCTGTTTGTATATTATGCTTTTCTATAGGAATATACTTCAATAAAAAGCTAAATATATAAATTATTGGAAAAAAGTTTAAGTTTCAAGAGCAACATTTCTTCTAGAAACAAATTCTGATAATAAGTATTGATGCCTCCTTGTACACCTGAGGAAAACTGACACACTATTATATGAAAGTCACACTTTAAAAGAGAAACCTGTCCCTGTACAGTAATTTGTGTGAATTCTATTAAAAAATAAAATATGTCACGATGGCCAGGTGAGATATTAGGAAGGATTAAGGCAAGGCAAAGGAGAAGATAGCCTTGATTTGGCAGATGGTTCTGTGATAGATGTGAATGTGGTTAGCATCGAAGATAAGTTTCTGATTTGGGATATGGAATTGTTGATGCCAGCAACTGAGGCGAGGGCTGCTGGAAGATCTGTAGGTTCAAGGATATGTGGGGAAGGGCAAATGAGTAGGGCTTATTTAATTTATGTTATGTCTGAGATGGCTTAGGGTATCCACGTAGAGTTGTCCAGTAGGGTTTTGGAAAAGTGCATGAAGTATCTGAGTTGTTAGGTTTGGAGAGAGCGGTTTGGTGATCATTAGCATTTGGATTGTCACCCATGCCTGGGCCACACCACTGACCAATTAAAGCAGAATCTTTGGGGGTGGAGGCTAGGTCTCTATTTTTCAAAAGCTCCTCGGCTTATTCTAATATGCAGCTAGAATGGGAACAAAATAAACAAGTAGACCAAAAAATTAGACAATGGCATGTTTATTGAATGGACACTATTGTGGGCACTACTACTTTAGCCTTCATGAGGTAAGTACCTGTTTACACTTAAGCGGAGACTGAGGCACGAGAGATAAGTAACTTGCCTTAGGTTATACAGGTAGCCGGTTGGTGCTAGGGCCAGGATTCACACCTAAGTCATTTACTCCAAGAACTGTTCTCTTTACCATAACACCCTATTGCTTCTCCACTCAAGAATGAATCCGGGAGGGTTGAGACTTTGGAATGACAGTGTGAGAAACTCAGCAGATCCTCTTTCCAGTGAAAGAGCCTCTTAACTGGTAAAAATTGTAAAGGATAATCATTTAAAGTCTCTGGAAATTGACCTGAAGACATACAGCAAACGTAGAAACATTTATTCAAGAAAATCTCCTAAATCTTAGTAAGAACAGTGAGCCAGCAGCCTTTGAGCCACGACCTCTTCCTCTCCCCACCCCCACCAGTTCCACATGGTGGAGGCTCTGTTTTCCGTGGGTCTAGCCGAGAAGACAGGACTCACTCCCCCCAACCCCAGCTCATAGTCTAGGGCTAGGAGAGGTGGACTGTGGGCTACTGGAAGTACCAGAAGTACCAACAGGAGAAAGAGAGAGAGGGCCAGAAAAATATTTGAAGAAATAATAGTGAAAAACTACCCGAGTTTGATGACAAACAGTAGTCTTCACATCCAAGAAGCCCAGCTCTGTCCTGACTCCTTCTGTGGCTGCCAGTCTCGCTGTGACTGCAGGCAGGGGATGCCTGCAATACAGTGAAAATACCTGGAATGCGGGTGGGAGGGAATGGAAGTAAGGCCACTTAAAATGCCACAAAGCTTGCTGTTTTTCCTGAGATTCAGCTGTTTTTCTTGAATAAACACTCCCCGCATTGCTGCAGACTTTTGGTTAATTTCCAGAGTTGTGTCCATTTTTGTTGGTTTCTCATTGCTCTGATGGAGGAGAGAATTTTTGGAGACCCTTATTCTGCTATTTTTTGTTGACATCCCAGTTGAATTTTAATAGGAATTTTCTTCAGATTACTTAGTGTCTGTTTATAGTTTGTTCTGAAAGTGTTTGTTAGGTTAATTATTGGAAGTCTAAAACTCTATCCATAGGACCAACTAAGAATAATAATAAAAAATGCACAGTGTATCTTTATAGCAGAATATTATGCAGTTGTTAAAGTGGTAATTTTAACTGCGCGCTAGAGAAAAATATTCAGGGGATGATGCTAAATGAAAAGCAAGTTGCAAAATAGTATGTGGTATTCTATTTTCATAAAGTTTGAATAAGCAACAAGAAAAACAGGTGTGTGCTATATATATATGCTGAGAACATTTCTAGGAGAAATGTATAGTGTTTTCCTTTGGGGCACCAAAGGGAGTGGGGGTGCTTGTTACTTCTTCACCCCCACTTACTATTATTTGAACTTTTGAGTATCTGTTACTTTGAAGTAACTTTAAAGAAGTCATTGAAGGGACTTCCCTGGTGGTGCGGTGGTTAAGAATCCGCCTGCCAATGCAGGGGACATGGGTTCAAGCCCTGATGCCACATGCTGCGGAGCAACTAAGCCCATGCACCACAACTACTGAGCCTGTGCTCTAGAGCCTGTGAGCCACAACTACTGAAGCCCATGCGCCTAGAGCCCGTGCTCCGCAACGAGAAGCCACCGCCAGGAGAAGACCGCGCACCGCAACGAAGAGTAGCCCCCACTCACTGCAACTAGAGAAAGCCCACGCGTAGCAACGAAGACCCAACGCAGCCAAAAAAAAAAATAATAATAAAATTTAAAAAATAATTAAAAAAAATAACTCACTTTTAATTTCGATCAACTAGGATAATCCACAAGTAGTGATTATGACTAATCTGTTCTCTCTTCACCCCGGTGACTTTCTAGACTTTAGACTTTGTATGTTACAATCCACCCCCTGAAAAAGTCACTCTTTTGTAAGAAGCTTAACAGCCATTCTTTGTCACCTTTATTTTTATCTTTGAAAGAGGAGGAATAACCACCCAGTCCTGAAACATCACGCGTAGGTAGAATTGAATTATCCAAATTGAAAACCTCCCTGCAAACTGGAGGAAAAAGAATCCAACCAGCGTGTACCCATAGGTTCTCCAGGGACTTTTTGGTTAGTTACCCCATGAAATCCTTGAGATTTCATAATCTATTTTGTCTCATTTTGCTGTTATGAAATGGAGTTTTCAGCATCCCTTCTCTTGTCTGTTTTCAGATCACAGAACTCTGTGGTGCCAAGCGGGTTGGTTATTTTGGTCCAACACAGTTTTACGTTGCCCTGAAATTAATTGCTGCAGCACAGTCTGGCCTCCCCGTGCGGATAGAGAGTATTAAATGTGGTAAGTATCTCCCATTGATACATTTTATTATCCATGACAGGTTTCCTGTTTATGATAACCATTTTTAGTGGGTTTAAGGCCTGTTCTATAAGCATTTGTGGAATTTTTCCTTTCTTCTTCCAACTCTTCTTTAAAGTAAAATAAAACTTACCAGGTATCTTAGTGGTTTTTTTTCTTTTTTAATGAGAAAAAAATTCAGAGTGACCTGAGATTAGTTCCTTTTAACTCACTTGCAGTTAAAAATAGATTTCGTTCTTTAGCCGGCAAAGATTGGGATGGGGATTCTAGAGCCTGTGGCAAAATAATAAGACCGTTTAATTTTCCACTCGAGGAATCTATAATGTCGTTTAAGGCTCTATTAGGGCTGAGTAACTAGGAGAATTTGAGTGGAACTGCCCCTTCTGTCTCTCTTCTTTCCCTGCCAGGCACGTCGGGTATGATCATCTTTTAATCTCCCAATTCCCAAAGCACTATTTTCATGATTGTTAAGTACTCGGGGGCTACCAAGATTTTTGCAGAATGAATTTATCTTCTCAAAGTTTTGATTTACCATTTTCTTACCTTGCTATCCCTGCCCCCAACCCAGGACATACTTGAGCACTTAAACCAAGAGTAAAGCCCCAAACTCTTAGCATCATTTGCACTTCTTCAGTACTGGTTTTACCACGCTGTTTAAAGAAGGTGGTTATTCAGTGGATGTGCTGAGGTCCTTTTTTAGTTCACTCTGATATGAATTACTTTCCTGTGGCCACACAGCTATGCAGGAACTTTGTCCTTTTCCTCATTTTGAGATAAAAATGACTCCGCTGTTCCTACCTGTTCTGTGAAGTCCCTGGTGGACCTCGACGTGGGTTGAGGATTTATGGTTAGTCCGTGACAACCTTGTAGGACCGCTGCAAATAGCAGAGAAGATTCTGATAGCTTGACTATGGGAAATGAAAGCTTTTTACACTAACCATCAGGAGGCCGCAATCATCCTGCTAACCTTTATTAAAGGCTTAGTGGGTGTCAGACACCATCTCATTTAGTCCTCATGACATCTACCTACATTAGATAATTGTGTCAGTTTCCATTGCCTTCGATAAGCTGTGATAACAAGTACCATTGAAATCTCAGTGCCTAATGGAATAAAGGCTCGCTTCCTGCTTTGCGGTGGGTCAGGCTGAGTAACTTGCCTAAGGATTGTAAGGTTCTAACCAGCTCTAGCCAGGAGCTCAGCCTCCAGTTCCCGTGCTCTTCATTGCTGTGCAGAGTAGCCTCTTCTTGATGATTCTTTCTGTTTAGTAAGGTGCTGACTCTAATCTGTAATCCTGGATGTTTTCCGAATGGGAAAAAAAATCTGACCCCCAAAGCATCCCTCAGTATTAGAAAATTTGGTTCCCAAATAGGTTTCATGATGAAGTATTATTTCAGTGGCCGGTTTGGTGTCTAATGGTCACTGCTATCATTCACTTGCTGTGATTAGTTCAAAGTTACAGCTCACTGAATTTCGATTTGTGGTAGGCAGTGATAGTTTCCATTCCATTGTAAATGGTCATTAAGCTTTATTGTAGTATCCCCCAACTTCATCTTCTGGAAGAGTTAAGAGCTGCTTTATTGTATAAAAGAATAAACTTCTGACACCTTTGTTGCTTATATTTGGTTAGACTGAAGTCTTTTACCTGATTTGTGCTCAGATCTACAGCTTAATTTCCTGGGGGGATGGGGTGGAAGGGATGGACTAAGTTATCACTTGTGTAAAGGATTAACCCTTTTCCCAAATACAAGGCTTTCTCCATTGTATTTTATAAATCCTGATGCTGCCTTTTACCTCTGAGGGTTTAAGTATAGTCAGAGTTAATTCTGAATTTCCTTCCTTCATTTAAAGATTTATTAAATGACAGTTATTTGTAGTCAGCATATGTTGAGTAAGGATGAGGGCAAGACAGGGCCAAACTTTGAGCTGCTACTTAGCATTTTCCGATTTGTTGCTTGAAATCCATTAGCTTAATGTTTGATGACACAAACCTTGAAGGCCAAAGAGAATGCTCTCTGAGAACCTAATCTGAAAGGCTGCTACCTTTAAAAGGCCCTGTCACACCCAAGGAGTTGTGAGTCTACCCTTCCTTCTGTAAGAGTCATACCCTTATTTCATGAATGACATGTGCCTGTGTGTATGTTAACCTCTAACCCCTAGCCATTCCCATTTTGCTGAATACCCCTACCATATGCAGTTGCTTAAGCCAGGAACTTAGAAGCCATTCTTTTTTTTTTTGATATTTATTTTTTCTTATTTTATGGCTGCACTGCACAGCATGTGGGTAGAAGCCCTTCTTGATTCCCCCCTTTCCCTCATTTACAATATAATCCATCAAAATCCACTGCCCATTCCCTCCATCTCTCTGCTTCTGCTGGACCAGGCCACCTGCAGCCACACCTGAGCACCACGATGATTTTGTCATTGGTTTCTTGGCCTTCTCTATTCTCTACGCCAGTCTCTTTTCCCACACAGCGGTAAGAGTGGTCTTTTCAAAATAGCCACCAGATCATTTTATCCAGCTTCTTGAAACCCTCCCAGTGGTTGCTTGTTGTACATAGTGCTAAGTTCGGAGTCCCTACACTGATCTGTAAGGCCCTGCATAACCTAGTCTCTGCCTACTTCTCCATCCTCATCTCAAACCTCTTCTTCTTGCTTGCAGTCTGTCCCCCAGCCTCACTGGCCTTCTAGCCATTTCTGGGCCACCTCTTTTCCTGTTGTAGGAAAGACCATATGTTATGTCGAGGTGTTGGGTTGCTAGCGGTCTGTTCTTCCCCCTCTCCTTCCCATGCTGGCTCCTCCTCCTTATTCTTCAGGATTCCGAGGCCGCCCCCACCATCCTTTCTAAAGTATGTCCTGTCAAATTAATTCATCAACAAAGGAACCAGCATGTAGTAAAGCTGGTTCAAGAAAGTCAGAAGTATTTATAGTCATGGAAAGAAAGAATGCTGGAATAAGATTGCTAAATTACATATAAAATTGATTAATGCCCTACAGTGCAATAAAACTGTAACTGGGTTATTGTACTCTTTTCTAAGATAAAATTCATTTGCATTGCTGTCAGACAAGAAGTATTTGTTAGCTAACAGTTTTCTACAAGTTAATATCTACACTTTCAGAATTGTAAAATGCCTAATCAAGAGTAAATAGTAACTTAAAAAGCACACATCCCTAGGGAATGAGGTACTCCTTGGATGGGCCCATTAGATAATGCTAGGTAATGTGGCAGGCCCCTCCCTACTTTATTCTCTCTCACCGCCGGCTCCTTCATAGCACTTTTATCAGAGTTTGTAAATACTCCTTTACAGGTTTGACAAGTTTTTTGTCTGTCTTCCTTAGCAGTCTGCAAGTCCAAGGGGAAAGGAGGAGCTTCTGGTAATCCCTGCACTGAGGGGCCTTGTGGGTACTCAGAGCATGTTTGATGAATGAATGAATGACTGAATGAATGAAGACATAAATGCCTGTGCATGGGGAGCGAGTCTTAATCAGCTGTCACTCTTTAAACTCAAACATTTGGAATTCAGGTTCACCTGGAACTGCTGAGGGATGCCTACAGAAGTCATCTTTCTCAGGCTTTGGTTCCCACCCTCGTCTGCCCTTGAGAATCGTCTGGGTAACTTTTTTTTTTTTTTTGCGGTACGTGGGCCTCTCACTGTTGTGGCCTCTCCTGTTGCGGAGCACAGGCTCCGGACGCACAGGCTCAGCGGCCATGGCTCACGGGCCCAGCCGCTCCGCGGCATGTGGGATCTTCCCGGACCGGGGCACGAACCCGCGTCCCCTGCATCGGCAGGCGGACTCTCAACCACTGCGCCACCAGGGAAGCCCCATCTGGGTAACTTTAAATGCAATATAAAAAATACGAGTACCTGGGGCCACCTGCAGAAATTATCATTAAATTAGCCTGGGGTGTGGCCTGAGTGAGGGGGGTTTTCAGAGCTCCCCAGGTGATTCTTCTGTGGAGCCAGGGTTCAGAGTGACATCTGAAGACAGCTGGGTGGAGTATTTTCAGGAGCTTTGCTTAAGCTCTGAGTACAGATTTGGTCACATCAGGGCCTGAACTGGGGGTAGACAAGAGGCGCCCAGGGTGTATAACTCCCTGCGCTCGCTCCCCGGGCCCTGCAAGTGCTGACACTGCCTTTCCACGGCCCTGAGAGGGCTGGCCCCAGGCTTCTCTCTGGCCTCACCCTAGTGGGAGCTGGGGCGACACGTTTGGTGAAAGCTGACTTAGAAGGACGGACGGCGGGTGTGAAGTTCAGGGCCAGCAGAGAATTCCTGCAGAGGAAACCACGTGCGAACATTTGCCCTGGGAGCTCCTGTACCTTCCTCCTTTCCGAAGACAGGCCAAGAGTGGGTGTGAGGACCGAGGGAAGGTGTAGCGGGGTCAAGAGTAGGGTTTTGAAGCTTTTTGGTGCCATGGGCCCCTTTGGCAGTGTGAAGCTTCTGGACCCCTTCTTGGGGTAATGTTTTTGTTTTTTTTAAAGAAGTTTTTATTGGAGTATAGTTGCTTTACAATGTTGTGTTCTGCTGTACAGCAAAGTGCATCAGGTATATGTATACATATATCCCCTCATTTTTGGATTTCCTTCCCATTTAGGTCACCACAGAGCAGTGAGTAGAGTTCTCTGTGCTATACAGCAGGTTCTCATTAGTTCTCTATTTTATACATAGTACTGTATCTATGTCACTCCCAATCCACCAGTTTGTACCCCCCCAACTTCCCCCCTTGGTAGCCATACGTTTTTTTCTCTACATCTGTGTCTCTGTTTTGGAGTAATATTTTAAATGCGTACAACGATGTGGGATTATAAAGGAAACCAATTAAAACTGACCCTTGAACAACTGGAGGGTTAATCCATGTATAATTTATAGTCAGCCCTCCATATCCGCGGTTCCTCCACATCCATGGACCCAGCCAGCCGCAGACCGTGTAGTTCTGTAGTATTTACTCTTGAAAAATATCCGCGTGTAAGTGGACTCACAGTGTTCAAAGCTGTGTTGTTCAAGGGTCAACTGTATTTTGAAATTAAAACTGAGATATTTAAAAAAGTTGTTATATAGCAGTATTACATGCTTCTTTATTAATGTATTAAATAAAAGATCTGTGATCCAAATAACTAGCGTACTTTCAGAGTAGTGATGAACATAAACAGTACTTCAGGATGTCCACAGCAACTGTAATGTGATATAAAAATATCTGATTTCGGCAGGTGACAAAGTTGCAAGCACTGCTGACGATATTACAGCAGTTGATTGCTTACATTCATAATTGAAAGAAATGCTAACTATGGTTAGGGTAGGGAGAATAAAGATGTAATTTACTTTCTTATCCAACATGACAGACCCCTTGATTTTTTCCCACAGCTCCTTTAAAGGGGAGTCTCTGAACCCCAGTAGTGCAATAATGTGATTCATGTGGTTTCTAGGGCTGTGTTCCTCATTCCTGACCTGGTGGTAGTCTGGCACAGTCTGCAGGGAAAGGAGAAAGAATTAGGACAAAGGATTGAGTTATTTATAAAAGGAAATGTGTTCAATTTTAAGATGGTTTTTTTGGTTTCCTTTTGTTAAATGTGCTCTTTTATGAAATTGATAATGGATAACTGTAACTTACCATCACCCCTCCAAAAAATTATAAGATCAGCCTTCCCACAGCAGCCTTTACCTGCTCATCTAGCTATCTAGCTTCCCATTTCCAAATTAGCAACAAATTTTTCCAAATTAACAGGTGGATAGCACAGATAGGCGATTATAAGGCTTTGATCAACCCAGGTTTGGGTTAGTAAGACCAACCTGATGTTTTTCCCAAGTAACTTAAGGAAAATGTGTGGGTTCGGCTTCACTTTGGAATTACTGAACATCGTTGTCATTAATTTTTGTTAACCTATAAGTAACTGGTATAAATGGATGGGCGACGAAAAGTAGTGGGAAGAGAAGGGAGCCCCAGGAGGCCAGGAGTGTTGTTAAGACTGTAGCTCTGCCGCCATTTTGCTGCATGAGTAAGACAAGACCCACCCTCCCCTTCTTGGGCTTAGTTCCTCACCTGTAAGATGTGGATACTTCCAGTAGATTTTCTCTAGACCATTTCCCCCTCTGACACGCCACAGTTTCAGCCTGAATGTTCAAACCTGCAATACAAAGACTATTTTAATTTTCAGGATGACAGTGTAGCCTAGTGGCTAAGAGTGTAGGCCCTAGCAGTAGACTACCTGATTTTGAATCCCTGCTCCATCACTCTTTATTTGTGTACCCTCAGGCAAGTTTCTTAATCTCTTTGAGCTTAAATGGCTCACCTGGAGAAGGGGTATACCAATAGTAGCTGCCTTGTAGTTTTTTGGCCAACCATCTAAACTGTGCTGTCTCATGTGGTAGTCACTAGCCACGTGCGGCTGGCTATTGAGCATTAAAAATGTGTGTAGTGCGAGTGAGGAATTGAATTTTTAATTAAATTAATAATTAATTTAAATTATTTAAAATTTAAAAGTCAATTAATGTAAAATATTTTTCCATGAAATGCAACTGTATTGTTTTAGTAAGACTACATTTTACTTGAACCACTGTATTGTGTAAGACAGGGGTCAGCAAACTTTTCCTGTAAAGGGCTAGGTAGTGGATATTTTAGGCTTTGTGAGCCATATGGCCTTTGTTGCAAATATCCAACTCTGCCCCAGAACTGTGAAAGCAGAAGTGGACAATATGTAAACAAAAGAGTGTGGCTGTGTTCCAGTGAAACTATTTATGGACATTGAAATTTGTATTTCATAATTTTCACGTCCTGAAATATTTTTCTTTTGATGTTTTCCAAACATTCAAAAATGTAAAACCCATTCTTTTTTTTTTTTAATTTATTTATTTATTTGGCCATGTTGGGTCTTTGTTTCTGTGCGTGGGCTTTCTCTAGTTGCGGCGAGCGGGGGCCACTCTTCATCACGGTGCGTGGGCCTCTCACTATCACGGCCTCTCTTGTTGCGGAGCACAGGCTCCGGATGCGCAGGCTCAGCGGCCACGGCTCATGGGCCCAGCCGCTCCGCGGCATGTGGGATCTTCCCAGACCAGGGCTCAAACCCATGTCCCCTGCATTGGCAGGCGGATTCTCAACCACTGCGCCACCAGGGAAGCCCAAACCCATTCTTTTTTTAATGGTAATACTATTTTTTAAAACTGAAGTATACCTTGATGTACAATATTATATAAGTTACAGGTATACGGTATAGTGAGTCACAATTTTTTAAGGTTATACTCCATTTGTAGTTATTATAAAACATTGGCTATATTCCCTCTGTTGTACAATACATCCTTATAGCTTATTTTGTACATAATAATAGGCAGCAGGTTGAATGTGGTCCATAGGTATATCCCCAAGATAAATGAATTCATGTCTGTCAAAAACCATTTATAAGAATGTTCACAGCAGCTATATTCCTAATGGCTCCAAACTGGAAACAACCCAAATGTTCATCACAGGAGACTGGATTTAAAAAATTTCAATGTATTCATAAAAATAGATTATTCCATAGCAATGAAAAAGAATGAACTATGTCTTTGGATGATTATGTGGTGCATTGGATGATTATCACAGACAAAGTGTTGGTCAGAGAAGGTGGTCACAAAGATTAATATTGTATGATTCCATTATGTGAAGTTCTATAATGGCAAAGGTAATCTGTGGATTTAGAAATTAGAATAGGTTGCTAAGTGGGACAAGGCGAGGGGATTAACTAGAAAGGGATATGAAAGCAAATTCTATATGATGGAAATGTATCTTAATTTGGGTGTTTGCTATGAGCTTATACATACATTTGTTAAAAGTCTTCAAGTGGTACACTTAAGCTTTATATAAATCATCCCTCCATACAAAATACTCCTTACGTAATTTAAGAAGAAATCAGTTAGTTGTTAACATTTAACATTATAGTATTTCTTAGTCAAATCCAGATTTCTGGCCATAATGGTCCACATTCCTTCATAGCAACCATCAGCCAAACTGTGCTGTTCCAGTAGGGTAGCCAGTAGCCACACTACTGCGGCGCCTGAGTGCCTGAGATGTGGTGTATCTGAATTGAGGTCTGTGGTACAGGTAAGTACACATGGGGGTTTGAAGCATTAGTCTGAAAAAAGAATGTAAAATATTATATTAATTTTTATCTTGATCACATGCTGTAATCTATAACATTGGGTTAAAATACACTAAATTAATTTCACCTGTATCTTTTGTGCTTTTTTCAATGTTAAAAATTTTAATTGTGACAAAATATATAGAACATAAAATTTACCATCTTCACCATTTTTAAGTGTACAGTTCAGTAGTGTTTAGTATATTCACGTTGTTGTGCGACCAATCTCCCCACCTTGCAAAATGGAAACTCCGCCCCCGTTAAACAACTCTTCACTCCCCTTCACCCCCGGCCCCTGGCACCCACCATTCTACTTTCTGTTTTTATGAGTTTGACGATTGATCCCTCATGTAAGTGAAACGATGTAGTATTTGTATTTTTGTCACTGGCTTCTTTACTTAACATTTTTTTTTGGTAATGTAGCTACTACACAATTTACAATGATATATGTGGCTGACATTATATTTCCAGTGGACAGCGTTGGAGGACACTGCACAGCAGCTGCCACTTTGTAATTTGCCATTTGTTACTGCATTTATGCTGCTTATGTTTCTTCTAATGAATTGAAGAGATTGAAGTATTTCTTATATTCATGACTCCATCAAACGTGGGAAAACAAAGGATTTTTTCCCTTAGAGGGTCACATGTTTAAAAAAGGAGAGGCATAGTTCTCTTTGTGGAAGGGAAAAATAGTCATTTCTATTTAATATACAAAGCATTTCTGTGTTCAAAGAATACAACGTAAGATGCCATTGTGAAACAAATGATTGCTGTGCTCATGGTGTCCTTGGCCCTTATCAGTATTTCATTTGAACTCTTGATGTGTTTCTTGGTGTTAATTCAGTTTGGGAGAAAAGATTCTAAACAACTACTACAAATAAATCTTCTCCTGTGATTACTTGACATAAATCACTGGATAGCAGGTACTTTATTGATTAATTTTCTAATAAAGTTGCACTGTTACATTTGGTGTACACATGACTAGGAAACAACATTTAGACTGAACATCGACAAACTAGAGTTTTACTTTTCACTTTTTAAAAGCTTGCAGCATTAAAAAAAAAAAAAGCTTGCAGCAGCTTAAGAAAAATAGCACCTTCATTAACCTTTTCAATGATAGGGATATCATTATATATGGTTACAATTCTGTTAAGTGAGAGTTGCTTACAACCTTGTAAACAAAGAAAGTACGAGGGAAATTCAGCTGTATTTTGTCTTTTGCTACCGGCGGGGGGAGGGAGGTTCTTTCCCAGGTGAACAATTTTGGAGAAATGCCATAGCCAGGGAAGGAGAGCGTGTGACGTGACGGTGTCCTAAAGGACAGCTGGGGGCTCTAGTGTAATAGTTGATATTCATCAGCCGGGTTTGTGTTCCATTGCTCCCAGAGTTATCTGTTGAACACCAGTGAAACGCTGGTCAGGGAGCTTAAAAATGCCAAGCATTTACTTCTTTTCTCCCTCAAATAGGGCTTGGAAGTAGCATCATCCTCTCATGGGCAGATTAGAGTGCAAGTTATTTTATGTGATCTCGTTCCATGTGTTTTAGATCCTTTTTGCAGACTGAGTTGAAACAAATACCTTTCTGAGAAGAGAACCATAGGATTAGCTGATATTTGATTTACTAAGAATCTAGACTTTCTTTTTTCTTGCCTTTTTTCTTTTGAAGTCCATTCCTGCCTTGAGTGTTGGAGAGCTGCCATGGTTAGGGAAGAGTAAAACATTAAAAATGGTGGCCATCCTGTCTTTAGAGGAAAGTCTTGGTTTAATTTTCCAGATTGGTTATTCTATTTATGTCTCTTGGGCCCTTGGCTGATTGATCATGCAGGGATTTGTCATATTGCCTACTTCTTTAAATCAAATGTGGACATAGCAACTAAAAATAAACATGATGTGGATATTAGAGAACCAGGGGCCTTCTTTGCCTGGGGAGCTGGGATACTGCTTGCTGTTGCTAAGAGGTTTTCTGGCTTTAGCACAGCTTCAATCATTGGAAGTGCAGCTGTGTTTTATGGAAGAGGGAGCTAAGGGAAGGCAGAGGCACACTGATGAGTATTATCCCGAACAATGGATCCAGATGCAAATCATTATGCCTAATCCAGAATATTATACCCATTTTTGGCATTCTTGTGCTGTGTTGTGTGTGATTTGCTGTGCTGAGAACTCGAAGTGTGCCAAAGTATCATTTCTGTTTTCAGAATAGTTTTGTTAGAAATTTGAAAGCTAAGTAAATATACCAGACAGTTGGGTTTCAGCTCTTTGTGGCATAGAGTGTAGCTAATGGTTTTGACAGTAGAATCTGACTGAACGTTGGACTGATTGCTCTAACTTTATACCATTTTCCTTATTCCATTATGAAAAGACAACTGGAGATTGAGTGTGAAAATTGTTTAAGCAGTGACATAAGGTGAGAAAGTGTTGTATGCAGTAGGTTTGTCCTGGGAATGAGGGGCCTTTCTGTAGGTCAGCAGCACTGGCTGGTGAAGAGCCAGCTCTGCCACAGATGAGCTGTGTCTTCTTAGCTCCTTCTGCTCTGTTTCCACATCTATAAAAGGAGGCTAATGATCATCTTACTGTAGTGAGTTGTGAGGATTAAATGAGTTAATATTTGTAGATCTTAATACAGTGTCTGGCGTATAATAAGCACTATATAAGTTCTGCCTGCTACTGTTTGTCACTTGATACTGAGTTCTACGATGTCACGTCCTTTTTCTTGGTGCCGAACTGAAGGCTGAAGTGGGAGATCTGTCCAAAACCTGAATTTGTTCTGAGATGATTCAACAGCATTTAAAAACGTTGAGCCAGGATACCATGTTAAACTGTAGCATTTTTCTATTATGACATTATTATAGGAGTCCTTATTGTGTTGAAATCAAATTTAATCTATATTTAGTGTTCTGGAATTTTTCCTCAAAAGTGACTCATCTTTTGGCCATTGAGTTCCCTTTTTTGCAGTTTTCAAATAAAGTCTCACTTGAGCTTCTCTGATTCTGCTCCTAAAGAACTGCCGCTGCCTCGCTTTATGATGTCAAAAACTGATGCTGAGATCCGGTTTGGGAACATGGCTGAGCTGCATGGAACTAAAGTTCAGATTCCATATTTAATCACAGAAAAAAATACCTTCAAAAGAATGGATGATGAGGATAAACAGGTAAATAGTCTGATCAGGCATGTCTGTTTGCTTTTGACCATGAATCCTCACAGAGCAGTGCCTCTTAGCTGCTGTCAAGCTTCCAGTGAATTGCACCATCTGGGTTACAATTATAGACTTGGAAATGAGCCAGTAAAGTTTCCTTGTAGCAAGGAGAAGAGGCTGATGCATAGAAATTACCATTACCATGAGCCACCTATGGGCCATTTAGAGCTTACTTTAATGTAGAATTGGGTCTCAAGTAAGGCTACTGATTTAACACACTTATTTGATGTCTCTAATCACCATTTCCAAATGGGTTCTTCGAAATGTAACTTCTAGGAGTGTTTAATAAGTCCTTTCTTCCAAAAAAACCTGGAGAAAAGGTTTCTCTGGTTAAATATGTTTGGAGAATGCTGCTTCATGGACTATTCTCGGGGGAAAGGCTAAATACTCAGTCTTAGACGTTCACAGTGCACATTAGCACAGTAAAAGCCCTGAGAAGTCCTGCAATAAAGAGACATGGAGATCGGCATGTACTAAACTCCTTTCACCAGGGAATCCCTTCTTGGGGAGCATGTTTGGAGTGCCGTGTTGGGAAATGCTGCCATTACCTGTGTAGCCGGAAGAAGAATAGGGTGGATGGGCGTTTAAAATTAGACCACTATTTGCAATAGTCAGATAGTGACTGGTAGAGACCAAAGTGTAAATTCCAGATGAGTGAGCCTATCAAGAAGAGGTAAAATAGACTTACACATTAGTGAACCCTCAGGGCATCAGGGTACATCCCATACTTCCAATGAAGATAAGATACTGAATTATGCAGAAAAGTCAAATTATATTCAATTATAGTATCTTCCATAAGGAAGAGAAATCTGTTATGTTTAGGAAGACCAATCAAAATGTTTTCAAATGCAAGACAATTAAAGGATTAAGTTGGAAAACTAATGTATATGGCTCACCCTGATAATGCTGGATATTTGAGGTATCGTTGCAGAAGTTTCATATTTAAGTTAGGTGTAGCATGTTCTGTTGCTTTCATAATTCTCATATGTTTAAACTAGTTCTTCAGGGATTGATTGATTGATTGATTTTATTTTATTTTTTTTAGGGATTTAGATAAAAAGGTGTACAGGCGCATACCTTGGAGGTAGTGCGGGTTCCATTCCAGACCGCCACAATAAAGCGAGTCACACGACTTTTTGGTTTCCCAGTGCATACAGAAGTTACATTTACACTATACTGTAGTCTACTAAGTGTGCAAGAGCATTAGGGCTAAAAAAACCCCCAATGTATATACCTTAATTAAAAAAATACTTTATTGCTAAAAACTGCTGTCATCTTAGCAATTAGTAGTAGCATCAAAGATTACTGATCACAGATTACCTTAAAAATACAATAGTAATGAAAAAGTTTGAAATATTTGTAAGAATTACCAAAATGTGACACAGGGACGTGAAGTGAGCAAATGCTTTTGGAAAAATGGCGCCAATAGACTTGCTCGATGCAGCGTTGCCACAAACCTTCAATTTGTTAAAAAAAAAAAAAGAGTAATATCTGTGAAGTGCAATAAAATGAGGTAGGCCTGTATCAGAATCTTCAGCCAATACTCTTTGGCATGTTTGCCCACCAGCATTTGGAGAGGAATGAGGGTCCACTATCCCAGGATGGTTGGATGCCCTGGGAACTTTCCAGGCCCTTCCCCTGGCTGTGTGATTGAGGACACATCCTTTCACTTCAGTCTGGGCTTATGCTAGGCCCACCCAGTCTGTGGGTGTGAGCTTACAATTCAAAGCAAATATTCTTTTCTTTTACTTGAAAAAGAGTACTTGATTAGTATCTCAGATTGCATTATTATTATTATTTTTGACTAAGAGCACCTATATAGTCTCTATATTGATGAAAAGTACTGTTTCCTCATTACTTGGGTATTCCAAAGTTACCAGTCTATTGGTAGCATTAAAAAAAAAAAAAAAAAAAAAAAGGAGGAAACCCAGTAGCCGAGTTAGAAGGTTGCTTGTCTTGCCTGGGGTCCTACATAAAGTTCACATTCGAGTTGAGATTTGCATTGTAGTTTATTAAGGCTCCATCCTAGTGTTTAGGAATAGGCTAGTTGGAGTGGTTTACCCATAATGAATTGTTTTGCAATTTCTCAGTATAAAAAAAAAAGCTGGCATTTTACTTTGGCTAGCCAGGTCCCAGAATATTTAGCATTAACCATTTAAAATATTAAAAAAATAGCCACATTGTTGGAAGACTTGGTAAGTGTAAATACAGGAAATAGGAGCCTTTATTAATGAATGAAAATTGAATCTGTTCACGAAGAGATCAAAATTGGGGAGTATGAATGTTATTTCATGTGATCAGTGTCTTTCGTTTCCCCAAGGAAAATATTATTGGAGTAACTGGAAGTGTTTCAGGCTTGTTTTAGTAATTTAGGTAACTGAGCTCCGGCGAGACTGTTCTCTGGGAGACTTCTGAATCCTCAGACACTGCTTTTTAACCAAGCTGCGTTTCTGAGAAAATATTCTCCTCCATTTATTAAAGCAGCTTGCTTACTGGCAGTAGAGTTGCGTTATACTTCATAACTGCAGCTCAGAGCGCCAGGCTCCTTGAGTGATCGTCTCTGAACTCTGCTCTGGTTCTTTGAAGCAGGAAACGCAGTCTCCCACGATGTCACCCCTCGCCTCCCCTCCTTCTTCCCCGCCTCATTACCAGAGGGTGCCCTTGAGCCATGGCTACAGCAAACTGCGGAAAAGCACGGAGCAGATGCATCCAGGTAAGAGGCCAGCTGTCCCAGGCAGTGTCTTAGAGGCTCCTTCATCTATCGGGCAGCAACGCCACCAGCTGCTCAGTCTCCTGACTTAATTACCTCTGGCTTTAGAGACAGGGCTCAATTTAATTTTATACTCTCAAGCAAGGTTAAAAAAAATATAAAATGAAATCTGTGTTAGTAATGCCTTGTTTTCTGTCCTACAAACTAGTTCATCTTTAGACTTGTAGATAATGATTTAGATGATTTAATCCTTCATATACAAGTTTCGTTACACAGGAACATAGCACATGAAGGATTTGTATTGTTTTGGAATAGTTATTCCTTTCTACAAAGCCACCAAACATATTTATATGATAACTGCTCTTATGAAACTACTTAAAAAATAGAACTCTGCAGAAGAGTTGATTCAACCTTTAAAGACTGAGCACATAAATGAAAATATTTAGCTCTTGTGTTTGGGACTAAGAATAAGGGAAATGCCAGGGGAGGCATCGTGCTCAGGTGTGTGAAGTGCCCAGTTGTGGGGTTGCCTGCTTGCTCACATTTGCACTGTGCTGGCCATGTTAGTGGTAGAATACGTTACTTGCTTCTGAGAATGACTTGCAGAGTTGACTCCCTGGCTGCAATGCTTAAAGCTCCATAAATTCACGGCAGCATCTTGTCCTTGTGGGGCTCAGGTTCCTAGCTTAAGATAGGTATTCTAGAATTGGATATCCATAACTCCCCCCCTCCCCGCCTTTTTTTAAAATTCTGTGAGCTGTAACTGAAAGTGACCCAGTTTCTGCAGGTTTTTGCTGCATTGAAAATAGTGGTGACTTCTAGAGGGAAACAGATTTTAAAAAAAAATGTGTGCTAGGCTGGACTGAAGAGAGACTATAATCTTGCCGAGAGAAGCAGGTGTAGCATGATGGAAAAATCTTTTGATTGGAATCAGAAGGTGAGGGTTTATGTGACTAGCTATGTGACCTTGGGCAAGCCACTTACTGCTCTGAACCATGATTTTCCTCTCCTCTTTTTAAATGGAGTAATAGTATCCTATAGGGGTGTTGTGAGGATAAGCGAGAACATGAGTATAAAATCTGATTGGAAATTGAATCCTATGCAAATGCAAGATAACGTTGTTGGGGGATAGGAACGAAAAATCACTCCCCTGGAACCTGAGTGTCCCATTGGTGTCTGAAACAAAACGGGGTTGAGAATTCTTCATTTTCCTTATAGTCTCTCCTGCCGAATTTCCCTATTTTTAGAAGTGGGTTTTTTTTCCTTAATTTCATCTGGGTTTGGAAATTGGAGTACTATGCCTAGCATGGTGTCTAGTTTTTGGATTTTAATTCACAGGTGAGTCGTTTTTTGTTCTACCGAGTCACCAGGTTCTACTCTTTTTTTCTGATATTCCTTAAAAAACTTGTCTGTACCAGCTCTCTCTGCTTCATGCTCCATTTTCTCCTCATTCCATTCAAATTGGGCTTTCATTCCCCCAGTGGCAAGGAAATGACCTGCTTCTCTCCTTCGCTCTTTTAGCGGCGTGTGTCAAGGTTTTCCATGCTTTCATTCTTTCTTAGCCCTTTTTAAAAAAAAAGTGAGGTAAAATTTACATGTGATAAAATGCACACATTTAAAATCTTCAACTTGAGGGACTTCCCTGGCGGTCCAGTGGTTAAGACTTCGCCCTCCAGTGCAGGGGTGCGGGTTTGATCTCTGGTCAGGGAGCTAAGATCCCATATGCCTTGGGGCCAAAACAAAACAAAACAAAACAAAAACCCAAAAAAAACCACCCCAAAACATAAAACAGAAGCAATATTGTAACAAATTCAATAAAGACTTTAAAAATGGTCCACATCAGGACTTCCCTGGTTGCGCAGTGCTTAAGTATCTGCCTGCCAATCCAGGGGACACGGGTTCGAGCCCTGGTCCGGGAAGATCCCACATGCTGCAGAGCAACTAAGCCCATGCGCCACAACTACTGAGCCTGCGCTCTAGAGCCCACGAGCCACAACTACTGAGCCTGCGGGCCACAGCTACTGAAACCCATGTGCCTAGAGCCTGTGCTCTGCAACAAGAGAAGCCACCGCAATGAGAAGCCTGCGCACTGCAACGAAGAGTAGCCCCCGCTCGCCGCAACTAGAGAAAGCCCGCACACAGCAAGAAAAACCCAACACAGCCAAAAATTAAAACAAAAAAAAGGTCCATATCAAAAAAGAACTCTTTAAAATAAAATAAAATCTTCAATTTGAGTTTTAACAAATGGATATACTCATGTATCCACCATTTTGATCATGAATAAAATATTTCCCTACTATATGATCCAGCAATTCCACCCCTGAGTATATATCTGAAGAAAATGAAAGCACAAATTTGAAAAAATACATGGACCCCAGTGTTCATAGCAGCATTATTTACTATAGCCAAGGTATGGAAGCAACCTAAGTGTCCATCAACAGATGAATGAAGAAAGAAGATACACGTACATACACACACACAATAGAATATTACTCAGCCATAGAAAAGAATGAAATTCTGCCATTTGTAGCAATGTGGATGGACCTAAAAAGGGTATTATGCTTAGTGAAATAAGTCAGACAGAGAAAGACCAGTACTGTATGTTATCACTTATATGTGGAATCTAAAACATACAACAGATGAATAAATATAACAAAACAGAAACCTACTCACAGATATAGAGAACAAACTAGTGGTTGCAGGGTGGGGGAGTAGGGGACTAAGAGGTACAAACTACTATGTAGGAAATACATAAGCTACAAGGATATATTGTGCAGCACAGGGAAATACAGCTATTATTTTATAATAACTTTAAATGGAATATAATCTATAAAAATATTGAATCACTATGCTGAAATTAATATTGTAAATCAGCTATACTTCAGTAAAAAAGTAGTCTGCTTGACATTAAAACCAACATTTCCATCACCTCAGAGATGCCCCTTTCCAGTCACTCCCTCCCCGCCCGTGCCCCCCCAGTGCAAGCATAGTTCTGATTTTTATCATCGTAGGCTAGTTTTGCTTTTTCTAGAACCTCATATAAATGGAATCATATTGAATGACTGTACTCTCGGGTGTCTTTCCCTCAGCATAGTGGTTAAGATTCTCCATGGTGTTGTATCTCAATAGTTTGTTCCTTTTTATTACCCAGTATTGTTCCATTGCATGAATGTATCATGGTGTGACGATCCATTCTTCTGTTGATGGACATTTAGGTTATTTCCAGGGTTTGGCTGTTATGAATAAGGATGCTATGAACATTCGTGTGTGTCTTTTTGTGACATTGTTGTCATTTTCCTGACACCTAGGAGTGGAATTACTGCACCTTAGGGTAGGTGTATAAGAAACTGCCCGAGTTTCACCAAGTGGCTGCATACTCCCACTGGCAATATATGAGAGTTCAGTGCTCCTTGCCAGCAGTTGGTACTCTAGTTTCTTTCTTCAGTGTTTTTAATCTTAGCTATTCTATTACATGTGAAGTGACATCTCCTTGTGGGCACTCTTTTGTTCTTGAAACATTGTTTTCTAAGTTTCTGTTGCCCCTTCCTACATCATGATCCTTAAACTTGGATTTATGCATTTTCAGAAAGCAGCTTAGCTGCTAGGACAATTTTCTAGGAATACATTTTTCTGGGGTTGTTCTCTGTCCAAGACCCTGCCATGATTCCTGGCTAATGGGGTGTATGTGTATGTTTTAAATCAGACTGAGCATCTTTGGACCAGTCCGTGATTCAGAGCCTCTCTTCTGCCTCTCTTCTGGGCTCCTGCTAGCTTCCTTTGCTGGACGTATCTATAGCTTATGCTCATTGGGTAAGACTTACGTGTCAGGCATTGTTCAGAGTTCTTTATGTGCACTATTTTCTACTTACCACAACCCTCAGAGGCAGATACTGCCATCTGTATTTTATCTATATTTTAAAAGATGATGTTTAAATCGCAGTAATACTTCTTCCCACTCAACCTGTTTCTGGTCTCCAGAGGCAACTACTTTCTATCCTTTTTTAAAAATTGTTTATTTTTTTAACTGAAGTGCAGTTGATTCACAATGTTTCAGTGTACAGCAAAGTGAATCAGTTATACATATATGTATATGTATTCTTTTTCAGATTCTTTTCCATTATAGGTTATCACAAGATATTGAATATAGTTCCCTGTGCTATGCAGTAGGTCCTTGTTGTTTATCTATCTTATATACAGTAGTATCTGTTAATCCCAAATTCCAAATTTATTCCTCCCCTCCTTTGCCCTTTGGTAACCATAAGTTTGCTTTCTATGTCTGTGAGTCTATTTCTGTTTTGTAAACACTTATTTATTTATTTATTATTTATTTATTTTTTGGCCTCTCCACACAGCATGTGGCATCTTAATTCCTCAACCAGGGATTGAACTCGCGTCCCCTTCAGTGGAAGTGCGGAGTGTTAACCACTGTACCCCCAGGGAAGTCCTGTATCACTTTTTTAGATTCCACATATAAGTAATATATTTTTCTTTCTCTGACTTACTTTGCTTAATATGATAATCTCTGGGTCCATCCATGTTGCTGAAAATGGCATTATTTCATTCTTTTTTATGGGTAAATATTCCATTGTATGTATATGTGTGTATATATATATAAATATACACACCACATCTTTTTTTATCCAGTCATCTGTTGATGGACATTTAGGTTGCTTCCATGTCTTGGCTGTTGTGAATAGTGCAGCTTTGAACATTGGGGTGCATGTATCTTTTCAAATTAGACTTTTGTCCAAATATATGCCCAGGAGTGGGATTGCAGGAGCATATGGCAACTCTATTTTTAATTTTTTAAGGAACTTCCATACTGTTCTCCATAGTAGCTGTACCAATTTACATTCCCACCAACAGTGTAGAAGGGTTCCCTTTTCTCCACACCCTCTTCAGCATTTATTATTTGTAGACTTCCTTTTTTTTTTTTTGCGGTACGCAGGCCTCTCACTGTTGTGGCCTCTCCCGTTGCGGAGCACAGGCTCCAGACGCGCAGGCTCAGCGGCCATGGCTCACGGGCCCAGCTGCTCTGCGGCATGTGGGATCTTCCCGGACCGGGGCACAAACCCACGTCCCCTGCATCGGCAGGTGGACTCTCAACCACTGCACCACCAGGGAAGCCCCATTTGTAGCCTTTCTGATGATGGCCATACTGACCAGTGTGTGGTGATACCTCATTGTAGTTTTGACTTGAATTTCTCTAATAATTAGCGATATTGAGTATCTTTTCATGTGCCTGTTGGCCATCTGTTTGTCTTCTTTGGAAAAAATGTCTATTTAGGTCTTCTGCCCATTTTTTTATTGAGTTGTTTGTTTTTTTGATATTGAGCTGTATGAGCTATTTGTGTATTTTGGAAATTAAGCCCTTGTCAGTCACATTGTTTGCAGATATTTTCTCCCATTCCACAGGTTGTCTTTTCATTTTGTTTATGGTTTCGTTTGCCGTGCAAAAGCTTTTGAGTTTAATTAGGTCCCATTTTAAAATTTTTGTTTTCATTACTCTAGGAGACAGATCCAAAAATATATTGCTCTGATTTATGTCAAAGAGTGTCCTGCCTATGTTTTCCTCTAGGAGTTTTATAGTATCTGGTCTTATATTTAGGTCTTTAATCCATTTTGAGTTTATTTTTGTGTATGGTGTTAGAGAATGTTCTAATTTCATTCTTTTACAGGTAGCTGTCTACTTTCCCCAGCGCCACTTATTGAAGAGACTGTCTTTTCTCCACTGTATATTATTGCCTCCTTTGTCGTAGATTAATTGACCATATGTGCATGGGTTTATTTCTGGGCTCTCTATCCTGTTCCATTGATCTATGTGTCTGTTTTTGTGCCAGTACCATACTGTTTTGATGAGTGTAGCTTTGTGGTATAGTCTAAAGTGAGGACGTGTGATTCCTCCAGCTCCATTCTTTTTTTTAAAATACATTTATTTATTTATTTTTGGTTGCAATGGGTCTTTGTTGCTGCACGCGGGCTTTCTCTAGCTGCGGCGAGTGGGGACTGCTCTTTGTTGCGGTGCATGGGCTTCTCATTGCGGTGGCTTCTCTTGTTGCAGAGCACAGGCTCTAGGTGCGAGGGCTCAGTAGCTGTGGCTCGCGGGCTCTAGAGCGCAAGCTCAGTAGTCGTGGCGCACAGGCATGGTTGCTCCACGGCATACGGGATCTTCCCAGACCAGGGCTCGAATCCATGTCCCCTTCATTGGCAGGCAGATTCTTAACCACTGCGCCACCAGGAAAGCCCTTCAGCTCCATTCTTTTTTCTCAAGATTGTTTTGGCTGTTCGGGGTCTTTGTTTCCATACAAATTAAAAAAAAATTTTGTTCTAGTTCTGTGAAAAATCCATTGGTAATTTGATAGGGATTGCATTGAATTTGTAGATTGCCTTGGGTAGTGTAGTCATTTTAACAGTATTGATTCTTCCAGTGCAAGAACATGGTATATATTTCCGTTTGTTTGTGTCGTCTTCCGTTTTCTTTCATCAGTGTCTTATAGTTTTCTGAGTACATGTCTTTTGCCTCCTTAGGTAGGTTTATTCCTAGGTATTTTATTCTTTTTGATGTGATGGTAAATGGGATTGTTTCCTTAATTTCTCTTTCTGATACTTCTTTGTTAGTGTATAGATATGCAACAGATTTCTTCATGTTAATTTTGTATACTGCTACTTTACTGAATTCACTAATGTGCTCTAATAGTTTTTTGGTGGCAGCTTTAGGATTTTCTCTGTATAGTATCATGTCATCTGCAAACAGCGGCAGTTTTACTTCTTCCTTTCCAATTTGGATTTCTTTTATTTCTTTTTGTTGTCTGATTGCTATGGCTAGGACTTCCAAAACTATGTTGAATAAAAGTGGTGAGAGTGGGCATCCTTGTCTTGTTCCTGATCTTAGAGGAAATGCTTTCAGCTTTTCACCATCGAGTATGATGTTAGCTGTGCGTTTGTCTTATATGAGCTTTATTACATTGAGGTATGTTCCTTCTAGGCAGAGGCAACTACTTTTGACTCTTATAACCTGTTTCTTCTGATATCTAATGTCTTATCTTAAAATCAATGTCTGTTCTACTTTTTCTTATACATCTTATTCTGATGTATCAATTCTAGGTATCTTCTCACTTAAGAGCATGGGCTGTGATGTCCGTCTCCTGGGCCTAAAGGTAGACTTAGTGGGCCTACATTTCTAATTTCTGTCCATTTCTAGCCTCTGTGACTATGGGTATTTTGCTTTTCTCAGCCTCAGTTTCCCTTATCTGTGAAATGGAATAATCTCTGCCTCAGAGGTTTGCTCTGTGGATGAAACGAGGAATGTTATATAAACATCTGTTCCTAGCATAACTCGTGGCACATTGTAGGTGCTCAGATATTCCCTCATATTTCCTTTTGTGTCTCTAGAATCTGGCACCCGTTTTATTTATATTTATTTATTTATTTATTTATTTTGCGGTACGCAGGCCTCTCACTGTTGTGGCCTCTCCCGCTGCGGAGCACAGGCTCTGGACGCGCAGGCTCAGCGGCCATGGCTCACGGGCCCAGCCGCTCCGCGGCATGTGGGATCTTCCCGGACCAGGGTACGAACCCGTGTCCCCTGCATTGGCAGGTGGACTCTCAACCACTGCGCCACCAGGGAAGCCTCCGTTTTATTTTTGAAGCTCTTAAGTATTCTTGAAAGTCACCTTCTGGATATCATTCATTGGGTGACTGCAGATGGGGAGTCTTTATGGGGCAGTTAGTTGTGGTCTCTGTTCTAGTTTGACACGAATCTCAGAGTGATGAAATCTTTAGGGTTCATTTTATACTCCTCCCCTTGGAGAAAGGTGGTACTTCTAGTTCCTTATTCAGCCTCTTATAAGGGGATCTAAGAATTGTTTATTTTGCATTGAGTTGCATGTTTCAGGCTTTATTTGGGAGGAAGGAGAGTAGAGGCAACGAGCCTTTTACCTTTTACCTTTTTACCTCCTGAGTTCATTAGTTGAGGAGCGAGGCAGGAGTCAGACTGATGGTGGCCTGAATATCAGCTGTGGTACCAGTAGAGCTGATTGGAGCACGTGTCTAAGATTTGCGACCAGAGGGCTTTAGACACTCATCTTTCCAGTCACAGGCAGGTGTGGACAACTCAGGCTTCCCACAGGAGTAGGAAGAGAAAATTTGCCATTGAGGCCAGGCTTCTCCAAAAATGACCCACCATGCGGCTGAGTGTTCAGGCTTTATTGATAAGATGTGTTTGTCTCTTCCAAGGGAAGGAAGACCCTTGTTGGTGAGGGACTGGAGCCATGGGCCAGGCGCCCTCCCTCCACACGTGTCCCTCCTGAGCAGTAGAAGCTCCCTCCCTCTGAGGGGAGCCAGAGGCAGAGGCATGTGAGGTCAGCTTCCCAGGAGAAGCTCATGACCACTGGTATCGCAGCCGTGGTACAGTTTGCTGTGGTTCAAGCCTCCTGACAGGAGTTAAATTTGATGTTCCATCTAAATGGAATGATCTTAAAAATCCTTCTTTGAGGGCAGCACCTGCTTACCATGTGAGGCTTATTTAAGATTTGGACTGTGTGTTCTCTGTGTATGTTTCTTTTGCAGGTTTTGTATTTTTAATACATTCTTAGCAGGGTCAGGAAATCCATGTCATGGTTTGCCAGGCAGTGATTTTGATGTTTTAATGTAATTTAATGTGTTATAATACTGTGTTCCAGTTCCTTGGAGGAAATACAAAGAGCAGTTGTGAGCCAAGAGTGGTTTGTTGTTCTTAACGTGCTGTTATACCTTCTTTATTTTAAAAAGTTCAAAGTACGCTGAAGGTGATGCCATAATAGGCTGCTCTGCTGTCTCTACCTAATTTTATTTATAAGAAGCTACAGAAAAAAGGCATTTTACTTGTTTATATACTTCCAAAAACCTGAATTGTTAACCCACAGAGATCAGAAATGGTTTCATTTTAAGTGATAATTTCTCCTTTCTGTTGGAGCTGAATACTACCTGGTTACATTTAACTTTTCCTACCATATTGGCAAGGTTGTTATTAAGTGTTCTGGAAATAAAAGGAATGAAAAAAATGCATTCATTTTGGTGGCTTAAAACCTTTTCTTAAAGGTAGCAAAATTATTTTTAGTTTGGTTATTAAGTGATAAGATAATAAATATAAAATGCATTTATTCCTTTTTGTAGTTTTCTCTACTTGGTTTTACATTCTTTCCGTTAAGGAAAAGATAACAGTGGCATTTATTTTCAAAAATAAAACAAAATAGGGGCTTCCCTAGTGGCGCAGCGGTTAAGAATCCGCCTGCCAATGCAGGGGACACGGGTTCAAGCCTTGGTCCGGGAAGATCCCACATGCCGCGGAGCAACTAAGCCCATGCGCCACTACTACTGAGCCTGCACTCTAGGGCCCAGGAGCCACAACTACTGAGCCCACGTGCCACAACTACTGAAGCCCACGCGCCTAGAGCCCGTGCTCCTCAACAAGAGAAGCCACCACAATGAGAAGCCCATGCACCGCAACGAAGAGTAGCCCCCGCTCGCCGCGACTAGAGAAAGCCTGCGTGCAGCAAGGAAGACCCAATACAGTCAAATAAATAAATTTTAAAAAAAGTATTAACAAAATAAAACAAAATAAATGACAATGTTGATTCTTAATGTTCAAAATGCATATTCCTTTTCTTCTTTGGGGGTGTGGATGATGAATGGAAGCCTTTTAAATAGCAGGGTATATGTAGAATTTACCTTATATTTAGAATTTGAACCCTTAAAACATGGCACTTTTCTTTCTTTCTTTTTTTTTTTTCTTTTTTTTTTTTTTGCGGTATGCGGGCCTCTCACTGCTGTGGCCTCTCCCGTTGCAGAGCACAGGCTCCGGACACGCAGGCTCAGCGGCCATGGCTCACGGGCCCAGCCGCTCCGCGGCACATGGGATCTTCCCGGACCGGGGCACGAACCCGTGTCCCCTGCATCAGCAGGCGGACTCTCAACCACTGTGCCACAAGGGAAGCCCATGGCACTTTTCTAACTACTCTCATTATTTTTTATCCCAGTTTAGATTCACACCATTCCACCTTTCTAATTTATTCCTAATCTTAACCTGATATAAATATTTTCCTGCCTTATCATGAATTGGGTGACTGTCTTTAGATTGTTCAGTTAAATTGTACCCAGGGGCACCAAGGTTTGTTTGTCTTAGGT
The DNA here is from genome assembly GCF_937001465.1 of Orcinus orca. NCBI lineage: Eukaryota > Metazoa > Chordata > Mammalia > Artiodactyla > Delphinidae > Orcinus > Orcinus orca. The sequence goes on from NC_064580.1 coordinate 14,416,410, forward strand.
TGCCCTATCCCTGTAAACTCTAATTCTTTTGCTAATTCTTCCCTGAAAAGCAGACACTGTAGCAATTTGTGTGTGAAATCATAATTTTTGGGTGGAATCTTTGTCTACCATGCTGACTTTCCCTCCTGCTGTTTCAGCTCCTTATGAAGCTAGACAGCCCCTTGTCCAGCCTGAGGGACCCTCGTTGGGGGGCCCAGGAGCCAAACCCCTTCGGCATCAGGCTTCCCTTATCCGGGTAAGTGACGCTGCTGTGGGGTTATGCCAGTGGGAGACTTCGGGGGTATGGCTTCTTGATGGCCCTGTTTTTGTTTGTTTGTTTGTTTTGTTTTTGTAAGCAGGACATAAAACTGCCCCCTAATGCAAATATTGTACTTCTTGTTCTGTTGCTTATGTATTTTCCTAAATCGTTTCTACTGTGTGTGTTTCTCCCCTTCTCAGTGTCTCTAGACTAATCCGGGCTGGTTCTTAGTCTTTGGTATGTCTAAAATGCCCTTCCACCTTTATCTGCTTAATCAGTAGGCACCTCCTTCAGGAGGCCTCTACTTTTTCCAAAACAGCCTATCTTATCTCTGCCTTATTCTTTAATATTACTTATTCAGTGCATAGTTCGCTATTGCCCATTTTGTTTTGTGCCTCCAGTTATACTGCAAGCTTTGGAAGGCAGAGGTGGTTCTCCTGTATTTTCTCTCAGTGCCTAGTTCAATGCTGTTTGGAGAACAGTTATTTTACAAGTGGCAGCAACTAGTTTCCTGTTTGTAATCGATACCATATGGCAGAAGCACAAGTGATCTCCCAGTTTCTCCTGGCTACACCACAACTTAGCAAATTTCAGCTTCCCTTTCTCCAGTGTTTCCTTTGGATAAAGAGCTCTTATTTTTTCCCCGTGTCTGCAACTGTTATCTTGTGTAGTATTTCTGAGTCCTATGCTGGTGAAGTCATAGTCCCAAAAAAGGGTGTATGTGTATGTCAGCATGAGAAAAACCCTGAGAAAACTGGATTGGCTGTTTGATTCTAAAGACAAGAGGAAGTAGGGTGGTTTGTATAACATTTCAATTGTCCAACTTAGGAAGGAGGATCATTTATGCTCAGGGATTTCTCACAGTAGACCGGTGATGTCAGATAGTCCCATAAAGAAGTGGGCTGGTATTCTAGAAGAGAATAAACAAGGCAAAGGGAGATTGAGGTGTTCACTTTATAGCCTCTGGGGATGCGGCTCTGTGTTAGGCGTGGTACAGAACTTAACTTCTGAGGTAGAACTCTGTGTACAAAGAATTTTCTTAAAGGTGGTAGATAATTCAGCCATATGCTGTGTATTTGTGTATAATTCTTCCTCCAACTATCAGATCTAGGTATTGTTGTATCTCTTAGTATAGATGAGGTAACTGGCCGAGAGAGGTCAAGTCTTGGGTCTAAGGTTTCATTCATAACTAGTAAGTGGCAGAGCCAGAATTCGAACCAGGCCTGCCCAATGTCAAAACCTGCTCTTTCAAATACTTTCCTATATACATTAGAGTCCCATGTTACAAGGAGGCTAGGTTCTAGAGTTGCTGTATAAATAAACATAGGGTGTAGTAAAAATATTCCTGAAATTCCCTTATTGGTACCTAGGTCCAGTAGAGCTCAGTTTTACCCCCAAGTTGGAACAGACAGTTGTTTCTTCAGCTGAGCCGCAGATGGAGTAGTTGGCTGCATTTAGAGGTCCTGTGGTACAAAAATACGTGTTTTTAAACATGAGAATCACACCCACTGTGGAGTGATGGTTACATTAGGAAAGGTATCGGAGGGACTGGGATTCATGTAAAAAATCTGTGAGGTGTGGCCATGCATGTTTCTACAGAGTCTGTTCTAGTGCTGTGGAGACCACATCCTGAACTGTTAGAATGACGGTCAAACAAGCAGTAAATCCCGAACCTCGCCGTGGTTGGATGGGGCTCACTGGGCCCCTTCTGCGTAGCCACCTGGCTGAGATGGCCATGGGCTCTCACTTGGACTGGTGTCCTGGGACTTCTCTTCTAATCTCTAGGTCCGTTTTTCTGCTGGTAAACGTGCTTCTTGAGCGCTTCAAGCAACTAATGTTTACTAAATACCTATTAAGTGCCAGGTATTGTGTTGAGAATACAAAAATGAGGTATAACACATCCAGTCCCTGCCCTCATGGAGCTTATAGACTCTTGGAGGAGATGGCCATTGATCAGACCATCACAAAGTAAATATATAATTATGATATGTGGTGAGTGGAAATTACAGTGTGGTTTGAGGATGAAAAATGGCGGCGGGAAGTTAGGTCCTGGCCTTGGCAGGCAGGGGCTGATCAAGGAAGGCTCGCAGAGGGGAGTCACACTCCAGCTGAAAGGGAAAGCGTTGAACCATGTTAACCAGGTGGGGGGTGGGGCGGGGGAGAGCAGGCAAGAGGATAGAGGGAGCTGTGCGTACAAAGATGTTTTCTATGAGCTTAGCACTTTATACACACCTCTCTTGCAGTGCTCAGAGCTATCTTATGAGGTAATTCCTGTCATTATCCCATTTTTCAGATGACAAAACCTGAAGTATAAAGACCTTACTTAGTTTGCCTTCGATCACAGCTAGGAACTGGTAGGGCTAGAGTTCAAACACTGGACACGATTTCCTGGCCTTTGTCTCAGGAACCGCATGGATGGTGATGTCATCTGTTAAGCCTAGAAGCCCTGAATGAAAAGCTAGTGTTGGGAGTATTGAGGCAAGATCATGAGATCGGTGTTGCATATTGGAATTTGAGCTTTAGAGACAGCCAAGAGGACGTGTCAAGGAGTTGGTAGGATATATGGGGCTGGAGCTCTGGGGAGAGCTGGGGCTGGATAGAAGTATTTGGCAGCCAATGGCCATTAGAAGGACTCATGGGATTGTGCAGAAAAGCCAGACACGTTCTCACCCAGGTCCAGGCAGACTCTGCATGCCCTTGGGCAAGTTCCTTCTCTTTTCTGTAACACGAATGAGCTGGAATGGATTTAACAGACCATTGTAATACTCTGCAGCAGTCTGATTCCCTTAATGTTTGTTTGGTGTCAGTGTAGGTCCCCCCTCCTGTTTGGAGCATTGCCTTCTGTTTAAGATGAGAGCAAGGGGCCTTTTTCGGGACAGCAGTCTGTGGTTTTCATGGCTGATGTGTTTTTCTTTCTTCAGTTCTTAGGTTTCCTTCTTACTCCTTTCAGCTTGGTTTGGTTGAACTCCATGTCCCAGACAGCAAAATGCCAACCTGAGTTAGCCATGTAGATGGGAGGATGTAAAGTGGAAGATTTTGGTGGTAGGGGATTAATAGGGATTGGGTGTGATGCCAGGCTGGGCTGGAGTCACTCATTCCCCATGTTGCCGTGCGCTTGGGCTGATGGCAGCCTCGCTCTGTCCTAGCTTCGTCTGTGGCCTTGTATTCAAGTCCTTCCTGCCTGATTGGAAGAGGGGTGGCCTCTGGGAACGGGGGAAGGCTTTTAGGGACTCTGAGTCAGCAGTGTTGCAGCTCATGGGCTTGGCATTTCAGAGGTGCTTATGTGGAATTCAGTCCCAGCCATTGGAATGAACAGTCTTAGTATTTTCGCACTTTTGATTTTTTCGTTCAGGTGTTGGATGTTTTTCCCCTTGAAATTTCAGATACTGAGCACATCCTATGTTGGTGGGTGGTTGACAGTGGTGTGTAAAGAAATGGTAAATAATCTTCCCTGCTTCTCTGTCGTGGTGTGTTGATAGGTCATTTTGTGGTTTACTGTTCACAAGTGATCCTAACCACGTAGGTCACGTAGTCGTTTGTGATTTTGCTGGCGTGGGTTTAGAATTGACCCTCCTGCTCCCATTGTCCTCTCCTGGTTTGTCTCCTGCTTCTGTGACTGCCTCTTCCTAAGCTTTTTATTTCAATTTCCCTCCTTCACCTGCCCCTTGCGTGTTGGGGATCCCTGGGTCTAGCTCTCACTCTGTTACTATTTAGCTACATGGAGCCTGATGGCCACATCTCACCACCTGCCAGATGTCTTCACTTGAATGTCCCACCGTCACTTTTTTTTGTTTTTTAAATATTTATTTATTTATTTATTTGGCTGCCCCAGGTCTTAGTTGCAGCACGTGGGATCTTTGTTGCCACCTGCGGAATCTTCGTTGTGGCATGTGGGATCCTTTTTTTTTTTTTTTTTAAATGATAGTTGCGGCATGCGAACTCTTCGTTGCGGCATGCATGTGGGATCTAGTTCTCCGACCGGGATTGAAATGGGCCCCCTGAATTGGGAGCATGGAGTCTCAGCCACTGGACCACCAGGGAAGTCCCCCCACTGTCACTTTAAACATGTCTTTTCCCACAAAAGCAGTTCTCACCCTCCCGCCCCTGGCTCCACGCCCCTGGCACGTGGGCCAGTACACGGCTGGCTGTTTCTGATGCCCCTCTCATCCCGTCTGCCCATCGGCTACTGAGTACTAGCCATATCACTTTCTAAATACCTCTCTCCATTGTCTGTTTCTCTGCACTTCCTCAGTTCATGCTGCCCTCTGTCACCTAATCTAATCTGTCAGCCTCTGACTCTTTCTTCCTGCTTCTACCACTGGCCTCTTCAAATCCGTTATCCTCGTCTTGGACAAAAATCATCCTAAAAAACACGAATGTGATCCTCCTGCCCCCTTGATTGAAGCCTGTCCCTCTCTGCCCACTGCTCCCAGCAGATCACCCGCGGCTCTTGGGGCGCTGGTGTCGGGCCCCTGCGCACCCCCGTAGCCACAGCAGGCCCCGCACAGCTGCCCAGTGTTTCCCACACAGTCAGTGTTCTCTGCATGGGAACCTTACTCTTCAGCCTCGGTCTTATCTTCTGGGTTTTCTCCTTTGTCTCAATTCATCTATGCTTTTTCTCCATTGATAACACGAAGTGTGAGAACTTTCTAGTATTTCTTGTACGTGTGAGGTTAACGTATTTTCATTCTTAAAAAGCAGTTCATTGCTCGTCTGCTCATTTATCCGTGAGGATCAGCTGGAGGGATGGGCGTCTGATCTTTCTTGGTTTTCCTTCCCAGAGGCAGCCAGTGTGGTCTGTTTGTTTTGTATTATCCTGGGAACGTTTTATGCGTATATGAGCAAATACAGGTATTCTTATATATCTAATATATGCAGTATACCTTTACCTGGTTTTAGGGAGACTGGTTTGGGAAATGCAATTTCCTTCCAGCCAGATCCCACTAAAAAATATCTTTTATTTTAAACCAAACACACTTACTTTTTAAACCCAAAACATACATGCTGTGATTTTTTTTTTCTCTTTATGGAAGGATGAACTTAACAGTCTTTTGGGGGCAAATTCTCAATACTTGGTGCTCTTCTTATTTCAAAGACAAAATAATGACAAACAGAATTTAGAGAACTTTATCATCGTGCCATTCTAATTGGGGGTTTGGCTATGTTTTCAGTGAAAGTTTTCTGATGAACAGGTATAGGAGGAGATGTTAGACATTGGTAGCCAGCCACCATATAAATCTAAAAGTCTGCAACTTGAAAAACATGTATTTAACTTAGTTGTCTCCTTTTTCCCCTCATTCTCAGTCAATCTCAATTTCTTGCCGTGCCCCCCTACCCTACCCCATAGGTACTTATGGCCAGAGATGGGTACTGTCTGCTCCTTTGGTCCTTTTGGTGTGGATCTAAATAGCAAAGACCGTGTCATGGGTGGTGAAAGAAATGAATACCCCCACGCTCTGTTGGAGTGGTGTTGGCATAAATCCGGAGAGAATTGATAGTCACCACAAGTGAATTGTTCATTCTAAGAGTTTTGATGGGAACAGGGAGAAACAATCTTTCTGGGAGGCTGACACTGCACTGAGAGAACTTTCTGTGGTGGGAAAGCTATTTTATAGGTAGACTGGACCAGCATGCCAGGAGGACAAGGAGACTAGAAACTAGAGATTACTGTGGCGAAGGATTGGGGTGGGATGAAGTGAGGTGGCTGAGAGTTGAGTCATAAGGGAGCTGGTGCTCCGAGTTTGGAGCAGAAAGAAGCAGGAAGCAAGTAGGGCACACCAGGTCCTGCCCCAGCCTCTGTGGTTCCCTTCCCTGATGCTCAGCCCAGGGGGATGATCCAGGAGGTAGCCAGCCCGTGGCGGCTCTTTCAGGGTCTGGGATGTCCCTAGCAAGGCATCATTTGGCCTGTGTGTGGGTTGGGTTTTTTTTTTCAGTAGGGCCTCAGGCCTTTCCCCCTTACTTAGGAATCTTTCCCGTCGCCCCTTGTCTGCGAGCTCTGACTTTGCCCCCTGTGAAGCTCCCCGCGTCTCCTCCAGCACCGGGCCACTTCCACTAGTCCTCAGGTTGCAGGCCGACCACGTGCCGTTCTCCCGAGTGGCTGGAGCCCAAACACCGCCTAGCGATGATCTCCCTCCTCACTAGGCGGCAGCCAAAGCGCCCGAAGATTTTGGTTGCTTGTTTCAGATTCTGCAGTAAACGCCATGCTGTTATTTTATTGGATCATGGGCTGTGAGCTTTCAAATACTCTTGTTCTTCAGAACAATTAAAAATTTTTTAAAAATGTAAAAAATTCAAAAGATACAAAAGGGTACAGAGAGAAAAGTATCCTTCCCACTCTTTCTCCCAGCCATCCAGTTCCCCATCCCAAGGCACTTGACATGACCCATTTCTTTTGTATCATTAGAGGATTATTTTATGCATATGCAAGTGAATATAGGTATTCTTATATGTAATTATATATAATATATGCAAAATATATAGTTCCACTTTTTTACATGTGTGGTAGCGTACTACACATCTGTTGTGCACTTTGCATTTTTTTACTTATCAATAAGCTTTAATAACAGTCTGTAAGAGTACATAGAGTATGTCCTCATCTTTTTGGTTTTATCGAATGCATAGTAGTTCCTTGTGCACATCTGCCAGAAATCATGTAACCAGTCCCCTCTGATCAATAGCTAGAACTTGCAATCACAGTGTTTGTATATATGTAGGAATAGTTCCTAGAAATGGAATAATTGGGTGAAATGGCTACACATTTTAAATTTTTGGTAGAGATTTTCAAATTGGAGGCGGTGGCCATTTACACACTTACTAACAAATGTGTGAAAGTGTATTTTCTCATACCCATGCAAACGCAGTGTGCTAAGCAACTTAGGGATCTTGGCCAATCTGATAGGTGAAAAATGAAATCTTGGTGTAGTTTTAATTAGCACTTCTTTTGTGTGGTCGAGAGGAGGTCCTGGGCCCCTGATGCCCTTAGAGGAGGTTAGGGACCCCACTTCTTTTTGGTTCTGGAGTGCCCCAGGCCCACTGGCACTGATTTCTTGTTTCTACCTTTATGGCAATAAAGTTGAATTAGCTTATGGCTAGAGATTAGGGCTGGGAAAATTTTCTGTTTTAGGGATGGTAAAAGTCACCACAGTGTGTGTGTGTGTGTGTGTGTGTGTGTGTGTGTGTGTGTGTGTGTGTGTGTACCTGTCAGCATTGCTCAGACAACTAAATTCTCTTCCTCTGACTGAAATGGAAGGGTGAGGGGAAAGGGGGGAGGAGGAGGAGGGAGGGAGGGACAGCAGGGAGGGAGGGAGAGGGTATATGTGTGTTTGCCTTTGTGTGTAACAGGAAGAACTGGTTTGATAAAATTTATCGGAATGCACGTGACTTGCTCTCGGTTTGACATCTTGTTTTACCAGATTTACTCCCTATTTGATTTGAAACCCTAGATGGAGTTTGGTCATCTCCTAAGGGGTGAAAGGTTGATGTGTTCTACTTCCCCAAATCTACCTAGAACACACAGATATCCCAGTGGTCACTGTTAATTACCACAAAGAGGTCCTATTTTTCATAGCATCCAGCCTCTTTTTCCTACTTATTTCCTTCATCTACTTATTATTCTTTTTCAGATTTTCTATCCCTTATTTTTGAAACGTTTTATTGAATGATACTGAAATTTGCTTTTCTCAGCCTAAATCTTTTGTAGCTGTCGCTTATGGTATTCCCCAGGTGCTCCCCATGTACCCACACTTCTTAATGATTAAAGTGATGGCAGTCACCTGGTTTCTTCACTGGGCGACACTTCTACATGAAAGGCAAAAATGTTCTGTGTTATGAGATGAGAATAGTGAAGAGATACTGGATCGTTGAAAGAAATGTGACTCTAGGATATAAGAGGAGGGTGCCTGTGATAGAGATTGAAGGATGTTTATGGGACAAAGATATTGATTCAGTAAATATCATGACTGATTGGGGTGCCGCCTTAAGGCCTTTCAGAATCCATGCTTAGAGGCGGTGGGGAACGTAAGAATGGTAGGTTGGTACACATTAGGATTCTAGCATCCATGGGGTTAGACAGGTTGGTTAGATGAAAGCAAATAAGCACATTTTATTTGTGGGATCAGTGTTGCTTTTCCACCCCAGCTGTGAGCATTTCATTAAAGGCTTATGGTGTCCAGAACTTTCCTGCTAGTAGCTAGGGCCCGCACTGATTTGGTAGACAAGGTGCCTCTGAATTAGCCTCTTGGATATAACTGAAAACACCCAGTTGAACTCCTGGTGTCAGAGAGTACTTTGTAAAGCTGGAAGGGAGTGTGGTGTTTGTTTCCTAGGACCCTTTGGTCTCAGTAGATAGTGTGGTGTGAACAGGAAAGGCTCCCTTACAGGGGCACCATTTTACCCCTAAGCGCATCAGTGTCCCCCGATCTCAGGGCAGCAGGCGATGTCATGCTCCCCATCATCTGTCCCAGCAAGAGGCACTGCCGACAGAGTGCTTCTCCGGGCCCCGTGCTGTGCCGGCCTCTTCACTAGTCTGTGCCCTTTCGTCCTCCCAGCAGTCTTGATTGCAGGGTGGACTGCCTGCCAGATTGTGTCCTCGACTCATCCATTGGGAAGTACTTACTAAGCGGTCTCTGTGGGTCAGCAGCCATGCCAGCATGCCCTGAGGATGACAAACATGGTCCCTGCTGTCGAGGAGCAGTTGAGCGGGGGAGATGGATGGGAATCGCATGATCCTGCCTCTGCATGTATAATGGAAAACTGACAATTGCCCTGAAGGCAAGAGAGCAGTTGGATAGCATATAACAGAGAAATCGGCCCTGGGGCTGCAAAGTGAAGGGAGGCTTCCCTGAAGAAGTGATGCTGGGCTAAGCTGTGAAGGAGGACTTGGAGGGATGGTGCTGGGAGGTGAGGAGAGGGGTGTCTCACACCCCAGGAAAAGTCTGGACAAAGGGCATGCTTCACTGTTGACACCAGAATCTACTCTGACTAGCTGAAGCAAATAGGGATTTATAATAAGGGGTGTGGAGAGCCTGCCGACTCTTGGGAAGGACTGAAAATTCAGACTGTGTTCTGAGATTGCAGGAACAATTCCTAAACCCCATAGCAGAACTGGTAGCTAAGGAAGCCTCGCCTCTGCCGCGAGCAGAGCTGTGGAATGGGGCAACTGCTGCCCTAGCTTTCACCCCGGTGCCCCACCTGCATGACCAAGGCTGGCAGAGTGAACGCTGTGTTCCCTGCCTCTTTCACTGTGCGACTCGGTTCTTCATCTGTCTTCCGTGGGCGTGTTTAGTGGAACCTGACTCCAATGTGGCATTCTAACAGCAGAGGTGTTCAGAAGGTGTAGTTTTTATGTAGCCGTTGTCTGCAGTGCAGGGCGTTATGCTAAGAGGGGGTGGAGCCCATGTCTAGTGAGCCCTTGTGCCCCGTGTAGCATGGAGTACTGGAAGAGGGCTGGCGTGGCTGGAGCCTGGAGTCGTGGGGAGGTGAGGCTGGAGAGGTAGGTGGGGAACTGTTGGCTCAGAAGTGAAGTAAGTGACCCAGGTCTCATGGTGAGTAAGTGACCATCCCAGATTTGAACCCAAACCTGTCTGCCTCCAGAACCTGCACTTTTTTTTTTTTGCGGTACATGGGCCTCTCACTGTTGTGGCCTCTCCTGTCGCGGAGCACAGGCTCTGGACGCACAGGCTCAGCGGTCACGGCTCACGGGCCCAGCCGCTCTGCGGCATGTGGGATCCTCCCGGACTGGGGCACGAACCCGTGTCCCCTGCGTCGGCAGGCGGACTCTCAACCACTGCGCCACCAGGGAAGCCCCAGAACCTGCACTCTTGTTGCACCTCCAGTCTGTAGCCTCACTCTCTAAAGCATTCCGTGGATTCAGCCTGAGTTCTTGGTGCATCTGTTTCCCATCTGACCTCAGGCTGCCTTGAGTGTTAAGGGGACGACAGTGGGGAAGAGACAGGCAGCCTTGACCTCATCAGCAAGGATGGGGCTGGCACGTTAGTGTAATAGCACCGGAAGCCCTCAGCCTCATCCAAGGCTCTTCTTACTGCTGATTTCTTGCTTTCTCCTGCTCTTCCCCTCTAAGCGGAGAGCAAAATCCTGACAATCGTAAAGGAAAAATGCCCTTCTGAGCAGGAGATCTTGGCTCCCGGTGGAAGAATTGGAGACAGTGATTACTCATAAGCATTTCTTTTGTTAATCAAAATAGTGTTAGTGCCACATACTAAAATAACAGCGCAGTGATTTAATATCTGTATTGTATGGCTCTCTACAGGGTTCTTTCCTGATGCGAAAACACGCCAGATGCTTATAAGCAAAAGTTATATGAGAAATAAGATGGTGCTCTGTCTGTATGATTTAATAGTTCTCTGGCCCAAATCTACAACTAAACTAGGTAATGGAGGGGGAAGTGGAAGTATAGGATATTTGTATCCTCAACTCAGATCCTCAATCTGCAGAATTGCGGCAGTATTTTAGGCATTACAGTGAGGTTAGTTCTTAAAAGGAAATGGTGCATGGCTAAAGGATGGATGGATGGTTAAGAGCGGGGAACCACAGAGCTCGCTGAGTGAGTATACACTCTGGACTCCGTTCATGTTCTGACTCTATCATTTACTAGGTGTGTGGTCTTGGTAAGTCACTTCCCTTTCCTAATCCTCAGTTTCCTGTTCTGCAAAATGGGACTAATGGGACCTACTTTGCAGGGTTGTTGTGAAGATGAAAGTAGATCCTGTGTATTAGGTGCTTACAGTGTCTGGCACGTAATGAATACATGTTATCTGACATTCTCTGATGTCTGTGGTGATCATCTAAAAAATTTAGTTTATCATAATAAGCAGCAACTGTGTATTGCTCATTAGACTCAGAGATTCCTATAGTCTGGGCTTCAGCCTTCTAAGCTGTTGAGATTAGATCCCTAAGTAAGTTTGGCAGTATGTGATTAAAGGCATCTTTGTGAATTTATTTCCACGAAGAAACTGATAAAGTTTTAGTTGTTAGGATTTAATTGTAACTAACTTTGCTACAGGTAAAAACAGAAGTTATTTATTGCAACTTCCAGCGAACCTATAGTATTTTAAAATAAAAAGAAAAAAAAAGTTTTCTTCCCCCTCTGATTTCATAGGTAAGGGAGAGGGCCCAGCCTTTACACTCTTGGGTGACAGTTGTTTGGTAAGTGCATCTAAACTTCAGCTCCAGTCATTATAGGAGGGCTCAGGTTAACCATTCTGTCTATGAGTCAGAATTGACAGCTTGTCCCATCATTTGTTTATTTTATTTGTTCACTTATTCGCCGAACGTCTTTTGAGTGTTTCCCATGTGATAGGCACTTTTCTAGGCTCTGAGGTGTAGCTGTTGCCAGAATAGACAAAATTTCCTGTCCTCATGGGCCTTAACATTAGAATGAGAGTGAGGTGGGAAACAGTATAAATGAGGCTATAGAGTATGATACGGAACAGTCGAATGTGAAAAACAAAATCGCAGAGCTCCACCTCCTTCTTTAGCTCCTTTCTTCATTCCCCATTTCCCAGTTTTTCCCAGTTTTACCACGTTTTACCACAACCGTCTTTTCTCTTTACTCTGTACTTCCTCCCTGATAATCTCCTATCAAACTCATATTAACCAAGCATAGAAAGACGGCTGTAAAGATGCATCCACATGCTGTCCCTGAAGACAGTCTTCGTGAACAATCAAATTAGAAAGCTTTTTGGGCTCAGAGCGGTCTCAGGTCATTAGGTGGTCAGATTACAAAAGGAAGATGGCTTCATGCTTCGTCTTCAATGCAGGAGTGGCTGTGCTGTTGGCGCTAGGCAGGTGTGCCTTTCCTTTGGGCCTCGCTTGAAGGGTAGGTTGGTTGGAGTAACAGCCGCTCTAACAAATACGCCCCGCATTTTAATGACTTCCCACAGCAGGTCTGCTTCTCACTCATCTCACAGATTGGCAGGCAGCTTTCCCCCACATGGCGATTCAGCTGACAGGCTGCTTCTGTCCTGTGGCTGTGCCGCTCCTTCTCAGTGGGCTGATGGGGACAAGCGTAGAGGAGGACCATGGGGTGCTAGGCCTGCCTGGCAGTGGTGCAGGTCACTTGCGCTCCCACTGCATTGGCTAAAACTCAGTTGCATGGCTGTGGCTAATTGCAGGAAGGGCTGGAAAATGTCATTACTGGCTGGGCAGCCACTCGGTGACACCCGTACACCAGGCATGTAGGGCGTGAGTGGTCAGAGGACAGCCACCATAACTGCACATAGAAGCACGGCTATCGTTTGCTTCCCTGACTCTTCTTTTTTCTCTGCCCCATGACGGATCAATCCCCGGATCTTTCTGTAGGCAGCTTAATTGTCACGTGGGCTGTGGTCTAGTCTTACCAGCCTGTGAGCCAGTCTTCCCCTTTAGGGTGGTTGAGTCTTCTCATATCTTTGCTCATGAGATCATGCTCTGATCAGTGGTCGCAGTATGGTGTTCTTATTTCCAAAAGGTCGTTGGCAGGGGAGGTGTCCTCAGAGAGTCACTGTGGGCTTGCTAGGAGGTTTTCCTCCCCCAGACAGTTTATTTGCTAAGGCACCAAAAGGATGTTGTTCTAACAAAGATCATCGCACCCTCAGGTGAAGTGGCTGGACTCTAAGGCAGCATTGACAGGAGGCCTCCAGGGTGGGGTTATATTCTAAACAGAAATGTCCTGTGGTTGAAACAATACACACCCCCTTCTTAAGTTCTCCCTGACAGTAGTGCTTCCTTGCAATTCATACTTTTCATCTATGTTTGATTTTAAGATACTTCAGGGGTAAATGTCACCTTTTGGGATTTTATTAATAGTATTACTTTTTTTTTTTTTTTTTTTTGCGGTACGTGGGCCTCTCACTGTTGTGGGCTCTCCCGCTGCGGAGCACAGGCTCCGGACGCGCAGGCCCAGCGGCTGTGGCTCACGGGCCCAGCCGCTCCGCGGCATGTGGGATCTTCCCAGACCGGGGCACAAACCCGTGTCCCATGCATCAGCAGGTGGACTCTCAACCACTGCGCCACCAGGGAAGCCCAATAGTATTACTTTTTAATGAGTCTTTTGAAGTCTCTTTCATTATAAACAGCCTGTATTCCCCAGAGATAACAAGTTGCAGTGCCAGATATTTGCATTTCACTTGAAACAAAACCAAGGGTTTGAATGTTTTAAATATAAGCAAATCTAATTCTCCTGTGTCTAGAGAAACTGTATAATGAACCATATGTATGAGGCTTAAGCACACAGATGCGGAAGATTCTCTGTCTCTCTTGTTCTCTCTCTCTCTCCCTCCTTTTATATTTTCTTAAAAACGCTGGTAGAGCTCAAAATTGGCACCAAGTAGCAAAAATCTCCACCCAGCCAAGCAAATCACTACAGCTGGAGTGGAACTGGGGCTCCTGTTGGGTGCACACGGAGGTGGGTCTCTTCCTGGTTCCGGCTTCTCCTCGGAAGTCCAAGGCTCCATCGTTCCCCCGCCCCCATTGCTCAGCGCCTCCAGTCTTTGCAATTAGACATTCTCTCTTAGGTGACTGATTTCAGGTCTTTGTTACGGTTGCCTTATGGGTTCATTTGGAGGAGATGGCCCCCTAGCTGCTGCCAGAGAGGTCTCAAGCCGCCATCCCGCTGCTGGAATGGGCCTTCATCTGGTGGGGGCCCTATGGCTTTTTTCTCTTACTCCCCTCATAGCCCTCCCTACCTCTGGGCCACCTTGACCTCTGGCCGGGGTTGCCGATATGGCCTTAATTGGTCTTCCGACCTTTAGTCTTCCCTTCCATTGTCCTCACTGAAGTGATCTTTCTGCAGCTCAAATCTGGTTATTTCATTGGCCTGTGTCATACTTATCTGTGGCTCCCGATTGTGTTCTAGATACACTTTAAAGCCCTTAACCTGGTGCACCTGAACCTTCATGGTCTGGACCAGGGGTCCCCAACCCTTGAGCTGTGGACCGGTAGTGGTCCGAGGCCTGTTAGGAACCGGGCCGCACAGCAGGAGGTAAGTGGCGGGCGAGGGAGCAAAGCTTCATCTGCTGCTCCCCACCGCGCCCCATCGCTCGCATTACCGCCTGAACCATCCTCTCCCCGCCCCACGCCCCTGGTCCGTGGAAAAATTGTCTTCCACGAAACTGGTCCCTGTGCCAAAAAGGTTGAGGACCGCTGGTCTGGACCGTCTTGAGGCAACTCCACTCGCATCTCCTCTGCACTGTCAGCCCATTCTATCTGTATGTAGCTCAACCAAGCTACTTTCAGGAGATGGCTATTTTCTGGCATTTTAAGGTGTCTTTGCAAATGCTGTTCCTTTTCCTTGCCTTGCCCTGCATGTTTTGTAGCACTGCTTCTCAGACTTGAGTGTGCTTTGTATCATCTAGAGTGCCTGTTAAATCGCAGATGCCTGAGCCTCACTCCCAGAATTGATGATTCACTAGGTGTGGCGTAGGGCCTGGGCTTCTGTATTTCTGACGAGTCCCCAGGTGATACGGATGCGGGCGGTCGGTGGAACGACTCCCAGCCGCGGAGCTCCAGAGTTCCCTGTCTCACCACAGCTCACACCTCACTGTTTTGCGACTGCCCGTCTTTCTCCCTCACTGGACTCTAGGCTTCCTGGGAAAAAGAATGTGTTTGACCATCAGAGAGTATCCCTAGTGACTAGTGTCTGGGATGTTGGTGATGTTGAATAAGTGTCTGTGAATGAATGAATGAGCAGGTCAGTGTTTCTGCAGCAAAGTTCACATCATTTGGCTTCTTGTAGTATAGATTAGCTTTCTTTTGGAATATTTCGGCTTCAGGGAACGTGGAATGTGATCCGCCCCTTCTACCTGTCTCTGAAATCACTCACTTAATGAATAAGGAACTTGAAACCTCTCCATAGAGATCAGACCATGGGACCGACAGGGACGTCTGTTGATAGATCTCAAACTTTAAAATATGAAATGGGGACTTCCCTGGTGGTGCAGTCGATAAGACTCTGCGCTCCCAGTGCAGGGGGCCTGGGTTCCATCCCACTGGATCCCACATGCATGCCGCAACTAAGGAGCCTGCTGCCGCAACTAAGACCTGGTGCAACCAAATAAATAAATATTTAAAAAAATCAAGTTATTCTTTAAAAAAATAAAATAAAATATGAAATGGACTCATGGGCTTTCTTTCATTACACGCAGCATAGAGTAGTGTTTTTGCATCTCTTTCAACATAAGACATACCCCTGAAGTTGTTAGAGCCCGTCAATAAGTGGCCCCCACCCGACTTCTGTAGTGTCTGTGCTGAGCCTGCTAGGGGCTATGTGCAGAATGAAGGCTAAGATGATATGGTTCTCGCCCTCCAGATCGAAACCTGAATGAAGATATTTAACAAACAGCACTTTAAATGTTCAAACTGTGTGATACTTAGCATACTTATAATAAGGATTCATATTTTCTAAGATGCTCAAATCACTTGATTTATCAAATCAATTCAAAACATGCAGTGAGAAGCAAGGGGAAAGAGATGGGGGTAGGTTAAGATGTTTCGGGCAGGCTGGTAGAAGGGCCACACCAGGTACGGGTTGCCTGGTGTTCACATGCCGTCTCTCATTGTTGGAAGGCACTTTTTTTTTTTTTTTTTTTTGACTGCGTTGGGTCTTTGTCGTTGCGCGCGGGCTTTCTCTAGTTGCGGCGAGTGGAGGCTAGTCTTTGTTGTGGTGTGCAGGCTTCTCACTGCAGTGGCTTCTCGTGTTGCGGAGCACGGACTCTAGGTGTGCGGGCTTCAGTAGTTGTGGCACGTGGGCTCAGTAGTTGTGGCTCGCAGGCTCTAGAGCGCAGGCTCAGTAGTTGTGGCATACGTGCTTAGTTGCTCCGCGGCATATGGGATCTTCCCGGACCAGGGCTCAAACCCGCGTCCCCTGCGTTGGCAGGCAGATTCTTAACTACTGCGCTACCAGGGAAGCCCTGGCACTTTTGGTTTTAAGGAGCAGGAATTCTCCTTGTCAGCTCTTAAGTTTTCTTGAGAAGGAGGAAGGGGTTGGGGTTCTCATGGGAATCCAAGAAATGAGAGACGAGGATTGGCCCAGTGGTCCCTAGGAATGGGAATTCTTGGTTATTCATGTTTGTTCCGCCATGAACAGACTAGTTGAGTTTGCTTCACTGTCCATTTGCCTTTTGGCTGCCAGCAGCCACCCTCACCCCGGACTCTTTCTAGTACTTGCACTCCTCACAGATTCTGCTTGTGCTCACTTCTTGCTCCCTTGTGACTTTAAGTCCCAGTTGGCCTTTGCTTGGCACCCCCGCCCTGCTATGCATCTGCTCAGGGTCTGCTTTCTCTGCTTGTTGATCTTTCTACTTTTTATCCACATCCACAAGAATGAGCATCTGGCACAGCTTGTCCTCGCTAGAGAAAAGCTTTCTGTGCCAGAGCATCCCAGAGGCCAGCAACTGTGAGCCCACCCACACTTACTTGGACTCAGCTGGGGGAGACTGGGCATGAGGTGGGCCATGCTGTGCACATGTGGTTCCAGACCCATCTTCGTAGCCAAGCTGAGCTGGGGGTTGGGGGCAGGTAGCGCCTCTGCAGTGGCTGTGGGCCTGGCAGGTACGTCAGAGAGTCCTTTGGGGCCATGGGACTTGAGGATGGGTAGGATTTTTTTTTAAATTAATTAATTTTATTTTTGGCTGTGTTGGGTCTTCGTTTCTGTGCGAGGGCTTTCTCTAGTTGTGGCAAGCGGGGGCCACTCTTCATTGCTGTGCGCGGGCCTCTCACTATCGCGGCCTCTCTTGTTGTGGAGCACAGGCTCCAGACGCTCAGGCTCA
This sequence comes from Orcinus orca, assembly GCF_937001465.1. NCBI lineage: Eukaryota > Metazoa > Chordata > Mammalia > Artiodactyla > Delphinidae > Orcinus > Orcinus orca. The sequence goes on from NC_064580.1 coordinate 14,433,411, forward strand.
GTAGTTGTGGCTTATGGGCCTAGTTGCTCCGCGGCATGTGGGATCCTCCCAGACCAGGGCTCGAACCCATGTCCCCTGGATTAGCAGGCAGATTCTCAACCACTGCACTACCAGGGAAGCCCAGATGGGTAGGATTTGGGGGGGCTGGGATCAGAGGAAGGGTGGTCTGGGGAGAATATGGAAACCTGACCCATGAGGAGAGAGCATGTGGGCTATCAGAAGCCTGATATGAGTGACCAAGGAGGAGGCTGGATTATAAGGGCCCTAAAAGCCAGGTGGAGGAGGGGGATTTGTTTTATTGGGCAATAGGTCATCCTGAAAGCTTTTAAGCAGAGGAATCGGTCACTTTCTCCTGTCCATTTCCGATTCCTGCTGTCAGATTAGACTTGAGACCTGCTAAGAGACCACTGATGCCACTCAGGGGTCAAATAATATGGGAGAGGAAATAGGGTGAGCAGATGGTTATGGGATGACACTACCAGCAACGACTGGGTATGGCAGCTTTGGTTCCAGGTGGGAAGGAGAGTGCATTTTAGGGGAGTAGAAGCTTCCATGTCAGCGCCAGGGAATGCAGCAGCCAATACCTAGCATGGAGATTTTGGCAACAGATTAAAAAAAAGTGGACACGTATTTGCTGACTGCAGGGGTTCAGTGAAGGATATGGGCATGTCCCTTAAGCTCTCTGAGCCTTGGTTTCCTCATCTGGGAAAAGGATACTAATACCTGCTGTGTCTACCTCTCAAATGTTTGAGGTGGTCAGGTGAGATAGGGGTGTATGAAATGCTTTGTAAATTTCAAAACACTCCATGAATTTAAGGCATTAACTACTGGATAGTGACTTTCAGGGCATTTAAAAACGGTTTGATTTAGATTTAGTGGAAACTCATCTAGTATGCAAACTTCAAAGATGGCATCTCAAGGTCATATCACAGCTCAAACTTTTTACAGAGTTGTTTCTTCTCTGAATGGCATCAGAGGAGAGCCAAGTGTTCCAGGGAAGAGTTACTTCCAGAATGTGGTGTGTGTTTGTTGTGGAGGTTGAGGCAGGGAGCAGAGACGGTCTGCTGTCTTTTCTGGGGATAGTGAGTAGAATACCCTCCTAATGATTAATTCCTTGGTAGTGTGTTCATTCAGAAGCAGGCACCTTGATGGGTATTAGTAGTAATACCTCTCTCCTTCTTTCCTAGTCTCCTTTTGTCTTAAAGGCTCACCCTCCTTGTGTTTACCTTTTAGTTCCATGAAGGTGGCCCTTGGCAAGTAGCACCTTAGCCTTAGGGTAGATGGGAGGGATGCAACAAAGCCCTGTGCTGCTCCTTCCAGAATCACCATTTTTGCTTCTTTCCCCATTGCTTAGCAGAGCTCTTTTCTCCTGCACTACTACTTTGGTTCTCTGTATCCTTAAAATCTCAAATTTGGCTTGCATGCCCCCTAGTGGCAGGTCGGATGCACCCCTTGTTACCCTGTTTGCTGTGGTACCATGACAGCCCATCTTTGCACTCAGCTCTATTACTAAGTAGAACCCCCAGTTCACAAATGTGGAAGGAGAGGTTTGGTGATCCTGACTTGCCACTCAGGTGGGACCTGGGGACGTGGGACTTGATTCGGAGCTTTTGATTCCCAGATTTATACAACGGGAATGCCTCAGAAAGAAAGATGGTGTGGTTATAGCTGTTCTAGATTTTAAAAAAATGGTTTAAAAAGAATCTAGATTATCTTACTATCTACTCAACTAATTTGAACGGATCAAAATGTGGTGAATATTTGAAGAAAAGAACGATTGTATTTTTTTCCCCTTCATCACATTGGAAAATCTTTTGTCACTCACCCAAGTGTTCAATATTTCATGCTCAGACCTGTTAACAACTTTGGGAAATACAAAAGAAAGGTATAAAGCATGATGTCTGACCTTCAGAAGTTTACATTCCCATTAAATTCTACTCACAAGGTGTTTAAATTCATTCCCTTGAGGAAAAAAAAATTATAATGCTTGGGTTTAATATTTCTACTTCGTTTCACAAAAGACAGATTCTGTGAGCATCTGCTTATTGATTTCTTTTTAAAGTCCTTTTCAGTGGAGAGAGAACTGCAGGATAACAACAGTAGTTACCCAGATGAACCGTGGAGGATAACGGAAGAGCAGCGAGAGTATTATGTCAACCAGTTCCGGTCCCTTCAGCCTGATCCGAGTTCCTTCATTTCAGGTAACAAAGTCTGGTGGGTGAGAACACGGGTCCCAGCTCACTGTCTCACATAAATAACAGCGCCCATCTTGAGAAATAGTCCACACAAAATGAGTACAACAACCTTCTATGATTTTAGTTTGTTTTTCTCTGAGGTTGAATGTCTCATCAGTTATAAACCATGCAGAAAAACACTTGGCAGTGATATTGGGAAAGTTATGTTTCCGTTTCAAAGGGGGGTTAAATGGGAATTTGGAGCATCCTGGTTCAGATCCTGTGCCTTATTAGCAGTTCCTGAAATTAGTGCCGCACCTTTAATTGCATACTCACTATGTTGGTGTTACAGCAAGGACATAGTGTAGCCTCCCAAAGAGTTGCTGTCACAGGTCTCCTTATGTTATATACACCTTAGAGTTCAAGTTCATGTTCGTTTTCTTTGGCTGCAGTCTTTCTCCTCTGGTTTTTCTGAGAGAAAATATGGGAGGAAAATTGGCCAGCATTTTTATGTCCACATGTTAGTTCTTCTGGGTTATCTTCAGAAATACATATTCCTATTGAATTCTCATGCAAAATTCAAGCTGAGAGGAACTGATTTAATTCCCACGTGCCTACACTTCACCCGGCTGAAGACTAAACAAACAGTGAAATAGTAGAGTCTGGAAGACAAATTCATAAAACTTCCTTTTTATACTTCAATTGTGAAGAATAACAATATGTGCTTGATAATTGTAACCTGACATATCGCAGTGTGGACTAAGATTAATTTTCTCTCGTGAAATAAGGTGCGTAGTTGAAATGTACCTGTATAAACGCAGATATCATTTTCTGGTTGGTGGTAATGGCTTTATTTGAAGGCAGAATATTGTAGATACAAAAAATTAACGTTGACAACGTGATTTTAAAAAAAAGCAGAAACCCAGATTGCATTTATTGACCACTTGCTAACTTTACCCACTGCTTAAGTGAGTTTTTTCACAATGTATGCAGATATTTAACCAAATACAAATAGGTAGCTGTTAGGAATGTTTTTATTTTCTTTTAACCTTTTCATTTTGCAGAATTTCAAATACAGACACAACTGAAGTGGCTAGTATAACAAACTCCTATGTACCTATCAGTCAGCTCTCACAATTTGGTTTTATTTATACCCTCTCTCAGCCTAGACGGTTTTGAAGCAATTACCAGACTATTTCATTTGAAAATATTTCAGGATGTATCTGTAAAGATAAGGCCTCTTTTAAAAACATAACCACAACTCATTAGCACATTAAAAAAAACCCCACAAATTACTTAATATCAAGTCTTGTTCAGACTTCCTCAATTGTCTCACAAATGCCTTTTAAAAAAGTTTAGTTTGATCAAGGTCAGGAGAGGTTCATACATTGCAATTAGTTGATGTCCCTTTTTAGAAAGCATCTTTATTTAGATGTAATTTACATACTCTAAATTCACCCATTTAAAGTATACAATTCAATGATTTTAGTGTAGTATAGTCACAATCTAGATTTAGAGCACCTCCCCCCAATAAACTACCAACTTATTAGCATTTATTCCCCATTCCTGCTCTCCCCACCCCCAAGCCCTAGGTTACCGTTAAACTACTTTCTCTCTATATAGAGTTGCCTGTTCTGGGCTGTTCATATAAATGAAATTGCATAATAAGTGTTTTTTGGTGTCTGACCTCTTTCACTTAGCATAATGTTTTTAAGGTTCATCCATGTTGCGGTATGTACCAGAGCTTCGTTCCTTTTTATGGACGAATATCATTCCATTGTATGGATAGACCCCATTTTATTTATCTGTTCATCAGTTGATTGACTTTTGGGTTGTTTTGGCTGTTAAGAATAATGCTGCTGTGAACATTTGTGTACAAGTTTTTGTGTAGATGTATGTTTTTATTTCTCTTGGATATATACCTAAGAGTGGAACTGCTGGATCATAGGATAACTCTGTATTTAACCATTTGAGGACTAGTCAGACTGTTTTCCAAAGTGGCTGCACCATTTTACATTGCCACCAGTAGTGTCTTACTCCACATCCTTGCCAACACTTGTTTTTATCTCTTGATTGTAGCCGTTCTAGTGGATGTGAAGTGATATCTCTCTCTGGATGAAGAATGACATTGAGCATCTTTTCATGCTCTTACTGTCCATTTGTATATCTTCTTTGGAGAAATGCCTATTCAGATACTTTGCCATTTTTTAAAAAAAATCATTGAGTGGAAAGAGTTCTCTGTGTATTCTAGACACAGGTTCCTTATCAGACATATGATTTGTAAATATTCTTTTCCCAATCTGTGGCTTGTCCTTTTATTTTCCTAATGGTATCTTGCGAGGCAAAAAAGTTTAATTTTGCTGTTCCGTTTATTTTTTCTTTTGTTGCGTGTGCTTTTGGTGTCATATCTAAGAAACCATTGCTTAATCCAAGGTCATATTAATTTTTTTTTATTATTATTATTATTGGCCACGCCGTGTGGCTTGTGGGATCTTAGTTCTCAGATCAGGGATTGAACCTGGGCCCTGGCAGTGAAAGCGCAGAGTCCTAACCAGTGGACTGCCAGGGAATTCCCTATATTACAGTTTTATTTCTTATATTTAGTTCTTTCGTCCAATTTGAGCTAAGTTTTGCATATGATATGGGGTAGGGGTTCAAATTCATTCTTTTGCATGTGAATATCTAGTTGTCCCAGCACCATTTGTTGAAAAAACTATTCTTTCCCCCATTTAATTGTTTTAGGTTCCCTGTCAAAATTCAACTGACTGTAAGTGTGAGGGTTTATTTCTTTACCAATTCTGTTTCACTGATTTGTATGTCTAGCCTAATGCCAATACCACACTGTCTTGATTATTATAGTAAGTATTTGAAATTGGATAGTGAGAGTTCTCCAACTTTGTGCTTTTCAGTTTTATTTGTTTTGATTTCAAGTTTTAAGGATTGTGTTCTTAAAATTTAATTTTTTACTTATATAAAATATTAACACAGTCCTAAAGTTGAGTCTACAAAGCAAGCTACATTCAAAGAAGTCTAGTTCCTGTCCCTATCTCCTCTACCTTGTTCCTATAGGTAAACATCTTGTTTAATGGCTTATTTGTCTGTTTTTAAAAATAGAAGCAAATACGTGTATGCGCATATCTCTCTGTCTGCGTGTGTTCTTATCTCCGTATTTTCTTAGGTAAGTGGTAGCATACTACTTACTCTTTCCTCCACCTTGCTTTTCTCACTTAATATATTCTGGTGATTACTCTGTAGTCGTATGTAGAGATATTATTTCTTGTTTCTTCTTACAGATTGTGTGAATGTGCAGTCATTTATTCAGCCAATTCTTTATTGGGATTACTTCTAGTCCTTTGCTATTACATATATTTCTCTTGTAAATAGCCTTCTGCATATGTCTTTTTATATTTTTGTTAGTGTATCCTTGGATAATTTGGAAGTGGGATTACCGGGTCAAATGTGATTTTGCAAAACACCCCTTCTTTGGGGTTGTGCCATTTTGTCACCCCACCAGCATTGTATGAGGTGCCTGTTTTCCCATAGTCTTGTTATCAAAACACGTTATTGAACTTTTGTATTTTTCCCATCTGATAGGCAAGAAATCATGTCTTTGTGTGGCTTTAACTTACAGATGTCTCACGAACAAGGTTGAACATTTTTTTTCAATATGATTAAGAGTCAGTTGCATCTATTTCTTTGAACTCTCATAGCTCAATCCATTTTTACAGTGGTTTACTGGTCTTTATTATTTTTTAAAAATCTGTATATATTGGATGTATTAACATTCAGTCACTGATGGATCAATGCTGTGGGTAGCTGTAGTTTACTGGGCTGAGAGACCCCTTGTAAGAAAAAGTCTGGATTCATGGTTTTGATCTTTGACTGCTGACAGCTTTTAAGCCTCCCTTCTACCTCTTCTGCCCCACATGTGGCTCTCGGGTGGATCTGAAAATGGCTGGAGAGAGCAAGGAAAGGAGACTTGTTTGGGGTTTCTCTGTTGCTTGGGGGTGGGGCTGGGGCGAGGGTTCCAGCTCCCCGTTTGAACTTCTGTCAGCACCGAAGGAGGGAGCACCTGGCTTGCTCAAGTGCTCCTTCTCTGCCCTCGTTAGCCATCATCTTCCCTGTGGGCGCCACCCAACCACTCTGGGACACTGTGGGCCGACAGTCTCTCTCTACTGTGTGAAGTCCAGGCCAGGTCTCTAGCTGTGGGTTTGAGCCTATTATACTTTGAAGAAAGGAGATCAGGAGGGAAAAAGAAGAATGAAATTAGGGGAGAATGCCTTTCTATGTATAAAATAGCTGGCAAATGGGCTTTCAAGACATTTCTGACAAATGTTTGACAAGGCAAGGAGGCTGCATGGATGGCCAACAGTCCTGGGTCAGCATTATTTCCAGGATGCTCTTGGGGAGAAGGCTCATTCATTTATAGGGTACTTTGTCTTTGATCCTTCATCTATCAAAGGAAAATAAGTCTGCCTTAGGGTCCACTATAATCCTTTGTTTCAAGGCCAGTTAGAAGTCTCGTGCTGGCTAAGGAAAGATTTTTGACTTTATCAGTTTAGAATAAGAGTTTAGGGCTTTGATTTGAGTGTTCTTTGTGTTAGACTTGAGGCTTTTGAATTGTGAAACTGTTTTGAGAGCAGAAAGCATAAAAATTTCAATCTCAGTAAGGATTGGGTGTAAACATTTTAAGTGCAATTGGGACTTGAAGCTACGTTACATGTAAAATGAAATGATTACCTGATTTCCATTGATATTGGTAAATTTGCAATGAATAAAGAAAGTAGCAAGAGGTTCCTGGATACGATTCTTGAAGAGCCACCAAGAGATCTTAAATCTCACTGAAACGCTTTCTCAAGATGTCTGTCTTCTTATCTCTAGTATGATGAGATTAATGGTGTTAGTTTTTCTTTTTTGCTGTTTCCTACCATGATCGTGTATTACTTTTGCATCCGTTCATTAAAAGTGCTCGACAGATTTTTACTTTGATAATTTTGATAGTTATCTTTTGAATTCTTAGTAAATTTTGCATATTTTTGGAAATAGAAGGAATTCATATAATTTTCATGTCATAATTAAGTATTATGCCGTTAGTTCTTTTGCCATATTGTAATTTACATACTCTTTTAAAAGCTGTTTGTATGTTGCTTTTAGCCACACAATTCGTAGTTGCTTTGATGAATAATTATATTTGTGGTTATATGGTAGGAGTTGCTGAGTGAAAAAAATGGTGATTCATTTACATATAAATATAAAAGCTGCTCTAGATAAGTAATTCATGATTTATTTAAACAATGACTCTTGACAGGTTCTGTGGCCAAGAACTTCTTCACCAAATCAAAGCTTTCCATTCCAGAACTCTCCTATATATGGTAAGTACAGTTAATGCCTCATAGTATCATACTGTTATCCATAGCCATCCCTTAGCTCCTACTTTTGCATTTTAAAAATCTAATCTTTTGAATTTTTTAAAAATCGGACTAAGAGAATGAAAAGAACTTAGATTATTGTTGCTTTGAAGATTAAGTAAGTTATATGAAAAGCACAATGAATAGCGTCTGGCACATACTACGCACTGTTTTGGCTCTTATTTAAAAAGCAATTTCCTAATTATTATCCTCACGTAGATGCCTTTTCAGTCTAAGCAGTTGTGTGAGCATATGAGAATTTCCATCTTGTGTGTTTTATTTTCAGATTTTTCTACTTGATGTGGTGTAAGTGACCAGAGAACCTTGAAAAGCTATTCTTTATAATATTTTATGAGGCCAGGTGAACAGAAGTTCCACAAATATTTTGGAATTAAGTTAAATTTGACTCTTCTCGCTGCCTCTGAGCTTCGTAAATTTGGCTGGTGTTTATCAGTTGGGCCCCGGTTCAGACTTGCACATGTGGCGTGCCCGGTGCTTTGCTGCAGTGCCGGCTCCATCACCGGCTCCAGAAGGGCTGTGCTGGTTGGTCCAGATGGCTCTGTTTGCGTTTATGGAAACGCTCCATACCTCTGTAAACTCCCGGCTGCGTGTGGGCTCTTCTTCCTCAAGACTGGGCGGGAGACCACACTGTGATAAATATATAATTAAAATATTGGAATATTTATGTAAAACTTTTTTTCATGAGGATTTACAAAAAAATTAGAGTTTAAAATTGCTTGTCGTGTTTTGTGCATCATATTGGAAAACTATTCCACTGACACTTGTGAATGCCACCGTATCTGGGATCCTGAGCTGAATTTCGGTTTTTCGGCAATATATTATAGCATTCAAAAAAAAAGTGGCAAGCCTTATTAGGCTTTAAAGCTAGGAAAAAAGAGGAACTATCATTTTGTAAAGAATACAGTCTGTTTTGGCAGAATTCCCAGTCTTAACATTATTGGCATGAGGATTTCTCTCTTTTTGTTGAGACATATCCATGTAAGCTTTGTGGGATTCTCTCCACCCAGTGTTTGAAACAGTTCCCTGGCTCCTCACCTTGGGGAGCTGGTGCTTTCTGAATATTCAAGGGGGACAAGGATGTGAAGGGTCCAAAGGAAAGTTCCGGAGCTTACCTTCCGTGGTTTTTCTTTCAAATAGTAACCCCCTTTCTACTATGATTGTATATGCCTTCTCGCTCTGCTTGTCCTAACACAAGCGTACTCATCTCTGTACACCTAGGAGACTGGTTGAGCTTATGGGGTCTTAGTTACTTTGGCAGATAGGCCCCTGCTTTTCAGTGGGAAACAACGGCTGAAGCAAAGATAAGCCTTTTCAAGCCTCTCCCTTTCTTCCTTTCTATCTCATCTGGTTCCAGCCTTCCCTAGTTGCTAGTTTTATCTGAAAACATCATTCAGCGAGTATTTACTGAGCTTACTTGTGTTTTCCCAGGAGGGAATTCTCAAGCAAAGTTTTGATACAACATTTGCAACTTGAAAAGTTCAAGGTTTTTCCTTAAAGCTGAGAAATGAAGTGCTTGTATCTGAGCTTGGGTAACTGAATAATGGCCAGGACACCGGTGAAAGGGCAGGGCCAGCCCTTCCTCTGACTGTTTTGAGCACCAGGTCCGGGGCTGTTCACACAACTCATTTACTGAATGACTGTCAACTAAGTGTGAATTGTGGGCATCGTTTTCCTTTTTGTCCCATAGTGTGTTTTACTTGTGTAGTCTGTTGTAAAACAGATCTATTGGAGAATCTGAAGAATTTCAATTTTTATTTATAAAGTGCCACTCATGCTAGTGGTGTCGATTTTTCTTCCTCCGTGTGGCCCCCTGAGATTTTATATGGGTTTGGGGACCCTGCAGGGCCTCCACCAGAGAGCCTGGGAGTCATGTTTGCATGTTTGAGGCTGAGTAACTTTCCTTCTGAGCCCCGTGTTAGGCGCTCATAACATCTGCTTTCCTTAGGGAATTGAGCGATGCTGACTGTGATGGAGCCCTGAGCCTGCCGGAGTTCTGTGCTGCGTTTCATCTCATTGTGGCCCGGAAGAACGGCTACCCACTGCCTGAGGGCCTGCCTCCAACTCTGCAGCCAGAGTACCTGCAAGCAGGTAATGCCTCATCATAAATCCTAAACCTTAGGCGTTTCCTTCCAGACCTTGGAAGAGAGTTTTGTTCCTTAAGATGTTGTCCAGACACTTTGTGGAGTCCTTTGTATACACAGTTACTGTTCATTAACTGATATTAGACTCTCACAACTTATAATGTGAGGCATAGGGATGATCTAGCAAATGTGAGTCATCTCTTATCTCCATTCTAGTACTGTCTGGATGGATTTGAACCAAAGCCACGTAACCCTTTCATGAAAATTGTGGACCAGGCAACTACTGAATCCCCAGCTGATAAAAAATTAGGAGGAAGATCTTCCTGTAGAGCCAATGCTGACTTAGCATCTTTAGGCCCAGCCCGATGTCCCCGAGTGGCCTTGGGCAACGGAATGGACTAGGAGTCCTGTACCTAATGAAAAAGTTTAAAAATTACATGCAGTGAAACGTATGAAAGGCTCCGATCTTAAATGTACACTCGATTTTTAAAATATGTATCCACCCATGTAACTGCAATCAGATATAGAACATTCTAGCACGCCAGAAAGTTAGAATAGAGCTCTCTTTGTCTTTCTCATTAATAAAACAGTTACCCCCAAATCCTTTGGATAGGAAAGAGTCATGGTGAGTCCAACCTTTGTATTAACTTCTTTGGAAGATTGAAAAAATTAATAGTGTCTCTTGCCCTTTCAAAGGCAGTGGGCTGATTTCTGATGTGAATTTTATTATTCACAGAAGTAGAGCCTTCATCGAAAGGGTCCAGAAATAGCTGGTGCTTTCAACAGACTTTCTCGCTTTTTAGAGAGGGCCTCTAAAACATGAGAGCTTAGTCATTGATGATTATTGGCAGGAGGGAACCAGTGTCTAAAGAAAATGTGATTAGTCATGAACAGATCATAAATTTCCTGGTTAGATCTGGAAAGGCCTTAGATTATCTTGTCTTGTCTCCTCCTCATAACGACACTAGATTCAAAGTACCCAGTGACTTATCTAAGTCAGTCTTCGGGTCTCTGACTCTTAAATAAAAAGTCTGTCATTCTGTGTTAGGTAGTGACGGGGTGGAGGCTCAACCAAAAGGAAGAGACTAAGTATGTGGCTGGTGCCAGGGACCGGTGAACATGTTGGGGGAAGCATGACCCATTCTGGAATCTTGCCCAGAGGCCCTCAGATAATGTACAAAGGGGAGGGTTCAGAGAGCAAAAGCTATTACTTGTTTCAGAGCTTGGACTTTGCTAATAGCAGCTGCTTTCTGACTCCAGCGGGCCGTAACTCCAGCGTGTTCCCCTTCCTTACAGTCTGGGGGAGACCCTCAGGGGTCCCCAGGAACTAGTTTGCAGTTGGGCAGCATGACGCACTGCTCTGTTTCCTCTTTAGTGTCTCTCTCTGTGTCCCTGTCTCTGACTCGCTGTCTCTCCTCCCTCTCTTTCCTGTTTGGGGTCTTGAGGAATGCTGTTTCCTTGTTCTTATGTGGTGTGGCTATGGAACCTAGGCTGGGTGTCATGACTTCTTATTTGAGGAGTCACTTTGTAGGTGTTCAGGTGTTTCACGGAGTGTTTCAAAAGTCACTGATGAAATTTTTAAAGCTCTGAAAGCCCTGAGCAAAAAGTGTATTAACAAAAGAGAAATAGCCTCTTGATTCCTTTACTGCTGCAAATGGCTGCTTTTACCTTGCTTACGCAGTACAGGGGAGTCTAAAAAATAGAGCCTTAGTCAAGAGCATCTCCCTTTATTTTGAATGAAGCCCACCCCCCATTTCTTAATGGCCTTTTATGGAGCATGCATTTATATAGAGACAACTGAAGAAGAATCCATCATATACCCTTCAATTAAACAAAAATTGCACATCATTTCCAGAGTTTGTGGGATTAATCTTAAGTAATAATTAAATAGTTCTAACAAAAACCATGAGAGACCTCATAAAACCCCATTAAACTTAGTGATAGTATGGCAAACCCTAAGGGTTTAGTAGTTGACTTTTAAATGGTTTATTAACCTTGTTTATTTTTGTATTTGGTTCAAGAAAATGGCCAGAACTCTTTGGGTCTTCTCTGTGCTTTTTAATTGTTTTAAATACATTTATTTATTTTATTTTTGGCTGTGTTGGGTCTTTGTTGCTGCGAGCGGGCTTTCTCTGGTTGCGGCGAACAGGCTTCTCATTGCGGTGACTTCTCTTGTTGCGGAGCACGGGCTCTAGGCACGCGGGCTTCAGTAGTTGTGGCATGCGGGCTCAGTAGTTGTGGCTCGCGGGCTCTAGCGCAAGGCTCAGTAGTTGTGGCGCAAGGGCTTAGTTGCTCTGCGGCATGTGGGATCTTCCTGGACCAGGGCTCGAACCCACGTCCCCTGTGTTGGCAGGTGATTCTTAACCACTGTGCCACCAGGGAAGTCCCTGCCAATCTATTTTTAACATTTGATTCAAAAAAATGTTTTTAAACATGGCACTAAAATTTTGATTTCTTAATAGCTGGTCTTGACAAATTTGATTTGTAGCTTCTGTTTACTGTCTACCCCAGTCTGCTTTTCCTCTTTGGAATAATGACAATTTTCCTAGTTGTTGAGACATTTTTTTTTTACTTACTTTGTGACAAAAGTGGTGAAACAGAATCTGTTTCTAAGAAATAGTGTGAGTGTTCAGTGTTAGCTTACCAGGTAGGATGGTTTTTCTTATGCTGATCCACTCAGCTACCCAGCTAACAGCTGCTGTCACTATACTATGTTGGAAGAAACCCATAATGTGATTATCTCATTGTTATAAATCAGGAAGAACTTGTGTTCTTATTTTTGTTATTCCTGCTAACCAAAAGAAATGAGTACTTCATAAAGCTTTCTTCGGCACATATCATTGTAAGATCTTGTCTATTTACTTCCAGTAGTAATAGCTAAAATGAAGTATTTCCTCAGTTAATGTTTATGGTATTCAAACTATCACCATAGTTACTGCCATTTTAAAATGCTGCTAGTAGCTTAGTTGAAACTGAAGTATTGTGATAGTGATGGTTAAGGTGGAAAATGACTTCTGTGTTACAACATGAAATGCTGACAGCATGGACCTTCCAGCAGGAGTGCTGGCGGTTCAAGCCCCTGCTCTTCATTTACTGGCTCTCTGACCTTGACTAAGGTGCTTACCTTCGCTGCTCCTTAGTTTTATTGCGTATAAAGTGGGCATGGCAGAAGTACTAGCTTGTACACGTAAAGAACTTGAAATACTACCTCACCGTGATTAGTGCCATCTCTCGCATATAGGAGCTGGCTGATTTTGTTGCTCTATTTACCAAGCACAGAAAAGCTGCTAGGAAACGATGACCACCATGACTATAGTATATATTCTTATGCATTCTTTTTGTTTCTTCTTAGCCTTTCCTAAGCCCAAGTGGGAGTGTGCGTTATTTGATTCTTATTCTGAGTCAGTGCCAGCAAACCAACAACCCCGTGACTTGAATCGGATGGAGGTAAAAGATCTTCATATGTTAATAAGTAAGGATGTGTGTACTATTAAATCCATTAGCTGATTGTTCTTTACAAACTCTGGAAAATTTGCTTTCGTAACGATTTCTCTTAATACTTAGTACTTACCTTGGAGCTCAGCATTTCAAATCTAGACACCAGATATATCTATAATTATCTTTTTTTCTCTTCTCCCTAAAACTAGATTTGGTGAAAAAAGCAAAGTAGCCTCTTGACCTTTTAGAGGTGAAATTTAGGTATAGCCAAACTAAGCCAGGAAAACGCAAGCCAGGTTATTTGCTTCAACCGAGCTTTAATTTTGAAGTAAACATTGTAAAGTTGTATTTTTAGCAGCTGATTATTAACAAGGTGTAATGAATCAGAACAGTTTTGAGAGGAGGTTTGAGAACTGTATATGAGGGCCCCAGATCACATTGAAAGCTGCCTGATTTGGATGGTCCTCAAGAGAAACCCGAAGAATTCCTATAACGTTGGGCCACTGATGCAGGGGCTTAACTGTGTGCTTTAGGGGTCCTTATGGTTATTGTTAATATCAGCACTTTCGTCACCGTCACCACCATTATGATTGCTGTGATGACAACTTATGATATCTGCTGTTCCCAACCTGAAAAAAGTCTGGAAATGTTTCATAAATGGAGGTTTGTTCATAGGCTCCTATTACAGTGCTCCGACGTTGCAAGATGATAGAAGTCAAAGGCAGGATACAGGGCCATTTAAAAATTTTCTTGTGATTGTGTGTGATTATTTATTCTTTCCCACAAGGCTCTCGTGCCTGTAGTACATGTTGTGGATGCCATCCTCTGCTCTTCTCTGAGCGAATCAAGCCTGCTTCTGCTGCGCCCCCTCTGATAACGTCTCTCTTGACCTCTCTACTGCTCTTTGAGTCGTAGCCTCCGTGTTCCTTTCCTCAGCAGATTTCTACTCTTGGGAAGGAGATAAAGTGATTTCAGGTGGAGTGATAGAGGTGCATTCTAAGAGTTTTGGCTTTTTCAATTTCTTTTTCTGTAGAATGTGTATGATGGTGAAGCAAGTATGATTGTCAGTCACTTTTCCCGGCCCTCGGTGTACTCTGGGGTTGCTGACAGTGTACGGAGAAGTTTGTCTGTCAGGCCAGGACAGACATCTCTACAACTGTCTTATGCAGTTGCCCTGTTTTATTTTTTTTGTTTGTTTTGGTTTGTTTTTTGTTTTATTTTTAAATTTTTTTGCTATGGGTACCCCTGCTTGTGTAAAATTATGTTGTTGTTAGGTGATTTACTAAAAACGTCATAATTCACATTTTTTCTAGTTAAACATTTTGTTCCAACTTGCCATGCTATCAGATGATCTTTGCTTTTCCAACAGAGATAAATAATGCTGTTTGTTTTTGGAGAAATTAATTACTGACTCACGTTGCTGTTCTTCGTGCACTCACTTATCATCTCTAAAAGGAAAGGAGCAAATATCCAGGTGTCTGCGAAGCCTGGAAATGGAGATATTTTAAACACAGGAATGCATGCTTGGAGTTTATTTTATTTTATTATTATTATTTTTTGGCCACGCCACATGGCTTGTGGGATCTTAGTTCCCCAACCAGCGATTGAACCTGGGCTCTTGGCAGTGAAAGCGTGTAGTCCTAACCACTGGACTGCCAGGGAATTCCCCAGGCTTGGAGTTTAGATAGATCTTGGTACCAGCCCTGTGAAGGATGACTCCGTAAAGGTGTTTGTTGTGAATGGAGCTATAGCTGAGTCAGGTCTTGAGAAGTTTGCTCAGCAGTACATCTTTTTCTAAAGACAGCAGAGCTGTACCATGTACTTATTTCCATCAAGAATTAAAGATTATAATTTCAGGGACACTTGTCTTTAGCAGTGCTTCTTAGGTTACTGGATTTCTTTCTTTTGTAAACAGGCTTATTGAGATAAAATTCATATACCATATTCATCTAAAGTATACAATTTGTATAAAGTATTCAGTGGATTTTTTTATATTGACAGTTGTGCAACCAGCACTATAGTCGAATTTTAGAACATCTTCATCACTCCAAAATGAAAACCTGTACCCATTAGCAGTCATCTACTGTTCCCTGCTTCCCCCAGCCTCTAGTAATCATTAAGCTATTTTCTGTCTCTGAATTTGCCTATTCTGGACATTTCATATAAATAGAAACGTAAAATATGTGGTCTTTTGTGACAGGCTTCTTTCACTTAGTATAATGTTTGCTTTTGATCTTCCAGTTTTATTGAGATAGAGTTGACATATAGCACTGGATAAGTTTAAGGTGTACATACAGCAAAATGATTTGACTTACATACATCTTGAAATGATTACTGTGTTAAGTTTAGTGAACATCCATCATCTCACATAAATACGCTATTAAAGAATTAGGAAAAAAATTTTTTCTTGTGATGAGATCACTTTGTGTAATGTTTTAAAGTTCATTCACATTGTAGCATGTATCAGTGCTTCATTCCTTTTTATTGCTGAATAGTATTCCGTTGTATGGATACTAACACAATTTTTGTTGGTCCATTCTTGGTCTGATGGACATTTGGGTTGTTTCCCCTTTTGGGCTGTTAGAAAAAATGCTGCTCTGAATGTCCATGTACAGGTTTTTGTGTGCACACGTTTTCACTTCTCTTGAGTATATATTGAGGAGTGGAATCATTGGATCATATTGTACCTTGTGTTTAACTTTTTGAGGAACTCACAAACTACTTTCCAGAGCAGCTGCACCATTTTACATTCCTCCACCAGCAGTGTATGAGGGTTCCAGTTTCCCCATATCCTTGTTAACATTGGTTATTATCTGTCTTTTTGATTTTAGTCACCCTAGTGGGAGTGAAGTGGTATCTCGTGGTTTTGATTTGAATTTCCTAATGACTACTGATATTGAGCATCTTTTTGTGTGCTAATTAGCCATTTGTATGTCTTCTTTGGTGAAATATCTATTCCTATCCCTTGTCCATTTATAAACTGGGTTATTTATTGAGTTGTAAGTGTTCTTTATATATTCTGGATATAAATCTCTTATTAAATGTATAATTTGCAAGTATTTTTCTTTGTTTTTCCCTCCCTTTCTTGATAGTATCCTTTGTAACACAAATGTTTTGTATTTTGATGAAGTTCAGTTTATCTAATTTTTTTCTTTTTTTGCTTGTGCTTTTGGTGTCATATCTAAGAAACCATTGCCTAATACAAGATCATGAAGGTTTATTCCTATATTTTCTTCTAAGGGTTTTATAGTTTTAGGTCTTACATTTAGGTCTGTGATCCATTTTGAGTGAATTTTTATATATGCCGTGAAGAAGAGGACCAACTTCATTCTTTATTTTTATATGGATATCGAGTTGTCCCAGCATCATTTATTGAATAGACAATTTTCTCCCACTGAATTGTTTTGTACGCTTACTGAAAATCAGTTGACCACAAATTTAAGGGTTTATTTATGGATTCTCAATTCTAGTCCATTGATCTATATGTCTGTCATTATGTGAGTACTACAGTGTCTTGATTACTATAACTTTCTGGTAAGTTGTTCTTCTTTTTCAAGAATATTTTTGCTATCCTGGGTCCCTTACATTTTTATATGAAATTTACGACCAGCTGGTCAAATTCTGCAAAAAAGCAAGAAGGATTGCTTCAAATCTGTAGATGGATTTAGAGAATATTACCATCTTAACAATATTAAGTCTTCTGACCATGAGCACGGGGTGTCTTTCCTTTTATTTAGATTTTAAAAATTTCTTTCAACAGTGTTCTTTTGGATTTCTTTTTATCCATATTTTCTACTCCTAAATTATTTTATTCTGCTAAGGATCTGGATTACAATCCACGTGGGACAAGAAAATGAAAGAAGGGCGCTGTTGAGTTACATTCTCTGTTCTAAATTACATCTGGAGGCTTCATTGTAATGCCAAGAATGACTTGCCTGTGGATGGCTAAGCCCTAGATCAGGTTACCACCAAGCAGTATTCTAACTCCATTCTTTGAAACAGTTTGGAAACAGAAGTATTGCTTAGGTCTCTTGGGCTGTTCAGATTCTGAGAGGTAAACCAGTTAACCTTTTGGAGCACCGGCTAACTCCAGGAATTTACCCTACTTCTTTAAGTTTTAAAATTTATCTTTATTTGATTTTTTTAATATGTTTAAAATAAAAAGAATATCAAAAGGCATATAATGGCAAGTTCTCCTCTTATCCCTATCCCCACCTACCAATCAACCTTCAATTTTTATATATCTTTCTAGAATGTGTTTACATATATATATCAACTATGAATATGTATTATCCTTTAATCTTATCAGAGGACAGAGTCCATGTTAATTGAGAGTGTAGAAGAAATTATAGTAAGTAGATTTTACATAGAATTTTAAACTAATCAATACTTGATCAATTTGGGTATTCATCTTCTTAGTGTAAGTGAGGACTTCTTCCTTCAGTGAGTTAGCAGAAAATTTTGTTCCGCTCATCAGTAAAATTCTCTTATTCCATGACAAGGAGGCTGTTTGAATCAGGGTTGAACACCCTCTACATAAGAGATCCTGGCAAATACCCATGTGATGGGGCCACTTGTCAGAACCTCTCTCTGCTTGTGAGAAAGTACCTAGAGCACAGGTTTGTTCTTGACTGGAGTCGTGGGCAAATGCTCCACAACTCTGGCTGAGTCCCACACCAGATTGAGATATAATGCGTGGTCTATACATGTACTTCAATCTAAGTCATTATTTTTTCCCTCTGTGTATATAAATTTTTCAATACAAATTAACTTATACCCCACTAGAAATCTAAAAAATAAAATAGTATTAAATGTCAGGGTTTATGGGAGACAGAAATATTGGCAAGGTACATAGCTTTTAAAAACATTTGCATCAGATGTGCACATCACTTCATTTCCATTCCAACCCATATTATTAATTTACTTTTCTTTTCCAAGAAGCTATCTATTAAAGACATGGCCGACTTTCCTGTCCCTACCCAAGATGTGACTGGTGATGACAAACAAGGTATGGAAAGAATGAGTTTTCTCCCTTTAGGGACATTTTACCTATATATATTTTTAATCTACTTCTCTTGGAGTGGCTGGCTTCTAGAGCATCTGAGGACTGTTCTCTGTATATGAAAACGTTTGGATGGATTAAGTAGTTCCAGTTGCTGTGACGAAACTATAGTTCATAAAGTGGTAACAAGACCTTGAGTGTCCACAGCCCTTCAGTTATGACCCTGTGCTCACTGCTGACCCTCAGGCTACTCCAACACCTTTTATTGGAATCTGGTCGTACTAATTAGGAAATGACTAGAGGCTGAACGGTTTGTGAGCATAACATCTTGTGTTGGCAGATGTGATCCCAGAATGTCAATATACATGCACATTTGTACACAGGTCTAATCCTCGAGGAAGTTACCTTCTGGAGAGAGTTTCTACCCCTGGGCTTTATTCTCTGTGACTTTGTGGGTGTTGGGTTGTGATGATTTGCTTATCTTACTGGACGGGTGAGAGCAGTGCAGCACGGTGTTCCGTGTTACAGCTAGCATCAAGCACAGGGATGAGTTGGCCAGGGACTTATCTAGAAGAGCAGGAGGAACACCCCACCTCCTGCCATACTTCTATATAATGCTTTATAATCTATCAGGTCCTTCCTCATGCACTGTATTATTCAGTCCTCACAAAATGGAATGGAGGCTGGTATGTTTTATCACATAAAATATAGAGATGAGTAAACTAAAGTTCAGGCAGTATGAATTATTTGCTCAGTAAGAAAAAGAGCAGGGATAAGAACCAAGATTTTCGAATTCTCAAGCCCGTATTCCTTCTATTATCTGATATTGATTCACTGCCCATGAATGAAAGGCTTATCTGAAGGGACTAAAAATCAGTGAAGCTATTTCAGGTTTTGTTATCATGACCTGCCATGGATGTAGCTTTGTATGGGAGTTAAACATGAAAAATGTTTCCCATTAGGAAATAGTAATTGCATGCTCTCTGTTTCAGTATTTGCTCAGGAGAGGCAGGCAGACCTAGATGTTATCTCTGGCAGCAAGTACTCTGATTACTGTCTTTACTAGTGGGTCTTAGCCTTGACTACCCATTGGAATAACCTCGCGAGCTCTAAAAATCCTGAATCCTGGCTGTCACTCTCAGAGAGGTCCTTGTATCTTTGCTCTGGATGTCAGGAAAGAAATGGGGAAATTTGATACTTCCTGGTAATACTCCTCCCAGCCACTAGAGGCACTCTCTCTGGAACATTGAAAATACCTCTGTTCTCTGTAGGAGGAGAACCTGTTACCATAGTTTAGGAGACTTTTATTGTTTTAGTAAGTGCCATAGCAACTTATAGATGTTTGTAACACCGTTTTCATAAGTGATGACTAGGGGTTCTTTGTTTTAATGTAATGTGTCTGAGACATAAATTTTTTTTTTCTTTACTTTTCCCTCTCTTGTTCTTTAAAAACAAAACGAAACACTGCTAGCTTTGAAGAGTGCTACGGATGAAGCCTTACCAAAGGATATGTCCGAGGATTCAGGTAGGAGAAAACCAATTTAATATATTTTTAATGTAGTTATTTCTTAAACAAACAAACAAACCAAAACAACCCTGTAGTTTCAGTGAGAAAACTGGTACATCTGTGATAGTATATATATATATATATATATTTCTGTCCAAATATTTGTCTTGTGTTTTATTCTAAGGAAACCTTTTGGTTTCTTTTTTACTCCTCCCCTCTTCTCAGGTATGAGAAGAGGGTGATTTCTTTTTAATTTCTGAATATAGGTTTCACTGAAAGGATTTCTCAGTTTGAATCGAGGGTCTCATTGTCACTAAGTATAAAATTGTGAAGGCTTGGGTTTGGGAAGATTTCAACAAGCCATTGTGATTTCTGTGTAGAGTAAGCTGATGGGGTGGATTAATGGGAGGCTCACAGGTGAAACTTTCCATTTCCAAAGCATAAATCTCAAACGCTTTCATTATGCTTCACCACCAAGAAGGCAGGTAAATGTGCTTACACATGGAGTGGATTCCAAGGAGAGAAATAAAAGTCGTATTTGCCCAGGTTCTTGGAGAGTCAGAACTGTGTCTGGGAACCATGGAGATGGTCGGGCCTGTGGCCTCAGCTTTCTCGACAGAGCCATCACTGAACCAAGATGAACCTAGCTGAGAACAAACTGGCTAGGGATGGCATTACTGTTTGGAGCTCTGGTTATGAGCACATGAAAGAAGTTGCTGCTTTCTCTTTTAGTGTTATCTCTCTTAATATTTCATAAGTAAATCATGTTTGTTTTGGTTTACTAGCTATCATCCAGGCTTCATTTTTTTAAAGTTGGAACAAAGGAATCAATATACATCGAGGCTTATGCTACAGTACAGTATTTCCCAAACACTAAGTTCATTTAAGGTTTAAAAGAGAGAGGGGTAGAGGGAGAGAGAGGGACGGAGGGAGGGAGAATGAATATGAATGAGAATATATGATTGATTGCAGTGATAAGGCCTAAGAATCTGTATTTTTAGGCAGCCCCTCCCTCCCAGGGGGTTCCAATGTTCAGCCTATTTTGGGAACCACTACCTCTAGAAAGTGACATTAAGAAATAGAAAATTAAGATCGTAGATCAACTATGACTCCAAAAGTGGTAGGAATTCTCAAGCCTAGTTTTGGCTTTTGGAACTGATTCAGGTTCCTTCATCATAGACGGAAATGCTCTATTTGTGTAGGACAGATGCCTGAGGTAGGTACTTTCCAACTCTAATTTCTGGAAATGAAGTGGATACATCCTAGTTTTTGTAAACTTCATGTTATGGTATCAGTAAAAGTTATTTAAATTTGGAGAGTTAAATTGTGCTTCTCCAACAGCCTTTTAGGCTAATAACTCTTCCTATTTTTTCCATGAGCATTTCGTGTTCTCTGGGACATGAGCTTTAGATGTCATTTTCAACATTCCTTCATTGAATGGGGCATGGCGTCACCAGACAGAACCTATCAGGGTGTGCGTGCCACAGTACGTGAAGTATATCTGAATTTGTTTCACATTCTGTCTGGGAGCATGCTATGTGGTTTCTGATTTGTTCTTCCCTTTGCTGCCCTTTCTGGAGTGGATATGAGGGAATCCCTCATCTGAAAACGTATTTAATACCCTCTTTTCCGGGGAATGTTTGGATTCCTAGAGGGAGACACAAGAGTTTCAAGGTGGTGGTTTCTAATTCTAGAAGGCTGTCCGACAGTGCCATGTGGGCAGTTCACCTCAGTTGAGTTGCCGCCTTCTGGAGAATTAAACTTTAGGCTTGCCCTCCTATCCTGTTTCTGTTTCCTGGAAAGATGACATGCCTGGAGTGTTCTAGGAAGTTCTCATTCTTCTTCCCTCTGCCCAGCTCAGTGAGAAGCTGTGATCCGCCCGTGGGCTTCTGCCTGGATTCTGACCCAACCTGCCCTTGCCATTTTTGTGGATATTCACATGCTCCAAATGCTGAGTCTGACTTTCAGGGGCTTGGAGGCTGATGGAAGACTTAACTAAAATCGTGTTCTCCAGCTTTTTCTGATCTCGAACCTGTGGAAGCTTACCAGCCCTGCCTGGGATCTCATTTCCCTCTTTTGCTCTTCCTTCCACAGTGGGTGGTGATAACCATGATAATAGTAATGGTGGTGAAGAAAATGTGGTGGCTTACAGATGGGATATGGGACTCTGTCATCAGGGAACGCGGTATTCCTTGTTACATCTTTTTCTCATAGACCTTTACCCTTTTAAGTACTGAACATGTACATATTAGTGGAATCTGATGGATTTCTTAGCTAATGGCACATTCTAGCCTAATTCAAAAGGCTATACTGCACCGTGGCCATCTTTTTCTGTGTGTCTCTAGGTCCTGCCGAGGGCGTCGGGCCTGCTCGCCCTCACGCTGTAGTCTTCAGCCTGCTGTTGGTGATTCTCATAGCTGCCCAGTTGCTGGCAGCCACCCCTTGGTCTCTCTTTCCATTCCCTGCACCCACCTGCACCTCCCGTGCTGTCCTAGAAGGAACTGAATTTCAAAACCAGATTTCTAATCTTGAAAAATTAGGAACACCCTACAGCAGTAATACGTTGCAATTCTAGAATACATTTAAGTTTTTAAAGCGCCTTCACTTTCTTATCTCTCTGAGTGAGAAAGGGGCCTCATTTTTATTATCTTCATTCTGTAGGTGAGGAGACTGAGGTTCACGGAGGTCACAGCTAGAGAGGGTCGTGGCCAGGAGTAGCCCCTGGACCTCAGGACTCCTAGCCTGGTCTCCACGGCTCAGCCACACCCATCGCGCCATCTGCCTGCCTATCTCTCACCAGCAGGGTTCCCCGCTCCTTCCACACCCATCCCTCCCCCCCCCCCTCCCCGGCACAAAGGCAAAGATAGTGGCACTGGACAAAGGAAGTAACGGTTACCGCGGTCTGGTTTGGGGAACAGTGTTTTAAAATGGCTGAGACTTCTGCCCACATATTTCTGGGAAGCAGTGGGGCCTGAGAGAAGCGGGCTGGAGCCAGCCGTGGGCGGCCCGCTTGGAGGGTGGCCCTCAGCCCCGTGGTGGGTGGCCCTTGCAGCCCCAGGTGGCCCCAGGTAGCCTGCTGGGCTGGAGGAGAGGCTCTCTTGGGCCACCATCTTTTGCCGCCAGGGGGCTGGAGCAGGGGAGGTGGTTGTCCATCTTCGTGTGGGCGCACGAGACCGGCCAAGGCAGGCTCACACTGCTTGGGCCTCCCGTGCTTCTCGGGGCTCCGGCAGCCTTTCAGTGGTTTGCAGTTAAAAGGTGCTCGTGTCCTCACTCCAAGAAGCCAGAGCGCTTCAGTTGGGAGAAAAGCACGTCTTCTATAGCTGACTGAAGCTAAGGGGACGTGTGTTGCTAGTTTGCTTTGGGCCTTGTTAGCATCTCAGCTCCGCATTCTGCCCTGCTTATCCAACCCAAGGAGTTTAATGATCGTCAGAAATCCAGCATGCTTCATACCAAGGAGGGGTTTTATCTTTGGAGTAATGTTAAAGAGGATGGCATCATGCAGTGCGACATTTTCTTTCCGGAAAAATTTGTGCAAACAGTGTACAAACTATATTCTCCTTGCTCCTAGTTAGTAGCACTTTTTCTTTGAATGTTTATGACATTTTATGATGAAAAATTTGCAACGTTTGCAAAACCTTAGCACAGCTAGTGGTTTCTAAAGTTGTCTTCCACAGAGGATTGAAGACGTAAAAAGAGGATTGAAGACGTAAAAAATGTTTTTGTAAGTATTTCTCATTACTCCCAACAACTTATGATGGGAAAGTAGGCTCCATGTGTGTTGGTAGTGAGCAAGCTAGTTCATGATTTAAATTGGAGAAGGAAAAGTTGTATGGTTGACAAAATATTTTAATGATTTCACTTCATAATATTCTCTCTACGATTTGGGACACAAGAATATTTTCTTACAGGAAAAGCTGCATAGATCATTTAGACTTAACTGTGGGACTTTGATTTCTTGTGGTCATGTGGTCCTGGTGGTGTATTTTAAGAAAATCTTAAAATATGTAGCCCAATACATTTCTTCCTAGCCTTCAGGGGAGACTGGTTCAAAATCTATTATTACTAGGCTATCATGATAGACCAAGAAACCCTCAAGTCTGAACCCATCATTGTATAAATAGATAACCTCTTGAGAGAGTTGTCTTTTAGGCCGGAATTGGTTCATTAATCAACTTCGATTTGAGAATGGCTTCATGGCTAATGCTCTGATGAGAGGAAAAATATGTTGGTTTTTCTTTCTTTTTAATCGTGCCTTTAGCTTTAGAAATAAAATTATGGAATCACAAAAATGTGGAAGCGGTCAAGTTTTCCACACGGATACCTGTACCTCATGTTTACCTGTTGATGTGTTCTGTACTAGCCCAGGTGCTGCTTAAAACCTGTTTAACTGCAGACATGAAACCCAAGCAAACAACAACTAATCTTTGTTTCAGCCACTCCTAAGGATTCCAACAGTCTCAAAGCAAGACCAAGATCCAGGTAGTGTTTGTTTAACTTCTACTTGAATGCCCTTTGTGCCATGCCCCTGACTAGAAATAAACCTCCCAACCCAAAATCTTTTCCCTTCAATTTGAAGCTTAGGATGAGGGTGAGTTCACTCGTCATGAGGGGCCTGACTGGAGCCCGCAGTGCTGCTGGGGAGGTGCTTAGTTTCTGGGTTTGTTGGTGCTGGGAGAGGGGCTGCTGCTCTCCGGCCACCTAACACAAAGAAGGGGCAATGTGATGTGACCCTCTTGCTGCAGGATGATAACGAATAGGGGGAAAGTAGCTTTGGAAAGCGGGAAATACCGTTAAAAGGTAACTAACATTGAAATGTCCTATCATGACAAGGTGCACACCAAAAAATAGGAAGTCTGGGGGATAAAATCTAGAGTAGGGAACTAAAATGCTTCGGCAATTTCAGTGCAGCTCGGAACTTCAGGTAAGCAGTGTTTGTGGACTGTTTCATCCTCTTAGAGCCTCTTCTCAACTTCACAGTTTTTAAGTCAGTAGAGGTTAGTAGAAGAGGGAGAGCCAGTAAGGCAGTGCTGTGGTTGACATCAGACATCAGAAGGGAGGAATGAAGAGAAATACAGACTCTCATAGAAATACTAGAACCTCAAAGAGGGGAAATGGTGTTGAGACTGCTCTTTACCAGTAGACTGCAGTGGGAGACAGGATGCTACGTGTGTGTTTTCCAAGTTTTGCTTTGGCTCTTAGTGACTTTTTTCCTCCTTTGGCTGCTAGATGTATTCCTGAGAAAGTGAATTTAAATCGGATCGTATTTTGTATGCTTGCAATATTGCCAATTTAAGGAGCTCTCATCTCCTTGTAAGTCAAAGAGTTACCCCTTGTAGAAGGTACAGATATCTGTGTTCATATTTTTAAAAATAATAGGTACACTAATTCGTTTTGGTAGGAAAAGAAGTTATAGTTCCTGTTTCTCTCAATGGCCACCACATTTGCTCATCCTGTTTTTGAAGGATGAATGGATCTTTTACAAGTTAGTCCGTGCTGGCTTTAGGATGTAGGAATAGTAACATTTATCTGCCTTCATAGTAGGCAAACCCTTCTCTGAATGGCAGAAATTGAACCTCACAGTTTTTACTTCTGCTGGCTTCCTCTCAAAGCGAGTGAAATGACAAAATCTCAGTCACATATTCTATTATTAATATCTCTGCTAAATTTTATATACGATTCTTTTAGGGATTGGTCTCTTGGTCTAATTTGGATGTTTTTGTTTTCACTACACCCAACTGGGTCCTTACTGAGACCGTGAGAATTAAATTATTGTAATCCTCCTTTTTAGAATAATAAAGCCATGTAGAAATGTAAGGGAAAGGAAAATCACCCTTCTAACACTGCTGCGTTCATCATTTTGTTGATTCCCTGCACATTTATGTTTTAATTGGTTGCAGTCATAGTTTTACTGTATCACTTATTGGATATTCATTTAACTTTCCATATAAAAATACAAATACGCAGGTTATATATGGAAGTAAAATGGAATAAGATGTAGTATGAGATTGTGTGCTCAATTATATGTATGTGTGTATATATACACACGCACACACATGATTTATACATGTACACATTATTTTCTCTCTCTTGAGTGAAAAATGTCACTAGAGCTGTATCTGACATAGAAAGTTCTTTCTAGCCAGGGTCTCTAATTTCCTTTTTTAATCAAGAGTTTCCATTTGAAAACTTTGTTGTCCTTTTCTATGGATTCCCTTTTATTCTGGTTGAAAGGATCAGAGCACCCTTCCTGCTAGTTCCTGCCTGCCTTTGTCTTGCCTGTCTTGCCAGTTGTGTTACAGGGACCACCCCAGAGCATGTCACATGCCATTATGGTGGCTTTATTAAAGATTGCAACCTTGCATGACAAAAAAACCTCTGGACTACCACAAAGAAACCTTGAGGAAGTTATTCAGGAAAATAAGAACTTGCTGTGTCAAAACCAGCTTTACTAAGAACTGAAGTTGCTTAATAGTAATGGATAGATTCTAATTTCCTGAGTGCCACTGTAATAGCTAAATACTAAGACACTTTTCTGAGTTTAATTTATCTGTAGGGCACATCTCTGATCAAAGGTCATTTTCTTCTTTGACAGGAAGTTAGCTCAGAAGCTGAATAGAACAGACATAAGATGTACACATGAGCTTCTTAGAAAATCATATTGGGAATTCATCCGCAAACTTATTCCTAACCGATAGAGTAATGTACTGAGTTGAATTAATTTAGAAAATAAGTAGGGCTCTAATATATAGTCTAGCTGTGCCCCAAGTTTTCTTCCCTGGCTCATAGGCAGGCAGTCTCAGAACATTTTAAAGATATAATTTAGAAACTGAGACTGGAATTTGAATGAAACCTATGTAACCTTCTAGCTATGTGACCTTTAGCAACTTACTTAGTTCCTTTTTCATTAAATGCCGTGAATTGGAGTTATAATCTCTGAAATTGCCTAGTTAGCTCCTGCCTTGTTACAGATTGAGAGAGAAGGTTAAGAGGAGGCTTTTGCTTTGAAAATTTCCCCAAACCTGTATTTCTCATGGTAAGACAACCAAGGTCCCTCAACCTGACTGATGTGTGTTTTCCTCTCCTGAATTTCATTTGTGGCATATTCCGTTGAACATTTGATTCTTACTCTCAGCTTATCTGTCCCAGTTCCATATGTGCCTGTTATCACGTTTGCATGTAAACAGGAGAAGGGTTCTGCGGTCAGTTAATACCATGAAGCCCTTCTATTAAAGTATGGAAGTACCTAAGTGGAAGGGTTTACGTGTTATTAACAATTCCAACCGAAATGGATTTGAATTTACAGAAAGCGTTCCCTCTGGGGTAAGTTCAGGTCTAAGGTGTAATAAGAGCAAAGAGTTTAAAAAAGGTTGTGACTCAGGGTTGGGGGTTGGGCGCTTGTTGCAGCTGGTGTGGTATCCAGGGGGCAGCACCGTATCTGGCTCCTCCGGGAACTCAGCAAGCCTTGGCAGTCGCTTTGCCTTTTGTGGGTATTTTCTGTTTCAGCCCAGTTTCAGAGAGTAAAGCTTTGCTGTCTGCCTTCTGACCTTCCCTTATTTTGCTGCAGATCCTACTCTAGCACCTCCATAGAAGAGGCCATGAAGAGGGGCGAGGACCCTCCCACCCCGCCACCGCGGCCACAGAAAACCCATTCCAGAGCCTCCTCCTTGGATCTGAATAAAGTCTTCCAGCCCAGTGTGCCAGGTGAAGTGCCCCTCTGCGCCCCAGCCCTTCCCTTTCCTGTTGGAGTCATTGGATGGGTGTCACTACAGAGGCCTCTGTGGGTCCAGAGAACGAGCAGACCTGGCCCAGACGGCCTTCACGTGGCTGGCACATAGATATCACGTGTGTCTGGAGCCTTGCCCACACTTGCTATGGACCAGGAATTATGAAATTCTGTACCCAGAGGATGAAAATGCTTCCTCCCCAGACAGTGCACTGAGTGTGTGGCCAGGGTCTTGTTCTCTGCATCGTGGTGATTTGTGTCCAGGATTGCCATCTGTGATTTCCTCAGACGCTTATGCCGTTCTTCTGTGAAAGGTCTCGGTGGTCAATGCCTGGCCGGAATTTTCTGCATTTTATCCTCTGGTGAAGATCCTGTGTCCTCCAGGCTTAATGCTTAAGGGGGCTCTGCTGTCTAAATCTGACTGATGGTTAGGTGTTTAGTGTGGGCATCTGGGTCAAGGGCTCCTTCAGTTGGGCTGCTCTGGGGCTTCTGGGGATGGGACTTGCTGAAGGCAGCTGCTGTACAGCTGGGCTGGAGGCGGGGAGTGTGGGGCGGCCTGTCTGCTCCCCTGGCTCCTTGTGAAGAGGAGCTGTCCTCCCGGGAGCCTGCGGAACCGCAGATGTGAGCCATGCCTTCACATGAGTGAAGGTGCTAGCGTACAGCTGCTGTCCCAAGTGTTATTTTGGGAGGCGCAAGGGCCTTTCCACTGACTAATGCAGGCAAGCTCTAAATACAATGATTTCCTGGAACTTTTTCTGTATCTCTGTGCATTTTAAATCAAGCCAACCTCAGATGCTAGTGATTTGCAGATGATTATCTTTTTTACTAACACAAGGAAAGAATCTCCTTGGCTCACACATGAGCGTGACCCCTGTGTCCCGGCAGAGCTCAGCATGTTTTATTTGTTCTAATAAAGTACTCTCCTCATAGTAAAGTTATAGATTGTTTTTTAATATACCAGAATCTGGAACTCTCTATGAAATTTGATTCTCTGCCATGAGTTCATCAGATAAAAATTTGTCTTGAATTTTCCCCCATACTTTGATCCAAATTCTGGCATAATTTCATAGTAACTGGTATTTGGGGTGGGAGTAGCCACGGATGATGATGCTATAAAAAATTCACGTGGCTGGTGGATGTTGACCTCGAAGGTTTTTCTGTGGACACAAGAAGGTTAAAACAATCTGGGCAAGCATCTCCGTACGTTTTCCTTGCAAGGAGAGGCTGGAAACATGCCCCCCCCTCAGGCTGTGTCTCTCTCCCCATGAGGAGCGCCAGCTATGCTGCAGAATGGATGGGTCGTGGCCTTTACCACGTGGCACCCTAGAGTGGGAGAGAGAAGACTGAATTTGGAGTTCAGCTCAGCTGCTTATTAACTATCTGATTTTCAGCAAGTGGCTTAATCTTTTCTGCCTCTCAGATTCCTAATTTCGAAAACAGGACCAACCCTCAAGAGAATTACAGGGTGTTGATGAGGTAATAGATGTCATTCAAGTAGTGCCATGTTTGGCTCCTAGGCACTCACTCCCACGGAAGACCGACGGGGAGAGGGGGGTCTGAGGAAAGCCCCTGACTTCCTGACCCCCGGTGGGACAGTTCTGTGCCTCGTTCCTCGCAGTCCCCGGGATGGCTCGCAGAGGTACCGAGCTGTGGCCACCTGTGGCAGTAGCCCCTCATTAACATACCTTGTCTGGGTCCACTGCCCTCCTGCCCTGTCGTGCTCGCCTCACACCGAAATCAAATGCCCGCTCCCAAGTCCCAGCGGTAGGGGCTGCTTTCAGGAGAGCCTGAATTCAGACGGCTTCTCTTTACGTCTCCGATGTTGATAGGACTTCAAGGGAAAAGTATTTTCATTTGATAAATGCCAAAGAATAGGTAGGTGGGTGACATCTGTATTCATAGCTTAATTCCATCGTCTTTCCAGTACAGGTTTACACAAATGAAATTTTAACAAGCAGTTTAAATTGATCACATGAGAAACAGAGCATGTCTGCATTATGAAAAGCAGGTGGTACCATTTCATCTACTTAATTTGTTTGCCTGTGGGTTAATTCTCACAGGAAAGTACAAGGGTCTGTCTAAACTATGTAGAATTTTAGTGTAGTGCATATTGCTAGAAATTACTTATTAAAACTCTGACAAGCTAGGAAAGCACGAGGTAGAGTCTAAACCAGTCACCATAGCACCGTCAGTGAGAACCGTGGTGCCCACGTAGTCACCCCTCTGCCACACTTGTCTTCATGTGTCACTCTAGCTAAGCTGGGTCACACTGTGCTTGCTGTCCTATATCCTGAGCTTCCTGATTAACCCTCTTTCATAATATGGAGCTGTGTCATTTCTTCGTGCCTGGGTGACGTGGTTGATTGCGCCCTGTGGGGCTTTCTGTGTCCCCGTCTCCCCCCATCTCGTTCTCCTGTCTCTACCTCATAGTGTCCTCTCGTGCTCACATGCTGCTCCCCTCTCCTCCCCTTCCCTCTCTGTTTCTCTCCTCTCCGCCCGCCCCCATGGAGGCATGGACCTCTCTTGCCCAGGCTCCGCCACCAACCTCTCTCTGCTCTCATGTCATAAACAAGGTAGAGGTTATTAATGACTTCGTATCTATATCTTTGTTTCCTTGTCTACTTATTTTCTTGGGCTGAAGTCGGAGATGCTGAGTCAGAGGCCATATACCTTTGAAGTGTAGATACAGGTTGCCAAACTGTGCTGTCAAAAACTTGTACCTTATGAACTTATCCCACTGGTTACGTCACCTGAGAGTGTTTCCTCACACCCTCATCAGCACTGGGTAATGTTCATCTTTTTAATCGTTACCTATCTGATAGACAAATGTTTGCATTTCCTTGATTCCTAGTGAGCCTGAACAGCTTTTCCTGTGTTGTTACTAGACATTAATATTTCTTCTTTGGTGAATTGCCCGAGTGGAGGCACACTTAGCTTCCGGCGCTCCTGCTCTTTGCCCAACCACAGAAACCGCTTGTCTCCTCTTCATTTTTCCTGTGAGGGCCTGGACCTGTCTTATCTCAGGCCCTTGGGAATGTGAAGGTGGCCTTGGGGAGCCTAAGCTAACCTGCTCCTTCATGCGGTCCATGTTCTTCCAGCCCCCAGTACCCCATCTTTTAGCCAACTTTATCACTTAAGACAGACTCTACCTAGGCCATCCTGTTTATAACAATAGAAGAACGAGGAAAGGGTAAAGAAAACAGGGAAAGATAATGTGCGATGAAATAAGATATGAACTTGAATTGAAAAGGAAAGATAAAGTGAAGCTAATGTTTTTAAAAATGAGAATCACAGGATTGTGAAAAACAGAGTGAATGAGGCTAAGTTGCTGAGTCAGAGTAGCCTAAGGTGGAGCGATAGTGTGGAGAAGAAGTAGGATGGAGAGAAGATGCAAAGAAGCAAGAATGAAAGAGGGAAATGAAGGAAAAGGTGAGATGGTTGTTATATAGTGGTGATGATGTTTATACAGAGGGAGAAGCAAATAGGATAAGAGCCTGAGGAGACCAAGCGGGGGCGAGCCCACAGACTCGGTATAGGATTCAGATAGCATTCAAAGGACTCTTGGGAAGGAAGGAATAGCTCAGAAGTGGGTGGCATTAATGCCTTCAAATTTATGATAGGTAACATAATATGGGGAAGAATAATGAAGGATTGTTTTAGATTGTAAATCTATAAAAATGAACCAGGCCAACTCTGGCAGTGTGGGATAGTTGGCTTTAACCTTGATATCTGCAAAGAGGGTGTGAACATGTGATTTGCAGGAGTCTAGACTATCCCAGGGCTCGAGATAGGTAGGTGCTAGCATTACACCTAAAGCGTGTGTTTTCATAGGGAGAAGTTGACGTAATAGGATCGCTGTGCGGAAAAGGGAGCTCACCTTTGTCATAGCTGATTCAGGCCGTGGAGCCATCCTTTCACAGTCCCATTGTAGCTGCTCTGTTGGAGAGAAAAAAATGTGCAAGAAGGTCTAAGGCAGTGATGATGCAAGCATACAAAATCTAGAGGCAGTCAAGCCTGGGACTTGCTCAGTGAGGTTTAGATTTTATAGCTCTAGACTTACAGCCACGTAACATGTTTTATTACTGAAATTCCTGTGAGAAAAATCAGACAGTGAAGACGATACTTTTTAGATCCTAACCTCTTTTTCCTCACTGGAACAGTTGTTTTCATAAGGCTTCCCCCCACCCCCGTAAAAGGGTTTATTCTGTTTCACTGTGTGGGGTGGGAACTCCCCTCCTCCCACTTTTGACACTGCCCTGCCTCCTCCAAAGCCATGGGTTTGCAGCCCGAGGTTTCCATAGTGACGGTCAGCTGCCTCAGTGCTACACACAGCCCTGTCCAGCCACTGAGCCTCCGCCTGGCAGAAAGGGCAGAGATTACGGAGTGGGGGGGGGGGCAGACGTAGCCATGCCTTTAGAGATTCAGACCAAGAATCTTCATCATGTCCGCACAAATCTAACAGGGGCAACTTGGTCCCTTGGATAGAGCTAGCTGCCGCGCAGTGGGAAAGGAAGTCCCTGGCAGGGCCGCCACTTCCCAGTGCCACCCCGCTTACGTTAAGAAAGGAGAGTGCATTTTGGTGGACAGCTCTTTCCACCACATCCCGTATGGCCGAGGACACTGAGAGCCACATGTTCAAACCATTACGATGGCCAAACAAAACACATCCATGGGTAGTATCTGCCCCTGGGTAGATAATGTCCTCTCTCTGCTTTAGACACACTGATAATAAAAGTTCACTCCATGGTTAAGAATTATGGTACATCCATCTCATGGAATCTTATGAAGCTGTTAAAAAGAATAAGGTACGTGTACTAAGTGGAGAGCTGTCTGAGACGAGTGAGAAAGGCATTGGTGCGTGATATGTATGTTTTTCATTGTATAGACAGTTTTTCGGAAGGATACTTGAAAAAGTGGTAACAGTGGTTGCCTCTGGGGAAGAGAATAGGATGACCGGGGCCCAGGTGTAAGAGAGAAACTTACTTTTCATTGAATATCCATTTGTATCTCTTCAGTTTTGCCTCACGTATAGATATTACTGACTACAAAAAATATACTTTTCACTCTATAGCTGCAATGACCAGATGGCACCTGAGAGTACCACAGATGGCCTTCCCGGATGAGTTTATCTGTCTCAAACCTGCCTACCAATCTGTATCCAGGGTATTTTTACAACCGATCTGCTGCCACCTCCTAGAATGGAGCTGAAATGACAGAGCATTGTTTAAGGCTCTGATATGTTCTTTGGATTCCTCCTCAGTGGTCCTCCAGCACTGAGGAATAGTTTTGGAGGACTTCCCATAGCCTCCATTGTGAGATGTATGGATGGGCAAAGGGTTGTGATAAGGGCTCTGTCTTTTTTTTTTTTTTTTTTTGCGGTACGCGGGCCTCTCACTGTTGCGGCCTCTCCCATTGCGGAGCACAGGCTCCGGACGCGCAGGCTCAGCGGCCATGGCTCACGGGCCCAGCCACTCCGCGACACGTGGGATCCTCCCGGACCGGGGCACGAACCCGTGTCCCCCGCATCGGCAGGCGGACTCCCAACCACTGCACCACCAGGGAAGCCCAGGGCTCTGTCTTAATTTGGTGGTGGTGGGGATGTGTTTATTGAGTGATGAGCTGAGAACAATCTGTCCTGGGTTTTCTACAGATGAATATTTCTTTCTGCAACTTTAATTAATTAATTTATTTATTGGGCTTCTTTGGGTCTTTGTTGCTGCACACAGCCTTTCTCTACTTGCGGCGAGCGGGGGCTACTCTTCCTTGTGGTGCGCGGGCTTCTCATTGTGGTGGCTTCTCTTGTTGTGGAGCACAGGCTCTAGGCACGTGGGTTTCAGTAGTGGTGGTGCACGGGCTCAGTAGTTGTGGCTCGCGGGCTCTAGAGTGCAGGCTCAGTAGTTGTGGTGCATGGGCTTAGTTGCTCCGAGGCATGTGGGATCTTCCCGGACCAGGGCTCAAACCTGTGTCCCCTGTATTTGCAGGCGGATTCTTAACTACTGCGCCACCAGGGAAGCCCTCTTTCTGTAACTTTAGAAAAGGTAAACCCCTTGGGAGTAAGAGATGGTCTCAAGACCAAACTTGCCTTTCAAGTTTTCTAAAGGATGAATTTGGCCACACAGATGGCTATGACCTTATAGATTTCCTTATTGTATCATTGCTGTGAGAGCTACTTGTTCCCTTTTAAAATCTAGTAGGATTTTGAAATCTAGTGGAATTATGGGATTCCTGCCCCATGCCCAGACTTTGGGGTCCACAGTACATAGCCAGCCAAGGGTTCAGTTTGTCAGTCTAGACAGTTCTTTTTTTAAATGAAAGCTTTACTGAGGTATATATAATCCACGTTCTATAAAATTCACCCTTTTAGAACACTCTTGCACTGCTGGTGGGAATGTGAATTGGTTCAGCCACTATGGAGAACAGTATGGAGGTTCCTTAAAAAACTACAAATAGAACTACCATATGACCCAGCAATCCCACTACTGGGCATATACCCTGAGGAAACCAAAATTCAAAAAGAGTCATGTACCAAAATGTTCATTGCAGCTCTATTTACAATAGCCCGGAGATGGAAACAACCTAAGTGCCCATCATCGGATGAATGGATAAAGAAGATGTGGCACATATATACAATGGAATATTACTCAGCCATAAAAAGAAACGAAATTGAGCTATTTGTAATGAGGTGGATAGACCTAGAGTCTGTCATACAGAGTGAAGTAAGTCAGAAAGAAAAAGACAAATACCGTATGCTAACACATATATATGGAATTTAAGGGAAAAAAATGTCATGAAGAACCTAGGGGTAAGGCAGGAATAAAGACGCAGACCTCCTAGAGAACGGACTTGAGGTTATGGGGAGGGGGAAGGGTGAGCGGTGACAGGGCGAGAGAGAGTCATGGGCATATACACACTAACAAACGTAGTAAGGTAGATAGCTAGTGGGAAGCAGCCGCATGGCACAGGGATATTGGCTCGGTGCTTTGTGACAGCCTGGAGGGGTGGGACAGGGAGGGTGGGAGGGAGGGAGACGCAAGAGGGAAGACATATGGGAACATATGTTTATGTATGACTGATTCACTTTGTTATAAAGCAGAAACTAACACACCATTGTAAAGCAATTATACCCCAATAAAGATGTTAAAAAAAAATTTACCCTTTTAAAGTGTACAGTTCAGTGGCTTTTAGTGTATTCACAGTGTTGTACAGCCACCAGTATTGTCCAATTTCAGAACATTCTCACCACCCCCAAAAGACACCCCATACCTGTTAGCAATCATTCTCCACACCGCGCTCCTCTCCCCAGAGCCATGGGCAATCACTAACCTGCTTTCTGTGTCTATAAATTTGTCTGTTCTGGACAAATATATATATATAGTCTTTTGTGATGGGCTTCTTTCACTTAGCATCATGTTCGCGAGGTTTATCCATGTTGTAGAATGAACCAGCACTTCATTCCGTTTATGGATGAATAAATAATATTACATTTTATGGATATGGCACATTTTATTCATCCATTTGTCAGTTGATGGACATTTCGGTTGTTTCTACCTTTTGACTATTACGAATAATACGGCTGTGAACATTCATGTACAAGTTTTTGTGTAAACAAGTATATGTTTTCCTTTTTCTTGGGCATATACGGGAGTGGAATTTCTGGGTTATATGTTAACTCTTTGTTGAACATTTTGAGGAACTACTGAACTGTTTTCCAAAGCAGCTGTACCAGTTTACCATCTCAGTAGCTGTGTATGAGGATTGCAATTTCTTCATATCCTTGAAACCTTTGTTACCGTCTGTCCTTTTTATTTTAGCCATCCTCGTAGGTCTGAAGTGATGTCTTATCATGGTTTTCATTTGCATTTTCTAATGACTAATGATATTGAACATCTTTTCCTGTGCTTATTGGCTACATTTATGTCATCTTTGGAGAAATGTCTATTCAGAATCTTTGCCTATTTTTAAATTGGGTTATTTGTCTTTTTTTGTTGAGTTGTAAGGGTTCATTATATATTCTGGATACAAGTCTCTTTTCAGATATATGATTTACAAATATTTTCTCTCATTTTGTGGGTTGTTCTTTCACGCTTTTTGATGGTGTCCTTTGAAGTGCAAAAGCTCTTCATTTTGATGACATCCACTTTATCTGTTTTTTCTTTGGTCATTTGTGCTTTTGGTGTCATATCTAAGAAACCATTGCCTAAGGCTTCCCTGGTGGTGCAGTGGTTAAGAACCCGCCTGCCAACGCAGGGGACACGGGTTTGAGCCCTGACCTGGGAGGATCCCACATGCCGCAGAGCAGCTGGGCCCATGTGCCACGACTACTGAGCCTGTGCTCTAGAGCCCGTGAGCCACAACTACTGAACCCGTGTGCCACAGCTACTGAAACCTGCACACCTAGAGCCTGTGCTCCACAACAAGAGAAGCCACGGCAATGAGAAGCCCGTGCACCGCAGCGAAGAGTAGCCCCCACCCGTCGCAACTAGAGAAAGCCCACGCACAGCAACAAAGGCCCAATGCAACCAAAAATAAATAATAAATAAAATAAATAAATTAAACAAAAAAAGAAGATACCATTGCCTAACTCAAGGTCACAAAAATTTACTCCCCTTTTCTTTTAACAGTTTTATATTTTTAGCTCTCACATTTAGGTGTGTGATCCATTTGAGTTGATTTTTGTATATGGTATGAGATAGGGATCCAGATCCATTTTTTTGCATGTGGCTACTCAGTTGTCCCAGTACTATTTGTTGAGAAAATGATTGATTCCCGTTGAATTTTCCTGGTACCCATGTTGAAAGTCAATTGACCATCAACATAAAGGTTTATTTCTGGACTCTCATTTCTATTCCATCGATCTATATGTCTATCCTTATGCCAGTACCGTACTGTCTTGATTATTACAGAATTGTAATAAGTTTTGAAATTGGAAAGTGCATAACTACCCACTTTATTCTTCTTTTTCAAGATTGTTTTGGTTATTCTGGGTACCTTGCATTTTCATATGAAATTTAGGATCAGCTCGTTAATTTCTGTTTATTAAAAAAAAAAAAGCCAGCTGGGATTTTGTTAGGGAGTGTATTGAATCTGTAGATTAGTTTGATTAGTATTGCTATATTAATATTTTTTCCCCAACTTAATTGAGGTTAATTGACAAATAAAAATCGTATATATTTATGGTGTACACATGGTGTTTTTGATTTTTTTTTTTTTGCGGTATGCGGGCCTCTCACTGTTGTGGCCTCTCCTGTTGCGGAGCACAGGCTGCGGACGCGCAGGCTCAGCGGCCATGGCTCACGGGCCTAGCCGCTCCGCGGCATGTGGGATCTTCCCGGACCGGGGCACAAACCCGTGTCCCCTGCATCGGCAGGTGGACTCTCAACCACCGTGCCACCAGGGAAGCCCTGTTTTTGATTTTAACAATATTAAGTCTTCCAGTCTTAATGGAAGAATGTATTTTCATTTGTTTAAGTATTTCAACAATGTTTTGTAATTTTCGGCATAGAAATTTGTACTTCTTCAAATTCTTACAGTCAGCCCTCTGTATCCTCAGTTTCTGCATCCACTGATTCAACCAATTGTGGACTGAAAATATTAGGGAAAAAAATTCCAGAAAGTTCCAAACAACAAAGTTTGACTTTGTTGTGCACCAGCAACCGTTTGTATTAGGTAGTATACGTAATCTAGAGCTGATTTGAAGTATATGGGAGGATGTGCATAGGTTATATGCAAGTATTACATCATTTTATATAAGGGACTTGAGCATCCTTGGATTTTTGTATCCACAGCGGGTCCTGGACCCAATCCCCCAGGGATACTGAGGAACGACTATATTTTATTTATTTTGATTTTATTCTAAAGGAAATTGTTTTCTTAATTTCATTTTTGCAATCTTCATTGCTAGTGTATAGAAATATAATTGTTTTTTGTATATTGACCTTTTATCCTGTAACTTTGTTGAACTTGTCTATTTGTTGTCTGGACACATCTTATCCTTAACTTAGATAATGAGGTAGGGAACATACTCATTATTCGACTTCAAACTGTTTATCTAATCCTGCATCTTTCCACAAGTCAGGGAGGAAATCCCTTTTAGTGTTTGGGAAGCATGGAAAGAATCATTACTGAATGCTTGCAACCAGTTTTACTTTTTCTCTCATTTGTGAAACCAGTTGATCTAGTCCCATTTATTGAATAGTATATTCTTTACCCATCAGTATGCAATGTCCACTCTGTCCTAAGCGAAGTTTCCCTGTTTGCAAGAGTTGTTTCTGGGCTCTCTACTCCATTAACACCAAGTACTAGGTATCATAGTGTTAACGGCTGATATGAATTCGAGGCTTACTTTGTACAAAGGACACATTTAAAGTACTTTATATGCATCATCTCTTATCCTTACAACAATCCTAATGAGGTAGATGCTGTTTTATCCTTACTTTAGAGATGCAGAAACTGAGGTACAGAAGTTAATTTGGCCCAGGTCATGGAGCTAGTTGATGGTGGAGCTAACGCTCAAACTCATGCAGTCCAATGCTGGAGCCTGTGCTCTGCTGCCTCAAGAAGGGGCAAGTATTTCTCTTCTCTGTACCCTACTTGCCTCTCCCAACTTGTCTATTTGGCCAGATATTTACTAGGCACGTCTCTCTCTGTTCAGGTGCCTCTGCTGCAGATTGAGTTCTTAAGAGAGGGTAGAAGGCAGAATGCTATTATTCTTGTTGGTTGCAGGCCTCAGCCTGCTTCACCAGCCAGCCGAGGACTGGGATTCATCTCCAGACCTGGGCAACTGGCTGCTACTGCAGTCATTTGTCTTTGAAGGGCCAGGGAATGCCTTCCAATTTTCTAGACCTGAATCCTTGCTTTCAGGCCTGGTCTTGTTTGTGGAGGGGTCTATCGTGAGAAGTAACACACTCAGAATTCATTAAGTTTTCCCCTTGGGCTTCTCAGTGGTTGATAGATAAACGGTGTTGGCTTTTATAAAAGGTATAGTGTCACTTTGTCATGAGATTTGAAGTCTGGAAGTTCATTTAAACATAGAGAAGTAGATGTGACTGGGCTGTTGGGCTCGGTGAACATTTTTGGAGGTAAAAATACAGTCCAGGGGCTTCCCTGGTGGCGCAGTGGTTGAGAGTCCGCCTGCCGATGCAGGGGACGCGGGTTCGTGCCCGGCTCCGGGAGGATCCCACGTGCCGCGGAGCGGCTAGGTCCGTGAGCCATGGCCGCTGAGCCTGCGCGTCCGGAGTCTGTGCTCCGCAGCGGGAGGGGCCACAGCAGTGAGAGGCCTGTGTACTGGGAAAAAAAAAATACAGTCCAGGTGCTTCAGGTTTGTCTGTGCCAGTGTTCAGTGTGTTCATCCAGACTCAGGCCAGTCTCAGCCTTTCGAAGCTGTGGTTGCAGTGTACTGTCTGTCTTTGGCTTCTTTTTGCCTTTTCCTGTTCCTTTCTCTATTTATAGAGGTTTCTTCTTTTCCAGTAAGTTATGTGAGAGTTTCTATAGTAGCACAGTGCATGCTTTGTATCTGTAAAAGACAAAAAGCTGGAGGTTTACAGAGGCCTACTGAGGTGAGGGTACAGCTGGTCCTGCCGTTGGGCAGCGTGCTTTCTCTTTTAGATCCACCGTCCAGTTTTACAGCCCTCCCTGCTGGCTGAGTGCTTTAACTAGGGAGTGTGGGGAGGAACAGGACTGGAATATCTGGAGGATGGGGTGGGAAATATTACTGTAACCTTTATTTTTAAAATGTTTGTAAAACTCGTTTGAGTAATAGAAAAATACTTTCTCGTGTATAAAATTCATACATTACAGATGCGTCCCTTAACCTCATCCCCACCAAGCCCAGTGTCCTCCCCTGGGAATGTATTTCTCTGACATTTTCTAGTGCACTTATTAATGTATATGTGTACCTGTGACATCATTTTTGTTTTTTGTATTTAAAATAATTGGCGTCACGCTGTGCATGTTTCCCCCAATGCTTTTTCATACTATATTATTTCTTGGAGATATATCCATATCAGTACTGGTAATTTTGTCATTCTTTTTTTTTTTTTTTTTTTTTTTTTGCGGTGCGCGGGCCTCTCACCATTGTGGCCTCTCCCGTTGCGGAGCACAGGCTCAGCGGCCATGGCTGATGGGCCCAGCTGCTCCGCGGCATGTGGGATCTTCCTGGACCGGGGCACGAACCTGCGTCCCCTGCATCGGCAGGCGGACTCTCAACCATTGCACCACCAGGGAAGCCCATGTCATTCTTTTTATATGTGTTCTACACACTGGCTACTCTGTTAAAAGCTGTATTGTGGAAAATTTCAAATGTGTGTAAAAGTAGAGAACCCCCTATCCCCAGGTTATTTTGATGCAAATCCCAGGTAGTGTATAGTTTTATACATAAATACTTCATATGTATCTCTAACAGATAAGGCCTTTGAAAAAAATGACTAAGGCTTTATCATATGTAACAAACTTAGCAATAATCCCTCAATATCATCTAATATCTAGCCAGCGTTCAGATTCCCTGAATTGTCTCAAGTATGTCTTTTTTTATAGTGACTTGTTCCAGTCAGGATCCAAACAAGTGCAACATGCATATTGTACTTGTTTTGCCATCTGTTAAGTCTCTTTTTATTGATAGGGTCCTTTTTAAACCCCTCCCTTGCTATTCATTCATTCGTAAGAAAATCATCCACCCCGTAGACATTTCCACGTTCTGTATTTGACTTGTTCTCTGTTCTTCCATCTCCTGTATTTCCTATAAATGAGTAGATAGATCTAGACTTCTTTAGAATCAGATTCTACTTTCGGCAAGAAGACGTCCAAGTGATAACTGTGTACTTCGTACTGCATCACGTTAGGAGGTTCTCAATGTCTAATGCCTCTGTTTTTGTCATGTTTGATTGATCGGTGGGTTCACGTAGTATTAGCCTGATTCATCCATTATGATAAAGATCCCCAACAGCCTTTCAAATAATGGTTTTATCAGGTATTGATCACCATTGCCTGCATCTAGCGGCATGTTAGTAAATGGTTAACAACTGGCCATTATCAGTTTTTATGGTGTAAACATTCCTGCCATGGCAAATTTCACTCTTACTGATGGGTCGCTGAATGTGGGGTTTAGACAGATCTGCACAGTTGGCTCTCACAAGCTGGTATGAGCTGTTTCTAGCAAACCACTGCTTATAGATCCATGATTTCATTGGAAGTTGCAGAATGGCGATACTCTATTTTATTTCTTTTACCTTTATTAACTTGGACCATGACTTATTTAACCATTTTCCTATTGTTGGACATTTTCCTTATGACCCATATAATTCTAGTGAGCTGAAGAGTACCACAATACAATTTAGTTGTCCGTACATCACTAAATTCCTTATATGCATTTGAGTTTATAGAATTGTATGAAAACTGAAATAGACTTCAGTACTGGTGATCAGGAAGAGTGTCTTATTCATTTAACCAGTACTTACTTAGCACTTAACCGTGTCCTTGGTACTATGGAGAATTCCAAGAGGAACATGGATATGGCCACATCGTGCCAATCAGTATTACAGTTACATGGGAGAAGGGTGCTGAGTCTCAGTGGTTTCTAACTAGCATGATCTGTGGATGTGTTGGGGAGGGGTGTGCAGACTTGTGTAAGCTAATCTCTGAAGGGTGGATATGATTTTTGCAGTCAAATTCTGTTCGTTTTTCTTCGGTATCTGCCTTGGTTCAGTTTTTATTACCACTTGCCTGGGAGGCTACTTAAGTAATCTCCAGTCTGGTTTGCTTGCTTCATTCTTCACTTCATAGAGCAACAGGATTAATTGTTTTGAGCACAACTATGATGTGTCACCTCCCTCCTCAAAACCCTTCAGGACCTTCTGTGTAAACACTAGATTCCTTTGTCTTGACAACTGGACCTGAAGCCATTAGAGTACATGAATTCAGTAAGGGACATAGTACCATGACCTGGCATACCCAGGGAGGAGTGTATTTCAGGAATAGGTGGAGACTGTAAGTCTAAAAGTCCGCTGACTGGCCAAGGAGAATGGAGACTAGGGGCGAAGGAGTTTGTAGGAAGTCAGAGGAGTCCATTGGCATGGTAGGGTTAATTCGGATTGCAAAAGGTTATGGAGTGATTAAGAAACTTTGGTGTGAAGTAGTTATCACAAATTCATTTTGAAATGTTTAAGACTAAAAGTTGGTTTGATTATATGTCATATTTTAAAAATTCATCGTGGAACAGAGACAATTCCAATAGACTCTTTCTCCAGGTTGCCTGTCTGCCTGCCTTCCTTCCTGCCTACCTTCCTTCCTTCCAACACACACACCTGTGCGTACGTGCACATGCTCGCGTGTGCATGCATGTGCCCACGCACGTGTGTGCACACACACAAGGCTGGTGATTTAAGGAGTTTGGTAGTAAAATGATTAGGAGAAATACATTTATGTAAATGTAACATGAGAAATGAAACTTGTCTTTCACTGAAGTTAAATCTTACGTGTTTTTGTCATTTAACTCTGTGTCTCCATTTGAGAGCTAGCTAACCCATGTCACATATCCCATGGTGCAGGAACAAGGAGTTATTGGTAAACACTGGCAAATAAATTCTAGAATCATAGAAAGTCAGTGCTAAAAGAGAACTTGAGTTCTCTTGTCATCTTGGCCAACTCTCACATATTACAGGCTAGGAGACTGAGATCCAGAGAATGTAATTGTTTTGTTCTCCATCAGAATCCTTTGAAGATGGGAAATCTTTGTTCAGATTTTTGTTGCAGCAGATTTGGTGTCAGAGAAAGCAGTCTATATTAATTTAATTTGGGAAGCATGCCTTACGATTTTTCTATGGGTAATAACACTAATTAATATCTAAAGTTAAATAATATATTAAAGAATAAATTTGTTGCCCTCTATATGCAAGAAACTAATATCATTTTCCTGTTTCCTTCTACGTGATTTACAGTGTTGGACAGATTTCCCTGAGGTACTTCAGGGAGACAGGAAAGGAAGTTTTGCCTTCATAAGTACTTGGAGATGTTAGGAATATATCTGTTCTTTTAATGATTAAAAAATCAAGTTATTATCAAAAACCTTATGTGTGTCTGTGAGAGAGAGAAAAGGCCTAGAATGCTGAACCCGTAGCTTCAATAATTATCACTGTGTTTCACCCATCTTGTTTCACCTGTATTCGCATATGATTAATTATACTTTTTCTCCATGCGTAGCTTTAAAAAAATATATTGAATAAACCACAAGATCCTACTGCATAGCACAGGGAACTATATTCAATATCTTGTAATAACCTATAATGGGAAAGAATCTGAAAAACAATATATATCTTTATCTATAAAAAAAAGTGAATCACTTTGCTATACACTGGAAACTAACACAACATTGTAAATCAACTTCAATTTAAAGAAAACAACTATTGAGGTATAATTTGCAGACCATAAAGTTCATCCATTTTAAGTGAACAACTCAATGATCTCTAGTAAATTTATGAAATTTTGCTACTGTCACCATATTCCAGTTTTAGAACATTTTCAGCACCCCAGTAACATCCCTTCATGCCTTAGAGTTAATCTCAATGCCCAGCCCCAGACAACTACTAATCTACTTTCTGTTCCTGTAGATTTGCCTTTTCTGGACATTTCATAATAAATAGAATCATACAATATGGGATTTTTTGTGTCTGGCTTCCTTTACTTTGTATAATGTTTTTGAGGTTCATCCATGTTGTAGCATGTATCAGTATTTCATTTCTTTTTATTGATGAATAGTATTCCATTGTATGGCTACACCATTTTGTCTATCCATTCTTCAGTTCAGTGGACATCTGAGTTGATTTTCCTTTTTGCCTATTATGAGTAATGATGTCAGGACTTAAATGCATGAAAATCTTGTGTGAACATATGTTGTCATTTCTTTTGGCAAGATACCTAGGAGTGGAATTGCTGGGTGTATGGTACATTTATATTTAACTTTTTTTTTTTTTTTGGCCTCTCCGAGTAGCACGTGGGATCTTAGTTCCCTGACCAGGGATCGAACCCACGCCCCCTGCATTGGAAGCGCGGAGTCTTAACCATTGGACCACCAAGGAAGTTCCTAAATTTAACTTTTAAAGAAACTGCCAAACTAGTTTTTAAAGTTCATGTACCATTTTACATTCCCACCAGCAATGCTTACTATTTCTTAACATATTCACCAACACTTATTATTATCTTTTTTGTTATAGCCATCCTAGTAAGTATGACATGGTATTTCACTGTGGTTTTTATTTGCATTTCCTTGATGGCTAATGATATTGAGTATCTTTTCATGTGCTTATTAGTGATTCCTATATCTTCTTTGGTGAAATATCTACTCAAATCATTTGCTCACTTTTAAATTGGGTGTTTGTCTTCTTATTGTTGAGTTGTATATTCTGGAGTTCTTTGTATATTCTGGATACAAGTCTTTTATCAAACATGTGACTTGCAAACATTTCCCCCCAGTCTGTGCCTTGTCTTTTCATTTTCTTAACCGTGTCTTTTGAAGCAGAAAAGTTTTGAATTTTGATGAATGCAAGTTATGAATTCTTTCCTGATTGGATCATGCTTTTGGTGTCACAGCTAAGAAATCTTTGCTCAACACAAGGTCTTGAAGATCTTCTCCTGTTTGCTTCTAAAGGTGTTATAATTTTAGCTCTTACATTCACATCTCTAATCCATTTTGATTTAATTTTTGTGTATAGTGTGAGGTAAGGGTCTAAGTTCCTCTGTTTATATGTGGATATCCACGTGTCCCAGTGCTGTATGTTGAAAAAATATTCCCCTTTCCCTATTGAATTGCCTTGGCATCTTGGTCGAAAATCACTTGATTGTAAATATAAGGGTTTATTTCGCAACCCTCCATTCTGTTTCATTGATCTGTATGTCTGTATGCCATTACTACACTGAATATTTTCTAAAGCAGGGGAGTTACATGTAGGCTTGTGAAGAGGCATTCATATGAATCAGAAGGCTAAATATTTGCTGCAGTGGCACATTTTTAGGTAGTGTTTAGCATCTTACTTAAATGAGTTTGTGGTGTGTAGCATATGCAGAAGCATCCTTTAGTTTCAGTATTCTTGATTTATAGCCTTCTGACATACTTATTCTCTGGGTATAGAATAACCCCTTTGCAGCTGCTTATTTCCCATCTCAGTGCCCTCTTCTGCTGTTTACCACTACTTGTCCTATAGGTTCAAAATGTGAAACTGATTGCTGCATCACAGTAGCCTTGTGACCTTGATGATGTCATTTTACTGCCCCAGGCTTTAATTTTCTCATCTGTAAAGTGAAAGAATGGAATTTGATTTCAATACTTTTCCAAACGCAATCATTAGTATTTTCCTTCTTGA
Organism: Orcinus orca; assembly: GCF_937001465.1. Taxonomy (NCBI): domain Eukaryota; kingdom Metazoa; phylum Chordata; class Mammalia; order Artiodactyla; family Delphinidae; genus Orcinus; species Orcinus orca. Next base: position 14,478,113 of record NC_064580.1, read on the forward strand.
ACAGTTCCAAGGCATATGTAAGTACATTTCTTTTAACTGGTGAAAAAATTATTCCGCTTAACAGAGAATTTAATGATCTTTTATTTTTTTTAGGGTAAGTTGGTCATTATCAGGGGATCAAGGCAGGTATTGTTGGAAAGGTACTCCTGGCACACACTTCATCATATATATATATATATATATATATATATATATATATATATAGGTGTATATGACGTAGTGAACCCATCACTATGTGTAACTGGGTGATCAGGGGGCAGGCATAGGCTCACACATGCTTTTGTGATTAGAAAGGAGAGAAAGGGGACTTCCCTGGTGGCGCAGTGGGTAAGACTCCACACTCCCAATTCAGGGGGCCTGGGTTCAATCCCTGGTCAGGGAACTAGATCCCACATGCATGCTGCAACTAAGAGTTCGCATGCCACAACTAAGGAGACCATGTGCTGCAACTAAGGAGCTGGCAAGCCGCAACTAAGACCCAGTGCAACCAAATAAATAAATAAATATTCTAAAAAAAAAAGAGAAAGAAAGAACAATTTCTTTTACAAAGAAATAGCCATTTTTATAAACTTGCCAAGAAGAATGATCCTTACTGATGAAATCCTTGAAGTTTTGCATATGGCCAACTCTACTTGATTGATACTTAAAAGTGTAGGTCCCACAGGCAGGCTTCTTTCAACATTTTCCATCCTTTAAGGGTGTTTTTTTCCTTTGGCATTTGAATGCTTTTATTTTTTTCATAAAATATTCCTAGTTTGGGGGAATGGGAGCACTTTTCCACAGCTGAAGTTATTCCAAGTTTTATTCCCCCAAAGAATCGGCTTTCTGTTCCTTGAAGCTTTCGGTTGCTACATCTGCTGCTTTATTTCCACTCAGTAAATTGGAACATGTTTTCATTTAGTCATTGATTTGGGGCTTTGTAAAAACCTGAAGGAAATTAGTAAATAGGCAGTAATATAAATGAATAATATTTTGTTGGGAAATTTCTAAGCATAATGTAGTAAGAGGATAAAAAATTTTAGAGGTTAGTGTTTTGGATAAAGATACTAAGAAGCTGAGATTCAGCAGATCAGTGTCAGAAGATGCATATCTTTCAATAAATTTAATAAACACTGGAAATTATTACTGTGTTTTCTGAATTTAGGATTAAATGGTAGTTTCTTTTATGAAGTTTTTAATCTATTTTTCAAGTTATGGGTATTTATTACTTTTTCCCTGATTACACTTATAAAAAATTTTTAAATCAAGTATAGTTTATTTACAATGTTGTATTACTTTCAGGTGTACATCATAGTGATTCGATATTTTTGTAGATTATACTCCACTTAAAGTTATTATAAAATATTTGTTGTATTCCCTGTGCTGTATATTACATCCTTGTGTCTTATTTATTTTATACCTAAGTAGTCTATATCTCTTAATCCCCTTCCCCTATCATGCCCTTCCCTTCAGCCCTCTCCCCACTGGTAACCGCTAATTTGTTTTCTGTATCTGTGATTCTGTTTCTATTTTGTTATATTCATTCACTTATTTCATTTTTTAGATTCCACATACAAGTGAAAACATGCAGTGCTGGCTGTTCTCTGACTTAACTGAGCATAGTACCCTCCAGGTTCATCCATGGTGCTGCAAATGGCAACATTTTGTTCTTTTTTATGGCTAAGTACTATTCCATTTTGTACATATACATACCACATCTTCTTTATCCGTTTATTTGTTGATAGACACTTATTTGACAAAGCCTTACTGATACCTGGTGTCCCATCTTATTAACTGTTAAGACTTTAGGAATAAACCTGTAATTGCTTCACGGGTACGGTTGCTTTTAATGTATGCAGAAAATGTGTTCACCTCCCCTCTTTTCTCTCCTTCTCTTCCTTTCTGGGAAAGCAGGTGGTACTATTAACAGGTACATTGTCATCTTTTGCATGTGTACACGAGATTATTCAGCTGAAGTACATTTTCAATTTCACTTTGCTTGAAGGTGTACTTTTTTTAAAAAAGTGGTTAGAGCATGCTGGATAAAATATTTGAATCTAATTTAAGGTCATGAATGGGCTGAAAATATTATAAGAAAGACTTTTCACTAAATTAAATTCCAGTTATTCACCCACTGTGTACTTACTAAACACAAGGTAGTGTGCTTAGGCGCCACGGGAGACCAAAAGATGAATTAGACATAAAATTGGAAGAATGAAGCTAGATTAATATCTCCTGCCATTAAAGGAAATGAACACAGAATCATAAACACATGGAAGAAATTTCTCAGCAACAACCAAACAAGGAAAGATGCATGAGCTAGTGCCATTTTGGGGGGAAAGGGTAGCAGCTAAGGGAAAAACTGAGGCTTGGCGGTGCACTCTTGGCTCTGCCTGCCTCCTTCCAGGAGCCATGTGTGTGAGTAGGCAGATCTTAAGATTTCTTTCTTTTAAAATATTTATTTAGCTGCGCCAGGTCTTAGCTGCAGCATGGGGGACCTTTGTTGCCCTGTGTGGGACCTCCATTGCAGCATGTGGGATCTTTTAGTCTTGAGATTTCTTACTGATGCTCCAAATCTGAAGTGAAGTGGAATGAGTGGGAACTCTTAGTTTTCCCTTCTCTTGATTGAGGGTCAGTGGACATGACTTCTGGAAAGAGGGGGAAGAAGCTGCAAAAGTGAGTAATCACAGCTGATATCCTGATACCATGGCGTTGAAGGCCAGGGCTCCGTGGTGAACTGACGGGACAAACTGAAGTGTGGGAAGTTCCTCCGAGGCCATTGATTTACCTCAAGACTTGGGAGAATGCACTCTGCTACAGAGTTTTTTTTTTTTTTTTTTTTTTTGCGGTACACGGGCCTCTCACTGTCGTGGCCTCTCCCGTTGCAGAGCACAGGCTCCTGACACGCAGGCTCAGGGGCCATGGCTCACGGGCCCAGCCACTCCGCGGCATGTGGGATCCTCCGGGACCAGGGAACAAACCCGTGTCCCCTGCATCGGCAGGCGGACTCCCAACCACTGCGCCACCAGGGAAGCCCTGGCTTGTAGTTTTCTTCTTTGTGACATCTTTGTCTGGTTTTGGTATCAGGGTGATGGTGGCCTCGTAGAATGAGTTTGGGGTTTTTCCTCCCTCTGCTATATTTTGGAAGAGTTTGAGAAGGATAGGTATGAGCTCTTCTCTAAACGTTTGGTAGAATTCGCCTGTGAAGCCATCTGGTCCTGGGCTTTTGTTTGCTGGAAGATTTTTAATCACAGTTTCAACTTCAGTGATTGTGATTAGTCTGTTTATATTTTCTATTTCTTCCTGGTTCAGTCTTGGAAGATTGTGCTTTTCTAAGAATTTGTCCATTTCTTCCAGGTTGTCCTTTTTATTGGCATATTGTTGCTTGTAGTAATCTCTCATGATCCTTTGTATTTTTGCAGTGTCAGTTGTTACTTCTCCTTTTTCATTTCTAATTCTGTTGATTTGAGTCTTCTCCCTTTTTGTCTTGATGAGTCTGGCTAATGGTTTATGAATTTTGTTTATCTTCTCAAAGAACCAGCTTTTAGTTTTATTGATCTTTGCTATTGTTTTCTTCATTTTTTTCATTTATTTCTGATCTGATCTTTATGACTTCTTTCCTTCTGCTAACTTTGGGGGTTTTTGTTCTTCTTTCTCTAATTGTTTTAGGTGTAAGGTTAGGTTGTTTATTTGAGATTTTTCTTGTGTCTTGAGATAGGATTGTATTGCTCGAAACTTCCCTCTTAGAACTGCTTTTGTTGCATCCCATAGGTTTTGGGTCGTCATGTTATCATTGTCATTTGTTTCTAGGTTTATTGTTTAGCCTCCATGTGTTTGTGTTTTTTACAGATTTTTTCCTGTAATTGATATCTAGTCTCATAGCGTTGTGGTCTGAAAAGATACTTGATAGGATTTCAGTTTTCTTAAATTGACCAAGGCTTGATTTGTGACCCAAGGTATGATCTGTCCTGGAGAATGTTCCATGAGCACTTGAGAAGAAAGTGTATTCTGTTGTTTTGGGATGGATTGTCCTATAAATATCCATTAAGTCCATCTTGTTTAATGTATCATTTAAAGCTTGTGTTGCCGTGTTTATTTTCATTTTGCATGATCTGTCCATTGGTGAAAGTGGGGTGTTAAAGTCCCCTGTTATGATTGTGTTACTGTGTATTTCCCCGTTTATGGCTGTTAGCATTTGCTTTGTGTATTGAGGTGCTCCTATGTTGCGTGCATGAATATTTACAATTGTTATATCTTCTCCTTGGATTGATCCCTTGATCATTATGCAGTGTCCTTCCTTGTCTCTTGTAACATTCTTTATTTTAAAGTCTATTTCATCTGATATGAGTATTGCTACTCCAGCTTTCTTTTGATTTCCGTTTGCATGGAATATCTTTTTCCATCCCCTCACTTTCAGTCTGTATGTGTCCCAAGGTCTGAAGTGGGTCTCTTGTAGACAGCATATACATGGGTCTTGTTTTTGTATGCATTCAGCCAGTCTTTTGGTTGGAGCATTTAATCCCTTTACATTTAAGGTAATTATTGATATGTATGTTCCTATTCCCATTTTCTTAATTGTTTTGGGCTTGTTATTATAGGTCTTTTCCTTCTCTTGTGCTTCCTGCCTTGAGAAGTTCCTTTAGCATTTGTTGTAAAGCTGGTTTGGTGGTGCTGAATTCTCTTAGCTTTTGCTTGTCTGTAAAGGTTTTAATTTCTCCATGGAATCTGAATGAGAACCTTGCTGGGTAGAGTAATCTTGGTTGTAGTTTTTTCCCTTTCATCACTTTAAATATGTCCTGCCAGTCCCTTCTGGCTTGCAGAGTTTCTGCTGAAAGATCAGCTGTTAACCTTATGGGGATTCCCTTGTATTTTATTTGTTGTTTTTCCCTTGCTGTTTTTAATATTTTTTCTTTGTACTTAATTTAAAAAAATGTATTTATTTATTTATTTTTGGCTCTCTTGGGTCCTCGTTGCTGTGTGCGCGTTTCCTCTAGTTGTAGTGAGCGGGGGCTGCTCTTCTTTGCGGTGCATGGGATTCTCATTGTCGTGGCTTCTCATTTTGCAGAGCACGGGCTCTAGGCACACAGTCTTCAGTAGTTGTGCATGGGCTTATTTGCTCCACGGCATGTGGGATCTTCCCGGGCCAGGGCTCGAACCCGTGTTCCTTGCATTGGCAGGCAGATTCTTAACCACTGTGCCACCCGGGGAGCCCATGTATTTAATTTTTGATAGTTTGATTAGTATGTGTGTTGGCATGTTTCCTCTTGGATTTATCCTGTATGGGACTGTCTGTGCTTCCTGGATTTGATTGGCCATTTCCTTTCCCATATTAGGGAAGTTTTCAACTATAATCTCTTCAAATATTTTCTCAGTCCCTTTCCTTTTCTCTTCTTCTTCTGGCACCCCTATAATTCGAATGTTGGTGCATTTAATGTTGCCCCAGAGGTCTGTGAGACTCTCCTCAATTCTTTTCATTTTTTTTTCTTTATTCTGGTCTGTGGTAGTTTTTTCCACTATTTTATCTTCCAGGTCACTTATCCGTTCTTCTGCCTCAGTTACTCTGTTTTTGATTCCTTCTAGAGAATTTTTAATTTCATTTATTGTGTTGTTCATCATTGTTTGTTTGCTCTTTAGTTCTTCTAGGTTCTTGTTAAATGTTTCTTATATTTTCTCCATTCTGTTTCCAAGATTTTGCATCATCTTTACTGTCATTCCTCTGAATTCTTTTTCAGGTAGACTGCCTATTTCCTGTTCATTTGTTTGGTCTGATGGGTGTTTACCTTGCTCTTTCTTCTGCTGTGTGTTTCTCTGTTTTCTCATTTTGCTTAACTTTCTGTGTTTGGGGTCTCCTTTTCGCAGTCTGCAGGTTCGTACTTCCTGTTGTTTTTGATGTCTGCCCCCAGTGGTTGAGGTTGGTTCTGTGGGTTGTGTAGGCTTGCTGGTGGAGGGGACTAGTGCCTGTGTTCTGGTGGGTGAGGCTGGATCTTGTCTTTCTGGTGGGCAGGGCTGCATCCGGTGGTGTGTTTTGGGGTGTCTGTGAACTTAGTATGATTTTAGGCAGCCTCTCTGCTGATGGGTGGGGCTGTGTTCCTGTCTTGCTAGTTGTTTGGCATGCGGCGTCCAGCACTGGAGCTTGCTGGCCATTGGGTGGAGCTGGGTCTTAGTGTTGAGACGAAGATCTCTGGGAGAGCTCTTGCTGATTGATATTACATGGGGCTGAGAGGGCTGGTGGACCAGTGTCCTGAACTCAGCTCTGCTACCTGGGAGCGTCAAGCCTCACAGCAGGCTGGAGCACCAAGACCATGTCAGCCACATGGTGGATGGTCTAAGGAGCCCTGCCTGGGCACCTGGAGTGTAGTGGGTGTGCGGTGAACCGCAGCCCAATATCTACGTGCCCAGTGGAATCGCAATCTGCCAAGGAAACACAGAGCTGAGTTCCTGTCCTGGCAGCAGGAGAAAGGGTATGAATTATTTTTAAGGCATAGAAAGTTGTTTAAATATTAGGCCACATATTACAGATTTGGAAATAAACTGCATATAGTTATATAGAGCATGGTGTGCTTTTCTAAGGAGTTTGTAAAGAATGTGGTTTAACTTGGCCAGTGTGTGATGATAAACTTATTTCTTGCGTGTGATCATGGGCCTTATTTATAATTCGATAGCAGATGTTTGTTTTCATTGTTAAATTACAACTCAGACATTCTTGGCTTAACTCCAGCTTTCTCTGCATCTCACAAAAATTTTTTAAAAGGTTAGAATGAAACTTTCTTTCAGAAGATGCTTCAAATGGGGCCAGATTTTTTTAGAAACAGATTTAATTATCCCTGATAATAAGGATCAGAGGGTGAAAAGGAAATTGAGATCTTTGAAGAATCCCTAAATATCATTTTAGTCCATCATTTGCAGCCTCTCCTACTGCTCTCAGACCCACTCACAGGGCAGCAGTGCTGCCTTGTTGGGATTCTGGATTTCTGGCTCCCAACTCAAGCTAATGAGCAGTGTAATGGCTGAGAGCTTGGGAGAAATAGGAGAGGAGTCAAAGGGCCTAGAGTATTTGAAACTAAATAATCAACATCAGATTAATTGGGGATTGACTGTCCTTCCCGTGCTGGGTTCCAGTCTTTTGATCAAAGAGTGTCATTTCCTTACTGTTTTACACTGTCTTAATCACAACAGCCTATATAGATATTTGGATTTTGGATAGGAGGAAAATGAAAAAGGGATTGGAAATAGCATGTACTCATTTTTTTTTTAAGGAAAAAAAAGCCCTCAGATAGATTTTAAAAATTTAAAATTGTTAAATGCGATAGCTCTTCCCAGTTAACAAGTGGAAGAGTGCTGTGTGTTGTTTTCAGTGGTCCTTAACAGTGTGTATTTTTCTTTTCAGCTTCTAAGTCAGGATTGTTACCTCCACCACCCGCACTTCCTCCGAGACCTTGTCCATCGCAGGTAGGAGACGACGTTGGTTTCTGAGAACTGTCAGTAGGCAGTTGTCCTCCCACTGTGGTTCCTTTGCGAGGGTTGATCACCACAGAACTGGCTGGTCAGGTTCCCAAGATGATGTCTGGACTGGACCGGGAGAGCAGAGTGGGGTTGAATTTCTTCCTGTCCAGCCAGCCCCCAGCCTCATGTGGAAAGGGGACAGTTTCCTCAATAAGCAACCAAGCAAATGTGTGAAACAGTTCAGTCTTGGCTGTAGAGGGTTGCATGTGGTCTTCATTACAGAGAGAGGAGCAGAAGGGGTGCCTCTCCGATTGGTGCTGGGGAACGTGGCTTTTCTGTGTAGTATGTGCAGTCTGAGTGCCTATATTTTCCTCAGTGTTTTAGGAGCTGTGTTAATTCTGCATAAACTAAAAATAAATGGTCCTCAGCATGGAGTTAGTGCGCCCACAGTGCTTTTTTTAGGATGGTATTTTCCTTCGGGACAAAAAGCTGAATCAGCAGCGTTGCGAGACTGTATCACCCGAATCTGTTTCACCTGTGAATCAATTCCGCCTTGTTGACGTGTGCTACTATGGCCTTTTACATGAACACTCTTTGTAGAGTTGAAAATGAGAAGCAAAACAGCAAATCCGTGGAGTGTGGTAAAGAGTGCTACAGATCCTTCCTTTCATTAATTGCTCCTGAAGAAACTATCTTTAAAGACTCTCTCTGACTTTGGGCAGGAAATGTTGAGAAATTTCTCTATAAAGCGACCCAGTTTCTACCTCATTGCTCTGGGTAGTTCAGAGCATACGTTTCCATATGGTGCATCTCAGGACTCGCTGAGTCACTGAAACCACTTTAAACATTGGCTTGTCCTTCTTTTAGAGAATTAGGTGGTCTTTAGTGTCCACTCAACCTCGAGATGCAAATACCATGAGACATGGGCTTCCTCCTTCAGTTTGAAGGGTAATTAAACCCCTCTTCCTCCTGACCCACATATAAATAAGTGAGAACCGTTTTTTCAATATTCCAGTGTTAGCTTTACGAGAGGTTAATTAACCAGTCAACAAGTGTTTATTGAGTCCCTGCTATTTACTACTGCCAAGCTTTAGTTCCATCCTTGCCCTTCCTTGCCTGTGATTTCTACTCATTTAAATTATTAGCTGTGTTTACTGAGCATCTATAGTAGAGCACGCATTTGTGCTAAGTGCTTTCAATGCATTATTTAATCTTCACAAAAACCCTATGAAGTGTAGGTATAAATATTAACCTTAAAAAAAAACCAAAAAAAAACAGATGAAGAAGTTGAAGCATACAGGGGTTAAGCAAGTTACCCAAGGTGACATAGCTAGTAAACAGTAGAGCCAAGGTCCATCTCCTGAAGCTTCCTCCCCCTTCCCATTGTTGGAGTCAAAGTATCCGTGTGTACAGGAAGACAGGGCTCCATTGCGCTGGCAGTTGAGGCTTTCACCATGTCCCCCAGGAGGACCTAGATGAGCTGATGCTCCTGATTTACACCAACAGCAAGCCTGTCACAGCAACATTAGTGGGCGTTCCGGAGGTGCTTATCTACCAGCTGCTGGTTTCAGACCAGGACTTGGGAGCCACCTGGATGAATGCTTGGAACACTTGTCTGAAAGGGCTTTTGTGACCAACCTCCTTATGTTTCTCCTGCTGCACAAGTGACAGTAGTTAGTTCCCGGTTGTGAACCGTGCTGCCGCTATCAGCAGTCCTCATCTGAGCTGCTCTAGGTGGGCTTCCTGCCTGCTCTGGGGCTTGGTGACTGAGGAGCTGGTGGGGACCTGGGAATTCTGAAGTCAACTGTTAACGAAAGAAACTGCTTGTTTGTCTATCAGATTTCCCATCACAATGTATAAACAGTGAGCCTAGCACTCCGCCCAAGCCTCCAGCTCAGCTGCCTAACTATGGAGTTTTCAGACTATAGAAACAGGTGTGTACGAAAAGCAGGCAGAAGAGCCCTCCACCACTTCGCTCCCCTACACTCCCCTCCTCGCCCACTGTACGTGGGACACACACGGTCAACAGAGGAAGTCCTGGCTGATCCACACATGGTGGTGTTTAGTCTTTGTGCCGTGTCAAATTCCTACTGTTGGCCCCAGGAGAAAGTCACCTAACCATCTGTATGGAGCACCTATATGTTTCAGTCTTTCCCAAACTACTTGTGATGAAGCCTTCTCCTGGGAGATATTAATAGGGCTGTGTGGTAAGACAGATTTGCTGCCTCTGTACCTGCTCTGGGAGATTTGCAGTGCACACCAGCTCATTAAGGGCTTTGAAGTCTTACAGTAAAGCAACCTGGTCAATTTTTTTTTTTTTTTTTTTTTTTTGTGGTACGCGGGCCTCTCACTATTGTGGCCTCTCCCGTTGCGGAGCACAGGCTCTGGACGCGCAGGCTCAGCGGCCATGGCTCACGGGCCCAGCCGCTCCACGGCACGTGGGATCTTCCCGGACCGGGGCACGAACCCGTGTCCCCTGCATCGGCAGGCGGACTCTCAACCACTGTGCCACCAGGGAAGCCCCAACCTGCTCAATTTTGTTAAAGCTGGCAGCTTTCTAGCTTGTGACCATTCATCCCTTTATTTATAAAATACTGTTAATATCCTGAGGGCGTAGCACATGATTATACACCAGCCTTAAGGTATTGGTAAGAACATTTCCAAACATCTTTAATCTGTCACCTCATCTATATATTATGTGATTAAAGTTAAATTTTTATATCTTATGCCAATAGGTTTCCCTAGAAGAGGTGAAAATGAAAAAGAAAGTTTACCACACATTAGCTTGGGATTTCAAATTGTTGTGTTTTAGGTTTGTTGTGTTTTCTTCGTTGCTTCCTCATGAGAGAGGAAGAAGGAACAGAAAAGCAACAAATTTTATTTATAGAGAACTTAAATACTCTGAGTTATTCTTTTGCTATGTTAAAATTTTTTTGACTGTTCTTTGGTATATATGGACAATCAAGGTGACTTTGGAAAAAAATATATATATACTTAACTACAGAGACTTCTTTTGTAGGGCTTAAACTGTAGTACTTAGGGGAGAAACCAGGAAGCCTGGTATAGTTAAAATCATTGTATTTATTAGTAGCTTTGAGAAGAGATTAAGATTAAAAGTTTTTGGATTTAACATTTTCATATTATATAACTTGATAAACGGGCAAGACTAGATTATAATAAAGAAAACATTTTATTCCCCCAAGAGGAACACTATTTAAAAAACTATGTGGCCAATCAGTAATGCACTATCAGTTTTTAAGTATGTAAGAGAGTTTGTACAGTTGCAGATACGTGCACAAAGATATATATATATATATATATATATATATATATATATGTTTATATATATATACGGATAGATAGAGAGATACATACATACATACATACACCAAAAGTCTGTCTCTAATTTTATCAAGTGAGAGATGAGATTTAGGTTTTCAGCATAAAATGCAGCCTCACTGGCCCTTACTTAGACCAGGCACCACCATGGTATGAACATCTGGATTAAGTTATACAAATGGGGCCTTGGAGTTAGGAAAAGGAATAAATTCAAAGAAACTGATCTTATTTTTCATGCTATATAGGTAAGATCAAGAAGGACCAAGTGAGCATATAAAGAATCAAATGTTTTGGTCCCACGTTTTCCTGTGGACAGGCCGGAGAGCAGGGTGTAGTATTTTGGCTCAGGCTAGAGGCCAGAGGTGACACTTTTTTTTTTAAAAGACTGATTCATAGTGTAAATGATTAAAAAGCAATTAGAGGTAACTGTTTCATATGGAGCAGTGTTAAAATGAGAGTTAGTTAAACTTATTAGCTCATTGTGTGCATATGAACTGAGTAAAATGCCATTCACAGGGTTGGTGCTTGTCCTGTAGGTCTGTTTTCTGCTCGGGGCCTGTGTGGTACTTCAATAGCCAAATCCCTTTAATAGTGTTGATCTCGGGCCAGATTTCTTATAGCAATTGTGATAGAGCCACAGCTTCAGTGTAATTATCTTTAATAAAGAGGAGATTTTTTTTTTGGTCCAAAGGATAATATTTTCAGTTTTGTGTTAGCACCACATTTGATGAATTGCAGCTCCCTATAGACTCATGTGCTCCGAATTTTCCTACTTATACCACTAATTTCTCACTTTATAACGGCAAGTGCTCTTCGCGAGCAATGCAGTGAGCACTACAATAGCATTGTGGGATGAAAGTGCTATGAAGGAAGCATTTTAGCAATACTTCTAAGCTCAGAGAGACCAAGAGGGCTTCATGCAAGGGCCAAGGTTACCAGTGAAATGAGTTTTACAGAATCAAGAGAACTTTTCTTTTTAATGGCTGAGGGGTTCAGAACATTACTGTAGAGAAAAAGCAAATGCAAAGAAACAGGTGTACAAGCGGTCCCTGTGTGTTGGAGGAACTGCCCGCAATTTGGAAAGCTAGGAGGTTTTAGACGAGAGAGATTTCATGTTCGGAGGTGGCAGTGAAGAGCAGCCAGCCTGCTCACTTTAGTCCCGGTGGTGCCAGAGCTGTGGGAGAGGAAAGGCCCCCGATGAGAGAGTTCTGTCTGGGGAGCAGCTGCTGAGGGGACAGCACAGGGTGTCACTCAGCACAGCAGCGCTCACCCTTGCGGACACCAGCATCGTTTGGGGGAGCTTGCAACCTACTGAGGAGTTTGTAGAAGCTCCCCAGGTGATTCTGAAGTGCAGTCAGGATTGAGAGGCACTGGATTAAGGTGAGAGGAAGGAATGTTCAAAGAAGTTGAGAATATAGGGGATCTGTTGATGCTCCACCGCGAGTTCTTAAAGGGCACGGTGGGAGGCTTTCTCAAGCTGGGGAGGGTGGGAGACACGAAGTCCGGTTAGGGGATATATCCAGACCCTGTGGGGACAGGGACCCTGATCACAATGAATGTCCTGGGGGTCCCGGGCTTCTGGTGATAACTGATTTCAGCAGGGTCAGGGGGCATGATGGGAAGGTCTTGCTGGAATGACTAGTCGCTGTGTGCCTCCAGTCCTCTGTGTACTGTTGTGAAGGACTAGCCATGAACACAGATGGCCTTGAAAGGACTCCATAGTCCATTCAGCTAATGTGTCATCTGACTTTGCCATCTGGCTAGGATCAGGTCTCTAAGGCTGTACTGTAGGGATATGCTGGGCATGCCGCTTTACTTCAAAGCCAAATTTCTTAGATACAAGTTGATATAAAATACTCTCTTCATTTAATTTGCAAGGGAAGACTGAGGCTCACTTAAACTCAAATGGCAGTTTGTAGGCCCTGAAGTTCTGAAATATTTGATACTCCATGCTTTTTTTAAAAAAAAAAATACATTGTCCTTGTAAATGAGTATCTTTTCATTTCAAGACTGTTTTCCTTAAGTTAATATAGTTGATGATACAAAATAGTAAATTCTCCTGGGAGACGTTTAAGAGTTTTAGAGCTCTCTCTCTTTTTTGGCATTACTAGTGATTATGTAAGTCTCTTACAGGGTTATGTAATATGTTTTTAAAATGTAAATTTGATTAAAGTATAGCATGCATACTGAATCCATTTTAAATTCATACTAAATCCATTTTCAGGAGAGTAAAATGAAGTATTATCTCACTGGCAATTTTCAAATATCTATAAGAAAACAGCAAGAAACATTCTTGAAATGTAAACAACATAGAAATGTTACTGCTTCTAAAACTTTGTGGCTTTTTTCTTTATTAAATTAGAACCCTGTGGGCGTATATCACATATCATGAGATCTTTTGCTATAATGTGTTCAGATGATGTCATATAATGTACATTAGTTACTAAATCACCTTAATATATTGGTTATGTAGATGAAGCATATTTGTAAGCTTTCTAAGGTATATACGGCATCCTGATTTTCACTCATCAAAATATAAATTTAGTATATGTCAAGAGGTAGTCTTCTATGTACTTATGTATTAGAAACTCAGTAATTATTTTGAAGAGAATTTACAAACATATATCACCTAAGATGCCATCTTCATTTTCTTCCAAAGTGTTACTCTCTTCTGTCCTACGGTGCATGCTGAAGATTAGCTGAAAATCACAGTATGTTAGTGAGTGTTTCAGTGATTAAGGAAAGAAGATCTAGGTCCAGGATTTATCTTCATCTGCGATGATGAATGAACGTAATGAAAGCTGTACAGCATTATACAAATGTGTCTGTCCGTGGTCTTATTCTTAGCCTTACTATTATGAAGCTCTATGGCTTTATGGGAAGTAAGCAAATTCATGTGACGGACCCACTATCTCTTCTAGAAAATGAGAAGATTAGACTAGATAGATCCTTTTAGTGCTTAAAGTTTCTGATCATGTGTTGTATTCCTCGGTCCAAGAAAAATTCTGTTGCAAGTATAGATGAAACATCACAAAACACAATTGAGGACAAGATGGCTTAGACTAATTTCTCCCTGCTCTCCCACTGCTAAGTACAACTAAAAACTCTAGGCATAATATGGCAGAAAGAGGATTTCAAAAGATGTAAAGAGGAAAGCAGGCTGACTAGGGCCTCAGGAGTTGAGGAATAGCATAGTAGTGAGTCCCCTGAGTTTTAACAAATCTTTCATATATCCTGGACTGGGCACTGGAGGAGCCTGCAACCCAGAACCACTGACAGATGCAAACAAAAACATATACTCCCCAGCCAAAGCACTGGGAAGGAGGTAGCTAAGCTGGATATAGACCTTTTTAACAATACTTGCTGTACCCCAGCCAAACACCATGGATGCTCCCCCCTCTGATGTCAGCAGGGACCTACTGGAGAGGCTGGTATTTTGCTCCTCATGTGGTAGCAGTAGACAGCCCAGAGTGGTGCTTTCCTAGTCAGCAAACATGGCTTCAGCAGAGACCAAAGGGGGAATCTAGTCTCTCAACTGTGACTGATGGCAGCAGATCGCCTGGGGAGGCACTTTACACCCCCACAGACAGTGTCACTGGAGACTGAAACATTCCCAGATAAGCAAAACCTCAAGGAATTTGTCATTAGTAGACTTGCCCTGTAAGAAATGCTAAAGGATGTCCTCCAGGCTGAAATGAAAGGATATTAGACAGTGCCTTGAGGCTCTAAAAAGAAATGAAGAAACGTAAAGGTAGCTACATAGGTAAGTATAAAAGCCAGTAGTGTTGCATTGTTAGTTTGTAACTCCTTTGTTTTTCTATATGATTTAAAAGGGAAATGCTTAAAACAATAATTTAAAATCTGTGTTAATGGGCACACATGCATAGAGATGTAATTTGTGACAATAGTAATATAAGGAGGCAGCAGGGCTGTGTAGGAGCAGAGGTTTCTATACTATTGATATGAAGTTGGTATTAATTCAAACTTGTTATAAAGTTAAGATATTAACTAATTCCTAGGGTAACTACTAAGGAAAAAACTAAAAAAAAAAATGGAAAAAATGAGAAGGTAATAAAAATGTTACACTAAAAAAAAAAATCAGTTAATCACAAAAGAGGATAGTGATGGAGGAATTGAGAAGAAAACAGGTATAAGACCTGGAAAACAAACAGCAAATGGCAAAAGTAAATCTTTCCTTATTAGTAATTACTTTAAATTATATGGATTAAAATCTCCAATTAAAAGGCAGAGACAGGACTTCCCTGGCAGTCCAGTGGTTAAGACTTCACCTTCCACTGCAGGGGGTGTGGGTTCGATCCCTGGTCAGGGAGCTAAGATCCCACATACCTCATGGCCCAAAACCAAAATATAAAAGACAGAAGCAATATTGTAACAAATTCAATAAAAATACATTAAAAGAAAATATATATATTAAAAAAAGGCAGGGACAGACAGAATGCATTAAAAACTATCCAAATATGTGCTGTCTACAATAGACTTCACTTTAGATCCAGTGATACAAATAGATTGAAAGTGGAAGGATGGAAAAAGATATTACATGCAAATAGTAACCAAAAGAGAGCTGGGGTGGCTATACTAATATCAGACCAAAATAAACTTAAAGACAAAAATTGTTACAGGAGACTTAGAATGACATTATGTGTTGATAAATGAGTCAATCCATTAATGTGATAAAAATTATAAACATATACACACCTAACAACAGAGCACCAAAATATGTGAGGCAAAACCAACAGAACTGAAGGGAATAATAGCCAGTTCTACAATAATAGAGACTTTAATATATCACTTTCATTAATGGATTGACAACTAGACAGAAGACCAGTAATGAAATAGATACTTAATAGACGTCTGTAGAACACTCTACTCAACAACAGCAGCCTACACATTTTTTCTCAAGTGCACATGGAACATTCTCCAGGATAGAAAATATGTTAGGCCACAAAACAAATCTCAGTACATTTAAAAAGACTGAAATCATACAAAGTATCTTCTCTGACCACAGTGGAATGAAAGTAGAAATCAGTACCAGAAGTAAAACTGGAAGATTCAGTAATATGTGGAAATTAGATGACATACTCTTAAAAAACCAAGTGGCCTTAAGGGATACACAAAACAACTAGATGTACAAATGCAGAGTTGTTAAAATGCATTTGAAATTAAGAGATGGGCAACTTAAAACAATCATATATTATATGATATTTATAGCATATTTTATATATTGCTATATAAAAACTTCATGGTAACCACAAACCAAAAATCTATAATAGATGTACACACATAAAATAAAAAGGAATCCAAATATAACACTAAATATAGTCATCAAATCACAAGAGAACAAAAGAAGAAAGGAACAAAAAAGACCTAAAAAAACACCAAACAATTAACAAAATAACAATAAGAATATACATGTGAATAATTATCTTAAACGTGAATGGACTAAATGTTCCAATCAAAAGACATAGTGTACCTGATTGGATATAGAAACAAGACCCACGTACATGCTGTCTACAAGATACGCAGTGTAGAGCCAAAGACACACACCGACTGAAAATGAGGGGATGGAAAAAGATATTTCATGCAAATGAAAATGACAAGAAAGCAGGGGTAGTAACACTCATATCAGACAAAGTAGACTTTAAAACAAAGGCTATAAAAAAAGACAGAGAAGGGCATTTTATATGACAAAGGGATCAATACAAGAGGAGGATATTATACTTGTTAATATATATGCACCCAATACAGGAGCACCTAAATATATAAAGGAAATATTAACAGACATAAAGAGAGAAACTGACAATAATACAATAATAGTATGAGACTTTAACACCCCCCATATATCAATGGACAGATCAGATGGAAAATCATTAAGGCAACAGTGGTCTTAAATGACATAATAGAGCAGTTGGACTTAATAGTAAGGACATTGCATCTGAAAAGACCAGAATACACATTCTTTTCAAGTGCACATGGAATGTTCTCCAGGATAGATCACAAGCTAGGGCACAAAGGAAGTTTCAACAAATTTAAGAGGATAGAAATTATATCAAGCATTTTTTCCAACCACAGTGGTATGAAACTATAAATCAATTACAGAAAAAAACAGGAAAAGCACAAACACATGGAGAGTAAACAACACACTCCTAAAAAACCAATGGGACAATGAGGAAATCAAAGAGGAGATGAGAAAATACCATGAGACAAATGAAAATAGAAGCACAGCTTTCTACAGTCTGTGGGATGCAGCAAAAGTAGTTCTAGAAGGGATGTTAGAGGGATACATGCCTTCCTCAAGAAACAAGAAAAATCTCAAACAACTTAACCTAAGCGTTCTAAAGGAATTAGAAAAAGAAGAACAAACAAAGCCCAAAATGAGCAGAAGGAAGGAAATAATAATGATCAGAGAGGAAATAAATAGACCAAAAAAAAAAAGAAAAGATGAAACCAAGACCTGTTTCTTTGAAATGATAAACAAAATTGATAAGCCTTTAGCCAGGCTCATCAGGAAGGAAAGAGAGAGGACCCAAATGAACAACATAAGAGATGAAAGAGGAGAAATAACAACCAATACTACAGAAATACAAAAAATCATAAGAGAATACTATAGACAGTTATATGCCAACAAATTGGACAACCTAGAAGAAATGAACAAAGTTCTAGAAACATAAAACTTGCCAAAAATGAATCAGGAAGAGACAGACAATTTGAACAGACCTATTGCTAGTAGTGAAATTGAATTTGTAATTAAAAAAGCTCCCAGCAAACAAAAGCCCAGGACCAGATGTCTTCAAAGGAGAATTCTCCCAAACATAAGAATAACTACTACCTATCCTCAAACTATTCCAAAAAATTTAAGAGGACAGAACAACACTCCCAAATTCATTCTGTGAGGCCACCATGACCCTGATACCAAAACCAGACAAAGACACTACAAAAAAAGAAAATTACAGACCAACATCTTTGATAAATATAGATGCAAAAATTCTCAACAAAATATTAGCAAACTCAATTCAACAATACATAAAAAGGATCATACACCATGATCAACTGGTATTTTTTCCAGGGATGCAAGGATGGTTCAGTATTCACAAATCAGTGTAATACACACCATCTTAACAAAAGGAAGGATCACTATCATGTAATCATCTCGATAGATGCATAAAAAACCTTTGACAGAATTCAATATCCATTCATGATAAAAAAAAAAACTGTCATCATAGTTGGTATAGAGGGAACATATCTCAACATAATAAAGGCTCTTTATGACAATCCCACAACTAACATCATACTCAGTGGTGAAAAGCTGAAAGCATTTCCTCTAAGATAAGGAACAAGACAAGGATGCCCACTCTCCACCACTTCTATTTAACAATGTATTGGAAGTTCTGACAGCAACAATCAGAGAAGAAAAAGAAATATCAATAAAAAGCATCCAAATTGGAAGGGAAGAAGTAAAACTCACTATTTGAAGATGACATGATACTATACATAGAAAACCCTAAAGTCTCCACCTCAAAACTATTAGAACTAATTAATGAATTCAGTAAAGTTGCAGGATACAAGATTAATATACAGAAATCTGTTGATTTTCTATACACTAATAATGAACTATCGGAAAGCAAGAGCAAAGAAAAAAAAAAAAACACCAAAAAACAACCAAAAAGCAGTTGCCCCAAAAAGAACAAAATACCTAGGAATCAATTTAACCTAGAAAGTGAAAGACCTATACTCTGAAAACTATAAAACATTGATGAAGGAAATTGAAGATGATACAAAGAAATAGAAAGATATCCTATATTCTTGTATTGTTAGAATTAATATTGTTAAAATGTCTATACTACCCAAAGCAATCTACAGATTTTAAAAAATTTTTTATTTATTTATTTTTGGCTGCATTGGGTCTTCGTTGCTGTGCACGGGCTTTCTCTAGTTGGGGCAAGCGGGGGCTACTCTTTGTTGCGGTGTGTGGGCTTCTCATTACAGTGGCTTCTCTTGTTGCAGAGTACGGGCTCTAGGCGCACAGGCTTCAATAGTTGTGGCACGTGGGCTCAGTAGTTGTGGCTCGCGGGCTCTAGAGCGCAGGCTCGGTAGTTGTGGCACACGGGCTTAGTTGCTCAGCAGCATGTGGGATCTTCCTGGACCAGGGCTTGAACCCGTGTCCCCTGAATTGGCAGGAGGATTCTTATCCACTGCGCTGGGAAGCCCCAATCTACAGATTTAATGCAATTCCTATTAAAATACCCATGACATTTTCCACAGTAGAACAAAGAATCCTAAAATTCATATGGAACCACAAAAGACCTCAAATTGCTGAAGCAATTTTGAGAAAAAGAGAACGAAGCTGGAGGTATCACTCTCCCTAACTTTAGACTATACTGCAGAGCTACAGTAAGCAGGACAGCATGGTACTGGTACACAAACAGACACATAGATCAGTGGAACAGAACAGAGAACCCAGAAATAAACCCATGCACTCATGGCCAATTAATTTACATCAAAGGAGGCAAGAATATACAATGGAGAAAAGACAGTCTCTTCAGTAAGTGGTGTTGGGAGAACTGGACAGTTACATGTAAAAGAATGAAATTAGAACGTTTTCTCACACTATGTACAAAAATAAACTTAAAATGGATTAAAGACCTAACTGCAAGACCTGAAAGCATAAAACTAGAACACTTTGACAAAAGTAGAAGCAATACATTTTTGGATCTGTCTACTAAGAGAAAAGAAATAAAAGCAAAAATAAACAAACGGGACCTAATTCAAGTTAAAAGCTTTTGCACAGCAAAGGAAATCATCCGCAAAACAAAAAGACAACCTAATGAATGGGAGAAAATACTTTACAAATGATATGACCAGCAAGGGACTAATATCCAAGATAAATAAACAGCTCACACAACTCAATATTTTTAAAAAAGCAGCCTGGCTAAAAAAATGGATAGAAGACTTGAATAGATGTTTTTCCAAAGCAGACCTGCAGGTGGCCAACAGGCACATGAAGAGATGGTCAGTGTTGCTAATTATTAGAGAAATGCAAATCAAAACCATGATGAGACATCACTTCACACCTGTCAGAATGGCTGTCATCAAAATGACCACAAATAATAAATGTTGGCTAGGATGTGGAGAAAAGGGTACTCTTGTACATTGTCAGTGGGCATGCAAATTGGTGCAGGTACTGTGAAAAACAGTATGGAGGTTCCTCAAGCAACTAAAAATAGAACTACCTTATGATCCAGCAATTCCATTCCTGGGTATACATCCAAAAAAAAATGAGAACACTGATTTGGAAAGATACATGCACCCAGTGTTCATAGCAGCATTATTTATAATTTCCAAGGTGTGAAAGCAACCTAAGTATCCATCAACAGTGAATGGATAAAGAAGTGGTGTATATATATAAAATGGAATATTACTCATCCATAAAAAGGAATGAAATTCTGCCATTTATAGCAATATGGATGGACTTAGAGAATATTATGCTTAGTGAAATAAGTCAGGCAGGCAAAGACAAATACTGTGTGTTATCACTTACGTGTGGAATCTGAAAGGTAAACAAATGTATATAGTAAAATAGAAATAGACTCACAAAGAAAATAAACTAGCGGATACCAGTGGGGAGGGGCAAGATAGGCATATGGGATTAATAGGTACAAACTACTATGTATAAAATAGGTTAACAACAAGGGTTAGGGTTAGGGTGCAGCACAGGGAATTATAGCCATTATTTTATAATAACTTTAAATGGAGTATAGTCTGTAAAAATGCTGAATCACTGTGTTGTACACCTTAAACTAATATAATATTGTAAATCAAGTATACTTCAATTAAAAAAAAGAGGAGGAGCTAGCTAAACCCAAAGCTAGCAGAAGGAAGGAAATAATAGAGTGGAGATAGATAGAGAATCGGAAAACAACAGGGAAATCATTGAAACCAAAAGTTGGGTTTCTTAGATGATCAACAAAATTGACAAACCTGTAGCTTGACTGACACAACTCCTCTTGTGTTGTCCTCTAGTTAAAATAAAAGGCTGTATTTTAAATTAAAATTAGGTTCTGATAAATTTCTCCCTCACTGTAGATAACATTGTTTTGAATTTATCAAGGCTGAAGATTCAAGTAGATTATTCTGCTTTGTGTAAGACCTTTTTTCATATATTGATTTTGGCAGTACATTTTACTCTATGGTACCTAGCTCTAGAATTGTTTCA
This sequence comes from Orcinus orca, assembly GCF_937001465.1. Taxonomy (NCBI): domain Eukaryota; kingdom Metazoa; phylum Chordata; class Mammalia; order Artiodactyla; family Delphinidae; genus Orcinus; species Orcinus orca. Next base: position 14,499,105 of record NC_064580.1, read on the forward strand.
TAGTTTACTCAAAAAGCTAATCATATTTCCAGGTTGGTGTAGCATGAAGAAACAGTTGTGGTTTAGACCAGTCTTTGTTGATAGAATTTTGAGAGCTCTCCAAGTCCTTTTATAAGGATTTATTAAAGGAATTTGAAAAGTACTATTTTCATACAGCTGGCACTGAATGAGAAATTCAAAAGGCATAGGAAATGGCCGTAGTGAGAAGTTCAAGGAGAAGAGAGAGTGATGAAATACTGGCATTGGAATAGAGGAGGAAAGATTAAGTATAAATCCCCTCCTTTTAAAAGGAGCACTCAGAGTTTTCCAGCTATCAACAAATGCCATTAGAATTTTCCCCAAGAGCTTGTTCAAAAGAAAGGAAAAGTTCTATGATGACATTTATTTTAGTATTATTGATGAAAATTAAAACAATACAGACAATACAAATGCCCAAGAAGAAGGCTCTGGTTAAGAGTATTGTATGTATATCCACCCAATAGAGTATTAGACATCCATTAGAATGTTTACAGGGAAAATAGTAGAAAAGATCCAAATACAGAAATGTTTACTGATTGTACCACATAAAAGTATTCAGTAGAACTTTGATAGTAAGATATTCTACTCTCTGAGAGTGATCTTGAAGGTCCATAGAAAACACTGATCGGCCCCTTTGCTGTGGTCAGAGTTTAAATTCCTTTTCCTTTGTTGCTGGCCAGTGTTCGCTCCTCATTGGGCCTTTGAACTTTGAAGTTAACTCCTCAGTGAATTTCCACTAACTCTTTTTAGGGGTCTAAAGGGGTCGCTTAGGTAATTCATCTATAATTTAGCTATCTCATCTTATGATAAATTGTTTATATAAGTACATTCTCTATTTTGGGGAGACTTTTTGTGAGAGGTAGATTTGTGAATTTGGGTATCCTTGAAGGTCTCTATACGTTTCAATCACAAATATCACGTATCTACTGTTGAGCATTTGGAAGTGGACTGCAGTAACTGGTAGAAGTTTAAATAGCTGTTTTGGTGGGGAAATTAGGGAGTTTTTCTTTTAAAGATTTCCTCTTTCAATTAAAGATTGGGAGAAAGGGAAAAAATGCTCTCTGTTATGACAACTAGAATAAAACAAAGTCAAAGCTCTATCAGAATAAAATGGCCTTTGGAAGCTACTTTTAAGAGACCATGCTCTCAGAACTTGTGATGAGGCATATAATATTGCATAATCGTATAGTTAGGATAACTCCAGCAATTGTGAGGTTCACATAAACCTTTTACTGAAATACATAACCTAGTAGTTTTTTTCATCCATGTTCTCTGGATGGTAAACTTATTGCCCTTTCTATTAGGTGGTAATTTTGCTGCATGTATGAATAGAATTCTAGGTTGAAGATTATTTTCCCTCAGCATTTTGAATGTATTATCTCCTTCTCTTCTGGCATTTATTTTTGTTGCTGCTGAGTATTCTGTGAATCTATTTTGGGTTCCTTTGGAGTTACTATCTTTTCTCTGTGGTGGCTTTTAAAACTTTATTTTCGATGTTCTGTTGCAATTTCACTGTGATGTGTCTAGGCATAGATTTAAATTTATTTATTCTAGATGATGATTGGTATGCACTTTCCATCTGGAAAATCATGTCTTTAATTTTAGAACACTCTTAGTCATATCTCTGCAGGTTTTGATTCTCTACTTATTTCTTCTATTTTCTTCTCAAACTCATTAGCTATGCTTCTATATCTGGTAACACATCTTTTATTTCTAGTAGTGGTACTTTCATCTTTTTATGTCATGATCTCTCTGGGTTGGCTGTGGATGAAATCTTTGACTTCCAAATTTATAACTGTTTATGATTCCAGGTTTTATAGTCCATTCTTTTTTATGTTAATCTGTTCTTGTTTCACTTTTCCCAATTTCTGTTTCATAGTTCTCTGTTCTTTTTCAGGATGCATTCCCTACTTTTAACTTTGTGGGTTCTAAACAAAATTATTTTAAAGTTATTTTCAACTTGTTCTGTCTTCATTTTAGTCAGGAGTAAATTCATCTTATTTTTGGGAGGCTGTTCTTACTGCTGGCTTTTTTCCTTCCATGCTTTTTGGAAATTTGCTTAGCAGTCTTATTTGGTATCGGAGTTTCAATTTCATTCTCAGTTCTCCGAGCTCCTCTCTTCCTAGCAGTTCAGTGGTGTCCCTGCCAACCATACCCCACCACCCTGCGCCCATGGGCCTCTAGTCTGGGGCCAGTTCTTCTCCTTGAGGTTCAGCACTTCCATCTGGTACAGATGTAAGTGATCATGCAGATGTCACCAGATGGTGGCTGAGCCCAAGACCAGGCTAAAGTGTTGTATCTGTTTCTGCTTCCTTTCATTAGGAGGCAGCCCCGAGCACCTTCACAGGCTTCTTCGTGGCTTTGCAGGTTTATAGGTAGTGAAGTGTCACCTTAGCCTCTGGCTTTAGGGAATGAGCTTGGTGCGGGAACCCTGCCTCATGTGGGGCATTTAAATCCCTGTTATTCTGCTGGGTATGAGCTCTCAGCTGCCTCCACCTGCTGCTGAACCCTCAGCCTGGCCTACCACTTGGGGTTTTTTTGGCTGTTTTGGATTTTATTGTTTTTATACAACAGGTGCTTATTAGTTATCTATTTTATGCATATGCCTGCCACTTTGTGATTTGGCCCCACAGGGATCTTTGTCTTGCTGCTGAGTGTGTCTTAGTCTTTCGAGTTTTATCACTTCTGTGCTCATGCTCTCCTTTGTCATTGCATAGCATTTTACAGAACAGGAAGTTGAAGTTCAGAAAGCAGAAGTGAACTACTTGGGACCTCTTCGTTAGTAAGTGACAGAACCAGCTTTTGTAGAACAGGAGAGCTGGGAAAGGTTTCTGGGCTGGTGCTAGAAATTTAATGATAAACCTTGAGAGAGAGAGAGAGAGAAATCATTCATCGCACATCATAAAAATTAACTATAGGTATGCTGAGCACAAGTTAATAAGGATTTTCAGTCTCTCTGCCCATTTTCTAAATATGAAGTATCGATATTTCCTAATATTAAGCTAAAACGTTTATTGTTTAAAGTGCCTTCCCCAGGGAAGACTTAACGTTCAGCTTTGCCAAAATAGGTTGCACAGTTTGGTCACTGGGCCATATTTGGTGTAGCCGAAGGCCAAGTGTAATCCATATCCTGCTTTCAAAAAGGGAAAAAAAGGCAGAAGTTTTACATCATAAATAATTATTATTTATGCATTTCAGAATTGATTTTAGAAGTATACAAACCATTGAGGCTTTGCGATTATTTATTTTATAAATTTATCATGTACTTAAGTATAGTGTTTATGTGTCAGATGCTCTTCTAAGTCCTTTATAAATATTAACTTATTTAATCCTAGCAACCATGTGCAGTAGGTTCTGTTGCTATCGTCACTTTGCAGATAAGCAAACTGAGGCACAGAGAACTAGAAGTTTGCCCAGAGTCACCCACAGCACGTTAAAGCTGTGATTCTGACCCTGACTATCTAGGCTCAGAGTGCCGGCTCCACCCACCATGCTCTGCTATGCAACCACGTCTCACAGTTATTTTCTTAACCTCTCTCTTATTTATTTATTTATGCATGCGTGGGCTTCAGTAGTTGCAGCACGTGGGCTCAGTAGTTGTGGCTTGTGGGCTCTAGAGCGCAGGCTCAGCAGTTGTGGCACACGGGCTTAGTTGCTCTGCAGCATGTGGGATCTTCCTGCGCCAGGGCACGAACCCTTGTCCCCTGCATTGGCAGGCGGATTCTTAACCACTGCGCCACCAGGGAAGCCCACCTCTTTTTTCTTAACAACAGAGTTGACATATTATCACCAATACATTTTATGTTCTGAAACCTCTTAATAAATTAGCTTTATCCTACCACTGGTAACTTGTTTTCTTTCCTAGGTTTCCCCTCCTTATGACATTTTGCTTGTAATGTTATTGTGTAAAGCTTACTGTGCTAGCATCACTCCTCTGAAAGATGCCTTAAGTTCATCTAATCAGTTCATCAGGTGTTAATGAAATGCGCTTACGAGAGGCCCACACTTTGCTGACAGCTGTGAGATCACAAGGGTTGTGATGTGCTCTTTCTCCTCCAGCTCCTTTCCCCTTCCCCACCCTCTGAAAGCGGCCACGCCTAACACCTTCCATCCTGTAGTCTCTCATGGTGTATGTATGTAACTGTGTCATTTTCCATGTGTCTCATCTAAACCCATTTTCTCATGCTCTGTGCTCAAGGATTGTAGGCGATTGCTGGACACCATGTTTCCTATAACTAACAAGATAGCCCGGTGTTTCCCCTGGGAGTCAACTACGGCTGGTTTCTAGGTTCCTGAACAAAGGAATCCTTATTTCTCTTTTCTGACACCCCCACACAGTGATAAAAAGCAGGAAGCACCCCTAAGTGTCAGGGGAGAAGCAGGATGGGATGGGAGGGTGCCCCCCTGTGCTGTGGTGTCACTAGGAGAGGATGGTGGAGGATGCCCAGAGGATGGGCCCAGGGAGGCAGCCTGACAGAGTAGTTAAGAACGTGGGCTTGGGGTACAAATCCTCTCTCTGCCTCTTACTGGCTGTGTGTCTTTGGACACATTTACTTAGCCTCTCCGTGTCTCAGTTTCATCATCTGTGAATGAGGATAGTTGTAGTGTCTACTCTCATAGGGTTGTGATAATTAAGCGAGTTAATATCTGTAAAGCACTTAGGATGGTGCCTGGCACATGGTTGGCTCTCACCAACAATGAACTATTATAATTATCAGTACAGGCCCAGCGAAGCAGAGGTGGAGTCTAGTTGGCAAACAGAAGAACAGACTCAGGACAGCCAGAACTTCATGATCACGAGCCCAGAATGAGTGCCGGGCTGGCTTACTAAACTACTTGTGTTTAAACCACCTTCTTTCCCTTCTGTGACCTTTCGCGACTGGCCTTCTGCCTACATCAGGGGTCAACAAACTACAATCTATAGGCCAAATCCACATGTCACCTGTTTCTGTAAATAGTGGAAATGAAAAGGAAAAGAATCAACAGAAAGACAGTTCCCCCATCAGCCTTTTAACCCACCATCTCCTAACACAAGGATTGCAATGCCTGTGTCTATAGTTTGCGGCTTTGCCTTGAGGACCTTTTTCTGATCAAGATGCTCTGTCTTTCCAACTTTACTAGTAAAACCTCGAGCAAATATCATTTATTCACCTGGCAGCTTCCAAGGCTTGCTGTGGGTGGTCCTTCTCAACTCTGTGTTTCTGAAGCATAACTAGAAGAAACCAACTAAGGCCTTGCCTTTAAGGTGAGGAAGAGGGAAAGAAGCTTGTCCTGGGAAAACACGATAAAGGAGTTGTTTCTTCCCGTCTCCCTCCTGAATACCCTGCTCTGCTCAGCAAGTTCTGTAGGTATCCCTTACTTGTGTGCTGGTAAATCTTCTCTCTGAGAAAAGAAAAATCCCCTATTTGTAGCTGTTGCCAACCTCTGCTTGTAAATATTCCCACATGGTTGATTGCAGGTGCAGTTGGGAAGGGATGTGCCTCATCATTGGCTCATTGGTACCAGTGTGCCCTGTGGTAGACAGCTTTATTTTGCCACTGAATCTTTGTGTCAGTATTCTCTGTGCCAGGGGAAAGGTTTTTTGTTGTTTTGTGGGGGTTTTTTTCGTTTGTTTTTAAATCTAGGGCACTGTTCCAGCCATGTTTTTCAAGTCAACTTGAAATGAATCTTCCTTCTTGTTTACATTTAACTTGTGCCACTAGGTGGCACTTTAAGGACATTACAGGAAATTGGCTTTACTGGATTTATTTTTTTAACTTTTTATTCAAGTATAATATGCGTATTGAAGAGTACATATTGAGTGTTCAACTCAGTGAATTATCACAAGCTCAACCCACGTGTGTTATTGGCACTCAAATCAAGAAGCAGAATATTACTGGTGCCTAGAAAGCCCCTCTTATGCTATCTTTCAGTTCCTATCCCTTATTCTTAGGGTTCCCACTATTCTGACTCGCAGCAGCATAGGTGAGCTTTACTTGTTTCCTGCCTTATATAAGTGGAACCATGTAGTATATACTCTTGTGTCTGGCCTCTTTTGCTTACACGCTGTTTGTGTGATCCATCCAGATTGTTGTATGCGGTTGTAGATCATTGCTGTATAGTATTCCGTTGTGTATGCAAATATGTCACTGTTTTCTCTTTCTTTTTTTTTTTTGGCTGTGTCGGGTCTTTGTTGCTGTGCCAGGCTTTCTCTAGTTGTGGCAAGCAGGGGCTTCTCTTCATTGAGGTGCGTGGGCTTCTCATTGTGGTGACTTCTGTTGTTGTGGAGCCATGGGCTCAAGGTGTGTGGGCTTCAGTAGTTGTGGTGCGTGCAGGCTTAGTAGTTGTGGCGCACGGGCTTAGTTGCTCCAGGGCCTGTGGGATCTTCCCGGACCAGGGCTCGAACCTGTGTCCCCTGCATTGGCAGGTGGATTCTTAACCACTGAGCCACCAGGGACGTTCTATATCACTGTTTTCTACTGTTGATGGATATTTGGGTAGTTTTCAAATTTTGGCAGTTATAAATAATGCTGCTATGCATATTCATGTACGAGTTTCTGAGTGGATGTATGTTTTCATTTCTCTTGGGTCTATCCCTAGGAGTAGAATTTCTGGGTTATATGGTAAGCATATGTTCGGCTTTAGTGGATGCTGCCAAATGGTTTTATAAAGTGTACTGATTTATGCTCCATCAACAGTGTTCTCATTTCACTTCCACATCCTCATCAATACTGAATTTATTTTATGGCTGGTTCCTAACTCTTACATAATTTTTACAGCTCTCTCTCTAGCCAGCTATTTCTAATTGAGTTTCTTCTAAAGCCACTTTTCTCTGATGGACCTGGCTCATGCAGGAAGGGCCGTGTCATCCCAAAAGGGGACATTTATCACAGTCTAAGTATGAGCTATCAGCAGTTAGAAGAAATGTTATTGAAACACTCCATCACTAATACAGAGCAATGGGAATGGGAAAGGAATTCAAAATTATAAGTGTGGTAAAACATCGAGTGAAGCTAGGACTTTGAGGCGCTTTGAAATTTTTATATTGTATTGTTGCCAGTCTGTGTATGTCAGGTGTGAGGGACCAGCAAAAGATTTTTAAAGGCCTTGTAACCAGATGCCTTTGAATTTTGATGGTGGTGGGTACCTGTTTTAGTAAGAGTCTGTTTGGTGTGGCAAGGGGCGTTCATATAGCATCTTTCTTCAACCCTACAGTGGGGAAAATGGGTCTCAGGAGAATCTTGCTGTATATCACCTGTGTTGTTGACTCTTTGGGCTGTGTTATAATACGGCTTTACATATGGGATGAATAGAGGGTGGGGCTCAGACTTGGTTCTATTACTAGAAAAGAACCAAAATCTAGTTATGGTCAAATATTTTTCTTTTAGACCAAAATGCAGTGCCCATAGTCCTCTAGTTGTAAAAGGAAGTCTGTTTCGTGGATGTTGTCCATAATCCAGTAGGTTCCAGGAATCCCTGAGTGATTATGCTTTGTGACTTTCGTATCCAGGGGCTAGTTGTCCATTATAGTTGCTGATTATCCACTTCATTGAAATTGTCCCTGAGCTCCTCTGTCAGTGTTCCCCCGAGTGTCCCTGATGTTGGACTGGCCTGCTGTAAGGGCCACCAGAGATACTCAGTGCAAGCTGCCTGAGATGTTTGTACTGAGGCAGCCACGAAATCTGCTTTTATTTGTAAAAATGTCTTCCCTCCCGTATTGGTAGCAGTAATATCCAGTGGCACAAATTTGGATTGTGGGCAGCCTGCTCTATGGGATCTGCTTATTATCTAAGCCAGAGTCAGCACTCTCCCAGTCAAGGTTTTCATCTTTTGGCAAGAGGGGAAAAGTCCCTCATGTTGAGTTAGCTTCTGCTTACAGAAATAGATCCTGTGCCTGGGAAACCAATTGTAATTTTACTCCCGATTATGATAGTAGCTGCCATTAGTGAATAGCTACTGGGTTACTGTGCTTCGCACCCGAGACAGATGTTTCACTTAATCTTCACAATGCTAGGAGTTAGATGGATTATCCCCTTTTGCAGATGATGAAATTGTGGCTCAGAGAGTTAAGCCCATGCCCAAGCCAGTGCCAAGCCTGGATTTGACTCCAAAGCCTGTGTCCTGTACCTGCTGTGCTCTGTGGCCCCAGTTGCCATGGGATGAAGTTTTTGACTTGTCCACTGGAATATGAAACAGTGTTGGATTCATTACTAGTTCACTGCATACATTGATGAGAGGACCTGCTGTTTGCTGGTCTTTAGCTTCGGCACTGGGAAAGCGAGAGTGAAACAAGACCCAGCTCCTGCCCTCCAGGTGCTTATACTTCAGCTCCATTTTTGTCTCTCATAAGTGACTTGGGTCATGGATTTTGGTAATTGTTCTTACAGAGAACTCAGTCCTCTGGATTTTCTCTCTGAGACTGACTGTCGAATGGTGGGGTTTGTTGTGGCCACTGTGCTGCTGGCTGTTGGTTCTGCATCTTCTATGCCTGGGTTTGACCACAGGGCTTTCTGGTGTGTCCTTAACCAGCAGAGATTGGGGTCAGGTTAAAGTCAAGCACCAAATGACACTGAGACTACCACTAAGATGCTGGAGATCCCCTAGATACAGTAGCAGGATTATCTGCTCATCTGCCTAGAAATTAGCCTTGACCTTTGTGATTCTGTCTTGGGATCTGCCTGGATTCTTGGGAGGTAAATGAAGCTTAAGTTTCTTTTTCTAATCTGTCAGTAGCATGAATATGTGACTCTTTGCTTGTTGCAAATTCGACTTGTATTTATTTTTTTAAAACACATTCATGTTTCTTTTTTTTTAAAGTTTTTTTTGATGTTGACCATTTTTAAAAAAAATTAATTTATTTATTTACTTTTGGCTGCATTGGGTCTTCGTTGCTGCGCTCCGGCCTTCTCTAGTTGCGGCAAGCGGGGGCTGCTTTCGTTGCAGTGTGCAGGCTTCTCACTGTGGTGGCTTCTTTTGTGGAGGAGCACGGGCTCTAGGCACGTGGGCTTCAGTAGTTGTGGCGCGTGTGGGCTCAGTAGTTGTGGCGCACGGGCTTAGTTGCTCTGCGGCCTGTGGGATCTTCCTGGACCAGGGCTCGAACCTGTGTCCCGTGCATTGGCAGGTGGATTCCTAACCACTGCACCACCAGGGAAGCCCAATGTTGACCTTTTTAAAGTCTTTATTGGATTTGTTACAATATTGCTTCTGTTTTATGTTTTGCTTTTTTGGCCGTGAGGCATATGGGATACCAGCTTCCCCAACCAGGGATTGAACCCGCACCCCCTGCATTGGAAGGCGAAGTCCCAACCACTGGACTGCCAGGGAAGTCCCTCGACTTTTAAATAAAAGTCTTACTGGTAAAAATTTTGCACAGCTTCAAATATGTATTTATTTGTTTATGAAACCATATTGCATATACCACCTATTGCCTCCATGGTAAATGGAGAAGAAAACAATTAAGAAGCCTGGTTAGTTTTTGCTGGAGCACCTGTGGCCTTTTCCAGACCAGGACCTTGGAGACTTGGTTTTCTCATTTCTTAAATGAAGAGTTTGGGCCATCAGTGGTCCCTAGCTGGTCTGGGCTGGCTACATAAAAATCACTCAGGGAGCTTGTTAAAATAGAAGTTCTAGTGTTCCAGCCCTAGGAGATTCTAATTAGAGAAGTCTGGGGTAGTATCTAAAAGTCTGTAATTTATAAAAATTCCCCAGATAATTCTCTTGTGTAGCTATATTTGGGAACCATTGGGCTAGAAGTTCTAGAATAAATAGAATTGAATTGAGAAGAAACTTGTGGTGTGTTTGAAGATTCAGTTAATACTTATGTGCCTGGAGTGGGTTCCCGATTGGCAAACTAATGCAGTTATGATGCAGAGGTAAATTGGAGCCAAATGATGGAGGATCTTTTTTTAAATTTTTTTTCCTATTTCTTTATTTTATTTAATTGATTTATTTATTTACTTTTGGCTGTGTTCGGTCTTCGTTGCGGTGCACGGGCTTCTCATTGCAGTGGCTTCTCTTTGTTGCGGAGCACGGGCTCTAGGCGCGTGGGCTTCAGTAGTTGTCACACGTGGGCTCAGTAGTTGGGGCTCGCAGGCCCTAGAGCGCAGGCTCAGTAGTTGTGGCGCACGGGCTTAGTTGCTGCGCGGCATGTGGGATCTTCCCGGACCAGGGCTCGAACCCGTGTCTCCTGCATTGGCAGGCGGATTCTTAACCACTGCGCCACCAGGGAAGCCCAGGAAGGTAAATTTTAAAATGGAAAACAGTTTTCAGGCCTCACAACTGCTCCTCATCCTTCCCAAGCCCCACCCCATTGTTGTTGGTGATTTAGAGATGTTTACAAGAAAAGGAAGTCAGTGATACAGACACTCTACTGCTTTTGCTGTGCTCAGAATCCTCATTTTTGTTGAAAAGAGGATGAAATTTATCATTTCCCTCAATATTTCCACAAGAAGGAGACTTCACTCATCTCCCCAGGAAAGGGAGCATTAGGACGGACACCTCTCTCCACCTGCCTGATGATACGGAGGGGAACTGACCAACTGAAAGGTGGGGTGACTGGTCTGTCACTTCTCTCCTCTCTGCCTGGCTGCTGGGCCATGTGGGCGCAAACCTGTGGTCCCTGTGGAGAGCGGGTGGGCCGTAGCAGGGCAGGCCGTGGATTGGCCGTGGAAGGCGAGTGCGGGCCTCAGGTCCAGGTCCTGTTCTTCAGCACAGGTCACGGGCAGCCCTGCACTAGGTGCCTGTCAGGTCCTTGCTCAGCCATTCAGAAAGCTGACATTGGACTAGTGCATCTTGGAGTGTGATGCCATCTGTCCGAACCCCCGAGAAGGTGGGGGAGCCTGACCGTGAATGGCTCTTGACCGACTTCACTTGGATGCTTCCGGGTACTTCAAACTCAGTGTGTCCCAAAGCAGGCTCCTCTTCCCACCTGCTTCTCCCTCGGTTCCTGTTGCGGAGGTTGGCCTCCGTGCTCTCGTGGTACCCCAGCCTGCCCTCCCGGGTGTCAGAGCCTGGGAGGCCCCTCAATCCTCCTTTCTCGCCCCCCCTGTGCAGTGCCCCTCTGCACCCAGCTCGCAGCCGGGATGTCACCTTTGCCTGAGTGTTGGTGACCCACAAGGCCGGCTGCTGTTGCAGCCCCCGCACACCCTCGCTGTAGTCCTTATTCCCCTGAAGCCTGTTTGCCTGCTCATTCTCTGCCTTTCCCGCTAGACTGCAAGGTCCAGAGCTTGTTCATCCTTGAACACCGGTGCTACTACAGGGGCTGCCTGTCGTGGCTGTTGGATAGGTACTTCTTGAGTGAATAACACTCAGGCCCAAGAGTGCTGGAGGCGGTAGAGCATAGTGGTCACAGCCCAGCTTTGGAACCTGAGGCCTGGGTTTGGACTCTGCTATTTGTGTGATATTGGGTGAGTCCCTTACCTTCTGGGTCCTTAGTTTCTTCCCGACTTCCTAAGACTGTGATGATGAAATGCAGTAATCCATGCAAAACATCTAGAGCAACATGTTGACACATAGCAAGTGTTCGGTGGTTCATAGTGCACATCTATTAATAACAACAACAACAATAATAATAATACAGTTACCCTTAATGGAAAGGAGAAGGCTATAAGAAAAACCTGGAACTAGAAATCATGCATGTTGAGTGCCTGCAGCGTGGGTTTCAAAGAGGCGGGGAGTTGCTTGGGCACCAAGGATTCCAGCGCGGGCAGTGGAAGTGTAGGAGCAGACGGGCTTACTGTGGGGAAGAGTGGACAGGGAGGGAAACATGGAGCAGGAGAGCGGAAAACAGGACCTTGAGAAACCGCTCACGTGAGGGACAAGAGGGGCCAGAACAGGAAGAGAGAATGATTCCAAGTAGGAGACTGCGACTCATCAGATGCCAGGGACAGGACCTTTACAAACACAGCTGAGGGTGCCGAGCTGGGCTGCTGGTCTCTGAAGACTAGAGGCAGCTGGAACGTGCTGGGTGGGGCGGTGGTTGGGGAGGAGTAGGGTCAGAATAAGGAAGAAGCCAGGCCCTGCAAGGGTTTGAAGAGGGCTGCTTAGCGACGAGGTAGGTGCCCTCAGACCCATAGGTTGCATGCTGCAGTGTGTGTTTCTGTGATGCAGATTAGCTTGTGGGTCAGTAGAGGACTGGTAATGTGGAGGTCACGTTGGTTCACATGTTATTAACATTTTGCATCCCTGGCTAATAGTGGCTGAAAGCCAAGGACTCCAGCAGCGCTGAATGTAGCAAGCCCGGGAGATAGGAAGCTGAGCAGGGGCACCCGCGCTCCCTGGGCTCTGCGCCGGGCTGTGTGGCCCCGCTGTCTTGCAGGCCTTTGGGGCCATTCCCCCCGTCTTTGTGCTTACATTCACGGACTCCATACCACTCAGCAGCCAGAATCCCTCTGTTTACCCCTTCCATCATGCTTACCCCTCACCTTTTTTTAAGGTAAAGAGTCATATCTACTAGAGTGTTTTATCAGAAATTTAATATTTAAAAAACTTTCAGTGCTTTTCATTATAATTATTGTTTTTGTTAGTGATCGGGTTGAAATTTTAACTTCTTTCCCCACCCTATTTTTCTGATGCGCTTTGTTATTTTTCGTTTGTGCTTTCGAAGCATTAGTTTTTAGCAATATATACATCCAGTTATAGAAGACGTTCCTGTGACTTCTTTCGCTAGGATTGAACAATGCTGGGAGGAGGGATGGGAGGGAACAGCAGGGTCTACAGAAGCTTTTCTCGAGGATTGGCAGCCCCGACCATCCTTGGCTCTTTCTCCTTAGTAACTCTTTTCCTAAGCTCTCTTCATTACATGTTTAGGTGGTTATGTTTTTACATTTTTTTCCTTTCTGTGATCTTTTGCTACAGTCTGAACAAGCGTCTGAGGCCGAGTTACACCCCCAGCTGAACAGAGCCCCTTCCCAAGCTGCGGAAAGTAGTCCAGCAAAGAAGGTAAGGCCAGCGTGAGGATGTTACTGTGATGGTCTTGGGACCCCTCCCTCCCCTGGGCTGCTTGCCGCTGTTAGCAGACATACCGTTTTAAAGTTTTCATGCCCTGACATGAATGTTTATGGTCCAGATTTCCTAGAATCTGGGTTCTTTGTGAAGATTAGGGTCCTGATGATTCCTGGGCTCCACCTTGATGTTTCTGACAGTTTGTACTTCCCTCTTCAACCTCCCAGCTAAATATGGTGGCCTTGCTTTTGGCAAGACCAAGAGGTGCAGTGGGGAGCCCTGCATCCTGCTAAGCCTCGAGGAGCAAGCTGGGGGCTGGGGTGGTCTCCCCTTCCTAGTCTTTTTGCTACGGTCTCCCCTTGCCCACCCATGTCACCAAGTCCTGGGCCATTTGCTTGCTCACTCACCGTGCTCTCCCATTCGTCTTCTCCCCCTCCTTTCTCCTTGCCCATTTCCTCAGGCCCTCCTCCCATCACAGAGCACGTGGGCCTGGGCTCGGGAGCACAGGTGAGGCAGGGCCTCCAAGGAAGCAGGCCAACTGTCTCCTTCCAGAAGACACAGTGGCTCGTCAGCTTGGCTTGATGTAGGAGCCGGGGGTTGGAGAATGATGAGCATATGACAAAGACCTCTACAAACTTTAAAACTTAGAACAGATTCAGAACATATTCCCAAAAGCCCCAAAGTGAGGCAAGAGTGAATTTTGTCTTCAGTAAGGAAAGGCCCTGTGGTGTGAGATGCACACAGCATTTAAAAAAGAAAAGAGGGGAGGGAGAGAGGGCATCTGAGTCCTGTGTCCTTCCAGGTGACAAAAGAGGTAATAGGCTGCAAGCATGAAAAAAAAGAAAAAGAAAGAAGGAAAGGCCCCTGGAATCTGATGCCCGGGTCTCTCCAGGTCTTGCCAAGCCACGAATCAGCCACTTGTCCTGAGGTGTGGAGTTTGAATAGAGCACACGACTGACCTTGGGGATACGCCGAGAGTAACATGGGGCATTGACGTGATGGGTGGCATTTGTTTAACTTTTTGGTTTTTTTTTTTAAATCCACAGGATATACCGTATTCTCAGCCCCCATCAAAGCCCATCCGTAGAAAATTCCGACCTGAAAATCAAGCTACAGAAAGTCAAGAGCCTACTACGGCTGTAGGCGGGCCAGCTTCTGTAGCAACCGTGAAACCCCATCCAACAGTGCAAAAGTAAGTAGAATGGATAAATGCGCGAAAGGTCGGAAAGTTTATTTTAAATCTGCTTATACATATGTAAATGTAAACTTACATTTACACTCATCACCATGGACAGGTGTGATTTTAATGGTTATAGTCTTACCTTACTCATTTCTATGATGGGATTACAGTCTCCCGGTCACATAGAAAGAGGCTTTCTAAGTGATGGGCTTAACTTGACCCCAGGGACCAGCAGGTCCCAGGCTGGCGTGTGCTTTGGGTTGGTTTGATTTCCTTCCCCTCCTCCCCTCCTCTTCCTTTCCTTCCTACCGCTCTTCTTTGTTCTGGCCTGTGTTTTCCTGGGAAGAAGACAGTAATATAAATGGCAGTTTCCCTCTTTGCCTGTCTTATCTCATGTTCCCCGGTGCACGTGGCCAGCTTTAAGACCCTCAGACCCAACTTTGAGTAGATGTGGTGTATGATTCCTTTTCATCCCCATGAAGGGGTTCTGTTGTTGAGCATCTCAGCACAGAATGGTCACATGCAGAACTGCTAAGATATCTGTCTGTATGATCAGCTGGATGGAGGGTGGGGGCACCTGTGGACATGGCCCGGGACCGAGAAGACCATCCTTCTCCAGACTTTGGCTTTAAGAAGAGCCATCACTTGCCTCAGTGAAATTGAGCCAGGTGTCCAGGGCAGAAAACTGCTGCTGCGTGTTACTTCAAGTGAGCCTGACTAGTCACTAACACAAATGCTCGGGATACGTCATGGCACCGCTCCAGGGGCCCTGTGGGTCTCAGGGGCTGCTTCGGAGTTACTCCTGCTTACACTGTTATGGGAAGAAAAGCAACAGGTTCTGTGGGTGCAGCTTGCCTTTGAAGCCAATCCCCATTCTGAATCTGTGCAGCACTCTTCTTCAGGTAATGGCTTTTGTTTTTTCCAAATAGACAGTTCCCTGGTAGTATTAGTGCTTAAAGGAAGTATATTTTGTCCTTAATAGTCACTGAAAGCTTTGGCCATCTTCCAGCCACCTTCCAGCCTAGAGGATGCATCTCTATCAGGGACACAGACAGCCAAACTTGCTTCCATGTTCTCCCCAGCTTTCCACTGCACTTCACATCAATGCTAGTCACTCAGTGGTGGCTACGACATCCTCCAAATTGGATGGCAGGGCCGCTGGTGGAGTTCACGCAGAGATCTTCTTTTTTCATCTTTTATTTTTAAATATATAAATGTACTTACTTAGTTTTGGCTGCGTTGGGTCTTCGTTGCTGCGCACGGGCTTTATCTAGTTGCGGCGAGTGGGGGCTACTCTTTGTTGCGGTGCATGGGCTTCTCATTGCAGTGGCTTCTCTTGTTGCGGAGCACGGGCTCTATGTGTGCGGGCTTCAGTAGTTGTGGCACGCGGGCTCAGTAGTCGTGGTGCACAGGCTTAGTTGCTCCGCTGCATGTGGGATCTTCCCGGACCAGGGCTCGAGCCCGTGTCCCCTGCATTGGCAGGCGGATTTTTAACCACTGCACCACCAGGGAAGTCCTCTTCATCTTTTTTAAAAGACAACTTTATTTAGATACATTTCATATAGCATACAATTCACTCTTTTAAGTGTATACTTCAGTGGTTTTTAGCATATTTACGAAGTTGTGCAACCATCATAACAGTGTAATTTTAGAACATTTTCATCACCCCCAAAAGAGATTCTGTGCCCATTAGCAGTCACTTTCCATTCTCCCCTGCCCCACGCCCCAGGCAACCGCTCTCTACTTTCCGTCTTCATAGATGTGCCTGCTCTTGCCATTTCATTTAAATGGAATCATACAACATGTGGTCTTCTGTGATTGGCTTCTTTCACTTAGCATCATGTTTTTAAGGTTCATACATGTTGTATAGTAAGTCAGAACTTAATTTTTTTAATTGCTGAATAATGTTCCATTATATGGATATACCACATTTTATTCATCCATTCATCAGTTGATGGACATTTGGGTTGTTTCCACTTTTCAGCTAATAAGAATAATGATGCTGTGAATATTTGTGTACAAATTTTTGTGTGGACTTACCTTTTCATTTGTCTTGAGTATTTATACCTAGGAGTAGAATTGCTGGGTCATATGGTAACTCTATGTTTAACAGTTTGGGGACCTGCCGAACTGTTTTCCACAGTGGCTAAAGCATTTTACAATCCTGCCAGTAAAGTATGAGGGTTCCAAATTTTCCTCCTCTTTACCAACACTTGTTATTTGATTTTTAGGGTTTTTATCATAGCCATCTTAGTGGGTGTGAAGTGGTATCTCATTGTAGTTTTGATTTTTATTTCTTTAATGAATAGTGATGTTGAGCATCTTTTCATGTGCTTATTGGCCATGTGTATAACTTCTTTGGAGAAATGTCTTCTCAGGTTTTTGCCCATTTTTAATTGGATTATTTATCTTTTTATTTTTAAGTTATGAGTTCTTTATATGCTCTGGATGCAAGTCCCTTGTCAGATGTATGATTTGCAAATATTTTCTCCCATTCTGTGCATTGTCTTTTCACTTTCTTGATGGTGCTATTTGCAGCACAATATTTTTAAGTTTGATCAAGTCCAATTTATCGAATTTTTTTCTTTTGTCACTTGTGCTTTTGCTGTCATACCTAAGAAACCGTTGCCCAGTGGCATAGGGAGGGTGGGAGGGAGATGCAAGAGGGAGGGGATATGGGGTTATACGTATACATATAGCTGATTCGCTTTGTCATACAGCAGAAACTAACACAACATTGTAAAGCAATTATACTCCAATAAAGATATTAAAAAAAATTTACCTTAGGAACCACTGCCCAAATCAAGTTCATGAAGATTTGTTCCTGTGTTCGCATCTAAAAGCTTTATAGTTTTAGCTGTTACATTGAGCCCTGTGGTCTATTTTAAATTCATTTTTGTGTATTATATAATGAAGGGGTCCAGCTTCATTCTTTTGCATATGGATTTCCAGTTTTCCCAGCAGCATTTGTTGAAAGGAGATATTTTCTTTTATCTGCCTATTCAGTCACTGCCCCTCACCATGATACTCTTTCACTAGTTAGGTGACCACATGGGGTCAGGCTGAGAGAGGCTAGCACCCACCAGCAGCACAAATAGTGCTGTAAATGGCAGGGAACTTTATAAGACTTACTTCAGGTCCCAGACCAGTTTATTTTGGAGTGATAAGGAGCAACTTAGCATTCATAATTTTTTAAAACCTGGAGAGAGGACAGCCAGACACATGATGGTTAGTCTGTATGGCCCTTTCTCAACTAGGGTTCTGGGAGAGAATTAAGCTCTGATGCCCTTAGACACCCATTGTATGTAGTAAGTTAATCTCTCTCCAGTGCATTTAGAGTGGTCGTTACTATATACCGTCTTTGGGAAAACCGAGAAAAGAGTCACAAATCAAGTTGCAAAATGGTCTTCATCCTTTGGGGAAATTAACGTTAGAACTGATCTATTAATAAGAAACAAATTCTGCTTCGGATATCATCACTGTCTGCTCCATTTAGGGGAGAGGAACTAATAAAATATTCTCTCCAGGTGTGCGCTCCTGAGTCCAGGTTACAAGTAATAAACAGCTCTCCGATTGTGTCATCGTTAATGAGCTACCCGTAAGGACAGAAGTGGGTTTTTCTTAGAAATAATTTAGCTTGATTTTCCCCCCCATATCTAATGTATCTGCTAAGGATCGATTTTGGGAAAATAGAGTTGTTTGAACAGTTTAGGACTAGAGGATGTTGTGTGGCAGTACTGTGACTGAACCTGTGCCAGCCTCTGTGGCCTTTGCTCTTCTCTGGAACCCCAGGAATTGTCCTGGGCCACCCCAGGGCATTCCAAGGAGCTTGCGTGGCAGTGTCTGCTTGTCTGTGTGACGTTCTCAGTGTGGCTGGGATTCTGTTTCCCTTCCCTCCTCATGTTTGGCAACACTGGAATATCTTTGGGGTTGATGATTGGCATCTCTAATGAAAACCTACCATTTCCAAGAAGAGAAAAGGCAGTATAAACTCACTTCTTAAAAGCTGTACTCAGAATTCCGTGGGAGAAATCAGGGCCCAGGGTGAAGGCTAAGAAGATTTTTCTCATCTAGAGACCCCAGTTTATATTCCTTCAAACATTGGTTCAGTTGCTTGAACATAAACCAGGTAACAGTCACTCACATAACATAGAAATTAACTACTTTCTTATGTAAAAGTCTGAGTTGGTGAGTGGTCCAGAAGAGTACCTGCCCAGAACCCAGGTACCTTCTGTCGTCTTGTTTTAGATCCCTGTGAGGGTTGCCTTTATCCATAGGGTTGGAGGTGGCTCACCTCTAACATGTTCGTGTTCCAGGTCCCAGGAAGGGGAAAGGAGCAAATGGAGAGAAAACAGATTACTTTTAAGGGCATGACTCAGAAGTGGCATACATCACTTCTCTCGCATCCATTTCACCCAGACTTAGTCATGTGGCCTCATCTACTTGCCAGGGAGACATGGAAATGCCACTAGTTTCTAGTTGCATGGCCATGTGCCTGGCTCAACCTGAGGAGATGCTACTGAAAACAGGAAGGCATGAGAAGAGGATTGGAGGACAGTCTGCCACAGAACCTTCAGTGGGTGAGCCTCACAGTACGCAGTTCAAAACCGAGAGATCGCCTGACGTACAACAGCAGCAGGCGAAATAAACACCTTGCTGTTGTTCCCTTATCTTCCTCCTTGGAAACCAGGCCACTCAGAGCCCACCTTGGAACAGTGAGTAACGAAGTTAGGAGAACCTGGAGAGACAAACTCTAGAAGCAAGTCTTAAGAGGTGAGGCAAGTTAGACACCTTTACTGAACCCTTAGGTTTTTGGGGCCGGATACTGTCTTTGCGTTACTTAGGGCTCATTTGGTTGTAAAACATAAAGAGCAACTTGAGCTAGCAAAACCCTGTTCATTATTATAAGAGTACAGGGGTGACTCATGGAAACCAGGGGCACGGATGGATGGGAGAGAGGACTGTATACCTGTTGGCTCTCCTCCTGATTCTTCTCTATTTTCTATCATTTTTATCTGTGAAGACTTCTCAACCACCTTCAGCTCCAGATGTTACATTCTCACTGTGCAGGGCCTAGGCTAAACCAAACTCTTAACCAGGACCCATACATCCCTGGGAGAGAGAATCTGGTCAGCTTACGACAGGCCAGGATCCGTTCAAGTGTGAAAACAGAGCTGAGCGTTTCTTAAGACAAATAGGACTGTCTGCCTGGGGCCCATCCCTGTGGAGGGAGGGGGAAGGGGATGGAGACAGTTCCCAGAGGAGGGGAAACTGTTATAAGCTGGCACACTTAGCGAAGTATTTGTTTAAGTAGGGGCATCCAGTTCTGATCAACATGTATTTTCATAAAACTTTTGGACTTCCCTGGTGGTGCAGTGGTTAAGAATCCACCTGCCAGTGCAGGGGATACAGGTTCGAGACCTGGTCTGGGAAGGTCCCACATGCCTCGGAGCAACTAAGCCCGTGTGCCGCAACTACTGAGCCTGCACTCTAGAGCCCGCGAGCCACAACTGCTGAGCCCACGTGCCACAACTACTGAAGCCCGCACTCCTAGAGCCCGTGCTCTGCAACAAGAGAAGCCACCGCAATGAGAAGCCTGCACGCCACAACGAAGAGTAGCCCCCGCTCGCCGCAACTAGAGAAAGCCCACGTGCAGCAATGAAGACCCAACGCAGCCAAAAATAAAATATAAATAAATAAATTTATAAAAAAAACCAACCCTTTTTGTTTTGTAATAATTATAGATTCATAGGAAATTCAAAAATAGTATAAAGAAGTCCTGTGTATCTTTCACCTAGTTTCTCTCAATGATTGCATTTAACCTAACTATAATATAATATCAAAACTAGGAAATTGACGTTGGGACAGTGTATATGTATAGTTCTTTGCCATTTTATCACATGTGTGTGTCTTGTAACCACCACTGTAATCAAGGTACAGGAGTCACCCTTACCCCATCTTCTTCTTTACTCCTTACCCGTGGTAACCATTGATCAGTTTCCCATCTCTATAACTTTGTCATTTTCTGAATGTTATATTCATAGAATCACACAGCATGTGGCCTTCTGAGTTTGGCTTGTTTTCACTCGGCATAATGCCCTTGATATCTGTCCAAGTTGTTGTATAAATCAATACTGCTAAGCAGTATTCTATGCTATGGGTGTACCACAGTTTGTTTAGCCATTCACCTTTTGAGAGACATTTTGTTTGTGTCTAGTTGTCAAGTATTACAGATAAAGCTGCTGTGAGCATCTGTGTACGGGTTCTTGTGTATACGTAAGTTTTCATTTCTCTGGGCTAAATGTCCAAGAGTGTGATTGTTGGGTTGTGTGCTAAGTGTATATTTAGTTTTTAAAGAAGCTGCCAAGTTGTTTTCCAAAATGGCTGTACCATTTTATCTTCCCACCAGCCAGCACTGTATGAGGTTCAGTGTCTCCACATCCTCACCAGCATTTGGTATTGTCACTGTTTGGTTGTTTTTTTTTTGTCACTGTTTTCTTAAATTTAGCTGTTCTAATACGTGTGTAGTGGTATCCCACTGTGGTATTAATTTGCATTTCCCTAATGGCTAGAACATCTTTTCATGTGTGTATTTGCCATCATGTGTCCTGTTTGGTGACATGTCTCTTCATCTCCTTTGCCCATTTTCTGATTGAATTGTTTTTTAATGTTGAGTTTTGAGAGTTCTTTATATATTCTAAATACAAATCAATGTGGTTTGCAATGTTTTCTCTCAGTCTGTGGCTTGTTTTTTCATCCTCTTAAAAGAGTCTTGCAGAGCAAAAGTTTAAAAATTTTAAGGAAGTCCAACTTACTTATTTCTTTTCCTTTTATGGATTGTGCTTTTCTTGTCACCTCTAAAATCTCTTCACTAAGCTCTAGGTCCTGAAGATTTTTTCTCTTACGTGTTCTTCTAAAAGTTTTATAATTTTACACTTTACATTTCAGTTGGTGATCCATTTTGTGTTAATTTTTATATAAGGGGTGAGATTTGGGTCAAGGTTCATTTTTTGGCCTATGGATATTGAATTGCTTCAGCACTTTTGTTGAAAAGGCTGTTCTTTCTCCATTGACTTGCTTTTGCACGTCTGTCAAAAATAAGTTGGTTGTACTAGTGTGAGTCTATTTCTGGGTTCTTTATTCCGTTCCATTGATCTATGTGTCTTTCCCTCTGCCAATACCACACAAGATAGTAATGAAGATTAGTATCTTCATTACTTCACCACTTGATAACTATAGCTATATGTCTTCTGTTTTTCCCACTTATAATTATTTTTCAAAATTGTTTAGCTATTCTGATTCCTTTGACTTTCCATTTGATTTTAGAATAATTTTGTCTTGAGCTACAAAAATCCTACTGGGATTTCTATAGGAAATCTGGGGAGAGTTGACATCTTTTACTATGTTGAGTTTTCCAATCCGTGAACATTTCTCTATTTATGTAGATCCTATTTTATTTTTTTCATCAGTGTTGTATAGTTCTCAGCATGTAAATTACATATATGTTGTGATATATCTAAGAAAATCAGCTTGAGTCTTTATAAATGAAGTTGTATTTCTGATTTTCAGGTGTTCATTGTTAGTATATCAAAATACTATTGATTTTTGTAGATTAATCTATCTTGCAAATTCACTTCTGTCCTTACTGAAATCACTTGTTAGTTCTAGGAGTTTTTTATAGATTCCTTGAAATTTTCTACATGGACCGTCGTGTCATCTGCAGATAGGGACAGTTTTGTTTCTTTCTTTTCAATATTTGTACCTTTTGTTTCCTTTTCTTGTATAATTGGGCTGGCTAGGACTTCCAGCACTATGTTGAAAATAGTGATGAGAGTAGAAATTTTTGCCTTGTTCCTAAGCTTAGGGGGAACCATTCAGTTTTTCATTAAGTATGATGTTAGCTATAGTTTTTTTGGTAGAGGTTCTTTATCAAGTTGAGGAAGTTCACCTCTATTAATAGCTTTCTGAGAGTTTTTATTATAAATTGGTGTTGCGTTTTATCAGGTGCTTTTTCTACATTAGTTGATATGATCATTTGATTTTTTCTTTCACCTGTTAAGATGGTGAATTATATTGATTGTTTTTTGAATATTGAATCAGTCTTGTATCTCTGGAATCAACTCCTCTTGGTCATGATATATAATTTTTTTATATTGCTGAATTCTATTTGCTAATATTTTATTAAAGATTTTACATCTGTATTCAGGAGGGATATTGTGTCTAATCTTCTGTCTTGTTAGGTTGCCCCTTTCCAAGTCCTTTGGCTAGAGAGAGCAGAATTGTGGGGAGGCTTTATATTATCTGCTCTCATTGGCATTGATGGGATGCATGAAGTGAAAAAAGAAAACCCAGGGAATTCATGGCTATTCTTTCCCTGGGTACTGAGTTCCCTAGCTGGTTTGCCTTCTTCACTCCACTTCACTTCACTTTGCAGAGTCATCTTATATTATTCTGTATATTATGTCCAGGGTTTTAACTGTATTTAGTGGAAGGAATAGAGAGAAGTGTGTCTACTCCGTCTTATCCTGAAACCAGAAATGCAATCTATATCTTGTAAAAAATAGATTTTGAAGCCTCTTCCCTGCCTATTTATGGGTTAAAAAAATATTAATCTTTCAACTTGTTGGGGAGGGAGCATGCCTTCTACAGGTGAGCAGAGCGGCTAGCATAGTGTGTATTCGCAGTGAACAGTCACCAGATCTCTCTAGTGGTCACAATGCATTCTAGTTCAGTCGCTCTGGCCTGGAACCCTTCTCCCAGTGATTACAAATATGTTTGTTTTTCTAGGGGAACTTAGATTGCCCTTTTGCTCTGAGGATTCAGTATTTCTTGCTGTGGGATATAAGGATATAGGTTCTACAACCACATTGACAGTTTTGAGGGGGAAAGAGGGTGCTAAGAAAAATTAGGGCCAGACAGGCAGTGTAAGCAGAGACGGTAATGGGCCGGGTGGGATGTGTGGTCCCCTTAGTGATACCTGTTCTGTGAATTTACTCTTGACTTAATTTGGGAAGACTAGTATTAAAACATTTTTGTGTTTTTCTCAAGTGCCACAGAATGTATGTTGGTGTATGCACATGCGCACACGCACTCACACACATACACACTCAGGCATTCATGCCAAATAATAAAGAAATAAAAGAGAGGTATGTAGGCTGGCTAAGTTAATGTAGGATTTTTTGCTAAAGGGAATATTCTTCTATTCTTTTGCTTCACACTTGTCCGCGGGGCCACTTGCAGTTCTTTTAAACACCATTAATAATTGCACAAAAAGGGCATTTCAGTTAATGTCGTTTGTCAGGAAGAAATAGTTATTAAAATGTCTTTGGATAAATGGAACGAAGAGTGTTTGAAAAGGCCCAATTCACAGCTTTTCTTCAAGTTATAAAATGGACATTATTTCAGGTGCAAATAATTCATCCCAACAAATTTGTTTCCTTTGGTGTGTGCCTGCCTGCCTGCCTGTGTGAATATCTGATTTTATTTTTGGAGCCCTGTGACATTAGCCCCTTGTTAGTTTAGCACTTACTGTGAATCGGAGAGTTCTGACCCACAAGGATCCAGACCTCTAAGTTCTATTTCAATGAACTGTTTGTACTTTTTTGTAGACAGTCTTCCAAACAGAAGAAGGCTATTCAAACTGCTATCCGCAAAAATAAAGAGGCAAATGCAGTGCTGGCCCGGTTGAACAGTGAACTCCAGCAGCAGCTCAAGGTAAGGAGCTTCCTGAATTTGGATTACCAGGCTTTGTGTCTGTCTGTTGTATTTTGTTTTGACAAACATTGGTTGAGCATCTGGTTCCATTCCTGTTGGTTAAGACTTGCTCTTCGTTCTCAAACTCCTTTTGGAAGGCAGAGTTGCTGTATTTAAGTTTCATAGGTTGGTTCTTGTATGCTTAGAGGAAGACTCGTACCTTTAATATGCAGGCTGCATATTGTGTGCTAGTTAAAAAGACAGAGAAGCTATTACAAAGGCTCTTTGAAGCATTCTTTATTGTCCAAGCCTTCTGGGTAAACCCCTCATTTGTTTAGATCCTCCATGAATGATGCTATACTTATTTCAATGGAAGAGGGTGGCCCTGATCCTCTCGAAGGCTAACTCCTGCCCTGGTGTCTTGGAAATGGTTCCATGTCAGCTTCTCAAGGACATTACCCCATCCTCATCGCCTGTTTCTCTTCACCATTAATCTCCCCTGTATTAGTTTCCCAGGGCTGTCCTAACAAAGCGCTACAAACTTGGTGGCTTAAGATAGTAGCAACTTATTCTCTCCCAGCTCTGGAGGCTAGAAGTCTGAATCACGGTGTCAGCAGAGCTATGCTATCTCTGAAGGCTCTAGGGGGGGAATTCTTCCTTTCTTCTTCCGGTTTCTGGTGGTGGCTGGCAGTCCTTGGCTGGTAGATGCATCACTCCAGTTTCTGCCTCTGCTGCCACATGGCGTTTTCTCTGTGTCTCTGTGTCTGTGTCGGAATTCCTCTTTTTATTGTGCCCTCTTTTTATAAGGATACCAGTCATTGGGTTAGGGCTCACCCTAATCTAGCCCAGTCTCATTTCTAACTAGATTATATCCACAAAGACCCTATTTCCATAGAAGGTCACATTTATAGGTACGGGGGGTTGGGAGTTAAACATATATTTTCGGAGCACCCACGACACCCCGATTCTATGCTGGGTTATTGCCACCCACACATAAACATGCTCTGGTGTTGTCCGGTGTAGTGACGCCACATCCTCCTTCAGCTGCTGCCCCGTCTCTCTGGTCTCCTTTTCACAGCCAAGTTTCTTAAGAGTTGTTTTCATTTATTGTTTCTCATTCCTCACCAGCAGTTTTCTCTCCCTCCACTTCGTTGTGGCTTTCATTCTCCTCCGCTTACAACCCTCTTACAGCCAAATTCAGTGGGCCTGTTTTAACATTATTTGGATTTTCAGAAAAATCTATGCCATTGACCGTTGACCATTCTTTCCTCTAAATGTCCTTTCTAACTGGTTTTTGGGATATCATACTTTCCTTGTTGTCCTTCTACTTCACTGGTGATTCCTCTTTAGCAATCTCTGCCGTCCCTTCCTTTTTTATTTTCTCTTTCGTTACTACCCTGCTTCGCCCTAATTTTTTTTTTTTTTTTTTTTTGGCTGCGCCATGTGGCTTGTGGGGTCTCAGTTCCCAGATCAGGGATTGAACCCAGGCCATGACAGTCAAAGCCCGGAATCCTAACCACTAGACCACCAGGGAGCTCCCCCTAATATTTTATTATGAACATTTTCAAGCATACAAGAAAGTTGAAAGAATCATACAGTGAATATTTTCATAGCCACCACTTCAGTTCTACCATTCACATCTCGTTATACTTGTTTTATCACGTTTTTCTATCCCTCTTATCTGTCCTTCAGTCCATCTTATTTTTAACATGTTTTCAAGTAAATTGCAGACATCTGTATGCGTCCCCTAAATATTTTAACATGCATATCATTAACTAGAGTTCAATATTTTTACAAGTTTTTCTCATGTTGTAAATTTTACATACAATGAGTGTACAAATCTTAAGTGTACACTTGCTGACTTTTAAACAAATGCATCTACTTATGGATCTCAACCCCCTATCAAAGGTATAGCACATTACCATCTCCCCGGAAAGCTCCCTCATGCTCCTTCCCAGTTAATTTCTGCCCCACTCACATAGAGGTAACCACTATTCTAAACTTCTTAGGCCATACTGTTGCCTATTCTGTAACTTTATGTAAATGGTGTCCTCTGACATGTACTTTTATGGAAAGCTTCTTTCACTTAGTATTATGTTTTTGAGATTCATTTTCATTGTTGTATGTCTCAGTAATCTGTTCCTTTTTATTGCTGAGTGGTATTCTATTGAGTGAATATGCTGCAATTTGGTTATCAGTTTTCCTATTAGTGGACACCTGAGATGGTTCTAGTTTTTGCTATTTTGAATAAAACTACATTCTTGGATAAGTCTTTGTGTGGGAATATGTTCTCATTTCTCTTGGGTAAATTTCTAGGATTAGGATTAGTAGGTAATATAGTGATTGTGTGTAATTAGTTTTAATAGAAACTGCTAGAGCTTTTCCCAAAGTGGTTGTAGCGTTTAGTACTCCCACCACTACTGTGTGAGAATTCTGGTTGTTCCTCATCCTCGCCAACACTTGGTGTTATTGTTTTAATTTTTAGCAAGTCCTGTGGTGAGATAGTTTTTATTTTGCATCTCCTTAGCACTTTTCTATGTGATTATTTACTTTTCATATATTTTATTTTATGAAGTGTCTTTTCCAAATATTTGGCCATTTAAAAATCATTTTCAGCCGTTTTTTTGGAGTTGTAGGTAGATGCTTTTTATATATCTTGGTTACCAGTCCTTTGTCAAGGTATATATTTTATGAATGTTTTCTTCTAGTCTTTGTTTTGCCTATTAATTTTTTTAACTGAATCTTTTCATGAACAGAACTTTTTAATTTTGATAAAGTCTGATTTATCATTTTTTCCTCTTATGGTTTATTAACTTTCTTCCTATATAGGGAAACTTTGCCTACATCTGAATTATGAAGATATTCTCTTATGTTTTCTTCTAAAGTCTTTATTGTTATAACTTTTACATTTAGATCTATGATAACATTTTTTTTTTTAAACTACTTTATTGAGATAAGATTGTACATACCTCAGTAAAGCTGTACATATTTAATGTATGCAACATGATGAGTTTGGAGATAATTATACATCCATGAGTCTGTCACAGTTTATGCCATAAAACTGCCCATCACCTCTAAAAATTCCTCTCACCCTCATTATTAGTATTTATTTTTATTGAAGTATTGTTGCTATAGTTGCTGTACAATGTTATGTAAGTTATAGGTGTACAATATAGTGATTCATGATTTTTAAAGGTTATACTCCATTTATAGTCATTATAAAATATTGGCTATATTCCCTGTGTTGTACAGTATATCCTTGTAGCTTATTTTATACCTATTAATTTGTACCTCTTATTCCCCTGCCTCTATGTTGCTCCTCCCCCCTTCCCTCTCCCTACTGGTAACCACTAGTTTGTTCCCTATATCTGTGAGTCTGCCTCCTTTTTGTTATATTCACTAGTCTGTTGTATTTTTAGATTCCACATATAAGTGACACCATACAGTACTGGTCTTTCTCTGTCTGACTTATTTCACTTAGCATAATGCCCCAAGTCCATCCATGTTGCTGCAAATGGCAAGATTTCATTCTGTTTTATCACTCACATAATTATCATTTCTTTTATGTGGTGAGAACATTTAAGATTTACTTTCTTAGCAATTTTTAAGTATGTAATACAGTATTGTTAACTATAGTCACCATGCTATACATTAGATCCCCAGAACTTATTCATCTTATGATTGGAAGTATGTACCCTTGCCCAACATCTCCCCATTTCCTGCACGACCCTCCCCTCAGTCTCTGGCAACCACCATTCTACTCTGTTTCTATGAATTTGGCCTTTTTTAGATTGCACATATAAGTGATATCACATGGTATTTGCCTTTCTCTGCGTGACTTATTTCACTTAGCATAGTGCCCACAAGGTCCATCCATGTCACAAATGGCAGAATTTCCTTCTTTCCTACAGCTGAATAATACCCTATTGTATGTATGTACCACATCTTCTTTATCCATTCGTCTGTAGATGGAAATTTAAGTTGTTTCCATATCTTAGCTATTGTATCAATGCATAATGCTGCAGTGAACATGGGAGTGCACATATCCCTTTGAGGTCCTGATTTCATTTCCTTTGGATACCCAGAAGTGGGATTGGTAGATTATATGATGGTTCTTTTTTTTTAATTTTGAGAAACGTCCATACTATTTTCTGTAGTTGCTGGATCAATTTACATTCCGACCAACATTGCACAAGCATTCCCTTTTCTCCACATCCTTGCCAACACTTATCTCTTATCTTTTTGGTGATAGCTATTCTAACAAGTGTGAGGTGATATCTCATTGTGGTTTTGACTTGCATTTCCCTGATGATTAGTGATGTTGAGCACATTTTCATGTAGCTGTTGGCCATTTGTTTTAGAATGTTGTCTTTCCATTTTTATTTGTTTCAAGATATTTCTTTGATTCCCCTTTTGACTTCTTCTTTGACTCATTGGTTGTTCAGGAGTGTTTTGTTTAATTTCCACATATTTCTGAATTTTCTAGTTTTCTTCCTGTTACTGATTTCTAGTTTAATAACTTTGCAGTTGCAAAAGGTACTTGGTATGATTTTGATATTCTTAAGTCTGCTAAGACTTATCTTGTAACCTATCATATGATATATCCTCAAGAGTATTTCATGTGCGCTTGAGAAGAATATGTATTCCGCTTCTGTTGGCTGGAATGTTCTGTATATGTCTGTTAGCTCCATTTGGTATAAAGTATAGTTCAAGTCCAACATTTCCTTGTTGATTTTCTGTCTGGATGATATACCCACTGTTGAAAGTAAGGTATTGAAGTCCCCTACTATTATTGTATTGTTGTCTATTTCTTCCTTCAGATCTTTTAGTATTTGCTTAATATATTTAGGTGCTCTGATGTTGCCTGCATGTATATTTACAATTGTTAGATTTTCTTTATGAATTAATCCCTTTAACATTACATAATGACATTCTTTGCCTCTTGTTATAGTTTTTGGCCAGAAGTCTATTTTGTCTGGTAAAAGAATAGCTACCCTGTTCTCTTTTGGTATCTACTTGCATGGAATATCTTTTTCATCCCTTCATTCTTTCTTATGTGTGACTGTAAAACTGAAGTGAGTCTCCTGTAGGCAGCATATAGTTCAGTCTTGTTTTTTAAATCCATCCAGCTGCTCTATGCCTTTGGACTGGAGAATTTAATTCACTTACATTTAAAGTGAATATTGATACATAAGGATTTACGAATACCATGTTACTATTTTCTGGCTATTTTGTAGTTCTCTTGTTCTTTTCTTCCTCTCTTACTGCCTGCCTTTGTGAATTGATGATTTTCCATAAAGGTATGCTTTGATTGTCTTCTCTTTATCTTTTGTGAATCTACTCTAGGTTTTTGTATTTGCTTTGTTGTTATCATGAGGCTTACATAAAATATCTTGTAGATATAACAGTGTATTATATGCTGATAACAACTTAACTTGGACTGTGTATAAACACTCTACCCTTTTACTTCCCCCTTTTTGTTTTTGATGTCATCATTTACTTCTTTTCATATTTTGTATTCATTAACAAGTTATTGTAGCTATAGTTATTTTTAATATTCTTTTCCTTTAACCTTTATACTAGATTTAAGTGGTTAACACACTACCATATTCAGTATTAGAGTATTCTGAATTTGACTATATACTTAACTTTACCCCAGTATATTGTATGTTTTCATGTTACTAATTAGTGTCCTTTCATTTAGCTTGAAGAACTCCTTTCTACATTTCTTGTAAGGCAGGTCTAGTGGTGATGAACTCCCTCAGCTTCTGTTTGCCTGGGAAAGTCTTTCTCTCTCCTTCATTTCTTAAGGATAACTTGGCTGAATAGCATATTCTTGATTGGCAGTTTTTTTCTTTTTCTTTTAGCACTTTGGATTATCATCCCACTCTCTCAAAGGGTGCCTGCTGAGAAATCCACTGATAGCCTTATGAGAGGTCCCTTTTAAGTTACAAGCTTCTTTTCTCTTACTGCTTTTAAGATTTTTCTCTTTGTCTTTGATTTTTGACAAATTTATTATAATGAGTCTTAAAGAGGAACTCTTTTTTAAAAAATAAATTTATTATTTTATTTATTTATTTTTGGCTGCATTGGGTCTTCGTTGCTGCGCGCAGGCTTTCTCTAGTTTCGGCGAGCAGAGGCTACTCTTCGTTGCAGTACCCACGGGCTTCTCATTGCGGTGGCTTCTCTTGTTGTGGGGCATGGGCTCTAGAGCACAGGCTCAGTAGTTGTGGCGCACGGGCTTAGCTGCTCCGCAGCATGTGGGATCTTCCCGAACCAGGGCTCGAACCCGTGTCCCCTGCATTGGCAGGCGGATTCTTAGCCACTGTGCCACCAGGGAAGCCCAAGAGGAACTCTTAAGTTGAGTTTGTTTAATGATCTGTGAGCTTCATGAACTTGGATATCCATATGTCTCCCGAGATTTGGGAAGTTCTCAGCCATTATTTCTTCAAATAAGCTTTCTGCCCTCTTCTCTCTCTCGTCAACTTCAGGAACTCTCATAATTCACAAACTGTTTCTTTTGATGACATCCCATAGATCACGTACCTTTCTTCATTCTTTTAAATTCTTTTTTCTTTGTTCTTCTCTGACTGGATAGTTTCAAAATCCCTGTCTTCTATCTCAGATTCTTTCATTCTGCTTGATCCATTCAGATGTTGATGTTCTGTATTATATTTTTAATTGCATTCATTGCATTCTTCAGCTCCAGAATTCCTGTGTAGTTCTTTTTTATGATTTCTATCTCTTTGTTAAACTTCTCATTTTATTCGTGTAGTGTAGTTTTCCTGAATTAATTGACTTCTCTTTCTGTGTTTTCTTGCAGCACATTGAGTTTCCTTAAAATAGCCATTTAAAATTCTTTATTGGGAAAATCATAGATCTCCATGTCTTTGGGATTGGTTACTGGAAAATTGTTGTAATTCTTTGGTGGCGTCATGTTTCCTTGAAGTTTTGTGTTGCTGTCTTCACATTTGAAGTAGCAGTCACATCCTCCAGTCTTTACTAACTGCCTTCAGGAGAGAAATACTTTCTATCAGCCCTATTAGAGATTCTGAGAATTTCTCAGATCTTCTATGGGTACACTTGCTCAACATTTCTTGTTCCTTCTTGTGGCAGAATTCTTAAGCTTGTATGCCTTATTCTGATCCTGCACAACACCAGGCCAACTGCTAACAGCCTCCCTTTTGTTTCCCAAAGATGGCACTACAGCTCAAATTTGTGGTCTCTCATGGTCCACACATTTGGGCCAGCAAAGCTTTCTGTATGTGCTCAGTCAGTCATGCTGCTGTCATCAGGAATGTGAACAGGAAGCTTGCCACAAGTTGGTGGTGTGTGTAAGTCCCATGGAGTGCTGAGAGTGCCCCATGGCCAGTTGGAGGATCCCCAGGGGCTTATGGGTGGGCTTCTTGATGGAGTCCCTGGACACATTAAGTAAGATCCACGTTCCTTTAATCCTCTTTTGAGAGTCCTGTTTGCCACTCTCCAGCCTCTTCCCCCTCCCCACCCCCCAGTCATGCAGTTCACAATTCAGTGCTCTGGATGGGGCGAGACAGGAATGAGCCTCTTTGACAGTGTCCCACACAGCCAGGGAAACTGGGTGCTCACGTATGTGCTCTTCCTTCCCCCATGAGAGAAATCATAGGCCAAGATCTTTTTTTGTCCTAAGCTGTGCTGCTTTGTGAGAAGGTGAGGTGAGTAGTCAAACAGTTCTTCTTACCCCCCGCAGTGCATCTAGACTTGTATTATTTTTCTCTAGCATTGTGCTGGAACTTCTCTGCTTGAAACTTGAACTTCCACAAAGGCTGTTTCATCTGTGGGTGATTGTCTAAAACAGTGTTTTCCAGGGTCTCTTGGACTGTGGCCGAGAGGGGCTAGAGCTGCTTCATGGTCCCCTGCTGGGTCCAGAGCCAGAACTGAGGTCTGTGTGCCTATTACCCAATGCGTGGCTGGACGAGACTCCTCCTGGGTCCCTTGGTGTATGGTGCTGGATCCCAAAGCTCCCAAAAAGGCACTTTGTCTGTGAATAGAGGCCAAATTGTTATTGGCAGGGGGATATGGACGAAGGATGTCTTACCCAGCCGTGCCGCTGGCATCACACCTGGTAGTTCTATTTTTAATTTTTTTTTTTTTTTTTTGCGGTACATGGGCCTCTCACTGTTGTGGCCTCTCCCATTGTGGAGCACAGGCTCCGGACACACAGGCTCAGTGGCCATGGCTCACGTACCGAGCCGCTCCGTGGCATGTGGGATCTTCCCGGACTGGGCCACGAACCCGTGTCCCCTGCATCGGCAGGCGGACTCTCAACCACTGCGCCACCAGGGAAGCCCTCTTTTTAATTTTTTAAATGAATCTCCATAGTGTTTTCCATAGTGGCTGCACCAATATCTATGATACATTTTGAATTAAGTTTTTTGTATGCTGTGAGATTAGGTTCAAAGTTCATTTTTTTCCATACCAGTATCATTAATCTAGAACCATTTGAAGAACAGAGTTTCTTTTCCTCCTTGGATTACTCTGGTGCCTTTGTCAAAAATCTAATGACTGTATAAGTGTGATTTATTTATGGGTTCTTATTCCACTCTATTAACCTATTTGTTGATCTTTTTTTTAACATCTTTATTGGAGTATAATTGCTTTACAATGGTGTGTCAGTTTCTGCTTTATAACACAGTGAATCAGCTATACATATATATATATATATCCCCATATCCCCTCCCTCTTGCACCTCCCTCCCACCCTCCCTATCCCACCCCTCTAGGTGGTCACAAAACACCGAGCTGATCTCCCTGTGCTATGCGGCTGCTTCCCACTAGCTATCTATTTTACATTTGGTAGTATATGTAAGTCCATGCCACTCTCTCACTTCATCCCAGCTCACCCTTCCCCCTCCCCGCATCCTCAAGTCCATTCTCTAGGTCTGAGTCTTTATTCCTGTCCTGCCTCTAGGTTCTTCAGAACCATTTTTTTTTTTTAGATTTTATATATATGTGTTAGCATACGGTATTTATTTTTCTCTTTCTGACTTACTTCACTCTGCATGACAGTCTCTAGGTCCATCCACCTCACTACAAATAACTCAGTTTCATTTCTTTTTATGGCTGAGTACTATTCCATTGTATACATGTGCCACATCTTCTTTATCCATTCATCTGTCGATGGACACTTAGGTTGCTTCCATGTCCTGACTACTGTAAATAGAATTGCAATGAACATTGTGGTACGTGACTCTTTTTGAATTATGGTTTTCTCAGGGTATATGCCCAGTAGTGGAATTGCTGGGTCGTATGGTAGTTCTATTTTTAGTTTAATAAGGAACCTCCATACTGTTCTCCATAGTGGTTGTATCAATTTACATTCCCACCAACAGTGCGAGAGGGTTCCCTTTTCTCCACACCCTCTCCAGCATTTGTTGTTTGTAGATTTTTTGATGATGGCCATTCTAACTGGTGTGAGGTGATACCTCATTGTAGTTTATTTTTGTTTGTTTGTTTGTTTTTGCGGTACACGGGCCTCTCACTGCTGTGGCCTCTCCTGTTGCGGAGCAACAGGCCCCGGACGCGCAGGCTCAGCGGCCATGGCTCACGGGCCCAGCCGCTCCGCGGCATGTGGGATCTTCCCGGACCGGGGCACGAACCCGTGTCCCCTGCATCGGCAGGCAGACCCTCAACCACTGTGCCACCAGGGAAGCCCCTCATTGTAGTTTTGATTTGCGTTTCTCTAATGATTAGTGATGTTGAGCATCCTTTCATGTGTTTGTTGGCAATCTGTATATCTTCTTTGGAGGAATGTCTATTTAGGTCTTCTGCCCATTTTTGGATTGGATTGTTTGCTTTTTTGATGTTGAGCTGCATGAGCTGCTTGTAAATTTTGGAGATTAATCCTTTGTCAGTTGCTTCATTTGCAAATATTTTCTCCCATTCTGAGGGTTGTCTTTTCGTCTTGTTTATAGTTTCTTTTGCTGTGTAAAAGCTTTGAAGTTTCATTAGGTCCCATTTGTTTATTTCTGTTTTTATTTCCATTTCTCTAGGAGGTGGGTCAAAAAGGACCTTGCTGTGATTTATGTCATAGAGTGTTCTGCCTATGTTTTCCTCAAAGAGTTTGATAGTTTCTGGCCTTACATTTAGGTCTTTAATCCATTTTGAGTTTATTTTTGTGTATGGTGTTAGGAAGTGTTCTAATTTCATTCTTCTATGTGTAGCTGTTCAGTTTTCCCAGCACCACTTATTGAAGAGGCTGTCTTTTCTCCATTGTATATTCTTACTTCCTTTATCAAAGATAAGGTGACCATATGTGCATGGGTTTACCTCTGGGATTTCTATCCTGTTCCATTGATCTATATTTCTGTTTTTGTGCCAGTACCATACTGTCTTGATTACTGTAGCTTTGTAGTATAGTCTGAAGTCTGGGAGCCTGATTCCTCCAGCTCCGTTTTTCTTTCTCAAGACTGCTTTGGCTATTCGGGGTCTTTTGTGTTTCCATACAAATTGTGAAATTTTTTGTTCTAGGTCTGTGAAAAATGCCAGTGGTAGTTTGATAGGGACTGCATTGAATCTGTAGATTGATTTGGGTAGTAGAGTCATTTTCACAATGTTGATTCTTCCAATCCGAGAACATGGTATATCTCTCCATCTGTTTGTATCATCTTTAATGTCTTTTCGTCAGTGTCTTGTAGTTTTCTGCATACAGGTCTTTTGTCTCCTTAGGTAGGTTTATTCCTAGGTATTTTATTCTTTTTGTTGCACTGGTAAAGGGGAGTGTTTCCTTAATTTCTCTTTCAGATTTTTCATCATTAGTGTATAGGAATGCAAGAGATTTCTGTGTATTAATTTTGTATCCTGTGACTTTAACAGATTCATTGATTAGCTCTAGTAGTTTTCTAGTAGCATCTTTAGGATAATTTATGTATAAGTGTCATGCCATCTGCAAACAGTGACAGTTTTACTTCTTCTGTTCCGATTTGGATTCCTTTTATTTCTTTTCCTTCTCTGATTGCTGTAGCTAAAACTTCCAAAACTACGTTGAATAATAGTGGTGACAGTGGGCAACCTTGTCTTGTTCCTGATCTTAGAGGAAATGGTTTCAGTTTTTCACCATTGAGAACGATGTTGGCTGTGGGTTTGTCATATATGGCCTTTATTATGTTGAGGTAAGTTCCCTCTATGCCTACTTTCTGGAGGGTTTTTATCATAAATGGGTGTTGAATTTTGTCAGAAGTTTTTCCGGCATCTCTTCAGATTATCATATGGTTTTGATCCTTCAGTTTGTTAATATGGGGTATCACATTGATTGATTTGTGTATATTGAAGAATCTTTGCATTCCTGGGATAAACCCCACTTGATCATGGTGTATGATCCTTTTAATGTGCTGTTGGATTCTGTTTGCTTGTATTTTGTTGAGGATTTGTGCATCTATGTTCATCAGTGATATTGGCCTGTAGTTTTCTTTCATTGTGACATCTTTGTCTTGTTTTGGTATCAGGGTGATGGTGGCCTCGTAGAGTGAGTTTGAGAGTGTTCCTCCCTCTGCTATACTTTGGAAGAGTTTGAGAAGGATAGGTTTTAGCACTTCTCTAGATGTTTGATAGAATTCACCTGTGAAGCCATCTGGTCCTGGGCTTTTGTTTGCTGGAAGATTTTTACTCACAGTTTCAACTTCAGTGCTTGTGATTGCTCTGTTTATATTTTCTATTTCTTCCTGGTTTAGTCTCCGAAGGCTGTGCTTTTCTAAGAATTTGTCCAATATTTCCAGGTTGACCATTTTATTGGCATAGAGTTGCTTGCAGTAGTCTCGTAGGATGCTTTGTATTTCTGTGGTGTCTGTTGTAACTTCTCCTTTTTCATTTCTAATTTTATTGATTTGAGTCCTCTCCCTCTTTTTCTTGATGAGTGTGGCTAATGGTTTATCAGTTTTGTTTATCTTCTCGAAGAACCAGCTTTTACTTTTTTTGAGCTTTGCTATTGTTTTCTTTGTTTCTGATTCATTTATTTCTGCTCTGATCTTTATGATTTCTTTCCTTCTACTAACTTTGGGTTTTGTTTGCTCTTCTTTTTCTAGTTCTTTTAGGTGTAAAGTTAGATTGTTTATTTGAGATGTTTGTTGTTTCTTGAGGTAGGATTTTATTGCTATAAACTTCCCTCTTAGAACTGCTTTTGCTGCATCCCATAGGTTTTGGATCATCGTGTTTTCATCGTCGTTGGTCTCTAGGTATTTTTTGATTTCCTCTTTGCTTTCTTCAGTGATCTCTTGGTTATTTAGCAGTGTATTTTTTAGCCTCCATGTGTTTGTATTTTTTTACAGATTTTTTCCTGTAATTGATATCTAGTCTCATAGCGTTGTGGTCAGAAAAGATACTTGATAGGATTTCAGTTTTCTTAAATTTACCAGGGCTTGATTTGTGACCCAAGATATGATCTATCCTGGAGAATGTTCCATGAGCACTTGAGAAGAAAGTGTATTCTGTTGTTTTTGGATGGAATGTCCTATAAATATCAATTAAGTCCATGTTGTTTAATGTATCATTTAAAGCTTGTGTTGCTGTGTTTATTTTCATTTTGGATGATCTGTCCATTGGTGAAAGTGGGGTGTTAAAGTCCCCTACTATGATTGTGTTACTGTTGATTTCCCCTTTTATGGCTGTTAGCATTTGCCTTATATATTGAGGTGCTCCTATGTTGGGTACATAAGTATTTACAATTGTTATATCTTCTTCTTGGATTGATCCCTTGGTCATTATGTAATGTCCTTCTTTGTCTCTTGTAATAGTCTTTATTTTAAAGTCTGTTTTTTCTGATATGAGTATTGCTACTCCAGTTTTCTTTTTATTTCTATTTGCATGGAATATCTTTTTCCATCCCCTCACTTTCAGTCTGTATGTGTCCCTAGGTCTGAAGTGGGTCTCTTGTAGACAGCATATATACAGGTCTTGTTTTTGTATCCATTCAGCCAGTCTATGTCTTTTGGTTGGAGCATTGAATCGATTTACATTTAAGGTAATTCTTGGTATGTATGTTCCTATTACGATTTTCTTAATTGTTTTTGGTTAGTTATTGTAGGTCTTTTCCTTCTCTTGTGTTTCCTGGCTAGAGAAGTTCCTTTAGCATTTGTTGTAAAACTGGTTTGGTGGTGCTGAATTCTCTTAGCTTTTGCTTTTCTGTAAAGGTTTTAATTTCTCCGTGGAATCTGAATGAGAACCTTGCTGGGTAGAGTAATCTTGGTTGTAGGTTTTTCCCTTTCATCACTTTAAATATGTCCTGCCAGTCACTTCTGGCTTGCAGAGTTTCTGCTGAAAGATCAGCCGTTAACCTTATGGGGATTCCCTTGTATGTTATTTGTTGTTTTTCCCTTGCTGCTTTTAATATTCTTTCTGTGTATTTAATTTTTGATAGTTTGATTAATATGTGTCTTGGTGTGTTTCTCCTTGGGTTTATCCTGTATGGAACTCTCTGTGCTTCCTGGACTTGATTGACTATTTCCTTTCCCATCTTAGGGAAGATTTCAATTATAATATCTTCAAATATTTTCTCAGTCCCTTTCTTTTTCTCTTCTTCTTCTAGGACCCCTGTAATTCGAATGTTGGTGAGTTTCATGTTGTCCCAGAGGTCTCTGAGACTATCCTCAATTCTTTTCATTCTTTTTTCTTTGTCCTGCTCTGCAGTAGTTATTTCCACTCTTTTATCTTCCAGGTCATTTATCTGTCCTTCTGCCTCAGTTATTCTGCTATTGATTCCTTCTAGAGAATTTTTAATTTCATTTATTGTGTTGTTCATCATTGTTTGTTTGCTCTTAAGTTCTTCTAGGTCCTTGTTAAACGTTTGTTGTATTTTCTCCATTCTATTTCCAAGATTTTGGATCATCTTTACTATCATTACTCTGAGTTCTTTTTCAGGTACACTGCCTATTTCCTCTTCATTCGTTTGCTCTGGTGGGTTTTTACCTTGCTCCTTCATCTGCTGTGTGTTTTTCTGTCTTCTCATTTTGATTAACTTACTGTATTTGGGGTCTCCTTTTCGCAGGCTGTAGGTTTGTAGTTCCTGGTGTTTTTGGTATCTGCCCCGTGTGGCTAAGGTTTGTTCAGTGGGGTGTGTAGGCTTCCTGGTGGAGACGACTAGTGCCTGTGTTCTGGTGGCTGAGGCTGCATCTTGTCTTTCTGGTGGGCAGGACCACATCATTGGTGTGTTTTGGGGCGTCTGTGACCTCTATGAATTTAGGCAGCCTCTCTGCTAATGGGTGGGGTTGTGTTCCTGTCTTGCTAGTTGTTTGGCATAGGGTGTCCAACACCGTAGCTTGCTGGTCATTGAGTGGATCTGGGTCTTAGCGTTGAGATGGAGATCTCTGGGAGAGCTTTTGCTGTTTGATACTACATGGAGCCAGGAGGTCTCTGGTGGACCAATGTCCTGAACTCGTCTCTCCCACCTCAGAGGCACAGGCCTGACACCTGGCTGGAGCACCAAGCCCCTGTCAGCCACACAGCCTTTGCTTTCTTCTGCCAGTTTTCCTCAGGATTCTGCAGGCTCTGGAGCGAGTGGGATGTCCCACCTGGTCTTATCCTGGCCACCAGAAGCTCGTGAAGAGGTGGAAAAATAGTTTGCCCTCTTCTTTTTTTAGTGAGTGCTTGGCCGAGAACCCTTTTTTTTCTAGGGCACCTTGTAAATGGAAAAGCTTATCTGGGTTAGAAGTTCTTGCTGTGGCTGCTGTAATTCATGGTTATCTTGCGTAAGGTTAATTCGCTTTTCGGCCTTAAAAGAAAATTTATTCACGTGATGCCTCACACTGGGCCCATTCCAGCTTCAGTCTGGCCCCTATTTGTTGATCTTTATATTGGTACTACACGGTCTTGATTTCTGTAAGTCTTGAAATCAGGTCGTATAAATTTTTCAAGATTCTCTCTCTCATTGTTTAGATTTTAGAAAACACTCCTCTCAGTGGTTCTGCGTGTGTAAGTATTATGTGTCTTTTGTTAAATTTGTTCCCTTGTTTTTGGCGACACTATTGCAAATTGAACTGTTTCTTAAAATTTCATTTTCTAATTGAGTTTATGAAGGTCACAGAATATAAGGTCATACAGAAAGCAATTATATTCCTATATACAAGCAATGAACAACTGATCACAGAAATTTGAAAAACAGTACCATTCATAATAGCTCACCCCCTCCCCCAAATGAAATACTTAAGTATAAATTCATCGTAAAACACAGGATCTGTATACTGAAAACTACAAAATGGTGCTAAAAGAAATCCAAGAAGACCTAAATAAAGGGAGAGACATATGCTGTTTGTGGATTGAAAGACTCAACATAGTAGTGATACTTTTTTCCTCCAAAGTGATCTAGAGATTCATTGCAACCAATCATCAAAATCCCAACAGGATATTTTGTAGATATAGACCAGCCTATCCTGTAATTTATATATAAGGGCCAAGGAACTAGAATAGCTAAAACAAATTTGCAAAAGAAGAACGAAGGTAGAGGAATCACTTTTAGTATCAAGCTCCAGTAATCAAGACAGTGTGGGATTGATGATAGATCAGTGGAGAGGGATTGGGAGTCCTGAAGTAGACCACATGAATATAGGCATTCGATCTTTGACAAAGGTACAAAATCAATTCATTGAGGAAAGGATGATCTTTTCAAGAAATTGTTTTGTAGCAGTTGGTCATCCATCTGTAAAAAAATGAACCTTGATCGAAGACCTCACTCCTGATGCAAAGATTAACTTGAAATGGATCATAGATGCAAATGTAGAACATAAAGGTATAAAACCTGTAGAAGAAAACGTAGGAAAAAGTTATTGTGACCTGGGGTTAGAAATGATGCCAAAAGCACAATCTATAACAAAAAAAATCAATAAATTGGGCTTTATCAAAATTAAAACTTTTACTCTGCCAAAAACACTGTCAAGAGAATTAAGAGACAAGCTACAGACTAGGAGAAAATATTTGCAGCCCACGTATTTGACAAAGGACTAGTGTCCAGATTATATAAAGAACTCAGTAATAAGAACTCTCAAAGCTCAACCAACTCAATTTAAAAATGGGCAAAGGACGTGAACAGACACTTCACCAAAGAGGATATAAGGACGGCAAGTAAACATGTGAGAAGATATTCAGCATTGTTAGCCGTTAGGCAAATGCAAATTGAAACCATGATCACAGACCAGTATACACAGTGATAGAATTGCTAAAACAGAAAATCGTGACAGCATCAAGTGCTGGCAACTGGAACCCTCGTGAATTGGTGGTGAGAATGCCAAATGATACCCCACTCTGAGTAACTGTTGGGCATTTTCTTATGAAGTTATATATACATTTAACCTTGTGACCCAGCAGTTCCACTCCTGGGTATCTACCTTAGTGAAATGAAAAATTTATGTTCACTCAAAAACCTGTACACAAATGTTCATAGCAGTTTTATATGATAGTGGAAACGTGAAAAAAACTCAAATGTCCTTCAAAGGATGAATGGATAAATGGAGTATGATGAAATAGTACTCATCAGGCAAAAGGAATGATACACGTAGCAATTTGAATGAAACTGAAAGTTGTTATGCTACGTGAGACAAGCCAGTGTCAAAGGGTTATGTACTGCATGATTCCTTTTATTTGACATTTTTGAAAAGGCAAAACTGTAGTGCTGGAAAACAGACCACTGGTTGTCAAGGGTTATGCATGAGGTGAAGGTTTGTATATCAGTGAGTAGTTCCAGGGAGCTTTTTGGTTGTTGGAACTGTATTGAACCCTCTTTGTGGTGGTGGTGTCACAAATCTATATGTGTTAACATTTGTAGAACTGTACAATAAAAGAAAAGAAGTCAATTTTACCATATGATAATAAAAAAATTTGTAAAATGTCGCACTTCATTCTGTTTTATGGATCTTTGTATGTGACCTCGTTTCTGTTTTGCAGTTTGCTTTTGCCTCCCCCGCCCCTACCTTTGCTTTGGCGTAGGTCACTATTATCCATTGGTCTCTACATTTGGTAGGACCTTTTAATTGGGAAGCCCATATTCCTCAGTTCTGGGAGTTTTCTTGAATTTTATTGACCTCCCTTCCCCCATTTTCTCTGTTCTCCCTTCCTGAAAGTTTTCAGACACTGGACTTCTTAGTTTGGTTTTCTAATTTTTCTTTTCTAGTTTCTTTCTTTTCTCTTCTTTCTTTTGTCTGTATGTGGAGACATACTTATTTTTTAAACTGTACATCTCCTGTGTTTAATAACCAAGAGTTCATTTTTGTTGTTGTTCTCTGATTCTTTTCAATGGCATCCTATTCTTGTTTCAGTGTTGTAATATCTTCTCTTAACGGTAGTTTTTCTTCTTCCTCAATACTTGCTTTTTTTGTTGTTGTATACACTTCTAATTAGATACTTTCCTTCAATAGCTGATGGTCCTTCTCTGCTTATATTTAGGAGGAGGATGAGAATGCAGATTGCAAGTTCATGGCCTGTTGTGGGGCTTGTCAACTTTGAGCTTCATTCTCCCCCAGTTTGGCTGAGCTATAGAGTTGGGGAACCCCCAAAGACAGTGTCATTTGCTGTTTCCTCTTGGTCTGGTTGGAGTCCTCAGGCAGGAGACTCTTGTGGTCTCCTGCATGGACGGAAGACCTGGTTCAGTGGAGGAGAGGGATCTGGTTCTCAGCATTCAGGGCATTCATTTAACCCCCCTATTTCCAGTCCAATTTCTAGTCCTTAATTGTGTCTCTCTATTGCTAATCCAGAGGCCATCTGTTTTACCTTTCAAAGAAATAAACCTTCAGTGTTCTACCATAGTGGCAGGAAGGATTCGGGGATCTAATTACTTCTGAAGCAGACTTTCAAGCAAAACTTATTTAAGCCAGTCGTCCTCCCCTCTTTCACTCCCACTTTCATAGGTATCTGGTGCTGCCAATTTGAGTCTTTCAGGGATTCTTCTATGTGAAATCGGATTGGTTCTTGTTTTATCCCCATGCTTAGCTTGCAGTTCACTTTTCTTTACTTGATCTGTAGAAGTGAAAAAGTTCTAGGTCTAGTGGACAGAAGTCTGAAGAATCATCAAGCAGAGCTCTAGTCATGGCTTCTCAGTCAGTTCCCAGACTAAGTCAGTTTACAGATACAGAACCCTTGCATAAAGGGGCCTCTGAGTCACCTTTAGGAAGGACCGTACTCTGCAGCCAAAAGTTTATATTGTTAATCTTTCTCCCAGCCCTTCCCAAAGTGTGTGACTGTGCACTGGGGAAAAGGGACTCATCAGATTTAGGGGGGATTACTGGACACAGGCTCTGAACTGATACTTATTCCAGGAGACCCAAAACATCACTATGATCCACCAGTTAAGAGTAGGAGCTTACGGAGGTCAGGTGATCAGTGGAGTTGTAGCTCAGGTCCTTGTCACAGTGGGTTCAGTTTATCCCCGAATCCACCCTGTGGTTATTTTTTCCAGTTCCATGATGCGTAACTGGAAGAGACGTATTCAGCACCTAGGCGAATCCCCACATTTATTTTTCCTGGATTTGCTAATTCATTCAGCATTCATCAGTTTGCCTTCCAGTTTACCAATTTTATTGTTATCACCTCTTCCCTTTTGTCTTCCCTGTCCTTGTGTGTCTATGACCATGCACACCCCCCCAGTTAAAAAAATTGTTTTAGTAGAGTTGCAGTAGGGAATGAGTTTGGTACATATGTTAAGTTCTATCTTTACCTGCAGCCTCCATCTATTGGGTTGACCAAAAAGTTCGGGCTTTTCTGAAAGATGCTGTGGAAAAACAGAACGAACTTTTTGGCCAACGCAATATATTATTTGGCTGGGTGTTGTTACATAATCCTATGGCTTTGAAGGCTATCCAACCTCATAAATTTATGCCTCAAGCCCTATTTCTCTTTCTTCTAAGCTCTAGACATGTATTTACAACTGCATATTCAACTTTTCTCGTAATATATCTGATACACATCTCAGATGCTTCATTCCCATCCCTCTCCTTGAAATGCCCATTTCTCATCCAATCTTCTTGTTCTCAATTAATACCACACTACCAGCCGCCCACTTGCTCAATCCCAAATTCCTTTCCTTCTTTCCTATATCACCTTCATCAACATCTCCTATTAGTTCTAGATTTAAATTATGTCCAGAATCCATCTCCTTCTCTCTATCTTTATGGCTGCTACCTGATCTAAGCCATTTTCATTTCTCACCTGGTTCCATGCAGTAACCTCCCAACTGCTCCCTGCTTCCACTCTTGTCCTGCTACAATCCATTGTCTAGGTAGTAGCCAGAGTGAAAATTCTGAATTCTAAGTTAGGCCGAATGCCTTTCCTGATTCAACGTCCTCGTTGCCATACACTTTGAATCCTTATTGAATCCATCCACACTCCTTATTCTGTCTACAAGGTGCCTGCCTAACTCTTTGACTTTAGCTCCTGCCAAGGTCTTAATTGTCTCCTCTGCTCTGGTCACACAGGCCTTTTGGTTCATCAAATACACTAAGCTTGTTCCCTCCTTTGGGGCCTTAGCGGTTGCCATTTTATCTCCCTGAATATGCTTCGCCTGTATCTTCACGTGGCTCACCTCTCACTTCATTCAAGTCTCTGCTCAGTAGCATCCGCTTTGAGAAGCCTTCCCGGGCCACCCTGTCCACCTTTCTCCCAGATCCCCCACATTACTCTCTATTACATCATCTTATTTATTTCCTTCTGAAAGTATCTCATTTTTTTTTTTATTTTGACTTTCTTGTTTTTCTCTAGCCATTTGAGTATGAGCCCTGTGAGGGCATTGGTTTGATCTATCTTGTTCCTTGGTGGTATCATCACACCCAGAGCAGAATCGGGCCCATAGTAGATAGATACTCAAAGACTGTTGGATGGTAGGTAGGAGGGTGGGTGAATAAATGTTTGTTGAGTTCTACGCTACTATTAGCATGTTGTTTCTTCTGGGACGTCTCAGAATTGAGCCTTTATTGTTTTTTTTGTTTTGTTTTGTTTTTTTTGTGTGGTACGCAGGCCTCTCACTGTTGTGGCCTCTCCCGTTGCGGAGCACAGGCACCGGACACGCAG
This sequence comes from Orcinus orca, assembly GCF_937001465.1. NCBI lineage: Eukaryota > Metazoa > Chordata > Mammalia > Artiodactyla > Delphinidae > Orcinus > Orcinus orca. Next base: position 14,542,932 of record NC_064580.1, read on the forward strand.
GCTCAGCGGCCGTGGCTCACGGGCCCAGCCGCTCCGCGGCATGTGGGATCTTCCCGGACCGGGGCACAAACCCGTGTCCCCTGCATCGGCAGGCGGACTCTCAACCACTGCGCCGCCAGGGAAGCCCAGAATTGAGCCTTTATACAGAATTCCTTCCCACCTTGACTGATTCTACTTCAGAGTGCCTTTACGTGTCCCCATCTCTCCCTGCCAGTAGGTCTGTTTTAGGGCTCAAAGTTTGAATTCCCAAATAGCAGATTGTGGATCCTGTTTTCTACCTTTAGCCAAGAAGTCACACCTTCAGCCATAACTTATGCAGGAACCTGGATGACACTTTGGTGGAAGGACGACCAGTGCCCTTTCTCATCCCTCAGTCCTAATCCAGTATGGTGCTGGAGTGGAAACAAGAGATTGCAACTAGAGATGTAGTCCTGATGGCTCGCCTCTCAGTATTAGGAGTCTGCTTTTGCTTTTCTGCTCCCTTCCAATCATTTTTTTAAATTTTTAACATCATTCTGTGCCAGCCGCTGTTAAAACTGAGGGTGAGATTTAGGTGTGGGGGGTGGGGAGGGTTGGTCAATCAGTTTCATTTCATCATCTTAAGAAAGGAGTCGAGAGACTGCAAATTGTGAAGCCTCCTGTGTCCGGTCACCAGCTTTAAATATGATGCCTCCCAGTCCACTTGTCCTTGAGTCATGTGGCACCTAAATGCTTGTGGGTCCAGTCATAAGTTTCTTTTCAGTATCTGATGAAGTAGGGATGAACCCAGGAAATGACCCCTCTCTTCTCTTTGTTTTGTACAACTCAGGAGGTTCATCAAGAACGGATTGCATTGGAAAACCAACTGGAACAACTTCGTCCAGTCACTGTGTTGTGACCCCCAAGATTCAAGTAGCAGTGGGTGACCTTTCCTGCCAAGATCTTTCCTTTGAATGTTTCAACGCAACTACTTGTCATAGATGTCTGAGACTGTGTCAAAAGCTCTTAGCGGCGGAATATAATCCATATCACCTTTTCTTTTGTGCTTCACGTGTACGTTTTACTGTGGTGGAAAAAATACAACTGATTATCACACTTGAAATTGTAACTATCAGTGGGATTTACCTCCCATTCTTAAGTACTTCCTCAAGGTGTTAGATGTTGCTCCTTACCCAAAACCAATCTTCTAGCAAATAAAAACAATTTAGAGCACTACTTATTTCAAGAATTTATGACTTGTACAAAACCTTGTAATCCAGTACCTTCAGGATGCTTGTTTTATTTTCGTATGTATATCATATACAGTAGATTGGTTTCCTGAATAATTGTGATTCCAACTGGATAGTCTTTGGCATGATGATAATACAAACAAAAAGGAGAAGAAAACAAAAGCATTAGCTTTAGACTGGCTCCGTGCCCTCCACCACTACATGCCAAAAATTGCTTCTCTAGTGCCATCTTGATATTATATCTAGCTATAAATAATACATGACTATTGTTTTCTATTGAATGGCAAAGACTTATTCAGTCTTTACACCTCTGTAAAGTAGTAGTTTTGTCCATGATCTATTTAACTTGGCCCAGCTAAGCCGTCAACCCAGACAACTCAGCCCTTTCATGTAGATTTTTGGGCAAGAGAAATCTGCCTGAGCTGCCTTGCCCGATCAAATTAAATAAATAGTTGCCAGGTCTCTACTTTTATCCTGCACGGGTTAACATATCTGTAAATGCATGAATTTGGAAACCACCCATCAAATGTGAACGGCTGATGAGACTGTTTGGACTGATAAATATTTGTTGTTTGAACCCAGGTATTCAAACTAGGGAAGAAGGGGCAATGGTTGTTACCAGTAATGCAACAATCTCTGGTAGTTATTTTTGTCTTTGTTATTTTAACCCGGATCGTGAGTGTATTGGGTATGAAGAAATAATGAAAGAAAGCCGATCCTCACACTGGATATATGACTATTTTGTTCTCTGTGAAGTGTACCCTTGGGAAGGGATTGGTTTATGTGCAGTTCAGAGGCGCCCAACCGACTCCAGTGTAAGTGATGTAAAACAGTAAGCTCAAATTGCAGGAGCCAGTACTCCATAGAAATTTACATAGCCTATGCTTCTCCTGTAAGCTCAAGTTGAAAGTGGGAATTGATCGACCCTCCCAGGTATCCGGCCTCGCCAGCTTTAACATCACTTCAGGAGACGGATGTCAAGACATGCGGTCTCTTGTGCATTTTGCTGATTTACCGATTCTTAGGATAGCGGGGTGGGGTGTGCTAGGGTCCTTTCTGAAGTGGTTTAGGATAGGTTTGCAGTTCGCGGGACTAAGCCTTTGATTTCAATAGAGTTGACTGCTTTTAGAAGAAGTAGGCTTTTGTTTTAATGCTTTCTTACTCCATTAAGCTTTATCAATAGCTTAATGATGGAAGAGAAACGCTCAAACGATGATGCTTTTCCAAAACAAACCAAATTGTTGATTCTGTTCTGTGCATATTAAAGGATTCTGAATTGCTTGGATTTTGAAAATCACAGGACTTGAACTATTTCTCTAGTCCCCCTTTCCTTCCCTTTTGGCTGCCTTTTTTGTCCCTGTGGGAGGGGTTCGGAGTCAGTTTAAACCCTTCCTAAGATTATGAATGGGTGAGTGCACATTTTTTAGGTAACCTCTTTTCACTTGTTCTGAGATCTGGGGGCTGCAACACATTTTATCAACAGTGTCCTTGTCACAGACGTTTCATTATCATGTTTGTTCCATTCAATCCAGGAAAGACTAGCATATGCACTTCATCTCATAGTCTTCCAGGACATATGCACACACTCCAGATAGCACTTCATATCCATTAAGCAGACATATAAACTAAAGAATGTTAGTCTATGTTATGCATTTTTAAAATATTGACATGTTTTTCTCCCATCAGGCCAAGGCCAGAGTGAGCCAAATTCGGAGGTTGGGGTTTTGTTTAGTTAGCTTGGATTTCATTAAATGAAAAAACTTGCATTGGACAATCGAAGCCTCATGCATTGCACAGTCTAAGCAGTAATTTAACATAGGCATTGCATTAAAGCCCACACCAATAATATCTCCACCCCACCTTCTTGACTGGACTTAAGAGTGACCACAGTTTCTTAGTTGCCTAGAAGTGGATTTTTAAAAAAACAATTACACCCCCCCCGAAACACACACAGAACCTGATATTACCTAACTAGCGCTCATCCTCTCTTTCTCCATTTTCGTAGGATGTATACTTTTATTTAATTTAGGATTATAACTCCTGATAATGTTTCTGTGAGCCTTTAATATGATTTATAGGAAGGCTGGGTTATTGATATCACCATTATACCTCTTCTATAAAACTACTCAAGCGTAAGACCTTGTTGGGCAGAAGTCTCTGGGCAGAATGTTGATGTTGCCCCCATCCACGGGGGTTTAATAACCTTATTGTTAAGTGGTCTTCCTCCATGGGAGTCCCATAGTCCCAAGGGTGAAAACATGGTAGGAGTAGATCACCAGCTTATTGGGTACCTCAGTGTCTCTGGTATGTGGCTTATTGCTTTGGCCACCTCCCTATCCAGCAGCCATGAAGCAAACCCAAAAGGTAGATTTCTGGAATTGCGGAGTGTGTTGGAATGAAGGCAGACATTTGCCTTAGTTGGAGGGATCTGACTGCTTTATAAATATTAGAGAAGTGCTTTGGGTCTGGTTAGGAGAAGGAGGCAACTTAGCTGGGAGCTGTGCCCATTTTCTTCTCATTGCACAGTAGGATGTCAGAGATGAGAGGACCCCTTCCCATATCCTGCATTTGCTTGTGGGGAGACCAAGGCCCTAAGAAACCACAGTTCCTAGTCCAAGAATCCATAGAAGGAGGGAGCTGGTGGCAGAGTTGGGATTTTATGGATTCTCAGTCGAGTCCTCTCGCCACTAGCGTTACTAAAAATAGATTAGAAGGGTTTTTTTCTATATACCATGTTGAATTTTATTTACTTAATTTATCAGTCTTAAAATATGAAAACAGGTCTTAGTGAGCTTTAGATCTAGATAATTCTCTTGGATTGAAGCAAAAACTAAAATCTGAAGAGAAAGAATATGATTGAAGTATTTGTTCTTCAGAACACCTCATCTTTCATGATGCAGTAAATTACCCTGAGTTTCTTGGCAGAACTTTTGACAGCTGTTGCTTTGAATAGATTCCATTCCTGTATTCCTTATGGGAGTTTGTTTTTAAAATAGACTACTGTGATTGAAATGAACTCAATATGTAGTAAGTTATAGTTTTCTTCAATATATCTTGGGTTACTTGGGTTGCAAATGTTCAGTTTCAGTACAGTTCAGGGTGAGTAATCAAAAACATGGATTTTTCTTTGATTTCCTAGTAGCGTCTGAACTATCATGAAACATTCTTCTCTTCATGTGACTTGATTCTAGTCTGTTTCTAAATGATATTTGTCCATTTCTTAGATGAGCTCACAACCATGGTAATGATAGATGTGCTCTTAGAATATCAATAAGAAAAGAATCTGGAATGGATGTTTTCCTTGAAATTAAGACAGCCATTTGCAAATGTAGTAGTTGGAAAGATCTCAGTTTCATTACAACACCTTAGAGCTAAAAACATTTGATCAGCACAGGCTAGAATCACACCTCCTGACAAGATATCACTAAGGGAATTTGATTTGTAAAATATTAAAGAAAAAGAATTACAGATATCATAGCACCCAGATCTTCCCATATTGCTGAGAAGTAGGGCTCAGTAGGTTGTGGTTTGAACATTATGAATGTGAACAAAATGAAATCTCTGTTGAGAGGTCTTTTTCTTCTCTAGTTAAAGAGAACATGCTAGTAACTTTGGTTTCTCTTTCCGACTGGTTTACTCTGTTTCAAGTGTACTCTTTTGAAACTGATTTCAAAGGATCGCTTGAATTTACACTTTAGTTATGGGTGCTTTGTTACAGATTTTTGCCTCAGTGTGGTTCAAATTCCTAGTGAGAGGTGGGGGGATGTGGGCTTTTGCAGTCCTGAAGTGGCATATTCTCCTTCCCCTTCAGCCCAGGCTAAGGGAGGCTGCCCACCAACGCCCACAGATTAGTCATCCATGGCAGTTCATGAGAGTCTTACTCTAGGAGCCTCCCCACTTCGCTGTTTGCAGTGAGAAATGTAGCTGGTTATGTGACCCTCCCAAGAGCAACTGTAAGAACAGCAGACCAAGAGGGGCAGACATGAAGAGCAATACCAACTGATTCTCCCCAAAATAGACTTTCAGAGGTTGCCTTACTAAGTGTTCCCTGAAACAGCCAGTCTGTGAATGTGGGGAGACATCCCAGGCGCATGGTCACTTTTAGGCTTGTCTCGTTATTTTCTACATTTACTGACGCATATGATTGATAAAGGAACCGTTTCCGAAAGGCATTACAGCGTTTCAATCGACAGGATTTGTTCTAGTGACAGAAGTCTTGCTCTGCTCTCAGCACTTGAGGAGTGTTTAGTTTTTGTGTTTTGGGGGTTCTACTGCCCTGCTCTAAGCTAAGTTCAGGACTGTGGGAGGTTGGAGCAAGTGGTTTATGATTCTGAAGACCAGAGGACACTGGAACTTAAGCAGGCCAGAACTGGAGTTTGAGGGCTGCAGTAGGGAAACTTCCGGTCCCAGTTCTGTCCTAAAGCACTATGTCAGACATCAGGACTGGACCCTAAAGCTCCTTCAGGGAGCCCTGACCTGGGAATGGGACAGGTGGCGCAGGGACCGCCTTGTATGGAGACTGGATCAACTGAGTTGTGTTGGTTTTATTTTGTTTTAAGGTAACTTGTGTGAGGGCTTCAGCTGCAGCCAGCCTGGGAGCTGGGGTGTACCCTTACCTTTAGCCATTCTTTTTGTCTTCAGCACAAATCCAGTGTTCAAGTGAGCCAGAGGTGGGAAGAGCCATTTTACTCCTTGTAGCTGTGGGCCTGGAGAGATAATGAGTTGATGGTCTATTTTAACCTCGAAAGTAAAAATGTATATTTTTTCACTACAGTTACATTGAACAGTAAAATGAGGAACAGCAAAGTATATATTTGATGCCTTCTGTCTTTTCATGATAATGTGCTAACAAGTTGTGTTAGTATTTTACTCAGCCAGAGTCTCATTCGTGTGCTAAGCATTGGGAACTGTATGTATATTGATCTTAAACATAAATAAATACAGGGTGTCCTATATTTGGATTGTGACTTGTCGACTCAAGCTAACCTTACTGCCTCTCTTTCACACTTGTTGGAAAGTCTGTGGAGAACATAGTAGGTTGAGAATCTCCAACTCTGGAAAATGTACATGCTGTGAAACTGGGGTGCTATGTGAAAAAATAAATGTCTGATAACGAAGCGTGGCTCTGGTGGAGTCTTAGCGTCAGTCAGTATATTGTGGTCTGCATTTGGTCTCGTGTATTTAATGCAAGTGACGTGAAAAGGAGTTGGAGGTCTTCCCAGTTAAATCAAAGTCTGAGATCTGGTTATTTTCACCTCCTGGTGGTCTGAGCTGGGTCCTTAAATATCTGTGCACACTTGACACTCGGCATTCATGGGGTATCATGGCCAGCTCACAGTGCATTTTAAAGTTCCACTGAACTGAAAACTTGGATTAATCTAGGGTCAAGTTTTTTGCCTCATCTTCTTGGCATTCTTTTTTGCGGTACGCGGGCCTCTCACTGTTGTGGCCTCTCCCGTTGCGGAGCACGGGCTCCGGACGCGCAGGCTCAGCGGCCATGGCTCACGGGCCCAGCCGCTCCGCGGCATGTGGGATCTTCCCGGACCGGGGCACGAACCCGTGTGCCCTGCATCGGCAGGCGGACTCTCAACCACTGCGCCACCGGGGAAGCCCTCTTCTTGGCATTCTTTGTGCTCAGAAATGTTTCCATCATAATGCCCTTACCTAGCATGCAAGGGAAGGGGAGGGATCAGGAAGGGTTGGTTTTAAATCCCCACCAGATAACCTGGCACCCCAGTTGCAGTTTCTTATCTTTAATGCTTGGGTAATTTTAGGAGCCACCAGTCTCCTATCAGGTAGGAGTTTCATTCCGTACTGCGAATGCAAATTGGCCACACATAGGGTATTTCCAACCTAGTAGTTCCAAATGCCAAACTAACTCTGGAAGAATCATGCATGATTTGGCTTGTAAGCTTGACCACTGGAGACCACCAGGCCCTGACCGTTCCCAGGGATCTGAGATCATCTAGGCAAGTGGTTCCCAAGTCTGGTCCCCAGACCATCATCAGGGAACTTAACTCAAAATGCAAATTCTTGGGGCCCACCCCAGACCAACTGAATTAGGAACCCTGGGAATGAGCCCGGCAATCTTCCTGTTAACAAGCCCTCTAGGGGACAGTGATTGCTCACTAAAATTGAACTACTGATCTTGCTAACCACATTTTACAGTCAGGGACACTGGTGCAGAGAGGCAAAAGTGACTTATCTAGGGTCTCAGCTAATTCTGAGCAAAGGGTAAAAATGTTCCCAGGGCCGACTTTCTGCTGTGCTACAGTGTCCATTCATAAGTTTGTTCCCTCTCCTGACCTTCCTTCCACAGATATTTACTGTGGCCCTACTGTGTATCAAACACTATGTTAAGAGCTCGAGATGAGACCTATAGGACAGAGTCCCTTCCCTCAAGGAACTCACAGAGACCAGATGACTTGCAAGGCAGTGCGGGGTAGGCGCTATGATGTATTAGTCAGTGCCAGCTAACTGCTGTCTATAACGAAGAGCCCTGAGAGTTCAGTGGCTTGACGCAATGAAAGTTTCTCATTCAATGTATAGTCCAGAGTGGATGTTCATAGTTGTGCCATTTTTCTTTGTGGTTATGTAGGGACCCAGACCCCTTCTATGTGTGCTTCTGTCTTCCTCTAGGGCTAGAGAGTTTTCTCCTTTTAGCCAGTGTGTGGAAGAAACAGAGAACTGTAGAGAGGATACAATTTCTCTTCACACATCACTTCTATGCATATTTCATTTCCTGGAGCTCGGTCATGTGACAGGAGTTAACTGCAAGGGTGACTGGGACATGTAGTCTAGCTGTGAGCTCAGGAGGAGTCAGTGGCGGTGAACACAGCATCCACCAGAAGGCACAAAGCCAGGTGGCTCTGAGAACACACAGGAGGGGCATCTAATTCAGACTGTGGCAATCCAGGAAGGCTTCATGGAAGTCTTAGAAGAGGGAGCGTTAAGCAATAAAAAGAGGGTGTTCCAGGAAGAGGGAGCTGTGTGTGCTAAGGCAGGGCTGGAAAAGAGCGTGCCACCTTCTGGGAACTGCAGAAGAGTCTCCTCTGGACGGAATGAGGGGAAGAAGTGGCCAGAGTCAGGCACAAGGCCAGAAGAGAAGGCCTTGCATGTCCCAGGAAGGCATAAAGCACCAGCCGTTGCAGCCCGCTTTGAGATTTAAGCACAGTGAATGATGTCACTTCACTGATATTCAAGGAGTGGTTTGTGTTCTCCCAATTTTTTTTCCCCAACCTCCTCCTGAAATGCTTCACTGGAAGATTGTAAACTAGTGTTTATGGCATGAACCAAGCCCGCTAGTTTGATTTGTTACATTTCTGGCATGTGTTTGGACAAAGGGGCAAAGCCCAGAACACAAGGGCCTAAGCCCTGGTAAGCAGGAGTCCTACCGGATGACATGAGACTTTATCCATCCTCAACTCTTTCTTTGGGGGCAGGGGGAGATATCAGGGGCTCTGAGGTGACCGAGAGGTGCAAGGTCCCCCCTCCCCCTTTTCTTTGGCGAGAAGGCTTATCAAAGTACAGAAATGAAGAGTTTAGAAATGAAGCTGAAATATCCAATTCCATTTGAATAAGGATTCTCAGTTGAGTTTATTTAACAATTTTGAAAAATCCCTGAGCCTGGAGGGGAAATGCTCCAAGTATAGCATCTCAACGGCTAAATGCAACTTCAGAGAGCCCCGCCATATTGTTTTGTAAATATAAGGTGTTCTGGAAGAGCCAACTTTAGTGTTTGCAGGTATTGGAGTGGTTTTCCCCTCCCTGCATTTTTCTTTCAAACACTGAATAAAAAGTATCTTTGAGAATAAGATTGTAACCCAGATATACATTCCTTTATTTGCCCTGAAATCCTCTTAGCAGATTTGATAGGAAAAAGGAATTGGCACAGAAGCTGTATAAAATTTTCAAGGTTCACCTGTGAATATCCTGTAGCATTATAAGCAAAAGCAACAGCAGCAGAGGACATAAATATTTGTGTGTGTGTGTGTGTGTAAAATATTTATGTTCTCTGCTGATGTTGCTTATGCTTATGATTATAAATATGTATATTAAAAAAATAACGACAGTAATCATTTGGAACATAGACCAAGAGAATCGGGGGCGGGGGGAGGGGTGTTTTATCACTGACAAATGTCTAAACAATTTTGGAAGTGCTGGTGCACGCTGATTAATAAAAGCAGACTGACTTTTAGTCAAATTTATTAATGTTTTTAAATTTTCTACCGAAAATGTACCCCTTATTCTTGTAACTGCGTGGACCGCTCCCATCCTTGGGACATCACTGGGGAACAGGGTACAGGCCTCCACCCCTGCATTAGACTTCATCAGTGCTATGAAGCTGAAGGAAAGCCAAGGGGAAGAAAGATAATGCTTGGGGAATGAAATAAAGGGACCACAAAGCAAATTAAAGACAGATACGGAGAATAGTGATGCAGGACCTTTGAAATGCAAATGAAATTGGCTTGAACCTCAACCCACGTGTGCTGAGAGCCTGCATCTTTATCTTTCTGGAGATTCTGAGAGGCAGAGGTAATGGTGGAGGAGCTGATGTTTTTATCCTAGTCACTCGAAATGGGAAAGGGGCAGAATTTATAGACTATTTAGAGAGATGGGAGCTTTTTTAAATAGTTTATATCTAGGGCCACACATTGCACAACTCTAGGGGACATTGTTCTTATATTTTACACAGAAGATGCCCCTTGGAGTTTGTGAAGCCGCTGTCCTGCTCACAGCTCCCCGTGGCACCATCCACTCTTTCTCTGTCGGTCTTCCTCTCCCTCTTTGTAGGTCTCTTGTTCTGCGTGTTGAGGGAAGGTGGGTAGATGGGAACTGCGGGGGTCCTGCCTGTGTTCCTAACCCAGGGCCCGTACCCCCTACACATCTCCCTTCCTTTTTCCTGTTTGTGCTCTGGGTCTAGGCCAGCAGTTCTCAACTCGGTGCGATTCTGCCTCTGCTCCCAGGGAACGTTTGGCAACGTCTAGAAACGTTTTTGGTTGTCACAACTCGGGAGAGCATCTAGTGGGATCCAGGGATACTGCTGAACATCCTTCAGTGCCCAGGACAGTCCCACCACCTAGAATGATCTGGCCCGCAGTGTCAGTAGTGTGCATATTGAGAAACCTGCTCTGGAGGAGCCCCTCGGCCATCCTTCCGTCTCCCTCAATTATCCAGAGCTATGCAGCCTTCTCACCATCACCAGGAACGCCTCTTCATATGGCCAGAGCTACGGCAACAGGCTCTGCTAAACTAGTGCATTCGTTCAAATACGCCCAGGATCCAAGCAGCAAGGTAGATGAGTGAAGCAAGTCCAGAGTAAGATGAGAGATGTCAGTGGCCCATCTTCCTCAGTGGTGGGGAGCGGTAGGTGGGGCCTGTCACAGATTGGAGCTTGCACACCGTGTCTAGAAAGGCAGCTCTAGACTACTGCCATACAGGCCTCTGTGTTGCTAGATTTCTGATTCTTTGAGAGAGGCTCAATATCTCATCTCCCTTAACCCCCAGAAAGTCCCTTGTCTGTTATTTTTCATTGAGGCTTAACATTGATCCATACATACGTGCACCAGTGTTAAGTGTCCATCCCAATGAATAGTCAAGATAATCTTGAAGAACAGATTGCAAGACTTACAGTACTAGGTTTCAAAACTTACTAGAAAGTCACAGTAACTGAGAATGTGGCATTGTTGCACATGTTAGACGAAAAGAGCAATGGTACGGAATAGAGAGGCCAGAAACATCCACACATATATGATCCCTGGATTTACAATAAAGGCACCATCATAATCCAGTAGGGGGTGGTGGGGAAATGGTGTTTTCAATAAATGGCGCTGGAGCAATTGGATATCCACATGGCAAAAAATGAACCTGGATCCCTACCATGCCCCCAGATTATTTCAGTATGGGTCTTAGATCTAAATGTGAAAGGTAAAACAATAAAGCTGCTAGAAGAGAGCATAGGATAATATCTTCATGAATTTCATAAAGAGGTTTTTTTTTTTAAACAGGGCATACAAAGCAGTCGCCATAAAGGAAAAGACTGATAAATTGAAATTAGGAACTTCTGTTTGTCAAAATTCACAACTAGGAGAGTTTTGGCACACTGCAGAACAGTAGAACTTATTTGCAATACATCTGTCAAAGGATTCTTGCCTATTTTTTTTTATATGTTGGCCACTATTTCCAATTTAAAACACTGAGGGGGGAAAAAACCCCACTGTGCAGGCTAACATTCTGCAGGCCAAACAAAACATGTCTGCGAGCCAGCTCGGCCCCTGCGTGGCCAGTTTGCAACCTCACCTTTAGCGGCATAGGAGAATGATAGAAGCTCTCACATTTCCGTATTTTCTCATTCTTTCCTTGCCAGCCTCTGTAAGGGGAAGAAACAATGTAGAGATCTATTTCTCAATAATAAGAATTTTTCCCTTGATGGCAGAATGGCTGATAATGAATTTAGCTTCTAAGTAGCACTTCCCTCCCTCTGATAGACACAATAATTTAAAAAAATATTTAAAATATGATTTGATCAAGTTTTTTAAAAAATTGAAGTATAGTTGACTTACAATGTTGTGTTAGTTTCAGGTGTACAGCAAAGTGATTCAGATATATATATATATATATATATTTTTTTTCTGTTTCAGATTCTTTTCCATTATAGGTTATTACAAGGTATTGAACATAGTTCCCTGTGCTATACAGTAGGATCTTGTTGTTTGTCTATTTTATATATAGTAATGTGCATCTGTTGTTCTCAAACTTCTAATTTATCCCTCCTTCCCCTTCCCTTTGGTAGCCATAAGTTTGATCAAGTATTTTTAATTGGCCTCCACTGTGTGTTCAGCCTGCTGGGCTCTGTGAAGTCCACAGCTGATCCGTTTTTCACTCTGCTCTCTAACTCTAAATTTTCTCAGCATCCCTGGAAGTCAGCTTCAAGCTGCAGTGAGGCAGAAGACGTGGAGAAATAGAGGTTAAACTTTTAACATTTTGAGCTCATTAATGTCCAACTTCCTTATTTTCAACCTCCTTCCCTAACTCTGGTTTCAGCCTCCTCCTTTTATTCTTCTCCCAAGCACCACTCTTCCTTAATTCTCTGATGGTCCAGTTGGAGGCAGTGGCGTCGGGTGGGAGGATAATTTCCTATTGTCACCTCTTCTGATCCCACTGTTAGAATGAATAAGAAGAGGTAGCCTGAAGGATGGCATTCTGGCAGCATAGCACACTGGTTAAAAGCATGAGGTTGGGAGTTTGCCTGGACTCAAATCCTGGCTCCATCTCTTTTATTTATTCATTTACATTCTTTTTAAAAAATATTCTTTTCCATTATGGTTTATCATAGGATATTTTCTTTAAATTTTTCTTTTATTTTAAAATTTTACTTATTTTTGGCTGCACTGGGTCTTCATTGCTGCGTGCGGGCTTTCTCTAGTTGTGGTGAGCGGGGGGCTACTCTTCGTTTCAGGGTGCGGGCTTCTCATTGCAGTGGCTTCTCTTTTGTTGTGGAGCACGGGCTCTAGGCGCGTGGACTTCAGTAGTTGTGGTGTGTAGGTTCAGTAGTTGTGGCTCGTGGGCTCTAGAGCACGGGCTCAGTAGTTGTGGCGCACGGGCTCAGTAGTTGTGGCTCATGGGCTTGGTTGCTCCGCAGCATGTGGGATCTTCCCGGACCAGGGCTCGAACCCATGTCCCCTGCACTGGCAGGTGGATTCTTAACCACTGCACCACCAGGGAAGTCCCTACCATAGGATACTGAATATAGTTCTCTGTGCTCTATGGTAGGCCCTTATTGTTTATCCCTTCCGTATATAAAAGCTTCCATCTGCTAACCCCAACCTCCCACTCCGTCACTCCTCCAACCCCAACCCCAACCTCCTCCCCCTTGGCAACCACAAGTCTGTCCTCTATGTCTGTGAGTCTGTTTCTGTTTCATAGCTAGGTTCATTTGTGTCATATTTTAGATTCCACATATAAGTGATATCATATGGTATTTGTCTTTCTCTGTCTGACCTACTTCACTTAGTATGATAATCTCTAGGTCCATCCATGTTGCTGCAAATGGCATTATTTCATTCTTTTTATGGCTGAATAGTATTCCATTGTATGTACATACCACGTCTTCTTTATCCATTCATCTGTCAATGGACATTTAGGTTATTTCCATGTCTTGGCTATTGTGAATAGTGCTGCTATGAACATAGGGGTGCATGTATCTTTTTGAATTATAGTTTGTCTGGATATATGCCCAGGAGTGGGATTGCTGGATTGTATGGTAGTTCTATTTTTTGTTTTCTGAGGAACTTCCATACTGTTTTCCACAGTGGCTGCACCAATTTACGTTCCCAACAGGGCAAGAGGGTTACCTTTTCTCCACACCCTCTCCAGCATTTGTTGTTTGTAGACTTTTTAATGATGGCCATTCTGACTGGTGTGAGGTGGTACCTCACTGTAGTTTTATTTTTTTTTAAAAAATATTTATTTATTTATTTATGGCTGCGCTGGGTCTTCGTTGCTGCGCGCGGGCTTTCTCTAGTTGTGGCGAGTGGGGGCTACTCTTCATTGCGGTGCGCAGGCTTCTCGTTGCAGTGGCTTCTGTTGTTGTGGAGCACGGGCTTTAGGTGCGAGGCTTCAGTAGTTGCAGCACTTTGGGCTCAATAGTTGTGGCTCATGGGCTCTGGAGCACAGGCTCAGTAGTTGTGGTGCACTCAGTTAGTGGCTCCGCGGCATGTGGGATCTTCCTGTACCAGGGCTTCAATCCGAGTCCCCTGCATTGGCAGGCGGATTCTTAACCACTGTGCCACCAGGGAAGCCCTCAGTGTAGTTTTGATTTGCATTTCTCTAATTAATAATTTGCAGTGTTGAGCATCTTTTCATGTCTGTCTCTGTCTCGTAATAACTGTGTGATCTTAAGTAAGTTACTTGCTTCTCTGTGCCTCACTTCCTCATCCATAAGTTACCAGTAATAGTGCCTATATGTTAATATAAATATAAAGCACTTAGAATAGTGCCTAGTAAGCGTTAGACATGTGTTTGTTAAATTAAAAATTGACAGTTGGTGGTTGTCAGGCCTTGGCATTGTGTCCAGTGTTGGGAAGTAGAAGACACAGGAGCTCCTATCTCAGAGATCATCTCAGAGCCCCAAAGCCCTGGTTTCAAGATGGGCAAACAGCTTGGCCAAACTGCTCTCCCCTTCTTCAAACTGGCCAAAATGTGACCACTGGGTCATTTGATGACATTCTTCTTGTGGAGCCTGGTAATGGCTGAAATCCGAAGCCCATCAGAAGATGATTAAGGTCATTCTGTGGAGTATTCTCTCTCCTAAAATTTAAAACTAGAATTATTATGCAGATGAGGAAGTTTTTAACCCTGAGAAGTGAAGTAACTTACTTAGGACATGGCAGCATGATAGAGAAAAGCCTAGATTTCCTTGAACAGACTCTTAGTAGAAATACGGATATTAAAGGATGCTGGTGGGGGCTCAGAAGGATTAAGGACAATTACAGAGAAAGCTTAAATACCATAGAAAAACTGAGTAGAAATCTGGACTAGGAGGCCATGAGGAATGGATGCATGTGGAATGGATGGGAGTCATGGGGGCCACCAGAGGGTGGATCGTGCTAAGCAGAATTTTGGCCCCAAGGATCCTAGCCCTGTGGTATAACTCCTGTAGTTATGTTACATGGTAAAGGGGACTTTGCCGATGTAATTTTGGTTGCTAATCAGCTGACTTTAAAGTAGGGGAATTATCCAACAGGCCCAATATGGTCACATAAGCTCTTAAATGCGGAAGAGGAGGACAGAGAGATGTGAAGCGTGAGAAGGACTTGCAGGTGGAAGGGGCAACGTGATGAGGAATGCAGGCGGCCAAAGAAATTGAGAGAGGCTTCTAGCTGACAGCCAGCAAGGAAACAGGACATCAGCCCTGTAGTCACAAGGAACTGATTCTGCCAACACCTTGAATGTGCACGGAAGCAGATTCATCCCCAGAGCCTCCAGAAAGGAATACAGCCCTGCCAACACCTTGATTTTGTTTTTGAGAAACGCTAAGCAGAAGACTCACTTGAGCCATGCTGTACCCAGATATCTGATTTCCAGAAGTGTAATATAAGAAATTTATGTTGTTTGAAAACACTAAATTTGTCAGAATTTGTTACAGCAGTGATAGGAAACTAATACAAAGTCCTTATTCTACCAAGAATTTCCTCGGTTTGGAGTAGGAAGGGATAGGGGAGAGGCCAAAACATAAAAAGCCCTTTCTGACCTCTCCCAGCATTCATAGTTTTTATGAGACTGTCTCGAAAAGTTTAAAAAAAGGTCATAGAGGTACAATGGGTTCTTCTAGTGGGTTTCTAGAGGAGATTCTGTTCCTATCTACATCAGTCCTGCAGGGTTATTATTTACTCCCCAGTTCGTGAGCCTGGCCATGAAAGCAGCATTTCTTAGCACAGTTATAGATAGATGCTGTAACAATGACATTAGGAAAGTGAGCATCAGATGGCTGGACTGTGTGGGGTGGGAGTTAGGAGTCCCTGGAGACTCCCACGTCTTCCAGAGGAGGACCCTAGGGCCAAGTACTGGCTCCTGGGCCCCAGATGTCCACAACACAGAACAGAAAGAGAAAGAGCAAGAGATCTGGGATCAGAAGGCCTGGGCCGGAGGTTTGATGATCACTTCCAGACTGTGGCTGTGTGACATTCACTTCTCCTAACTTCTCCTTGGCTTCCTATCACAAAGTGGAGACGAGAAGACCCACCTTAAGGAACTGTAGCCCCCATTAAATAACACGATGCATGTGGAAGCATTTTGTCAGCTGTACAGACGGCATCACATAAGTCACGGTTGGGATTTGTGACAACTGTGATACTGACACAAAACTTAAGTCAACAGACATCAGTTGAGTTCTTCATACAAAACATCTTGGAGAGCATAAAAGAGACCCTGCCATGGCTCCTGCTGATGGCAGATGTGGCTGCCGACATGGGACCCCCCCCACAGCCGTATCTCCAGTATCCCAGAGGATCGCTACCTTCTTCATGGCTCCAGTGTGGGGCAGAGGCAGGAAGTGGAAAGCTGCCTCCTACCTCTTTTCCACTTCCACCCAAGGTGGTTTTCTTGGGAGGGCTGGGGGAAGCTGAGGTAGTACTACGTTGAGGGATTCGTGGCATTTTGATTTCTGAGTGATTTTTCAGGTAAAAACCATTTCTCCAGGAGCATGGTATGAGGAGCTGTGCACCTGTGCATGCGTGTACACGTATAGTGGTGGGCCTGGGAAGAGGCCCCCACAGCGTATACGGAAACACTGAAATTAATTGACGTGAGATTGGGACTAAAAAGAGAGAGATCCATTCTGTTGAAGGTCAGGTTCCTCCTGATTGGGGAATCTCAAGTGCCTGTGGACTACAGATAGGATCTGGACGTGATGCACCTGTGTTCTGTCCTACCTTGGTCTCTGTTTCTGGGAGGGCTGGAATGGTTAGGTTCTGTAAGTGGTTACGTTCACAGGGCTTGACTTTTATAACAGCGGGAATGGTACATGTCTGGTTTCTGCAGGTAAATAGAAAAGGAGTGTTTTCAAAAGCTGAGTTGCCGGAAAATGATTATGGGAGTATCTGGAATCATTCAGGGAAATCTCCAGAAGGCTGCCAGCTTCCAGGCAGCAAATATAAATAAAAGAGAAAAAAATGAAAGCATTTGGCAAATATCCCATCCCTAGGACATCTTAATAGTGGAATTTATTATCTTACAAAATAAAAAGTCCTAAGCAAGAGTGGTTTTGTGGCAGATCAATTAAGTGGCTTGACAACCTATCCACAACTCAGGTTCCTTCCATCTTTTTGCTCTGCCGTCTTTAGAAGGTTGTAATTCCTCAGACTCGTCTCTTCCTGACCACAGGGTGGCCTTAGCAGTCCCAACCACTTTATTCTTAACAATAAGGTGGGAAAAGCTATTTTCTCTCATGTGTCTATTACTTTTTAGATTTAAAAAAATTGACATAAAGTTCACATAACATAAAATTCACCACTTTAAAGTGAAGAATTCAGTGGCAGTACATTCACAATGGTCTCCAACCACCACCTTTATCTAGTTACAAAACATTCTCGTCACCCCAAAAGGAAACCCCATACTTTAAATGGGGTTTAATTGAGCAGTCATAGCCCATTCCCCCTCCCCCAACCCCAGGCAACCACTAAGCTGCTTTCTGCCTCCCTGGATTTGCCTGTTCTGGACATTTCATGTAGATGGAATCATATAGTATGTGACCTTCCTTTCACTTAACACAATGTTTTCAAGGTTCATCTGTACTGTAGCATGTATCAGGACTTCGTTCTTTTTTATGGCTAATTGTTCCGTTGTATACCTGGTAGACCACAATTGGTTTATCTAGTCCTTCATTGATGGGCATTTGGGTTGTTTCCATATTTTTCATATTATCAATACTGCTGATATGAATTATTTGTGAATGAGTTTTTGTGTGGACAAGTATTTGTATTTGGTGGCAGGGGGTTCATGCTTAGGAGTAGAGTTGCTAGGTCATGATAATTCTGTTTCACTTTTTGAGGGCCTGCCAAACGGTTTTCCACAGCAAGTGTACCATTTTCCTTCCCTCCGGCAGTGTATGAGGGTTTCAGTTTCTCCACAACCTTACCAACACTTATTTACCCTGGTTTTTGGAAAAGCCTAGTGCATATAAAGTGGTACCTCATTGTGGTTTTGATTTGCATCTCCCTAATAACTAATTATATATCGAGCATCTTTTTTACAGGTTTGTTGGCCATTTCATTTGCCTATTTTAAAGCTTCCCTCCAGAACTTACATGATGCTCACATTTTATTTCTCTGGGCCAAGAAGAGATTCCTCCCCCTTCCCTGTATGTTATTTGTGGAGCGTTCATAGCTGGTGCCCCTGATACAGTTGCAGGTGTAAAGTAAATGCCGGGTGAATGGATAGGCACACAAAAAGCCACTGCCCGCCCGTCTTTCCTGTTGTTCTTTGCTGATAGAAACCCAGTTTGGTTCAGGTAATGGATAGCCATATGATTCACGGGAGGCTAAACCGTTGAGACGCTGGTTGGCTCAGTATATAAACACTCCAATGATGAACTCAGGAAGGAAGAATGAAGACAATAACAGGGCTGCTTTAGCTTTACATTTTTAAAATTAAAAAGTACTGTCATACCTTTTGACCTAATAATTGTACTTTGAAGCATATGTCATAAGCAGATAACCAAAATGAGAGAAAAAGTGGCAAGGAGATAATCATAGTCTAAGAAGCGAACTTTTTATAATCCCATTCCCCTTGCCAATGATTGGTTTAGGGTGGACATATGGCCAGTCCGTCCCATGGGATGTCAAGACAGGTCTGCTAGGGAGACTTCTTGGAAAGGTTTCCTCACAAGTCAAAAACAGACACTTTTGAATGTTAGTGTGTGAGGGTGTGATGGTTGTAACTGCTTCAGACACCTCGCGACCATGAAGAGACAAACCTGAGGACAAACCCAACATGCTAAGGATGGTGAACAAGAAGATGGGAAGGATGCTGATGGAATCATTGAGCCGTTAATTGGCCTTCTCTGAAACCACACTACCTTTGAACTTCTCATGTGAGACAAGAAGTCTCCCTACGTTTAAGCCGCTTTGACTCACTTGCAGTCAAAAGCTTCCTGAGACACACAGGATGAATTGGATGGCTCTTGTCTCTCTAGTTTTCATCCAGAAATTGAAAGCTTAGGTTATAATAGCTGGCCTCCTGATTTCCAGCCAAGTTTTCACTTGTTCAAATAAGTGTCAAGATGTGGCTTTGTGATGTGTCGACTTGGCTAGAAGCTGGTACTACATTTCTCAGAGTTCCCTTCCTTGTATGTTTCTAGTTAGAGTTGGTCACAGGAGACATTTGCAGGAGGTTTGCAAAGGGGAAGTGAAGCAGTCGCCATGTTCGCTTTCAGAAACTCAGCATGGGTCAGGCCCTCTTAACAGTGAGTGCACATTTTGCTCGATCTCCTGCTCTTGTTTCCAGAGCAGCAGTCAGGTTCACAATTCAGCTACCGCGGGATCTCTTTCCTCAGCTTCTCCAAATCCTGGGTCAGATGTCAGTGTGGCTTCATGGCAAGAGCACCAGCTTCTCCTGCTCGTCACCCAAAGCATCGCGGCTGGAGGCTTGGAGATCAATGCAAGTTCCAGTTTGTTCCTTGCCAGTTCCAGTGGCCCCTATTCTCTCCTACCTCATGCCTACCTGATCCCAGGCTCTGTACCAGACACAGAAGAAGCAACCAAACCGAGACCGTTTCACTTCTTCCCATAATTGCTCAAGGTCAAATCCCTATAATAAATTCCTACTCTACGTCACTCCTCATGGTTCTGTCTCTGACTGAACCCTGTGATACACAGAGTCAAGTTTTCCTGATCCCAGATTTTAGCTTTAGCTTTTACATCCTATTCGTAGCAGTGAAAGAAGTTTAAACGAATGGAGGTAAGCTCTCTAATATAGACTCAATTATTCTTGCTGGCTTAAAAGAAGACAAGAAATCATGGTTTCATCATGGCATAGGATCGCATCTCTATGGATGGTGGGCAACCGGTTTGCACCCACTGACCTGGGTGTTTTAGAATCCATCCATCACTTATCTAGGTATTTATGAGTATTCAGATGACATGCTGAATTTACCCATTTTATGTGAGTTTTGGGGTTTATTGCCCAAGAAAGCATATACTCCTCAGTCTCCATCCTTACTGTATTAATTATCTGTCTCCGTCAAAATGCTGTGTAACAAATCACGGTGACACTCAGTGGCTTAAAATATTAACTAAAAATTTAATGTGTCTGAGGGTTGGTGATTTAAGCTGGGCTCAGCTGGGCAGTATCTCTGGTCTTGCCTGAGCTCACTCACATTATCTGGCGATTAGCTGACTGTCAGCTGGTCCCTGATGGCCTTGGCTAAAATGAGTGAGGTTGCTCAGCTGTGCTCCACACGTCTCTTATCTACCAGCAGGCCATCCTGCGCCTGTTCTCATGGTGTTGGCAGAAGGCAGGAGCGAGCCAGTCCAATCACGGAAGCTCTTTTCAAGCCTCTGCTTGTGTCTTGTTCGTCTCTGTCTGGGTGTCCTAAAGTAAGCCACATGGCTGAGCCACAAGGCACAGCAGAACACTGCAAAGTTACTTTGCAAAGAGAATATCGAAACAGGGAAGGGTAAAGAATTGGGGCAATTTTTGCAGTCTATCACAGTTACCAACATTCTCCCCTCAGAGGTGTTAAGTAACCATGTCAGCTGCTGCTATTTCCAGAACCATTTCATTTCCAGTATCTAGATTTCTCAAGGTTTGTAATTGCCACGTTAATGCGTGATGCAAATTGTTCACTGTCAAAACCACTGTGTTCAAGCCTTGAGCTCAGCACCCCCTCTCATTAGGATAAGTAATCGCCTTAAAAAGCTGCAGTTTTGTGCAATGAGCTTGCTTTCGTCTTTTCTTCTCATGTATCTTATGAAAACAAATGAGTAAGGGATCACAAAAACAAAAACTCCGGGGGTGAAGAGTTGCTGACAAATAGACAAATATATACTCTTAGGCTGAGAATAAACTGAGTGATGGCCAACATTGCCTGAGTTCTCCGTCAGAAACGGTGAGGAGCAAATCAACTCTAAGTCAGTTGCATATATTATTGCTTATTTTTAATCACACTGGTTTTATAGACAGTAATTATAAACATATCGTAGGCTGAAAAAAACACAAATTTGGGGCTTCCCTGGTGGCGCAGTGGTTAAGAATCTGCCTGCCAATGCAGGGGGCACAGGTTCGAGTCCTGGTCCAGGAAGATCCCACATGCCGTGGAGCAGCTAAGCCCGTGCGCCACAACTGCTGAGCCTGTGCTCTAGAGCCTGCGAGCCACAACTACTGAGCCCGCGTGACACAACTACTGAAGCCCATGCGCCTAGAGCCTGTGCTCCACAACAAGAGAAGCCACCTCAATGAGAAGCCTGAGCACCGCAGTGAAGAGTAGATCCCTGCATGCCGCAGCTAGAGAAAGCCCGTGCGCAGCAACGAAGACACAACACAGCCAAAAAAATACATATATATAAATTAAATAAATTTTAAAACCCCCCACAAATTTTAGGTTCTTTTTCTTTTTTTCCCCAAACTGATGAATTACAAGTTATTTTTTACACTTAAAGGCTGACGAAAACCCATCTCTAATCCTATTAAAGTCCAACACAACATCTCAGATGAAAAATATGGTAACCATATTTACTCATTAAATACTGTTTTTTTAAAACACAACTTGGAAACAGCCAGCACGCATGTTTAATCTCAGTGCAATGGATTCAAAACCAAGTATACATATTACATGCATCAAAGCTAGATTGCAAATTATCATAGTCATGTCATAATCTTCACATTTTCTTTTCAATGCGTTTGATGATTCATTGGCAGTATTTGTGATGACACCATGTTAGTTGTAATGAAAATGATTTTGAACCTAATTTCGTGAATGAGTAATTAGAACATTCTGAACTACTGATGTTGCAGGAATTGATGCTTTTACAGATGGAGATTTTGAAGTGGGCATCTGTACTGTAAACCTCTGAGGTAGACTGGAGTCCCTCCTTTAGTTGACACAGACATGGTTTGTTGGGTTGGTGGGCCAAGTGGGGGAGTACTTCGTCTGCTAGTAACTGAACCAACACTTAACTGCGGAACTGTTATTCTTCCCACAGAAGTAGGTACTTTTTGTGGTAAAGACTTACTTAAATCTATAATTTGGAGCAGTCAAACAATATCTATCAGGTGGCAGTCTAGGGCCTGAATATAGCTTCATCAATGGCAAAGGGATTTGATTTCTTTGCCTTGCAATATCTAATAAAAAATCTCTTGTGGGGAAGAGAGGTAAATGACTGGTCAGCACGACACTGGATTGCCAGTCGCACATCATCTGCATCAACAGTAGCTTTCTTAGCATGACTTGAATAAATTTTTGCATCATATAGAATTGTGGTTACATATCGGAATGCAAACTCCATCATCTGATTTATAACTCTTGGCTCATCTTCTGTAATCCCCGTATCCTTCAGGATTTGTGCCATCATCTGTGTATCTTGTGGCATGCTCTTGGGAGAAGCCATCTTGCCAGACTCCATGATATACGGTGATCAGACTTCTCGAACTAAATCACCCACAGTAACATAGTTCAGTCCTGATCTTGATGGAAGTTCTTTGCCTAGTGCGGTTTTCCCAACCCCTGTTGTACCGGTGAGCAGGATGTTCCAAAGCAACATGGTCCTCACTGCGCTTGCTCAGGACGCCTCTGCACATGCACCCTGCACGTAACAGGGAGGGGCCAAATTTTAGGCTCTTGAAGTTCTTGGTAGCTTTGCTATTCAAGAGGAGTATGTTCGTTAGCAAGATTTCTAAGAGATGCTCATTATTCACTAAAGGTGCCCACTACATATTTGTCTTAGTTTGGGTACCCCCAGAAGCCAGTCCTGAGACAAGGATTCAAGTGCAAGTAGTTTATTTGGAAGTAAAGCAAATGCCAGTAGGGAAGTGAGGAAGTGAGACAAGTATGGGAAGGCAGCCAATAAAAGATACATTATCAGGTACTTCTGTAGGCAATTGGAGAGCATAATCTTGTTGTGGAACTCTGGAAAATGGTGTGGAACACGCATTTCAGTTACTCCACCCAAGGGTTGAGGAAGCTGGGATATTTATATACCAATCAGTTCCCAGCAGTCACTGGTTGAAGGCAGTTCCTCTGGGGCCATTAATTTCCTGGCACTTCTGGCCTGACATATGGCAGGCAAACTAGGCTTCAGTAGCTAGAGAAATCCATCAGCCAAACGCAGTTGCTGGCTGTTGGAAGTGGGAAGTGGTAAGGGTGTGGGCATAAGGGCAGACCACCAAAAGAGCCTGGATATGCTCTGGTACCTGAGCTATAAGTATTGGAACACTTCCTCTGCCTACAGAAGGTTACCTTCTCTAGTTGAGTGAGGCACCAAATTAACTTTTCACTGGAGAATAGCATGCATTACATTAATACATTTTCCAGTGATATTAAGATATAATTGACATACAAGAAACTGCACATATGTAAAGTGTACAATTGGATGAATTTGACATATACATACACATCAATGAATCTTGCCCGCAGCAGGTATTGCTGTGGTGTTCTAAGGGTGATTTTCTCTTTCTCTCGTTCTTTCTGCATATGAAATTAATTGAAATTCTTTTGTATGGAATATTTGCTTCTTCATCCCCATTTATTATTCAATCATTTTTTCTCCCTTTATTCATTTTTTAAAATTAACTTTTATTGGAGTATAGTTGCTTACAATTTTGTGTTAAGACCCCGAATAGCCAAAGCAATCTTGAGAAAGAAAAACGGAGCTGGAGGAATCAGGCTCCCAGACTTCAGACTCTACTACAAAGCTACAGTATGGTACTGGCACAAAAACAGAAATATAGATCAATGGATAGAAAGCCCAGAGATAAACCCACGCACATATGGTCACCTTATCTTTGATAAAGGAGGCAAGAATATACAGTGGAGAAAAGACAGCCTCTTCAATAAGTGGTGCTGGGAAAACTGGACAGCTACACGTAAAAGAATGAAATTAGAACACTCCCTAACACCGTATACAAAAATAAACTCAAAATGGATTAAAGACCTAAATGTAAGCCCAGACACTATAAAACTCTTAGAGGAAAACATAGAACACTCCTTGACATAAATCGCAGCAGTATCTTTTTTGACCAACCTACTAGAGTAATGAAAATAAAGACAAAAATAAGCAAATGGGACCTAATGAAACTTAAAAGCTTTTGCACAGCAAAGGAAACCATAAACAAGACGAAAAGACAACCCTCAGAATGGGAGAAAATATTTGCAAATGAAGCAACTGACAAGGGCATAATCTCCAAAATATACAAACAGCTCATGCAGCTCAATGTCAAAAAAACAAACAACCCAATCCAAAAATGGGCAGAAGAACTAAATAGACATTTCTCCAAAGAAGACATACAGATGGCCAACAAACACATGAAAAGATGCTCCACATCACTAATTATTAGTGATATGCAAATCAGTCATTTATTTATTTCAGTATGGACTCATGGATATTATTTATTGGGTTAAAATCCAATGCTATCATTAGTTATTTTGTTGTTCAAATTGTTTTATCTTTGGCAATTGGAAGTTAAGATGTTAATTACAATCCCCAGGGCAGTTGCTAAGAAAATAGCTAAAAAATATAATAAAAGAAATAAAAAGGGAATTAAAATGGTACACTAAATATATGTATTTAACACAAGAGAAGGCAGTAATGGAGGAATATAGGAACAAAAAAGACATAGTTCATGTATTTAGAAAACAAGTAACAAAATGGTAGGTGTAGATCCTATATTATAAAATATAAGTGGATTAAACAATCAAAAGGCAGAGATTGGCAGAATGGATATTTGAAAAATGATCCATGATATGCTGTCTACAACAGGCACACTTCATCTTTTTGAGGCAGATATTTTTATTAAACATTAATATTATTAGTAAACTAATAATTTTACTGCTGCTATAATTGATATCACTACTTTTCCCAATTCTAGCAACTTGTGCAAGATCACAGCTATTTAGTGAAGACAACAGGATTTCGAATAGAGCAGAATATATTTTTGTGTGTGTGTGATGTTTATCTGAGTCAACAACTTTCAGTTGATTTAACACCTGGTATTGCCATATATCACCTTATCAATCTGCAAAGCTGGGTTTTCCATTTCACATATGTATTTTTTCTTTTTTTATTGAGGTATAGTTCATTTACAATATTATTTAAGTTTCAGGTGTACAACATAGTGGTTCACAATTTTTGGAGGGTATATTCCATTTATAGTTATTATAAAATATTGGCTATATTCCCTGTGCTGTACAATATATCCTTGTAACTTATTTATCTTATACTCCTTAGTAGTTTACACCTATTAATCCCCTACCCCTATCTTGTCCCTCCCCTCTTCCCTCTCCCCACTGGTAACCACTATTTGTTCTCTATATATGTCTGCCTCTTTTTTGTTAAGTTCACTAGTTCGTTTTATTGTTTTGGTTCCACATATAAGTGATATTATACAGTACTGGTCTTTCTCTGTCTGACTTATTTCACTTAGCATAATATCCTCCAAGCCCATCCATGTTGTTGCAAACGGCAAAATTTCATTCTTTTTTATGGCTGAGTAGTATTCCATTGTATATATGTCCCACATCCTCTTTATTCATTCATCTCTTCTTTTTTTTAAACTTAAAAAAATTTTTTAACATCTTTATTGGAGTATAATTGCTTTACGATGGTGTGTTAGTTTCTGCTGTATGACAAAGTGAATCAGCTATACCTATACATATATCCCCATATCCCCTCCCTCTTGCGTCTCCCTCCCACCCTCCCTATCCCACTCCTTTGCTTTGTGGTCACAAAGCACCGAGCTGATCTCCCTGGGCTATGTGGCTGCTTCCCACTAGCTATCTATTTTACATTTGGTAGTGTATACATCTCCATGCTACTGTCTCACTTTGTCCCAGCTTACCCTTCCCCCTCCCCATATCCTCAAGTCCATTCTCTAGTAGGTCTGTGTCTTTATTCCTGTCTTACCCCTAGGTTCTTCATGACCTTTTTTTTTTTCTTAAATTCCATATATATGTGTTAGCATATGGTATTTGTTTTTCTCTTTCTGACTGACTTCACTCTGTATGACAGACTCTAGGTCCATCCAGCTCACTACAAATAATTCAATTTCGTTTCTTTTTATGGATGAGTAATATTCCATTGTATATATGT
This sequence comes from Orcinus orca, assembly GCF_937001465.1. Classification (NCBI taxonomy): domain Eukaryota; kingdom Metazoa; phylum Chordata; class Mammalia; order Artiodactyla; family Delphinidae; genus Orcinus; species Orcinus orca. The sequence continues at coordinate 14,568,940 of NC_064580.1, forward strand.
GCCACATCTTCTTTATCCATTCATCTGTCGATCGACACTTAGGTTGATTCCATGTCCTGGCTATTGTAAAAGGTGCTGCAATGAACATTGTGATACATGACTCTTTTTGAATTTTGGTTTTCTCAGGGTACATGCCCAGTAGTGGGATTGCTGGGTCGTATGGTAGTTCTATTTTTTAGTATTTTAAGGAACCTCCATAGTGGTTGTATCAATTTACATTCCCACCAACAGTGCAAGAGGGTTCCCTTTACTCCACACCCTCTCCAGCATTTATTGCTTGTAGATTTTTTGATGATGGCCATTCTGACTAGTGTGAGGTGATACCTCATTGTAGTATTGATTTGCATTTTGCTAATGTTTAGTGATGTTGAGCATCCTTTCATGTGTTTGTTGGCAATCTGTATATCTTCTTTGGGGAAATGTCTGTTTAGGTCTTCTGCCCATTTTTGGATTGGTTTTTTTTTGTTTTTTTTGATATTGAGCTGCATGAGATGCTTGTATACTTTGGAGATTAATCCTTTATCAGTTACTTCGTTTGCAAATACTTTCTCCCATCCTGAGGGTTCTCTTTTTGTCTTGTTTATGGTTTCCTTTGCTGTGCAAAAGCTTTTAAGTTTCATTAGGTCCCATTTGTTTATTTTTGTTTTTATTTGCATTTCTCTAGGAGGTGGGTCAAAAAGGATCTTGCTGTGATTTATGTCATAGAGTGTTATGTCTGTGTTTTCCTCTAAGAGTTTTATAATGTCTGGGCTTACATTTAGGTCTTTAATCCATTTTGAGTTTATTTTTGTATACGGTGTTAGGGAGTGTTCTAATTTCATTCTTTTACATGTAGCTGTCCAGTTTTCCCAGCACCACTTATTGAAGAGGCTGTCTTTTCTCCACTGTATATTCTTGCCTCCTTTATCAAAGATAAGGTGACCATATGTGCGTGGGTTTATCTCTGGGCTTTCTATCCTGTTCCATTGATCTATATTTCTGTTTTTGTGCCAGTACCATACTGTCTTGATCACTGTAGTTTTGTCATATAGTCTGAAGTCCAGGAACCTGATTCCTCCAGCCCTGTTTTTCTTTCTCAAGATTACTTTGGCTATTCGGGGTCTTTTGTGTTTCCATACAAATTGTGAAATTTTTTGTTCTAGTTCTGTGAAAAATGCCACTGGTAGTTTGATAGGGACTGCATTGAATCTGTAGATTGCTTTGGGTAGTAGAGTCATTTTCACAATGTTGATTCTTCCACTCCGAGAACATGGTATATCTCTCCATCTGTTTGTATTGTCTTTAATGTCTTTCATCAATATCTAATAGTTTTCTGCATATAGGTCTTTTGTCTCCTTAGGTAGGTTTATTCCTAGGTATTTTATTCTTTTCTTTGCACTGGTAAAGAGGAGTGTTTCCTTAATTTCTCTTTCAGATTTTTCATCATTAGTGTACAGGAATGCAAGAGATTTCTGTGCATTAATTTTGTATCCTACGACTTTACCAAATTCATTGATTAGCTCTAGTAGTTTTATGGTAGCATCTTTAGGATTCTCTATGTCTAGTGTCATGTCATCTGCAAGCAATGACAGTTTTACTCCTTCTTTTCTGATTTGGATTCCTTTTATTTCTTTTCCTTCTCTGATTGCTGTAGCTAAAACTTCCAAAACTACGTTGAATAATAGTGGTGACAGTGGGCAACCTTGTCTTGTTCCTGATGTTAGTGGAAATGGCTTCAGTTTCTCACCATTGAGAAGTTTGTTGGCTGTGGGTTTGTCATATATGCCCTTTATTATGTTGAGGAAAGTTCTCTCTATGCCTAATTTCTGGAGGGGTGTTATCATAAATGGGTGTTGAATTTGGTCAAAAGCTTTTTCTGCATCTATTGAGATGATCATATGGTTTTTATCCTTCAATTTCTTTATATGGTTTTTCACATTGATTGATTTGTGTATATTGAAGAATTCTTGCATTCCTGGGATAAACCCCACTTTATCATGGTGTATGATCCTTTTAATGTGCTGTTGGATTCTGTTTGCTAGTATTTTCTTGAGGATTTTTGCCTCTATGTTCATCAGTGTTATTGGCCTGTAGTTTTCTTTCATTGTGACATCTTTGTCTGGTTTTGGTATCAGGGTGATGGTGGCCTCATAGAATGAGTTTGGGAGTGTCCCTCCGTCTCCTTTATTTTGGAAGACTTTGAGAAGGATAGGTGTTAGCTCTTTTCTAAATGTTTGATTGAATTCGCCTGTGAAGCCATCTGGTCCTGGGCTTTTGTTTGTTGGAAGATTTTTAATCACAGTTTCAAGTTCAGTGCTTGTGATTGGTAAGTTCACATTTTCTGTTTCTTCCTAGTTCAGTCTCAGAAGATGTTGCTTTTCTAAGAATTTGTACGTTTCTTCCAGGTTGTCCATTTTATTGGCATATAGTTACTTGTAGTAATGTCTCATGATCCTTTGTATTTCTGCAGTGTCAGTTGTTAGTTCTCCTTTTTCATTTCTAATTCTGTTGACTTGGGTCTTCTCCCTGTTTTTCTTGATGAGTCTGGCTAATGGTTGATCAATTTTTTTTATCTTCCCAAAGAACCATCTTTTAGTTTTATTGATCTCTGCTATTGTTTCCTTCATTTCTTTTTCATTTATTTCTATCTGATTTTTATGATTTCTTTCCTTCTGCTAACTTTGGGGGTTTTTTGTTCTTCTTTCTCTTATTGCTTTAGGTGTAAGGTTAGGTTGTTTATTTGAGATGTTTCTTGTTTCTTGAGGTAGGGTTGTATTGCTATAAAGTTCCCTTGTAGAACCGCTGATGCTGAATCCCATAGGTTTTGCATCAGTGTGTTTTCATTGTCATTTGTTTCTAGGTATTTTTTTGAGTTCCTCTTTGATTTCTTCAGTGATGTCTTGGTTTTTTAGCTGTGTATTGTTTAGCCTCCATGTGTTTGCATTTTTTACAGATTTTTTCCTGTAATTGATATCTAGTCTCATAGCATTGTGGTCCGAAAAGTTACTTGATAGGATTTCAATTTTCTTAAATTTACCAAGGCTTGATTTGTGACCCAAGATATGATCTATCCTGGAGAATGTTCCATGAGCACTTGAGAAGAAAGTGTATTCTGTTGTTTTTGGATGGATTGTCCTATAAATATCCATTAAGTCCATCTTGTTTAATGTATCATTTAAAGCTTGTGTTGCCGTGTTTATTTTCATTTTGCATGATCTGTCCATTGGTGAAAGTGGGGTTTTAAAGTCCCCTACTATGATTGTGTTACTGTCAATTTCCCATTTTATGGCTGTTAGCATTTGCCTTATGTATTGAGGTGCTCCTATGTTGGGTGCATAAATATTTACTATTGCTGTATCTTCTTCTTGGGTTGGTCCCTTGATCATTATGTAGTGTCCTTCCTTGTCTCTGTAACATTCTTTATTTTAAAATCTATTTTGTCTGATATGTGTATTGCTACTCCAGGTTTCTTTTGATTTCCATTTGCATGGAATATCTTTTTCCATACCCTCACTTTCAGTCTGTATGTGTCCCTAGGTCTGAAGTGGGTCTCTTGTAGACAGCATATATACAGGTCTTGTTTTTGTATCCATTCAGCCAGCCTACGTCTTTTGGTTGGAGCATTGAATCCATTTACATTTAAGGTAATTCTTGGTATGTATGTTCCTATTACGATTTTCTTAATTTTTTTCGGTTTGTTATTGTAAGTCTTTTCCTTCTCTTGTGTTTCCTGGCTAGAGAAGTTCCTTTAGCATTTGTTGTAAAGCTGGTTTGGTGGTGCTGAATTCTCTTAGCTTTTGCTTGTCTGTAAAGGTTTTAATGTCTCCGTAGAATCTGAATGAGATCCTTGCTGGGTAGAGTAATCTTGGTTGTAGGTTTTTCCCTTTCATCACTTTATATATGTCCTGCCACTCCCTCCTGGCTTGCAGAGTTTCTGCTGAAAGATCAGCTGTTAACCTTATGGGGATTCCCTTGTATGTTATTTGTTGCTTTTCCCTTGCTGCTTTTAATATTTTTTCTTTGTATTTAATAACTTTTGATAGTTTGATTTATATGTGTCTTGGTGTTTCTCCTTGGATTTATCCTGTATGGGACTCTCTGTGCTTCCTGGACTTGATTGACTATTTCCTTTCCCATCTTAGGGAAGTTTTCAACTATAATCTCTTCAAATATTTTCTCAGTCCCCTTTTTTTTTTCTCTTCTTCTTCTGGGACCCCTGTAATTCAAATGTTGGTGCTTTTAATGTTGTCCCAGATATGTCTGAGAGTGTCCTCAATTCTTTTCATTCTTTTTGCTTTATTCTGCTCTGCGGTAGTTATTTCCAGTATTTTATCTGCCAGGTCACTTCTCCGTTTTTCTGCCTCAGTTATTCTGCTATTGATTCCTTCTAGGGAATTTTTAGTTTCATTTATTGTGTTGTTCATCATTGTTTGTTTGCTCTTTAGTTCTTCTGTGTCCTTGTTAAATGTTTCTTTTATTTTCTCCATTCTCTTTGCAAGATTTTGGATCATCTTTACTATCATTACTCTGAATTCTTTTTCAGGTAGACTGCGTATGTCTTCCTCATTTGTTTGGTGTGGTGGGTTTGTACTTTGCTCTTTCATCTGCTGTGTGTTTCTCTGTCTTCTCATTTTGCTTTAACTTACTGTGTTTGGGGTCTCCTTTTCGCAGGCTGCAGGTTCATAGTTCCCATTGTTTTTGGTGTCTGCTGCCAGTGGGTAAGGTTGGTTCAGTGGGTTGTGTAGGCTTCCTGGTGGAGGGGACTAGTGCCTGTGTTCTGGTGGATGAGGCTGCATCTTTTCTTTCTCTTGGGCATGACTGCATCCGGTGGTGTTTTTGGTGTCTGTGAACTTATTCTGATTTTAGACAACCTCTCTGCTACTGGGTGGGGTTGTGTTCCTGTCCTGGTAGTTGTTTGGCATGGGGCATCCAGCACTGGAGCTTGCTGGTCGTTGAGTGGAGCTGGGTCTTGGCGTTGAGATGGCGGTCTCTGGGAGATCTCTCACCGATTGATATTACTTGGGGCCAGGAGGTCTCTGTTGGTCCAGTGTCCTGAACTTGGCTCTCCCACGTCAGAGGCTCACGCATGACACCCGGCTGGAACAGCAAGACCCTATCAGCCACACAGAGATCCCAGAGGGGAGTTACTGCATGCCATGCAGGGCCACAGAGGATGGTCCAGGGTTTGGTCAGGTGGCAAAGACAGGAGTCAGAGGAAACTCTAGGCCAGAGCCTTGATGGGGTTTCTGAACTTGAGTTTACTGGGGAATAGCAGAGGAACTGCAATTCTGGAAGGCTCAATGTTGCAAGTTACAGGCCAGTCTGTGGAGAGTTCAGAATGGGCTGTATTTATGGGGAAGGAACACACCTATTCATTCATCTCTTGATGGACACTCACTGCTATGAACATTGGGGTGCATGTATCTTTTTGAATTATTATTTTTGTTTTTTTTGGAAAAATACCCAGGAGTGGATTTGCTGGGACATATGGTAGTTCTGTTTTTAGTTTTTTGAGAAATCTCCATACCGTTTTCCAGTGTGGCTGCACCAATTTACATTCCCACCGACAGGGTAGGAGGCTTCCCTTTTCTCCACATCCTTGTCAACATTTGTAATTTGTGGTCTTTTTGATGATAGCCATTTTGACAGATGTGAGGTGATATCTCATTGTAGTTTTAATTTGCATTTCTCTGATGATGAACGATGATGAGCCTCTTTTCATGTGCCTGTTGGCCATCTGTATGTCTTCTTTCGAAGAATGTCTATTCAGGTCTTCTGCCCATGTTTTATTTGGGTTGTTTTTTTTTTTTTTTGGATGTTGAGTTGCATGAGCTGCTTATATATTTTGCTTATCGATCATATCCTTTGCAAATATTTTCTCCCATTCAGTAGGTTGTCTTTTTGTTTTGTTTATAGTTTCCTTTACTGTGCAAAAGCTTTTAAGTTTAATTAGGTCCCATTTGTTTATTTTTGCTTTTATTTCAAGAGGCACACTTTAGATCCAAAGACACAAATTGGCTGAAAGTAAAAGAAAAAGATAACATGAAAATGTAAGCTAAAAGCTTTAGAGTGTCTATACTAATATCAGACAAAAGACACTTTATTACAAACATTGGTACTAGAGACAAAGAAGGATATTTTCTAATGATAAAAGAGTCAATTCATCAGGAAAATAGAACAATTATAAATATATGTGCATGTAACAACAGAGTCCCAAAAATCATGAAACAAAAGCTGACTGGATTGAAGGGAGATATAGACAAAACTTCTGGAATGCAACTCAAGCAGTGCTTACAGAGAATTTTATAGGTATAAATGCCTATATTAAAAAAAGAATCATCTCAAATAAATAACCTAATTTTCTACCTTAAGAAATTAGAAAAGGAAGAACTAACTAAACACAAAGCAAGCAGAAGGGAGGAAATGACAAAGATTAGAGTGGAAATTAATGAAATAGAAAATAGAAAAACAATAGAGAAATATCAATGAAACCAAAAGCTGGGTCTTTGAAAAGATCAACAGAATTGACCAACCTTTATCTAGATTGAGCAAGAAAAAAAGAGAAGACTCAAATTACTAAAGTGAGTAATGAATGTGAGGACATTGCTACTGACCCTATGAAAATAACAAGGATTAGAAGGGAATAATATGAACAATTATATGCCAACAAATTGGATAACCTAGATGACATGGGTAAATTCCCAGAAAGATACAAGTACTGAAACTGTTTCAAGCAGGAATAGAAAATCTAAATGTAAGTAAAAACATTGAATCAGGAATCAAAAAACTTCCCACAATGTAAGTCCCGTGACCAGATGACTTTGCTCATGAATTCTACTAAGTGTTTAAGGAAGAAGTAACACCAAGCTGTTGCAAACTCTTCCAGAAAATAGAAAGGAGGGAATTCTTAACAACTCATTCCATGGGGTCAGTATTACCCTCATACCAAAACCAAAGACGTTACAAGAAAAGAAACTATAGACCAATATCCATTATGATTATAGATGCATAAATACTCTCCAAAACACTGGGAAACCAAATCCAAATATAAAAAGGATTTTACACTATGACCAAGTGATATTTATCCCACGTATGCAAGATGGTGTCAACGTATGAAAATCAATCAATGTAATACATCATATTAATAAAGAAGAAGAACCCCATAATCACTTCAATAGCCAAGGAAAAGCATTTGACAAAATTCAAGACCTTTTCATTATAAAAAAAAAACACTCAACAAACTAGGAATAGAAGGGAACTTCCTTAACTTGGTATAGGGCATCTATGAGAAGCCCACAGCTATCACCATACTTGTGACTGAAAGCTTTCTCCCTAAGAACAGGAACAAGATGGGTGTCCCCTTCTTGCTACTTCTATTCAACAGTTAACTGGACGTTATTGCCAGGGCAGTCAGGCAAGTAAAAGAAATAAAAGGTATCTAGATTGGAAAAGAAGAAGTAAAACTACCTCTGTTTGCAGACGACATGATCTTGTATGTAGAAAATCCTGAGGAATTCTCACACACACACACACACACACACACACACACACACACACAATTAGGGCTAATCAACAGGTCAGCAAAATTGCAGGACAAAAGATCAATATTAAAAAATCAATTGTATTTCTATACACTAGCAATGAAGAATCCAAAAATAAAATAAAATAAAATAATTCCATTTACAAAAGAAATAAAAAGAATAAAACGCTTAGGAGTAAATTGAACAAAAGATGTGTAAGACTTGTACCCTAGGAAGTACAAAACATCACTGAAAGAAGTTAAAGAAGACTTAAATAAATGGAATGGCATCTCATGTTCATGGATTGAAAGACTTAATGTTGTTAAGATTACAACATTGATCTATAGATTGAGCACAGTCCCTATAAAAATCTTAGCTGCTTTGTTTTTAAAGCTAAAATTGACAAGCTTCTCCTAAAACTCACATGGAAACTCAAAATACCCAGAACAGGGCTTCCCTGGTGGCGCAGTGGTTGGGAGTCCGCCTGCCGATGCAGGGGACACAGGTTCGTGCCCCGGTCCAGGAAGATCCCACATGCCGCGGAGCGGCTGGGCCCGTGAGCCATGGCCACTGAGCCTGCGCGTCCGGAGCCTGTGCTCCACAACGGGAGAGGCCACAACAGTGAGAGGCCAGCGTACAGCAAAAAAAAAAAAAAAAAATTTCCCAGAACAGCTAAAACAATGTTGAAAAAGAAAAACAAAGTTGGAAGACTCACACTTTCCAGTTGCAAACTTATAATACTTCAGAGCAACAGTAATCAAGATGGTGTGGTACTGGTATGAGTATAGACATATAGATCAATGGAGTAGAACTGAGATTCCAAAAATAAACCTTTACATTTATGATCCATTGATTTTCTGCAAGGATGCCAAGACAATTCGATAAGGTATGAATAGCCTTTCCAATAAATGGTGATGGGACAACTAGATATCCATATGCAAAAGAATGAAGTTGGACCACTACCTCACATCATATGCCAAATTAAGCCTAAAAATGGACCAAAAACCTGAATGCAAAAGCTAAAACTATAAAACTCTTAGAAGAAAGTATACACATAAATAAATCTTCATATTCTTGAATTAGACAATAGTTTCTTAGCTATGATAGCAAAAACATAAGTGATGAAAGAAAAAAACAGATAATTTTGACTTCATCAAACTAAGAACTTTTGTGCTTCAAAGGACACTATCAAGAAAGTGAAAAGACAACTCACAAAATAGGACAAAATATTTACAAATCACTTATCTGATAATGGACCAGTAACCAGAACATGTAAAGAGCTCTTACAACTCACCAATAAAAATCAAATAACCCCATTTTTTAAATGGGTGGAGTCTTTGAATAGATTTTTCTCTAAATAGGATATACAAATGGCCAACAAACACGTGAAAAAATGTTCAACACCGTTAGTCATTAGGGAAATACAAGTCAAAACCATAATGAGATAGCATTCATACACACTAGGTTGGTAATAGGAAAGAAAAAGCAAAAGATAACAAATTTTGCAATAATGTGGAGAAATTAGAACCCTTGTACAAAGCTGTTAAGATTGTAAAATGGTGCAGCTCCTTTGGAAAACAATTTGGCCGTTCCTCAAAAAGTTAAACAGAGAGTTACCACGTGACCTAGCAATTCTACTTCTACACATATACCCGAGAGAATTGAAATGTCCATGCAAAAACTTGTACACAAATGTTCATAGCACCATTATTTATAGTAGCCCCAAAGTGGAACCACCCCAAATATCCATCAATCAAAGAAGAGATAAACAAAATATGGTGTGTCTATACATATCCATACAAGGAATGAAGTATTGACAAACAGGCTACAACATGGATGAACCTTGCAACATCATGCTAAGTAAAAGGAGTCAGACACAAGCTGCCACGTATTTTTTTAAATTGAAGTATAGTTGATTTACAATATTGTGTTAGTTTCTGGTATACAGCAAAGTGATTGAGTTATATACGTAAAAAGAATATATATATATCCTTTTTCATATTCTTTGCCATTATGGTTTATTATAGGATATTATAGTTCCCTGTGCTATACAGTAGGACCTTGTTGTTTGTATCTACTAATTGTAGTTTGTATCTACTAATCCCAAACTCCTAATTGTAGTTTGTATCTACTAATTGTAGTTTGTATCTACTAATCCCAAACTCCTAATTTATCTCTCCCCACCACCTTTCCACTTTGATAACCATAAGTTGGTTCTCTATGTCTGTGAGTCTGTTTCTGTTTCGTAGATAAGTTCATTTGTGTCGTAATTTAGATTCCACTTGTAAGTGATATCATATGGTATTTGTCTTTCTCTGTCTGCCTTGCTTCATTTAGTGTGATAATCTCTAGGTCCATCCATGTTGCTGCAAATCAAAATGCCACATATTGCATGAGTCTCTTTATATGAAAGGTACACAGTAGGCAAATCCGTAGAGGCAGAATGTGGATTAGCGGTTGCCAGGGGTTGGAAGGAGAGGCAAATAGGGAGTGACTGTTAATGTGTATGGGGTTTATCTTTGGGGTGATAAAATATTCTGGAATTAGATAGTAGTGATGGTTGCAGAACTTTGTGAACATTACTAAAAATCACTAAATCATACACTTTAAAAGGGTGAATTTTATGGTATGTGAGTTATATCTCAATAAAAATTAAATAATAAAAGTAACGTGCCTTTTATTCTCCGCTTTAAACCTTCTCCTGGTCCCCCTTCTGTTGGCTTGATTGTGGATTCCTTATTTTGAATGACCACCAGGGTGGACGGTTTGACAGATAGTACGAATTGCCCACTCACTTCCATTCCAACCCTCTATAGCGTGCCTTACTGCATGCTGGGGATTTGAAAGCTAAAGTCATTTCTCATTTTCTCTTATAGCTTGGATTCCGTATGTGTCCTAGGTTTTGCCGTGAAGATAACCTCCCTGAGAGATTTGTTAAGTGGAAATGAGGTGGACACCATGCTTCTCGTGGCACACACAGTTGTAGAGTTTTGTTTCTCTGCAGCAGCATTTACAGTGGTCCCTGTATGAAGCCCTCCCTCCACGGGTGTTGAGGAACAGATCATGGGGCTTTTGTTTTGTTGAGGCTGTATGGTAATTGAGCAGGAGGTAACATACTTTTTCCTTTTTTAAAATTTTTATTTTATATTAGAGTATAGTTGATTTACAGTGTTGTGTTAGTTTCAGGTGTACAGCAAAGTGATTCAGTTATACATGTACATATATCTATTCTTTTTCAAATTCGTTTCCCATTGAAGTTATTACAGAATACTGAGTAGAGTTCCCCACACTATACTGTAGGTTTCCGTTGACCATCTATTCTAAGTACAGTAATGTGTATATGTCAATCCCAAACCCCCGTTTTATCCCTCCCCACCACCTTTCCCCTTTGGTAACCATAAGTTTATTTTCTAAATCTCTGAGTCTGTTTCTGTTTTGTAAATAAGTTCGTTTTTATCATTTTTTTACATTCCACATATAAGCGATATCAAAGATATTTGAATAAACTTTTTCTATAGAATGCCAGATAGTAAATATTTGTGGCTTTGAGGGCCATGTGGTCTCTGTTGCAACTATTCAAGTCTGCCATTGTAGCATGAAAACCAGCATATACAATACATAAATGAATGAGCATGGCAGTTTTCCAATAAAACTTTATTTACAAAAATTTGGCCCATGGGCCATAGTTTGCTCACCCCCTGTCCTAGAGCAATAATTGTGGTGATGGTAGTTTTATGATATTTTATTAGCTTTTTTGTTGCAGCAGAGGTAGTATTTCCTTCATCAGGTCAGTGCTATGGTATGTTCTAAACAGTTGACTTATCTTTTAGTAATTGCTGTAGGGATTGCAAAATGCATGCTTAAGTTTTCACATTTTATTTAGAATCAGTGTTTTCCTACTTCGATGAAAATGTAGAAACCTTACGACCATATGGATCCCTCTCTCCTTCCCCCTTATACTATAGTTTTATATATTACATCTACCTATGTTGAGATCCCCATCATACAGTGTTATGTATTTTGCTTTCAACCTTCACGCATGCTTTAAAGAACTATGATTCGCCTATATTTTTACCATTTTTGTCTCCAGTTAACTTGTGCTCTTTCGTCTAGCTTCTTGAACGTATGGAATACAGTTATAATAACTGTTTTAATGAGTTTGTCTACTAATTCAATCATTTCTCCCTTCTCGGTCAGTTTCAATTGATTGATTTTTCCTGCTTCTTTGCTTTCCTGATATTTTTTAAAAGTAGATTCCAGACATTGTGAATTTTACCTTCTTGGGTGTTGGATATTTTTTTGCATTCTTCTAAATTGCTTTCCCTTTTTCTGGGATGTGGTTAAATTACTCAGAAACAGTTTGATTCTTTTGGGTCTTGCTTTTAAGATTTGCTAGGCAGGACCGGGCAGCATTCAGTTTAAGGCTCATTATTTCCCACTTTTGAGTCAACAGGCTTCTGAGTACTGTACCTGATGCCCCATGAATTCTGAGACTTTCCACTCTGGCTGGTGGGAATGGGTGCTGTATCCTGCCTCGTATGAGTTGTAGGTCATCTTGTTCCTGATTTTCCCTCTAGCTACTCTTCACTCTCTTGAAAATCTCCTCAACCCCGTGTCCTCATTGTCTTTTAATTGTACTCGCCTGACAGAACCCCACCCTGGATCAGTCTGGCACTCAGACTCATTCAATCTGTAGCTGCACGCACGGAAAAAAGTTCAGACAATGGCATATACAAAGTTAGATTGTCCAAGTTTACTGGGTCCTCAAAACTGTTATATAGTCATTCTCTGTGTCCTTAGATGTCTCTCCTGTTTTCTGCCAGAGTTATTTTCAAACTTCTCCATTTTCTTCAGCACTGCCCTCCACCAAGACACACACACGCGCATGCACACACCACCTGCATTGAATTTGCAGGAAATAAACTTGTCATCATTTTCCTAGAGAAAACAGAAGGCATCAGACGGGAACTTCCTCAGCTTCTGACCACCAAACTTACTAACAGCCCTGATTTACTCCACCCGAAGACAGATCCGGTGAGTCAGTCAGACTGTGAGAGAAGCCTTTGGCAATGCCTTTTAAAAACAAACTCTGCACATTTAACTGAGAGATGGACAAACCAGTGGGAGAAACTAGGGGAACCTGGACCTTTGCCCACTGCCACCAACAGAACCAAATTGGATCCCGGCTGCCTCGCTTGGGACGGGCTCAGCGATGAAGTGCCTATTTGTTTGCTGGTTAGAAATTCTTCTCAACGTCTGGGAATCTTGTTCTCCCCTTGTGCATTTAAAGTGAGCCCAACATTTTCATGTGTCTCTTTCTCTCCAAGTTCTGTTTCAAGGGATGTCGCTCTCTCTCTACCTCTGAGGGGATTCTGGTTGTGACCCAACCTGCACCCTTCTGAGTTGCCTGAGGGAGGAGTGGAGTGTGTTTTCGAACAGACTCTGCTTTGGAAAGTTCTTTGCAGTCTGCCGTTTGCAATGCCCTGGCCTCACATCAGAACGTCATGCTAGGGAGATTGTTACTCATCACTCATTGACCTCCACGCTTGGGCAGGGGGCTGCTATGGAGGGAGGCGAGGTTGGGTGGAAGGGAGGAAAGAGAGCAGCCTGGGTGCCTCTTTGCTCATGGTGATGAGAACGTTATGCCCTGGCCTTATTCTCCAAGAGAAATGATGCATTGCTTTACGCAGGTAACCTGATCCCTCCCCACAAAAGTGTGTTTAGACGCTGAGGTATAGATGAACAAAAGAGATGTTCTTTTTTTTTTCTCCCATATGCTCCACTGATTCTTTTTTTTATTTTAATTTTTTTAAAATTTTATTGAAGTATAGTTGATTTACAATATTGTTAGTTCCTGCTGTACAGCAAAGTGATTCAGTTATACGTATACATATGTCCACTCCAAAAGAGATGTTCTTGCATTTACTAAAAGAAAGAAAGACAGAGAGCAAGCAAGCTGTGACTTCATCTAAGGCTCTATTTCTAAAATTCCTTTAAGCCTTCCTGATTGTTACACATGTTGTTTTCCAAGACCGCACCGGCTTCCAGCGCAGGAGGAAGGTTAAATAATTGCCAAGCTCTCTGTTGCCGCTCTGATTCTCGCCCCTGGCATGGGTGATGATGGCAGTGGAGGATTTGGAAGTGGCTGGTGGGAAGAGAGGTGGGGAGGTGTTGTTTCCTTTGCCACCCACAGAGTCCCTGAATGTATTTCTCCTCTGATACCGGAGGGTTTGTGTCATCAGCAAAGCCCAGAAGAGAGATAACCAGAGTGGCTAAGACACAGAGAGCTTGGTCTTCTCTGTGACTCCAATGACCATGGGCTACTCCCCAGGAAGCGTATTTGTTTCCTGGCTACTAATCCACAGCCTGCTGTACTGGGGGAAAATAATAAATGAGCCCAGAATGTTCTGTTGGGTTTTAGCTCATTAACTTAAAAGGCTGAGGTATAATTTCCCTGAGATTCTTACAGGCATGAACATCTGCTCACAGGAGCCTGCGACATCTGCAGCCCTTGTAGTCATTCTTTGCAAAGGACCATGAAGTTTAGAGAAAAATGAATCCACCCAGACACAGAGGGGACCTGGGAGAGCCACCTTTCTGGCTGAGAAGCTGGTTATTTTGTCCTGGGACGTGGGCAGCAGAGCGCTGCGAGCCCGTCCCCGAGGACGTGTGGAAGAAGACGGGGTCCCCCGGCCCCCACCCCGCCCCAGTCACGTGTCCACCCAGCTACACTTCCGTGGCCTCTGCTGCACGCAGGGTGCTTTCTCATTTGTGTTGTTGCCTTAACCTCTCACAGTGACTCTGTCGGCAGCCGTGATCTCTCTCCCCAGCAATGTTTACCTATGTAGACAGACAATTTTAGGAACACATACTGATTTGGAAAATCGCAAGCCCCGAACGTAAGTTTCTTGTCTGTACTCACAATCGTGTGGGGAGGAAGAAGAGTTAAATAGAGGCAGCAGCATGAAGAAGGCGCCCTGGATTGGGAATGGGGGACCTCCATTCTGGTCTCAAACCCTAGGGCCTTCCTACGTCCCTTGATTTCTTTGGGCCTCCTGTTTCTCATTTCTTTCTTTCTTCTTCTTTTTTTGGCCGTGCATCTTACGGGATCTTAGTTCCCTGACTAGGGATCGAACCCGTGCCCCCTGCAGTGGAAGCGTGGAGTCTTAACCACTGGACCGCCAGGGAAGCTCCCTGTTTCTCACTTATATAGTGAAGAGGTTGAGCTCAATTTTCTCTGTCTCTTCTGGCTCTCATGCTAAATAAATCAGAAGTGACTTCAGTCATGTAACATGAGCGTGTAGGAGGAAGGTGAGAAGGAACTGCATCAAAATGTTTTTAGCAGATACCTTTGGGTGGTAGGATTGTGACGGGGTGGTAGCTCTATTCTTTGGGGGTTTTTTTTTTTGCTTTTCTAACTCTTCTGTAATGTGCATGTATCATATTTATGGTCAGAAGGGCGTTGTAGACATACTGAACAATTTGGTGAAAACGGCCCCTCCTTTTATTGCATGATCTCCTTCTTCAGCTCAGCCTCCGTTATGGCCTTCAGACCAAATCACCACCTCCATTGAGGCTTCCCTGAATAACCGTCGTCTCCCCAGATCATGCCCATGGCACTGCCTTAGACATGCTTCCTTTTAGACTTTATGGTGTATGTGTGGTGTATATACCCAATTAAATTCTTTTCAATATTGGGGACTGTGGCTCTTCTGCTGGGTTTTGTTTTTTTTTACAACCCTTGTAGCACTGCACATGGTGGGTACCTACGGTTACTTGTTGAAGGAGTGTCTGAGTGAAAGATGACAATGTCTTGGATCTAGGAAGTTTCTCCTCTTACTCAGCCAGCAAAACTGATAGGGCTTTGTGCTAGGGGCCAGCACAGGGGTCTAGAAAGTTCTATCCAATGTGGCCGCTGTCCTTAGGAGCTTGTAGTCCAGCAGGAGAGATTATACACACATGTGAATGTCTGCAATTAAAAACAGTGTATAATTGTACCATAGGATGATGGGAATTTCAGAGCACAGGATCCCTGAGGAGGGAGAAATCCCCTCCAAGCAGACATTAGAGAAATCATACCTAACCTCTTTGGTACCTCACAAAACACTCCCTGGTCTCTGATTTCAGACACAGCTGTAGTGGATTGTTCCAGGCAAGCTCAGGGTCTCAGGCTGAGAGCATCACACTTGGAGCCTGCACGTGTATCTTTCTGCCTCGGGTCTTTCCTCTCGTACTGCGGAGCTGGCTCAGTCCACATGCAAGAGCAGCCTGAAAGTGCAGAGAAGATACTGCTCTCCGGGAGCTGGTGGATAAAGGCTCCACCTCCACTTTGAAGGGTGGACAGTTCTGAGAGGCATCCCGTGGCTGAGCGGATCCCTGTGGAATCAGCTCCCATGCCCATAGCAGTGATCTCAGTGAAGCATCCTTATGTTGGCTTTTCCTGTGTCTCTGTTCTACTCCTCACACTTCTTCACTCGATATCTGTACTCAAGCCCTTGTCTCAGACTGTCTGGGGGAGAGCCTAAGCTAAGGCAGAAGCCACCGTGGGATAGGAGGCATTTGAGCTGGAATGGTCCACAGGCAAAGACAAAGAGGAGGGGGAGGTTTTAGGTAGATGGCACATTGTGTGGAAGGCATGGAGAGTACAGTACTTATCTGGTGGAATCGTATTGAAGTTTCTTCGATCAAGAGGTGGAATCTCTTGTCCACTCTTTGAATCTGCACTGGCCTTGTGACTGGCTTTGTCCGATAAAGTGCTGCAAAAGTGAGTGACTTGGGAGTGTGGGCCTTAGGTGGCTCCGCCCAGTCTGCTCTCATTCTTCCAAGCCCGCCGCTGCTGTGTCTACAAGCCTGGACTAGGCTGCAGGAGGATAAGAGACCACATGAAGCAAAGGCAAGCCGGCTCAGCTGAGAAATCCTCTGGACCCAAAGTCCCAGCCAACCTGGCAGCTGACCACAGACACATGAGTGAGCATCGCTGGACCAGAAGAACCTCTCAGGTGAGCTCAACCCAAACAGCCGGTCTGAGGAATTGTGAGCTAAATAAATGGTGGTTGTTTTAAGCCACTAAGTTTTGAATGGTTTGCTTTGCAACACAAGCTAACCGATATGTCTGGTGGCAAATTGGGTCATCCTGATTGGCTAGAACATGGTCTTCATGACTTGAATTGGAGCCAAGTTGAGGTAGGCTTTTTTTTTTCTTTTTCTTTTTTGCGGTACGCAGGCCTCTCACTGTTGTGGCCTCTCCCGTTGCGGAGCACAGGCTCCGGGCGCGCAGGCTCAGCGGCCATGGCTCACGGGCCCAGCCGCTCCGCGGCATGTGGGATCTTCCCGGACTGGGGCACGAACCCGTGTCCCCTGCATCGGCAGGCGGACTCCCAACCACTGCGCCACCAGGGGAGCCCAGGGTAGGCTTTTAAAAAAATTTTTTTTAACTTATTTTTGCTGCATTGGGTCTTTGTTGCTGAGTGCAAGCTTTCTCTAGTTGTGGCGAGTGGGGGCTACTCTTCGTTGCGGTGTGCGGGCTTCTCGTTGTGGTGGCTTCTCTTGTTGCAGAGAGCACAGGCTCTAGGCATGCGGGCTTCAATAGTTGTGGCGTGCGGGCTTAGTTGCTCTGTGGCATGTGGGATCTTCCTGGACCAGGGAATTGAACCCGTGTCCCCTGCATTGGCAGGCGGACTCTCAACCACTGTGCTACCAGGGAAGTCCCTGGGGTAGGCTTTGAATGCCACCCTAAAGAGTTTGAAAGTAATTCACTGGGCAGAGAGGTGCTGTGGAATAGATGGTTGGCTGATGACCAAACATTTGTGTTCCGCATTGCATAGTGTAGAGTTGTCTCTGGGAACAGACTGCCCAGCCAGGAGCCATGTTTCCCCAGCTCTCTTTTCACATGACTAGTTCTCTCCAGTGGGATGTGAGTGGTAGGGGTCTGTGTTACCTCCAGGTTGAGATGGCTAGGTATGAAGTATGAGATCCTCCATGCTCTCTATGCCCCACCTGGCAGCTGGTGATATCAGCTCAGCCTCGAACACACAGGATGGTAGAACCTCAAGATGGATACAACCTGGACTCCTGAGTCTCCCTTTAGAGGAGAACCACTCAGCAGAGTGGTGCTTGCATGAGCAAGAAATAAACTTTTATCATGTTCTACTTTACTTTATCACGTTAAACTTTTAGGTCATTGAGATTTGAGGGTTGCTTGTTACAGCATCTGGCATTACTCACCCAGACTAATGTAGGCACCATTGCAAGCTTTTGAGTGGGGGTATTGGAACCCTCAAAGCAGTGATTTGGGGATGCTGGCTTTAGCAGCCAAATGCAAGGTAGAAAGCCTCCTGCAGTATTCTGGGTCTAAGGAGACAATAATCTGGATGTGGCCTTGGCCATAAGAGCAAAAAGGATAGCACCAAAGTAGAGAGTCCTTTCAAGTTAGACACCTTCCTTCCAGGGGAGGAAACTAGTTACATCGTGGACATTCCCACATACACAGGAAAATACTTATGCCTAAATTGGTTTCCACCTGTTTGGTTGTGAATTAGAAAATGGGTCCTGGTATTTTAGGATTGGAATCGGAAAAGGCCAGTTTTTCAAAAATAAACACATCTGAAGGGTTTTTTTAAAGGATGATGATGATGATGATGGTAAAGCTTGACCCACCAGAGGGGCACTATTCTTCCTCTAAGCCTGGGGATAAGTGGCACCTTCCTCCCCATGTGCTACCGAGCTCCTAATCTAAACAGGATGGATGCCACTGTTTCACTGCTTAGTCCCTCGTGAGTGTGGAGACAGGTCCTCCTGAGGACATGTGAGGATCCTTTAGGAGTTGTCCTGGGGAAGATTTGGATGGATTTCCTTTTTTACCCTGTTCCCCCTGGGAGTAGCTCCACGCCTGTCCCTGGAAGTGTTTTGGGGCCACATGCTTCTGAGGGAGACTCAGCCCTTAGAATTGCTCCCTGGGACCACAAGCCACCCTTAGCATCTCCTAGCTGTGGCACTGCTACCAGCAGCTTGGCTCCCTTGTGCTGTCAGTGGCTTGGCCTAGCCTCTGCCCAGCAGTCTCTGCCAGACACCCAAGGCCAGGTCTGTCCCAGGCAATGAAAACTTTGTAGGACATCCCTGACTCCATCTGCCTGTCTGGCTGGCCATTCGCCTATTGCCTGTGGCCGCACAACCGGACACCTGGCCTGTAGGTCCGTGATGTCGGCCCCTCCCCTGCTCCAGCCTGTTTGTCAAGTCTCCTTGGCCTGGTCTGCCCCAGCTGACCCAGATTTTGACACTATCCCAAGGGCAGCTGTAGCTCTTCAGCTGTGCTTCATGGTGGCCTTGGAGTGCTTCCACCTCCCACCCAGTGCCCAGAGGCCCCTGGAATGTTGAGAGAGAGCGTTGCCCTAGAGTTGGCTCACCTCACACCATAACTAACCAGTTTAATGTAGCATGCAATCAACCTCAAACCAGCTTGACTCAGATTCTTAAAGGGCCAGTTAACCCCATGTCACCTAGCAGAACGTAACGTTAATTGTATTTAAGAACCTCTTTCTACCATTGAAGTGGGCAAAATGGGTCTTCAGCAACCCACAACAAAGCATCTACTTTAGGTCTTTAAAGGGTTGTGATATTCCTTTTAATATCTGAATTAATATGCCATCGTTATAATTCCTGTGTTTATCTTTTGCACTTGTTTTAAAAGCTGAACCTAAGAACAACACGAGGACTGAAATATTGGCCACCGCTACAATGGCAGGTTGGTTAATAATAATAATGATGATGGTAAACACTAACAAACATTTATTGAGCACTTGCTATATACCAGGCTCATTTAAAAATAAATTATATACACTGACTTACAGAATCTCCATGATATCCTTACCTTATGAGGTAGACATTATTATTCTCTCATTTTATAGATGAGGCTAAATAGTTTGCCCAACTTCAGAAAACACAGCAATTGGGTAGTCAGGCTTGGAATCGAGGTCATGTGGTACTAGAATTAGTGCTGTTAGCTCTAGGTTATCCTGCATCTCTCTGTGTGGCAGACAGACTCTATGTGGCTAGTTTTCCTCTGTTAATTCAATCTGGAAGCACTGGTGGTGGAATTTTCTTTTCAATAATTGAAAAAAATAATTGGGAGTTATTTATTGATTGATATATTTTTTTAATTACACCAAGAAATGTCAACTCTTCAAAGTAGAAAAATTAAAATAACTTTCTAGAATTCTGGAATATAAAATTCAACCACAGTTTTACCACCCTGACACAACCACTGTCAACACTTGAATACTTTATTCAGTATTTTTATTTTCAATGTTTCCTAGTGTCATACTAATAATGCAAGTAACTTTAGAAGAAACAGAGAATCGAAAAGAAGGAAATAAAAGTCACCCCAAGTTCTACTATATTTGCTTTTCCAGATTCTGTGTGTGTGTGTGAGGGTATTGGATCATATTGCTTTATAATCTGAGCTTATAATTTAGTTATGTTTTGTAAATGTCTTTCATGTAAGAGAATGGTCTTCCATGACACCTCTATTAGTCTCTATTTCAGTGTAACAAATTACTACATATTGAGTGGCTTAAAATAACACACATTTGTTATCTCACAGTTTCCACGGGTCAAGAGCCCAGGCCTGGCTTACCTTGAGCCTCTGTTTGAGGTCTCACAAGGCTACAGTCATGGTGTAGGCCAGCTGTATTCTCATCTGGAGGCTTGATGAGGAAGAATCCACATCCCAGCTCATTCAGGTTGGTGGCAGATTTCATTCTCTTGAGGCTGTATGTCTGAGGGCCCCGCTTCTTTCTGGCTATTGGCTAGGGGCTGCTCTTGGGTCCTAGAGGCCACCCGTGGTTCCCCGCCATGCGGCTCTCTTAGGCAGCTCACAACATGGTGGTTGTTTCTTCCAGGCCAGCAAGAGAGTCTCTCCAGTGTGTGCTAGCAAGATCAGTATTCTATCTATGTCTATATCCACATCTACATCTCTCTCTCTATCACTATTATAATCTAACCACACCAGTGACATCTCATCACCTTTGCCATTTTATTGATTGATTGATTGATTGGGCTGCATTGGGTCTTCCTTGCTGCGTGCAGGCTTTCTCTAGTTGAGGTGAGCGGGGGCAACTCTTCATTGCACTGCATGGGCTTCTCATTGCCGTGGCTTCTCTTGTTGCGGAGCATGGGCTCTAGGCGCACGGCCTTCAGTAGTTGCAGCACGTGGGCTCAGTAGTTGCGGCATGCTGGCCCTAGAGCGTGTGGGCTTCAGTAGTTGTGGCATGCAGGCTCTAGGATGTGCAAACTTCAGTAGTTGTGGCTCACGGGCTCTAGACCACAGGCTCAGTAGTAGTGGCACACGGGCTTAGTTTTTCCACGGCATGTGGGATCTTCCTGGACCAGGGATCGAACCCGTGTCCCCTGCATAGGCAGGTAGATTCTCAACCACTGCGCCGCCAGGGAAGTCTACCTTTGCCATATTCTATTGGTTAGAATTTGCAGGTCCTGCCCACAGTCAAGGGGAGGGGATTATGCAGGGTGTGAACATGAAACTACCCTAGAATCTGTTTGCTGCACACTTTTTTTTTTGGTTAAATTTTATTTTATCCTTGTTAAAGATTTTTTAACTCATTTACCAGTGAATATGGAATAACCAGGAATATGGTATAACCAGTTCGAAAGAAAATCCAAAGAACAGACATTTATAGATCAAGAATATTGGCATGAATGTGCCAATGGGGACAAAACCAGCCTCTTCCACAGTGGGAGAGGTCAGCCACTTGAACCTCTGTGGGACGGGACAGGGCAGGATTTGCATGTCTCTAAGCAAGAGGTATTTCACATCGCTATCAGTTATACAATTTAAAGAGTTGTAAAATAGCTTCCGTGGAATCAGAGTCAGATAACATGGAAGGGGTACCACACACCATTTAAAACTGAGCCATGCGAGTTCAGTTTTTTTGATGTGCAGTCATTTATTTAATGAATCCATTATATTCGAACATTAGTGTTTCCATTTTGTCATTATAAAAACTGCAGTGATCACCCTTGTGGTTAAATTTTTTCAAAGACATCCTTAATTATTTCCTCTGCATGACTTATGAGACTTCGCTTGGTCAAAAAGTTCACACATTTTAAAGGCAACTGGTAGGGCTGCTAAATTGCTCCCTAGAGCAATTCCCCGCAGGGGTGTAGGAAGGTACAGGAGGCTATTTTAGTGAACTTAGCCGAGTTCATATTATTTGTAAAGTGCTAGAATCGTGCTGGGCACAGCGGAAGGCCATATGTAGACACAAAGTAAAACAAATAAAGAAAATCGAGTTGTTTCATCCTCACAACAACCCTGTGAGGTAGGTTAATGATAATGTTCATTTTATAGAAGAGCAAGATGAGGCCAGAAGGGTTGAAGAGAAAGATGAGTGAATTAAATACCCAAAGGCCTGGGCCGTGTCCCAGCTCCTTCACTTACCAAGCATCTGACTTTAAGCAAATGATTTTTCCTGTCTGAGTTTATTGTCTGCTCTGTCAAATGGGGCCAACATCAAGGGAGCTAATGCCTGGGTGAGAACCTGGAGGCTGTAGCCCAGTGATTCTTGCCCTTGGCCGCATAGTGGAATCACCTGGGGAGCTTTAACCAGCCCCCCCACCCCCCCACCCCCCGCCCCGCCTGGGCCCCAGCCCCGGAAACGCTGACGTCAGCGGCCTGCGCAGCGGGCGGTTTTTAAAGCTCCCAGGTGATTCCACTATGCAGGCAGGGCGTTTTTTTAAAGCTCCCAGGTGATTCCACTATGCAGGCAGGGCGTTTTTTAAAGCTCCCAGGTGATTTCACTATGCAGGCAGGGCCGAGACCCACGACTAGAGCCGCCGCCACTTGCAAGGCATTATTTGTGTCTGCAGCCGAAGAAGCAACAGTCAGCTCCTGCTTGCTGCTCCGAGCTGTCAGGAAATGGCCCACTAGGGTCGGGCTGGAATCAAACCTCTCTCTTAAACTTCAGAGTTGACTCAGTCTGCTAAGTTAGTTTGGGAAATCATCAATTACCTGCTGTTTTACCCTCCGGTGTGGGTCCCTGGGCAGCGGGGCGTCTGCATCGGCCGTGCTGGCAGGGCTGCTTTCCGGTAGAGCCTGCTGCTGCCGCCGCTGTTTTTCTAGAAGCCAGAGCAGATCTTCAGCTCCCTGCTGCCTGTCACTCACAGCTGCCCGACTGAGGCCGAGGGACCAGACGCCTGGCTGTCCGCCACTGGAGCTGGGTAGCAGATTTGCTGAGGTGTCTTTGGGGCCAGGCCAGCCTTCCAGCTCGCTGTGAGGACTGGGGATGAATTTCTCTGAGCAGCCAAACGCAGCTTGAAATGAACGTGATCCGTCAGTGGAATGAAAGCCCCGGTCCGGTTACCCCAGCGTGACAGAGCAGACCAGTACCGGGCCCTGTCTTTCTCCTGCACCTGATAAATTGCAAGAGGTATGTGTTTCGGCGATTTCACCGAGGTCACACACCACCCAGTGATTATGGGGGAAACTGGTAGTGTTGAGAAGTTTCCAGAGAAGGACAAGAGAACGGAAACTCATATTTAAGGGGGGCACTGTGTGGACAGTAGATGTGTCGTCTCATTGAATCTGAGCATTACAACCACCACAGAAACGGGATGTGCTTCTCTGTCGCTTACAGGTGAGGAGATCGTGCCTCAGAGGTGAAGTGTCCTCGCGAGGTCACACACTAGCCAGTGACCGAGCCAGATTCACGTCTTGTCAAGCTGCATAGCGCTTGGTCTGTGTACACGATTCCTCAGACCGGGAAGGGGACTTCTGGATCCAGGGAGCTAGTTCTCTGTTGGTTTGTTTGCTTCTTGTGAGGATGAGTGTCCGTGGGGCCCATCCTTGGCCCAGTTGTGAAACATCAAAGGTTGCTTTTCTCATGGTTCAGCTTCCCTGCTGAATTCATGGGGGTAATGTCAGCTGCTGTAACAAAGAAACCCGTCAGTCTCGGGGGCTTAACACAGGCGACATTGGTGTGTGGCTCACACAAAGCCCAGCTGGCCACGTGGGGAGGGAGTTCGGCTCCACGGGGTCATGCAGGGCCCCAGATCCCTTCCACCTGTGGGTCTGCTCTCCTGGGCTTCGCTGTTGCCTGCGAGATCCTCTGCCTTTGGAAGGCAGGCGGGGGAGGGGAGCTCAGGGGCTCCTGGAGGAGGTTCTGTGGGCCAGACGAGGCCGAGTCGTCCACGTTTCTGTCCACATTACGTTAGCCAGAACTCAGTCACTTGTCAATGCCTAATGCAAGGGAGGCTGGGAGATGTATCCTGCTGTGTGCCAGTGAAGACAGGAAAGGGATTTGGCGACCAGGTCGCAGCCTTGGCCATAGCCCTGCATGCCCCTGGGGATCTCTTCCTCCTGAGCCTTCCCTCTTGAGCCTCCCTGTGCTCTCTCCAGAACCCATCCTGTGCTTCGTGTACGCTCTCCTCGGGTTGACAAGGACCTTCTACCAAGTTTCTGCCTAGGATGCAGACACTGGGGCAGGGGCATCAAGGGTTCCTGGCCACGGTTTTGCTGAAGGTCTTCACGAGGCACCTGGGCCACAGTCCGTGGGCTTCTCACCAGCTGCGTGGCTCGCCTTCCTGCCAGCCCTTCTGAGGAGGGAGCCAGTAATGTAGGTTGCCGACCCTTGCCTTAACTCTTCATTTGTCTAATGATAATGAATGTCGGCGTCTCTGAATCCGAAAGCCCTGGCCGCTTTTCCTGCAGGGTCTCCTCCTCGATGTGTTTTCTTTTTCCTCAGCTCTGCAAGCTTCGGACCCCAGGGGGAAGATGAGTTTTGCAGTGATGGACGGTAGGGATTTTCCTCACCTGCCAGTTCTGACATCCCAAGTCAGCAGGATCTGTGCAGCCAAGATACATGATTTAGAGGCGCTCCATTCAGATGAGAAATGTTCCCTTAGTGTGTTCATGCTCCTCTGTGGGCAAGGACACCTCTTAACAGAATTCCCTTCAGAACAAGCATGGGCAGGAAAGGCTCCATGTGGAGTGAGAGTTCTTTGGTCGTCTCCCTTCCGCGGGAGAAGTGCTCCCACACCCTTTCCCACTGTAACCCCAGGATGAGTACTTAGCACTCAAACCTTTGTGCTATCACCCTGACACCTGGCAGAACCACTCGGGCTAGCCCAAGCAAAGTTGACCGAGGAAGCTACTTTCGATGGCTTCTAGGAGACCTGTTAGCATTTGAGCAGAGAAGGTCTTGGCCCAGAAAGTTTGGTGAGCTTGCAATACCTGGCCAAG
Source organism: Orcinus orca (assembly GCF_937001465.1). Classification (NCBI taxonomy): domain Eukaryota; kingdom Metazoa; phylum Chordata; class Mammalia; order Artiodactyla; family Delphinidae; genus Orcinus; species Orcinus orca. The sequence goes on from NC_064580.1 coordinate 14,593,690, forward strand.
GTTGGGGAGAGACAGGGCCATTGGTGAGGGGAGCCAGGCCCTGTCACACTGTGGCTTGCAGCCTGGAGAAGGAACAGTGTTGGCCCGGGTGCCTGTCACCAGGTGGCGCGGACAAAGGTCGGAGGCTTTAAGCAGTCAGCTCCCCCTGCCCGGCCCTCACCGAAATCAAGCCTGTGGGAACGGCAGCCACCCCCAGTCATACTCGCCTTTTGTCTTAGGATGGGTTCCCTAAAGCACACCCTGGCCTGAGGCTTCATGGGACGGTGCTGTATTTAAAGACGGGGAGGGGAGTGGGAAGTGGGGCTGGGGAGGGAAGGGGGCCCGGCAAGGGCGAGGCAACTGGCACAGCCCATGGGGATAACTGACTCACGCCTGCAACGGTGCTCTGGAGTTTGTGTCCGCATTAAGGGACAAGAGGTGTTTACAGCCTATACCCGTCAGTACGTCACCAATACACTGTCTCTGGGCAGCTCATTGTCGATGATCAGAGCAGCCCGCCAAACGAGACACAGGTACTGGTGATTGGGTGGGAAAGCGCACCAGGTGCCATGTGCCAAAATGGGGAATAGCTCTGAGGGCGTGTGGGAGGATGAGTGACATCACCGGCTTTGTGCCCAGTCGGAGGCTGCTTTTCCCTCGCGGAACAGCCGTTAATAGCAACTTTAGCCTAAGAGCACAGAGTGAGTTTGGCCTGGGTTGGGGAGATGCTTTGTTGTAGGTGTGGGGTTTCCCAGGCCCCTCTCTGTATAGGGCAGTGGCCCGGCACGTGGAGCCAGGCCATTAGAAACTTAGAAGCATTTTCAAAGGAAACTTCAACTTAATTCACATTCCTTTCACTGTGGGAAAGGGACTCAGATCTGATACTTCATAGCCTTTTAAGCTGAGCTTGCACTCTGGGGGTGGGAATCTGTGTGTGTGTGTGTGTGTGTGTGTGTGTGTGTGTGTGTGTGTGTGTGCGCGCGCGCGCGTGCGCGCATGTGTGCACATCAGCAATCCACGTTGACGGTGTCTGGGCTGGCACTCCTCTCCACGCAGCCCCGTCTGCAGAGCCATTTGCCTCTTGGACCCAAGCCCTGCAGCGTCCCTCCTCAGAACTCTCGTAATGCCTTGTGAGCATTTCTGTCGTTGCCTGAACCACATTATTTTACAAAGATTTGTTTATATGTCTGTGTTTTTTTAAATGAAGAATAGTTGATTTACAATGTCGTGTTAATTTCTGCAGTACAGCAAAATGATTCAGTTATACATATATATATACCTTCTCTTTTGTATTCTTTTCCATTAGGGTTGATCGCAGGATATTGAATATAGTTCTCTGTGCTATACAGTAGGACCTTGTTGTTTATCTATTCTATATAGAATAGCTTACATCTGCGAATCCCAAACTCCCCCTCCATCCCTCCCCCAATCCCCTCCCCCTTGGCAGCCACAAGTCTGTCCTCTCTGTCTGCGAGACTGTTTCTGTTTCGTAAATAAGTTCACTTGTGTCATATTTTAGATTCCACATATAAGTGGTACCATATGGTATTTGTCTTTCTCTTTCTGACTTACTTCGGTTGGTATGAAAACCTCTAGGTCTATCCATGTTGCTGAAGATGGTATTATTTTGTTTTTACTTATGGCTGAGTAGTATTCCACTGTATATATGTACCATATCTTTATCCAGTCATCTGTCAATGGACATTTAGGTTGTTTCCACGTCTTGGCTATTGTAAATAGTGCTGCTATGAACATAAGAGTGTATGTATCATTTTGAGTTATAGTTTTGTCCAGATATCTGCCCAGGAATGGGACTGCTGGATCATATGGCAATTCTTACGTGTCTGTCGTAATCAGTACGCTGAGCTCCTTGAGAGCAGAGTCTACATCTTATATTTGTCCAAGCTCTAGCCCCCAACTTGATGTCTGGATGTAGGGTAGGTGCTGAATGAATGAATGGTGTGGGAGAACTGAAGAGTTACCCAAGGAAAAAGCCAAGGTCATGAGGCCAGAACCATGACTGAAAGGGAGACAAAAGGATGGCGAGAACTGGAATCGGTAAATCCATGAGACCAGGATGTGGACCAATAGGAAGCCTCAGCCACTGCTTGTGGGAGAATGGCTGAATCTAGACTTTAGTATTACCACGTAGACCTGCCCATGTGCACGCCCTACAAGCAGCAGTCCCGTTCCACAGCGTATGCCCTAGAGAAGCTCTTGCACACACGCACTAGGAGGTGTGTGCAAGAACGTTCATGGACGCATGACAGCTGCAAACTGGAAAAAACCCATGTGTCTGTCAACAACAGACTGGATGAATGAGTTGTGGTAGCACAGTGCATATAATGGCATCCTATACAGCAGTGCAAATGAGGGAACTGCAGCTACCTACATCAACGTGGCCGAATCGCAAAAATTAGATGTTGCTGGGAAGACGTAAGTCACAGAGGGAGTCATGCAGAATGATTCCATTTGCCTGAAGTTCAGCAAAGGGGAAATGAAAAAATTAAGAATAACTGCACAGATGATAAAAAATAGAAAGCAAACCAAGAGGGAGATTAATACACAATTAAGGATAACAGTTACCCCTGGTGGGGGTGGACAGGGTAGTTCAATTATAGATGGACATGGGAGTGCAAGGGCTTCTGGGGGAAGATAAAGTTTGAATTCTTAGGCCATGTGATGGTACATAGGTTATCAGTTCATTGCTCCTCTGTGGACTGTACATATGTTTTATACATTCTTTTGTATGTGTACATTTTTATTGATACTTTATTTTAAAAAAATAAAAGAGAGTTCTGAAGCATCTCTCCTCTCAAAAATTTCACACACAAAAAACACTTCCAAATTACGAATGGCGCCATGAAAAGCAAGGGATATTCTACAAGAGCGCTCAGCTGCTAAGAGGTCAAGCTACTCATTTCTCGAAGAGTTACTGGGAATTTCTCCCCTTTTAGAAGCTCAGTGTGGAAGCATGGGTGGGAGGGGAGCTTGGGACAAAACAGTATTGTTTCCATGAGCACATTCACCTTTCCTTCTGGTAAACCACGGGTTGGCAAACTGGCCTGCAGGCCAAATCCTGCCAGCCATCTGTTCCTGTAGATAAAGTTTTATTGAAACACAGCCCTGCTCACCCATTTACACATGGTCTATGGCTGCTTTCATGCTGCAATGACAGTATTGAGTAGTTGCCACAGAGACTGTACAAGGCCCACAAAGCTGAAAGTATTTACTGTCAGGCCGTTGAGGAAGAATGTTGCCCACATTGCAGGCAGCAGGTCCCTGAGTCCACGGTGTGTGAGGCAGCGGTGCTCAAGCATTACCGTATATAGGAATGACCAGGGGGCGGGGCCTGTGCTTCTGCATTTCTAACAAGCTCCCAGGTGATGATGATGCCCCTGGTCCAGGGACACACCTCCTGCCTGTCCTTCATTCCAGAAACATTTGTTGAGTGTCTTCAATGTGCCAGGCCCTGGGGACACAGAACTGAGACCAAGGCAGCACCTGAGTTCGGAAATTTCTTTTAAAAGGGAAGGCAGAGGGGCTTCCCTGGTGGCGCAGTTGTTGGGAATCCGCCTGCCAATGCAGGGACACGGGTTCGAGCCCTGACCCGGGAGGATCCCACAGGCCCTGGAGTGGCTGGGCCCGTGCGCCACAACTGCTGAGCCTGTGTGTCACAGCTGCTGAAGCCTGTGGGCATGGAGCCCATGCTCCGCAACAAGAGAAGCCACCGCAGTGAGAAGCCCGCACACGGCAACGAAGAGCAGCCCCCGCTCGCCACAACTAGAGAAAGCCCGTGCACAGCAACGAAGACCCAATGCAGCCAAAATAAATAAATAAATAAATAAATAAGTAAATAAATAAGTAAATAAATAAGGCAGAAACCCTCGAAAGGGACTTAATTCTGTATCAGCAGCCAGGACAAAATGTTGCCCAGAGGAGGGAGGCATCTCTTCCTGGAGTTGTCAGGGATTGCTTCCTTGAGGAGATGGCGTTTGAGTGGGGCTTGAAGGAGAAACCATGCACTTGAAGCAAAGCAGTCGAAGTGAAAGGAAAAGCAGGTGAGGCCATGATCATGGGGGCAGAACTGGCATGTTCTAGAATGTCAAGTTCAGTTGGTGTTGGTTGAGCTGCTGGAACTCACTGACCATCTCTGAACCTCAGGGTAACCTCAGCGGGCTTCCTCGCCTTCCCTCCAGCAAACCTTTCCTGAGAACTACCAGAAGAGGCTAGCTCTCTGCCCTTTGCCCTCTCTCCGATGACAGAGGTACTCATGAGCCCTGAAAGGCACAAAGTTCCTGCTGTGGCGCGGGGGGATAGTAGAGGAGCAGTACGAGCTGGAGGGCCCGGCCCTGAGGCTGCAGCACGGAAGCGAGGGCCCTCAGCTCCGCCCCAGAAGCCCGGACGAGGACGAGGGCTCGGGCTACAGGGCTGCCTCCGGCCGTGGAGAGCCAGGGTGGGCCTCTTCTCTACTTGTTCACCACTCCCGGGCCCTTCCGCTGCGGCAGGTCACGATCCCAAAACGTCAAGGTTAGGAAGCACATGGAAGACCCTTTGGCTCACCCTCGTCATGGTGCACATGGCAGGATCAAACACCTGCGCAGGGGCTGTGCCGAAAAGTTATTATTTGATCCTTAATGAGTCTGCTAAGGCCCCCACCTGCTTGTTGGTGGGGAAAAACGTACATGAAATGTCCAATCTGGTTTTGATGTAGTCAGTTGCGATCATGTAAATGGGCCTTTGAGGAGATATTCAGACTTTGAATTGGTGAAAACTTTGGCTCTCACAGCGCTTTCCCAACTCCAGGAGGAAAGGGGCTTGGGCAGGTTCCTTAGCCTCTTGTGGACACTAGACCGATGTCTTTTTTGCTGGTGCTACTTGGGCTCGGACCATTCTCTGGGGGTGGTCAAGGCCTGTGGCCCTCCCGGGATGACTAGGCCTCCCTGGGGCTCCTGCTGGCTGCAGCCCCCTGGGTACCTGTGGATGCCTCTGTGCAGCCCCCTGCAGGGTGACCTTGTCCTGCCAAGGTAGGCTCGTAGTGGGCCCTCTCGCTCTTAACTTAGGTGTCATACCCTCCCGGGAACGAAGGCAGCTTGGGGAGACCAGAGACCCCTGTGCTCAATCCCATTACCTCCCAGTTGACTTTAAGGTGACTGTTTGAGGTTGGTCTGAGCCCCTCTTGTTTCTCAGTGTGGCTACTGCACGTTCCAGAATGGGGCGCCCAGGACACACCCCTGTGACTGCTTGCTCACCTCGCACTCTCCTACTTTTCACAAATTCGTAGGCTGGGAAAGGGGTAGGCTTTTATTTCCCTTTTGTCATGTTTCCTTCTTCCTGACTCCAGCTATGCCTTCATGGCAGACAAAGGTCTCCCCTTTTCCACCATAGTAAAAACCCAGAAGCAGAGTCGTCCAAGTTCATTTGCTGACTGGCTCCAAGAGGTGACAAAGGATTCTGGAAAATCTTTCCTGAAGACCAAGCCCCTTGCCTGCTGCATATTTCAATTTTGAATGTCAAAAGCCAAATATTACTTTGGTCTTTCTCACCACATTCCCTCTATAGGAAAATAATCTCTCACCCTGCCCCACCCCATCTCGCAGTAGATAGAGGCCTTAGGCTGACCAGGGCAAGGTCATGTCCTTGAAGAGGCACAGGAAAAAATGTGCCCTAAAATTGTGGGGAAAAAATTGTCCTGGTGGTCTATACGAGAGGCAGCTGAAGGTCATAAAGGTTATCTGTAGGCCCCTCATTTCCCAGCTACTGGGAGCTTTGGCTGATAACTCAGAGCTGCTCCTGTCTCTGCAAGCTCTGCCCCTCCCTTACTTAAACCTCTCCCCCAAACCCCCACGACCTTGATCAGTCACTGACTGGCATGGGGGTAGAAAAGCCTTCTGGAATTCTGACCGACTTGGTGGTGCTGTTTGTGATCCAGAGCTCCTCATAGGATCAGGCTGAAGCCAGTCTCCAGTAGAGACCACATCGTTGCTTAGCTTCCCTCGCCCGCATCCTATCCTGCTCCCCCCACCCAATCATTTGCACAGAGATCCTCATCTCAGGCTCTGCTTCTAGGGAACATGACCTAAGACCAATTTTCTATTGCTGCCTTAAAAATTACCACAAACTTGGTGACTTAAAGAAGACAATTTTAGAAACTTACAGTTCTGTAGGTCAGAAGTCTGACATAAGTTTCCTTGGGCTAAAATCGAGGTGTTGGCAGGGCTGCATTCCTTCTGGAAGCTCTAGGGGAAAATCAGTTTCTTTGATTTTTCTTTATTTTATTTTATTTTTTTTAGCTTCTAGAGGCTGCCACATTCCTTGGCTTGGGGCCCTCTTCCATCACCTTCATCACACCTCTCTGACCATTCTTCCATCCTCACATATCTGTCTCTCCATAGTTGGAAAAGATTTTCTACTTTAAGGGCTCATGTGATGCTATAGGGCTCACTTGGACAATTCAGGATAATCTTCCCATCTCAAAATCCTTTGAGTAACCTTAATCACATCTGCAAAGTTCCTTTTGCCATGTAATGTAACATATTCATGGGTTCCAGGGATTAGTGCACAGACATCTGTTGTGTGTTGAATTATGTCTCCCCCAAATAGGTTGAAGTCCTAACCCCAGTACCTGTGAATGTGACCTTATTTGGAGATAGGGTCTTTGCAGATGATCAAATTAAGATGAGGTCATTAGGGTGCATGCTCATCTGATATGACTGTGTCCTTACAAAAAGGGGAAATCTGGACACAGACACGTGCACACACACACAGGGAGAACAACCATATGAACACGAAGGCAGAAATCAGGGTGATGCATCTACAAGCCGAGGAACATCAGAGATTGCAAGTAAATGTTTTCTCCTATTCAGTAGGTTACCTTTTCATTATGTTTATGGTTTCCTTTGCTATGCAAAAGGTTATAAGTTTAATTTGTTTATTTTTGCTTTTACTTCCTTTACTTTAGGAAGTGGATCAAAAAAGTATTGCTGCAATTTATGTCAAAGAGTGTTCTGCTTGTATTTTCCTCTAGGAGTTTTATAGTATCCAGTCTTACACTTAGATCTCAAATCAATTTTGAGTTCTTTTTTTTATATGGTGTTAGAGAATGTTCTAATTTCGTTCTTTTACATGTAGCTGTCCACTTTTCCCAGCACCACTTATTGAAGAGACTGCCTTTTCTCCATTGTGTATTCTTGCCTCCTTTGTTGTGCAGTAATTGACCATAAGTGCATGAGTTTATTTCTGGGCTGTCTATCCTGTTCCACTGATCTATGTGTTTATTTTTGTGCCAGTACCATACTGTTTTGATGACTGTAGCTTTGTAGTATAGTCTGAAGTCAGGGATTCTTCTTTCTCAGGATTGTTTTGGCTATTCAGGGTCTTTTGTATTTCCATACATATTTTAAAATTATTTGTTCTAGTTCTATGAAAAATGCCATTGGTATTTTGATAGAGATTGCATTGAATCTGTAGGTTGCCTTGGGTAGTATGGTCATTTTAACAATATTGAGTCTTCCAATCCAAGAACATGGTGTATCTTTCCATGTGTTTGTGTCATCTTCCATTTCTTTCATCAGTGTCTTACAGTTTTCTGAGTACAGCTCTTTTGCCTCCTTAGGTGGGTTTATTCCTAGGTATTTTATTCTTTTTCGTGCAGTGATAAATGGAATTATTTCTTTAATTTCTCTTTCTGCTACTTCATTGTTTGTGTATATAAATGCAACATATTTCTGTGTATTTATTTTGTATTTTGAAACTTTACCAAATTCATTGATGAGCTCTAGCAGCATTCTGGTAGCATCTTTAGGATTTTCTATGTATAGTACCATGTCATCTGCAAACAGTGACAATTTTACTTCTTTTCCTGTTTGGATTCCTTTTGGATTCCTTTTATTTATTTATTTTTTAATGTTTTTTTTTAATAGAAGTATTTACAATGTTCTGTTAACTTCTGCTGTACAGCAAAGTGTCTCAGTTATACACATATATACATTCTTTTTTATATTGTTTTCCATTATGGTTTATCCCAGGATATTGGGTATAATTCCCTGTGCTCTACAGTAGGACCTTGCCATTTACCCATTCTATATGTAATAGTTTGCATCTACTAAGCCCAAACTCCCATTCCATTCCTCCCCCACCCCCACCCTGGCAACCACAAGTCTGTTCTCTTTGTCTGTGAGTCTGTTTCTGATTCATAGATAGGTTCATTTGTGCCATATTTTAGACTCCACATATAAGTGATATCATATGGTATTTGTCTTTCTCTTTCTGATGTACTTCACTTAGTATGATAATCTCTAGTTGCATCCATGTTGCTGCAAATGACATTATTTCATTCTTTTTATGGCTGAGTAGTATTCCATTGTATATATGCATCACATCTTCTTTCTCCATTCATCTGTCGATGGACATTTAGGTTGTTTCCATGTCTGGGGTATTGCGGATAGTGCTGCTATGAACATAGGTGTGCGTGTATCTTTTAGAATTATAGTTTTGTCCAGATATATGCCCAGGAGTGGGATTGCTGGATCATATGGTAATTCCATTTTTAGTTTTCTGAGGAACCTCCAGACTGTTTTCCATAGTGGCTACACCAACTTACATTCCCACCAGCAGTGTAGGAGGGTTCCCTTTTCTCCACACCCTCTCCAGCATTTGTTATTTGTAGACCAGTTCAAAAAGATACACGCACCCCAATGTTCATGGCAGCATTATATACAATTGCCAACATATGGAAGCAACTGAAGTGTCCACCAGCAGAAGAATGGATAAAGAAGATGTGGTGTATATATATATATGATGGAATAATAATCAGGCATAAAAAAGAAGGAAAATTTGCCATTTGCAGCAACATGGGTGGACTCAGAGGGCATTATGCTAAGTGAAATAAGTCCGAGAAAGACACATACTGTGTGATCTCACATGTGGAATAAAAAAAATACAACAAGGTAGTGAATATAACAAAAAAGAAGCAGACTCACAGTTGTAGAGAACAAGCTAGTCATTACCAGTGGGGAGAGTGAGGGGAAAGACATTATAGGGGTGCTGGGGTGGTAGGCACAAACTGTTGGGTGCAAGGTAGGCTCAAAGATGTATTGGGCAGCACAGGGAATATAGCCAATATTTTGTTACAACTGTAAATGGAAAGTAAGCTTTAAAAAATGTATAGATTTTTTTAATTAAATAAAGGAAGAATAAAAGATTGACAGATAACCACGAGAGGCTAGGAGAGATTCCTGGAACAGATTCTTCCTCACAGCCCTAACAACCTAATGTATATTTGGGGTTGCTAATATCCTACCTGTGCTACCAGGCCCACGAATTTGGAAACAACTAGAAGGCGTCCTGGAATCAAGTAGTGTCCTACCTGCAGCTCACATGACTCTGAAAGGATATCATGAGTTGGGGAGAACTTGCCATAGACGTTGGCCTAGAGTGTGTCTGCTGTCAGAGACTGGTCTCAATTCCACAAGCCTAATCCTCCTGAGTGAAGGAGGAACAGAGATTTGGAACTCCATTAAGGGGTTAGTGGCCAAGCTGTGGGGATGGGGTAGGAGGATGGAAGGTGAGGATGAGGATTGATTGTTCTTTGAGACAAATCGTTCATAGCTTAGTTAAATACTAACCCCCCAAAATAGATGAAGCCTCAGAACAAGGCTGTGCTTTATGTTTGGGGTAAATAAATGAGGCATCTAAGTGGAAGAAATAAAGAAGGTCAAAGACCCAAGGACAGTTTTTTAAAGATAATTTAATATTCTGAAATGCACTCATGCCTCACACTGCACAATAACACACTTACCTCTCGGGCTTTGACTGTGTAACCATGTCCCTTTGTGTGGTAAGTAGCTTTTCCTGCTCCAGCTGACCTTTCGTTCTTTTCATCTCCAGGTCTGAACTGCTCCACTCTGTCCAAACAAAAATGTAAAAAGAAGAAAAACAGAACAAAAAGCAGAACTGAGTTATTTTACTTTCTTGCTCATGGTAGTATGAATGTATTGAGGCTGAATGAAAACTCCATTCTGGGACAGGTGGTAAATGATGAATGGGAGCAGCAGTGCTAGACAGACATCTTCTGGAAGGGGCTTGGTTGCCAAAACCATTAGGAAGTCCCTGTGGCTCCTTAGCCACCGTGTCTTAACCTTGTTATGCTATAGGCAGAAAGGCATTTCACTGCAGACAGGGGCTTTTGAAGTCATTGGATAATCCTGGTAGTTATTACCATAAGGTTTAGTGCACACTTGGCCCCTGTGTTCAATCTTTCCTTATGAAATAAAAAACAGACCAAGGTTTTAGTCTTAGTTCCATTACTTATTAGCAGTGTGATCTTTGTCTGGTAGGGCTGTATTTTCCAAAGATGCTGCAGCAATGTCTTCCATCCCACATGCTCTTCCAAAACCTTGCCCCTCCACCACCCCCATCAGAAGATCAGAAGGTGGAGTCTAATTCCCCTACACTTGGATCTGGGTGGACTTGTGACTATTTCCCCAAATAGAATGTGGTAAAAGTGATACTGCATGACTTCTGAGGTTAGGTTATAAAAAGATAATGCAATTTCTGCTTGGTTCTTTTTGACACACTCATGTTTATAAGCCAGCCACCATGCTGTGAGGAAGCTCAAGTAGCCTGTGGAGTCGTGGTCCAAGTGGAGAGGAATTAAGGCCCCTGACCCATAGTCCTGACTGAGTTCCTAATCAACAGCTGACAACCGCTTACTAGTCTTGTGAATGAGCCATCTTGAAAGTAGATCTCCCAGCCCACTGTTGAACTGATCCAACTGATACCACTGAGAACAGAGGTGATCCATCCCTTCTGACTCCTTGCTGAATTGAAGATGATTTGAGGTCAAAAGGAAATTATTGTTATTTTTTAAGCCACTAAGTTTTGGGATGGTTTGTTGCACAGTAATAGGTAACTGCAACATTTGGGACCCAAAAGACCTACATTTCAGAAGATATTCTATAGACACACAATCATCGGTATATAAGTAGATCTAGAAAGATGTACTTGTGTCTTGCCTGCAGGGGGAAAAAACTCTTGAAGCAGCCAGAACACCAGTCAACAGAAAAATTGTTGCATAAATTGTGTATCCTATTCACAGTGTGTAGGCTGTGCAGTTTTTACAAAGAATTATTTAGATCTACATTAGTTGCCTTAGAAGGATGTCTGTGATGTATTGGTTTTTTTCCTGTTTGTAAAAAAATTTTTATTGGAGTATAGTTGGTTTACAATGTTGTGTTAATATCAGGTATACAGCAAAGTGAATCAGTTATATATATATATCTCCACACGTTTTTAGATTCTTTTCCCATATAGGTCATTACAGAGTATTGAGTAGAGTTCCCTGTGCTATACAGTAGGTCCTTATTATCTATTATCTATTTTACATATAGTAGTATATAAAAATGTCAACCCCAATCTTCCAATTTACCCCTTCCCCCTTCCCTCCCCAGGTAACCATAAGTTTGTTTTCTACATCTGTGACTCTATTTCTGTTTCATAAATAGTTCATTTGTACCTTATTTTAGATTTCACATATAAGTGATATCATATGATATTTGTCTTTCCCTGTCTGACTTCACTCAGTATGACAATGTCTAGGTCCATCCATGTTGCTGCAAATGGCATTATTTCGTTTTTTTTATGGCTGAGTAGTATTCCATTGTATATATGTACCACATCTTCTTTATCCACTCCTCTGTCAACAGACATTTAGGTTGCTTCCATGTCTTGGATATTGTAAATAGAGCTGCAATGAACATTGTGGTACATGCCTCTTTTTGAATTATGGTTTTCTCTGGATATACACCCAGTAGTGGGATTGCTGGATCATATGGTAGCTCTATTCTTAGTTTTTAAGGAACCTCCATACTGTTCTCCATATGGTTATACCAATTTACATTCCCACCAACAGTGCAAGAGGGTTCCCTTTTCTCCACACCCTCTCCAGCATTTATTGTTTGTAGATTTTTTCATGATGGCCATTCTGATTGGTGGGAGGTGATACTTCATTGTAGTTTTGATTTGCATTCCTCGAATAATTAGTGATGTGGAGCATCTTTTCATGTGCTTGTTGGCCATCTGTATGTCTTTGGAGAAATGTTTATTTAGATATTCTGCCCATTTTGGGATTGGGTTGTTTGTTTCTTTGATATTGAGCTGCATGAGCTGTTTGTATATTTTGGAGATTAATCCCGTGTTGGTCGCTTTGTTTGCATATATTTTCTCTCATTCTGTAGGTTGTCTTTTCGTTTTGTTTATGGTTTCCTTCACTGTGCAAAAGCTTTTAAATTTAATTAGGTCCCATTTGTTTATTTCTGTTTTTATTTTCATTACTCTAGGAGATGGCTCGAAAAAGATACTGCTGTGATTTATGTCAGAGAGTGTTCTGCCTATGTTTTCCTCTAAGAGTTTTATAGTGTCCGGTCTTACATTTAGGTCTCTAATCCATTTTGAGTTTATTTTTGTGTATGGTGTTAGGGAGTGTTCTAATTTCATTCTTCTACATGTAGCTGTCCAGTTTTCCCAGCACCACTTATTGAAGAGACTGCCTTTTCTCCATTGTATATTCTTGCCTCCTTTGTCAAAGATTAGTTGACCGTAGGTGCGTGGGTTTATCTCTGGACTTTCTATCCTGTTCCATTGATCTATATTTCTGTTTTTGTGCCAATACCATACTATTTTGAGTACTTTAGTGTTGTAGTATAGTCTGAAACCAGGGAGCCTGATTCCTGCAGCTCCATTTTTCTTTCTCAAGATTGCTTTGTGATGTATTGTTAAGAGAGGCAATTTGCAGAATAATTTATAATATCCATTTTTTGTAAAAGTTAATAGCAGTTAGCATCCTCTATACATGCGTCTGTATGTCTATAGGAATATGGAGAAATGTTTAGAAAGATATACACCATGTTGATAATGTTGGTTACTTCAGCAAGATGGAGGTGGGGCAGGCAGGGACCATGATCATGATGGTGATCCTGAGGAGAAAGAGGGTCTTGGGGTAAAAATATTAACTTTATACACCTTTGGATTACAGTGGGCTCATGTTGTCTTCGAAAGAAAAGAAATGGAATAAAGGAAAAGAAACTTCCTAGTAAGTTTAAGAAAGGAAGGAAGGAAGGGCATGGTCTTGAACTCTGATGGATCTAGTCTTGAATCCTGGTCTGCCATGTACTAAGTAACCTAGAGCCATCCACCTGACCTCCTTGGGTTTCTGTTTCTTTACCTGTAAAGGAAGAGTTACACCTACCTTGCAGAGTGGTTGTGAGGATGAAATAAGAACATCATTTTCTGTGAATAATCCCAATGGAAACGCAGCTCCGCATCTCCAGTCTTGGCTGACATCCCATTTGAAGAAACACAGTGTGGCAGACACAAAAGCAATGAATACTTAAGGCTTTTGTTCTGTCTTTCTGCAGGAAATATCAAAAGGGAATTGGTGGCAAGTGAACTGTTACAAAACTTCATCAAAATCCTCTGTCCTATCACTTCCTCTCTGTAACCTCCACACACATGATGGTGACCGTGATGATTCATTGATCCTTGACGATGTGCCAGGAACAAGTGTTTTACACATATTATCACATCCCAAGGTCAAAATTAGTTAAGCAGCAGTGCGCCAGAATTGTTATCCACGCAGTCTGGCTGCAGAACCATTCTCAGCCATGTTGTCTCTCAGTGACACACCAAAATTCACTCTTTCTCTACCTCTCAGGTCCTCATTACTGCCAAGTTTCCCCTCACTCTTCTCCCATTCATACTTCTTCCTTGTCTCAAAATATGCTGCTGTCATTCCAGGCTAGAGGTGGCCCCTGGATGCCCCTTTGTGCCTGTGGACCACGTGGGGCTGCTCTAGTGTGCCCAGCCATTCTGGACACGCTGCTCCTGGTCCTCCCTGGCTCTCCTTGGGCAAAGCATAAGGAGTCTCAGCATGGCCGTTCTCTCACTGTGCTCCTCTTCTGTGAGAGATGATTGTGGAGTTGGTGAACGAAATTTGACTTCTCAGGCTGGGGTACGCTGCAAAAAATGGCTGCAAATTCTTCCCTTCCCTGCGTCCCCACTCCTGCAACATTTGTGGAGCTTGTCTGGTCACATGACTTGATTGGGGCCCTGGAATGAAAGCAATCGTGATGTAAGAAGACACTTCAAAAGTGCTCATGTAATGGGGATTGCGTCCATCATATGAACAGGGACCAGGTTGGGGAGAACGAAGGTGCCTCGCCTATCAACTGGTGGATGATGTTGATGAGGCAGCAGCCAGCCCAGCTCTCAGCTGAAGCTGGTGTAGGGCAGAAAAGCTGGCCAGCTGAGTCTAATGCAAATCGCCTTCCAGAAGAATCATGGACTGAGTTGTTGTTGATCCACAGTCAGCTTTGTGCGAAGCATTCCGGGCATAATAGGTGCTCAATAAATATGAGTGTCCTTCTTCCCCTTCCCCTTCCTCCATAATCACTCTTTCTCTTCACGTGATGAAAGTAGGGCCGTTCAGGTAAAGCTATAAAGTACACTGGCTCAGGTGGACCTGTGACTTTTTGTTCATGGTGGGTATCATCTCCTGGGCCAGCACAGGTCATGCTTCAATTGACTGACGCTTGCCAACTGTGGCAGAGCATATTTTCCCCAAATGTCCATCAATTTCCAGTCCCATGTGTTCTTCCAGAACCTTCCCACTCCCCCATCCAGAGGTGGAGTCTAAGTTCCTTCCCCTTGAACATCTGGTGGGCCTTTCTGACAGCCTCAACTAGTAGACTACAGTATTAGTTGTGACAAGTATGTGACTTCCAAGGCTGGCTCATAAAAGGCAGTACAGTGTCTGCCTGGCACATGTGTGCTCTCTCTCTCTCCTTCCCTCCCTCGCCATGTCCCGCCTCCCCTGCTCCCCTTCTCCACCCCTCTACAGGCACTGTTGGCATCCTGAGCTACCATATAGGAAGTCTGGCTACCCTGTGGCCGCCATGTTGGAGAAGCCACAGGGAGAGACCACACAGAGCTAGAGATGCCCGAGGAGCCCCAGCTGGTCACATCCTCCCAACCCAGGCACTAGACATTTGACCTAATAAGCCTGCAAGATGACCTCAGTCCCAGTCCCTCTCTAAGTGCAACCTCAGGACTAGCTCTCCATCCACCTCTTTTGGAGCAGCAGGCGACTCTTCCATGACCGTCTCTGGCATAGTCACCATGCACTGTGCTGCCGATGTGGTTGCTCTTACCTACACAATCCACAGTTGAGAACTCAATGCTGGTGCTGCCCTAGCGGACAGGGAGCATGAAAACCAGGCGTGAGTGGACAACCTATAGTCTGAACTCACAGACACAGAAAGTTAGGGAGCGAATGCTGGATTAGGGAAAATCTGAAATGTGATATTTTGGGTTAATTTTTATTTATTTTTAAAAAAATTTTTTGTTTATTTTTTACATCTTTATTGGAGTATAATTGCTTTACAATGGTGTGTTAGTTTCTGCTTTATAACAAAGTGAATCAGTTATACATATACATATGTTCCCATATTTATTCCCTCTTGCGTCTCCCTCCCTCCCACCCTCCTATCCCACCCTTCTAGGTGGTCACAGAGCACTGAGTTGATCTCCCTGTGCTATGCGGCTGCTTCCCACTAGCTATCTATTTTACGTTTGGTAGTGTATATATGTCCATGCCACTCTCTCACTTTGGCACAGCTTACCCTTCCCCCTCCCCATATCCTCAAGTCCATTCTCTAGTAGGTCTGTGTCTTTATTCCTGTCTTACCCCTAGGTTCTTCATGACCTTTTTTTTTTTTCTTAGATTCCATATATATGTGTTAGCATACGGTATTTGTTTTTCTCTTTCTGACTTCAGTCTGTATGACAGACTCTAGGTCCATCCAGCTCACTACAAATAACTCAATTTCATTTCTTTTTATGGCTGAGTAATATTCCATTGTATATATGTGCCACATCTTCTTTATCCATTCATCCGATGATGGACACTTAGGTTGTTTCCATCTCCTGGCTATTGTAAATAGAGCTGCAGTGAACACTGTGGTACATGACTCTTTCTGAATTATGGTTTTCTCAGGGTATATGCCCAGTGGTGGGATTGCTGGGTCATAGGGTAGTTCTATTTGTAGTTTTTTAAGGAACCTCCATACTGTTCTCCATAGTGGCTGTACCAATTCACATTCCCACCAGCAGTGCAAGAGTGTTCCCTTTTCTCCACACCCTCTCCAGCATTTATTGTTTCTAGATTTTTTGATGATGGCCATTCTGATCGGTGTGAGGTGATATCTCATTGTAGTTTTGATTTGCATTTCTATAACGATTAATGATGTTGAGCACTTTTTCATGTGTTTGTTGGCACTCTGTATATCTTCTTTGCAGAAATGTCTATTTAGGTCTTCTGCCCATTTTTAGATTGCGTTGTTTGTTTTTTTGTTATTGAGCTGCATGAGCTGCTTGTAAATTTTGGAGATTAATCCTTTGTCAGTTGCTTCATTTGCAAATATTTTCTCCCATTCTGAGGGTTGTCTTTTGGTCTTGTTTATGGTTTCCTTTGCTGTGCAAAAGCTTTGAAGTTTCATTAGGTCCCATTTGTTTATTTTTGTTTTTATTTCCATTTCTCTAGGAGGTGGGTCAAAAAGGATCTTGCTGTGATTTATGTCATAGAGTGTTCTGCCTATGTTTTCCTCTAAGAGTTTGATAGTGTCTGGCCTTACATTTAGGTCTTTAATCCATTTTGAGCTTATGTTTGTGTATGGTGTTGGGGAGTGTTCTAATCTCATACTTTTACATGTACCTGTCCAGTTTTCCCAGCACCACTTATTGAAGAGGCTGTCCTTTCTCCGCTGTACATTCCTGCCTCCTTTATCAAAGATAAGGTGACCATATGTGTGTGGGTTTATCTCTGGGCTTTCTATCCTGTTCCATTGATCTATCTTTCTGTTTTTGTGCCAGTACCATACTGCCTTGATTACTGTAGCTTTGTAGTATAGTCTGAATTCAGGGAGCCTGATTCCTCCAGCTCCGTTTTTCGTTCTCAAGATTGCTTTGGCTATTCGGGGTCTTCTGTGTTTCCATACTAATTGTGAAATTTTTTGTTCTAGTTCTGTGAAAAATGCCAGTGGTAGTTTCATAGGGATTGCATTGAATCTGTAGATTGCTTTGGGTAGTAGAGTCATTTTCACAATGTTGATTCTTCCAATCTGGTTAATTTTTAAATGAAATGTTATTCTGCACCTTTCAAGTAGGTACGCCAGCAAAGACATGTAGCCTGGTGACCGGCATCCTAAAGGCCCCTACTATGCACCAGAGCCTATTCTAAGTGCTTTCTGTGTGTTAGATAATTTAAATAATTTAATCATCACAACACCACCATATGGAAAATGCTATTATTGCCTTATTGTTAAAAACATTTAAAAGACCCTACAAGTAATAAATGGCAGAGTTCGAATTTTGACTGGGCAGACTGGCTCCAGAGCCCTTGATTTTTTAATCACTGAACTATACTGTTTCTCAATAATTGTCAAACAGATGTTTCCAAATTAACTTCTAAGAAAACTGACATTTTAAGGAAATAGTTTATAAGTGAATGTTGATATCTTGGGAGATGATAATGGGGATTCTGGTTTAAAAGGTTCAGAATGATTTCTGAATAGAAAAAAAAATTTAATCCTGTTCACAAAATTGTGAATATAAGATTTATGAACCAAATACTCCATTCTCTGTACAACCAGATGTTGGATTTAGGTTTCATCCACTTTTAAGTATAGGGAAGACCTCATGCACCCATTAATAATTAACAATAAAAACTGGTATAAAATATGAGTAAATTAAACACTTATTAAAAACTCTTCAGTAAAATTTTTGAAGTAAGCATATGGAGAGTAAAGCAATACCAATGACCTAAAGTTTATTAGACATTTGGCTCAAATAACAAACTTTGGTTTCAAGCCAGCATATGTACTGTAAGGATACTTTCCTTCCAAAATAGTTCGAGAATCTGACCCCATCCTCTGACCGCCACTGAAAGCTCCGTCGTCTAAGCCAGCATCTTGGCTCGCCTGGATTTTGCAGTAGCCTTCCACTCTTGGCACCTTATGAGCCGTCCTCCACACCCACACTGCAGCCAGAGAGACCTTTCAGAGATGGGACTCAGGGCTTCCCTGGTGGCGCAGTGGTTGAGAATCTGCCTGCCAATGCAGGGGACACGGGTTCGAGCCCTGGTCTGGGAGGATCCCACATGCCGTGGAGCAACTGGGCCCATGAGCCACAACTACGGAGCCTGCACGTCTGGAGCCTGTGCTCCGCAGCAAGAGAGGCCACGATAGTGAGAGGCCCGCGCACCGCGATGAAGAGTGACCCCCGCTTGCCACAACTAGAGAAAGCCCTTGCACAGAAACGAAGACCCAACACAGCCATAAATAAATAAATAAATAAAATTTAAAAAAATAAGCAATTCACATTGCATATCTCTTCCATGAAGGGTGTGTTTACTCCGTCTATAAATGTGACACCACCAGTCACAGAAGTATAGATGGAAGAAGGGACATGCATTTGAAAAAAAAAAAAAAAAAAAAGATGGGACTCAGATGGTGTCTCTCTTCTGTTTAAAACCCTCCCGTGGCTTGCTGCTGTGCTTTGCCCACCCCTCTGACTCCCCTTGGCCCTGTTCTCCCACTCTGTCTGGGCTCCAGCCACACTGGCCTTGGTTCCCTTTCTTGAAAACACACCTTCGAGGTTGTGCTGGCAGCCTCATCTCCCCTCAGGTCTTTTTTTTTTTTTTTTTTTTTGAGTTTTTGTCCATATTTTAAAATTAAAGTATAGTTGATTTACAATGTTGTGTTAATTACTGCTGTACAGCATAGTGATTCAGTTATACATATATATGCATCTTTTTGACATTCTTTTCCATTATGTTTTATCACAGGATATTGAATATAGTTCTCCATGCTATACAGTAGGACCTTGTTGTTTATCCATTCTATATATAAAAGCTCACATCTGCTAACCCCAACCTCCCATTCCACCCCTCCCCCAACCCCCTCCCCTTTGGCCACCACCAATCTACTCTGTGTCCATGATTCTGTTTCTGTTTCATAGATATGTTCATTTGTGTCATATTTTAGATTCCACATGTAAGTGATATCATATGGGATTTGTCTTTATCTTTCTGATTTGCTTCACTTTGTATGATAATCTCTAGTTCCATCCTTGTTGCTGCAAATGGCATTATTTTATTCTTTTTTATGGCTGAGTAGTATTCCATTGTATATATGAACCACATCTTCTTTATCCAATCAACTGTCAATGGATATTTAGGTTGTTTCCATGTCTTGGCTATGGGGAATAGTGCTGCTATGAACATAGGTGTGCATGTATCTTTTAGAATTATAGTTCTGTCCAGATATATGCCCAGGAGTGGGATTGCTGGATCATATGCTAATTCTATTTTTTGTTTTCAGAGGAACCTGCATACTGTTTTCCACAGTGCCTGCACCAGCTTACATTCCCACCAACAGTGTAGGAGGGTTCGCTTTTCTCCACACCCTCTCCAGCATTTGTTATTTAGACTTTTTAATGATAGCCACTCTGACCGGTGTGAGGTGGTACCTCATTGTAGTTTTGATTTGCATTTCTCTAATAATTAGCGACGTTGAGCATCTTTTCATGTGCTTGTTGGCCATATGTCTGTCTTCTTTGGAGGAATGTCTGTTTAGGTCTTCTGCCCATTTTTGGATAAGGTGGTTTGTTTTTTGTTGTTGAGTTGTATGCTGTTTGTATATTTTGGAAATTAAGCCCTTGTCGGTTGCGTTATTTGCAAATATTTTCTCCCATTCCATAGGTTGCCTTTTCGTTTTGTTTATGGTTTCTTTTGCTGTGCAAAAGCTTGTAAGTTTGATTAGGTCCCATTTGTTTATTTTTGTGCCCTCAGGTCTTCACCTTGCTCACTCCTTCCCCTCCTTTGGGTCTTAGCAAAAATGTCACCTCTTTAGAGAGGTCTTCCCTTGACTCACTTTCCAAATTTGTCACCCATAGTCCTTCTGCATCACACAACCCTGTTTGCTTCCTTTATTGTTCGTGTCACAGTTTGTATTATATTGATCTTTTTAAAAATTTGTGTCCTTCCTGGCTTACCGTCTCCCCCTTTAGCAATATTATTATGGAACAAACTAGCCCAAAACCCAGTGACGTAAATCATTACTTATTTAATTGCTCATGAGTTTCTAAGCTGCCAATCTGGTCTAAGCTCAGCTGGGTTGTTCTTCTGCTTGTGCTGGACTTGGCTGATCTGGGCCAGGCCTCTCATGCTTCTGCTGTCAGCTGCTGGGTCAGCAGGGACTGGTTGGTTTATAAGGTGGGAAGGCGGGGGCACTGGGCCTTTCTGCACATGCTCTCTCGTCCTCTAGCAGGTTAGCGCAGGCTCGTTCACATGGCGGTCGGAGCGTTCCAAGAGCTTGAGAGTGGAAGTTTTAAGGCTTCTTCAGGTCTAAGCCAGGCATTGACACGGTGTCACTCCTGTTGCATTCCACGGGTGAAACGAGTCACAAGGCCAGCCTGGATTCAAGGGGTGCGGAAATGGACCCCACCTCTTGAGGAGGGGAGCTGCCAAGTATGGCAGCCTTTATTGCATGTGACCGCGCCGCCACTGGCTCCCAATTCCTTGAGACTGGGGCCTTGGCCCTGCTCCATGGACTGGTGTTTGGAAAGTACTGCTCAACAGGACTGTGCTAGCTTCTGGTCAATCCCATATTCAGCCCTCCCTTTGGTTTAAGTTATTCAAGATGTGGCCATTCTGCCTTTCACATTAACCCACTCGGAATGCAACCACCAACTGAGAAGCTGGCGCATTAGAGAAAAATTACCCCAGCCGGAATGACAGGAGGAGAGGGGGTAATATGAGAAACTTCAAATGAA
The DNA here is from genome assembly GCF_937001465.1 of Orcinus orca. Classification (NCBI taxonomy): domain Eukaryota; kingdom Metazoa; phylum Chordata; class Mammalia; order Artiodactyla; family Delphinidae; genus Orcinus; species Orcinus orca. Next base: position 14,614,555 of record NC_064580.1, read on the forward strand.
AATCTGTCAAGTTCTGTAAGATAAAAATCTTCTCGAAAGGGCACATCCGCCAAGACTACGCTTTCACAGGCAACCTCGCCTGGAAACGGGGTCAACGCAGAGCTAGTGTCTTCCCTGGCAGCCAGGCCTGGGGAGGGAGGGAAGGGATTTTGATGAGAACTCACTTGCATCCCCCAAAGCCCCTGCTCTGTAGCCCATCTTAAAAAAATAATAAGAAAGAAAGAAAGGAAAGCAACCTCCTAAGTTGGCAAGTGATGCTGGCAAGGGCAGCCTCATCCCTGCTGTGGACTTGGAATTAGGCTCCATGGACTTTCCCCTCCTCTCACCTGCAAGGTTTCAAAGTACACACCACTGAAATACATCCCGAGTTTCAGAAGTAAGTCATTTAATGAGTCAGCCCATCCGGAAGTATTTAGAGCTGACCTCGTACATTTGCAGCGCTGTGCTGCGTATCCTGGGGACACCAAGAAGTGGGAGGTTCTGCCTTCAGAGAACTTACTAGGGTCACACAGGCCCCGAAGGCGCCGACAGTGGCCCGGTCTGCTGGTCGCACTCCCCGCAGCTGGGGTCACGAGGCTGTCCTCCAGGGAGGATTTGGCATGCACAGCTCCACGTCTATCACGACTGTAATTTATTGAGAAATTCAAACATGCAGGCATTCTGCCGAGTGCTTTGTGCGATCACGCAGTTGAATTTTGATGACCACCCTCTCTTGATGGGGATATACTATTAGTATCACCATTTTATCAATGGAAACTGCAGCCCGCAGTTACAGCACTGATTAGTGGCCAAGCCAAGATTTCAACCCACGTTTGTCTAACTCCAAGCTGGAACACCATCTGGGCTGCCCCAGCTCAGATTCTCAGTGGTAAACATAAATGGTAACATTTATTCCTGCCACGTGCCAGGCTTTAAATGTATTATTTTACTTAATCCCCACCATAGCCTTAGGAGATAGTTATTATTTCCATGTCACAGATCAGGAAACGGAGGCAGAGAGAGGCGGAGCTCTTGCCCAAGGTCACAAGGCAGGTCAGGGTGGCCCTGGATTTCCTCATAATTTCATGAGCTGATGGTGACCCTCCTGTACGTTCTCGTTCTGGGTGCTGATCTGGTTCAGTGGTAGGGGAACTGCCACCCACAAGTACCTTCAAGACCCACTCAAATGGGAATCCTGGCTCTTTGCAAGAAACCTTCCCACTGACCCTGATCCCATTCAGCGTGGGCCTGTTGTCAATTTCATTCCTCTTGCTGCCCTCGATCCCCTCCCGGCTGGAATTCTCACAAGGCTTCCCCTTCGCTCCTTCCTTGTTGGAGGATGGCTCTGCGGAAACCGCTTTCTTCCGCTCCCGCATCCGTCATGGTCTCCCTTCCTAGGTGGGCCGCGGAGCCCAGGGCACGCAGCCAGCGAGGGGGCAGGAGAGTTTAGAAGCCGGCCCTCCTCGGAAGCTCCTGAGAAGCTGACGCTCTGTCGGCTTTATTTCAGGCAACGAAAGCAGACTGCAGAAGAAGGGGTCCAAAGTCACCCAGCCCGTCACACTTCTGCATGTGACACCCAACTTCTACCTAGACGATAGAAGGTCTGCTGGAGAGGCTTCAGAAATGACTGCAACGGACCCTCTCATTCTAGGCAGGATGGGACCGACGCTCAGAGAGGTCATGGCTAGTGCAAGGTCACACAGCTCTTCAGTGACAGAGCCAGGCCTAGCGCCCTGGTCCTGAAGTCACTGTTCTTTCCAAGCACCATACAGCAGGGTTTCCAGCCTGTATCCCTTTCAGGATCATCTTCACTATTTTTGCCACGTCCGCGCGCCATCTGTGCCGTTGATTGCTTAAGATTTTCTTTAAATTGCCTAATGTTTTAAACAAATCAGATGAATTGAAAAGGGAAGCTTCAAACCCCTAGTTTGTTCTGTTTTTACATTTTGCTAATCAATATATCAAATATAAAATGAAATCATTTGGCACCCCGCTGGCAGTGTGCCTTTCATCTTTTGGAAAACAGGGCCTTCGAGGTAACCGCGAGGAGGAGCTCTTGAGTTCAAGTTTCTCCTGTGTCGCTTACAGCCTGCAACGCCACAGGCAAATCTCATCACCTTTCTGAGTCTCTGTTTCCTCATCTGTGAAATGAGAGTGACTGCATTCCTGGCAGAGTCGTTTCTGAGACTCAAACAGGAGAATGTACCCCAAAGGGCTTTACTTGCACAAACGAGCTAAACCCATGAAAGTTTTCATTATCACTCTACTTATGAGATTTACTTTTTTTCCCATTTACAGTAGAAATATTTCTTTAGTTGCTCATCTTCAGGGAGATGTGGAGGTCTCCAAGTACCAGTTCCATCCTTTTCCTGAAAGAGTGTCTTTGGCCAAATCTCTTACTGTCCTGTGGGGCTCTGCTCCTCCATGGTACCCACAGACGGCCCCAGGCAGATGATGAACGAAGGTTTATTTCCACACAGCTTAGTGAAAGGACTTTCCTAAATGGCGTTTAGGTCTGCACAGTCAGAGAGGAAAATCTAGGAAAGGCTGGGCTGGTCTAGCTCTGGACAGGGAAGGGAGAATGCTGACTTATAGCTGAGAAGTCTGGTCTGAGTTGCTGGTTATGAGTGACAGGAGGAGCCCTGCTCAGTGCTTCCGGGTCAGGGGGGCAGGGAATGGGTGGCTTTGTCAGTTTGCAACCATTACTCACTAGAACCAGGGGTAAATTTCACCACAGATAAGAAAAAAATAGGAAATTAGTTATCTAGTGTCTGCATTTAAAAATCTCACAGATTTAAAATTGGTTGAAGATGTGTGTGTGTGTGTGTGTGTGTGTGTGTGTGTGTGTGTATGCACTTGCCCATCTATAGTACTTATGTGCCAGGCATTACTCTAGAATTTTACAAATATTAACTCACTTAATCCTCAACAACCTATGAAGCAGGCACTGTTAGTCTCCTCCTTTTATATATGTGGAAACGGAGGCACAGAGATGTTAAGTGGCTTATCCAAGGTCACACAGCTAGTATTGGGCAGATCTGGCATTTGAACCTGAACCGTCTGTCTCCAGAACCCCTGGCCTTAATGATTATAGTACGTTATGAAGTGTAAACATACTGAAGATCAGATTTCTAACATCTTACAAGGCTTAGTGTTAAAGATTCCTGGTGCTTGGAGCCTCACCGGGAGCCTCCCCTAAGCTCATACAAGAGAAACCTTCTCTTAATTCCATGTGTACTTCCTCTGTACCACTCTAGAGGGGCATACCACTTTCTACCTTGCATTACAATGACTTTTATATCCTGTCTTTGTTTGTGTGTGTGTGTGTGTGTGTGTGTGTGTGTGTGTGTGTGCCTTGATAGTCATTAGTGCTCTTCGCCAAATATTTCTGGCTCTCCACTTTTGGGCATATGGTAGAATGGCATCTCCCCTTCTAGTGGAGTGCAGTCATTTGACTTGTTCTGGTCAATGACTCGTGAGCAGAATGTATGAGTCACTTCTGGGCTGAATCTTCTGTGAACAAATTTCTGGAATTCTCCTTTGCTCTGGCACAGTCACCGATAACATTTAAGGCAGTGGCTGGTCTATCTACCTGGGTCCCTGAGAGGCCATGAAGGGCAGAGTCCTCCTGTCAACCAGGAATGGGTATATACTATGAGCAAGATTTTACAACTTTTCCGTTGTAAGAGGTATTTGTTGTTGAGGCACCAGGACTATTTTTTACTACAGCAAAACGTAACCTATCCTGACTGCTGTCGTTTAGTGGTCCCCACTTTTACTTATTAGTGTGCAATATGAGAGAGAGGCAGTATCTTAAGAACTGCGAAGTTTGGCTTTTGGAAGGGAAACATTTTAACCAGCCATGGGATTGACCTTAAAATGCGTATATAAAATGCCTCCAGGTTGGAAAAGAAGAATTAAACTTGTTTCTATTTACAGACAACATCATCGTCTATGTAGAAAAATCCCAAAGAATCTACCAAAAAAGCTTCTAGAACTAATGAGTAAGTTTAGCAAGGTCACAGGATACAAGGCAAATATACAATAAGCGATGGTGTTAGCAAAACAATTGGGATTCAAAATTTTAAAATAGTGCTATTTACAACAGCAACAAAAAATGCGAAACATTTAAGTGTAAGTGTAACAAAGCACACAGGATGTATGCTGAAAGCTATAATGCACTGAAGAAGTAAGTGAAAGAAGATCTAGGGGGCTTCCCTAGTGGTGCAGTGGTTAAGAATCCACCTGCCAATGCAGGGGACACGGGTTCGAGTCCTGATCTGGGAAGATCCCACATGCCATGGAGCAACTAAGCCCGTGTGCCGCACTCTGAGCCTGCGCTCTAGAGCCTGCGAGCCACAACTACTGAAGCCTGCGTGCCTAGAGCCTGTGCTCCGCAACAAGAGAAGCCACTGCAGTGAGAAGGCTGCGCACCAAAACGAAGAGTAGCCCCTGCTCGTGGCAACTAGAGAAAGCCCGCACGCAGCAACGAAGACCCAATGCAGCCAAAATAAAATAAATAAACAAGCAAATAAATAAATAAAAGAAGATTTAAATAAATGGGAAGAGATAGCATGTTCGTGGATTGGGAAACTCAATGTTGTTTAGATGTCAGTTCTCCATAAATTGATCTATCAATTCAATGCAGTCCTAATCAAAACCCCAGCATGATTTTTTGGGGTAGATATTGATAAACTGATTCTAAAATTTACATGGAAAAGCAAACAGACTGGATTAACCAAAGCAATTTTGAAAAAGAACAAAGTCAGTGGACTCTATGATTTCAAGACTTACTATAAAGCTACATTAATTAAGACAGTGTGGTATTAGTGAAAGGACAGAAACACAGAACAGTGAAATAAAACAAAGTCCAGAAATTAACCAACTCAAATATAGTCAGTTGAGTTTCATTAGAGTTGCAGACACAAGTCGATGGAGAAAAAATAGTTTTTTAATAAATAGTACTAGAACAATTGGACATACATACGCAAAAAGATCAACCTCTATCCAACTTCACAACTTATACCAAAATTAACTCAAAATGGATCATATATACAAATATAAAACATAAAAATAAAGCTGTGAAGTTTCTAGGAACACATAGGAGGAAAGCTTTTTGACCCAAGGAGTTCTTAGACATGACACGAAAATGATGATCCATAAAAGAAAAAATTGATAAATTAGACATTATCAAAATTAAAAACTTCTGCTCTTTGAAAGATACTCTTAAGAGAGTGAAAAGACAAGCCATAGACTGGGAGAAAATATTTGCATATCACACTTCTGACAAAGCACTGGTGTCCAGAACATAGAAAGATTTCCCCAAATTCAGCATTATTGCAAATAAACATCCCATTTAAAAAATGGGCAAAGGATTTGAACAGACACATCACCAAAGAAGGTATGAGGACGGCAAATAAGCATATGGAAAAATGCTCACCTTCATTCGTCACTAAGGAAATGCAAGTTAAAACTGCAATGTACTACTACTTCACACTTGTTAAAGTGGCTAACATTTTTTAAAGGTGAAAATACCAATAGCCAAAGCAGTCTTGAGGGAAAAAAACGGAGCTGGAGGAATCAGACTCCCTGACTTCAGACTACACTACAAAGCTACAGTAATCAAGACAATATGGTACTGGCACAAAAACAGAAATATAGATCAATGGAACAGGATAGAAAGCCCAGAGATAAACCCAGGCACCTATGATCAACTAATCTATGACAAAGGAGGCAAGGATATACAATGGAGAAAAGACAGTCTCTTCAATAAGTGGTGCTGGAAAACTGGATAGCTAAATGTAAAAGAATGAAATGAGAACACCTCCTAACACCAGACACAAAAATAAACTCAAAATGGATTAGAGCCCTAAATGTAAGACCGGACACTATAAAACTCTTAGAGGAAAACATAGGAAGAACACTCTTTGACATAAATCACAGCAAGATCTTTTTCGATCCACCTCCTAGAGTAATGGAAATAAAAACAAAAATAAACAAATGGGACCTAATGAAACTTAAAAGCTTTTGCAAAGCAAAGGAAACTACAAACAAGATGAAAAGACAACCCTCAGAATGGGAGAAAATATTTGCAAACTAATCAACGGACAAAGGAGTAATCTCCAAAATATATAAACAGCTCATGTAGATCAATATTAAAAAAACAAAGAACCCAATCCAAAGATGGGCAGAAGACATTTCTCCAAAGAAGACATACAGATGGCCAAGAAGCACATGAAAAGCTGCTCAACATCACTAATTATTAGAGAAATGCCAATCAAAACTACAATGAGGTATCACCTCACACCAGTTAGAATGGGCATCATCAGAAAATCTACAAACAACAAATGCTGGAGAGGGTGTGAAGAAAAGGGAACCCTCTTGCACTGTTGGTGGGAATGTAAATTGATACAGCCAATATGGAGAACAGTATGGAGCTTCCTTAAAAAACTCTAAATAGAATTACCATGTGATCCAGCAATCCCACTACTGGGCATATACCCAGAGTAAACCATAATTCAAAAAGACACAGGCACCCCAGTGTTCATTGCAGCACTATTTACAATAGCCAGGTCATAGAAGCAACCTAAATGCCCATCGACAGATGAATGGATAAAGAAGATGTGGTACATATATACAATGGAATATTACTCAGCCATAAAAAGGAACGAAATTGGGCCATTTGTAGAGACGTGGATGAATCTAGACTGTCATACAGAGTGAAGTAAGTCAGAAAGAGAAAAACAAATATCATATATTAACGCATGTATGTGGAACCTAGAAAAATGGTACAGATGAACCGGTTTGCAGGGCAGAAATAGAGACACAGATGTAGAGAACAAACATATGGACACCACGGGTGGAAAGTGGCGGGGGTGGTGGTGGTGGTGGGATGAATTGGGCGATTGGGCTTGACATGGATACACTAATATGTATAAAATGGATGACTAATAAGAACCTGCTGTATAAAAAAATAAATAAAATTCAAAAGTTCAAAAAAAAAAGTGAAAATACCAAATGTTGGTGAGGGTGTAGAACAAGTGGTACGCTTGTGCATCGCAAGTGAGAAAGCAAAATAGTGCAAGCACTTCGGAAAATAGTTTGTTGATGTCTTATCAAGTGAAACCTACACTTACCAGCAATCCCACTTGTAGGTATTTTCCCAAGAAATGAAAACATATGTTCACATGAAAACCTATATGTGAATGTTTGTAGCAGGTTTATTCATAATTGCCCCAAACTAAGAATAACCCAGGTGTCCTTTAGTGGGTGGTTAAACTGTATTCCATCCATACCATGGAATAAAACTCAGTAATAAAACGGAATGAACTATTGATACACACAACAACATGGCTGATTCTCAGAGGCCTTATGCTGAGTGAAAGAAGTCAAACCAAAAGGCTCCACGGGACTTCCCTGATGGTCCAGTGGTAGAGAATCCGCCTTCCAGTGCAAGGGACGTGTGTTTGATCCCTGGTCAGGGAACTAAGATCCCACATGCTGTGAGACAACTAAGCCCGCACGCCACTATTACTGAGCTCGTGCGCCTCAACTAGAGAGCCCGTGTGCCACAAACTACAGATCCCACGTGCTCTGGACCCCACACACCACAACTAGAGAAGAGAAATCCTGCACGCCACAGCTAGAGAGAGGCCTGCGCGCTGCAACGAAGGGCACCCGCACTGCAATAGAAGATCCCGCACGCCACAACTAAGACCCGATGCAGCAAAAAATAAATAAATGAATCTTTAAAAAAAATAAAACAAAGAATTACCAAATATTTGAAAACAAAAACAAAAGGCTCCATACTGTATGATTCCATTTATGTGACGTGGAAAAGGTAAAAGTGTAGGGACCATAGGGCTGGAGAAGGGATCAGCATTGCCAGTGTTGGGTGGGACAAGGGGTTGATTACAAAGAGGCACCTCAAGGGAACTTTTTGGTGTGATAGAACTGTTCTGTGTCTTAATAGTAGTGCTGGTTCCACAACCATATGCATTTGTTGAAACTTATACTACTATATACTACAAAGAGTAAATTTTACTGCTGCCAATTAGATCAATAAAAAGAATAAATGCATATATTGTGTGAGGTTGGCACACCCTGCTGATTTTTCTTAACTCTCTATCTCTTGTTTTGAATATTTAAATCCCTCTGGAATCAGTGCCTGTCAGAAGTAGATTACTCTGTGTGTGTGTGTGTGTGTGTGTGTGTGTGTGTGTGTGTGTGTGTGTGTGTGTGTGTGTGTGTGTGTGTGTGTGTGTGTGTGTGTGTGTGTGTGTCCGTCCCCAGCTCAGGTTTCCAAGGGAGCGGAAATCATCCATGCTCAAATAATTCCTCCATCTCCGCCTCAGCATGAGTCACCCTTTTGTTCACTGGAGACAGGAAAAGTCTCTGGAGGAATTTTAGCATGAAATGTTTATCCTGCCTCCAACTGCGGTGCCAATCTCTCATCTGCTTTCCCACTAATTATACCCTACTGTTGTATCAATTTGGCTTCCCCAAATCATCCACTGGGTGGAGCGGTCAACTGGCTCTGGGACACATCCCCGTGTCCATCAGATCCGTAGATGAGGAGGAGGAAGGCAGGAAAGAAGGGTGGCCTGGTCCAGTGTCCCCTGAGGTGAATGCGGAGCAACTCTCCCTTGTATTTTTTTTAACTTAAAAAATTTTGGCAGTATTACTTATTTAGGAAAGGGCAGATCTTGTGTTTTGCTTGTTGAATTTTTACCTATGTATATACTCAAGCAGCCACCCCCCAGATCAAGATGAGGCACCCTATATGGCTCCCCATGCCCCTGTTCAGTCAGTAACCATCTTCCATTCCCTCTAGAGGTAACCACTCTTCTAACTTCTGTCGGCATAGGTGAATTTTGCCTGTTCTCGAACTTCATGTAAATGGTATCACACAGTATGTACTCTTGAGTTCAGCCTCTGTAAGGTTCATCCCGGTTGTAAATATCAGTAATTTTTTTTTGCTCTTTAATATTCTATTGTATGAATATTCAGTACTTATTTATCCATTGTCCAATTGATGGACATTTGTTTATTATGGATAAATCTGCTGTGAACATTTTGTTACATGTCTTTTGGTGGACATGAGCATTCATTTCTCTTGAATTTATGCCTAGAAGTCGATTGCTGGGCTCTAAGAGATGCACATTATAGCTTTAGTAGACATTGCCAAACAGTTTTCCAAAGCAGTCGTCCCATTTGGTGTTCCTGTCAGCAGTGTATGAGAGCTCCTGTTGCTTTGCCCCTTGTCAGCACTTGGTATTGTCAGTGTTTTTAGTTTTAGCCATTGTGGTGGGTGTGTGGTGGTCTCTCAGTGTGATTTTCACTTCCCCCTTGAAATGTACATATGCCTCCTGACTGTTGTCACAATTTCAGAACTTCTGATTGGTTTCAGGGGTGTGGGGTGGGCATGGCAATTGTAGGCCATGGGCTGATGGGAGAAGCACTTTAAATAGGAGAGAGGGCTTAGGAATTGCCCCAGCGTTGAAGTCCCAAAGGAGGTAACATCCACGTGCCTATTTTCTCGAAGGCTGTCCCGTCAGAGCTGGCTCATTATTGACAGGCATACTCATTCTTCCAGGAGACTTACTTCAGTTATGACAGGCACAGTGTGTCCCTCCCCTGGGCAGATGGGCTGCTCTGAGGCTTTTTCTGGAACTGTATGAGCTGGCATGGCATTTCCAGTCATTTGTTTTCAAAATGACAGTGTGTCTGCTTAACTACCACTCCCCTGATACCTTTGTCAATTGGCAGAGAAAGTGGGAAAAGAGCACAAGTAACAGTTGAATCTTGATCAAGATGGGGGAAACCAAATCTCACCTTCATCTTTTTATTTGGTTTGTTGATGAGCCCCTGAGCACAGGCTCCTCTGAAGCAGAAAACCATCGAGCAGGTGAGATACCAGGCATTTCACTGCCCATTTCCCCAGGCCTGTTCTGATTTATGGTGGGAAAATAATGAAGAAACCTGGCGTTGCATAAACAGCCCCAAGTGCTCTCACTCTGAGCTCATTTTGGCCAGCCCGAGGCCCGATACCCAAGCTAGCCCAAGGGAAGAACCATCAAATCAACTGGCAAATAGCACTCATGGGCTTGGCACTTGAAGACCTTACCATTAGTGTGACCTTGGCATGTTAATTGGCATAATGGAGGCTCAGTTTCTTAATATATATTATAAATGCAGATACTAATATTTATTTCACAAGGATTTGGGGGGTAAAAATTAGTTGGGACAACAGATACAGAAGTACCTAACATATATAGTAGGTGCTCAATAAATATTACTAATGTAATAACCCCAGTTGGAAACAGCACAGATGCCCTTCAACAGGTGAATGGTTAACTAAACCATGCTATGTCTATCCCCTGGAAAACCACTCAGCAGAAGAGAGGAAGGAACTACTGATAGACACAAAACTTAGATAAATCTGCAGAGTATTATGCTGAGAGAAAGAACCCCTAAAAGGTTACATAATGTGTGATTCCATTTATATAACAGTTTTGAAATGACAACATTTTAGAAATGGTGAGCAGATTAGTGGTTGCCAGGGGTTAGGGGTGGGGTTGGGAGGTGAGAGAGATGTGGGTGTGGTTATAAAAGGGCACCATGAAGGAATTTTGTGGTATCTTTTTTTTTATTGAAGTATAGTTTTACAAATTATGTTAGTTTCAGGTGTACAGCAAGTGATTCAGTTTTATATATGTGTGTATATATATACTATTTTCATATTCTTTTCCATTATAGGTTATTACAAGATATAGAATATAGTTCCTTGTGCTATATAGTAAATCCTTGTTGTTTATTTTATATATAGTAGTGTGTATTTGTTAATCCCATATTCCTAATTTATCCCTTCCCCCTTTCCCTTTGGTAACTATAAGTTTGTTTTCTATGTTTGTGAGTCTGTTTCTGTTTTGTCAGTAAGTTCATTTGTATTATTTGTTTTAGATTCTGCATTTAAGTGATATTGTATAATATTTATCTTTGACTTACTTCACTTAGTATGATAATCTCTAGGTCCATACATGTTGCTGCAAATAGCATTATTTCATTCTTTTTTATGACTGAGTACTATTCCATTGTGTATATATATGTACACCACATCTCCTTTGTCCATTCATCTGGTTGGTCATGGACACTTAGGTTGCTTCTATGTCTTGGCTGTTGTAAATAGTGCTGCTATGAACATTGGGGTACATGTATCTTTTAGAATTAGTGTTTTCATCTCTTCTGAATATATGCCCAGTAGTGGGATTGCTGGGTCATATGGTAGTTCTATTTGTAGTTTTTTAAGGAACCTCCATACTGTTCTGCATAGTGGTTGCACCAATTTACATTCTCACCAGCAGTGCAAGAGGGTTCCCTTTTCTCCACACCCTCTCCAGCATTTATTGTTTGTAGATTTTTTGATCATGGTTATTCTTTTTTAATAATTAGTCTTTATTGGAGTACAGTTGCTTTACAATGTTGTGTTAGTTTCTACTGAGTAGCAAAGTGAATCAGCTATAAGTTTACATATATCCCCTCAGTTTTGGATTTCCTTCCCGTTTAGGTCGCCACAGAGCACTGAGTAGAGTTACCTGAGCTATACAGTAGGTTCTCATTAGTTATCTATTTTATACATAGTGTCAATAGTGTACATATCAATCCCAGTCTCCCAATTCATCCCACCTCCCCTTCCCCACTTGGTGTCTGTATGTTTGTTCTCTACGTCTCTGTCTCTATTTCTGCTTTGCAGATAAGTTCATCTGCACCATTTTTCTAGATTCCACATATAAGAGGTATTATATGATATTTCAATATTTGTTTTTCTCTGTCTGACTTACTTCACTCTGTATGACAGTCTCTAGATCCATCCACGTCTCTACAAATGACCCAGTTTCATTCCTTTTTATGGCTGAGTAATATTCCATTGTATATATGTACCACATCTTCTTTATCCATTAGTCTGTTGATGGGCATTTAGGTTGGTTCCATGACCTGGCTATTGTAAATAGTGCTGCAATGAACATTGGGGTGCATGTGTCTTTTTTTTTTCTGTACGCGGGCCTCTCACTGTTGTGGCCTCTCCCGTTGCAGAGCACAGGCTCTGGACATGCAGGCTCAGCGGCCATGGCTCACGGGCCCAGCCGCTCCGCGGCATGTGGGATCCTCCCGGACCGGGGCACGAACCCGTGTCCCCTGCAGCGGCAGGCGCACTCTCAACCACTGCGCCACCAGGGAAGCCTGCATGTGTCTTTTTGAATTATGGTTTTCTCTGGTTATATGCCCAGTAATGGGATTGCTGGATCATATGGTAGTTCTGTTTTTAGTTTTTTAAGGAACCTCCATACTGGTCTCCATAGTGGCTGTATCAGTTTACATTCCCACCAACAGTGCAAAAGGGTTCCCTTTTCTCCACACCCTCTCCAGCATTTGTTGTTTGTAGATTTTTTGATGATGGCCGTTCTGTCTGGTGTGTGGTGATACCTCATTGTTTTGATTGGCATTTCTCTAATAATTAGTGATGTTGAGCATCTTTTCATGTGCCTGTTGGCCATCTGTGTGTCTTCTTTGGAGAAATGTCTTTTTAGGTGCTCTGCCCTTTTTTTGTTATTGGGTTGTTTGTGGGTTTTTTAATATTGAGTTGCATAAGCTGTTTGTATGTTGTGCTATCTTGACTGTGATGGTGGATTCATGAACCTGTACATGTGATAAAGTTGCATAGAACTAAACACACACACACACACAGGGAAGTGCTAGTAAAACTGGGGGAATCCAATTAAGATTTGTGGATTGTATCAATGTTAATGTCCTGGTTGTGATATTATACTATAGTTTTATACAATGTTACCATTGGGGGAAACTGGATAAAGAGTTCACAGGATATCTCTGTGTTTTATCTTATGACTTCATGTAAATCCACAATTATCTCAATTAAAATTTCACCTAAAATACTACTGATCTCTTAGTATTACCTGCCATGGATTATAAGAAGCACTATTTAATGACAAGCTCAATTTAATAACTTAAGAAAAAAGAAGAAATGCACTGCCTCATTAAATCTATATGTGGATTGCAGGATAAATCCTGACTTGAGAAATTATTAAAATGTGTGAGGGAGGGAGAAATGATAACTTAAATCAAGGAGATATGATAGTTTCTAGCAGCTTCTCTACCCTTCCCCCAACTTCCATCTTCTATTTCTCTTTCTTCTTCCTGTTCTCTTTTCAGATACCCAAAGCTCTCATTAAGCCTAATTCCCAAAGGAAGGAAAACTTCTGGGAAAAGTCACACTAAGGCGTTGCTGACTTTTAATCAATTTGTTGCTTCTCCCTCATCTCTGCCCACCCTCCATCCCAACTCGTCTTTGAACCCTAGTATAGAGACTTGTACATAGTGCTCTTTAAATATTTGGTAAAGCTCGTAAGAAAATTTTAAAAGAGGATTGCTGATTAGGGTAATTCCTAGGTTAGAGAAATAACTCTCTAATGGTGAAATGTTCCACACCTTGGCACCTGGTTGGGGAAGGCAGTTAGGGATGGGGACCTTTTCTGGTTCTGTTCAAATAACCCAACAGAACCTCCTGCCCACTCTAATCTCATCCACACACAAAGCTCATCTTTTCCCAAATGTATGTTTTCAGGGTAAAGAAAAACTCACCCCAAAAGTGTAAGGGTGTGTACACATTGAGGAATCAGCTTGTCATTAACCCAAATGTGACTGCTGGTGGGTGTTGTAGATCTATCAGATGATGATTGCCGATGAGAACTTTGTCTTCTAAATTCACGATCTCGCTGCTTCTGTCCTGGGAAAACACGTTTCAAATGTTGTACCTGGTGTATTGGAGGTAATATTTAAAGATTTCTCCCTCTGGCTTCAAAATTCCTCCATGGATAATGATAATTAAGTTGAATTCAGATTTATGCAAAATGCAATAAAATAACTCAATGTTTTAATTATCAGCAAACCAATTTTCATTTTCTTAGAGTAGATGTAATTTAAAATAAAAGCCAGTATACCACAACTTTTCACGACGTTACTCTTCTACTTAGCTTAGATAGTAGGAGACTATTTTAAAATATTATCCAAATGTGTTTTCCGTGTTTGGTAGGTAGGTTTTATTTAAAAAAAGAAAGAGAAGGGCTTCCCTGGTGGCGCAGTGGTTGAGAGTCCGCCTGCCGATGCAGGGGACACGGGTTCGTGCCCCCATTCAGGAGGATCCCACATGCCGCGGAGCGGCTGGGCCCGTGAGCCATGGCCGCTGAGCCTGCGTGTCCGGAGCCTGTGCTCTGCAGCGGGAGAGGCCACAACAGTGAGAGACCCGCGTACCACAAAAAAAAAAAAAAAAAGAAAGAAAGAGAAAAAGAATCGCTTGCTGTTCTGTCATGAAGATTATGCCAAGAGATGGAGGCTTACTGTCCTGGGAAGAGGTGGGTATGGCGTAGGACACACGATTATTGCTTAGCTTGACATTTCAACTAGATTCTTAAAAGCCCTTCCTAGGACAGTAATCTTGAAAGGCAGACTAACAAGGGAAAGCAAAGGCTTTTCTCAGGATTCCGAGTTGGGCTCTTATAAAATAGAAATCGGAGCTTAGAGGGTTGACCATGGAAAAGGCATAGAGTAGGAAGGATGAGGACCCAGCGTGAGGAAGGGGGGCCACCACATGCAGGAGAGGGGACACCCTTCCCGTTCTGAGAGGTGAAGCTGGAAGAAGGAAATGTCCCCCCCATCTCCCCATCCTTCTCACCCTCCAAATCAGGCATGGAGGCTGAAGGAAGGGGTTATAGAAACATCCACCTAAGCTTGGGAGAACCTGAAAGCACTGGGGTAAGTGACCACCTCACCAGGCACATCCTGAATCGCTACGAGCATCTCAGGAACCTGCGACAGCATTGGGTTGCATCCTCCCGGACGAGGAAGAAGTGAGGCGACATCAGCCTCACAGCCTTGTGTACTCGCACCCAGAAGGCAGTAGGGAGTTCCTGGGCTCCTGACTCGGGCATGAAAGCATTGAGAGGGCAGAGGTACTCGAGAGGGCCTGAGGAGACCTCGCAGAATTTGGGGACCTTCCAGTGGAGGCAGTGGCAAGGGCTGCCGTCATCAGCAGGGGGTGCTGGCACAATGACCAAAGACCAGCCAGCCCTCAGTGGAGACCAGGGCAGGATGCCAAGTGATCAGGGGAGCCAAGCTACCCCACCCCCATCAAGAAGAGCAGGAGAACCAGGCCATCTTTCCCCAACCATAAAGATGCACCTGGTCACCATATCAGAAAAAAAAGAGGAGGAGGAATCCTTGATAGGGAGGCAAAATTCTGAAAAACTAAGTAACTACCCGAAAGAAGCAGTGAAAGCAAGAGGACACCGAGATGTCTGTAATCAGCTCCATCAATGGAGACAGGTGCCTCAGAGGAAGAAATAAGGTTAGATTTCTGTACACCCCAGTTCGTGAGTTTCAAATATTGATAGTGGTACACTTTTAAAAGTATAACTTAAAAGTATGATTTATTGAAAGAAGAAGGGGCATAGAGTTGTGACGAATGCATGGGAGTGAAGAAGAGGGCTTCAGTCTGAGGGCTACTCCTCAATTTCCTGTCTGGGTGGCCGGTTAGTGCTGCCAAAACAGGAAATGAGGACGAATGCGGATTGGCAGAAGGAGATGGGGTGGCAGTGGGCCCGGGACCATGGTTAGAGATGCTGCTGGGATAACGAGTTGCAGACGCTGGGAGGCAGGGGCCTTCTTGCACTCTGCCCGCCTGCTACGACCTCCCACTCTTTCTGGGGTGTGAGCTGGCTCCCTTCCAGTGAAAGCTTTTCATTTCTTAAAAGACACCAGTTCAGTTTCCCCCAGCTCTATTTATGAAGGCTTTCCCACTCCCCAGCCTGGTTGTCATGGTCATCTATTGATGCATAATAAATTACCCCCGAACTCAGTGACATCAAACAACCACTTATTATGCTCATGGATTCTGTGGTTCTGTGGGTCAGGAATTTGGACCGGGCACAGCAGGAATGGTTTATCTCTGTTACACAGTGGGGCCCCAGAGGCTGATGATGACCTGACAGCCGGGGGCTAGAATCGTCTGCAGCCTTGTTCACTAACGTGTCTGGGACCTTAGCTGAGGTTCTTGGCCGGAACACCTACACATGACTTCTCTGGGTAGCTTGGGCTTCCTCACAGTATGGTAGCTCAGTTTCAAGGATGAGTATCCCAAGAAAGAGACAAGCAGGTAGAAGATATATTGCCTTTTCTAATCTAGTGTTGGAAATCACACGTCACTTCTGCATTCTGTTTGTTGAGGCAGTTACGAAGACCCACCCAGCTTGAAGGGGAGGGAGAATAGATTCCACCTCTGGAGGGGGGAATGGCAAGTTTCTGGAAAAGCATATGGAACTGGAAGTATTGTTAAGGCCATTTTTGGAAAATATCATCTGCCTCAGAGGTCTGTTCCCTTTCTCAGTACGAGACTAGAAGCCATTAGACACCCTTCAACCCATTTCCTCTCCATCTCCTCATTTTACTGGGGTCTTATTCCACACTCTTCCCCTTTCCATCCTCTTTCAAAATGAGGGTTCCTCTGTACCTGCAGGGCTCACTTCCCCGTACATCCTCTTGATCCACCTCTCCTCACCCCAGCCTGCCCCAGTTACTCTCCTGTAATAAAACTCGCTGGCATATGCAGGTGTCACCTGGTCCTCTTCACATCCCTCTGTGGGAATTGGGGCTTGGGAAACTGATGGAAACACTGCTGCCGATCTGGCTACTATTATTGCTGTAAGAAACTGTCCTTCGTCTCTGATCCAGGAGTCTGTGTTTTCTACCTGAATCCATAAAACCGTGGCAGGCTAGCTTGTTAGATTGCAAGCAGGGTAAGCTCTTACCCTTTACAGTTCTTGACACCTACTTTGCGCCACGCACTCCACATACAATATGGCTAATCTTCACAATAACCCTGGGGTCTAGGTGTCAATAGCCCCCATTTTCTAGATGAGGAAACAGATTCTAAGAGGCTTAGAAACTCACTCAAGTAAGTGGCAGTGTTAGGATTTGAACTCAGGACAGTCAGTTTCCAAAGCGGTGCTTCCCACAGTTCTGTAGGAATTCTGTGGCCATAGCTTCTCTTTGCTTCAGAGAAAGAGTGAATCTTGGTTACTTAATCACTGGCCAGTGTCCCAAAGATTATTCACCTACTGTGGAGGTGAACAAAGCCATTCCAAGAATTGTCTTCTCCTTGACTTGTGAAGTCTTTGGAAATTCAGGGCTACTTGAAAGAAAAATCTGTCTTCACTCTATTTTATTTCTTTGTGGCTTTTAACATATATTTTCTGTTATTACAAAGCTCCACGTGGGATTTGAGAATCTGGCAGTTGGTAACTTTTCTCAAGGAAGAGAAACATTGAGACATTTGTTCTTGGAAAAAATAAATCCATGTATGTGACATGTATACCCGCGCATGTATACAATGGAGCAATCTATTCAGGATTTATTTTTATTCAGAGGACTGCTGTTATGCAAATACACACAGACCCACTCTATGCCTTAAAGACATTTGGTATATGGAGAACCAGGGGTGGCAGGAAGGAGGAGGGAACAGAAAGAAAGAGTCAGGATTGCAGAGACACACAGCAAATCTACCTTCCCTAGGCTCTTAGATGTCTTTGGAATAAATGTTGCATGGCGATTCGAAAGCACATTGAATATTTTAACTCCCCCTTTAGAAGTAGAGCTCCGAATGCTGGGGAGTAGCTGCTGTGCCTTCCTGAGGTCCACATGCCTGTAATTCCACAGTAGCATCCGAGCCCCTTTGTTTAAGAAATTGAGTCAAAATAGCGACAACATCTGAAGTCCTCTAGATCACAAACCCAGTTTTAAAGCCCTTCTAGAATGATTTCCCCCCTGTCATTGGTGATGCCAGCTCAGGTTAACGGTGATGGCGTATCTTGCAGTCTGCTACTCCACACTCTGGATGGACTGTGGACGGCTTCCACGGCCCAGGTGTCAGGAAAATAAAAGGAAGATCGGGGCCTATTGGCCTCATACCTAAGCCTTGAATGCAAAAACAACTGCTGATGCCGCCACGTGCTTTCCCATCCCCCTCCAGCCCACTGACTCAGGTCTGACTTCACTGGGTTCACCAGAGCCCCCTGGTTTAATTAGCATAACTGTGGCTGTGAGAGCACATGGCAAAGATTAGGGTTTCCATGACCTCACTGATTCTGGAGAACACTGATATTTGAGAAAATATATGTATTCTTTCCTTCTGGGATTAAGAATAAATCTAGTAACACATACAGGACGCCCCTGAGCCTTCTCTTACCATTCCCCCAGCGTCCAAGTACAGATCCTCTTATTCCCTTTTCCACAAGCAAGTTCAAGAATGCGTTTAAATGAATTGAGGGTTGAGAGGTACCGAGATGGGCTGCTTATCAACACTCTACCCACTAGGTGTGGTCCATTGTCTCCCGCATCCCCCTTTTTGGAAATGACTGTACGAGGCCTAGCCTGTAGTGTATAGGACGTACATCCCCTTTTCCCGACAACCACATTTGGACAAGTAGGTGATTTTTTCCCTGTATAATTCTCCTCTTGGTGAGCTGCTGTCGTAGGAAGCAGCAAAAGGAGCTCCTTCCTAGCAGACTCCGGGAGTTCCCTATCCATAACCCTTGAACTCTGTCATTTCAGAGTGCTCCACCGATTTCCACATGGCAGCATCTACATCTCTGTGCTGGATGGCTTCTTCTGGAACAGTGGGGGCCACCATGCTCCTGTGTGTGGCAGGCTTGAAGTGCCGAGGAGTTAACACCCCTGAGAGCAGCCTTCAACCAATGACTCTTGGCTGTTGGGGGTATAAATACCTCAGCTCCCTTTCCCCGCATGTGGGATAAATTTGAGACTTGTGTTTTATACCATTTCCCAAGCTTCTTCATGGGATTCATTTCTAATTATCATCTGTTGTAGGTAGATGACTTGATAATGTACCCCTTATTGGCTGCCTTCTCTTTTCTGAATCACTTTTCCACTCTCCTATTCGCTTTCCCCAAACCTCCCAAATAGACTATTTGCACTGAATTCTTTGGGGGAACCCAAACTAAGATACCCTCTAAACCTTATATAAGACCATTAAAGACGCTTCCGTTAACCCACTAGCTGTAAGGGTAAGGAAGCATGGGTCCATGATTCCGATAGCCTTCAGAGGCTCTGACAGAGGGGGGAGACTTTGGCCAAGAAGTTCCATGTGAGCAAATGCATTCACTTGTAGCTTTTGCCATTGGTCCGTTATCCTCAAAACAAGCCAGCAGCCTTGGTTGAGTTGGGGAGTTTTTCAATGCTTGCTCATCAGTCAGTTTTCTTCACCCACTTTCATCTCTTCCAGTGGATAAGGTCAAGATGATTTCTGTGATGAGAATAGTCCACTGCCTTTATAGATAAGGGATCTGGGTTTCAATCCCAACTCTCCCATTTGTGGCATAATTGGGCATGTTTTAAAATTCTTTTGAACTTTAGTTTACTTATTTCTAACTTCAGGGCAAAAATACGTATTAGGTAATTCATTCAACAAATATTTTTTGTGTTAGCTCCCTGAGGATACAGTCATGAACAGTTACAGTTTCTTCTCTCATGATACTCAGAACATAGATATTGTGGGTTCTGGAATCAGGCAGCTTGCCTTCAAATTCTACTTCCAGCTAGCTCCCTGACCTCCCGAAGCCTGTTTTTCTTTGTAAAGTGGGACCAGTTTTCTCACAGAGTTGTGAGAAGTAATATCTATGATCCAGGTAAAGCACCTAGCACATTATGTGCTTTATGTAGAAAATGTTCAATTAGTGGGTAAGTCATAAGAAGATTACAATAGTTAATATTTACTACGTGCCCAGCACTGCTTAAACGTTTTAAATTCATACACTCATTTAGGTCACCCAAGAACCCTTAGACTGCTTAAACATTTTAAATACATACACTCATTTAGGTCACCCAAGAACCCTTAGACACTATTCTTTGCCCTTTTTACCATCCCCGTTTTACAAATAAGGAAGTGCAGGAAGGCCAGGTAGCTTGTCAGAAGTCACACAGCTGATATACGGAGCCAGGATTTGAACCCAGCTGGTCTGGGTGCAGAACCCACACTGTTATCCTTCCACCTTCACTTCTCAGGGTATGGTTCTTGGAGGAGCTTGTTAGAAATGCAGAATCTTGGGCCACCCCAGACCTACTGAATCAGAATCTAGAGTCTAACGAGACGCTCAGGCAACTCACATGCACGTTACCATTGGAGAAGGACTGCTCGCCCCAATCCACGTGCACTTTGATGAGTTAAAGGCTTCTATGGTGGAGCTATGTCTCAGATGCTAAAGTCCAGGAAGGCCAGAACTGAAGAAAATTAAGTGAAATACAGCATGCCTTTTCTTAAAGTCTTTGGTATGTAGGTGTTCAATAAACATACACACATGTGCATACACCCCACCCCCAAACATGCCACCATTGTGAACATGAACATGTAGGAGTGACTCGTGAAGGTGTAGCTTTCTCCCTGACCACAGCTGCCACCACAGGTGCCACTAGCCCTAACTCCGTATTTGTCATAGGCCACTAGACGTTATTGCGGACAGACAGTCCGTTCTCTCTCACCTTGCCGGATTCAGGAAAGAATTTGCATAGGCATAATTGGTTAGTTTTGTTTCCTTCCCATCTTTGTTGTCATGGTTGCTCAGTTCATTTGCATCTTCAAGCTTCTTTCCTGTTAACCTGAGAACCACTCAGAGAGTCTCCTTCAAGGGGAAGGGGAATCATACGTGAGGGTGAGGCAGAGCCTCAGGGTCTGGGTGATGGTTTTAGATGAAGGCATCTCCACAGTAGAAACAATTTCTAAGATCCAGCCTGAAACCACAGTTCATCTGGAGACCTCTTCTTCCAATCCGGGGTTGAAGCTCCGTGTCTTGCCTATGCGCAGAGTATAGGTCCTGAGGCAGAAAAGAAATCGTCGTTGTACAGTAACTCAGCGCAGAGACCCTAAGGTGAAGGGGCACTTCCCAAGGCAATTCCATTCTTCCAGTTGCTCAGGGGAAAAAAAAGTTTAGCTCATTAAGCCTTTACCCCTGATGATGTCAGTCACAAAAGAAACTCCAGGTTCCTCAGTCGTTCCTCACTTACTTACCCTAAGCCCCAGATGACTTTGTGTATCCCTGGTTCAGCCATCTACTGTACCCAAACCACTCAGAAATGTAATGGCTTAAGATACCAACCATTTTATTATTGCTCACGATTTAATGGGTTGTGTGAGCCAAGCTGGATGGCTCTTTTGTTGCAGGAGAAAGGGGATCGAGAGAATGGTCGCATCCCAGGTCTCATTTGGGCCGCCAAGTGAGGGCTCTTGGCTTCACTCAGGAAAGAATTCAAGAGGGAGCCAAAGTAGAGTGAAAGCAGATTTACTCAGGGAGATACACACTCCATAGACGGAGTGTCGTCTGTCTTGGAAGGCGAGAGAGAGGCCCTGGGGTACAGGGTGGTTAGTTTTTATGGGCTGGGTAATTTCATATGCTAACGAGTGGGAGGAATATTCTATTTTGGGGGAAGGGGCGGGGAGGTGGGGTTTCTAGGAATTGGGCCACAGCCCACTTTTTGGCCTTTTATGATCATGGCGCCTGTGTGTGTGTCATTTAGCATATGCTAATGTATTACAATGAGCATGTAATGAGGCTCAAGGTCTACGGGATGTTGAATCTTCCACCATCTTGGGCCTAGTAGGTTTGAATCAGTTTTTTAAATCATATTTTATTTTTTTAATTGAGGTATAATTAATTTATAATGTTCTGTTAGTTTCAAGTGTACAGCAAAGTGATTCAGTTATATATATATACATATATACTATTCTTTTTCAATTCTTTTCCATTATATTATAGATTATTACAAGATATTGAATATAGTTCCCTGTGCTATATTTGTGGAATCTAAAACAATGATACAAATGGACTTATAGACAAGACAGAAATGGACTCACAGACATAGAAAACAAACTTATGGTTACCAAAGGGGATAGTGGGGCATGGAGGGAGATAAATTAGGAGTTTGGGGCTAAGCAGTTTTTGTCGTGTCCCGTTTCTCTCAATGGCTGTGTCATTCTTTTAATGGTTGTGCCCTGCCCTCTTTCTTCCCGTCTCACTTCTGCTCATGAGGTCAGCTGGAGCAGCACTCATCTGGGGGCCTGACTGGACTGCAGTAGCCGATATGGCTTGCTCACGTGGCTAGCCGTTGAGGTGGGCTTTGACCGAAAGCTCCAGGGGGCAGCTGACCAGAGTTCCTCGGCACCCCTCCGTGTAACATCTCCACCTGGCTTGGACTGCTCACAGCACAGTAGCTGAGTCGCAGAAGGGAGTAGTCCTAGGAAAGCAGTGCTCTTTGGGTCAAGGGACAGCAATTCAAGGGGAGAGGAAATAGGCTCTCCACCTCCCGATGAGCAGAGAGAGAAGGCAGGACTCATTGGGGAATCCCTGGAGACTAGCTTACGCACCCCACTTCCTGACCTTTTTGTCCACCCTTCCCCAACTCCTTAAACTTTTCTCCTGTGCCATCTGGAATTCTTGGTCAGTCGTCAATAAAATTCCTTTTGTCCTAAATCTCTTCTCTGAATATCTCCTTTATCTTCTCGCTCGCCATGAAACCTGACTTTGTCTTGAGGACATAGCTTTTCCTACCATCTTCTCAGTGGTGGCTGTTTGCTCTCACGTTCCTCATATCCCTGGACTGCGAGGCGGGATGGGTACCTTTCCTTGCTATTTATTTCTAGTTTCCCAGACCATTCTCTCCTCTTCCTCACTAATAGCACCTGTGTCTCCATCTTTGAATGTCAGGTTATCAGACTGTACCACCCACCTCTCCTCGTGGTTGCAGTCATTTGTCAGCCCTGTGTCATTCCCCTTTCCTCTAGGATTTTACGTCCTCCTCTCTGTCACTTTCGCTGACTCTGTTCCTACCCTGATCCTTGGGGACTTCCACACCATGTCAATAACCTTTCCAATAGTCTGCCTCTCTGTACTTTGACTTTCCTTCTTGCAGTGATTTTGTTTCTCCGCTCCTCAGCCACACTCTCCCGTAGTCATACACTGGAATTATGTCCAGTTCCTTCATCTCCCTCACAGTCTCTGTTCTCCTAAGGCATCAGTCCAAGCAGTTGTTTTGATTCTATAAAAAGTAGAGCTGGGGCATTACAAAATTACACACAGTACCCTTAATGTGGGACGGCTTTAGCCAGTTGATTTAAGAGCTGCTGCGTAGAGATGAGCAATACCCACCAATAGCATGTTCAACACTGGAATGAAGAAACCTGCCAAATCCACAGGGACATGACGTAGTGTGGGGCACAATGCAGCTGCACTCGTGGGGGGCATTTAGAGGCTCAAGGGCTGGGTTTGAGATCCAGATTTGTTTCTTGGGTGCTGTGGTGTATCGGGCAAATCACTTCATTCCTACGAGCATCAGTTTCCTTATATAAAACGACGATAAGACATTCCACTGAGTCTACCTCCTAGGATTGTTTTGAGGATTAAATAAAATATATATGTGATATTCTCGTAAATTGTAAGGGTGTGGAGAATGGACAGGAGGGGCTGGTAATTGAGGTGAACAAGGCTGATAGCTTGTAGTAGCTGCAAATGGAGAGGCGTGGAAGGGTGGGAGCGAGATGTAGGAGGGAGCTCAACAAGATGGGGTAATGCTTGAGGCTTCAGTGTGAGGGAGGAGTGAAGGATGCCAAGAACAACTAACTGGCTTCAGCCCTGTATCCCTGGATGAGTGATGGTACAGCTCACGGAGATAGGGAAGAGATCAGCAACAAGGATGAGGTTTGTTTTGGACGCTTAGGAGTTTGATTTGGAAGGGCTTGGTTTGGGGTGCCCTTGAGCACCCACGAGGAGGTGTCAAATAGGCCACTGGTAGAGGTCTGGGATGGAGAAGAAATGTATGAGCCATCATCATATACATGTCTGAGGCATAGGCATGGATGAGACGTTCTAGGGAGAGTGGGAACAGGAGATGGTCAAGGGCCAAGGATTGAGGAAGCCCAGAATCTAACAGCTTGGTGGAAGAGGACCAACCTCGCCAGCAGACAGAGAGTCCAGAAAAGAAGCAAGAAGACCAGCAGGGTGTTATTTCATTGAAGCCAAGAGAAGTGAAGGTTTTGCAAAGTAGTGAGTGGTCCATGGTGGCTACAGATTTTGTGAGGTCAAGTCAGAGGAAAACAGAAAAATGTCTCCTGGATCTAATGACATTATCTAGTAAATTCCTCAGGAGTGTGGGACTGCCTATGCCCATGTAATTTTTTTTCTTAGTTTTTGAAATGAAGAAACTGAGTCACTCTAGCAGAAAAAAACTGAACCAGGGTGAAATCACAGCAACCTGAACTGGGTGGGGCCAGTTCCTGGTTTGGAGCTTCACTGTCCTGGTACCTGGGACCGCAGGCTGAGTTCATGACCCTCCTCTTCCTTCTCAAGGTCCACGTGACTTACAGGAAGTGCAGGACTCTATACATAGGTGGCACTCGAGAAATATTTGTTGATTGATTACATGAACAACCCAGACATTTCTTCCTGACATGTATTCATCTCCCCCACAGGAATTAGCAGTTCTTACCCATGTACTGCCTCAAGGTCCTGAGTCATAATCAAACAAAACTTCTGTCCTATTCACTGAAGTGTGCTTTTCAAAAAACCACAATAGCTCTTATGTTCTCACATGCCCGAGAGATTATTTTCCTATTGTGCGCTCTTGGTCATTTCCTTCTTATGTGCAGAAATGTTTGAGAATGGTTCTCTGCGGAGACAAAATGAAAAGTTTGTTTGTTTGTTTGTTTTTAATGGAAGAAGGTGTTTTCGCTTTTTCATAGAAGAAAATGTTTTCGCTCTTTAATGGAAGAAGGTGGGAGAGACAGTAAGCAGGGAACCGGATGTCTGAGCTCCCAGCCTGGCTATGAAAAATCATCATGAACTAGCTTCCTGCCAGTTGCCCTTTCTTTTTGAAAAATGGGCTCAGGGCAGTTGCTGCAACTGAAGGCAACAAAGAGAAGTTATGAAAAGAAAACGAAGATCTGTGCGCGCGCGTGTGCGCGCGTGAATAATTTGGTACTTTAAGAATGAAGCAGATCCACCAGCATTTTCACTCCTACACTCAACAGAACTGCATACACATGTGGACGAGTTGTGTACTAGCACGTTCATAGCAGCACTGTTGCCAAGAGCCCCCAAACTGAATGCTCGTTCTATCGGTTAGCTTCTGCTGTGTAACAAACAACTACAAAACTTAGCAGTTAAAACAGCAACCCGTGATTCTGCAGGTCAGCAATTTGGACTGGCCTCTCCTGGGTGGTTTTTCGTATCTGGGCTAACCGAGATCAGCTGAGTCTGGCCCAGATCAGAGAACTGTCCCGAAGAATGTAAACTAAATACTGGTTGTTGTCATACGTCACTACATTTTGGGTGGTTTGCTAGACAGCAATAGATCAGTGATACAAAGCTACCTCAGTTCATAGTCTAAAAGGGCATAGGCAACTTTCTTAAGTTCTTGGAATAAAAGATCTAGCAATGATTTCCCCCTAATTTTCCATTCTCCTTTGCTAAAAGATAGACTCATGTTCTTGGAAACAGAGCAAAGGCGGTAACTGCTGAAATTGTCCTTAGTGAATTTAGTTATAGGCTGCTCTAAAATCAAATTGTTTTCTTAAATGCAGTGCCCTGCCAATTTGAACAGCCACCTGGAGCTTTATAAACTCCTTTAAATGAGGGTTTCTCAACCTCAGTACAACCGGCATCTTGGAGCAGATAATTCTTTGTTGTTCTTTGCATACGATGATGTTGAGCAGCGTCCCTGGTCTCTACTCACAAGACACCAGTAGTCTCCCTTTGTCCAGTTGTGACAACAGCATGTCTCCAGACACTACCAAGTGGCCCCTGGGGGCACAGTGGCTTCTGGTTGAAAACCACTGCTCTAGAAAAACTGTTCAGGGAACATCAACTCGGGAGTCACTCTGAAAACTGAGGAGGGTGATGATGAATGGGCGCCAGCGAAGCAAGTGAAGAGACAGTGAGACGAGGGATGCACGTTTACTCCGCCCCCACCGTGTGCATTGCTTATGTGGCTCAAAGTCTCACAACAACCTGTGAAGAAGCTGCCATCACCTCTGTACAGATGAGGAGGTAACATCTGGCTATGAAGGTAAATCTCATGATCCAGTCCAGGGCTGTCTGACTCCAGTACCCGTGAGCTTTCCACCAGGAATGCAGGGCCACCTCCCACTGTGGCCAGGAGGAGGCAGAGATGCCAAGCAGCAGTAATGGCTGCCAGTCCCAAGGAGGGGATACTGGCTCTTCTCTTATGAGCTCAAAGCCAGTACCCGAGGTCCGTGGGGAGGACGAGGCACAGGGAGGGTTGCAAAGCAGGGCGCCACTGACCATCACAACTCTGGGTCACGGAATGTTCTCTAGGCCTGGGTGTACGATGTGGAGGACTGTTACCAGTGTAGGAGAGGAGACGAAGCGTGTGGGCAACTGAAACCCACCAATAACTCCCACACCTCATTTAACTCTCTAGTCCTCGTTACAAGATTTTTTAATCTTTAAAAAATTAACATATTTTAACAGCAAGGCATGCACATAGTACGAAATTTAAAAGATGCCAAAAATAAACAATAAAGGGTAAGTTTCCCTCTTATCTTTATCCTCCAGATCCTTATTTCCCATTCCGGAAGGTAACCACTGTTGCATTTTTGGTATATCCTTCCAGAGGTACTCTATATGTAGTCAAGCATATATATGTATTTTTTCCATCATGCCAGCATGGTATATACGTTATTGAGGACCAGAACACATGCACTCTCTGTCTGTCGATCTATATCTATGTATCTACCTTGGAGCACCTTTCATATCAGTACATGAGATCTGCCTCGTTCTTTTTAATAGTTGCACAATTTGGTAAATCAGTCTTTTAGGGATGGACATTTAGATTGTTTCCACTCTGTTGCTGTTACAAATAGAGCTGCGATGAACAGCTCTGTATACCCATTGTACCCCACATATGTAACTCTGTTCACTCGGTTTTATTTCATAACCTTTCATTTTCCCCTTCTGCCTGCAGTGTCAGTGTACTGAGATCAGTATAACTTTGGAAGCCAGGGAAGGAAATAGAGTATCTGAACAAAATATCAAGTATACAGTTAACCTTGATAAATCAAGCCTCAGAACTAAAAATAGAAAAGAGGTTGATCACAGGTGGGAAGTTAAACGTTATGTCAGCTGGCTTCTCAGGCCCCAGGTATCTCATCTAGAAACTGCTAGAGCAGGATGGGACCTCCGACATTCTTTAGTGCATCCCTCCCCCGTGTTTTTACATATAAGGACATTGGGATCCTGAGATGCCTGTAAATAGTAGAGCTTAGTTAGAGTGAAACGTAGGTCTTCCAAGGTCCAATTCTGGGCTTCTTGAAACACACTATTACAATGTCTTTCCCAACCCCAGTATTTTTGAAACTGAGAACAAAATTATTATTTACAACCCAAACTGACTGTATCCAGCTCTGCCTTCTGAAGTGGTAGCATAGTTCGCAGCAATAAAGAATGGAAGCTCTGCTCCCTTTCATCAGAGAGTCTGCGAAGTGAGGTACAAGGCAAGGATGGATGGTTCACTACCTTTGCCCGTGGAGGGTTTGGCCCGTTTTGTAGTAGAACATAGAACAATGATGTACGGAAGGGGCTGCCCACCCAGTAGAGGTGTCGAGAGCTCAGTGACTTTGCCTAATATTGTGAGAGGAATGGGGTTTTGGGGGCGACCCTGAGATGATGATCCCCAAACTGGGTAAGCAAGGAATTTTAGAAGACAAGCACCCGGGCTAAATAACATGGAGAGGTGGCCGAAATATTTTATAAGGACAAACCTGATGGTCAGTTCTATGTTGTTTTACCTTGTTGTGGCGTAGACGCAAAGCTTAAGTAAAGTCAGCTTCACGCATGAATGTGTCCGGTGAATGGGTCGAGGATCGTTTCTTCGGCTCTCTCACGTCAGGGTGCTGGGTTAGCACTGTGTGATTCTGTTGTTGCTTTTCTTCCTCAAGTTCACATGAAGGTTGCCATAGCTCTAGTCAAATCAGTCTTTGAAATACTTTAAAATTCAGGGAAGGAGGACGGGGATGGGAGAAAAGTGTTCTCTTTGTAACGTGGAGAAGAATCTTTCCCAGGCCCCCATCCCCTCTACCCCCAGGAGACTTTCCCTCGCTTTGACCAGAATTTACTCTCATTTCCATCCTTAGCTGCAAGGTGGGCTAAGAAGTAAGTACCCTAGTCTCTCACTTTGCAACTTTCATTCATTCTTGAAAGCCCTGCCACTGAGTGGAAAGCTATTCATTTTTTTAAAAATTCCATTAATTTCTGTGGGAAAAATGATAACCTGGTCTGTCCCAATCAAAGACACCCTGATAATTTTCACAGGTAAGAAAATATATTGAGTGAACAGTGAAAACAAGTTTTCATAAGAAACGGAGAACAATTTGAAAGTAAATAACTGCAGTTTGTACACAAACTATAATGTAGAAAAAGTAGGCTTGGTAGGGATGGTGGTGGAGAGACTGGAGCAGTCATTCTTTGGAAGGTGAATTCTTTTGTCTCCACCATTGTCTCGCCAGCTTTCCAGCTTTTAGAGAGGGAGTTCTTGGTTACTTTGTACTCTCGGTGCACTTCAATATAAAGTTACAGCCTAGAAATTATCTTTAGGACAAAATAAAAGGTAAACACGAGAGTGCTTTGAAGCTTGTGAAATTGCACATGCACGGAGACTGAAGAGATGGAGGTGACACCTCTTCCTCCCTCTCGTTTGGTATCCATACGCAAAGCAGAACATTTTGGACTCATTCAAACATGAGGCTCAGTCCAAATTCATTCCATATGGTGTGCTCTGACAAGTAACTGCATGTTGAGTAAAATTGGTGAGCGGGACTCAGGCTGAGACCTCGATGATGTCATATCGCTTCTTATAGCATATTTGTTTAGTGTGTTTTGAGGTGGAAAAAGTCAGTCTGTTGGGGAAAAAAGGGAGTCATTGTTCACAAAGTAGTACAACTTTTCAAGAGCCGTTAATGGCAAAACGTCGTTAACTGAACAGTCGTTATGTGAGGTAGATCAGTACCTGGAAAGGAGGGGGATGGAATTAGCATGACTGGTTTCTCATTTATCATAGTCGCCCTTTAGGCCTGGGCACGTTGCCCACCCAAACCAAATTAGAGCGAGTGTCTTCTCACTGAGAAGGGTGGGGGGTGGCAGTGGGATAGGCCCCTAAGCGTGTCTGCCACAAGATGTCCCTTCCACATTGCTTGGAAAATGGGCACTGTGCAAGGAGTTAACGGAGGTTGGTAATATGACTTATATAATTTTAATCCCGGAGTTAATAGGTCATTATGGTTCTTAGAAATATTTCACTGGCACGTAATTGATGGCCAGGTTCTGGTGCAGAGTCCTCTGTATCCGAGAGACAGGCAATAGCCACCGTCCACGCTGCAGAAATGCAGCATTTGGCCCTTGCACTGAAATCTATTTGCAGCATTGCCCGTTCTGCTTACCAGCCTTGGTGACGGCTCCAGCGACCGTCTCTTGGTGTCATTTGTCATGGGTATGAAGCATATCCCAAATCACTTTCCACATGATCAAACTTGGAACTTTCTTTTCCTTTCTGACTTTGAAATTGAGTTATCGATTCGATGACCCTTTACTGAACATCCATTGTGGGTTAGGCACTTTTCTCAGTCCTGTGGAAAATTTAGAGGCAAATCAGAGATGACCCTTCTCTCAAAGAGCTTGCAGTCTAGCAGGGTGATAAGACATGAATGATAATGGTAGAAGGTATAAAGTATTATCTGGACCGTAGAAGTGGGACAGATAGATGTTTCTGGGAAAAAATTAGGACTATTTATCGATCCTTAACTTTTTTCATCTCTCTTGACCTACTCATTCACATGTATTTAACTTAGGGACCCTTGGACTCCTAGGAAATCCACATGTGAGCTTCAGATAAATTTCCAGAAAGTGTATGCAAAAGTGTGCTTGCGTTTGATTGCATTATTCTGGGAAGAGGATCCTTAATTTTGTCTAATTCTTAAATAAAAGCATTATTTAATTCACTACAATACTCCCACTTCTAGAAACACATCTTGAGGAAATAGACATGTACACAAAGATTTATGATTAAGGATGTTTATCGCAGCATTATGTATAATAGTATAAAACTGGAAACTACACAAATACGGAACAACTGAGCATAAGTCAATTACGGTACATCTGCACAATAGAATTTATGTTCCTGTTGAAATGAGACATCAAAAAGTTAACGACATGAAAATATGTTCATGATAAAATGTTAGGTTAAAAAAAACTATATCCACGGTATGCTCTCAATTATGTTTAAAAAAAATCATTGAAAAGGCCAAAGGGATAACACAGGAAAATGTTAACAATGATTATCTCTGTGTGTTGTGGGATTGAGTGATTTTTTTCTTTAATCTTTTCCATATTTCTCAACTCTTCTACGACGAGCATGAATCACTTCACAAATGAGAAAAAAAACGAAAGTTGTATCAGAACTAGTATAGATGAAGTATCATGGCAGTTGTGCAGTGAGATCTCTTTTATTTGGGATATCAGAGAGGCCTCTTAGAGGAGGTGGCCTTCAAGCATAGCTTCGAATCATGGCCACAGTCTTGACCTTCTGAGGGGCTGGGAGAGGGCAATGCAGGGGAGTGGTCGAAGAAGTCAAGAGTTGAAGGAGAGAGCTCCATGTAAAAGTTGAGGTGTGGCGGTGACCTAATCACTCTCCCTAGAAGTGTTGGAGCAGGGAGAGCTGGCCCGCTTTCAGGCAAAGAGCAGTTCTGGAGTGTGGGCTGACTCCCAAGGCCTCTGAGGACCCCTGAGATATAGCCTGTACTGTCCAGGGACCCTTCCCATTCCATGATAGAGAGTTCAACATGGGGTTACACTGGATAAATGATGGAAGGATAGGAGTAATCAAAAATTTGACAGGGGGACTTTTTTGGAGAGATTAGCCAAAAATTCTGAGAGTACGATTGTAAGCCTCAGGGAAGAATGGTGAGAAAGCCACACACACACACACACACACACACACACACACACACACACATCTTTGTGACTTAAATGGTTTTGAAGCCAGATGTCTTAGTGTGAAGCTATACTTTTTAATCCCTTGTATACCCAGAGGGAAATAAAAGCTAGTAACAGACTGATTAATGCCATACGGTGTAAGATTACACTGCATAATGTTTATTTATACAATTTACTATTCCACATTACCTTTAACAAGACAGTATCTTTTAAGGAACTGATTATGCACTTTGACCCATTAATTCATTTGGGGAATGACACTTAAGAAATTAACTCAAAAAGAGGGAAAGTAGATATTTGTGTAAACTAACTTCTTATAGCAGAGGAAAAAATATTAGAAATCCACTTGCGTGAGAACTCAAAGGTGCTTAAATATATTAAATAAAAGAAATATATTACTACCATGAAAATGATCAGTTTATGGGTTTTGAGAGTTATATGGCTACATCAGTAAAGTCAGGAAAAAAGGGCACAAAACTAGTATGTGTGGACTGATTGCATTTTGTTACAATATATCCATACGATATGGGGTTGCAGTCTTAAGAACAGTGGATGCTGTAAGGTTAAGAGGACTTGGCGGTCTGTGCTGAATGGTTTTATTTTGACAAGTATTCATCCCCATTTCTTTATATGGTCTCCCATATAAAGGGCTAGAAGGGCTAGAAGCCTAGTAGCTACATCCCCTAGAAACCCTTGCCAGCCAGCTTTCAGAATAGAGTCCTCCAATGATAGGGACCTTTGCAAGATTTGGAAAGCAGAAGAGAAGCAGAAGTCATTAGAATTGCAATAGGAATCGTGTGGGCTTTGCCAGACAATAGATGTGAGGTTTTCCAGCAGCTTCTAGATATTCTCTTGTAAATTACCCATTTCAGTGTGTCTGTCGCGGAGACCATGAATGGCAGCTTTCTACAATTTTTGCAAGTTCCTGATTTCTCTTTTTTTAAAAACAATTTATTTATTTATTTATTTATGGCTGCGTTGGTCTCTGTTGCTGCGCGCGGGCTTTCTCTAGCTGTGGTGAGCTGGGGCTACTCTTCGTTGTGGTGTGTGGGCTTCTTATTGCGGTGGCTTCTCTTGTTGCGGAGCACGGGCTCTAGGGTGCATGGGCTTCAGGAGTTGTGGCGCACGGGCTTAGTTGCTCCGAGGCATGTGGGATCTTCCCGGACCAGGGCTGGAAACCGTGTCTCCTGCATTGGCAGACGGATTCTTAACCACTGCGCCACCAGGGAAGTCCGAGTTCCTGATTTCTTGAAAGCTAGGGACAGCTTTTCCTTACCGTCATTTCCTGAGCCCTTCCAATGGTTTTGTAAGCATTTAATATTTTTTAGCTTTTTATTTTATATTGGAGTATAGCTGATTAACAATGTGATAGTTTCAGGTGCACAGCAAAGTGACTCAGCCATACATATACATGTATCCATTCTCCCCCAGACTCCCCTCCCATCTAGGCTGCCACATAACATTGAGCAGAGTTCCGTGTGCTACACAGTAGGTCCTTGTTGGTTATCCTTTTTAAATATAGCAGTGTGTACATGTCAATCCCAAACTCCCTAACTATCCCTTCCCTCCACCCTTCCCCCCGGTAACCATAAGTTCATTCTCTAAGTCTGTGAGTCCGTTTCTTTTTTGTAAATACATTCATTTGTATCATTTCTTTTTAGATTCTGCATATAAGCAATATCATATGATATTTCTCTTTCTCTGACTTACTTCACTCAGTCTGACAATCCGTAGGTCTATCCATGTTGCTGCAAATGGCATTATTTCATTCCTTTTTATGGCTGAGTAATATTCCATTGTATATATGTACCACATCTTCTTTATCCATTTCTCTGTCGATGGGCATTTAGGTTGCTTCCATGTCCTGGCTATTGTAAATAGTGCTGCAGTGAACATTGGGGTGCGTGTATCCTCTTGGACCATGTTTTTCTCCGGATGCATGCCCAGGAGTGGGATTGCAGGGTCATATGGTAGCTCTATTTTTAGTTTTTTAAGGAACCTCCATACTGTTCTCCATAGTGGCTGTACAAATTTACATTCCCACCAACAGTGCAGGAGGCTTCCCTTCTCTTCACACCCTCTCCAGCATTTATTGTTTGTGGATTTTTTGATGATGGCCATTTTGTAAATTTTGAAGACTAATCCCTTGTTCATCACATCATTTGCAAATATTTTCTTCTGGTCTGTGGGTTGCCTTTTCATGTTGTTTATGGTTTCCTTTGCTGTGCAAAAGCTTTTGAGTTTAATTAGGTCCCATTTGTTTATCTGAGTTTTTGTTTTCATTACTCTGGGACACAGATCAGAAAAGATATTGCTGTGATTTATGTCAGAGTGTTCTGCCTGTGTTTTCCTCTAGGAGTTTTATAGTGTCTGGTCTCACATTTAGGTCTTTAATCCATTTTGAGCTTATTTTTGTGTATGGTGTTAAAGAATGATCTAATTTCATTGTTTTACATGTAGCTGTCCAGTTTTCCCAGCACCTTTGTTGAAGAGACTGTCTTTCCACCATTGTATAGTCTTGCCTCCTTTG
Organism: Orcinus orca; assembly: GCF_937001465.1. Taxonomy (NCBI): domain Eukaryota; kingdom Metazoa; phylum Chordata; class Mammalia; order Artiodactyla; family Delphinidae; genus Orcinus; species Orcinus orca. Next base: position 14,648,200 of record NC_064580.1, read on the forward strand.
TCATAGATTGAGTGACCATAGGTGCATGTGTTTATTTCTGGACTTCTATCCTGTTCCATTGATCTACAGTTCTACTTTTGTGCCAGTACCATACTGTTTTGATGACTATAGCTTTGTAGTATAGTCTGAAGTCAGGGAGCCTGATTCCTCCAGCCCCATTTTTCTTTCTCAGGATTTGTAAGCATTTAATTTTATGCATGAAATCTTTTTCTTCTCAGAGTACCTAGAGTGGTTTCTGATTTCCTGACCAAACCCTGACCGATATATGATATAGGGTCTTTATAATCCCTGTGTTTGCTTTCTATGATGAAGTTGATTAAACAGTTGAAATATATGTTCAACCATTATGTTATTATGTCCTTGTAGGTTAAATATATTTAAAAAATATATATAGTATGTATAGTATTCCTACCTAGATAAATTATATGATACCTCTTCCACTCACACCACCATTGTTTTTGTGACCTTTGGCATATGCTCCTTACACAGAATAACAGAGTGGATCGACACATGTTGTCATAAAAGGAAGAAAGTGAAAAGAAAATCTTATCATTTCTCGATACTTATCATTTAGCTTGAAAATAGAATGTGTGTGTTTGTGTGTATTTTATAGGGGATTATATGGATCAGCTTACAGATTGATGTGGAAACTTTCTGTTTCTCTCAGATGAATAAGTCAAGGTTGGGACTATTTATTTATTTGATAGACATTATCAGCACTGCTTTCACATACAGAAAAAGAGGTGCCCAGACTCTGCACTAGCATGCGTAGTTGTCACAGGAATGCAGCATGTATGTGTGTATACATAATTTCTCTATGTATATACATACATATCAGATATACATATGTGTGTGATTTTGTTCTTGTAGAGATATGGAAATGTAATTGAAACAATACCCTCTGGCAACTTGAAGCACTTCACATCTTTTCCTTTGTCTCCTCCAAACCGTTTCATTTTTCCAGAGGAAAAACATGAAACACGGAGTCCGACCAAGCCTGTTACACTGCCAGCCAGAGGCAAGAGAGATGCCTTGCATGGGCTGCTATCTCAAACGGCAGCAGGGCTCTGGGAGATGGTTTGCAGAAGTGGCCACAGTAACTGTGTCCTCTCTTGCATGCACCCCGTCCCTTTGCAGTGTGACTTTGTAACAATTCCCATCCAGGTATGGAGTCTGCTTTTCCACCCCTTGAATCTGGACTTGACCGTGTGACTTACTTTAACCCGCGGGGTATTTGAAAAACATGGTGGAAGCAGAAACCTGAGAAGTGCTTCTGCACTGGGCTCGTCCTCTCTTGATGCTCCTAGGAACGCTGAGAACTGTATCATCTGAAGAAACTGGGGCTGGCCTGCCAAAGATGTGTGGCCCAGTTACCCACATGGTCCCAACCGACAGCCAGCACCAACCACCAGACATGTGAATAAGGCCACCCTAGACCAGCCAGCCTCCAGTCAGTCCTCTAGCTGATGGCAGCTGTACACATAAGTCCAGATGAGACCACCAGGAGAACTGTCCAGCAAATCCCAGGCCAAATCACTGACCCACAGAATAGCAAGCTAATACGTGATGGTTATTTTCAGCTCTCAACTTTGAGTGGTAAGAGTTAGGCCAGGTATAAAGTAGTGAGCCTGGGTCAGAACTGGAGACCTCACTTCCTGTCTTCCCTCTACCAAGTAAAATAAAAAACAAAAACAAAAACCATGGTGAGAGTAGCCAACTGCAAAAATGTATGACCTCTGCCTTAGAGGAAGGCAAAGAGCTAAGCGAAGTTGAAGACTCCTTTTCTTTCCATGCTAATTAGAAAATGTTGACAAATGAGTAGTTCCTCACCCGATTACCATCAAAACTCAATGAAGTGAAAATGATTTTGATTCATGGAGAAACGGAAGGAAATTAAAATGAACCAGAATCGGCATTCTCTCTTCATCCAGACCGCCACAGTTTTGCCTGACAAGAGTCCATCAGTTGGCCTTGCCCTAGACTCTTGGGACTTGCCCTCCAACCTGACTCTCTTCAAGTTTAGCCATCCTTGGATCCACGATAGCCCAGGAGCATGGTTTTGCTTTGTCCACCAAGTTCTGTTTCTCTGCCAGTGATAAGTAAACTAGAGACAGAAGAGAAAGGGAACACACTCCATGGTAATATTCCCTCCCCAAATAATAATCCTCCCCTCACCTATCATGTAGTTTTTTCCACCAGCCCGTCTCGAGAGTTAAACAGCCAAAGATTCAAACAGGTCTCACTTTTACAAGCCAGTGGTCACTTTCTTGAAATAAGCACAGTGATCTTCCCAAATGATGGATCAGTCGTCTGTGTCATTCAAAAAGGGGCAAGGGGGGCTTCCCTGGTGGCTCAGTGGTTAAGAATCCAACTGCCAATGCAGGGGACACGGGTTCGATCCCTGGTCCGGGAAGATTCCACATGCCGCGGAGCAACTAAGCCCGTGCGCCGCAACTACTGAGCCTGTGCTCTAGAGCTCACGAGCCACAACTAGTGAGTCCATGTGCCACAACTACTGAAGCCTGCGTGCCTCGAGCCCGTGCTCCGCAACAAGAGAAGCCACCGCAATGAGAAGCCCGCGCACCGCAACGAAGAGTAGCCCCCGCTTGCTGCAACTAGAGAAAACCCGCGTGCAGCAATGAAGACCCAACACGGCCAAAAATAAATAAATGAATAAATTTATTTACTTAAAAAAAGGAGAGGGAGGGGGCCATGCCTGATGCCCAGTGAGAGGAAGGAGGCAGGGCTGCCTTCCCCTGGGGCCTGACTCTGAGCCGTTATCACATGGTCATCAGTGTGAGATCCACGGTCAAGGTTGATGATCATATCCACTTTTTCTCTTCTCGTAAGACCCACACGTTTTCCTGGTCTTCTAGAAGGCAGGAAGCTGAGGTTTTATTTTGAATTCTGCAGGTTTGCCTTGTACTGGTCCAACTTCAGAGGTGAAAGTGAAGACACCATGGGGAGTTCCTAAAGGCTGAGAGCTGATTCAGGAACATAATTCAAAGTGGACCAGTCATTTATGATGCCCTCAAAGTAGCAGGTCTTAAAGATATATTTCTTCTCCCTCTACCCCTCCATCAGGTGGATTTGGAAGTTCACCTACAAGCAAATTTGTCTCTGGAGATACAGGTTAAGGGATGAATGCAATGTATACAGGCATTGGGTAGATTTCCTTCAAGATACCTCATTAAGGATTCCCCTCACAAAGGAACTTCAGAGTGTATAAAATAGCTGGAGACAAGCTTGGGGATGAGCTTGGGCAGGGATAAAAGGGGGAAATGGAAATATATTGCCTGCGACATTGCTTGTGTTCTTGCCTGGAATTCTAATCTAGCTCTTGTGTAAGTATTTAATTCTTACTGTGCCTATGTTTTCTTTCTTCCTCCTAAGGAAACTGTGGCTTCATTGACGTTAGCAAACGCTCTCGTTTGCTTCTCTGAATCCTTCATATTACTGAGCACAGCATAAGCTAGATGGCAGGCTCTGTAAAGGCAGGTGATATATCTGTCTTGTTTACGATCATATCTCATACCTAATAGAGTATCTGGCACATAGTAGGTACTCAATAAATATTGAATGAATGAATGTGTAATTGTAGCATCAGATACCTTATAACATCTGTTGAACGAAAGAGTGAACTGATGAATACATGTATGAGAATAAGTAAAGTCTTGAAATTTGCCACTGGTACATTTGAAAAGCCTAGGGGTATGCATGTGATTGGAATACAGCCCCCAGGAGGAAGGGCTACTGAGAGCATACGTGTGTTTGCGTCTTCCGTGGAGAGAAGCCGATGATTTTCGCTACCTTGATTTTCACTGCTTCCTGAGACTTGAGTCACCTGGCTTTTAAAAATTGCTTCATTCATTTTCGATTCATTTCACTCCTTTGCTCAGCCTCTGTGCTTTAGGGTTTCATTTCCCACTAATGGGGCTTGCTGAGCTCGATGTGACACTACTCTGAAGACCTTGGAACAGTTTCCATGGTTACTTCTTCTGGAATTTTCCCTTTGGAAACCTTGTGTTCTTTCCTTACCTTTAACTTCCCTCTCAGAAATGTAAATACACACCTTGGGTTCTCGGGAGTGTTCACACGCTCCCTAGAAACACCTCAAACCACAGAGGAGAGAATCAAGGCCTGCATACTGCCTTTCTTCTCTCCTGTGTGGAAAGGGGGTCGATGATTTGATGCTGAAATGCCCCGAAGCCCAGAGATCCAGAAATTTCCCGCGAAAAACACACAAAAGACCCCCCAGGTTGCCAAAGCCACCATCTCCTTATTTCAGTTGGGTTCATATCCGCGAAATGATCACTGCCACCATCATGGAGGCCTCTTCTTTCTTTTCTCTTTTCTGTTTTTAATGAGTGTTCCTGCTGATTGCTGGTGTGTCTCGCCTTGAAGTGCTTGTGCGTATTTGTGACCGAGAAGAAACTCAGAAAAGGGTAAGGGCCAGTGGAGGTGGGAGACAAAGGCGACTGATTTTCTTTTAGAGGAACTTCAAAAGCTAAACAGATTCTGAATTACATTTTGCTCTGTGGAATCTTCCAGCCTTTCTTCTCCTGGGATTATTATCTAAGATCTAGACAGTGGGAGACTGCTGGGGAATCAAGTTCTGAACCAGACTCGTGTTGGGTGCACCTGGGATACACCTGTGGCTCCCAGGGGACTTAAATGTACCAGTCATGCAATCAGTAATATAAAAATGCCCCCGGGGGAGCAGCCTTCTCTTTTCCGGCTCCCCTCCCCTGCACCTGTCTCTCCCGTATCCTCTCTGTGCTCTCATCTCCGCCCCCCTCCCCCGGAAACCCTCATTCTTTCCTCAAACAGCTTCCAGCAAAGTCTCTTTCCAGCTTCCAAAGGCCCAGACATCAAAATGAGAAGCCGCCACTCCTGGCTGTTTCCCATGAAGTGCAGGGCACTGGGCTGTCCTTCAGATCCCGCGCTGCGTGCGTTTCTATCCAGGAGGGATGCTTGGTTCCGGATAGAGCCCAAGGCAGCCAGGCCTTTCTCTCTAAAATGAGGGGGGGCTCTACTTGATCTCCTCGTGGAGTTCCTGCCCTCACAGATCTTTACGTTGCGATCAGTCCTCATCTGAGGCCTGTCCCGGTACCTGAGCCCATCCGCTGGGCCACTCCAAAGCCCCGAGAGTGGTGGCAGCCGCGGTGGGGTTGGAATCTGGTAGCGCACTGATAGGCGTTACAGCGTAGTTGCTCCAAGCGCAGCCTCTGAAGCCGGACTCCGTGGGTTCGCGATGCAACCTCACCACTTACGAGCTCAGTGATCTCGGGTGAGCTGTGTCCTGTCTCCTCATCTGTGAACTGGGGATGATGGTAATCCTGGTGCCTGGCTGTTCTGAGTGTCAAACGAGTGAACCGTGTAAAGCACTGAGAATAGCGTGTGGCACGTAGTAAGCGCCCAAAAGTGTGGTCTGTTGTTATTGTCCACGTCAAGTCTGCTTTTCCTTGTGGGCTGAGGACTGATTCAAGTCCCGGTCCTGCCACTTTGGGGCACTATAGTCTTAGAGCAACTGACATGGCCTGTGTGAGCCTCAGTTTCCCCAGGACAGTTGGGAAGGTTAAATGGCTTACTGGGCATGCAAACACCTGAACGTAATAAGCACATGTTTTCCTTCGTGCTCTTTATGACTGAGTGTGGGTAATATTTGGCATCTTCTTTCTCTTCTGTTTTTTCTCTCATATTTTTTTCTTTCCTTTGTTTTTTGATTCCCTTTCTCCTTCTCTGACACTCAACTCCCGATGTTCTTTTCTCCTACTTCATCTCTTATAATTCTCATTTTCTCAAATCGTGCCAAGCATGGGGGAAAAAATGGGCCTAAGTAACCCTTAAAAACCACTTTCTAGCCTCACCTTTCCGGGCCTTCCTTTGGTGGGAGATAGAGTGACTGGAGGGGGGAGCCCAGTAGTTATTCTGGGGCCCAGATAATTCCAGCTAGGCCGAGGGCAGTGAGGACCCGGCGTACGGACCCTGTTTCCCCTCTGCTCCCTGGCCGCCTACCCTGCTCAGCCTGGCTTGTGGGGCTGTCACGGAGCCTCCCCGTGGTTTGGAACATGGTCTTCCAGCAGGTCTGGGCTTCTTCCCTGCTGTCTCCACCATGCACGGCCACAGGGGATGCTGGTACCTGGCAAACAGCCATTGTATTCCCTCCTGTATCGGTTGGCTTTTGCCGCATAACAAACCATCCCCAAACTCAGTGCCTTAACAGTCAGCTATTTACTCAGCTTACAGGGTTGGTAGTTCGGGCTGGGCTCAGCGGGGTGGTACTACTGCTCTCTCGACAGGACTCACTCATGTGCCTGCAGTCAGCTGCCACCCAGATGTGTGTTCTGCTTCTGCGGATTGACTGACTGTAGGCTGGGATGGTGGGGGTGAGTGGATCGTATGTTTCTCAACATCCATCAGGCTAACTCAGGCTGTTGCATATGGAGGTGGTGGCAGGGACCCCAATAAGGGTAAAAAAGAAGGAAATTGCCAGTATTTGAGTAGTTTTCAAGTGTCTGCTTCTGTCATAATTGCTGTTGTTCCTTTGGCCAAAGCAAGTCACATGGCCAAACTCAGAGTTAGTATTGGAGATGACTACCCAAGGGGTGGATGGATATAGAGACATACAGAGAAAAAAAATGGGGGCCACCACTGTAATAGTCTCCCACATCTCCTGAGAATGCGAGGCATGGCAGCTCATTCCAAAATCTCCTTCACATATTTTTCCCCATAGGGCCTAAGGGCCCTCATGAAAATAAGGACATCTGGTGTGACATCTGAGAATTCACAAATTGGATATGAACATTGGTTCCTCAAAATGCTCCATTAGCCCTCTGTCAGATTGCCTTCAAGTGCAAGTATATGCTTCTTTAAGGAAATCCAGGCTTTGAAAACACCTACATTAGCAGTGGCTCTTAACTCTTTTTTTTTTTTTGGAGGTAGGAGGGTAGTTATAAACTCCTTTCAAAATCTGCCGAAAGCTTAGTTATCTTCTCCTCAGAGAAATTCACATTTACGCATAGACACAGAATGTTGCTTCTAATTTCATGGGATTCACGGATTCCCTGAAGCCAAACCCCAATTTAAGGAATCACTCATCACAGGGAGAATATATACTTTTAAAGGAGAATTCCTCTGAACCCAAAAGGATTTGCCATAAGCTTGCTTATTTAAAGGAAATCTTATTGTTGCAAGTGATTCGTAAGCTACCACGACCTCAGGTTTATCGAGAACACTTCCAAAAACATTATCTAATTTAGCTCACCTGCTCTTCCACGTAGGAAAAATTCAGTTTCCACCCGACTTTAGGAGTTGTATTAACTAAAGGCCAGATGGGCTCATTTAGATGTGCTCCTGGTCTGTTCAGGCCGATCCTTACAGACACTACATGCATAATGACACTATGCTAGAGAACGTGGCCAAGCCCAGTGCAAATATATGGGCCATTAAGAACATTTGTGAGCAGATCATCTGTGTATTAAAATCATTCTTTCGTAAGTATTTTTTTTTAAAAAAAACTAACTTCTAAAGCCTAAGGACTTCATCGTATCATTTCAGTGTGGTTTTGGTTGCAAGCAACAGATAAGCCAACTGAAATGGACTTATACAGTCCTATAGGACGTCTCTAGGGTTGGTGTAGGCTCAACAATATGGTGGCCCTAGTTCACTTCTTTCATTTTCTCTTGTATTTTCTTCATGGTTCTGAGAGGATTGTGGCAATTCTGGGTGTTATGTGCAGGTAACAATGTCCAGAAGCAGAAGAAAAAAGATCCCTTTTCACAAGCAAGGCAAACCTTGCCCCGGGCATTCCCCAGTTCTCCTTAGCCGGCATTGCCCAACTGGACAGCGTCTAAATCGGTCACTTGCAAGGGAAAGGCTCAGCCCTGATTGGCTTAGACCCAAAAGTACTTCTTTGGTCTTGACCTCTCTGAAGGACGTGCCTTTTTCTGGAAGGTTAAAAAAAATATCAGTGTGTTCTTGGTAAGAAGAAAGGGATCAAGTGGCCATGGGTCGAGCAATCCACAGTGTCTGCCTCTGGTCTTTTGCTTAATACTCAATTTGAACGGTAACCTGCCCTTTCGTGGGGCAAGAGAGATGGAGGTGCTTTTGCTAACATAAGTCATGGGAGAAGGGACTTCTGAAATAGCACAAAGGCTGATTCCTGAGCAGTTGGGAAAGAAGTTGATGGTCGCCAGAGAGTGGGAAACAAAGAATCATGGCTCAAACGTGAGGGAACTGAGCAAAAGACAGTGAGTTGAAGAGGGTAGTCATATAGGTTGGGAGGGAGAGGAGGGGAGAGGAACGTAGTGCAGAAAAGAGATTAAGAACGATGCATCAGTGAATAAAGTAGAGAATCCACAAGGACCTACTGTACAGCACAGGGGATGCTACTCAGTATTCTGTAATGACCTATATGGGAAAAGAATCTAAAAAAGAATGGATGTATGTATTTGTATGACTGAGTCACTTTGCTGTACACCTAACACAACATTGTAAATCAACTATACTCCAATATAAAAATTAAATTAAAAAGAATGTTGCATCAGGATTAAAGCAGAACGTGATAACAGAAGAGGAGGATAGCAAGTGCGTCACACGTTGTATTCGGCAAAATGGCAGAAGAGAGTCTTTGAAGGGGGATGGGATGGCGAAGGGTCAGGGGAGCAGGGCCGTGCCTGGCACAGGCTGGCTGCTGAGAGCAGACGCTGTGATGCACTGCTTAGGGCCCACGATCCCGTCGGGGCGCTCTGGCGCCCTTCCACCTGCCTGCGTCCGCATCTCCGTGCACGCATGGAGTGGCCCTCAACAAATGACTCTCAGGGATTGGTCCACAAACACACCAGTTCCCTCAGTCCTTGTTTGGGGTAATTCTGAGCTGAGGGCCTCACACTGTTTCCCAGGGCTTTCCTTCAGGGTGAGATCCCAGCGGGCCACCGTGATAGCCAGCTTAGCAATGCGCCCTGTATTGGCCGCCCTCCCTTCCTGGCTTTACTTCCCCTGCTTCCCTGCCAGTCTTGTCTGCGCCTCCCGAATAAACTAGTGCCACCCAAAGCCTGGTACCGTGGACTCCTTTATACACATGATTTTGTCCAATCACCCCAGCAATCCTAAGGGTATAGTATCAGCTCCCATTGACGGATGACGTAACAGACTCAGGCACGTCAAGTGATCCTCTCAAGTTCATTCAGCCGGGAAATGGCAGAGCTCAGACTGAAATCCGGGTCTGTCTCGTGAAAGCCCGTGCTCTTTCCCTGGTAACAGTTTGTATCTTGGTGCTACTCACCAAGAAAATGCAAAGATGGGAGAGTTTGTCAAAGGTTTCTCAAAGGATCCCCAGCAGAGTTGAGCCTCAGTTGCCCAGAGCTGTAACCCATTTGTTAATGAGCTCTTTTATTCGATTTTGTCCTTTCCCTGTGTCGCTATCGCAGGTTGCTTAATTTTCTTAAGCCTGTGAAATTAGGAGCACGTCTTCATCGTACGGTTGTTATGAGGATTAAATGAGCTCCTATCTTTAGAGTGGTCTGTACATAATAAACGTTCATTAGGAACATGGTGGTTGTTAAATTATTGATTCCTTCTTTTCAGCCTTTAGGCTCCATCCCTGCAGTTCCAGTTCCTCCACTAGGTGGCAGAATATCAACATTCATCATCCAGGGGAGGCCTGCCTCTTAGAAAGAGTAAGTAAAATACGTAAATTAGAGACCCCGAGGGACAATGGTCAGTGTGACTTGAGAAGGGCAAGCCTATGATTAAAACCCAATCCAAATAAAGAAAGCAGTGCCCTGAAATTCCAGCCTCGGTCAGATCGGTGTCTGATTCAAAGCTTTGAAAGGTAGAGACTGTTGGATGAATTCCCAAAGCAACAGGGGGAACCTGTATGCGAGAAGCAGGTGGAGTCTGTTTGCAAGAAATGACTGGGCGCTACTTTCCCATGCCTGGGGTAATCCTAAGTCATGGGAGATGGCTAGGAGGTGGGGGAATGGCAAGGAGCCAGGGAAAAAAACCAAACAATCACCTGAACAAAGTAGATCTTGATAAGAGTCGGCGTGATCCTCCAGTCAGCTTTGGGACAGAATCTTTCAGGATTATTTGGAATTTTTTTTGGTAAGATGTTTGCAGCATTGGACAGACCATACCAGCTGGGGGTTAATCAACTGTCTGGTTAAAGGATGGGGAGAGGGGACTTCCCTGGTGGTCCAGTGGTTAAGACTCTGCCCTTCCAATGCAGGGGGCATGGGTTCGATGCCTGGTTTGGGGAAGTAGGATCCCACATGCCGTGCGGCGCGGCCAAAAAACAAAAAATAAAATAAGTAAATTTTTTTTTAAAAAAAGGGATGGGGAGAATGGGGCATTTATCCGCTGGCTTCAGTCCGTCATTGCTTGTGGGTTTACCCGGTGGCATCAACGCCGGTAGGCTTGCAAGGAGTTAAGGTGCGGGCACTCGAGGCTACTGGCCTGTTGGAAACCGTCTACCATATCTGCTGATGAATTCAGGTGGACAGACGAGATACGGCGTGAGGTCCTCCGCAGTGACTGCCACAGCAGTGCGTCTCAGATTTTAGTGGAGATACAAATCACCCGGGGTCGTGTTAAAACACAGACTCTGATTCTGTAGGTCTTAGGTGGAGCCTGAGATTCTGCATTTTTGTAGTTTCCCGAACGGTGGCCTAGAGAGTTTTGCTCTTATATAAAAGGGGGTATTGGTTCTAAAAGGCTGACAAAGACTGGATTTGATGATCTGTGAGACCTCATCCAGGTCTAATACCTTTCAGCTGAATTTTACATTAATCTCTCTATTATAATATCAAATTGCTGATTTGTGTCTGTCTTCCCTGCTGGCCTAGAAGCTTCTCTAGCCAGGGGCTCATCTCCATCTCTCTCACCCACTCTAGTGCCTGGAACCCAGCTGATGCTCAGTAAATCCTTGAATGCATGGGTCAATCTGTAGGTTCCTTCCAGGTCTAAAAAAATTGCGACAGCATGAGGTTGAACCACACACTGGCTTTTGCAAAGGGGTCTTTTAAGAGATTTTTTTTTTGGACCTATATGGTACGATTTCCTTTGAAGCTTTATGGTAACAGAATTCTAGCCACATACAACCCTTTGCCCAGTTTTTAATAACCCTATTAATTCATGTGAGCTCCTCCAGAGTAAATACCATTTAGCGACATCCCAGTGATGATTCTTTGGCTGGAGAATTGTTTGAAAATGGTTCTTTGGAGTAAGAAACATCTGCCCTGGTTTGCCATGGAAGAGGAGTCTGTGTGGTACATTTGGATGGGCTCTGCCGGATTGAGCTTGCCGGGGACGGGGCGGAGGTACCACTAATTACATGTCTTGCATTATGAGTTGGAAATAGATACACAGAGCAAATGTTCTGGCCCACAAAGCCTCAAAAAGCGAGGAAAGCAACATCAACTTGAAGTTCATTTTCAAAATTCCCAGCATTGCAGAGCAGGGGCAGACGTACAATTTTTCCTCTTTTTCGCGTGGCACTTAAGACACAGAAGAGTGAACCGACAGAGGATCTGGAAATCTACTTGTAAATTAAAAAAAAAAAACAACCACAGTGGCAAAAAGGATATAGAAAGTGACAATGTTAACATGATTTTCACTGGAGGTATTAATTAGTAACTCCCTCGGGCCCTTGATGTCCTTGAAACGGGTCAGCACCCTTGCTTGACTTATACAAATTTGATTGCACTCAGTTAGAAATTGTTTTTCTCTAGGTGGGTCTTAGTTATACAGTGCCCAAAGAGACCTTCCGAAAAGGGAGAGAAGTAGTAGCAGCAGCGAGCAGAAAGAGTGCCCCGAATGGGCAATGAGGGGGAGCCCTGTAGAGGAGCCCTGCCCCAGGTTCAAATGAGGAATTCTAGTGCTTATAGGACGGGGAGGCCATCTTAGCAGCAGCCCATTAAGATAAAATCTGGTAGCGTTTGGGCAACAGCAAGCTCAAGAAAAACCATCAGTGGGATGCAGGTGCCCAGTGGCTAAATATCTGGGGCAGAAATCGTTAGACTCCATTTCCCAGCCTCCCTTGCGGCTAGGCGCGGCCATGTGACTGAGTCCTAGCTAACAGGAAGTGAGGTGCTCTGTTTCCTGGCCTATAACTGCTGCCCACACACAACCCTTTACGTCCTGGCCCCTTCTAGTTTGATACAGAGAGAAAGGGTGACCTTGGGTTCTGTGTGTTGACTACGACAGAGCCACAAGTTGGAAGGGGCGTGAGTCACCACTGCTTGGAGGAGAGCTACCTGGCAACCAGGACTCCATGTGCGTGAGAAATAAACGTCTGTTGTGTAAAAAGGCCTCGAGATATGGGGGTTTATCTGTTACAGTAGCTTTCATTACCTTAGTTACAATATCTGGTCTTCGGCTGTATTAGTGGAGGGATTGTAGGAAAAACAAAGGAGGGTGTCGCTTTGCTGCTCTTTCTGGGACATGACCTTGTAAGAGGGATTTTGTCAAACTGGAACATGTACATAAATGAGAAAGAAGAGTCGTGAAGAGGTGGGAAACGATATATTGGGGAGGATAAAAGGGGGTTTAGCCTAAAGAAGAGAAAACTTTGGTGTAAGAATATACAGTATTTGTCTTGTAAGTTTTGAAAGTATGTCACAAGGAAGGTTTAGACTTCTGCTGTGGAGTTCCAGAGAGCAAAGCTAGGAGCAAGGTTTGGGCTCAATATAAAGAAGAACCTTCCAGAACTGCTCCAAGGTGGATGGCCTTTCTTACCGGGTAAAGCCTTCTCCATCTTTAGTGGATGCTGTCGATTCATCACTCAGTATCCAATCCCCCCCACCCCCGCCGGCTTCTTGACTATAGAACCCCAATTTTGTTGAAGTATCATCTTCTTGTGGTTATGGGAGAGGGACCCTATCCCCAGGTCCAGGGATAGATCCCTGTTAGTCACAGCCATTCAGTACCTGGCATTCTCTTCATAGCTCTTACTGGTGCAGGGGTCGATATACACCCTAAGATCACCCAGTCAGACCTAAAGGAAGGTCTGTATCTCATGGCTGGGGAAGAGATTTTCTCTCCTTACTGCTGGATATGCATCAGGACTCATTAGTTTTGACTCTCACTGGCAGCCATCTTGTGGCCATGAGGGGAACCAGCCTTAAGATGAAACTAGCACTGTGGATGGTGGAGCAGAGAGGTGGAAAGAACGTGTGCATTAAGCTGCAGATCACCCTATGCTGGAAAGCTCCTCTAGCTCCGGCTTTCACTTTTAGTTGGGGTTTTCTATCATGTATAGCTTGAAACATCTCAGTTGATACAGTGCTTCTGAGGAGGTTTGGGAATACAGGTTGAATACTGCCTTGTCATCAGGAATGCCAGAGGGGACTTCTAACCTGGGCAGCAGGTAGACCTCGCAGGGTAACATCCAACCCCAAGAGTTATAAACTCCAGTAAAGGAGGTACAGCCAATCCATTTAAATTAAAATATAGCCTTCCTGACCAGGGTCTGGAAATACGTTTTGTAACAGACTTATGTTGGCTTTTGGCTGCCACACATCCTACCCTCTCCGTTTCTGTCGGCCCCCATCTCTCTTTGTGGGAGGTCTCCCACGATAGAGACACATTTTTGTCCATAGAAGATTTGGACCCCCTTTTGCAGAGTGTAGAATCATTGATTGTAAGCGTTAGCCTACCAGAAACTACATTTCCCATGCCTCCTTACGCGTAGTTGAGGCCACAGGACTGGTTCTCACCAATGGCATGGAAGCAGTAGTGATGTACGTGACGTCTGCTCAAGAAGCTTACCTTCATTGTTTTGATCCGTTCTCCAGCTGAATACAAAGGACTCTCAGGCCCGAGAGGAGGGTGGAGCCACAACATGGAAGGAGAAGCCTGGGTCATGAATAATCCTGGGAAGGCTGACTGCCAGCCAGGAATGTCTGTGTTGGACAGTTACGTGCCTGGTGAATACACTTCTGTTGTGTTAAGCCATTAAACCCTGGGGTTTGTGACAGCAGTTAGTATTGCCCAACTAATATATCCCCATCGGGCATGGTTTCAGTAGGAGGGCAATAGCCATCTCATCCTTCTGCTGGTGCTCCCAATTATAGAAGGCAAAGGGGACAGCTCCTCCTTCTATCTGCCCCCGGTACACTAAGGTTTAAATAAACGGTTAGACACTTGATCCTGGGATACTGAATCTTAAACAAGGGGCACAAAGATGTAGGGAAAGTTCAGAATCAGATACATAGCAGTGGCAGCAGAAACAAAGAAAACACTGTGCTTGCAGCACTTGGGCTTCAGCTGTGGTTTCTGTTGCTTCAGTAGCAGCCGTGGGTCTTCCTGGTTGTCCCAAGCCTTCTCCTCCAGCTTCTCATTGGTTCTGTTAGCCCTTGACAGCCTGCCAGTTCATTCCTCCACTTGCCTAAGATAATCTGGGTTTCTTCTCTTGCTTGCAATCACATGGTGGAGGGTTGTAATTTTTTTTTCTACAAGAGGCCCATCTCAAACGTATGCATTTTATTTAGTTTTGCCTTTTGTAAGTGAAGTCTTTCCCTTACAAAATTCTGTCTTCGTCTCGGCGTTTGCCTCTGCTTTACTCTCTTCACGATCTAACAGCAGTTACGTACTTTTGCCTTCGTTTGAGGGTTCGGTCCCTCTCCTAGCTTTTAGCAGTTATTTTCCTCACTCACGGATTGTCCTTACTGTTGCATTTTTGTGGTATTTCCACTTGTTAATGATTTCTAGCATTAAACTGTACCATCCAATTAGCAATCTGTAACATTTTTTGGTGAGTGGCAGAGTTGGTGGAGACAGCACTGGATTTCTAGTCCCAAGACTCGTTTCTGTTTCTTACAAGGTATGCGACCTTGGGCAAATCATTGAACTTTTGTCTCTCCCTGAGACTTGTTTTGCTAAGTGATGAGAATGAGAAGAATACGTGAAAATCTCAGGGTCAGTTACAATGACAGCAGTTAATTAGAGGCTACGTGGCTTAAGAAACACAGTTGGAGGGGAGGTAGGAAAGTCCGAAGTCAGGAGGTCCACAGCCCTGCCTGGGAAGCGGGGCTGTGAGGGCGGTGAGTGAGGCAGGGGATCTTCATTAGTGCTTGCAGGCCACCATCAACTGATGGCAACCACCCAGTTCCTTTTTCTTTTTCAGCCAGTTTTATACTTTTGGTTTGTTCTCAAATACACTCCTTGAAGAGAATCCAAACAGGGCAGTGGCCCAGCTTCAACATTTTATCCAATCCTCACACATCGTGAATGCAAGACAGATTTGACACCCCACAGCGACTTTTTACATAACGGAGTGTAATTTCTCAGTGAGCAATTCTTCTGCACCTCTGATCAAATATCTGTTCATATTTGCGACTGAACTTCATTAGGAACTTCACCTCCACCTCCCAGGGACTGTACTGGGGACCAGATTTGGCGACCCCCAACGCTGGGCCTCAGTTGCCTCACCCGTAAAATGGGGTGGCTCAACTGGTGCTCCCAGAGCCGCTCTCCAGTCCCAGCCCACGATGATGCTGGAAGATAGTCTTGTGACCCCTACCTCGGGTGTCTGCTTAGATTCTTGATGGAGTTAGCTTTCCTTCCAAAAAGCAAAAGAACATGTCTGGCTGGAGTTTCTCCCTTGGTGAGAGCCTCCTCCTTCACCAGGGTGGAGCTTGTTGTCATGGTAACCTGCAGCCAAAGGCTCTGAGGTCGACACTAAATCCAGGTAAATGGTCTCACATCCGTGGCTACGGAAGGTCAGAACAAAGTATTTCTCCAAACCTGATGATTCACTAACACGGAACAAAGCATTTAGCTGCTCTGGTACCTTTTCACAAAAATTTCGCTTGTTTTCTTAGAGGTCACTTGACAAAATAAGAGAGGACTGCAGCCCATTTGGTTCAGTTTGCCAATCTTGTCAAATATTCTTGCAGAGGGATGCGTTTATCTTAGGCCGTTTTTGAGTTGGAAAAAATTCTCTTCTGAAACATATTCTGTGAGTGCTTGAACTCGAGCCAAGGAAAGAAGACGACAGGGAACACAAACTGAAATAATCATATTCAGATACTAATAATCAAATCTTACTTGATAGCACTCCAGTCAGTATTCTGTGCAATATCATCTCCTGCTGCACACACACACCCCTACCCACCTTCCCGTATAATCAGATGAAACTTGAAGCAAAGAGTAACATCCCACACAGGGCTCGGAAAATGCTGGACTAAGTCCGCCTTTTTGATTACTGCACAGAAGTTCAAGGCCAAGTAGAGAAGCAGTTGGTTCAGGACGACGTGGTACCAGGGGGGAAGTGGAAGTGGAGGGTTATCGGAGTGCCTGAGCCGTTCATTTCCCATGGAGCCTCTAAAAATAAGGAGATTTAGAATGTAGGCATCCCAGCCCTTTAGGTGCCACTGGGGCCCCTGGGATGCAGGCAAGCTCTTCATCTGATGCTTGGAATAAAAGGCGTGTTGCCAACTGGGACAAAGGAAGAAGGATCCACGCACACAAGAGACGGTGGCTGGGCTGTCAGGCTGTATTTGCATCTGCCTGAGCTGTTCTGAAAAGATCCTCCGTTTGTGAATCACCAAGATCCCCCCCACACAATAGAGGGATGGAGTGGCGACGCGCACTGTGCTAAGCAACAGATTGGCCATGTGGGAGTGGGGCCTTTCATCTCGGCTCCGTTACCGATAACTACCCCTGAGTCCGACCCTAATGGCCTCGGCTTCCTTGGCTCCTGGGGTGGGAGGATGAAGAGTCTGGGCCATCCCATCAAGCTGGTCTGAGACGATAAGTCACCCCTGTGACTCGTCCCCGCTTCGTGCCCCATCCGAGCCCCGGGCATCTCTCCCTGGGGTCTCAGCACTTGCCTTCCGCTCTTACCTCCCAGGAGCCGATTGCTCACCCTCACTCAAAGCAGAGAGAGCCTCTCAAGATACAGGTGGAACTGAGTCACCCTTCTTCTCACAACCCTCTGATGGCTTCCCGGTATTTTTATTATGACCTTCCAGGCCCTCCGCATGCTGCCTCGCACTCCTGTTACTCCTCCAACCTCCTCTCCTGTGACTTCGCCCCTCTTGTACTTTGTTCCAGACACACTGGCCTCCTTGCTCAAGCATGTCATTTCTGTTTCCATCTCCGAGTTTCCGTCCGCACTTGCTGTTCCCTCTGCCTGGAACGACCTTTCACGAGTTCCCGCCATTCTTCGTTGCTTCACCTCATTCAGATCTTGTGTCACGTGTCGTCTCCCCAGCGAGGCCTCCCCGATCACCTTATTTGAAATTGTGACTGTTCTGTGCTAGTCAGCCGTTGCCGGGATTTGGCCACAGAGTAAGCCACCTAAAGTCAGTGGCTTGCAACGAGCTCTTATTTCCATACTCCTGGGCTCGACTGAGACGTGATTGCCCTGGGATGGGCTTGTCAGCTCTGCTGTAGGCTGCAGACAGTGGGGTTCAGATCTGCTCTTTGTGTGCTTGTGTTGAGGCCCATAATGAAGGGGCAGTGGCTCTCAAGGCATGTTCTCCTGCTCTCTCGTCAGGGTCCAAGAGCCAATTCATGATCTCAGCTCGTTTCACACCCCACAGATATTCTACTGGTCAAAGGAAATCACATGACCAAGCCCAACATGAATAAGTTAGGGAAGTATACTCTGCCCACAGTGGGAGGGGGGAAGAGAGAGAATATTTGCTGAACCATCATCCAAACCATCACTCTTTCCCTCTCTCTCTCTCTCTCTCTCTCTCTGTCTCTCTCTTACACACACACACACACACACACCCCAGCCCTGCCTGTACTCCTTATGTCATGTTCCCTGCTTTTTTTCTTTAGGGCTTATCATCACCCTATATATAACATATTTTATTTATCTATTTGGTTTATTGTTTGTCTCGTGGGCTAAAATGCCAACTTTGTGAGAGCACAGAGTTTTGTTTGTTTTGTTTACTGCTGTATCATCAGCACCTTGAACAGTGCCTGGAACAGAGTGGGTGCTGAATCAATACTTTTTGAATGACAGAATAAATCAGTCCACCTATTACTGGGAGGACTCAGTAAGAAAGTTCAGAAATGAATTCTAGGATCTTGCAGCCTTTGGAACAGGGACATAATCTCTGCAAAAGACTGGTCTTATATTTATCACACCACCGCTGCTCCCATCAGGAACTCATTACCTTCACTACCACCATCATCACTGTTACCATCAACATCACCGTCACCATCATAATCCCCATTAACATCACCACCATCATTGTCACCATCATCTCCACTACCATTACTGTCACCACTTTTACCACATCAGCATCAACGTCACCACTGTGTCTACCACACTGTCACACACCATCATCACCTCTACTGTGTCACCGTTATCACCACCACCAGCCCACCGTCACCACACCACCATCACTGCTTCCATTACCATCCCATCCCTACCGCCTCATCGCTCTCGTCTCCATCATCGCTGTCACTATCGCTGTGACTATCATCTCCATTAGATGAGGATGACTGACAGTGATACTGGTTACACACAGATCTCAATAAACTAATGGCAGTACAGGGAGCAGAAGGAAAATCACTTCGTCCCGGTGGGCTAGCTGCCGTGACAAAACCTCAGTCTGAGAAAATTATTCAAGAACCCCGGAGGAAATCTAAAGCAGTTATACAACCAATATTTATGACAGCTTCAGAAGGGCTTCCCACTCCTTTGGAGGTCTGCAGAAACAATCAAACCTCAAATCTCACCTCCTAAGAAGCCCTGAAATTGTCTCTGGCTCTTCTTCCTCTTTTCCTCTTGGAGGAAAAAAAGGTTTGTTTGCGAAGTCATTTCTTTCACCACTTACTTATAAGCCGGTTACTTCTTGTTGCATAATAATAGACCACGTGACTTCTTGAGTACTTGTTTCCATCCTGAAACAAAAGCTTTTTCTGAATCGCTGCTGCTTCTCTAGTTCTTTGTAAACACGGAGTGACAAAAACGTGTGGGTGCGGGAAGGCCCCCAAATGCCAGGCGTAAGATTAAAGTCCATCAAATCTCCACTCCAGATCAGTTCTCCCTGCTTGCAGAGCAAGGCAGTGTAGTCTTTCTTTCACATCTACTTGCGTTCTTTTCAACATTCCTCTTTAAGGCCAGATTTCACCTTCATTTTAGCTGGTCTGTGACTCTGAAATGATTTGCTAAAGCCTCCACTTTATTTTTGCTGAAGCCATCAAATGCATCGATTTGAAATATGGAAATATTCAAGATATTCTACAAAAAGGTCTTCCTCCTAAAATAGTGTACCATGGGGTTGGGGAAGGGTCTATTGAGGATCGTGTGAGGAAGGAAAATGTTGTTTAATTCTTAAAAGCAATTTTTCTTTTTGTATCACCTTTGATTCTGTTTATATCGCAGAGTTTTATTATTATGTTGGTATTATGAATATGCATTTTGGAATAGACTGTGAATTTATTTATCTATTTATTTATTTATTTTATTGGGGTGTAGTTGTTTTAGAAAGCAATTTTTCTTTGAAGGGGAGAAATTGCCACTGTTTGGCTTTAGTCCCAAAGCTGCTACTATGCTGAAACACCAAGAGTACAGTTTATCACATCCTGATGGCAACGCATCTGATTTTGATTCTATCAAATACAAAGAAAAAACTGTATTGCTGGGGAAGGGGATGGTTGAAAGAGGAATGTTAGAGCCTCCTGAGAAGGCTTTCTTTTTTTTTTGTGGGCTTGAGAGAATGTTACACAGACAGAGGGAAAAATGGATGAAAGGCCTACGTGACTAATAAGGAGACGTTTGCCCAGCCGATTGTGTGACTGACGTCCGGTGTCTGCCGCGGGCACCCGATGCGACAAGATGGTGGACCGGTCCAGGGTAGGAGTGAAGGGACTTAGCTGCCCTAGCGATCAAGTGAAAGCCAGCAGGTCAAATCTGTGTTTGGTAGTTTCCCATCATGTCCTTAGTCCCCTCAATGATTCTCATCTCTGGTTGGATCGGGGCTGGACTAGTCTGGGAAGACTCCAGGCTGAGCTCTGCCCAGCGGGGGCCACCTCCTCCATAGTAATCCAAAAGCCATCCCCAGCTAAGAGGAGCTCCAGGTGGTGGAAAACCCGAGCTGCAGCAACTTTGTGAATGAAGCCAGGTGAGCAGCTGGTCTGTGCCAGGGTGCCTCTGCCGGGCTGTTTTGCTGTGTGAGGCTGGGATTTGAGCTTGGGATGTGCTCAGTTGTGAGAAGATATTGGAAGCAGGCGCTTCCCATAAAGGGATTCGGTTTCAACTACACAGTGTTCAGTTTACAATTACTTTGGATCCATAGAGGGAATTTTCGTCTGTTTGGATCATAACAGGATCTCCAAGTAGGGATGTGGAGACGTTTGTAGCCGAGCGGGAAGGAGGGGGACCGGAGAACAGAGTAGTGTCTTGTGAGTGAGACACTGGTACTCTCTCCTTATCCGCCAGGCCTCTTTAGTGAAGACTCAGCCCAGAGGCAGATCTGGGCTCTGACAGGTATCCAGTGTTTTATGGCTCGGGCCTGAGAAGGGCACATCTGTAACAGGTTAGAGGGCATTGCCTGCCCTGTTTCCCGCGAAGCCGACTCTGACAGAGAAATCAGTCGGCAGAGTTTATTAGGGGTTCTCTTAGGACTAACACCTGGGAAAGAAGAGAAACTAGCTGAATGAGGCAGGGGATAACTTGAGCTACAGTGCAGTCGCCACGAAGGCCTCTGTTGATCCCGTGGGGAGCTCTGGAGCGGAGATGACCTTTGCAGAGGTGTCTGGGCTTAGGGCAAGGGCCCAGGTCTTCATATCTCTGCATGGACCCCCCCGTAAGGGGCACATCATTGTTGAGGCGGCTCTCTTCCATCAAGTGGCGATTGCTGGGCGGCCAGCACTCCAGTCAGCGGGGGGAGTGAGTACTTCAATCCTGAAGGGAGGAGTGGGAAGGCACAGCACGGCCCCCACGGCGCTGACCTAGAAACAGAGCCAAAGAATTTTCTGTAGAAGTGAGCCAGCGACAGGTGACATACTAATCTACTGCTTCTTAGTATTGATTCTAGCCAATTAAAAACAAATTTCAGTGTTGACTGGGGTCCAGGCACTGTGGATACACAGATGACTAAGACAAGATTCTTGCCTTTGAGGGACCCATGGTTTGGTAGAAAGACAGATGTATCAGAAATTAACCAGCACTCGACATGATTATACAGGCATTGAACAGGTAGAATCGGGTGCAGAGGGGGCTGTCAGCTTAATGAATGTGTGATAGTGCAAGTTTTGTGCGGTATTAGCCTACTGAGCGCACAGCACCAAAGAAACACGTTATAATTTAGAAAAACAACCATTTCATGAAGTTTCCTTTATCCCGTTCATTATGGGGGAGAGGTTTTCTCCTACTGAGTGGCAATGCAGTTGTTGATAATGTCAGAGAAGCCAAACTATTTCCAAAAACATTTAGACTTCCTTTTGGATAAATAAATGTTTGTTGAGTGAAATCTTTAAAAATGGAAGGAAGAAGGAAGATGGATGACAACAACAGGAGGAATAAAAACAGAACATGTCGGGACTTCCCTGGTGGTCCCGTGGTTAACACTCTGCGCTCCCACTGCAGGGGGTGTGGGTTCCATCCCTGGTCAGGGAACTAAGATCCCACACGCCACACAGTGCGGCCAAAAAACAAAACAAAGCAAGGAAACCCAGAATACGTCATAGCCACTGTAGTGGAAATGGGACTGAAACTCACGTTTTCTGTCCTTGGTTCAGCATTCTTTTCCCCCCTTTTCCCAGCACTGAATATATCAATAGTTTTCCCCTACAGTAGCCTTCCTTCCATTAATTGACGTTCTTTTTGCTGGAGTACCTTCTCTATGCTTGATTAGACAAAGCTTCCTAATGGTCATGGATTCGAGCCCCTCTGAGAGACCGTCAGCCTTGCTCTGTTCTCTGGCTGCAGAGTGGCGTTCTTGTTGAGGTAGGCTACTGGACCCACTGCAGAACAAGATGAGAGAGGACGAATACATCAGTACAGACAGATTAACAAGACTAAGGTGGGAATTACAAATATTTATCAGCTGTGCTTCATGGCAACCCGCCAGTCAGTCTGGGAACAACTGGTGCGGCCAAAGCTATTGCAGACAGGCTGAATACTAGGCTGTTCGGGATTAGTAAGAAATTGCAAGTGCTTAGCTTTTATTATTATTTTTTTAATTTATTATTATTTTTTTGCGGTACGCGGGCCTCTCACTGCTGTGGCCTCTCCCGTTGCGGAGCACAGGCTCCAGACGCGCAGGCTCAGCGGCCATGGCTCACGGGCCCAGCCGCTCCACGGCATGTGGGATCTTCCTGGACCGGGGCACGAACCCGTGTCCCCTGCATCGGCAGGCAGACTCTCAACCACTGCGCCACCAGGGAAGCCCCAAGAAATTGCAAGTGCTTCGCTTTTAAAAATAATTTCTGTTTATAAACAACATTGCACTTGTTGTTGTTACCATTGAACCACTTGTTTTTCTACTTTATTGAGCCACTAAATTATAGCATTGACCAGAAATTTATTAAGGGTGAACCCCTAGAGCAAGGATTAATGTGTTTCAGCTATGGGCAAGAGGTCTGGAGAAGATGCTAAAATTATTGATGGGACTTCCAATGAGCCTTCAAGAGCTGCAAATCTGAAGCCTGTGTTTATTTCCCTGTTCCTTTGTCTCTATAAAATGAAACCAACAGTGTTTCTTGATTATACCTTACATTCATCAAAATGACACTCCTGTGGATTCACAAATAAGCTTATTTTTATTCTTTAAAAGATGTTATAAATTTAAAGAAATAGAGACAATCTTAAAATAATGTAACAAATACCTGTGGTCTCACCTTCCAGAATTACAAATCCTAACATTTAGTAATCTTTTCCTTCAGATTTGAAGTAAAGTTGGTTTCCTCTTGCTAATTCCATGCTTCTCCCTCCCTCCTCCAGGCAACCAACACAGATTTCTTATGTCTCCCTCAGGCCCGGGGGTTCTCAACCCTGGATGCACACGTGGGATCACCTGGGAATCTTTTAGGAACCCCTGGTGCCTGGATCTCATGCCAGACAGATAAAATCAGAAAAGGGGGGAAGGGTAAGAAGGGGAGAACTCAAGCATCAGTTCGTTTTTTTCCCCGAGTCAGAGTGATTCCTATTTGCTACTTCAGTATGATTTTCCAGATTCCTAAGCATGTTGTTGTATATACTTTGAAACCCCTGTTTAATGTAGATATGGACAGGTCTTAGTTTTCTTTCTTGAAACTAGGGAGTGCTAGGTGACAAAGGGAAGGACTATAGGTTACCTTCTTTTAACATAGCCTGCATCAGTAACTTTTAAAGCTCCCAAGTTGATTCCACTGTGCAGACGAGACTGAGAACCAAACCACTGTCTAGCTCGCGTCTGTATGTTTTTTTGGTACATGTGTATCTATCTATGAACAATGCATTTTATTGCTTATATGTGTCTGTGTATTTTAGAAGATTATGTTAACAGACTCATAGTGTAACATTCCGAACTCTTGTTTAATTTAACATTAGGTGTTTAAAAAATTACATTGAAATCACTTTAGATTTAAGGCTGAACACTAGCCTGTTCAGGATTATCAAAAAATTGCATTTTGTTTTCAACAGAGAAATTGCAAAAATGGTGTGAATTTCCCATATACCCTCAACCCAACTTCCCCTACTGTTAACATCTTGCATAACCGTAGTTGCAGGTTCCACTTAAATCAGGAAATTGATATTGATAAATACTGTTAATTAGTCTACAGGCTTTATTTGGATTTTGCCGGTTTCCCCACTGATGTCTTTTTCTGGTCTAGGATCCAATCCAGGACCCTACATGACATTTAGTTGTCTCTTTAGTCTCCTGCAATCTGTGACAGTTCCTCAGTTTTTCCATGACTTTTGCACTTTTCAAGAGTACTAGTCAGTTACTTTGTAGAATGTCCTTCAATTTGGATGTGTCTCTAATGTTTTTTCATTTTTTTTAAAAAATTGAGGTTATGCATTTTAGGCAAGAATTCAACAGAAATGATGTGTCTTTTGTATCAGGGGTTCATGATGTCAGTGTCTCATTATTAGTGATGTTAACCTTGACCACTTGATTAAGGTGGGGTCTGCAGGGTTTCTCCACTGTAACGTTACTGTTTTAACCCTTGTAGTTCAAAAGTGTCATGTGAGGGGAGACATTGAGATGATGTAAATATCTTCTCATGATACTTCTGCACACTAATTTTATCATCCATATTGGTCTGCTGGGGCTGCCATAACAAAATACCACAGACTGAGGGGCTTAAACAACAGAAATTAATTTTCTCACAGTCCTAGAAGCTGGAAGTTCAAGATCAAGGTGCCGGCAAGATTGGTTTCTCTCGAGGCCTCTCTCCCTGGCTTGCAGATGGCCGCCTTCTCACTGTGTCCTCACATGGCCTTTTCTCTCTGTGTGTGCATCCCACGTGTCTCTTTCTCGTAAGGATACGAGTTATATTGGATTAGGGCGTCATTCTTATGACCTCATTTAACCTTAATTACCTCCTTAAAGGCCCCGTCTCCAAATACAGTCACATTGGGGTTAGGGCTTCAACATACGAATTTTGAGGGAACACAAGTCAGTCCGTAATAGTATCCGTCAATGATTCTTACCTGCAGCAGGTATTACTGTGGTCTTTGCCAAGTAGTGTTTTTCAGTTTCCAACATTTCTTCTACATTTATTGATCGGAGTTCTACTGCAAGGCGGAGCTGCTACTTTATTTATATCAGTATAGATATTTTTTCCTGTAGGTTATAATCCATCACTGTCATTATTTTATTGGTCACATTGTCCCAGATTTGACCACTGGAGGTTCCTTTGAGTTGGTTCCATGTCCTTTCAACATGCCCCATCATTTTCTGAGCACTTCGTTACGTTCTGGCACTACCAGGTATGCCAGGCTTACCTTACATTTTCCCTGCCCCGGCTCTGAATCACCATTTCTCCAAGGAGCTCTGGTTCCTTTTACTGGAAAATGGTATTTAGAAACCAAGATGTGGGGCTTAGGTATGCTTGTTGCTTCTGGGGCGTCATTAATTCCTTGTGCTCTCAGTAAATGGAGGTAGGGAATATATGCACCCATGCCCACACATGTACCACACACCTATATGTATTTCTCTGCATCTCATTATGTACGTGTATTAAAAAACATGTGTTCATATTGATATTTCCTCCGGTCCAACACTACAGAGTTCATTCTAGCTTTCCTCTTGTTCTTATTTGTAATTCCTTTCCCCAACAGTGAGAAACCTGTTTCTCATTATCCATGATAAATTTACGTACTTGCTCAGTCCTAGTACACACATAAAGTAGTTTCAGGATTGCTAAACTAAACCCCCATGAAAAACAATTTACTAACTAGAGAATAATATGTAGTTCTTTATGTCTTTAACCTTCAGGTATATAATCAAACTACTGTTTAAAAATTTTATGTAGGTTAGTTATTTTCCCTTCAGTGTGGCTGTATTATTCACTTGTAACAACTTAGACTCGTTTGTTGCTGGTTGCATACCATCTTGAGCTCTCTTCACAGCCTGGTTTTAATCACTTTTTTACAGTAATCAAAGCATTAACAAAGTTCTAAAAGGCAGAACTAAACAAATATGTGTGCTCATAAAAATGTCACTTCCCTCTCATCTCTACTACGCTGTTCCCATTCCCCCATTTTTCCCACTTTGTTCCCACTCGTCCCCAATAGTTACCCAATATCCTCAGTTTCTAGTTTCTCCTCTGTCTATTTCTTCTGCACAGTTGAGCAGATACACGTGTATTTTCTTATTCATCTTCTTTCTCACGTGAAGGGGAGCAAACTGTGGGTACTCTTTTGCACTGTGCTTTTTTTCCCCCACTTACCATTACGTCTTGGAATTCATTCCATATCAGTTCACAGATATCTTCCTCATTCTTTTTTTTACACCTGCATATAGTACTGCATTGTGTAGATGCCTCATTTATTTATTCAACCACTCTCCCATGTATCAGCATTTAGGCGGTGTCCAATATTTTGTCATTACAAATAACCTTATACATATGTATTCTTGTATTTGGGGATTTTTTTTTTCCAGAAGGGATATTGCTGGGTCAAAAGCAAACTTGCATATATAATTTGGTACATACTGCTAAACTTCCCTCCAGAAGAGTTGTACCAGTTTGCAGGCCCACTAATAATGTATGAGAGTGCCTGTTTCCTCACAGCCATGTCTATATAATTTGTTGTCATACTTTTAAAGTTTTACCAATCTGATAGGTGAGAGATCATATCTTAGTATTGCTGTATTTTGTATTTCTCTATGAATAAGTTTGAACCTTTTTCTTATGTTGAAGGGCCATTTTTATGACTTCTTTGTGAATTGCCTGTTCATGTATTTTTCTGATTTTTCCGTCAGGAATTTTGTCCTTTTTCCTTCAATTTTTTTTCAGTGATTAAAAAATGTTAATGGTGGTATTATATATCTGTGTGTGTGTATGTATATATTTATATATGTACTTATATTTAAATATAAATATATACAACACAGCACTTGCCATCTTATCCATTTTTAAGCGTACCATTGATTGACATTAAGTACATTCATATTGTTCTGCAACCATCACCAATATCTATTTCCAGAACTTTTCCATCCTCCCATACAGAAACTCTATAACCATTAAGCATTAACTCCTCATTAGTCCCTTCCCCCAGCCCCTTATCTTCCCATTTTCAAGAGTTTTTATATATTAGGAATAGTAATGCTTTTTCTATGATACCTTTAAGAATTTTTCTCTCATTTGCCAGTTGTCTTTTGACTTTGTTTATAGTGTTTTTGGCCGTGCAACATTTTGTTTTGAAGTGATCACATTTGTCAACCTTTTCTTTTACTGCCTCTGGTTTTTGAGGCATCGTTAAGAAGCCTTTCCCTACACCCAGATCTTAGAGGCAGCCACTTATATTTTCTCCCAGTACGGTTGTGGCTTTTTTTTTTTTTTTTTTTTAACATTTAGATACCTGATCCATTTGGAGTTTGTGCTTGTGGACAGTGTGAGGTATGGATCTCATTTGATCTTTTTCCTTATGGCTAGCCGGTTGTCCCAACACTATTTATTAATAGCGTCTGCTTTCTCTCCTGATATATAATACCACCTCATTCATATAACAAGATCCTATAAATGCTGGATTGTGACTAAAATTGCATTGATTTTACATACATATTACTAGTTTATAAAGTAATTTGCGAAGAAGCAAATGGTTTTCTAGACTCAAAGAAATTTTTTCTTGAAAAGGGCTCCAGAAGTCATCTAGGTCAACCTTCAGTGGCTTCTCACCATTATCGAGATTAATTAACCTCTCACCTTAGCCCAATGAATTCCTTATGAGCTGATCTCTGCCTGCCTTTCTAGCTATTTGTCCCACCTCCTTCCCCTGCTACCCCACACCGCATCCTGCTGACCTTCCTGCCTTTTCTCTTCCCCATAATGCCTAGGTCATGTGTCCGGGCCCTCACCTGTGCTATTACATCTGCCCAGAAAGCCATTCCCTCTTTATCGCTGAGTGGCTTCGCACTCAAATCTCATGCCACTGCCTTTAGGAAGCCTTCCCCTACCTTTCCATCTGAGCCAGAACCTCCCCTCCTGCACTCTTGCAGTGTCCAGGGACACTAGAGTCACGGCCTCATTGTACCATATTAGAGTCGTGGGTTTCTTTGTCTGTCTGTCCCACTAGAATATGATTCCACTGAGGCCAAGGACAGTGTCGTAATCTTGTTTTTTTATATCTCTAGATACAAACAAAGCTTGGCTTGAATTCTTCAAATGACAGTTTGCTGCCCCCAAAGGCAACCTGTTCCACTTTTACGTTATTCGAAAGTTCTTGCTCACAGCACGCTGGACTCTGCCTTCCTGTAACGTCTACCCTCTCATCCTTGTTGTGTTCTGAGGAGCCACATCTCTTATTAAAGGGCAGTGGTCTGCCCCCAGAGCTGGGCCTCGGCCGGGGATACAGCTATAACTGGCGTCTCTTCTTGAAACAATTCAGTGCTGCTTGTTTGGGGTATGAATTCTTCCCTGAAGATTTGATGTAAAGTAAGAAAAGTCTGAGTTTCCCAGAAAGTGCTGCAGTTTGTTATGCTATTTTAATGTGTTCCCACAAGCTGCTTCCCTGAAAGGCTTCTGCCTGCTTAATTCAAGCACAGGGCTCACATTCAGCGTGTTATTTGTCACCTCACTGATGACAGTTGCCCTTTCTCTCCATCTTTTCATGGGGACTCAATGGATTTAGTTGGAGTCTTTGTTCTCCGTTCTTCTGGGCGTTCTGTGGTGCTGACTTGCTAGCAGTTCTGGGCACCACTGGGCACGTTGCTACCCAGTGCCCCCAGCCTTTGGCTTCAAAGGCCTGGCCTAGAGCTGCCCATGAGTTCCAGTATCACACCGACAAAGTTCTGTGGAAATGCCACCCCTACCGCAGACGAGAGTTTCTCAAAGGGCAGTAGGAATTAGAACCTCCCAGTGAGTTTGTTAAAAGTGCAGATTTCCTGAGTCCGTACTCCTCGTCTCCCAGATCAAAATCTCCGAGGATCAGGCTGTATGGTGTGCTTTTTAAATTCAAGCCTCTCTGGATGATGCTCATATAAGCTAACGTGAAGAACTGCTGCCCTAGGTGTTGGCAAAATACTCACCGTGCGCACCGTCACTCCTCTGTTCTGCACAGTCATTGACCTCTAAGCGGATTCACACCTCGGTCAATGGCCCATCTACTGCCTTTCCTTTTCTCATCAGATATAAGCTTGGGGAGGACAGGGATTCGACGGGGTTTTTTCATTGTATGGCCAGGGCCCAGCACAATACATGGCACGTAGTAGGTGTTCAGTGAGTAGCTGTTGAAAGAAAGCGCAGGGAACAAACATTCTGTTGTCCCTTCCACTGCACTGATCTTTGAAATATGGGGAGAGGCTGTGGTGTCAATGAAGGGAGAGGCATGGGGAGCAGAGGAGAGCACTGAAATGCACAGGCGCATGCCCCTTGTGGTAGGTGCAGAGCTCTGCAGAAAGCTGTGCATGCAGACAGCTCCTTCATTAGTGAGAAGTTCTGTACGTGCAGGGTCTTTAGGCCGTTCTCTCCGACTATGACAGATGGGGCAGCTGGAGTCTGAAGAGACGGGGAGGGACTTCCTGGTGGTGCAGTGGTTGGGAGTCCACCTGCCGGTGCAGGGGACGCGAGTTCAAGCCCTGGTCCAGGAAGATCCCACATGCAGTGGAGCAACTAAGCCCGTGCGCCACAACTACTGAGCCTGCGCTCTGGAGCCTGCGAGCCACAACAACTGAGCCTGTGCGCCACAACTATGGAAGCTCGCGCGCCTAGAGCCCATGCTCCGCAACAAGAGAAGCCACCGCAATGAGAAGCCTGCGCACCACAGGGAAGAGTGGCCCACACTCGCTGCAACTACAGAAAGCCCGCGCGTAGCAGCGAAGACCCAACACAGCCGAAAATAAATAAATAAATAAATTTTTTAAAAAGAGAGAGAGACAGGGACACGAATATGAATTCCTCCCTCCACAGCAACGTCAAAGGCTGTGGAGTTTGGGGAATGGGGGAAGGGCAAGAAATGGCAAAGGCTTGTATTGTTGCATCTCTACCCAGTAACTCCTAAATGAAAGCCTCAAGGACTATTAGTAAGTCTGACTGTGACAGCAGCCTTGGGAACCTAGTATGTGGACTTGGTATGAGTCAGACAGCCTAGGTTTCTGTTCAGATTCATACTGGCTTATTTTCTCTTTACTCAGTTTCTTTATTGGTAAATGGGAATAAGTTAAATACATAATTCTTGTGCTGGTTCAGATAACAGTAACTGCTATGACAGAGACCTCCTCAGACTTCAGTGGCTTAACCCAATTGGGCTTTACTACTTGATCGTATAAAGTCCAAATGGATATTTTCAGTCGGTGGGTGGCTCTCCTCCATGTGGTGTTTCAGGGACCCAGGTTCTTCCCGTATTGCGGCTCCACATCCCCTAAGGCCTTGGAGCCCTTTGCTGGAGCCTGTGCTATTCAGTAGACAAAGGAAAAGGAAGTGAGAAGACACACCGTCTCCTAAACTGCTTTGGCATGAAAGTGACACGTGCCACTTTGTCCTCCCATTTCATGGGGGTGAACTAGTCACATGGCTAGTGGAAGAGCAAAGGAGTATGGGAAATATAGTCTAGCTATGTACTCAAGAAGAAAATGGCTTGCATTACAAGTCATCACAAAGCGTAGTGGTTTAAAACCACCATCCTTTCTTTAGTTCATAATTCTGTGGGGCAGCAATGTGGACTGGGATCTGCTAGGCAGTTCTGCTGATCTCAGTCAGGCGTGCCTGGTCAGCTGACTCATGCAGATGAGGTCAGCTGCCGTGTTGGCTGGCGGCTGGTTGGTCTAGGATGGCTTCAGCCAGGGAAGCGTGGCTTTACTCCATTTGCGGGTTACCCTTCAGTAGACCAGGCCAGGTTGTTTACACGGCAGCTGGGCTGAGTCCCAAGAGCAACAGCAGATGTCCGTAAAGTCTGAGGCCTAGGCTCAGAACTCACACAGTATCGTTTCTGTCATGTTATATTGGCCAATACTTGGAATCCAGAAGCGGAGATACAGAACCTGCAAAGAATTGCGGCTACTGTTGTAACCTGTCGCCAAAGGGAAATCTATTTGGTTAAACAGGTTGTCTGTGACATGCTTAACAGAATACCTGACATCATAGGAAGTGTCCAATAAACTTATCTATCATTGTTATTGTGATCATTTATTGAGTACCTCCTAGGTGGCAGGCTCTGTACAGTACTAGATGATTTACTTACATTGTCTTATTTCATCGCCGTAACTATCCCACTTTATAGATGAGGGAACTGAGGCTCGAAGAGATGAAGAAAGCTATTGAAGGCCATTCAACTAGTAAGCGACGGTGCCCAAGCTTATTCTCCATACTGCCTTGGGTCTTAGCTTTCCACCCCAAATTGTTGAAGGAGAAAGTAAACTTGAATGTGGGATGATATTAAATCTCTACGAAAGTCTGGGAAATGATATGGAAAGAAGGACCCTGGCCAGGTGACCTGAAATATGAGGGTGAAGTCAGGAGGCAGTTTGGGCAGATGACCCTCCAGTTGGTCACAGATCATCACGAGGACAAAGCCGTGATGATTATTGTCACTCACCTGCTGTCATCTGCTGCCTGGCTCTTTCATCTGTCACCAGGGTTGGGAGATTCCTTCCTGAGCAAATGAAACCATGTCACTGTTAGAAGATCTTGGGTCAGGGGGAAGGAAGTAGAAGGGAAGCGGGTAGAGGAGAGAGAGAAATTCAGCCTCAGAATAGAGAGTCCCAGAGAAGAAGAGGAGTTTGAAATTCTCTTGGCCAGACATTCCCACTCCCTTTTGGGAATGAAGACACTGGTAAGATAGCACTTCATTGATCCTGGAGACGAGGCTTGGTGAGCGTTATGACTTAACAGACATTTTTCAGCAACCTCCCAGCCTCCCAGGACAGTGCAGCCCAAAGGTTGGGAACGAGCGGGCTAGTTCAGAAGAGCGGGTACGTTTAATTTTGAGAGCCAATTTTGTTAATTTGGTAGTGGTCACTGGAAGCCGTGTGTTGAGATGGATTCTGAGAACACGTCTAGGTGTTACAGGAAAGATTGTGCCGACTGATGATTGATGTCTCTTGGTGGCCTGGACAGAGCCATTGGTGTCATGCGTGCTAACGTTTTGCCATCTGCCATCCAGTCATGTCCTCAGAAGAGGAAACTGGAGCACAGAAAGATGATGTGTTTTTCTCCATCTTACACAGTTCGTTAATAGCAGAAGCAGGTCTAATTCCTTGGTCTCTCAATTAGTGCCTCAGGCATGATGTATTATTTTAGTTTTCTTTCCACATTTGCCCCTATTTTTACCAGGAAGTCTGCTTCTGTGCCAGATGTGGTAGAGTTTCCTTCCTTCCTTTAGGAAAACAAAACTAAACTAAACAAAGCTTATTTAGGGATTTGCCTGGTGAATTCAGTTGATTGTTGAGACAAGGGTTTCCATTCTGGTCTATCTCCACATGCATTCTCCTGTTCAAACACATTCTTGCCCAAGCATTAGATGTCAAAATCAGAGGACTAGTTTATTGTTGAACTAAAATCTGGTACAATTCAAGACGACCCAGTGAACGCCTTCCCCCTTCAACCTCCAAGGTCTCTCACTCCTTTTCTCTTTTAATACTTTTCTGGCATCTGAGATGAATTAATTTCTGCGTACTCATCTGCACGCCCACACACAACCCCATGAAACTCCAGGGTCCCATAAAACCTCATTTCACCAGGGCCTTGGGCTTCACCGGGCTGTTTTTTTTCTGAGAAGACAGACGCACAGAGAGGGAAGAGCTGGAAGTTTTCAGTGTGCTGAAGCCAGAAGCCAGTTTTCCAGAATCCAGCGGGCCACGTGGCCAACTCTCTGAGTGGCCACCTCACGCCAAGGGCTTGTTCTAGTGAACTCTTTTGTTTAGTCGGCGGGGGCTCGTTTTGTCTTCGTTTTCGGGAATATTCAATCTGCTCCCACCCCAGCTCCCTCCTCCTGTAGCTGCGCGAGCCTGGGGAGAAGAGAATGGTGGAGGGTGGGAACAGCACAAGAAGACTGGAGAAAGAACATGAATATATTTTCTTAGCGTATCCTCTACTAATTAGATAATCAAGCTCTGTATTCAGAATATATAAATATATATATATATATATATATATTTTTTTTTTTTTTTTTTTTTTTTTTTGCGGTACGCGGGCCTCTCACTGTCGTGGCCTCTCCCGTTGTGGAGCACAGGCTCCGGACGCGCAGGCTCAGCGGCCATGGCTCACGGGCCCAGCCGCTCCGCGGCACGTGGGATCCTCCTGGACCGGGGCACGAACCCGTGTCCCCTGCGTCGGCAGGCGGACTCTCAACCACTGCGCCACCAGGGAAGCCCTCAGAATACATTTTTGAATAAGGCTCTATTAATGAAGGATATTAATAAACAGCATATTTTTATGACTCCTTTCCTCTCATGAGTTACAGTAGGAATAGGTTTTCCCTGAGTGCCTTAATCTTTTCTCTCTCTCTCTCTGCCCTTCAGCCCTGGTAGTATTTCTTCATCTTCCTTCAATTCCCTCAAAACACCAAATCTTTCCTGCCACAACCTTCGCATTTGCTGTCCTCTGTGCCTTGCCCCCTCTGCCCCCCTTAGCATCCCCATCTCCCTGGCATCTTTTAAGGCTCAGCTTAAATGGGCCCTCTCAGTGAGGCTTTACCCGGCCACCTAATAATCTAACAGCGCTCCTTCAGTCCGTGTATCAGTTAGCTTTTGCCATGTGACCATCCCCAAATTGAGTGGCTTAAAACAACCATTCATTTAACTCACATCTACAGACATATGAGAGGGCCAAGCAGAAATCAGCTGAGCTGGCCCAGATCAGAATTACCTGGTCAACCCACAGAATTGTGAGTTAAACAAAATGTTTATTGTTTTAAGCCACCTTGGTTTGGGGTGGTTTGTTACACAGCAAAAGCTAACCAGTACAGGGCCCTGGATTAAGACCCCAGACCCAATCAGGGAACACTACTGGTCCTCTATGTTTCCGTCTTATAGCAGACAGTAATAATGCCCTACCCTTAACCCTTCATGCCTTACCATTTCTGTCCATATGGATCTGAATTCCAGCTGCCAGCGCATGCATTTCTTTGCTTGAGGGCTTTCTCTGTCTGCCAGATCCCACCTTGCCTGTGCACATAGTAGAGCAGAGGTTCTGGAGAATTAGCACCCCTATGAACAGCCTTCAGCCAGGGACTGATGGGAGTTGCTGTATAAATGCACCACCTTCCTCATCATTTGGGTGGGATCATCCCTTACTCTCTCCCACAGTTCCCCAGTGGGATGAAGCTCTAGGGCTTGGTAAAGAGCTTGTATCATCTCCCTGCTCTTGTCTTTTTCAACCACAGCCTGACCCAGAAGCACACAACCCAGGGATGAGCCTAGGGTGCCCATTTCAGTCTGTCCCAGGTGAAGATGCACATTTGCATCCAGCTGATTTGGCATGATGGTTTTGATGGGTGGGGCAAGAGATTTTGCTAGTTATCAGAGATGGAACGAAGGTGAAGGCTAGATGAAGCCAAGAGATATGAGTGAAGAATGAGTTTGGGAAAGATCCACTTTGTGCATTTTGTGGCAAGGAACAAAAGCTACACATTTAATGTATCCATTTCCCTTTAATAGTCTTTTTTCTCCTAATACTAGCACGTGTGCGTGCATGTGTGTGTGTGTGTTTGAGGTATAATTTACATGTAGTGAAATACACAGTTCTTCAATGTACTGTTCAATGAGCTTTGACACATGTACACAGGCAACCCTAACCTCACAAATCAAGGTACAGAGCATTTCAATCACCGTGGGATGTTCCCTTGTGCCCCTTTACAGTCAGTCCCCACCCCCCAGCAGAGGCAATCATTGCTGGGATTTCTGTCATCGTATATTAGTCTTACTTCTTCTGGAACTTCACACAAGTGAAGTCATACAGTGTGTGTTCTTCTATGCCTTGCTGTTTTCACTCAGTACGGTGCTTTTGAGATCATCCATGTTGTCGTGTATAGCAGCAGTTCATTCCTTTTTTAAAAATAGATGTAAAACAACATTTACTATTCAACACATTTTCTGGAGGTCAGAAATTGAGGAGGAGCTAATGGTTCCAACTCAGGGTGTCTCAAGAGTGTCTCTCATGAATGTCTCTCTTGAGGATTGGCTTCCAAGCTCACTCACATGACTGTTGGCATGAGGCTTCTGTTCTTTGCTATGTGGGACTCTCTTTTGGGCTGCTCATAGCACGATTGCTCCCAGGTCAAGTGACAGGCCAACAGGAAGCCATAGATTTTTATAACCTAATCTTGGAAGTGACATACCATCATTCGTGTAGTATTCTGTTGTTCATACAGAACTACTCTAGTCTGGTACAACATAGGAGGGAACTATGTACAGTGTAATACCAGGAGGCAGTTTCATTGGGAGCCTTCTTGAAAACTGACTACCATATTTGTCTTACTTTGTTCCGTGCCATCTTGTAATAGCTGGCCTTTAGAACAGTGATACGACCAGTTCATTCCTTTTTTTTAATTGCTGGATCGTGTTCCTTTGTATGACTATACCATAATTTATTTAACAGTTCTCATCATGTTGGATATTTGCATTATTTCCTGTTTTTATCTATTATGAATAAGCAACCATGAACATTCCCAGACAAGTGTTCTTACAGGCATGTATCGTCGTCTCTCTTGAGTAAACAGCCAGGAGTGAAATCGTTGGCTCACAGGGTGGGTGTGCAGCCTTTGCCCTGGCTGCCTCTGTGGCTGGCTTGTTTCCCCAGCCCTCTGTCTGGCCTGCCTTCCTGCCCCTCTGGTGGGTCTAGTGGACTGAAGCTCCAGGAAGCATTCTGTGGAGGGGCCTCAGGTACTTCCCTCCAAGTTTCCGAGCAGGGAGTGGGGGTAAGGGCAGGAGGGAGCATGGGGCTAGAAGTTGAGCACGAGTGGTTCACAGACCAGGGTCCATTCTTGGTTCTTCCATTAATAGGTTCCAGGCAAGTAATTTTCTGAACTTTGGTTTTCTCATTGGTTGCTCTTCAGGATTCCTTCCAGATGGTTCTATATCTGTCTTGTGCGTACATAGTAGCTGCTCATTTAGAATCTGTTTCCCTAGGCAGGACAGAGACAAATAGTAAATTCCTTCTGTTCCTCCTGACTTCAAAAACATGAAAACTGTTTCTATTTCACTGATTTTTCTGCCTCCTAATAAGGGTTGATGTTCAGGATGATCTTTTGTTTTTTGTGACGTGGAAAGATGATAGGGACGCAAATGGGGGAGGGGGATACAAGAGAGCTGAGACTAGAAGAAGGGGGAGGCTGCAGAAGAAGAGCAAAGAGCAAAAGGGGAAGACAGGCCTGAGAGGAGTAGGGGGGTTTGCGTGTGTTTGTGTGTGTGTGTGTAGCATAAGAGCAAGAGGAAGAATGAGAGACGTACACACAGAGGATGATAGTTGCCACAGGGAATAAACTTTGGGGAGAAAAAAGTTGTTCTGAAGCAATTTGGCTGAGTCACGTGCAATGTCATCACATCCTCTGCACACCGCCCCCCCCAAAAAAAATGTTTCAGGGAAAGCAGCCATCATTCTACAGTCTTTTCAGAGTTGCATATATATTTTGATTTTTTTTTTTTTTTATTCATTAGTGTTTAGGACTGGCCTCATGGTGACCTCAAGACCAGAGGAGAATCTCCCAGAGGGGCCCTACAAGATTGAGGTTGAATGGATGAAAATCTTAGTTAGGGTAAAAGGCTAAGTTGTAACAAAGAGACTTAACAACACAGTAGCCTACAGAACCAAGAGGTTTATTTGTCTTTCAGATAACAATTCAGAGGGGCATGGTTCAGCTAAGTGAAGCAGCTCTGTTCCCCAGTCAGTCAGAAACCCGAGTTCCTTCTCTTGTGTGGCTCTGCTATCCCCTGGGGTATTGTTGTTATCTGTGTGGTTGAAGCTAGATTGCGGGGAGTTCCCAGTGGTGGGAGGGAGAAAGATAACACAGAGGAGACATGTCTGCTGTCTTAAATCCCAGTTCTGGAGGTGGCATTGCTTCCTTTTGCATCCTACTGGCCAGAATTCAATCACATGATCAAGCCTCATGGCAAGGGAGACTGGGAAATGTAGTCAAGCTGTGTGCCCAGTAAGAAGGGGAAGGTTGGACTGTAATGGGCACCTGGCAACCTTCATCCCAAAGAGCAAGCTCTCAAATCCCCCGAAGGGCTACCTGGGGGGCTGTTCCACTCATGCTTTGAGGGAAGAACAACATTCGTTAGGCTCCCCTGGCCTACCCCACCTCTCCACTGTGTGTGTGCGCTCACACCGTGCTTTGGGCAAGAGGGTTATCTGCTAGTCCTTGAGAAGCTGGCTGATACCAAGTTAGACGGTATTTCAGGAGCTGAGTAAAGCGGGAGGGGAGTGAGCTGAAGGGCCCTGTTCCTTCCCCCTCATGTTTGTCTCACAGTGGGGAGCTGAGACTCAAGTCTCAAATCTCTCTCTTTCCCTGGAAAATCCTCCCATGCCAGATGTGCCCTTCCCCACCTACCTCTGTTACCCAACAATCTTTTCTCCGCCTTCCTCCCTCTCAGACCCCAACAGTGTTGACTGCCTGTGACAGCATGTAATTGAACACAGAGCATCTTCCCTCCATTTTGATTAGTCAACCTTTACCTCAGATGTAGTTGAATCAACCCTTAAAAAGATGCAGCTAAGGCCTCCGGGCTACAAATTCCTCCTGAGGTGTTAAGCGGTGTGTGCTTGGGTGTTCCTTCAGGGTGACACCAATGCCAGTTCTGTTAACTGAGTGCTTCCTCTCCTCTCACTGTCTTCCTCCCTCTCCCCCTCTCCTCTTTCATGGCTTTGGCACTGCCATTTTCCTTTCCTTCAGGCTCACCATGACCCGGGAGCCAAATCCACCCTGTCAACAGGTTCCCTGGCATGGCTTCTTACATTTGGCTTGTAACCAGACTCTGGGGGCATCTCCATAGCAGTCAGTAGCTGATTAGGGCAACAGAGAATTTTCTCTTCAGGAGAAAGAGCTAGAGTTTAATTTTTCTCAGGGCAAAATGGCTCATCTCAAATTAAATTATATTCTCTAGCTGCTAGAAGAGCTGTTGAACAAAACACATTCTCCAGCAAGTGAGAAGGACAACCCACAGATCTGAAATGAGAAGAGAATTTAAAAAAACCAAACAAAAATAAACAGGTGTGGTGGATCATATAAATGATAGCCCCCAGTACTTCCCCTGCCCCTGACACGGCAGCTCTTTGCATCAAGAGGGAGAATCTGTTTCTTCTTCCCTTGAGTCTACACTGGCCATGTGACCTGCTCTGGCCAATGGGAAATTAGCAAAGAGGAAGCAAGCCGAGGCTTAAAACGTGCTTGTGCTTTGGGGCTTTCTCTCTTGTGGCTCCCAGGACCCTGAGACCCAAGATTGCCTGCCAGTTGGCGAGAGACATGTGGCTGCCCCTGTTGCCCCAGCCAGTAGCTTCCAAATACTAGACACATGAGTGTGGCCGTCCTAGATCACCCAGCCTCTAGGTAACTCCCAGGTTGTCTAGTTGGCTGCAGGCAAGTGAAAAATCTCAGCCCAGACCAAAAGAACTTCCTGCACAGACCCCAGAATCATGATCTATATAAATGGTGGTGGTTTTAAGCCACTAAGTTTTGGGGTGTTTTGTTATGTAGCAAAAGCTAACTGATACAACCAAGTCACCAGCATGCGTATGTGTGTGTACGTACATGTGTGTGTGTTTGTGCCTGTGTGTATCTGTATGTATGTCTCTTACATCTTCCCCCCCCACCCCGCACATGCATAAGAGAGGCTCCCAACATTCTCTGAAATCAGTGTAGTCCAGGTAAGGCCTTTACTCAGATGCTCTGTAGGAGCTCCAAGCTCAGTAAGTAAACATGTAGAGAAGGACTAAGTGATCAATACGCTCATCCCTCTCCTGTCCCAGGCTCCTGAACTTTGATCCTAGCCAGGCAGAGACCTGGCTAATCAGAAGGAAGGGGGCACCTAGAATGGGCCACGCTGCTCACTTCCCTGGGGACACTGCTTCTCTCAGCAGGAGAGAGGAAGGAAGGTATGTGCGTGTACCTAAGTATTGCTGATTTTAAGGAAGTGGATGATAACTAGTCGTGCTTTCCTCCTTCTCATCATGGGGTTGAGATGCCAGTATCTCACAACCTCCCTCACCACGCCTCACACCCCATAAGGATTGGTCGCTGCTGATGGCTTTCTTAAGACAACTTCCCTAGGAGTGTTCTTATATATCAGACGGGGATATTGGTTCCTCAAACCACAGATGTAGCATTTCTGGGGGAGTCTTCTTTGGTTAGACAAAGCCCTCATGAGATTCTGTCTTTAATATTAGTTTTCTGTATTTGAGGAGGCACAGTTTGGCCTCATTACTACTTGTCCTGTATCAAATACGTTGGTTTTATTTTGGAAGAGACTGTAGTAGATCTAGTTCTTATGGCTCTAAAGTGGCGGCAATAGGAATCCTTTCCTTCGCATTTCCCTCTGTCCTACGTCGTTCTTTTCTTCTCATTTCTATACTTGTTTCAGCTGTGAAAATCAGTTTTCATATTTATTGAGGCACAGTTTATATACAATAAAAGTCACCTGTTTAAAGTGCATACTTTGTTAATATTTAGGAAATGTATAGAGTCTTAGCTCTCACTATGATCCAGTGTTAGGATATTTCTATTACCCTGTATTTCTGTCACCTTGTGCCCATTTGCAGTCAGTCCCCATTCCCTCCCTCAGTCCAAGACAACCACTAATCTACTTTCTGTCTCTATAGATTTGCCTGTCCTGGACATTTCATATACATGGAATCATAAAATATATGTTAGAGCTATTTTTGATAAAGACTTAGAATAGTTTTCTAAAGGCGTAAGCATATTCACAAGAGCTACTCTTCCTTTGAAAAGTTGATCCATGAATAGGAAGAAGATGCCCTATCTTGTTTTGGGTTCCCTCAAAGAACATGCCAAGGCAAGGACTTCGGGGCAGGTAGTTTATTTGGGAGATGATCCCAAGAACTGAGGGAGTAGGAAGGATGAGACACAGAGGGGGAAAAAATAACAAAAAAGTTAGAAGCATGCAGTGAGAAGATTACCACTGTGGACAACCAGGGTTCGGTTCCACTGAGGACTGCCTGAGGAACCATGTGGAATGTGCTTCTGGGCAAGCTGGGGTATTTATCCACCATATTAGTTATCTAATGCTTTGTGACAAGTTACCCTAAATTTAGCAGTTTCAAGCAACAATGAACATTTATTAGCTCTTACACTTTTAAGGGTCAGGAATTTGAGGCTGACTTAGCTGGGTGGTCTGGCATGGGATCTCTCATAAGATATGGGTCAGGATACAGTCATCTGAAGGCTTAGCTGGGGCTGGAGAATCCACTTCCAAGATGGCTCCCTAACCTGGCTGACAGCACAGTGCTGGCTGTTGGCAGGAGGCCTCAGTTCCTCACCACATGGCCTTCTCCATAAGGCTACTTGAGCATCCTCATGACATGGCCACCAGCTTCCCCCAGAGTGAGTGATCCAAAAGAGAGCAAGATGGAAGCATAAATGCCTTTTATGATCTAGCCCGAAAAGTCAAACACCATCATTTCCTCTGTATTATATTGCTTACAAAGGTTGGCCATGTTCATTGTGGGAGGGAACTACACAAGGGCCTGAACAGTAGGAGGCGAGGATCATTGGGGCCATCTTGGAGCCTGGCTTTCACATCCATTGTCTCTCGTCCCTCTTTGGTTGAGGGTTGCCCTGTGGGTTGAGCAGGTTCAAGGACGGGCAGGTGAAGCCTCAGGCAGTGGGTTTATACGTGTTTGTGGTAAGAAGCTACCAACCTGCTGGGACGTATCTGTGTGGCTGTAGGTGAACTCAGAGGTGGGGCTAGGGACTCAGGGACGGAGCCTCACTAGCATCTGCCGCGTGCGCCAAGGCTGTCATTAATGTCATGGTTTTGCAGGTCCACCCTTAGTAATGAAAACAGGAATCTTCCACAGCTCAGACTTACAGGGACAGCGAAATGATAGGTTGTTGGTGAGGTATTTATACCTTTGGGACACCCTCTAGGGGATGGCTGGACCAATGAGCTTTGGGCTTTTAGGACCCCAAGAGGGAGCTTCCAGAACAGGAAAGCCAGCCTGCTCCGTGTATCGCTGAAGAGTAGAAAATCACAGGACAGCCCTGGGCAGAAGGTCCGGCCACATTCGTGAAATATGGGAAGGGAGCTGGAATCAAAGGCAGGAGTCAAGATTTAGAGCCTCCGTGTGGTGAAGTTTTTTCTCAAGGTAACCCGGAGTAGGAGGAACTGATGACAGCTCGATGCCCAGCAGCACTGCCAAGTGTGGGATTTAAAGCGCTGGCGTCAGTGGGCTCTGTCACTCAGGCCACCTCATGCTGCTCCCCTATAAAGGAGTGACAGTAGGATGAGAATGGGGACAGGTAGGAACAGAGTCACAGAGGGAGGGGAGGGGAGTGGACCTGTGAACTGAGGTCCCTGGCTGCATGGCCAAAGCTTAGAGGACCCATACAACCCGGCTGGCCCAGGACGGTCCTAGTTTAACCTGCTGTTCTAGAATAGTTATTAATAGCACCTCCTTTTACTCCCACAAGCAACCAGGTCCAGATAGCAAATTACATGGTCATCCCCCCCACAGCACGCTGTACCGTCCCCCACATAACCTTCCTCACGTGGAATCGTAAATGTTGAACATCTGTCTTGTCTACTCACCTGTAATTTCGGGGAGGACGGGGACCACGTGTGACTTTGACACCGCTGGAGCTGAAGCATCGGCATTTGCGAGTTGCTCAGTATATGCCGACTTACAGAATGAATGAGTGAGTGAATGAACGCCTGCGCTGCTGAAAGAATACACTAGCTCTGCTTGAGAAGGTGTGGTATGGTTGGAATGACCAAAGGGGAAGGAAGGGGGAAGTCTTTAAGTCTCCAATTCCAAAGGAAGCCATAGGAGGCGGGTTTTCAAACCCCAGGTCAAAGCTCTATTCAAATGGATTCCCTCCATTTAGCTGCAGGGCTCTGGGGCCAGATGGTGTGTGCTCACAGAGCTGCCGCTGCTGCGAGTCCGGGGCTGTCAGACGTTCTGAAAAGCCCCGCGTGTGAATCAACAGGCTTGGCATCTCCGCTCTCCCTGGCTCTGCTCTGTCAGCAAGTGGTCTGCCAGCCAGGAAATTGTCCTCTCGGCAGCATGGTGACCATAATGTACATTTTCTTCAGTATTTCCTTTTTAGGCAGAGGGAGCCAAGCGTTTTGCCACCAGACGAGGACCATTTATGGACTACGCGGTCGCATTTGCCGAGAGCCGCTGGGACTGCCACGTGATCTTAAGCGTAAACCTTAGTCCATCTCCCGGAGCCAAGAGCACAGGCTCAGCGCTCGGCAGAGCAGGAAAAATGAAACCCGAAAGCTGAAGCCAGAGTTCTGCACAGACTGTTAGATGGTGGCTCATTTAGAAGGGAGACTCCAGTGGTGGGGTTTGATTTATCATCCCCAGCTTGGCCAAAGACACTAAAAATGCCTTTGCACTCGGGTCTTAAATTCCTTAACAGAGGGTTCTGTTATTATTTTTCTTTTGGAGCTTAGAAATAGAGTGAGGACTGGCTTGGCAAAAAAGTTCGTTCGGGTTTTTCCGTACCATCTTATGGCAAAACCCGAACGAACTTTTGGGCCAACCCCAATACCTGGCTTCTTTTTGTCCCTCTGCCATTAGGTCATTGTAGAGCTGCTTGACTTTTGAATTTTTTTGGTGTGTCTTTTTCTCCTAGGACGGGAATTACTATTCTGACCACATCATTTTAAGGCTGAGGTCCTGCAGACTGTTCTTAGGAATATTTACATTTTCCCATTCCAGTTCTTTCCAAACACAATTCCAAAACACACCCTCTTTAAAAATGCCCCCCGAAGTAGGACACTTCTTAGCAAACGGTTCAGTATTTGTCTAGCACCTACCAGAATACATGGGATTACAGTGCAGTAACGGCAGCCGAAGACAGTGGATGATAAGTAGGATGGACAGAATTTAAGTAGGCAGATGGGAGAAAGGGCCTTCCAGGAAGGGGAGCAACATTAGCAAAGTCCCAGACCAGGGATTGACAACTTGTGGTCATCGGGCCAAACCTGGCCTGCTGTTTTTTGTAAATAAAGTTTTATTGGAACACAGCCATGCTTATTCACTTACCTGTTGTCTATGGCTGCTTTCACGCTGTGATGGTAGAGTTGAGAGGTGGTGAACAGAGACTGTATGGCCCGCAAAGACTAAACTATTTACTATCTGGCCCTTTATAGAAAATGTTGGCTGAGTGCTGACATGGTGAAGTGGGGGTCATTTTTCCTTCCTGGAATGGGTATTGAGAAAAATGTGAGTTTGAACAGAAGGGATGGAACTTCAAAACCCTTTGGTAGGAAATAGGGAGCTGGCTCATGGGACATGGAAATCTCTGTTCTCACCCGGCAGCAAACTCTGCCTCAGACCCAGATACTGAGAATCAGTGGAATGGAAACTGGTTAAACGTATTGACTACATCTATCCTTCCATCTGTCTGTCCATCCATCCATCCATCCATCTTATTGAGTATACACTTATTAATTTTTACAGGATCATATCATTACTCAAAGAAAACATAACCATGGTAGGGAAAAAATTTTTTTTAAATATAGAAGAGACCCCTGCCCCCCAAAAAAGGAGAAAACCAACCATAATCCCACCAACTTTAGATAACCATGGTTACATTTTGGTATGTGTCCTTCTTATCTTTTTTCCTACCCGGAAAAGGAAGTCTTTATTGAGTGCCTACTACATGCCAGGCAGTATGCTAAGCACTGAGGATATAAAATGGTGGAAGCTTGGTCTTGACCTCAAGGTTGGAGAGCAGTGACCCAAAGCCCTGCAGTATGGGGTGACAGGTGCAATAATAGCTGCCCGAAGAGTTACGAGAAAAGCAGGGCAGAAGGAGGGACCGCCTCTTCCTGGACTGTTATATTCAAGGCAAGTCTTAGAGGGTGCCTGGGAGTCTGCCACAGGAGCAAGAATATTCCAGACAGAGGGGGAAGTAACTGATGTTTCCCAGGCGCCTATTAGGTACTTAGGAGTCTTACTGAGAATATCTCATGTAATCATCACAACAGCTCTGGGAGGTAGATATTATCATTCCCATTTTACAGGTGAGGAAATTGAGACTGTGAGAGGTTAAGGCGTTTGCCGAAGCCCATGCAGATAGCTCGAGGTGGAGGCAGGATTTAAACTCAGGTCTGTTGCCCATGCTCTCCCCACTTGATCATGCAGCCTCCCCAGGATAACCAAGTCATGGTGTCCACCTTCATTGAGTTTTATTTAGCAAATATTTATTAAGCATCCACTATGTACCAGGTAAAGAATATTTGAGGACTGTGGCCTCAAAAAGTCCTATAGGATCTCTCATCGTGTGTGGGTGTGGGTGAAGCGGGGTGGCGGCGTTGGAGGAGTCTATGTGCAAAGTCAGGTTATGCTTTGGTTTCAGACAGAACTTGAAACTGATCTAGACTCCAAACATATATGTTGAATTTCTTCCCTCCTCGGTTGTAAGACTCTGGGCCCCTTCTTGGAAGAGGTGGACCCATCATGTTGCATTGTTTGCCCGCTAGAGAGGCCATGCTAACTGGATGATTTTAATACACCAAAGATGAAGGTTGCCATTCATTTGTTAGGTCAGTCAACCAATCACCAGTGCTCTGGTGGGGCTGGGCGATATGTATGGAGTAGGGAGGGAAACAGGAAAGTAACCCCTTCGCGAGTTGCAGCTGTCCAGAGAAATGGCTGTCTCATGGCGGACGGAAGACAGGCCTGGCTTGACAGTCTGCCGTAGGAGTTCTCGGGAAGGGGCCTCACGGTGCGCAGAATGGATTAGAAGAGGCTTCCTGGAGCAGCTGCATCTCCAACACCTCTTATTGCGGCTGGCTGGCTAGCGAGCAGCTCCACGGGAGCGCTAGGAGAGGTTCAGATCTCCACTCAAAACCCGGGAGGTGCTTTAACTTCCAAATTCCGCCGGGAGGGGTGCGTGAGGATTGGAGGGTGGGGATGCATCTCACCCTCCCTTTCTCCGGAACACACACACAGCCGCCCACGGTGTTAGGGAG
Organism: Orcinus orca; assembly: GCF_937001465.1. Lineage (NCBI taxonomy): Eukaryota > Metazoa > Chordata > Mammalia > Artiodactyla > Delphinidae > Orcinus > Orcinus orca. The sequence continues at coordinate 14,692,914 of NC_064580.1, forward strand.
CTGCACCATGAAATATGGCGTGGCCATAGATAAAATTATGAAGGAGTCGCTTCCAAAGGCTTCACCCTGAAACCTTACCGTCTCCACCGTGTGCACACCATTTATTGCCACCACTGCTGAGAAAGGGAGCTGTTGGTGTGATGCCCAGAGGAGGAGGCAGTCTCAGGAGCCGAAAATGGTAAGATTTATTGTGGGAATAAAACCCTGGGCAGATTGCCTCTTGTTAAATATGTGTGTTGGGCCCAGTGTCAAAGCAGTTCACTGCAGGCAAACACAGTGGTCTTGCTGGAAGATTCTCTTAACTGCTCTGTGCCTCTGTTTCTCTCTTTGTAGGATGGCATATTAAATGGTTGTTAAGAAAGGATCAGTGAGTGGGCAGATATTTGTTAAGAAACAGTGTTCTGCACTGTTTCCCAGAGTTCCCCAGCAGGACTGAGCCTCAGTACCCACAGTGGTATCCTACTCAAGAATCCTCCCTTTATCGGCTTCCTTCCCTTCCCTGTCTCACTTCCCCATTCACCTACAGGTACTTTCTAGGATCACTTCCTATGTAAACTACTTCACTCCCATCCTCTTCTGAGTCTGCGCCTGGATGAATGCAGAGGAGCCTTTCAGTGGTTCTTACTGTTCTATCAGCTCATCAGAACCTCTGGCACATTAACCAATAAGTAGATGCTTAATGTTGTTCTTCAGTTAGTCCTGTCCCACAGAACTGCAGACATAACTACCTGGCGCCCTCTCCTTGCCCTCCCAAACATGCTACCTCACATGAATGGGCACTTTCAGCTACATTTTGCCTACATTAATGATTTCTATTTTAATACTAGTTTCCAACCTCGGTTTTCATCAGACGGAGTTCCTGGTTTCATTTTCTTCTAATTGCAGTAAGATGCTCTAAGACATCTTAGGCATGATGGGTCCTGGGTGGGTGTAAATTGTTTGCTGCTGTTGAAGACACTCTGGGAGGGAACCTTCTAGGATCTGACAGGAAGTTGTTACAGATGTCAGAAACCCAACGCCAAAAAGTCAAAATAAGCTCGTTACTAAACTGATCAGGGTCCGGCATTTCAGAAAGAAGAGCACCTTTAGGATGAGCAAAATCTGAAATCTCTGGAGGTGGTCCAGAGATACAGCACATATATGGCTTAGGAGTATTCCGGAAGTTAGAAGATGGATTATGGCCATTTAAGGAATCATTTTCTCATGTCACATCCGGAATTAGAATCCTAGAAGAGCAGGAGGGGATCTTAGGATTTCTCTTATCCACCCTCCACCCTCTAATTTTATGAATGAGAAACACTGAGGCCCAGAGAAATGAAGCGATGTGTCTCTAGACACACAGACAGTGAGCTGAATCTCAAAACAAGTCCAGTGCTTTTTCCACAACCCTGGAGCACCACCCCTAGTCTTTGTGCTCTGTGCTAGGGCCCCAGGGATCTGAATCAGTCGTAAGCTTGGGCTCTGCTCTGAAGCTGTTTATAATTGAAACAGTGGAGACAAGACAGACAATGAACTAATTCAAAATAAAGAAATGTGATTCTCAAGTTTCTTCCACCAAATATCTGGTTGCAGCCTGGCATGTGTCTTGTACCCCCTCCCATCCCTGGAATGCCACAATAATTCCATGAATATAAATTGTATCTTATTACAACACTCATAAGTTCTTTAGGGACAGAGATCATATTTTTATTCATTCATGCATCCATGCACGCATGCATTCATGCATTTACAGTAAGTCCCCTACGTACGAACCTTCAAGTCGCGAACTTTCAAAGATGCGAACATGCGTAAATTAGTAAATGCGTAAATTTACATGCGTAAATTAGTTCAAGTGTCTGGCGTACATTGTCACGTGCGTGCATCCTCTACAAATGGTTGTGCTTTTGTGTACTTTACTGTGTTTGTTTTTTTATGTATTATTTGTGTGAAAAGTATTATAAACCTATTACAGTATAGTGCGGTACTCTATAGCCAACTGTGTTAGGTGGGTACCAAAGCTAACTTTGTTGGACTTACGAACAAACTGGACTTGCGAATGTGCTCTCGGAACGGAGCTTGTTCGTATGTAGGGGACTTACTGTATTCAACAAATTTATTGAATGCCTACTATGAGTCACTAGGGATGGGAGGGAGTGCAAGGTGAAGCAGAGGAGGAGCTAAAGATGTCCCAACCCCTCCAGTGCCTCCCCATATCACTCAGAATACAAGCCCAGGTCTTTATAACCATCTTTAAAATCTGTCCTGATTCCCAAATCCTTTCCCACCCCTCTGGCATCTTGATATCCGTAGTCTGGTTGGAAGAATAGAAGGTTAGAAGGGGTGACTAGTTTTCATTAATTTAATTTCACTTGATGTAATTGATTTATTCATGCATTCACTTGTTTGACACACATTTATTGATTATCACCTCCATGTCAGGGCCTGTGCTAAACACTGGGTTATTGGTGGTAGATGATGTTTCAGTTCTCATGAACCTTATACTGTAGTCTGTAGAGAGGAACCCGAGCAGTAAACAGATTGGCAGGTATCTCAGCAATCATACCTGGTGATAAGCTCTCTGAAGGAAAAGCAAGACATAGGGACAAGAATAATGGGAGAAACCTAATTTGTATTGAGGGTCAGGAGAGGCATCCCTGGGGGAAGTAACCTTTAAATTGAGGCCCTAAAGAGAAAGATAAGTCAGACAGGGGTAGAGGTGAGAGCGGAGGTTTTTCAGCAGAGGTTCTGAAGATTGCCAGGGAGGTTCTGAACTTGGCACACTGATAGGCCTCTGCTCTACCCTTGTGCTTCGGATCCACTCTGCGTGAGGCATCCTTGTGGACCACTCTGCCCTTGAGAAACCAGCAGAGGCAGGTGTGTGGAAGCAGGGAGGTTGAAATACGAGGAGAGTCTCTGAAGACAGAGCCAACTCAACACACAAGGGTTCTGGGAGGAGAATTAGAGAGAGTGATCACACGAGGCTGCCCATCTCCCCGCCACACACACACACACACACACACACACACGCACACACACGCACACACACACACACACACCCCCTCATACTCGGACACACTTAGTTGGCCAGAAGTAAGTAGGGTTTACTCCCATTTCTATCAGTGACAAAATGTGCAAATCAGGAAAATTTCTCTTTGTTTTCTTCCTCAGCTTCCGTAGGATTTCATCCCACAAAACTGACCTCTGTTCTCTGCACACTGAACTTAGAATCAGAAGGCTCTCCCACTTGTTACTTGAACGTGAATTACTTGAAGCTTAATTTTCCTTGTCTGTAGCATGAGGATACTGTATTTGCCCTATCTCTTCACAGCAACTTTTATGCAAAGGCTTTAGGAAATATAAATCACTATACAATATTTTTTAATTTAATAGACTTTTAAATTATGTGTATATATAATTTTTAGTAAATTTATTTATTTATTTTCAGCTGTGTCGGGTCTTCGTTGCTGCACACGGGCTTTCTCTAGTTGCGGCGAGCGGGGACTGCTCTTCGTTGCGGTGCACGGGCTTCTCATTGCAGTGGCTTCTCTTGTAGCGGAGCACAGGCTCTAGGCGCGCGGGCTTCAGTAGTTGTGGCGTGCGGGCTTCAGTAGTTGTGGCACGTGGGCTTCAGTAGTTGTGGCGCACGGGCTCAGTAGTTGTGACTCGCGGGCTCTAGAACGCAGGCCCAGTAGTTGTGGCGCACGGGCTTAGTTGCTCCGCGGCATGTGGGTTTTTCCCAGACCAGGGCCCAAACCCGTGTCCCCTGCATTGGCAGGTGGATTCTTAACCACTGCGCCACCAGGGAAGTCCCTATGTATATATTTTTAATTGAAGTATAGTTGATGTACAATAAAAAAAATTTTATTTTTAAAAGCAGTTTTAGGTTCACAGCAAGACTGAGTAGAAAGTACAGAGATTTCCCTGTACAGTAGCTTCCCCCTACTATCAGTGCCCCCCACCAGAGTGGTACATCTGTTATGATTGATGAGCCTACGTTGATACATCATTGTCACTCAGAATCCGTAGTTTACATTAGGTTTCATTCTTGGTGTTGTACATTGTGTGGGTTTTGAGCATTGTAAAACATAATAGTAATAATTGTGCTGGTTATTCTTCACCCCCACCCCCAAGATGCATCCTCCACCCTCTTTGCCTGGTTCTGTGCCCCTAGAGGCAGACGACATCACCCAGATTCCCTGGCAGCTGACTTCTGATGGGGTTCTGCCAATGGGTGGGCCCAGCAAGAGATCAGAAGACAGGAGGAGAGAGAGGCTGAAATATTGTTCCCTGGTCCTTGCCTGTTTCAGCGCTCCATCTCTGGCGAGAACTGGGTCCCCCCATGACCACAGAATCTGACCTGTGGCCCCTCGGCCCCAGCTCTCACTGGAATCCAGTGATGCCGTGTCCTCCCTTTGTCCCCTTCAGCACATGGTAATGGCACAGTCTCTGGACTTTGTCATAGTCTCTGGACTTTAACATCTCTCGTTTGTTCCCTTAACCTGCCCACAAAGTAGTCCCTTCACTGGAATCTCTTCATTTGAACCATTTGGGCTGAGTTCTGTTTCTTGTTGGAATTCTCACTCGTATAATCATAACAGCAAAAGTGGCAGTAACAACTCAACCACAACTTTATTACGTGTTTGCCATGGGCCAGTTTCTATGTTAATTCTTTCAAAAACATTGGCTGGATTAAAGGTTAATTTTCAGAACCTTTTTTTTTAGATTCCATATATATGTGTTAGCATACGGTATTTGTTTTTCTCTTTCTGACTTACTTCACTCTGTATTACCTAGGGGCAGGACAGGAATAAAGATGCAGACGTAGAGAATGGACTTGAGGACACGGGGAGGGGGAAGGGTAAGCTGGGAAGAAGTGAGAGAGAGGCATGGACACATATACACTCCCAAATGTAAAATCCATAGCTAGTGGGAAGCAGCCGCATAGCACAGGGAGATCAGCTCCGTGCTTTGTGACCACCTAGAGGGGTGGGATGGGGAGGGTGGGAGGGAGACGCAAGAGGGAGGAGATATGGGGATATGTGTATATGTATAGCTGATTCACTCTGTTATACAGCAGAAACTAACACACCACTGTCAAGCAATTATATTCCAATAAAGATGTTAAAAAAAAAAGGTTAATTTTCAAGAAAACCTCATCTATGACTTTCATACAGATGTAAAGTGAACACATGTTGACTGACAGACTCTCTCCTCAACCTAACTCTAGTCAGGCTCCTCTAAGTCCTCAAGGCCCCAACTTTGGGCGCTGTCGTTGGTCTGCTTATTCAAGAGTCTCGCTGAGTCAGTTTAGCCACAGTCCTCCACTGTTTGAATGCCGCCGCTCTTGGATCCGATCATATTTCTCATCCCCTCTCCCTGGGCATCGTATGACCCTGGCCTGCCTTCAGCAAGGGTCCTATCAAATCAGTTTAGCCAGAATCTCCCTCATCCCTGATCCTCTTAGTAGTTTTCCATCCACTGACCCCCCTGGCCCCACCTTTGGCTGTAAACCTTCACTTGTCCTTGTTTTTGGAGTTGAGTCTGATCTCTCTCCCCCTGTGCAAAACCATTGTAGTAACCCCCCTGGATAAAGTCTGCCTTACTGTCTTTAATAAGTGTCACGAAATTTTTTCTTTAACATGACAAAGACTCTTTCCTTGACCAGACTCGAGACAGGCTCCTCTGAGGTCTCTTTTTGACCAGGCCTCATCTTTGGGCCTTGTCGTTGGCCTGCCTAGTCCAGTGTTAGCAAGAATCCTGCTAAATCAGGTTAGTGAGAACCACTCCATTCCTGATATCTGATCACCCTTGATATCTGATCAAATTCCCCATCGTCCATCCTTGGTATCTCATCAGCCTGGCCTGCGTTCACCAAGAATCCTCCTATACTTGATGTTTCCTCTTAGTAATTTGAGACCCACTGCTTCCTTCACTCTGCTCATTGGCTGTAAATCCCCAGCTGTCTTTGCCATATTCTGAGTTGAGCCCGACCTCTCCACCATTGTAGTAGTCCTGACACCTATTGCAATAGTGTTGAATAAAGTCTTCCTTACCATTTTAACAACTGTCAGAATAACTTTTTCTTCAACGATATTAAATATTTAATTCATTAATGAGGGGACTGGTAGGATGGTAGAACCTGTTCAAGAACAGACACACTTATAGATCAGGGATATTGAAATGAATATGCAAACACAGGCAAATTTGATCTCTCCCACGGGGCGGCCGGCACATCAGAGGGAACCTCTAATGGACAGAATTTGCATGTCTATAGACAAGAACAATTTTGCAAATCCAGAGTTGTAAAATGGCTCAATGGCAACTGAGAAAGGTGTGCTCTAGCCTACTGCCCATGGGCCAAATGCAGCCCACCGCCTGCCTTTGTAAATAAAGTTTTATGGGAACACGGCCACGCACATTCATTTGTGTATTTCCTCTGGTTGCTTCCATGCTCCGGTGGCAGAACTGAGTCGTTGCAGCAGTGGCCAGTTAGCAGTTAGCCCACAAAACCTTAAATATTTACTCTCTGGCTGTTTACAGGAAAGGTTACTTGACCTCCCTGCTATGGAGACTGTATTGTTTTCCATTGGAGCTGATAAGGAATATATCAGTATGGGCTCCATTTTACAAGTAAAAAAACTAATACCAGTTAAGTGACAGAACCTGAACTCTAACCTAGGTCAGCCTGATTCCATCCTTAGTGCTAGCATCAGCAAGCAGTTTAGCTGACCCTAATAACGAAAAACACCTCAGAAGTTATTTCACCTTTAAGAAAGAAGATGTCTTCAGAAAGGCATGTGTGTGGAGGCATGTGTGTGTGCGTGCGTGTGTGTGTGTGTGTGTGTGTGTGTGTGTGTGTGTGTGTGTATAGTGGGGGACACAGTTAAGAAAAGAGTGACTGCTTTGATAACTGCTTAGCTTAATTTTACTTTTATTCCTTGGTGTAAAACTACTTTCACAAGAGCACGTGAATTAAATTGCGGCAGCCTCGTACAAGGCAGGACACGGGTTGTACATCACTGAACGAGGATCTGAACCAGAAACTGAAAATTCTGAAACAGTTTTGTACTGTTTTTCTTTGGGATGTTTGCTCTTTCTGAACCTAGCCGGCGTCAGAATCCTCCATAGTCAGTGCGAGTTAACATCTGTGGTCGCCTTCTTCAATAGTCAGCTCCTCCCTCCCTCCCCGTTTATTACATTTTTCTTCTAGTTTAAAGCTGTTGAAAGTGCTAGTCTCTGAAAGGGATTAAGTGGGTTAATTAGCATTAAAAAGGCCCTTGATTTAGGCGGTATTTAAAATCTCGAAACACTGCCTCTGCTGGCCACCCCTCCCCCCATTTTGTGAATGGGAAAGTGGGCTGGAAAAACTCCAGCTATAAGGAGAATGTCTGAGCCTCAGCCCAGCCCAGCCCGTTCCCCAGTCCAATTCGGAAATCATCTCTTTCGTATCAGGTTGCACGTGAAATCTTTGTCCAATCTTTTTCGGTACGCGCTCCTAAATAATACTTCCCAGAGTATGACTAATAGTCCAAAGACGCAGTGGGTGAATTTCAATGGCTGAACCGCTGGGGAGAAAATGAATGGACTGTTAATAGGATCGCTCTGGAAATAATAGCTAAATTATTAAACTGTAGTGTGGTGGGTGTCCCTTCCTCTGTGTGGCAAATTAGATTGGAAGGTGCCACTGTGAACGTCTCAGGAATATTACATTGCACAGCTCTGTGGAGGGATTTAAACCTTTTCTACAGCCTTCTCTCCTTCACCAGAGTTCGTGTCTATTTCTCTTTTTCTTTAGCTTTTATTAGTAGAGGGTGGAGCAGACAGTGTCGGTTTTCTGCCACACCCCCTCGGTACCCACCTCTACGCCAAAGGCTCTTTACTCCAAACACCTGCAAGCCTCGGCCAGCAGGACCTTTTTGAGCCCTGAGAGCATGTGGGTCCACCCTCAGGGGAAACCCAGAGTTCCTGAGAACTAATCCCTCCATGGCCGCCCTCGTGTAGTGATGGGTGTGAATCGGTGGATAAAAACCCAGCCTCCTAACCCCTCCATTGGAGCAACGATGGGTAACTCTAAGGTAGAGGGCAACCGGGGGCTCTGGGATTCCCCAGCAGGACTGCACCCCAGTGACCCCAGTGTTTGATAACCTTCCATTTACTGGCTGCCTCTCCTTCCTCTCTCACTTCCTCTACTGCTGTTTCCTGGAATCACCACACAAAGAAACGATTTGCACTCAAATCCTTGTCTTAGGTCCCGCTTCTAGGGTAACCCACACCAAGACAGAGAGTCAGTAGAAAGATTTTTCCTCACCAGTTATCCTGCAGCAAAGGCGACACTTTATAATTCCTTTTCACAGAAGCACTTCACCATGTCCCCTGCTCTGACTGGAGGGCAGCATGTTGCAGTGGGAAAGCCGTGAACTTTGGGCTGAGATTCAATCTGGAGTTCAAATCCCGCCTTTGCCATTGGCTGGCTGTTTGACCTGTGTGACCTTGCTGAAGTGATTTTGCCTCGGTGACTCTTCATTTGCCCACTTATTTTAAGGGCAAAAAATACCTCCCTCCAGAATTGCTGAGAGAATTAAGGACGTAATGTAGGTCCACAGCTCAGGACAATGCTTAGCGTATAGGAGTAAACCGACAGATGGCCGTTCTTTGACCTCCAAAAGGCTGCGCCACGGTCACTACCAAGAGAATGTAATGTTCTTGTCCTTGAAGCTTTTGTCATGGGAGAATAGAGCAAACAGATACCCAGTCCATCTTTTAATTAGTTTTTGAGAACTTTCTGACATCATGGACTAAACTGCATTGTATTAATATTCTAGTCTTCTAGTTCTATGACAAACAAAAAAATGCATGAGCACAAAACCCCAAAGTAAAACAAAACAGGGAGAAGCTTAGAAAACTAAATATGGAACTCAGCTCTAACAGCTGAATGGAGAAAGGAATTCGAATAATTTAAAAATCACAAGTGGATGTAAAGTGTAAAGAAATGGAAACTTACAGACTATTTAAAACCTGGGATTGCTGACTGTTCAGAAACGACACAGATGGATCAAGAGTGGTGAACAGCCAGAAAGGATTGTGGATGGATCTGCATTGCTTTAGCGGCTCCCCGTGCCACCTGTCTCTGAGGACAGCCAGACAATTTGGTATGGAACAAGGCTAATGCTGGCAGCAGATCCAGTGACGGTAACCAGCCTAACGGTAGATCCTTCCACTGGGTTTGCAATGACGAACTATGCCCCAGAAGTCTGGTGGCTCTTACTGATTTGGGCACCCTAATGCCCCATTGTGCAGCCAGTTAAAAGGCTTGAAATGTCAGTTCATGAGTAGTCTCAGAAGATACATCCAAACCTGCCCAATAGCCTTTCATCTCTGGAGAGTGGATTCAATGTCACTGAATCCAGGGTTGCCATGCATCATAGGAAAACAACACTGTTGCAGTGCCGGCCTCCAGAGAGAGTTCCCCTAGGTCATGGTTGAGGCACGTGGATGGGTGGGGAGTGGGGGTGAGGAAAGCCCCCACCGTTGCTGCCTGTGTGGTACGTGTCCTGACCACCTGCAAAGATGACCCGAGAGCTGGTTGGGGTCAGGGTGACTCCAACATGACTGGACAGGCTTGTTGGACACACTCAGTGATGGCTTGCCCAACGCCAGCAGTTATAATGGCCTGCTCAGTTGAGTCGGGAGGCTTATTCTCTGCCACCTGGCCCTGAGCCCCTGTACTCTCTCGTCATATTTCCTTGATCTCGAAACCTCCTTTCCCAATGAGAGAGCCACACTGCTAGCAAGGACCACCAGGCTCAGGGTGACCAGGGTCTGCTGGCAGCTGTGCTGTTGTGCTGACGTCCTCTTCCAGTGCATCCGTGATCATAGCAAAGGCTTTAAAGATGGCATTCAGGGGTCCAGCCAAAGTGATAATTCTCTCAGCACAGTTCCCTTTGGAGATGTCGATAGGTACACCACTCTCCCCACGCATCTTCTTAACTGATTCTCTGTTCTTTCTGATGAGGCTGCCAACTTCCTTTCCATGCATAAAGAGCTGTATGGTGAAAGTGACATTCAGTCCACTTGCAATCATACCCTCCATCCGCCCCTGTTGCCTTCTTGACAGCCCCTCTTGTTCCTCCTCTGGCCTTCTACCCTTCCCACCCACTCCCCTTTTCTTCTCCAGCCTACAGTTTCTGGCTTTGACCACTACCAGTGACCAATGACTTGACCATTTCAAGTCTAGCTCCTTGGAATACTGCTGGACATAGAGACATATTATTACAGGTGTCACACAAAGCACTAAGCATAAAAGGAAAAAACGGATACGTTTGATTACGTTTAAATGAAGAACTTCTGTTCAACAAAAGACCCCATTAGGAAAGAGAAAAAACGAGCCGAAGAGCAAGAGAATACATTTGCAACTCCTGTACCCAACAAAGGACTTCTATCTAGAATAGATAAAGAACTCCTATGCATTAAGAAAGACACAGAAACTCTGTAAAGAAGTGAGCAAAAGGCTTGAACATGAGCTGCACAAAAGAGGCTATACAAATGACCAGTAAACATAATGAAATGTGCTCAACCTCCTTACTGAACAGAGAAATGCAAATTCAAAACTCCACTGCCCATTGAGTAGATTGGCAAAAATGAAAACATCTGACATCACCAACTGTAACCTAGGATGTGGAGCAACTGGAACTCTCGTACACTGATGATAGGAGTGTCAGTTGGTACCCTTTCCCTCAATTTGGGAAAGAGTTTGACATCTGTTGAAGTTGAAGATACTTACACCCTCTGCCCCTCCAATGCATACTGTGTAATTCCATTTTTATAGCTTTCAAAAATAGACAAAGCAAGTGTATCATTTAGGTATATATACTAGGTGGCAAAAGAATAACACACTGCAAGGAAGTTATTACCATAAAGTCTGGGAAATGGTTCCCTCTGGAGAGGAACGAGGAAATTGTAATGGCCCAGGAATGCACAGGGGTCTGGTGGAGGTGTTGACAATGATCTACTTCTTGAGCAGGATGGTAGTTAAAAGAGTATTTGGTCTACAGTAATTCATTATGCTGCCTGTTTCTGCTTCATGTACTTCTCCATATGTGTGCTGTATTTCACTGTAAGAAAGTTTAAAAAAAAACTTTCTCAAAGTGTTTTCTGAGAAACGTTGCGTAATGAGGTCTTAATATATGTTACTCACAAAAAGGATTCTGTGGTCAAGTACATCTCAGCACTGGAATAAGTGAAGACAAACAGGTCTTTAATATGCCAAGGTACATTGTGAAATTCCAAGAAGGATCAAGAGTATACAATAATTTATGTGACCACGGCACCCTTTTCCTAAGGGAGATTTTACAGAGCATATACTTAGGAGAAGTAGATGGAAAAAAGTCATAGAGCAAGTTTCAGTTTCATGAGCCAGTTGACCTGATCCAACCAAAGGCTCCAGGAGCTTTATGCAAAGCGTGAAATGCAAAATAGCAAACAAATGAAGTTTTAGGTGGCGCTGAACTGGAGGCTCTCACTATTGCTAAAATCCTCATCATTTCAAGTGTCAGATCCCAAACGCTGAAGGGGTTAGCCCATCCCCATCCCCCTCCTCTGTAGTTATGTTTGTTCCAGTTTTCATAGTCACCATGATGTAACTGTGTGTCCATGGATGGATGGACCAACTGGTGTTTGCGCACTTTTTATGTCGATGTCCATCACAGCTGTTTATAAACAAAATCGTTCTGATGGAATCCAACTTCTGCCCCAGTGCTGGTGCTACAACCCTGCTCTCACTGGGACACTGGGTCAGTCAGCTTTCACTGTGTAACAAACCACCCCACAGAGACCTAGTGGCTTAAAACAACAACCACAATTTTGTGCTCTGGAAATTTGGACTGGGCTCAGGTGGATGAGTCTTCTGCTGGTCTCAACTAGGCGTCACTCACATGTGTCTGCAGGCAGCTGCTGGGTCAGCTAGGATGTTGGCTGGCTGTTAGCTGAGGCAGCCATTTGAGGGCCAGCCATGGTTTTCTCTTATTCATCAGGCAGCCCTAGATGGGCTTGTTCACGTGGCAGCTATAACAAGAGTCCTAAGAATAGCAAGAGAGAGATAGCCCCAATGTGCACGTGTTTTTCAAGTCTTTGCTAGCATCACATTTGTTATTGTGCTGTCGATCAGACAATCACATGGCCAAGTCTAGAGTCAGAGTAGAAGGAGACTACCCAAGGGTATGGATACAGAGAGACTTGAACAAATTGGGAGCCATTGCTACATCAATCTGCCACAGGTACTTTGGGCATCATAGTCATTCATTATCAAAACTATCTCCAAAACTGCACTGACTTACGGTACCTCTGATACCAGTCGAATTCACTACTGAGTTGTATTTTTAAAAGCAGATGTGTTCATCAGCCTTTTAAAGGAATGATCCAAATAGGAAAGCTTGATTAAAATAGAGATCGATTACATTTTCAAAGATATGATGAAATGTAAACGGTTTCCCCTAAGGAAAGTATGCAAGATGATTGTTCAAGGAGAAATTTAATTACAACCTAAAAAACACAGGGATTCTCACAGATACAAATTATCGTTAGATTGTATTCGTTACAGAAATACAAAAATGATGACCTTTCCTTTAGTTTCACTTGTTTTTATTTAACAAACTCTGTTCCTTGGCTTTTTTCAGCATGACTCTGTTTAATTGTCGCAGACTTGAAATTATTATCTAAGCCTGCACATATTAATCCTGTCTGTTGGAAGAAAAGAAGCCTGTCATGTGGGGTAATTATGGCTGCAGGGGGCAATAATGAATGGGCAGAATAGACCCAGGCCTGCTTTCTGTTGTCCTCAAGCATCGACAATCGATGGCTGTGGCCATGCTGAGTTGGGAAAGGATCACATCTCTAAGTCACAGCAGTATTTGGGGGTAATTTCTCAGGAAATGACAAGGATCATTAGGTAACTCCAGATGGTATTACCAATCTTGATTCCATTTGACCACCTGAGGCCACCATCTTGTACTGATTTTACACTATCAAGACCACAAGAAAGGTTCGTCACCAAGAATTTTGGACTCTCAGTTCTGTCTTCCATGGCAGAGTTCTCCTTTTTCTTTGCTTTGGATGACATTGAAGTCTATGGAGAATTTAGAACGTGATGAAATCATAGTTTCTAAACTTTTTATTGCTAAATTGAGATGATGATGGTGATAGAGAGGAGCAGCTCTTGCCAAGTTCTTGACAAGAATCATATCATTTAGTCTTCACAATGCCCTCTTATCTCTATTTGACACCAGGAGATTAACTGACTTGCCCAAGGACCCACGACTTGTAAATGGTGGCAACAGAATTTGAACCCAGGTCTAATCTGACTCTGAAGTTCTGCTTTTAACGAGTCAGCCACACCACCCCCCTTCTGAGAGCTGGCTAGGTATGTCTGAGCCTCCTCCCCCTCCTCACCTATACTTCTGTTGAGCGTTCGCTGTTTGTAGAGTGTACAGAACTGTGCTAGAAATGCGGTGTAAAAAAATGCCTCTTGTACAGTAGAATGTGGGATAAACAACCTTATAAATAGCTTTCTCTTGGTGGTGGTCTTGGTGGAGAGGGAAAGCAGAAATTATAAGAACCTTGTCAACTGGCAAACCTGTTTTTAGGTAGAGGTTTCACACCGTCCACCTCCCTCAACACATCCCTCTCAGAGAGTTGATAGCAAGCAACATGATGGAACCATTTGACAGCTAGCACATCTTCACCACCACATCCACCCTCGCACTTTATTGCTTGATGAAACTGTATGAAGTTAGGAAACCCAAGAGAGACCAGGGAGCATGCTGGATATCTCATAGCTGTAACTTTCAGATACCAAATCATTAAGAAATGACCTTGCATATTTACATATAGTTTTGCCTCTGTCTTATGCCAGTTGAAGGCACAGACTCAGGAAACAGACTGCTTGGGATCAACCACAGATCTGCCATTTTACTAGCTGTGTGACGTTGCACAAGTTATTAAACCACTCTGAGCCTCACTTTCCTCAGCCAGAAAAAGGAAATGATAATAGTGTTCTTTGTAAAAGAATACTATTTTGCAAAAGAATGCAAAACATGTAGTGCCTTGGCACATAGCAAGTGCTATTTAAATGTTAGCTATTAATACTGTTACTCTGTTAAACAGCTTAAATCAGGTATAGGGTTTCAGTTTCTTTATTTAAAAAGTAATTAACAAAATTTTTATGTTCCTGGTGGCAGCCAGTTATTTTATTTAGAAAGGTTCATTCAGCATCCAGCGGTTGTACGCTAGGTATATTTTGGAATAAGTCTGTCAGTTAGATATTGATTTACGTACATTAAGATCATTCAAATGGCTAATGATTTCCTTTTATTTTTTCTATTTTTACCTTCAATTTTTTTATTGAAGTATAGTTGATGTACAATATTATGTAAGTTACAGGTATATAACACAGTGATCACAAATTTAAAGATTCTATTCCATTTATAGTTACTACAAAATACTGGTTATATTCTCTGCTGTACAGTACATCCTTGTAGCTTATTTATTTCATACATAATAGTTTGTACCTCCCAATCCCCCACCCCCATATGGCCCCTTCCCCCTTCCCTCTCCCCACTGGTAACCACTAGTTTGTTCTCTATTTCTGTGAGTCTGTTTCTTTTTTGTTATATTCACTAGTTTCTTTTTTTTCTTAGATTCCACATATAAGTGATATCATACAGTATTTATCTTTCTCTGACTTATGTCACTTAGCATAATGCCCTCCATGTATATTCATGTTGTTGCACATGGCAAAATTTCATTCTTTTTTATGGCTAATATTCCATTGTATATATGCCACGTCTTCTTTATCCATTCTCCTGTTGATGGACATCTAGGTTGCTTCCATATCTTGGCAATTGTATATAACACTGCTATGAACATTGGGGTGCATGTATCTTTTCGAATTAGTGTTTTCATTTTTTTCGGATATATACCCAGGAGTGGAATTGCTGGGTCATATGGTAGTTCTATTTTTAGTTTCTTGAGAAAACTCCATACTGTTTTCCACAGTAGTTGCACCAATTTACATTCCTACCAACAGTGCACGCTTACCAACAGAGGCTTCCCTTTTCTCCACATCCTCACCAACATTTGTTATTTGCGTTCTTTTTGATGGTAGCCATTCTGATAGGTGTGAGGTGATACCTCATTGTGGTTTTGATTTTCATTTCCCTGATGATTAACTGTGTCAAGCATCTTTTCATATGACTCCTGGCCATCCGCATTTCCTCTTTGCAAAAATGCCTATTCAGGTCTTCTGCCCATTTTAAAACTAGGTTGTTTGTTTTTTTGATGTTGAGTTGTATGAGCTGCTTATATATTTTGGATATTAACCCTTTATCAGTCATATCATCAGAAAATATTTTCTCTCATTCAGTAGGTTGTCTTTTTGTTTTGCCAATGGTTTCCTTTGCTGTGCAAAAGCTTTTAAGTTTAATTCAGTTCCATTTGTTTATGTTTGCTTTTATTTCCTTTGCTTTGGGAAACATATCCAAAAAAATATTGCTATAATTTATGTCAAACAGTATTCTGCGTGTGTTTTCCTCTAGGAGTTTTATAGTATCTGGTCTTACATTTAGATCTTGGATCCATTTTGAATTTATCTTTGTATATGGTGTTAGAGAATGTTCTAATTACATTCTTTTACATGTAGCTGTCCAGTTTTCCCAGCACCACTTATTGAAGAGACTGTCTTTTCTCCATTGTATTGGTAGATTCTTGCCTCCTTTGTTGTAGATTAATGGACCATAGGAGCCTGGGTTCATTTCTGGGCTTTATATCCTCTTCCACGGATCTGTGTGTCTGTTTTTGTGCAGTGCCATACCGTTTTGATGACTATAGCTTTGTAGTATAGTCTGAAGTCAGAGAGCATGATTCCTCCAGCTCTGTTCTTCTTTCTCAAGATTGTTGAGGCTAGTCAGGGTCTTTTGTATTTCCATACAACTTTTAAAATTATTTGTTCTAGTTTTTTGAAAAACGCCGTTGGTATTTTGATAGGGATTGCATTGAATCTGTAGATTGCCTTGGGTAGTGTGGTCATTTTAATAATATTAATTCTTCCAGTCCATGAACATGGTATATCTTCCAATGGTTTGTGTCATCTTCAGTTTCTTTCATCACTGTCTTATAGTTTTCTGAGTACAGGTCTTTTACCTCCTTAGATTTATTCCTAGGTATTTTATTCTTTTTGATGTGATGGTAAATGGGATTGTTTCTTTAATTTCTCTTTCTGGTAGTTCATTGTTGGCGTATAGAAATGCAGCAGATGTCTGGGTATTAATTTTGTATCCTGCGACTTAATCAAATTCATTGATATGCTCTAGTACTTTTCTGGTGGCGTCTTTAGGATTTTCTATGTATAGTATCCTGTCATCTGCAAACAGTGACAGTTTTATTTCTTCCTTTCCAATTTGGATTGCTTTTATCAGCAGTATGCTATTAAACAACCAATGTGTCACTAAAGAAATCAGAAAATATCTGGAGACAAATGAAAACAAAAACACAAAGATCCAAAATCTGTGGGATGCAGCAAAAGCAGTTCTAAGAGGGAAGTTTATAGCAATACAAGTTTACCTCAGGAAACAAGAAAAATCTCAAATAAACAATCTAACCTTACACCTAAAGGAATTAAAAAAAAAAGAAGAACAAACAAAGCCTAAAGTTAGTAGAATGAAAGAAATCATAAAGATCAGAGCAGAAATAAATGAAATAGAGTCTAAAAAGACAAAAGTAAAGATCAATGAAACTACAAGCTTGTTCTTTGAAAAGGTAAAGAAAATTGATAAACCTTTACCCAGACTCCTCAAGAAAAAAAGGGAGAGGGCGCAAATAAAATCAGAAATGAAAAAGGAGAAGTTACAACCAACACCACAGAAATACAAAGGATCCTAAGAGACTACTATGAACAAGTATATGCCAATAAAATAGACAACAAAGAAGAAATGGACAAATTCTTAGAAATGTACAATCCCCCTAGACTGAACCAGGAAGATATAGAAAATATGAACAGACCAATTACCAGTAATGAAATTAAATTAGTAATTAAAAATCTCCCAACAAACAAAAGTCCAGGTCCAGATGGCTTCACAGGTGAAATCTACCAAACATTCACAGAAGTTAACACCTATCCTTCTGAAACTATTCCAAAAAATTGCAGAGGAAGAAATGCTTCCAAATTAATTAGCCGAGGCCAACATCACCCTGATACCCCAACCAGACAAAGATATCACAAAAAAATGAAAATTACAGGCCAGTATCGCTGATGAACTTTGATGCAAAAATCCTCAGCAAAATATTAGCAACCTGAATCCAACAATACCCTAAAAGGCTCATGCACCATGATCAAGTGGGATTTATCCCAGGGATGCAAGGAGTTTTCATTATCTACAAATCAGTCAGTGTGGTACACCACATTAACAAGTTGAAGCACAAAAACCGTGTGGTCATCTCCATAGATGCAGAAAAAGCTTTTAACAAAATTCAACATCCATTTATGATAAAAAAAACTCTCCAGAAAGTGGGCATAGAGGGAACATACCTCAACATAATAAAGACCAAATATGACAAACCTACAGCTAACATCATACTCAATGGTGAAAAGCTGAAAGCATTTCCTCTCATATCAGGAATAAGAGAAGGATGCCCACTCACGACACTTTTTTTTCTAATATAAATTTATTTATTTTATTTTTGGCTGCGTTGGGTCTTCATTGCTGCGTGCAGCCTTTCTCTAGTTGTGGCGAGCGGGGGCTACTGTTTGTTGTGGTGCACGGGCTTCTCATTGCGGTGGCTTCTCTTGTTGTGGAGCATGGGCTCTAGGCGCGCAGGCTTCAGTAGTGGCTTGTGGGCTCTTGAGTGCAGGCTCAGTAGTTGTGGCTCAAGGGCTTAGTTGCTCCGCGACATGTGGGATCTTCCCATGGGCTCTAACCCATGTCTCCTGCATTGGCAGGCAGATTCTTAACCACTGAGCCACCAGGGAAGCCCCTCGACACTTTTATTCAACATAGTAGTATTGGAAGTTCTAGCCATAACAATTAGACAAGAAAAAGAAATTTAAAACTTTTAAATAGAAAAGGTGGTTTTTTTCTTATTTTAAGAGTAATGCGTGTTCATCGTAAAAGTATAGAAAATGCAGTCATAAAAAATTGCCTTAAAATTTTCAGTGTTCAATATTTAAATATAGCAAACCAGAACTTAGTAGCTTGAAACAATAATCCATTTTTACTTCATAATTCTGTGGGTTGGCAGGTTGGGCTTAGCGTATCTATGTAGTCTTTTGGAGGCTTGGTTGGGGCTGGATGGTGGAGCATGACCTCACTCACAGCCTGCAGTTGGCAGGCTGTTGGCCACGGCACCTCAGATTTCCTCCACGTGACCTATTCACGTGATGTTCACCTGCTGGAGAATAAACAGACTGTTCTCCTATTCACACGGTGGTTTCAGGATTCCAAGTGCAGCAACAAGAGTCTGAGCGCAAGAGCCCAAGCATTTTTCAGGCCTCTGCTAGTACCATATCTGCTGATGTCCCCTTGGCCAAACAAGCTACATGGCTAAGTAAACACAAATTCAAGGGATCAGGACAGACATTTCACCTTTGGATCTGAGGAGAGCCAAAGTCACATTCCAAAGGTACAGGCATGCAGAGATAGGAGAAATGTATTGCTATTTTTAGCAATTCACCACAGATAAATACTGTTAAAATTACATATATATAAAATACATGTATGTGTATGTGTGTGTTATACATTTACATGTGTTTCACGCATAGAAATACATGGAAAAATATATGCCCAAACAAAAGTGATCTTATTAAACATTTTGTACCTTTTTTCCCCCCATTGATGACTTCCTAAGGTCATTTTAATGTCCTCATTTTAAGATGTGCATAATACTACATTGTATAGACTTACCATGAAATATTTAACCCAAGTCTCTTGTACGACTTTTAGGTTGTTTCCAATTTTGCAATAAACTGAATATGTAGAGTTTTCTACGTTTTTCTCATTAGTTCCTTATTTTGACCTCTGACATATTGTAAGAATACTCTACTGAAAGATTGCATCCAGAGATAATATTCAAAATACTCAACAACATTGTAGATCCCGACCTTAGCACGGAGCAAGGTCCTGAGGGTAATCCTTTAATTGCTAGATTCGGAGGTCCAGGTCCCAAGGGAGAGGGCCATGCAGGTGGGGTAGCGGGTGCTACTCACGGTGGTTAGTGGTGGGATAACTGTTATTTACCTTTACAACCATACTAAATATTAGCCACAGAGAAGTGTGTGGGAATGTCTGTTTCCCATCACCTCTCCGGCTATCGATGTCGTCCGTCTTTTTAATCTTTGCCAACCTGACCCGTGATAACAACAAAAATAATACCATCTTTATATTGAATTTTCCTGATCACAAGTGAGGGCTCTTTTTTATGTCTCATCACCATTTGTATTGGGTTGTTATCGTTGATTTCAGTGAATGACCTGTTTACGTCATCGGTCCATTTTTCTTTGAAATGTTACTCTTTTAATTGGAAAGCTAATATTTATTGATGCCTTACAATGTGTCACTATTCTAAGCCCTTAATAGGCATTATCTATTTTAATATTCATCATGACCCTATGAAGTTATTATTATTCCCATTTTAGAGATGTAAAAATAGAGGCAGAGGTGCAGTCATGTGTCCACCAGGATCTTGTTTGTAAGTGCTGAAGCCAGGATTCAAAACCAAGCAGGCAGATCCCATAACTCAGGTTCTTAATCATTCTTATCTATTCTATTGCTCCTGCAGTATTTACTTATAAGAGCTTTTTACATAGGGATATTAATTTTTTAATACGTATTGTACATTTTTCCTAGTTTGTCCTTCTACTTTTTACTTTCCTTATTGTGGTGTTTGCTATACAGAAATTTAAAAATCTTATGGATGGGCTTTTCTATATGAATTTTTCAGCCTGATAGAGGTTTAATTGAGAAATAAAATTGTAATATATTTAAAGTGTACAAAGTGATGATTTGATATATGTATACATTGTGAAAGGATTCTGACTATTGAGTTAATTAACACGTTCATCACCTCACATATTTACCTTTTCTTTGGTGAGAACACTTAAGTTCTACTCTCAGCAAATTTCAGTCATACCATACAGTATTATCAACTAGTTACCATGTTATACATTAGATCCTTAGAGCTTTAGGAATATTTAATATGGTCAAATATCTCATGCTTTTTTCTTAGTGGATTTTGTCTGTAATATCATTCTCGGAATGTCCTATCTAAAGGATATAAAAATATTCATGTGTATTTTCTTCTACATAGAGCTTCAAAATTGCGTGTATTAACAAAATATACATGCTTAGGCCCCAACTCAGGCCTGTTGAATCAGAATTTGTACAACGAGAACTAGATGTTTATGCTTTTAAAAAGATATACAAAATTACAGTCCAGAGGACTGCAAATATACACATTTATCTCTTTTTATTTCCCTAAACACATGACATTGAAGAAATAATAAATTAAGAATATGTCCACAAAATCAATTCCAGATGGGTTAAAAAGTTAGTTGTGAAATCCCAAACTTAACTTTTAGAACAACACATAGGAGAATATCTGTATTAGTCAGAGTTCTCTAGAGAAATGGAACCAGTGGGATGTGTGTGTGTGTGTGTGTGTGTGTGTGTGTATGTGTGTGTGTGTGTGTGTGTGTAAATACTCTTGATGTATGTGTGTGAAATATATACGTGTGTGTGCGTGTGTATATATGTATGTATAAGAGAGAGAGAGATTGATTGATTTAGTTTTTTTAAGGAATTGACTGACACAATTCTAGGGGTGGGACTGGAAAGTCTAAAATCCCCAGGGCAGGCCAGCAGGTTGGAAATTCTGGCAAGAATTTGTGTTACAGTCTTGAATCTGAAGATGGTTTGGAGACCAAATTCCTTCTTCCTTGAGGAAGCTCAGTCTTTTAAGGCTTTCAGCTGATTCGATAAGGCCCATGCATGCTATGGATGGTAATCTCCTTTAGCAAAGTCTACTGACGTAGATGTCAAATCACATTTGTAAAATACCTTCACAGCAATATCTAGACTGGCGTTTGACCAAATAACCGGGCACCATAGCCTAGCCACGTTGAAAACTTAACCATCACAATAGCTTTATGACCCTGTGGTAGGGAAGGATTTTTAAACAAGATACACATAGGCCTTGAACAGAGGAAAAATGTTGTGTTTTCCTACCTGTGCCTTTCTTCCCCTTCATGTGAGAGGCCCCCAAGCAGAGCAGAATCCGTATGAGATAATATGCTTCATGGGATTATTACAACTTGCTTCCCTGCCAAAGAGCTCTTTTCTTTCTTTCACTTCTGTGATTCCAGGTAAACACCAAGAGACACAGTGCAAGAACATAAAAGAGACAAGTGTGTTTTAATTTAGGTTCCATAAACCTAGATATTATCTGTGGTGCTACAATATCCCAAGCCAAAATGCCAAACACGGATGGATTTATTGTGGCCCTAACTTAAAACAAGCCTGATTTCTTTTTTAAAATGCGACCTCAAAACACAGCTCAGCAGACGTGATTAGGAATGTATTATATGCCTAACCAGAAAACAAAACGCTACTCGCTACAGTGGACTTGAAAATTGTCTTGCTATTAATAGATCTCCCGGATGGTATGATCTCTTGGATTTGATATGTTCAGATTTCGGCAGCCGCTGAGGACTGAAAACAAGACGTTCCATGTGTTATTACTTAATAAAGAAACTAGGCCATGAAGTAGCCCTTTGGTCATTTTTTAAAAAAAGATTTTGAAGAGCCCAATTCCATCTTTAATAAGTCCTTGTCGCCAAGTGTGTTTGCCACAACAGCAATGTGATTAGCAGACTCCTTCTCCAGAGCTCTGTGAAATTGAGAGCAACTTGGGGAACCTGTTACTTTCATCTCTCCATCTGGCACAGATGCCTCAAACACTGTACACCTGCAACAAATATTTGCTGAATCGAGAAGCATCCCTCTCTTTCCTTTTTATTTTGAGGGCCTGACACTGAACTACTGATTCAAATGTTTAGATTGAGGACCTTGGCGAACATATCTGTTGGACAGAGAACACCATTTTCAAGAGTTTAAGATAACACTGGGGGCTTCCCTGGTGGTGCAGTGGTTAAGAATCCGCCTGCTGGGCTTCCCCGGTGGTGCAGTGGTTGAGAGTCCGCCTGCCGATGCAGGGGACGCGGGTTCGTGCCCTGGTCCGGGAAGATCCCACATGCCGCGGAGCGGCTGGGCGCGTGAGCCATGGCGGCTGAGCCTGCGTGTCCGGAGCCTGTGCTCCGCAACGGGAGAGGCCACAACAGTGAGAAGCCCGCGTACCGGTAAAAAAAAAAAAAAAAAAAAAAGAATCCGCCTGCCAATGCAGGGGACACAGTCCGGGAAGATCCCACATGCCGCGGAGCTACTAAGCCCATGCACCACAACTACTGAGCCCACACGCCTAGAGCCCGTGCTCCGCAACAAGAGAAGCCACCGCAATGAGAAGCCCGCCCACGGCAACGAAGAGTAGCCCCCGCTCGCCACAACTAGAGAAAGCCCGCACGCAGTAACGAAGACCCAACGCAGCCAAAAATAAATAAATAAATTTAAGATAACACTGATCTCTTCTGATATGCTCAAAATATTTTAAAATGTTTAATTGGATATTGCTGCCCACTGTCTCTTTAAAAACAAAGTTTTAAAAAAGAGAGATTACAAACAGAAAACAAACAAGGAGAAGAAGCTTTACAGGATTTTAGGGTTTGGGTTTTTTATTTCAAGAAATACTTGTTTTAGGTTGGATTCCACAGTAGTAGACTCTGAGATGAAGGTTCATAAAAACCAGTATGGAAATGGAACTGGAAAGGGAAGAACTCCAAGGAGGGGTGATACATGAAGCCAAGTCCCCGGGAGGGTAACCTCGCTGAGTCCTGGTCTGGGGATAGTGTAATTCCTCATCAGGGGATGAGGGAGCTGGAGTAGTTACAGGCCCGCATCCCCCGCCATGATAATCAGTGGTTCAGAACTCACCGCACCATAGATTCCCAGGCACTTCTGTACCTCCTTGCATAGACAAAGTGGGTTCTAGCAGCCTGAGGACTTTCCTCCAACAAAGAAATGCAGGCTCCAGCTGGAGGGGGGTGGGGAGTGACAGATGTGCATGAAGATGGTGAAGGCCTCTAAGGGGACATGTGCAGACCTCCGACAGCATCTGCCTCACTGTGAAAGTAGGGATAGTTTGTCAAGGCCTCTCCACAAATTCAGAGCAGGCCTAGGGACGAAGGGAAGGAGGGGTACTGTGTCCCTGATGTAAGGTTTGCGGCAAGTCACCATCTTTTCTCCAGTGTCTCCCCTGGTCGAGTCAGTAGGAAGGAGGTTAAAGAGGAGTTTGGTTTGAAGACAGAGAGCTCTGTGGTCCTTTCCTCATGGGGCAGCCCCACCAATAGATCCCAAAGGCCGGGAGGCGGTGGACAGCGCGCAGGTCTGGAGAACAGACAAAAAGTCAATCCTGAAGGGGATACTTGGGTCAAAGACAGGAAAATGGGCTCAAGCCAGGCCTTCACTGGGGAGAAGAAGGAAAAGGGGATTGGGGAAAATGCTGGCACTGGAATAACCATTCTTTTAATTATAATATGATTATAAAGCTATATTTAACAGCATATATAATAATGTAATATATGAATTATTTAAATAACTGTAATACATATCGAATGCACATTATCCACATTTCAAGTACTTAATAGCCACATGGGGCTAGCAGCTACTGTATTAGACAGTGTAGCTCTAGAACATTCCATCATCACAGAAAGTTCTGTTGGACAGTGCTTACTAGAGCTTACTGAATGGATCAAGGGTCAAGATGTAATGGGCCTCATTCTCATCTCAAACTCTCATTTTCTTCCTTCCCGTATTCAGCTTATAAATTTTGCCACTGGGACTTTCCTGAAAAATTTGGAGTAGCCAGTTAAAGGCCAATCATTTAAAGATAATTTTTAAACTTGCTGTGTGGAGTTACCTTCGTTAAATGACTTTTGCCTCCTTGGGTCTAACCTGAGTTTTTAGCAGTTAAATGTTAACTCAGATTTCGTATATGCTGAGCTTCCAACGAGCTATTACAACAACCCAACAGTCATCTTCTTCGATTGCTGCTTTCCCTGACCTACTTGTTTGTGTACATGTTAATCTTTACAAGGAAAAGGAACAAAATGTGATCTTAAGAGGCAGGAGGCAAGAAGCCACACAGGAGTAGAAAAAGTGGTCGACTCTAACTTGCTCACTCTCTCTTCTGTTCCGACCTCCACACGGCCAGGGCAGGGCAGTTCTGCTTAGCTGCTGGGACAAATTCTTATGAGATCCAGTGAGCCAGTCCAATTTGGGCACAGTATCTCCAACAGCATGGGACTGTCTGCTGCTTTTGTTGCTATCCAGGAGCACTTTTCAGGGGCAGATTGCCTCCTGGGCCACCAGTCAGAAGTCCATGTTTGAGGAGATCCTGTGCTTTCTTTGATCACCTTTTCTTCCAAATTTGAGTTCCAGAGTATCTTAATCGGGGCACCCCCAGAAGAAGACCCTGACGCAAGGATTCAAGGGCAAGTACTTTGTTTATGGGGTAACTCCAGGAAACACCAGTAGTGCGTGGTGGGGAAGAGGAAGGAAAAAGAAGGAAGCGTATTAAGATACCCTGTCAAGCAAGTTTCCCAGTGGGAGCTCTGGGAGCCACTGCCTCAGAATTATCCCACTGAAGGGTGAGAAAGCCGGGGCATTTATCCATCATTTCTCATCAGTCATTGGTTGAGGGATGGTGGGGGAGAGGCAGTACAGGACCTACTGTGTGCATGAGCCGAGAACGCCTTCAGACAAAGAAATACACATGCAAGCACTCAGGCTGACGTGCAGGGAAATGCCAGCGTGGAAGCATACGGGTGGGGCATTTACAGTGTCTGCTGCACACACTTTAGTTTTAAATGGACAAAATAGACCTAAGACTCTTAGTGTCCAGCCCATCCACGTCCTTGTAGGGCTGATCTACTGGCCCAGAGGAGATAATCAATCACTGTCAAACGGAGAAACAAAAGGATCTTTAATGGGCAACTTGACCTCTGGTCAGAACATCCGAGACAGTGGAGAGTGCAGACAGAGCCTTTGGTATTAAATGCCTCTGAATGGAAAGGGCGGGGAGGCAGCATTCAGGCCTTCGTGCTTAAGACGAGGAATAAGTTCTTTTAACCGCTTGTCAGAGCGCACATGCGTGGCTCGTGCATTCTGGAGTTTCGGAGAGAGTCTTACCAAGTGCTTTCTGCTGAGGCTGACGAAGCCAAGCTGGGGCATCTGCATGCCAGGAATCTATGGTTGCATATGTGCCACTGTTTATCTGTTTGCAAAATATGCCATATGTTGACAGCCTGACATATGTTGAGCTATATGGAAGACGAGTCAGAGAGAAAGAGCCAGAGTATAAGAAAGAGAGGGAGAAGGAGAAACAGGAAAGTGAACACAAACGCTGGTGACTTTGGCTAGATGGTGAATTCCTTGAGCGTGCGGGGTTTATCTCGATCACCTTTAATCCCTAGTGCCTGCAGTTTGGCTGGGCACGTAGTAGATGCTTAGTTAGTGCATCCTGAGGATGAAAAGAGCACATGCAAGGTGCCTAGAACCATGTCTTCTATCATATATGATGCATGGTAAGTGTAGATTGAATTAACCCATGAGAGGATGCTTAGCGCTAGAAAGACTCTTGGAGTTTCATTCTATCACGCTTTGACACATAAAACTGAATCTTGGAGGAGCGTGAGAATGATGGCAGCCACGGTAACCTCTGGGCCTGGGTGTTGGAGCTGGTGCTTATGTCCCGAGGTGTCATCCGCCATCTTCTTTGCCGCACTGCTCTTGCTGCTGGTGTCTGGACCCCACGTGTTCCTGCTGTAGCCACCTCTGGTGCCCTCGGGCTTCTCGCTGCAAGCCAAGGCCCTGTGCAACTGGTAAGTTTTTGGGCTGGTGACATACAAAACGATAAAACTCGTGGAAGAAAACAAAGAGAAAAGGCTTCATGACATTGGATGTGGCAATGATTTCTTGGATATGACACCAAAAGCACAGGCGAGAAAAGCAAAAATAGATAAACCGGACAACATAAAGCTTAAAAACTTTTGTTCATCAAAGGACATAATCAACAAAGTGGAAAGGCAACGTGCAGAATGAGAGAAAATATTGCAAATCATATATTTGATACGGGGTTAATATCCAGAATATGCAAAGAACTCCTACAACTCAACAACAAACAAAAAAATCAGGTAACCCAATTAAGAAATGGGCAAAGGACTTGAATAGACATTTCTCCAGAGATGATATACAAATGGCCAACAAGCATATGAAAAGATGTTCAACACCACTAATCGTCAGGCAAGTGCATATCTAAACCACAACGAGACATCACCTCACACCCGTTAGGACGACTACTATCTAAAAACCAGAAAATACAGGTGTTGGTGGGGATGTGGAAAAGTTGGAACCCTTGTGCGCTGTTAGTGGGAACGCAGAGCAATGTAACCGCTATGGAAACACAGTGGAGGTTCCTCCAAAAATTAAAAATAGAACCACCATATGATCCAGAAATTGCACTTCTGGATATATCTCCAAAAGAATCGAAACCAGAGCCTCAAAGAGATAGCAGTGTCCAACATTCTCCATTCCTAAGTGACGAAACCGAATCCAGAGGTCTCGTGAGCCAATGAATAGAAAATCAGGAGGAGAACACCCAGAGTGCTGACTCCATCCCAACTCTCCTTCCATTCTTGGCTTCAGTTTCGTACAGGCCCACATGCTGGCCCACCTGCAGCCTATCTGCCTTGTCTCCTCCCGTCCATCCTTCCAGTCCCTTGGTCTCCTGTCATCCCTAATGCCCATTGTGCTGCAGCTAAGCTTCTGCATCCACTCTTCCCAGGCATAACCTTGCCCCCATTTGCTCTGGGCCTTTGTCCCCTTTGTTTCCCTTTGCCTCCCTTCCCTCCTAATCTAACTATCAAAATCCCAACCATCTTCTGGGTCAATCCAAATGGCACTTTGGCATGCACCCTTCCCTAGAATACAAGACTGGAAAGAATTTCTCCGTCCTCTGTATTTCTATGGCATTCTGTATTCCAATCAGACCATCCATTAGTTCTGCCTTGTATGATCGTTGTTTATGCTCATTTTTCTCTATAAAATTATAATCCACTTGCATGCAGACACTCTTTCATCTTTGACCCTCCTCAGTGCCTATCACAGAAGCTTCAACATAGTAATAATAATCAGTAGCAGCAATTATTGAGTGTTTACTATATGTTAAGCACCCCATGAATTGGTCATTTACTTCTCCCAGTAACCCTATGAAGCAAATACCATCATTAGTCTCATTTTACACATGAGGACCCTGAAACACAGAGAGGTTAAGGACCTTGCCTGAGATAACACAGCCGGGGAGTCAGTCTCAGGGGTGCTGATGCCAAAGTTCAAGCTCTTACCTACAGTGCTACGCTTCCTTCTAAGGACCATCTGAGGATTTGGATTTATTTCACTGTTATCAAATACTGAAAAGATAATTTTTATTTAAAAAATAATTCAAGGGCTTCCCTGGTGGCACAGTGGTTGAGAGTCCACCTGCCGATGCAGGGGACACGGGTTCGTGCCCCAGTCCGGGAAGATCCCACATGCCGCGGAGCGGCTGGGCCCGTGAGCCATGGCCGCTGAGCCTGCGCGTCCGGAGCCTGTGCTCCGCAACGGGAGAGGCCACAACAAGTGAGAGGCCCGCGTACCGCAAAATACTACCACTACTACTACTAATAATAATAATTCAATATTGAAATCTATAAGAATAGTTGTCCTGCCAGAAAGAAAGCACAGAATAAAAGGTTAAGATTGCCCAGATTTTCCTCAGTAAAATGTTAAATGAGCTTCATCAAATTATTTAAATTTTTAAAAATCTCCTCCCTCTATCTAAAGAGCAAAGTCTGAGTCCTCATCCCTGCCACCCAAATGATTTTATGAAGTGTTGTGTTGTTTATGAAACCTTTAAAATCCAAGGAAGGATAGAGGAAAACATGAGTCATTATTAGTTGGCTTACATTTTGTGAGACCTCCTGTGGCTTCCGAAGGGCAGGAATCAGCTCAGGCGTCTGCCATTCTTGGGTGGATGTAGGCTTATTACGCTTTAGTTTTATCATCTCAAGTGGGACGTAGCCAACGACAGCAGTGGCAGCTCCGTGGGAGCCCAAAGGTTAGTATAGGGCTCCTTTTCCTCCCCAAACCCCTAAATCGCTAGCTAGTTGAAGAGATCTTAAGGGCAAGGATATATAACCAACCACTCCTCAGAACAAGACCTTCTGAAGCATTTGGCCTGAAAAAAAGAAACCTGAG
The DNA here is from genome assembly GCF_937001465.1 of Orcinus orca. NCBI lineage: Eukaryota > Metazoa > Chordata > Mammalia > Artiodactyla > Delphinidae > Orcinus > Orcinus orca. The sequence goes on from NC_064580.1 coordinate 14,721,338, forward strand.
GAGTTACATCACAGTTGGCTAGAGTTACTATTATACTTTGCCTGGAAAACTGACAAGGTGATGGGTTGGCAGGTGGGATACAGCTTTGGGTTTACCTGAGAAGCTGTGTGGTGAAGTGCTGAAGCAGCAGACCGAACCCAGGCCATCCAGCCATTTGGTAGTTTGGTGACATTAGCTAAGCTATCTAGACTGTCTACGCTGCACTTTCCTCCTGTGTCAAATAGGGAGAACGATACTCATCTTAAAAGGTTGTTATTATGACTTAATAGCACAGTTCAGCTTCCCAGACTTGAGTCATGCACGAATATCACTGTATCAATCAGGGCAACTTTGACAAAGTTTAGTAAAGGAATCTGTTACAAATGTGTGGGCAGGGTTCAAGGAAACCAGCTAAGGGATAGTGCAAGGATCCAAGACTAGCAGTTGTGGGGAGGTGTTATCACGCCAGGCCCGAAGGGGGCAAGAGAAGCGAGCATGGGCAGAACTGGGGAGCGTATAGAAAAGGCTGCAAGACCGGGGCCCAAGCAAACTGCAGCGACACCCACTGGGGAGGAAGCCGGGGACTGAACTAGTACACCAGCCTCACTCTCCTGCTCCCCCATCTCCTGCTGGGGCTCCCCATTGGCTGAACCCAGCCAGAAGCAGGGGAGCCCATGATATGACCAGCCTCCAGGGAGGAGGAGCGAGGAGAGTGGGTGGATAGGGAGGGGCCGGTGGAACCAATGCCACTCACCGCCTCTATTAGCATTTTCCCATTTCCCCCTTTAACACAAACCCCCTTTTATTAACTGAAATATAGTTACTTTAAAAAGGCAACTTTTCTTTTTTCTTTTTTCTTTTTTTTTTTGCAATACGCGGGCCTCTCACTGTTGTGGCGTCTCCCGTTGCGGAGCACAGGCTCCGGACGCGCAGGCTCAGCGGTCATGGCTCACGGTCCCAGCCGCTCCGTGGCATGTGGGATCTTCCCAGACCGGGGCACGAACCCGTGTCCCCTGCATTGGCAGGCGGACTCTCAACCACTGCACCACTAGGGAAGCCCTAAAAAGGCAACTTTTATGGTTTGTCCTAAGCAGAGATATCTGTGAAACCACAGACTGAATGTGCTGGTTTTTTCTCTGTAATATATACTTTGGGAAGCTCTGCCTCAGTTCAGCATTTGGAACATAGTAAATACTCAATAAGTGATCATCTCTGTTGCTAGGAGGCACAGATGAACGCACAGTGGAGCACATTGTGCACATTGAAACTGTTTTTTTTTTTTGGCTGCATTGGGTCTTTGGTGCTGCATGCGGCTTTCTCTAGTTGTGGTGAGCGGGGGCTACTCTTTGTTGTGGTGCGCGAGCTTCTCATTGCGGTGGCTTCTCGTTGTGGAGCACGGGCTCTAGGCATGTGGGCTCAGTAGTTGTGGCTTGCGGGCTCTAGAGCTCAGGCTCAGTAGTTGTAGTGCACAGTCTTAGTTGCTCCGCGGCATGTGGGATCTTCCTGGACCAAGGCTCAAACCCATGTCCCCTGCATCGGCAGGCGGATTCTTAACCACTGCGCCACCAGGGAAGCTCCTGAAACTAACTTTTAAAAACATATGTTACTATCAACAATGCGATCTTTTTCCCAATATATTTGCTAACTGGAGATTGCTAATTTATAAAAAAAGATGATAGAAATGAGTTTTGTGTATATGTTTTATAAACGGCCCATGTTAATGAATTTGATTATTTGGCCCATTGGTTTTTCATTAGATTCTTTGGTTTCTCAGGGCAAACAAGTAGATCATCTGGGAATGTTGATAAGTTTTTCCTTCCAAACTTGTTGCTGTTTAAGGTCTTATCATAGTGGCTAGGACCTACAGGGCAATGTTCAACAACAGTGAACAACAATGAACAACAATGGTGATATCAGGACTTCTTTGTTTCTTCCTTGCTTTAATGGAAACTTCTAGCTCTTTTGTTGTTCGTTTATTTGGTAACATTCAACGTGATGTTGGCTGTTGGTTTACGAGAGAGATTCTTTATCTTGTTAAGGAAGTGTCCTTATATTCTTGGTTGACTAAATTATTGTCAGGAAGGGGCATTATGTCTTATCAAATGCTTCTTAGATGTCTATTGAGACCTTACAATCCTGGAATAAATCGTGCTAGATTAAGATGTATAATTCTTTTAGTATATCACTCTATTTTTTTTTCCTAGAAGAGCTCCATCTTGATGAGAGAAAAGGACGGTGTATGTGCCTAAAGTCATTTTCAGGATTTTGAGGAACTAAAAAAAGTGCATAAAATTAAAATGCAAATTACTTATAAAGAAAAAAATATGTAAAATTGTATATTATACATACAATAATGTTTAAAATAACATTGTATGAGAAGTAACTGTTGTTGTAGGCTCCCAACAAAATGGGAACATTCCTCAACCGCCCGCAGGTCACTGAGTCTCCCTTTTACCTCCAGCACCTTAGCAGTTTCTCGAAGAATATAGAGACTGAAAAGTTGGAAGATGCTGGATATTGAAAGTTGAATATTCAAGATAGAATTCCAAGCTAAGGTGAATTGGGGTCTTGCAGATCTGCCTATGTTTCTGAAACTAGATGCAACTTGAGACTTTTCTCTTTGTCTTTACTTAGGGTAGGTAAGTTTAGCCCAGTATGAGCAAGGACAACTAACTAAGCAAGTGACAAGCCAAAATATAAGTAAGAAAATTAAGCGTATGTTGTAACAGTTGTATGTGGGATGGGGGTGGGGGGGACGTGCATAAAGCCCAGCCACCTTCCTGTCCACCTCAGCTCAGTGCTACGTTCACAAGAAACACCACTCCAACAACCCAAACTAACTGAAAAGCTATTTACATTTTTCATGTCATATCAACAAAACGTAAAGAAGGAATAGCATTTGTAGCACACAGCCAAGTTCCTCTTCACTTGTCTTTCTCCCCAAAGCTCCATTTCCTTACAGCCCAAAATTTGCCCCTCTTTTTCCCGGTGTCTCTCCCAGCATCCCTCGACTTTCTCTCCAACTCAGCCTGACCTGGCGTTTGTCCTCTTTCCCCTCCTAGATCCATTCTTTTTTCTGCCCTTCTCATTGTGAAGCAGTCAAGTTCTTTTTGGTTCAGTGCCTCGCCCATTGCCCCCATCTGCACATTAAGGCCCAAGAACTATCAGGCAAAGGCAGACCTCTTAGCAGGCAGGATTTTTATTGTGTTTTGTTTTATTTTTCTCTCACACATGCAGAAACAAAATTCCCAGGCTGTCCCCAAAGCTCTGCTTACCCGGGACTTGAATTTTCCTCCCCCGGTGAACGTGTCACCATGTTCTACTTTGCCAGTCTAATCTCCCCACCCCCACCAATTCAGTGACAGAACTAATAAACAACGAAGAGGTCAAGAGCAGGGAGACAAAGAGAGACCTGGGTAGTCCGGGACCTGGGAAAGGAACTCCGTGAGTAATGGGGGGTTGGGTCTGTTGGCCAAATTATGGTCACAAAAAGTGCCGTCTCTTCTACTTGGCCTGGTTCCTCTGAAGCTGAAGTTTCCCCCAAAGTATTATTAAGGCCTCAAGAAAGAGGAACAAGGCGGCATTAAGCTGTCTTTCTGCTTCCTAAAGCTGGAGGTTTTTCAAGGGCCGAGGTGCAGGGAGATAGAGGAGGAGGGGCCTCCCTGCCTTGCGCGTCCGGCCTTTGCCCTCTGCCACCCGCTCAGTCTCTAAAGCCCCCCCAGCAGAGTGACGAGCCTGTTTTTAAAGACCAGGCCTACTCTGAATGAATAATGACTTCGCTTTTTCTCCACCCGGTGCCAATCAGTGACTCATCAACCATTTTCTAAATGACTGTGTTTTCATTCCCCAGTTTCCTTCGTGCTGCGGTATTAGAGAAGATTAAGTGCAGCCCCTAGCTGCCTCGCTCTGCTTTTCTACGTCTTGTTCTAAAGATGGTCATGCCCCCCCAATAGAAGCATTTCATTGAATGCCGATCATTTAGTGACAAGTGAACACACACACACACACACACACACACACACACACACACACACACACACACACACACACTGCTGTGTTAGCGAAAGCTCTGTCCATCTTCCAGGAGGACATTGGGTGAAAAGAGAAGGAAGTGGAGTCTTGGACTATGAAAAATGAGATATCTCAACTGGACCCCATTCCCTGCCCCCCACACGTCACCCCCGATTTCCAGGCCGAGGCCCTTTATCACAGACCCCGACTACACGTTGTACAGCCACCTTCTAGTCCACGCTCTTCTCTGCCCAATATTTGTTTTCCTTTATGAGCCCTTCTGCTCTGTCCCTCCACCCTGGCACCTTTTCTTGCCCCGACAGTACCCTATGTAGTTCCCTGTGGTCCTGTCAGCAGCCCCGGGGGAACTTGACTTCTTTGCCAGGCTTTTCTCTTCCTACTCCTACCCCTGGGTGTGGCTCTTTTCAAAATGAGCCTTATCTTTTGCCCCAAGAGCGGAGAGAGGGTTTGATGGTGAATATAAACCCATCATCATTTCTGAGATAGTCAGCCTATCCTGCTGCTGCTGGGCCTGTGGTCTTATCTTTTTACACACACACACACACACACACACACACACACACACACACGCACGCACGCACCCCAAAAGAACCCATCACAGATTTCCCCACTATCTGAAAGTAGAGTGTTCTACGAAAACTTACATAAGCAAAAAATGGCGTAAAGCAAAGAAGCGATTACCTTAGGACACATCTTGCTAAGGGATGCACAAAATAAATCGAGATACAGCACAGGTGCTCACAGACACAGGCGAAAGCTCTGGCGGCTGGATGCTGAGATGCTGAGCGCGGTTCCCGGGAAGGAGCTTGGCGGGGCGCCTCTCGCTGCTCAGGATGGGCGCTGCCTCTGTAACAGCTGCTTGCAAAACAAACGCTGAGTGCTGTTTTCGATTCTCACCTTTTTCGTAAAAGAATCCTCTCTGGATTTCTTTCGGTTAGGGAAAACAGGTATTGATGTAGGTCTTTTGTAAAAGCAAAGTGGCATAAGGCGAACGTGCCAAAAGCGGGGGGCGGGGCGGGGGGGCGGCCGTGGGGATACCTGCCTTCAGCCTTAGGTATTCCTCATCGCCCGGGCAGATGTCTGCTACTTGGCGTCTCCATCCTTCTCCAGCCTGCTCTGTGGCCTGGGTACTACGTGGATTATGTCAACAGGGTTCCCTTGTGCAGAGACTTCCAGGTGGGTTTAAATTATGGGGAGTTCTGGAAGTAGATCAGAAGGTGGGAGGACAATAAGGTCCAGACATTTATTCTGCTCGGTTGCCTCTTTGGGCTGACTCTGTCCCTTGACCTAAGGCCACTGCTTCTTTCAGGGAAGCCTGCGTGACTCTCTTCTTCTGGAAACCTCTCTCCCCTCACCTCTGTAGGCCTAGGGGTGGTAACAGCTCTGCTGCCTGTTGCCCCGAGTCCCCGCATTTTCCCACCCACTGCCATTGGTCGCTGCCAATGTGTAATTAGTCCCTCTGTAAAAGAACCCTCTTCGAATCACCCTCATTTGAATATGCCATCTGTTTCCTGTTGGGACCCTGACTGGCCCTATCTTCCTCTCCTCTCCATCCCCACCCCACCTCTTGGCTCTGTGTTGCTCTGATTTTTCTCTTGCAGCCCAACATATACTTGCTGGGAAGAAAGGCTAAGGATGGATGTGGAGCTGGATTATTGACTCTGTCCTTAAACCCTCCACGTTACAATCTACTTGTTCTGAGCCTGCGGGACTTCTTACTCTGTGAAACATTCTGGGATCATTTAAGGCCACGGGATATCTATAGCAACTGAATCTCAATCATCATAATCATCATAATCACCATCATGGCTGCCAATTGCTGATTGCCAACTCTGAACCAGGCACCGTGCCTGGTGTTTTGCCTCTGTACATCAGATGGAAGTTTCCATCTCACTCTTCAGGGTTGCTTCCCCACCGTATTTGGGAAAGGGATGGATTGAATCCCAGCGCCCTCTCAAGCTGTCCACCGGCGTCGCTCCACTTCTCTGCGTCGTGTGTTACTCCAGACTCCACCAGGGGGCGCTGCAAACGTCGGTTGGGGTGGAGGTCCGCCGCTCGGGAGGACCTTCCCCTTGGTAAGTCGCTGTTCCCTCTGCAAGGATCTTTGGGAGCTTTAGGAAGTAATTGGAAGGCCCGGCTCTCACTTTCCTCCCTTGCACAGCCACGCCCTTATGCGGCTCTGTCAGTCTGTGCTCAAGGTTTGAGGAGCATCAGAGGGGAAAAACCATATGTGAAGGAAAGACTGTGAAACCTCGGAAACCCGCGAGGAGTTTAAGCTTTCACGAGGGGCCTCTTGGAGGCAGACCCCGGTTCCTGAGCTTGCTCCCTTGCCCTCAAGTCGGCTCCTTTCTGTGGAATACCCTCCTTCTACCTCTGCCTCTCGCCTTTTGGAAATGTTTATCCACTGGAGCTGTTCTCACGCCAGGATACATTCCTTTTCCCCCAGTGGGACCTTTTCCCCCCGTGTGAATCAGTCAACCAGTGGTGTTCTGTTCACTGTTCCTCCAGATCTGCCTCCCAGGTGCGGGGGACGTACATGCGTTTACTCTTCAGATTACCCAGCAGTAGCTGTGGCTCTTGTCTCTCTCTCTCTCTCTCTCTCTCTCTCTCTCTCTCTCTCTCTCTCTCTTTCTCTTTCCCCCCACCCCCCACTCTTTCCCCCGGGCCTGTGGCAACAGGGTCTTCAGTGGACTCCCCTTTAGCTATATGAAAACCCAGCCCAGGGACTGAAATGACCACTTGTGAGAGCCATTTCATTTCGTAGCCAAGGTCCCTCCTCTGCCCTGATCGCTGTCTGAGATGGGGGTTGGTTTCATTGCCCCAGTTTCACGTGCTTTGGCTCTAGACCCTCACAACCTCCTGGGATGGCTAAGGTTCTTTTCTCACATTCTGCCCCAGTGAATGACCCCTCAGTCTTGGCACCTGGGAATTGGCCTTCTTCCCTTTTTCTCTCTCATCCCTATATCATATCCATCACCAAGTCCTGGAGATGTTATCTCCTTGACTTTTTCTGGAACCTATCTACCTCTCCCCATCCCCCCCTTCTCCACCCCACTCCCCACTGCCTCCATGTTGGCTGCCAGCCCCTCTCATTATCCTCCCATCCTTTATCTGACATTGCTATTTAATTTTCACTACTTGTATATGGTCACGCCTCCCCCAACTAAACTGTAAGCTCCACGAGGGCAGGGAGTCTGTCCATCGAGTCTGTACCCCTGATGCCTTGCACAGTGCCTGGGAGGTAGTAGGCACTCTATACTTTTTGCCAAATGAATGAATAAATTGTTAAGTCCAATTCACTTATCTTGGAAACTGGAGAGATAAGGTCCCTAGCACTGTCTTACACACAACAAGCTGTCAAGGAATACCTATTGGTTAACTGAATATTTCTTTTGCTCAAGGCTACAGAGCTAAGTAGTGGCAGTTGATTCTTAGCCTTGGTTGAATATTAGAACCATCTGGGGAGTTAAAAAAATTCTGATGCCCAGGCTGCACCCTAGACCAGTTAAACCAGACCTTCTTGGTGGGGTTGGTGAGAGGAAGCCAGGTATCAATCCTTTTTAAAGCTTTCCAGGTGATTCCAATGTGCAGACAAGGTTGAGAACCACATTGAATCTTGAAGTAGGCCCAAGGTAACCCCCTATTGCTCATACTGCATCTAATAGAAAATTATTGAGAAAAGTAAGAAAACCTTACTGAATTCAGATGTGCAGAAATAGCGGCAGCTGTGGGAGGAGAGGAGCACGTCCTCGTGTTGGGTTGGGACCACACCGTGGTAAGAACCAGCGTGTGTTCATTTTTAGAAGTATACCCTGAAGGCAGAGAAATGGTTTTGTAAGGTGGGTGGAGGCACTGGAAGAAAGTAAGTAACGGGAATGTATTTGGGACTGGTTACCGGGAAGCCGTTGCCTAATGAGTCTCTTAGACCACAGAAGAGTAACTCCAGAGGTTTAGGGAGGATTCTTTGCTTTGCGTCATTTGAAATGGACAAACCTCCAGTTGTGTGTACCAAGGAAACCATTTTAGACAGTGATGGAGAAAAGGCTATAGGAGTCATTTTCTCCCAGAAATGCATCGTGCTGGAGACTGCAGTACTGGATGGTTCATTTCATCCCCAAATCGCCAAGCCCCTTGGTTGAGGCTTGGTTTCGGAGCTGCCACATGTAAAGATAGGAATTATGACTTGAAAGAGAAGCAAGATAAGAAAGGACGAGTAGCTTGCCCGGGGAATGTCATTGAAATCCCTGAGAGAGAGTGCTGTGCTAAAAGAGATTCTGAGTCCCAGGCTCTACCATTTGGATGCTACCCTAACCATGGGGGGCTAACTTCATACCATTTGAACTCTTTACAGTGACAACTTCTTAAATCCATTATAGGATGTCTTAAAATGTGAGGAAAGAGGAAAGGAAACCGCCCTTCAGTAGCACAGAATTGGATTTGCTTTTGTCTATTTGCAGCATATATAATAAATAGATGTCAACATTAATATACAAAGAACTCATATAAAGTACTTAAGTTAGGTATTGTCACTCAATATAGTATTTAATCAATATACTATCTTTAAAATAGATCAGTACCTCTATTTACAAAGAATTGCCCAGGGGGGGATTTTGCAGAGCTCTGGCGGTGCACGGGCAGACCTGTCAGTTACTTCTAGGTTTTAGCCACTCAGTTGACATACGTGGGAGAAAGAGACTAAGGAGGAAGAAAGGTCATACAGATTTAATAAGGCTTAATAAGATGGGCTTATTAATAAGCTTTAATAAGATGGAATCCTGTGTTTCTGGTGGGAAAAACCACACCAGTTGTTGTAAAGCTGATGAGTTAGTTGGTCCAAATGGAAACTTGATTTGGGGATCTTTTCTTATCTTCCAGATCACAGTTTTCTCTGGTTATCTTCACTGTACGCATTGCTCTGTGCTTGTGGTCTAGACACTGTCTACAATGTGCATTTCATGTATTTTAACATGGAAGGTAATCAAGCAGCATGCAAGAGCTTGGCTTCGATTAATATTGAGCATCAGTGGTTGGAAACTTGTAATCTTAGAATTGAAAGGGTCATTTAGTTCATTTCCTTCCCTCTAGGTATTTGAATATTTAAACACCAAGATGTTGAGTTTGGAGACATTCTAAAATATCTCTAGGGCTGGAGAATCCATAAACTCAGTTCAGGGTTTCTCCAGTCAAGAGACTTGTATTGTTTGGTTCATTTCACATCCCAGTGTACTTTTTTCCTTGAGTAAGTCTAGTATTCTTGTTTCAAAAAATACGGTACGACAAGACACGTTCTAGGGCAGAGGAAGGCTCCATGAGTTGTAGGAGACCAACGAGGGAGTTAGCTTAGAGGTGGGCAATAAAAGAATGGGGCAGCGTGGGAAAATGTCCTGTTTTTAATTACCTAAGTACTGTTACCTTACTACCTACTAATATAATGGCAGATAAATAAAGGTCCCCAGGCATGCTACAGCTGCCAATTCAACTTATGACAGGACAATCATAGTTATTCAGACCATATGCAACTCCAGAGAGCAACAATTTCAGCATTTCCATTTTATGGACACTTGAACCCCTTTGAAAGTGACCTGCCATCTTTTCAGTCCCTTAAAATGTTAAAAAAAATCATTTTATCTTTTTTATATAGTGGATGATAAAATATCTGATTTTAAGCAAATACTGTTTAATTTTGGATTAACAGATAATTAATAGTTATACTAGGAAATTCATTTTAAAGCAATTTTAACACTATTCAAAATCTATAAAGATAAATTTTGATATTTTTCTATTTAACAAGTGACACAATTTTATTTACCCTAAGTTGCTTATATAAGAATGTCAACAAATTCATTTAAAATTGATATATTGTTTCATATGTGGTTTTAGACTGAATGTATATTAAAGTTTAGTGAAAATTTAATGTTCAGGCATCAAAATAGACAAAAACTATTTTCATGACATGATTTTAATAATTCTTTCATTTTGTGCTTTTTATATGTGACATATTTGTTGGGTTTTTGTTTTGTTTTTTTACTTTTGGCTGCACCACACAGCATGTGGGACCTCAGTTTCCCTACCAGGGATCGAAACTGCACCCCTGCATTAGAAGCACGGAGTCTTAACCAGTGAACTGCCAGGGCAGTCCCAGGGGGGTTTTAAAAATAATATTGGAGGTGAGGTCTTTGGGAAGTGATTAGGTTTACATGAAGTCATGAGGGTGGAGCCCCCATGAGGGGATTAGTGCCCTTATAGGAAGAGAAAGAGACCAAAGCCCTCTCTCTCCACCATGTGAGGACACAGCGAGAAGGCAGCCTACAAGCTAGGAGAAGGGTCCTCACCAGAACTCAACCATGCAGGCACCCTTTCAGACTCCCAGCCTCCAGAACTGTGAGAAATAAATTACTGTTGTTTAAGTCTCCCCACCTATAGGATTTTGTTATGGCAGCCTGAGCAGACTAAGACATAATATGAAAGTTTTGGTGCTATTATTTATGAGTATAACAAATCATAGTGTGCATACTATTTATTCCCAATAAATACAAATGCAAGATGGATATAATCATCATGATACTTTATTATTTTTTGAGGTACCAGCAACATCCTGATGTGTGCATAAGATTTGGATCAGTTGAATACTGGTCTAGAGGAAATTTTCATAACTTTTCTTGTTTTTATACTTCTCATGAAATTCTCTTTCAACATTAAGAAGCTTTATGCGTCTTTTCTTATCTGGTGGTCAACTGAAGGTGAAACTTAAATGGTTTGCTATTGTTAGAACAATTAGGATGTTGTACTGGTCAGAACCAACATGGTGGCTAGCTGTATTTAGCTGAATCATAATAAACTGAGTTATAAGTCAGCCCCTCTAATATCTATGAACCTTAATTCAAACAAGAAAGTTTTCAGACAGTTTGTTCAAATGGGGGAAATGAAAACATTATACTCTTTATCAATTAAAGAAGACTGGAGGCAGACCCTGTCTTAGGTAGGGTTCTCAACAGCAGAGCCTGAGGTGGGGAGTGTTTGGTGCAGATGATGTAGTGAGGGAGCAGAGTTGAGGTGTGAGGGAAGCAGCGTTGGCAGGGTAAGCAAAGATGTGGGTTCAGGACAAGGCAGCCTCAGCCTGAGCCTACAAAGAGCTCTGGGGTGTGGATACTGGCACAGAGTGTGTTCCACACTGTACCAATGAGTCATTGGCCATGGGCTGCCCTTCTGGAGGGATGTAACTTCCCCGGTAGCTCTGGTGAGATACAGGAAATCCTCTGGAGCGCGTTGCAGCCAACATCCACGGCAGTGTGGGGCTGGGTGCTCCAGCCAGGTGAGGGAATTCTGGAAGGAACTCAGCATCATCCGCTCCAGACATCACTTCTTTTTATTATTTTAAGTATATGAACCCAGTAGAGTCATCTTCTTTCCTTCCAGTTTTATTGAGGTATAATTGACGTATAGCACTGTATATGTTTAAGGTGTACAGCATCATAATTTGACTGACATCCATCATGAAATGATTATCACAATAAGTTTAGTGAACATCCATCATCTCATACAGACACAAAATTAAAGAAATAGAAAAAAAGGTTTTTTCTTGTGATGAGAACTCTTAGGATGTACTCTTAACTTTCCTATATAACATACAGCAGTGTTAATTATATTTGTCAGGTTGTACATTACATCCCTAGTACTTTATCTTAGAACTGGACTAGAACCATCTTTTTTTGTTTGTTTCTTTGTTTCTTTGTTTTTTGTGGTACGCGGGCCTCTCACTGCTGCGGCCTGTCCCGTTGCGGAGCACGGGCTCCGGACGCGCAGGCTCAGTGGCCATGGCTCACGAGCCCAGCCGCTCCGCGGCATGTGGGATCTTCCCGGACCGGGGCACGAACCCGTGTCCTCTGCATCGGCAGGTGGACTCTCAACCACTGCGCCACCAGGGAAGCCCTAGAACCATCTTTTGAATACATAAACTTTTGTTATTGGACAATGATTATTTAATGCTGTTTAACTGGAAGGGAAACACCTTGAGGGCAGGTCTTTGTTTTGTTTCATTCAAAGATGATTCCTTGTTTCCTAGAAGAGACACAGACACGTAGTAGGTACAGTATTTGTTTCTTGAATGACACCTGTGGAATGAATGAATGAGGAAGATCCTGAGCCCCTGGTATTCTGAATGTTAGAGCAATGCTTTGTAAGGAAGTGGTAATCCAGTCGGTCAGAACTGCATCTGACCATGTGTAGTAGCTGACCCGAATACAGGGTTATTTTTTTCACAATACAAGAACTCTGGAGTGGGGGAGGCTGGGTCTGGGGCAGCACTCTGCTCCATCGTTTACATTCCAAGAGCCTTATCCCTTTGCTTTCATCCTCATGTATGTCACAGTCGCAGGACAGCCCTTCTCTCACCCTCGAGTCCATTCTCCAGGGCCAAAGAAGAAGAAGGAAGCCTGTCCAGGACTGCATCATCTGGCCAATCCTGAATGCAAGGGTGTCTAGGATGGGTAGGAGGTTGGCTGGGGCCATTGCCACCCGGAACAAAATTGAGATTCTGTTAGAAAAGGAGAAGGGGTGAGTGGGGAGGCTGATGACAGTGTCTGTCACCGTAGCAAAACTGAGCAAGGCTATGAGTGGTTAAAAATGAACACCTTCTCGAGAGCAAATAAAGGCAAAATTCAAATAAAAATGGAAAATAACTTAAAAACCTCAAATCCCTTTTTTCTCTTTTGCTCCTTCCCCATCTTTTTATGTTGACTTTCCTAGTAACCAGGGCTGAAGTTCTTCCCAAAGTCCATAGGAAATACTTGAAACATGTTTCAAAACAAATCAAGATGAGCCTATAATCCAGGCACTCTCGCTTACCCCCTTTTTTTTCCCCAACAGAATTCTTGGACAACTGTTTTATTTTTGTCTTGGTGGCCTGACATTCCATCTGTACACTAGTGAGTGTGGATGACGATCACCTTTAAAATTCTTCTTTTACTTTGAAGGAGGAACTTCGGACTGCTGCAATGTTTCTGCTGCTGTTGCCGTTACTATAGGAGACTCCTAGGAGCTGCCGTTTCTGATGGTGGGTCTTGTGTTTCTCCACGGAGAAGCTTTCATTATTTCCAGATTCCAATTGAACCCACTATGAGACCACTGAGACAGGATGAGAAATAAAAATGTCTACTTTGTTCACTGGGCTGTTATTCCTGGATCTTTACAATTGAGGTGGAGAAAGAAAACACCTCCGGAAAAATAATTTAAGAGGCACGGCTGGTCGGTTGTCTCCTGTTTGATCCCAGGAGCCCTGCAGTTCACGCGCAAATATGAAAAGGGCCACGGAAGTAAATTTCAGTGACATTTTTTATTTCAGAATCTCCCGCCGACAGAATCACCTTTCCCACCAAGGGTCGTTTTGGTGCACGATTTAAAGACTGGCCTGTCCAGTGAAGTACCTTTGTGCCAAGAATTGTGGATTTTTCTTTACAGGGTTCCTTCTCTGAGTGGTCGTGCTGGGTTTGAATTAGTGCAGTGACCTTTTTCAGCCTTTGTGTTCCCCATTCATAAAAAAATTGGCGGTACTTTTTGGTTATATTGATGTGGAGTCACCAAGTCAAGTATCCTGACCCCAAAATACCTACCTCACACCAGCAGCAGCATTTTGCCAGGCCAGACACCATTTCTGCAAGTAGGTTTATAAGCCAGTTTTATCTGAAGGGTGTTAACAGTTCCTTCCAAAGAGCCGGGTTCTCGCCCATCATTGCTAATTGGCTAGATATTGGGGTTTTTTCTTTGTTTGTTATAGCCCGTCGGACGCAATATCATATATTATTATCTCGATGAGCTTCCTATGGGGGTGTTAACTTGTTCTACACCCACATAAAATACTTTCTTCTCTGGTTTTCTTGTTAGATTTACCAACATGTCACTGCTGTACCATTACCATTTAACAGCCTGGAAGGCAGAAGGAACACACTATTATACAAGTCTTGGCAAAGCCAACCCCGATGTAGGGAAATCATTAAGCTTCAGGAAGTTTTAACTTGCTTGCACCCAGTCTCTTATCATTTATACGAGGTTCGTATTCTTCCCTGACCCCCTGATCTCGTAAAGGAAATAGAGGGGAAAATGGGGAGGGGGAGGCGAGGAAGAGACACAAATCAGGCTGAGCCATAGCCGTTTCCAGGGCCTGCACTTAACATCAGTGATTAATCAAACTAATGGGGAGTTCTAATTCGGTGCTCTGCTACCCCTAAGCCCTGTAATTGCGGTGTCTCTGAACCCAAAGGAAACACGTTGCGCTCTGCGTGCCCAGGCACATAGCTTTTAAATCTTCATAACTCTGTAATTACTCCAGCGCTTTCCTTCAAATCTGGCTTCATTTCACTTCCTTAATGAGCACGACGATCTTGATAAAGTTTGAAGTTTGCTGCCTCTGCCGTTCCCAAGGACTCAATCCCAGACTGATAATGTGAGTTGTAGATTTCACTCCCTCAGGGTCCTCTCAGAAAGAGCTGATTTATTTCAGGACCACCACAGTCCAAAGCACTTCCTGTGGGTCAAGGGCAGCACTGGGTGTTTTCATCACAGAAGGGTGCTTGGAGAGCAAATTCTGAACAGTTTAAAAAAAAAAAAAAAAAAGAAGGAGGTGCAGGGAGTGGGGAGGCGGGAAGCTTATGAACCCTTGGGGAATGGCTGTTTCACTTTATTAGCGCCATGTGCTCCAGAGACCGTGGTTCATTTTACCCAATCGAAGACTTTGCTTTATAGTAAATATATTAAAAATCCACTTCCTCTTTCTAAACGGAGCCCTGCCAAAGAGTGAACATTTCATGTCAGCTTAAAAAAAAAAAAAAGCAACATAATTTCCACATTCTTTCTGCTACCAACTGGTTTGCAGGATTTGGAAAAGATTTGTTGGAAATGCCCTTTAATGATACTAGTCAAAAGCTCATCTTCTCTTGCAGCTGGTTGGAGGGTCTCAGTTTTGGCCACCCTGTTTTGCTTTTAACCATGTGGTGATGCTTGGTCTCAGCTTCAGTCTTTCCTTTCTAAGCTGTAAGAAGCAGCCCTGAAACCCATGTTGCTTTTAGAATCCCTGCTCCAGTCTGTATTCCCCCCAGACAGTGTTAATCGCTCTGGGATTCTGGGCAGCACTTAATTCCTATCTCTATTACAGCTTTTGCCGGCATTGCGCTGCCATTGTTTGTTTACATGTCTATCTACCCTACTAGACTCCACCCTTTGAAAGCGATGTTTGTGTCTTCTTTCCTTTTATATCCCTGGCAGCAAACAGAGGCCTGAGCACCCAATAAATGTTTGCACTCAGTAAATAAAGCTTCCGGTAAATGTTTGTTGCATAACCAGAGGAACGAATAAGTGAATGAAACTCCCTTGTTGTTTGCTCCATCTGCTTTAACTCTGTCCGTTATTTTGATGTATTCGCAGTTCTGACTAGATCCAGATTTGGCATGTTTAAAATTATATTCAGTTGTAAAATGTGAGGCTAGGATTTTTGAAGATAAGAAAGAAATCAAAATCTCTCCCATTGGAAACAATGTGAGTAATCAACAGTTCTTTGCAGGGAAGATAAAAAGGCTGGTTGGAACAATCTTTGGATTTGCTGTCTTTGGCATTTTGGGAAAACCATTTAATAGCATCATTGTTTTTCTCCCCATGTTTCCCTGCCAGTAAAATGCAGAGAAAAACCTCTG
The DNA here is from genome assembly GCF_937001465.1 of Orcinus orca. NCBI lineage: Eukaryota > Metazoa > Chordata > Mammalia > Artiodactyla > Delphinidae > Orcinus > Orcinus orca. The sequence continues at coordinate 14,737,030 of NC_064580.1, forward strand.
TCCTGCATACTTAATAGACTAGATGAGGATTTTTTGAGGAAGCAAAGCACCAACTAAAACAAAGGAAACCCTTTTGTAGTGGTATATAGTCTTTTTTCCCCGCCAGGAAACTATACACTTGATAGTTGTCAACAGGCAGGTACCTGAACTTATTTGTACGGTGGCTTCACATTTTGATATTTAGTGAATTTTTTCCCCCGGTGGTTCCTGGGAACACGCGTACACAAGACCAAATTTAAGGTTCTTGAACTAGAAGGACTTGGACTTTTGAGTTTCAAAAACTAAGCCATGAAGGCTTTGGACATAACGTTCACGGTGCGAACCACAGATCTGGGAGAAAGCATGCTCCCCCCCACAGTATGGCACAGAAGCACAGGCTGCCGGCTTCCTCCTGGGACCCAGCACAGCTAAAGGAGAGAGGGAGCTGGTGAATCTCAGAGCTCAGCAACTAACGGAACACTGGGGAGAACCTCCTTGGGAGCACTGAAGTGGAGGAGAGAGGGGCCAGTAACATCTTCTGCAGCCTTTCTGTTGGTTGTGCGTATGTCTTCTTCCCATATGTTTCACGGCTCTCTCATCTTCAGCTTTTAGTTTGCCCTCAAGGTGTTTTTCTGTGCTCTAACTTTATTCGAGGGTACAGTTTGAGTATAGGATAATGATGAGCTCCAAAAAGTGTTCTGCTTGAATGTGAACCGTATGACTCTCCAGTAGTTTCCCAAGAATGGCAGCCTCTCCTTTCTTCTCCAGCCCTTGCTACAGACTCTGAGATCTGTGCTTCTGCCTCTAGCAAGTGTAAGTCACCTCCAATTACAAGATATTTTCACGTTACGTTTTATGGTTTACATTCATTCACTTTCAAATTGTTGCTTTTTCCTTATGGAAACTTGATAGATTTCTCTATCTGCGAAATGGTTTGGGTAACTTGGGTTGGGATGGGAGGCGCATAATTTTGCCCAATAAAATTACTGAAAACGTTTTTTATTTAACAGCTTTTTACTCAGCGGCAGGGCTTTTCGGAGTGAATTAAAGTGATTCAGTGAGGAATAGGTGCAATTGGGTGAAGAAAGGGAGACTGCAGCCACTGTAATTACATGATTATGCTAACAAGCCCGTGTGTCTCCCGGAATTTCTTGGACAAAAGAAATATTTTTCAAGTATAAATAATGGCGGTGCAGTGTCTATGCTGGAATATTTGAAACAGAACAGACATTTTTGGTGAAGGAACTTTCAGGAATCTCTGCTTTGTTGCTTGTGAGGTTCCAGAGGCTGCTTGACAACGGTTCTGTGCTAGCCGGAGCCTAGCCAGGCTGAGGGCGGAGGGGCTGTGTGGCTTCTCAATGCCAGTCCTTTCCTTCAACAAAGACCTTGTCCCCGCTGGCCTGCAGCGGGCAGGAGTGTAACTGTGGGGCGTGGTGACACAGGATACTTCGTTCGTTTTACAATGGCAAAGGGTATATACTGACCGAACATTCGAGTTTATGGGAGAATTGTGCTGGCCTTTGAGCTGCATGAATGACTGCCCGGAATTAGGCAATGGGGTCATTTTTAAATGCTGCCTTTCTTTTCCCTTTTGGCTATAAGCTCATGGTGATAAATATGTGTACATGGTGTGGGGGGTGGGTATGTGATCTCCAGAGATCAACACACACATAAGTAGATGTAACAGTCTGGCTTCAGATGTCAACCTCGATTTCATCAGAGCTTTTTGTGGGAAAACTCGGAGTCAAATGGGGCAATCCGGGATTTGAGTAAGAGCGACACAGCTCCTGGATGTATGGAAAATTCATCAGCACGAAGAATATTCGTGCACCCCATCACCACGACATGATTTAAATGCTTCGGGTCTATAAAGTAGCAGCCGAACTGAAGCTGTGGGCGTAGGGTGAGGGTGGAGCTTGAAGTGGGAGGGGCACAGTGAGGCCCCCAGGTGGTCTGAAGCGGCCCTTGCAACAAGGCTAGCGCACAGTTTTTTTAGGCAGCGTCTCGGATGTTTAACGATCACTTCTCTAAAAGTGCCTTTATTCACACCTTCCAGTGGACCGAGAAACACATCAGCCCACCGTGTTAATGCATATTTTAATTAGTATTCGTTTTATTTTTGGTGACTTTGAAAGGAAAGCTGTCCTTCAAAGTCATCAAAAATAAAATACTGAAGTGACCTTGGGGAGGTCCCTGCCGACTACCAAAGAGGGTCCAGGGGCAGTGAGAACGGAGGAGATCAAAAACCACAATCAGAGCTTTTTATTTTTCCCACATGGTTTTATTAGCACATGACCAGGAGGCCAGGAGATTACAAAGAGTTTCTCTTTTTACACTACTGAACTGTACTTTGAATCGTTTTGAGATGTCGACTTGAGTTTCTGCTGGCCACTTTGGGGCAGACAGCAAGGTAGCTAGCGTGTTGTAGAACTTAACTACCCCGTGGAATCCTACCCCTCCTGGGCCCAGAGGAGGGCTCCCCCTCCCGTGGAATTTTTCCATCCTCCCCTTCAATCACCTCTGTCTGGTGGAGAGGACCCCTGGACGCTGGGACTAGGGCAGTGCCGGGGGAGGGGCAGTGAGCAGTGGGGCAGACTTGCCACAAGGGCCTCTAACTGGAGGCCTTCAAATACCCCTCATTGTTCTTTCTGCCTCAGTGTGTTTAGGGAGGAGCGCGTGGCTTGGCTACCTAGCAGAACTCATGTTCGGAATTGTGAACATATTAAAAAAGTCAAGCTAGATTTGAAAACAGCCAGCTCTAAGCTCTCTAGATTTGTGAGATGAAAAAACAACTCCCAAAAGACCCTTTTCCAAAATATTCTTTTTCCCACTTTTTATTTGGAAACAAACCCAAATTTAAAGTTGCAAGAAATGTACGATGAATCCCAATCTGCCCTTTACCTAGACTCGGTATTTACCTATTTTGTCATATTTTCTTTTGTCTCCAGATACATTATTATCATCACTCTTCTTGTTGCTACTGAAACACTTATGTGTACCTTGCAGACATCATGACCTTTTACCCCCACATCCCCAGCCTGGATCTTTTATGAACAAGCACACTCCCTCGCCAAAAATGTTATATATTGAGGTAGAATAGGAGAGGGGGGTCTATTGAAGCCTTTATGACTGAAGTATGGGCCAGTCCAGAGTGCCGAGTGGCGGGCCCCACCACTGGTCTGGAGGGCTTTATTGTTGCCATAAAACATATTTTTTCCATGTTCTCTTTCGACACATGAAATGAAGTCTGCATTCCCCAGATCTGGCTTGTGGCTTTAAAACAAAAAATATTTTTACAGTATTCTTTTTGGAGGGATGAAAGCATGCATTTTATTAACATTTCTCAAACTCTTTTTTGGGTTTTAGGCTGACAGCATCCAGCCTTCGACTGCTGCAATCGAAATAGTGTACATGCCTTTTTAGAACTTACACCTTTCAGTTAACCAAATGGGAAAATCTTCCTTTCTTCTGTGAACCATCAGCTCTCTGATGGAGAACTTTCACATTCCCGTGTCTGATCAGCAGAGTAGGGTGACAGGGAGGTAATATGGCTTATCCTACCGAACGCGTCAATGAGTTTTGCAAGCAGTTTTCTGGGGGTTTTGCTCACGGGTGGTTTGGGTCTCATTCATGATGTTCTATAGAGACCTGGCCCAGCGTAGCGGCCGGCCGAGGGATGCCCGGGAAGGGGTATAAATAGCGTCCTGCCCTCTCTGGCCACCCCAAGCTGTGCCCACGCCCCGTCACCCTCCCCAGCTGTGTCACAGCGCTCACAGAGCCCAGGGCACTCTAAGGGGCAGCCCAGTTTTCCCAGCTAAGAACTCAAAGGACTTGCTCAGAGCTGGAATTCGGCGAAGCAACTTGCTCCAACACGTCAAATCTGCCGCATTTCCAGCACCCCACCCTCCTGCCTCTGCGCTCGCCACCCACACCGGCAACCCCAACTTGAGGACTCCCCGCCCTCACCGCGCTGACAGTCTCAATCCTCACCCCTCGGATGCGAGGAAGTGTCTTTGCATCAGAACAAGCCTGGAGAGGCGAGGCCACCAGTGACTCCCAGCGGCCGCACAGGGCGCTGCGCCCCGCTCGCCCGGGCCTCTCCCCCCACCCCTCCCCTCCCCTCCCCTCCCCTGCCCTGCGTCCGCCCCGCCGCCCCCGCGCCGCCTCCTGCGCCTGGGCTGGAGGCGGATTCCTCTCTCCGGGTTTTCAAAGCGCCTTTCCGAAACCTCCTCCCAGCCCAGAGAGGGAGACAGATCCCGGGCGCAGTTGCTCCCCGGAGCGGCCGAGGGGCGCGCGGGGAGAGGCCTGAGCCGGGGTACTTTCAAACTGAGGCGCGCGCACACCCACCCACCCAGACACGCGCGCGCGCGCACACACACACACACACACACACACACACACGCCCATTTATATAGACGGTGGCGGCGGCAGCGGCCGGGGCGGCGCTCGGCGAGCGCAGGAATGATGGAGCTGAGCCAGCCGACCCGGGTTGGAAGCAAGTGAGGAGAGCCAAGGCGCGCCCCGGGATTTCTGTGCCCCGCGCTTGTCATCCTCCTCAGGGAACGGTGCACGCGGAGGAGGAGCGGCTGGACTGATTTGCTAAGGGGAGGGCGGGGACGAGGAGGAGGCCAGGTGAGCGAGGAGCCCCCTGCGTATCCGGACTCCCCGAACGCGCCTTTGCCCGACTCCTAACCCCTCTCCACCCAGGTGGGCGCGCCCGTTTCCCCGCTCGCCCGGGGCGCTTTGAGGAGACCAGAAAGTCGCGGCCCGGCTGCGCGGGATGCCTTTCGCCAAGCGGATCGTGGAGCCGCAGTGGCTGTGCCGGCAGCGACGCCCGGCGCCTGACCCGGCGGAGGACGCGAACAGAGGCAGCGCTGAACCGCCGCCGCCGCCCCTGCAGCTGCCCGGCCGACGGGACGAGGCCGTGGCGCCGGGGCCGGAGGATCCTCCCCGCGCGCCCCGCGCGCTGCCCGCGCCAACCGACCAGGCGCTGCCGCCGCACGGAGAGGCGCCCGCGGCGGGCGAGGAGAGCGCGGCAGGGGTCTTGGAGGCGGCGTCAGCGGCCGGCGAGGCGTCCTCGGCGGCGGCCGCGGCCGTGTTGCTCATGCTGGACCTGTGCGCGGTCAGCAACGCGGCGCTGGCCCGCGTCCTCCGGCAGCTCTCGGACGTGGCCCGGCACGCGTGCAGCCTCTTCCAGGAGCTCGAGAGCGACATCCAGCTCACTCACCGTCGCGTCTGGGCGCTGCAGGGCAAGCTCGGTGGCGTGCAGCGCGTGCTCGGCACGCTGGACCCCAAGCAGGAGGCAGTGCGTGAGTACCCGCGCCGTCCTCCCGCCCGCCCGGCGCTCCGCGTCGGCGCCGCACCCTCGCGCCCTCCGCGGTCGCCGCAATCCCGGCGCCGCGCCTGCTGCAGCTCTGCACCTTACGCTTGCCTCCCCTGAGACCCACCCCAGGCCTCCCGGAGTTCGGGGCAGGGACGCAGACGCGGAGGGGAGAAAGTTAAAGGGGCAGTCTCGGGACTCGAAGGCAGCCGTGGGCTGAGAGGGAGCATTTATGGGAACACAGGAGACAGGGGGGCCTGTCATTCACCTCTGGGGCTCGATTTCTCGGTCCCTCCCCGGCGGGGCGGGAGGTTGGTGCAACTTCTGTGGTTTCCAGTAGCCCATCCCGGAGCCCTGTAGTCCCCCCACCCCCACCCCAGTGCGTGCTTGGGCCGCTCGAGGAGCAGTGAGTGTCCTCTTAGGGCTTCTGCAACGCCGTGGCGTTTTTGTCCCTCTTACTGTGACCTCACGTGCTGCACCAAGCCCCGAACTTGTGCCTTGCGTTTGTGTGCGACGTAGCGCGGCGCCATTCGCCTCCCGGAGTAAACTCCGAAGAGCTCTGCTCCAGCCTTCTGGCCTGGGAGGGGCGTGGATGGAGGAGTGTCCCCGGCCCTGGGGAGATCGATGAGACCCTTGGGCATCTCTTCTGTCCTGAACAGAACAGGGTTCCTACTAAATGGCTGTCTGTGCCATCTTCTCGGAGGGGTTCCGCCCCCCTCCCTTTCCCCCAACGTGGAATGTCGTCCAAATTCACCCGTGTGTACAAGACCCCTGGACACCTTTGCTGCCCGTTAACTTCACTCTTGCGACATCCCAGGGCTCCCAATAAATGTCATCCTGGCGCTCAGGAGAGTCCCCTGGCACACGGTTGGCTAAATCGGGAGGCGTTGGAGTCATTTAGGAACAACCGGACGGTGGGCGGGGGCCGTAAGCCAGCACGCCGGTCCTTTGGCGCCTAGTCCAGCGGCTGCGACGCTCGCAGCGAAGGTGATGTCAGCGGCTCTGACTTACATAAGAAGCTTCCCCGGTTGCTGCAGCAGCTGCGCCGGTGGCGGTGGCCGCGGAGCGCGCGGGGCGGGGGCGCCCTCACGGCATCCTTCCCCGGGGACTTCCGGGCACCTCAGTCCCGCAACCCGCACAGCCTCCTAACCGACCCCCCCGCCCCGTTCGCGCACTACCCCCCCCCCAAAAAAAAAACCCCTCTGAACCCCGCCCCGGGAATTCGCTGCTTTTCTGCAATAACAATAATAATAAGCGTAATGAATAAATGATGTGCGCGATCGGTTTTCGCAGCTATAAAAGACCCGGAGTTGGGTTAATGACTGGTTGTTTAAAAGGGCAATTCCGGGGATGAGTTCTGGAAAGAATTAGGACTGCCGTAGGCCAAGTCGTATTTTACTTTTGGGACTTGAAATGAGCGCTTTAATCCTGCCTCCTTTTTACCTCAAACCACACAGCAGGGACCGGCCCTTCACTTTCAACAGCGCTGATATCTGGGGAGTGTGGTCAGGGTGAGTGGTGATTTCACTTCAAAAGAAGTGGAGGGAAGTTTTGCAGACTGTTGAGTGGTGCATACATTTCCCGTATGTGTGTGTGTGCGTGTGCGTGTGCGTGTGTGTGACCCACTGCACCTTAAATTAGATTTCTCACAAGTGAAACTCAGCGATGGAGCAGAATGAGTTCTCTTCTCCCCTTTTTCTTTAGAGGCAGGAGGGGGTAGTTATGTACCCAGAATTTAATATAATCCTTTTCACTGTTTGGAGTACGAACTAATGGTGAATGGAGAAGAGAGGGGATTTTTGGTGTGTGCATATGACTGATGAACATATACTCTATTTGTGCATATTTATACATGAATAAATAAATGAAGATGGGGCTCATATAATACGAGGAATAGACTTCAAATCTATTATTTTTACGTTTTTCAAAAACGGTGTCTCCATACTTTGTGCACAGACCTCTCCTCTTGTCCAGATAAATTTAGGATGGCATTGTTCCTGTTTGATGTCGTAAAAGGCATTACCTTCGGGAGGAAAAGCACAGTATTATGTGTCTTAATTTGGGCTTCCCAGTGTGCAGAGACGGAGGCAAGGATTTCTGTGCAAGGAGTTTATTTGAGAGGGGATCCCAGGAAGCACAGGGAGGGAGTGGGGAAGCGGGCAACTGGGGTTCAATCCAGCACACACCTCAGAAGTATCCCACTGAGGAGTGAGGACGCTGCAGTATTTCTCCACCAACTTCCATCGCTCACTGATGGAGAGCACCTGGGGTATGAACTCCCTGGCTCCTGGGCCTGCCCCCGGTGTGGGCTCAGCAGGCTCCCGGGCCAGGTGGAGAGATGCCAAAAGCCTATGGTGTGTACCGGAATGTCTGCAGGGGTTGCCTGGGGAGGGAAGAGGGGCTGTGTGTGGGTGGAGTACCAGTGGCATCTGCTACCTCATGCATCTCTCTTTAGCATTGCTCAAGGTCTCAGGGAGCTTCAAAGGGAGAGGGAGCCTGGAAGTGACCGAAGTTCTCTTTTCTCTCCCTTTGAATGTGTCTGGGTGCCTCCATGCCCCCTGTATAGCCTTCCCACCCGAGTCACCATTCTCCATGCTGCTTCATCCTTGGACAGCTGCTTCCTGTTGCCCTGAGACAGGCTGGAGTGGTTTTTGCGGGGGTGACATGATCTGACACACACTTCAGCAAAGTCGCTCCGGGGGCAAGTCTGGAGCTGGTAGACCAGTTAGACAGTGTGAGTGGTGACCGTGGCTGGGACTAGGGTGACGGTGAACAGTGCTTGGATTCTGAATTCACTTTGGAAATAGAATTGACGGGACTTACCAGTTGGTTTGGGTACAGGGTATAAGAGCAAATAATAATACTAATTGTGGGTGACACCCAGTGTTGTTGTTGTTTTTGGCTTAAACAGCTCATAGAAGGTCCATTTCCAGAAATGGGTAAGGTTCGTGGAAGAGTGGATCTTTTATCTTTGGGGGTGGGGATGGAATCAATGCTTTTCTGTTTGTGCCATGTTAACTTGAGCTGCTTGTGTCTTAGACAATTAGACGTGTGAGTTCAGAACTCAAGAGAGAGGTCCAGGCTGGAGATGTAGATGTGAGATGTAAGGGTAGAGATGATACGCGAAGCCCTGGAGCTCGGGACCGTGTAGAGAGTAAAGAAAAGGGGACCAAGACTTAGCCTAGGGCAGTCCAACTTGGGAATTTTAGTAGAGGAGAAGAAAGACTGAGGAAGAGCAGTGAGCAAGCTAGAAGGGAAATCAGGAGGGCATGGTATGATGGAAGCCAGGAGAAGGTGTCTCAGGAATGGAGGAGGAATCGTTTTGGTCAAATGCTTCCGAGAGGAAGATGAGCGCTGAGGCAAGGCCATTGAGCTGGGTACGTTTTTAGCAATGAGTGGCCCTGCTAACTGCTGTGTAAGTGGAGGGGTGGAGAGGAAGGCCACATAAGAGGGGATGAAGAGAGAACAAGTATGGTATGGTCTTTTTTATTTTTATTTTTTACATCTTTATTAGAGTATAATTGCTTTACAGTGGTGTGTTAGTTTCTGCTTTATAACAAAGTGAATCAGTTATACATATGTTCCCGTATCTCTTCCCTCTTGCGTCTCCCTCCCTCCCACCCTCCCTATCCCACCCCTCCAGGCGGTCACAAAGCACCGAGCTGATCTCCCCGTGCTATGCGGCTGCTTCCCACTCGCTATCTACCTTACATTTGGTAGTGTATATATGGCCACTGTAGCTACTCTGTGGGTAGCTAATAAAAATCTCATTGTGGTTTTAATTTGCATTTTGCTGATGGCTTGTGAGATTGAACACCTTTTCCTATATATTTTTGACCGCTTGAATATTCTCTTTTGTGAATTCCCTGTTCGAGACCTTTACTCCCTTTCCAGTAAGGTTCTTTGTATGTTTTTTTCTTGTAGGAGTTCTTTATATATTGTGTATGTGAGTTATTTGTGAGCTACAGATATTGCCATTACCATCTCTCTGTTGTGTGCCTTTTTACTCTCTTAGTGTTACCTCTTGGTGAGCAGAAGTTCTTATTTTTAAGTAGTCCAACTTAAGGAGCCTTTTCTTTATGGTTAGTGGTCTTCGTGCTCTGTTCTGTTTGTTCGTAAATTCTTCACTGACCCCATGGTCGTGAGGATATTCTTTTATGTTCTAGAAGTTTTTTTTGTTTTGCCTCTGTCGTTTAGATCCATGATTCACATGGAATTGATGTTTGCAAATAGTACGAGGTAGGGATCAAGATGCCTTTTTTCCATGTGGATGCACAGTTAATCCACTGCCATGTCCTGAAAAGACCATCGTTTGCCCATCTCACCGCAGTAACACGTTTGTCATCTAGCGAGTCGATTTATTTTATTTTTAGTTAACATTTATTCAGTTCTGCTCTATGTCAGGCCCTATGCTAAGATTTTGTATGAATCATCTTATTTAATCTTCACAGCGACTCTATGAGAGTGATTTTCGTACTTTACTGAGGATTAGCAACTTGCTCTGGGGAGCAGCAGCTAGAAAGCGCTGGAGCCTAGAATTAGGGTCCAGGTCTGAGTGCACAAACTATTCCCAAACATCAGTCTTTTCTCCCACACGTTGCTGCACAAATCCAGGGGAATTACAGTATGAAAATCAAGGCCCTTCTCGATACGCTTCTGTCCACTTGACGTGTCCCTCCCTGCCTTCCCCACATTCCACCCCAGTCCAGTCACACTGAACTACTGGCTGTACCCCAACTTGCCAGGCTTTCTCATCCTTCGGGCCAATGTGTATACTACTCTTTTCTTCTGGAACATTTTGCTGGCTCATTTCTGCTCTTTCTTTGATAATCAGTGGACACGTCATCTTCTCTGTGAAGTGGAATCTGATTCCTTGCCTGCCACCTCCCGCCTCCGAGTTTTCTAGAACTCTGTGCTAACCTTTATCTTAGCTTTTCTCCTTCTGGACGGCAGACTGTGTTGGCGCCCTGCTAGATTCCTTCAGCCCTCACCTCTCATTCTGATGGCTGCTAACTGCCAACTCCTGTGACTCTGCCTAGGGCTTTTTTTTTTCCTGACTGATGGACCGCGCTGGGCCTTGCACACAGGGAAAGCCAGAAGTGCAAGCGAATCATTGCCTCTGAAGCAGTACTCAATCAATGATGGACGGGGCATTGGTGGACCAGTGGCCTCACTTCCTTGCGCCTTGGAGGCGAGAGCTCTGAGGCACGTTCTACACCATCTCTCAGAGTTCCCCAGAGGACTGAGCTGCAGTTGCCCACAGTGGCGACTTAATTGGAAAACACACTGTGTATTCACTGCCTTCTTTTCTCCGTCTCACTTCTCAGTTACCTGTGGGTGCTTCCTGGGGTCGCCTCCCACGAAGCCTTCTTGCACTTGAACTTGCATTTGTACTCATCAGGTCTGGGAGAACCCATGTCAAAACAACCTGTTTAATCTTTGAACTGTGAGGACAGAGACCTAGGGCTGGGAGTGTGGTAGAGGTGGTGCTTCTCATTCTTTTTCCCTAAACTCCTTCCGCGAGGGTCACTAGATTCGTCACATGGCCAAGCCCTCCCGTCGCTCTGTGCTGGGTCTGGAAATAACTTACTACCCTTTAGTGAGCTCACAGTCTAACCTCTCATTGGCGTAGGAGGAGATCGTCAGTGCTCCAGAGGTGAGAAGAGGCTGGAAAGGAGCTCAGGTCCACGATGACCGAGACACACCCGCTCAGTTCCTCAGCGTTTCCTCGGCCAGCCTTTGAGGGGACTGCTTATCGTCCTGTAGAATGGGCAGGTGATGACGGCCCCGAGAGACCCACGCTCCCTGTGTGAGATGCGCCATTTCAGCCAGAGCAGACCCAGGACCTGCTAAGCCCAGAAGTAGACTAGGAAGTTACACAGGGGGTGAATCGATCATTTGGGGTCGGTATGGCAGTGCTAATTGTGGGTTCAGCCTGATTTGGAAGGATCATCCTTTTCCTCCCCTTTCTGTTCGTTCTACCACTCGCAGAAACCCTTTGCAGTCTGCTTAATGTGTTTTTAGGGGGGGATATTTTCGGAACTGTCGTTAGGCGTCTTTTCCTCCTGGCTCTACTCAGTGAGTTCTTCTGAGGCATTATGATATCCGAATAGCTCCATTGAAAGCTGCTTTTAAACCCATCACGGAGCTACTGAGAAAAACGCAATCTTTCAAGTGTTAATAATTCATGGGTGTAATTTCCTCATAACCAGTAACAGCAGCACATTTCTTTCTGGACTTGTTGTACTGGATTGGGTATTTATTTATTTATTTATCTACTTAATATTTATTTATTTAGCCGTGCCGGGTCTTAGTTGCAGCATGCGGACTCTTAGTTGCGGCGTCCAGGATCTAGTTCCCTGACCAGGGATCAAACCCGGGCCCCCTGCGTGGGGAGCGTGGAGTCTTAACCACTTGGGCCACCAGGGGAGTCCCTGGATTGGGCTTCTAGATCAAAACTACCAAACTGCTTTACCTCAGAAATCCTTGAGGTTCTGTTGGGCTGATATTGCTAAGATGGTAACAATAAAGATTCCTTTATTCCTGTTTGTGGAGGCATTTTCCACACAATGCCATCAGGAAAGTGTAAATGCCGCATAAGTGCTCAGAAACATCTTCAGTCTCCGGGCTTCTGGTCTACGGTGGGCATCACCTTTAAGTTCCAGTCACATATGACATCTTTCCTGTTGTCCCACGTCAGCGCAAACGTCTTGAAGATCCATTGACTTCATATAATGCTTTGAATTTTTCTTTTGTGGCCGCATCCGTGCCTTGCGGGATTTTAGTTCTCTGACCAGGGATCAAACCCTGGCCCCCTGTAGTGGAAGCACAGAGTCCTAACCACTGGACTGCCGGGTAAGTCCCAATGCTTTGAAATTTTAGAACAAAGACAATTTTAAATGCAGTTGGGATTTTGTTTTGATAGTTCAGTTGAATTTCTTTTTACTCTAGTAAAAATCGTGAACCAAAAGATTTTATGGGACCCTCGGTTAAAAACAATCATGGGAAGAGTATCCCAAGACCAAACTATCAATCACAGAAATTCCTGCAAGTTCTTTTTGCATCAAGAATTCCTCATGAATCACATCTTGATAGTAAGTGAAAACAAAAGATAATGAGGTGAGAATGGTTTCTGAATGTAAGGCTCTCATTCTAGGGTCTAAATTTGTTGAAATAAGGTTTTGGAGAGCACTCTTAACCAGACCGTAAGCCCACAAAGGGCAGAGACCCTGTCTAGCTCATCTCTGTAAATGACTAAGACAGGCAGGGTCAATTTTTGTTTCTGACGCTAATGTCTGTCCCTCAATCTATTAATGAACATGAGAAGGTTTGAGTGTAGTGAAATAGGAATCTGAGGACCTGGGCATCCGTATGCTGAAAAATTCCCTAATTATGAAACACCCAAGTCCTTCAAACTGAAATTAAGCAAGAACAAAATGAAGTTAACAAGTGTTGGACAGTCTTGGGATCTTAGAGTTGGGAAACACCCTAGTGTCCCTCAAATCCAGCCTCCCACTCAGGGTGGGACTCTTTTTAGAGATGTCCCAAGTGGAAGCCCATCTAGTTTCTATGCGCTCTGAGACTCGTAGGCGTGGCCACCCACACCGCAACTTTATTGCTGTATAGTTCCCATTCTCAAATAATCCTTATCTACACTGAGACTAAATCTGTCTTTTGGCAATGCCTGTCTTTCAGTCCTAATCTGCTGTCTGGAGCCATATGGAATCTGCTTATAATCTCTTTTCCAGGACCTCTTTAAGTGTCTAGAGGTGACTGTTATTGTCCCTCCTAAGCTTTCTTCATCCCAGGTGAAACAACTTCACTTCCTTCAACCAGGAATCTTAATGCCACAGAGGCTTCCTCTGTTCCATTTGTGTAGTTGGTATTTTGAACTTAAATTTCACAAGACTCCCCCATTGTCTCTGTTAAATTGAATCTTGCTTGCTTTGCTCTTTCATTTCCAATCAGTGGTGATGGTTTAAAATCTTGATTCAGTGTGTCAGCTACTGCCCACAGCGTTTTGCTCTTTGCAGACATCCTCAACATGATGCTACCCCATCACCCACATCTTTGATAAAATTATTGTTCCGATGTACTCAAGGCCAGAGCACACTGGCAGGCGGTGCTAACAGCATCCCTCCAGGCTGACGTCTATTAATCACTGTTCCTTGGGTACCATTGTTGCAGCAGCCCCGAACGCTCCCCCCACCTTCCCATTCAAACCACATTTCTCCACCTTGCCCACAAGATCTATCATCATGAGTGATTGTCAGATGGTTTGCTGAAATCAAGATACCATATGTCTGTAGCATTTCTTTGATCTCCCAGTCTAATAACCCTACTCAAAAGGGAAATGAGGTTAGTCTGGCTCAAACTGGACTCACAGCCATCAGAGGGGCTATTTAAATTTCCTTGTGTATAATGGATAAAGAGTTGATTTGGGGGAACCCGCGTTGGCGTTCGCCATCGAAGGACTGTAAAGCTGGACGGCAAGGGAACTCTCTGGGTCCTAGAGTCCATTTCTCTGGCTCCAGAGTGCCTGGTTTGTCCAAGGCAGAGAATCCCAGTGCCTGTCCCTGCCTTTCTTTGAGGATACGTGGTGAGAACTTTATGTCCTTGTGCTCTGTTCCTTCAAGAAAGGTCTGGAATTCACAACCTTCGGAGTTTGCTTGGGCTCAGTTTGAGCAAGGTTGTCGGGTATCTGGTTTATCTAATTGTCGGGAGGAAGCTAGTACGTGGTTAAGGGTATGGAAGCTGAAGTTAGACCGCGCGCTTCAAATCCTGGGTCCCCGGTCTTCATCTATTATGGGATGGAGATAAAAACAGTACCTGCTACATCAGTTTGTTGACAGGGCCAAAGGAGTCAGGTTGAGTGCTCGGGCACTTAGAGCTGTGCCTGGTACATGGTGAGCCCCTGGCAATTATTGGCTGTTATTTTATTGGTACTATAATTGGATCATGCAGAGCGGGAGGCCTGTGTTAATTTTTTCCAGGCAGGTGTAAACCTGTGCCTGAATCTGTGAAATGCTGGGTCAGGGGGAAGGAGACAGCTGACCAAGCAGTTCTCTGTCCCTCCGTGTGGTCAGACGGCTATTAAGATCTCTATGTGGCCTCTTTTTTTTTTTTTTTTTTGCGTTATGCGGGCCTCTCACTGTTGTGGCCTCTCCCGTTGCGGAGCACAGGCTCCGGACGTGCAGGCCCAGCGGCCATGGCTCACGGGCCCAGCCGCTCCGCGGCATGTGGGATCTTCCCAGACCGGGGCACGAACCCGCGTCCCCTGCATCGGCAGGCGGACTCTCAACCACTGCGCCACCAGGGAAGCCCTTTGTGGCCTCTTTTTGTTATGCAGAGAGGTATCAAAACAAAATGACCGATGACCTTAGTATCCAGAGTCATTCATTTATTGTATTCCAGGCACTCTTCTAGGCCCTTGAGTTTCACCAGTGAACAAAAAGTTCCAAACAGTTTACAGAGGAGAGAGAGAAACCATAAACAACAAACCTAGTATTACTTGTAAGGAGAGTACAAAGCACGTTCGCAGGTGTTAAGTGTTATGGGCGAGGGCCGTCCAGAGGACTGGAGTGAGGTTGCCGTTTTCAGTGGGGCGGTCAGGTGGGCCTCATTGAGGAAACGGCATTTAAGTGAAGATTGGGAAAAGGTGAGGGAGTTAATGAGGTAGTGCGCTGGAGGACGTGTTTCAGCAGAGGAAGCCGGAGATCCTGCCAAGGCCCTGAGCTGAGAGCGTGCCTGGTGTGATGGAGGGCTGGTAAGGAGGCCAGTGTGGTAGCTTTGGGGCATGCAGGGAGGAGAGTGGGAGGAGAGGAGGCCGGGGAGGGGGGCTGGAAGGCGGCTCGGCGGGGTAGAGTGTAGTAGGCCATCGTGAGTGAGGACTCTGCCCTTTGCTCTGAGTGAAGTGGCGACTCACTGGACAGTTTCAAGCCTAGCAGTAACATGATTGACTTCTTAGAGGTTAAAAGGATCACTTTGGCTACTCGGTCAAGAGGAGACTGTGGGAGAGGCAGGGGTAGAAGCAGACAGACCAAGTCCGAGGCTGTCCTGGTGAGAGACAGTGGTAGTTTGGTGGAAGTAATGAGAAGCGGTTGGTTCCAGCTTAGAGCTGTTGGCATCTTTTGTTTCATGTTCAGGGCTGGGCACCTCGGCCCACACAGAAGGGCATAAAATTGAAAAGGAAAGGACCCCCCCACCCCTTACTCTGCCGGACTTGCTCCAAGGGAAGCCATGTTATAACGTTTCATGCTCCAGCTAGGAGGAGCGAAAGCAAATTCTCACACGTGTCTAATGCGTTTTGCAAAGCCAGTTCTTTATTTTTATTTTTACTTTTTTTAACATCTTATTGGAGTATAATTGCTTTACAATGGTGTGCTAGTTTCTGCTTTATAACAAAGTGAGTCAGTTATACATATACACATGTTCCCGTATCTCCTCCCTGCAAAGCCACTTCTAAACGTCGAGGCAGGCTCTTGTCTCAGAGCCTTGTTGATTAATCTTATTTTGCTGTCTCGGAGCAATTGAAAAGACAATAGTCATTTTACAACAGAAACTAACACAACATTGTAAAGCAATTATACTCCAATAAAGATGTTAAAAAAAAGTCCATGTATAATTTGCAGTGAAATGTACAGCTCTCAAGTGTGTAGTTTGGTGAGTTTTAACAACTGTATTCACCTGTGTAACCCACCCTCCTATTAAGATGGCGACTCTTCCGTCTCTTCAGATAGATAGTACTCTTTTGAGGTTAGAAAACAGTTTTTGAACTCTGGTGCCCTCACACCAGCCCCTGTCAGGCCTGTTGTATGAATATGGGCGTGGAAGATAAGAATTCCACAGAAACTTCGGGACCATCCAGTAGGATCAGGCTAAGAACTAGAGATTCCATGTTTGAGATTTGCAAGGGAGCAAACTTCCAGTTATAACATAAAAGTCCTGGGGATGTAATGCACAGCATGGTGAGTATAGTCAATAATAACGTATATTTGAAAGCTGCTAAGAGGGTAGATCTTCAAAGTTCTCATCACAAGAAAAAAAATTGTCACTGTGTAAGATGGTGGATGTTAAGTAGGCTTCTTGGAGCAGTCATTTCACAATATATACCAATATTGAGCCATTACGTTGCACACCTGAAACTAATATAATGTATGGCAGTTGTATCCCAATTAAAAAAAGACTGAAAGAAAAAAACAGATTTCTAGCACAAATTGGGACAGTGGAGTTTCCTCACTTTGGTCTGATGGCGCTGTTTATAACATCTTGGTGCCGAGCTCTAGGGAGAGCACCGCTTGACACAAGGATAAGAATCTGGCCTCAGAGGCCCCAGGGGTAACTTAGAAGTAGGAGTTTTTCTAAGATAAAGCTAAAATAACATTTAAAAAGAGATGGGAAAAGAAAGAACTTACTACTCTTAAGCAAACTTGTAAGTAGCAGGGAATGCTGATTTGTAACTGTTTTTAGCTGATGCTTGAAGCCTGGCTGGAGGATGAGGAAAGTTGTTTAAAACGTGATTTCTAATTATTATATCTAAGTGCATTTAGATTTGTGGAATAAGAAGCCCTACTCTGGAGTTCAGCTACTCTTGATTTTTACTACTAGACAACTGAGGGAGGAAAGAAGTAGGAGCTATGAGGAAGGATGACAGCCAGTGAGACAGTGTTCATTAGATTATAATATCAATATTTATGTTTCTCTCCAAAGTGCATCTGGACTCTGTTCCTCGAGTCTGGGTTTATATGCATATATTTTAACATCTTTATTGGAGTATAATTGCTTTACAGTGGTGTGTTAGTTTCTGCTTTGTAACAAAGTGAATCAGCTATACATATACATATGTTCCCATATCCCCTCCCTCTTGCGTCTCCCTCCCTCCCTATCCCACCCCTCTAGGTGGTCACAAAGCACCGAGCTGATCTCCCTGTGCTATGCGGCTGCTTCCCACTATGGATTTATATTTCAATAATACGAGTAAAGCTGTGTTTTCCATGTGAATTTCGCATCAAAGCTCTGCTGCCTCAGCCCGCCGCCTCCTCGCCCCGGGAAGTGCTCCCGTTTACAAGATGGCACACGTTCATTGAGACTTTGATTCTAGGGCTGAGCTTTGGGGGCGGGGAGAGCGCAGCATGAATAAATCCCACGGAAATCCTTTTCCATGTGAGAGTCATGGGGTTTTCTGCTTCATAAATAGGAGAGAAGGATGCTTCAAAGTTTGGGGCAGTGTTGGGGGAAAGTGGGCAAACCAAGAAGAGACACCGGGAAGGCTGTCGTGGAAGGTTTTCGGAGAGTTTCACTTGGGTTAAATGCCTTCAGTGTGAGAGAAGAGATTTTGGAGCCTTGCTCAGGTATCAGATGTCACTGGAGCTCATCTGGCAAAGTTTGAGCTTTCGCTAATTAAAACTAATCCAGTTGCGCGAAGGAAAATATATTGCATAAGGTTGCTGCTTGTGTGGCTTTATTTTAACCCTTTCCCCGTAGCCTAAGACCGGCGAATCTCAGGCTGGTGTTAGGGTGGGAGGTGATAGTGAGAAATGAGATTCACTTACACGCTCATTTGAGTAAAGACAGTGAGAGGTGTAGCCTATTAAGAGCATTGGCTGGTCAAGGTCAATTGGAAGCCCTTTTGGGTTTTCTTGATTGATTTGCCGATTCACAGTTTTGAACAGCTGTTGAGTGAGAAGGAAAATTTAAAACAAAGCAAAACGAAACCCAAACCAAAGAGACACCCTCCTTTACTTCTCAGGTTGGACTTTCTTTCCGAGTTGCTCTGTCCACTTTTCTGTGGCCTATTCACCTTGGTTGGATCAAGCCCCCTTTAGGGAGCTTGGGTTCAAGGTTTGTACCCTGAGGGTCTGGGATTTTTTGTCATGATCACAGGCTGTGTTACTAATCCCAGTTGCCTTTCCAGTGAAAGGCCTTTGATTCTCTCAGTTCTGATACTTGCCAGCTATGCAACCTTAGACAAATTCGTAGCCTTTTTGTCTTAGTTTCCTTATCTGTGAAATGGGGATAGTGTTAGGACTCACCACAGAGAATGGTTGTGAAGACTGAGCGAATCAATCCATAGACAGGTCCGGCAGTGTGTGACATATACACAGAATACATAGTAAGTGCTAGTGAATGCCTGTATGCCATCAATGCTACTATTTTTGTTGTTGTTTTATCATTATTATTATCAGGGGGCTTGGGTAAAGGAAACAGATGTGAAAATGGATAATACCCAGCCCCTGTCGCTCGTCAACCAGCATAAATATTCCGGCTGGCTGGATGCAGGGTGCAGATGAGAGCAGAAGAATCTCAGCCCGCTTTCTGGCTTGGCTAGCCTAACTCATGTCATGGGATACTGCAAGAACAATTTAGCATCGGCTGCCATTACACCTTCATTGTTTTGGGGGACGTGGACTTCTGCTGATGGCGGGGGAGGCCTGGCTGAGGACGTGTACCATTGTGGCAGTGGTGCTGAGTGCAGACGCCCGTGCCCTCACTTTCTGGGACTGTCTGTATCATGTCCGGTAATGACTTGCTTTGCCCTTTTCCCCCTGGGCAACACAGCTAGACTACATTTCCCAGCCTCCCTTGCATTTAGGTGGGACCATGTAACTGAGTTCTGTCCAATGGAATGTGAGAGGAATAATTGCTCTCCTCTGGGATGGGCATATAAAAGCTCCTACCTGATCCTCTGCAGTTTATTTCCTCCCCGCTGTGCTGGTTGCATGCAGAGGATTCAGCAGAGGACTCCAAGGCCCTAAAGGATGGTAGAGCCACCAGACAGAAGGAGCCTGGGTCCCAGAATCACCACATAAAAGGCTGTCTGCCGCCACCTGATTGGCTTTCACATAAGGGAGAAGTAAACTTTCCTTGTGAGGTTTAGGGGATATTTGTTACAGCAGTTAGCTGACCCTGACTAATGTAGAGATACAGCGCAGGGAGAAAAAACGACTGGTTTTCCTGAAAATGAACAGGTGACGAAAGTACTCCAAAGTACTTTCACGGAATAAAAGGGGCTCTAAATATAGAGTCTTTTTCCCTGAGACACATAAAGAGTTTCTGTGTGTGCCCAGAGCAGTGTAACAGCTTTCCTCAAGTAAGCAAATGGAAATTAAGACTTGTTAACAGAGTTCTAGTTTCTAGAGAAATGTTGCTACCTGTGACCAATAGAATTCATTCATATTCATTCTCTTTCTCTCCCACCATATAAAAATGATATACATATATTTGTAAAACTTTTAAGAGCTAATTATAACACAAAGCAATGTGCACAAGTTATAAATGTACAGATCGATGAATCTTTACGCACTGAACATACCTCTTTAACCAGCACCTGGAATAAGAAACAGCATTCACGGCCCTCTGGAAATCCTGCCAGTTCCTTTGCAAGCATGCCCCCCGCTCCCCACCTAGTTGGCCATTATCCTGACTTCTGACAGTCTGTTTTGGTCTGTTGTGTCATCATCCAGTATGTGCTTTTTTATATATGGATTTTTTTGTCTGCTCAAAATTATATTTGTGTGACCCATCTATGTTGTATGTAAGTGTCGGTCGTTTATTTTCATTGCTGTATAGTATTCCTTTGTATGACTGTGCCGTGATTTATTTGCCCATTCTGTTGTTGATGGGCATTTGGATAGTTTCCTGTTCGGGTTATTCTGAATAATGCTGCTATGAACATTCTAGTTCCTAGCTTTTGGTGAACGTACCTACACTTTTCTTTTGAGTGAAAACTCCCTGCCTTGTAGTTTTACAAAACTCTCTTCCTCGGTAAGATGTTTCAAGGCTCTGACAGTGACTCTTCTTATTCCTTGCCGTCTCTTGGCTTCTAGGCTAAGCAAAAGTTTCGTTCTGCTTTTCTGGAATGGAAAGATTATGCCTGATCTGTAATGGCAAAGTTTGGGTGTCTAAAATGAAGGAAATGTGATTTACTTCAAAGGACCTTATTTCCGCCTCTTTTTATATTAAAGCATAGCCACGGAGCCTTTTGATTCTCAGACGAGGGCTGTTCACAGAGCTGTGTTTCAGATCGCTTGGAAACTCCTTGTAATCGGAGTTTGCCACTGGAATCTTTACTGGCGCGGCTTCAGCTCTTCCTCTGTGAGAAGGAGAATCCTTTTGGATTTTCAGATCGCTTCCTTCCCTTGGAGGGAATGGAGGACACATCGAGTGATGAGTCCTCTAATCCCTTGGAGGGATTAGCCTTGGAGCTGTCGGGAGTTGCCTCCTCTATTTGCCCCTACTGTCAAGATTTTATGCAAAATCTAGGCAAAGCAGGACATTTCCTCAGAAGGGCAAGAGGCAACGAAGAGGGGAAAGCCTTTCTGTCCCGCTGAGGGGGTTTCTGCTCGTGGCTCTGCTTTCAGGGCCTTGGATATCTGATCCACAAAGTAGCAACCCGGACTAGACGGGACTTTGTGGATTCTGGGGGTTGAAAAGGCCTCAAGCAAGTTCTAAAAAGGCGCCCACCGGACTTTCTTTCAAACCTCCGACACAGGCTCAGCTTCCCAGACTCCATTGCTGAGGCTAGAAGTCCTGGACTCAATGAGTAGTATAACCCCCGTAACCCCACCCCAGCCCCCCAGGCTTCCTCACTGGAGAATTGAGGAGAATTGAGGCCCGACTGTTGGAGTCTGAGCCTTTTCCTTCAAGCCTCCTGGAAATATCCGAAACATCTTGGGGGCTCCAGCAGCCGGACGGCCGCCTGGTGTTCTGATGGAATGTTTGGTTCCTTTGGGTGTGAAAGTGTGTGAAGCCTTTACAGTTAAGTCTGAAAAATGGCTGTGAAAAGGCCCCGGGGAACCCCGCTGCCGAGTGACACACAGCTGAGCCTTTGAAAGGGGGGGGGTTTATGATAAATTTGAACATGGTTTTCAGCTTCACTGTACTTTGCTATACTCCTTTAACCAGCTAGAGGATAAGTGAGCTGATTCTTTCCATGGGGAACTGCTTTGGACCGTTAACCCAGATTTTCTTCAAATGCAGAGGATACTGTAACTGCCTTTTGGCTTTTAAAAGCTGGAGGCCTGATGAGACGGCTCTGTGAGGTCAGAAGTTGCAGCTGGGGCCAGGATATGCTCTTCTCTACGAACCAGGTGTGAAATGCGAAAGAGATGTATGCAGAATAAGGGGCCTTTAAAAACCCAGATTTACTCTGAGGACCTGGGTAGCTCTTGCTTACATCCACTGCTTGGCTCGAGTTGCCCTTCTCTTCTCGGGGGGCACAGCCGAAACCAGGGCCTACAATTTCTTCTTCACCCCTGAAATTTTTTTCTGTGGCCAGCCCTGCCCCTAGTTTTTAGAAAATGGCTGAATTTTTGCCTGAGCTCACTGTCGTCAAGGAGATTCTTCTGGACGTGTTGAGGCGGACATCAAGCCAATTCGCGGGCACACTCACGTTTCCTTTACATTTGTTGTGTGACTTCTTTCTGCTAGTACATGTTATTCGTGTTATTTCACAAGCCCCTCAAAATGCTGTGATGGAAATGTGATTTTTTTTGTAGATGAGGAAACAGGCTCTCCTGGTGGCTCTAAGAGCACGCTGCTTAAAAGGGCCTCAGCCAGGATCCAGACATGGCTGTCTGTCTTCAGCTTCGGTCCTCTGTTTACCCTGCCCAGCTCCTTATCGCCACTGAGATAGCCTTCTGCCTCCAGTTTATGATGGGGAAGCAGAGGCATAAAAAAAAAAAAAAAGACATACGGACGATGCCCAGGTGGGACCTTGGATGCTCAGAAGGGCTGGGATTGGGACGTCTGGACAGAAAGGGTCACGAATCAAGGAGTAGCAGCCATGCATCTGATGGCAGGCATATGGCTTTGTTGGGTGTTAGCACATGGGATGGGGCCAGGCAGTGGCTACGTGTCTGGCTGTAACTAATTAGTTGTTTGATGGTAACTTAGTAGATAGGGTAAAATAAGGCGTTGGCTGTAGCGGGAGTCATCTTCTATATCAAGGCCTTTACTACCTGGACCCAAAAGATTCACCTCCTGGATACACAGGATTCTTTCCTAGCTCGGTGGTTGCCTATTCGTATTCTATAGTGTTGCTTGAAGGCGGGTGTAAATTAACTGTGAGTGCCCTCAATTCAGATAACTAATCAAGCCAAAATAAAATAAGTTGCCATTTTTCTCATTTATTCAAGTAGGCCAAAATGAAATACTGATAATGGTCAGGTTTGGGGTGGGAATGAGGATGGGGTGGGTATAAGGGTACTTTCAGACATTGCTGATGGAAGTGTGAATTGGTATCATTTCCAGAGACTGCTGACAGAAGTGTGGAATTGGTGTAAATTTTCTAGTAAGCAGTTGGCCTTTATGAAATTAATATACAAAAAAACCGTATGCCAGAGACGTCACTTCAGAATTTAACCTGAGAAAATAAGTATCTAAGTAAAAGAATGTATAGATGCCTCAGTGTTGCTTATAATTACGAATTATTGGAAATACATTAAATGATTAGCAATAGAAAATTGATCAAACAACACTACTATACATTAGTACAGCAAACAACATTACTACATGCTGGAATGGTGAAATAGTCTACTGCCATTAAAATGACACAAATAGATATTGATGAACTCAAAATTGTGTTTATGTTATATTCCAAAGTTAAAAACTCTTACTACTAATTAGTATGCAGATTATTGCATGTTCATTAAGAAGATGTAAGAATATAGGGAGAAAACGTCTGGAAGGATATATACCAAATCAGTACTTTTAAAACATATTTTGATCATGATCCACAGTGAGAAATATGTTTTACATTTGTGATCCAGTAGATGCCTGTAGCTGAGACAATAGTTTTAGCAACAATACTACTTTTCTCTATGTAATGCGTTCTGATATATTTGTTTTTTCCTTTCTTTACTATATTATTCTATCTTTCCCTCCTGTATTTTACTTTATTCCAATTCTACTCCTCTTCTCCTTTTTTCTGTTTCATTTTTTAAGATGCTGGTCATGACCCACTAAGTTGATTTCATGATTTCCTAATGGGCCACAAGCCATAGTTTGAAAAACACTGCTCTGGAATGTTAACAGTGGTGATCTCTGGCAGGTGGGATTATACTAGATAACTTTTTTTTTCTTTTTGAGAAGGGAGGTCCTTTTTGCTTTTCCATGTTACTTATGTAATACAAAGGCTAATGAAAATTTTAAATTGACAACGATTCCATTGAAAAACAAATTGATACCCTGCAACTTTTAAGGAATGTATTGATTGTATAAAATAAGATGCCTACTCTACATCATAATTATTGGGCATGCAGAGTGTTCTGGGGACCTTAAAGAACTTTACGGCAGGACAAATATATCCATTGAGGCACAGAGTTTAAATAATAGAATAACAAGACAGTGAAACGTGGCCTTATCTCTTCAAACTCAAAAGGTCACCAGGCATCCCTGCTTACTGTTTTACCCCAGTGGTGTTGCATCAGTTCTCTGGGATTTACTTCTATTTCTGTTCCAGATTGCACTTTGTTATGCTCATTCCCCGCCTTAAAAGAAATAGGTATTAAATTCATCAGACTACTTTCTGGCCAGATTATCTTGGCTTCCAGCACTGTCAAACTTAGCCTCCTTTAAAGCTAAAGATGATTTTAAATAGTAAGTAGTCATTAAGAACTTAGAGCAGGAAGCAGGAGCTTTAAAGGAGGACAGGAAGAATCCCTGGCCTGAGTCAATGTACTTCCCTGTGGGCTTCCTGCTCTCAACACACAGCTGGAAATCTGTAGACCCGCCTGCATCGTGGCCACGCAACCACAGTGGGCAGCACACGAAGTGAGCTTTCGCTGGGAAAACAGTGGACAAGTGGGGCAGAGATTTCTGCAGAAGGTTCTGTTTATGTAGGGCACAAGTAAATCTTTGGGCGTGTGTGCCAACTGCCAGGTCGGGGAGGGTGATCCATACGGTTGGGGCTGGGGAGAGGCTGGCTGACATTTGCAGAGTTGGGGCCTGAGAGATGCTTCCTGACCTTGAAAGGCATTGATAGGAAATCTGAGAAAATAACTGGGGTTGCTTTCCAAGAGGGACTAATTTAGTTACCGTTGTTTCAGACTGTGCCAAGAGTAGTCTGACAATGCTAAAAAGGTTATTGGGAGCCTGGACTTCCACTAAGGGAGAAGGCTAACATTCATTCTGTCTCTGAAAGATTGTGAATAACGTGTCAAAGTTATTCATGTACTCATTTATTTATTCATTGATTATCCGATGAATTATTGAATCATGTAGTCATTTGTTCATTCATTCATTCATTCTTCCATCCATCCATATATCCACCCATCTACCGATCCATTTATGTAAGCATCCAGTTACATGGCCAGGTGCTTTGTACTGTGGGGCAAGCGGCAAGCGTGGGGGTAGGGAAGGAACTCTGAAAGGGGGAAGAGCAGTCTGTGTAGTTGAGTTGCTCACAGTCCGGCAGAGCAGACAGACGAGTAAATAACTAATTCCCACATAGTGTGGGCAGTGCTACCAGAGGGGCCAACCTGGCTTGATTCATGCAAAACTAAGTCTCCCCTTCTGGCCTGGAATCACGGAATGTTAGCCCGAGAGAAGCCTTAGAAAAACTGAATGGCACAATGCTTTCCAGACTTTATCCACAGAGCTCTGGGGTGGGAGAAAGAGGGGGGAGTTAGAGGAAAGCTGAAAAGATGGGGTTTAGCTTCTTTGAGAACCAGGGCAGGTCCTTTTTTTTAATCTGTTTCATATATTGAGGTTCCTTGTAGAGCATCATTTGAGGAAGGGCCTTGTCTGCTTAATGACGTTTGCAAAACACTGGGCCAGTCCACCATCTTTCCTTGTGTCTCTGGTTTAGAAATTGAGGCCCAAAAGGGTGGAGTGACTAATCCAGGGTTAAAGAATTGGTTAGTTAACAATCCAGGAATAGACCTGGTCTTCTAATGTATGTGGGCATAAATAGATTACTTCAGTTAGCTTTTGCTTTGTAACAGATAACCCCCGAACTTAGTAGCTTAAAACAACCACTACTTAGGCCATAATTCTGTGAGTTGGCAATTTGGGCTAGACTCAGCTGGGAGCGTTCTTCTGGTCTCAGCTGAGCTCACTCATGTTGGTGATGAGCTGCTGATCCACTGGCCAGTCACGGTAGAACAGGCCAGTCTAAGATGGCCTTCCATCCAAGGGATGGCTGGGAATTGGCTGGGGTAGGCAGGTAACTGAGTCCGAAATCTCTCATGATCAGGATTCCAGCAGGGAAATATGCATAACCTCTTGAGGCCTAGGCTTAGGGCTGGTCAAAGCAAACCACAGGACCAACTCAGACTCAGGAGGTGGAGAAAGAGGCTCTACTTCTTCACTGGAGAATTGTAAGAGTTGTGGTTACAGGAAGGGAAGAATCATTGCCCTTTTTGCTATCTACCACAAGAATACTGAGTTATTACCATGTCTTCTCTTCTTAATTTGGGCATTGGAAAAATGTGTGTTTGAAAATACTATCTAGGGCTTCCCTGGTGGCGCAGTGGTTGAGAGTCCACCTGCCGATGCAGGGGACGCGGGTTCGCGCCCCGGCCCGGGAAGATCCCACATGCCGCGGAGCGGCTGGGCCCGTGAGCCATGGCTGCTCCGGAGCCTGTGCTCCGCAATGGGAGAGGCCACAACAGTGAGAGGCCCGTGTACCGCAAAAAAAAAAAAAAAAAAAAAAAAAAAAAGAAAGAAAGAAAATACTATCTAGTTCCAAAGCCATCTTTATAAGAAGACCATAGTCATGACTCTTTCTATATACTGTGAGGCCTCTTGCTTACTTGAGTGTTTGAGACAGGTGGTATTTACTGCTTGTAGTAAGGGACGTTGTACCTTAAGAACATCCCTACCTTAATCCCAGTCACAGTCTTTGCATCAACAGCCCTTTCCATGGAAAGGACCCTTCAGCTCTTGGTTACTGTGATTCTCATCATTTCCATAAATATTTATTGAGTGACTCCTATGTAGCAGACACATGACTAGATATTGAGGATATAAATATGTCTAAGGTGGGCCCCTAACCTCAGGTAACTCACAGTCTGGAAGGGAAGGAGGAAGGGCAAACAGATTATTATAGTGAAATATGATGGGGAAGAGGGCTGGAAGTTGAATTTCTTTTTAGTGGTCATTATTACCTTTGTAATTAGAAGGTGCAGCCACACGGTCATCTAAGTAGATGCAGAAAAAAACATTCAAGAAAATTCAGCACCCTTTCTTGACAAAAACATTTAACAAACTAGGAGTAGAAGGAAACTTCCTCAACTTGATAAAGTACATCTATGAAAACTGACAGCAGGCATCATACTTTGTAGTGCAAAATTGAATGATTTTCCTCCTAAGATGGGACACAGGACAACACTGTCCATTCTTGCCATTTCTATTTAACATTATACTGGAGATTCTAGCCAGAGCAATTAGGAAAGAAAAAAAAGGCATTCAGATTGGAAAGGTAGAAGTAAAAGTATCTCTATTGACAGATGACATGATCTTGTATAAAGAAATTCCTAAGGAATCCATACACACACACACACACACACACACAACCATTACAACCAATAAATGAATTTAGCAAGCTTTGAGGGTACGAGATCAATATTACAAAAATCAGTTGTATTCTATACATTAGCAAGGACCAATTAGACAAGGACAAGAAATTAAGAGAACAACTCCTTTTACATAGCATCAAAAAGAATAAGATACTTAGGAATAAATTTTACAAAAGTGCAAGACTTGTACACTAAAAAGTATGAAACATCATTAAAGAAAATTAAGGAAGACCTAAATAAATGAAAAGACATTCCATGTTAATGGATCAGAAGACTTAATACTATTAAGATGGCAGTATTCCCCGACTGATATACCGATTGGTTTCAATCCATATTAAAATCCCAGCTGATTTTTTTTTGCAGAAATTGATAAGTTGATTCTAAAATTCATATGGAAATGCGAGGTACCCAACATAGCCAAAACAATGTTGAAAAAGAACAAAGTTGGAGGACTCACACTTCCCAGTTTCCAAATTTATAACAAAACAACAGTAATCAAGACAGTGTGGTAGTGGTGTAAGGGTAGACCTATAGATGAATGGAATAGAATCAAGAGTCCAGAAATAAATCGTTACATTTATGGTCATAAGATTTTTGACAAGGGTGTTAAGATAATTCAGTGTGGGAAATGATCATCTTTATAACAGACGGCTCTGGGACAGCTGAATATCCATATGCAAAATAAGTTGAACCCCTCCCTCCCCCACATTATTACAACGGAAATTAGCTCAGAATGGATCACAGACTTAAATTTAAGAGTTAAAACTGTAAAACTCTTAGAAGAAAACATAGGAGTAAATCTTCATGACCTTGGATTAGGCAGTGATCTCTTAGATATGACACTAGTAGCAGAAGTGACAAAAGAAAAAAATTAGATAAATAGCACTTCATCAAAATTAAAAACTTTTGGCCCTCAAGGGACACCATCAAAAACTGAAGAGTCATCCCACAGAATGGGAGAAAATATTTGCAAATCACATATCTGAGAAGAGACTTTGTATTAGTTTCCTAGGGCTGCTGTAACTACCTACCACAAACTAGGTGGATTAAGACAACAGAAATTTATTCTTTCACAGTTTATGAAGCTAGAAGTCCAAAATCATGGTGTCAGCAGGGCTGTACTCACTCTGAAGGCTCTAAGAATGAATCCTTGTTTGCCTCTGTCCTGGCTTCCGGTGGTTGTCAGCAATACTTGGTGTTCCCTGGCTTGTAGACACATGATTCCGTTCTGTCTCCCTCTTCACGTGGCACTCTCCTCTCTGTGTGTCTCAGTGTCCCTGTGTCTTCATATGGCCTTCTTATATACCAGTCATTGGAGTTAGGGCTAACCCTAATCCAGTATGACCTCATCTTTACTTGATTCCATCTGCAAAGAATGTATTTCACTTTCATCGGTACCGGGGGTTAGGACTTCAGCATATTTGCGGGGGGGGGGGGGCAGCACAATTCAACCCACAACAGACTCGTATCTAGAATTATAAAACAATCTTAAAACTCAACAGAAAAAGACAATTTAATTTTTAAAAGGGGTAAAGGATTTGAATAGACATTTCTCCAAAGAAGACATAAAAGTCGGCATAAGCACACGGAAAGATGCTTGATACCGATCAAAACCACGAGATGTCATTTCATACCCATTAGGATGGCTAAACTAAAAAAGACAATAATGTGTTGATGAGGATGTGGAAAATTGGAACCCTTACACATTGCTGGTGGGAAGGTTCAATAGTGCAGTAGCTTTGGAGAACAGTTTTGGCAGCTCCTGAAGATGTTAGACATAATTACCTTATGACCCAGCAATGCTCCTCCTACGTGTGAATATACCCAAAAGAACTGAAAACATATGTTCAAACAAAAACATGTATACGAATGATCATTGCAGTATTATTTGTAGTAGTCAAAAGGTCAAAATAGCCCAAATGTTCATCAACTGATAAATGGATAAAGAAAATGTGGTATATCCATGCAACGGATTATTGTTTGGCAGTAAAGGTGGTAAAAGATAATACAAATGATTGACACATGCTACAACATGGATAAACCATGGATAAACCTTGAACACGGTTATGTTAAGTGAAAGAAGCCGGTCATACAAGAATACGCACTGTATGGTCCCGATGATATGAAACGTCCAGAACAGGCAAATTTATTGAGACGTAAAGCAGGTCAGTGGTTGCCTAGTGCTGGGGGATGGAGAGAATAGAAAGTGACTGCTCGTGAGTTTAGGGTTTCTCTTAGGGGTGGTGAAAATGGTCTAAAATTAGATAGCGGTGGTGCTTTCGGAACTCTGTGAATATGCTCAAAACCATTGAATTGTACATTTTAAAGGGTGAATTTTGTTGTGTGTAAATTATATCTCAATAAAGCTGTTAAAATCACTGACATAGAAAACGACCAAAGAGCATCATATGCTATCACTTATATGTGGAATCTTTAAAAAAAAAAATGGTACGAATGAACTTGTATACAAAATGGAAACAAACTCACAGACATAGAAAACAAACTTACGGTTACCAAAGGGGATAGTGGGGGGGGGGGGAGGATAAATTAGGAGTTTGGAGTTAGCAGATACAAACTACTATATATAAAATAAACAAATAGGTCCTACTGTAGAGCACAGGGAACTATATTCAACATCCTATAATAAATGATAATGGAAAAGAATAAGAAAAAGAGACAGACATATATATTATATAATGGATAACGGACTCACTTTGCTGGGCACCTGAAACTAACAACATTGTAAACCAACTCTACCTCAATTTAAAAAAAAAAAAAAAGCTGCAGTTCTTTGTGAGGGGAAGCGGATGTTAGGAAACTTGAGGAAAGTGGTAACAATTTGGAATCCTCACTCAAAAGAATGGGGGAAAGAGCTGTGTGAGTTACGCTAGGTCAGCTACAGCAGCCAGCCGCCCCCAACTTTCAGTGGCAGAGCACAGGAAAGTTGCTTTCAGGCAGTTGTCTGATCCTAGCCAGGTCACCATCCTTGGTGGGTGTTCTCCAAGCGGCGCCTCAGGGACCTAGGTTCTTTCCATCTTTTGTCTCTGCCCTCGTTGAGAACTCGGGCGCCCTCTTCTTTCAGCTGCTGGCTGGGGAAAGGAGAGTGGAGGGTTGAGAGTTTTGTGATCTAGGCCTGGCGGAGGAGCTGGAAGTTCTCTTCCACTCACAGTGCACTGGCCGGAACTGGGTCTCATGACCACACCTCCCTGCGGGGGAGATTGGCGCATACCATCTGCTCGTGTGTCCGAGAAGAAAAAGGAAACAGGTGTGCTGACCAGCTAGCCAGCCTCTGTCACAAGGGCTGACCAAGGGCAAGGAGAAATGCGGCAGGCTCAGAGCCCAGCTGGAGGTGGCATGGGTTGTGGTCACCGGTGAGAGCAGGCCTGCTTCGTCCCCCCATCCCCCGCTCTTCTTGGTGGTACAGTCCCAGGTCGAAAGTACTGCTACGGGGCACATTCCTGCTGGTGCTTGTAGCCCGGCTTCCATTAGTAACTCCTGGGGAAGGATGTAAAGACCAGGGCAACCTGGAGCATTTTAGCATCTCACCAATGGAATGACAAAGCCACATTGTCGGTCAGAGGGGAGCAAGAGATGAATGTGGGAAATAAACCGCTGTTTCTTTGCACTTGGACATGGGATGAATAAAAATAAGAATCTGTCCCCTTTTAAGATGGTGCTTTAAATAGAAATCTGCCCCAGGCCCTTCGTGATCTTTTTCTTCTTGGCTTGCTTGGAGTGTCCTTCACTCCCAGCCACATCTGCTCCTTTGTGGCCGAGGGACTTGAACTCTGCTTGGGAACCAGGTCGCCTGAGTGGATCCCTCCGATGGAAGCTCCCTCCTCCAAGTACCTTATGTTTTCAGGGCTGCCATGACAGACCGGCTATTAGTGACATTTCTGTAGTGATTGTCCCTGCCCTTCTAGATAAGTGCTGCCTGTCTTTCTGACAGCCTGTTTGTTTGTGTCTAGCTGCTAAGGCCATACTGAAAGTCACCTTTACTGGCCTGTCCTTGTTTTCTGTGGCACTTGTCTCTTGGTGTAATGCTGGATGTTTAACGAGCTTTGTTTATGGAGAGTGTAAGATGGGATAGGACTGCCTCTTCTTGTGTGGCATCAGCCCCCGTGGGCTTTGCTGAAAGGCATGCTGGGACCTTGAGGACAGGCTGGCAGGAAGAGGGGAAGGGGGAGCACCAGGGCCAGGGAGAGTGATTCTGCTGAGGTTGGGCCCTTAGAGAAGGCGGCCAACTGTCCAAATCACAGTGGCCGAGGTTTGGGGTCATGGTGGGTGGGGTCTGGGCTGACGTCAGTGCCCAAGGGTCTGGTGCATGGAAGAGGTTTCCGGTTGGTCACTGTGTTTGCCTGTCTTGTCCCCCCCTAATCCGTTGTCTATACTCCTGCAGAGTGCAAGGCACAAATCCAGTCACATCACTCCCCGGTTCACATTCTTCCATGGCTTCTTATGGCTCTTCCTGGTAGCATCTAAATGAATTGGTTTTCGAGATCATATGAGTCTGTTCCCAGCCTCTCTCCAGCCTCATCTCTCCATCTGTCTCCCTAGACTCATCGCTTTGGTCCCGGTTCTAAGATTGCTCAGGATCCTCTTATATGGAGAGCTCTCTAGCTCCTCCAGCTTCACCTGGTCCTGGCCTTTGTGCCCCTTTCTCCTAGTTGCCTTGTTGACTAACTCCTTCACTGAGCCAGCAGCCACTGCGCTGTCTCCCTCTCCCCGCCAGGTATCTCGCTCTGTTGTAATTTCCTGTTTGTTTTTGTGCACCTCCACGAAACCGAAAACTTTGTAGGCTCAGGGACCGTGTCTCATTCCCCATCATACTCCCAAGTGTTTTAGTCAGGGTGGACTAATTTCTGTAACACAGACCCCCAGACATCTAAGTGACTAATTTCTTGCCCACGTGACAATTCATTGTGGGTGTTCAGTAGATGGCCTTCCACACAGTTACTCAGAAATCTAGGCCCCTTTCTTGTTGTAGCTCTCTCATCCCCTAGGGCTGTTCTCTTTTTCCAAGTCCGCCTCTGACAGGCAAACGGGAGAAGGGACAATGGAGATCATATGAGTGTTCTTATGGGTCATGCTCGGAAGTTATTCAATTGGCCAGAACTCAGTCACGTGACCACATATAATTGCAGGGGATGCTGGGAAATGGCATCCAGCAGTGAGCAGGCTGGGTGAGCAAGTAGCTGGTCTCTGACACCCCAGTGCTTGCCTCGCGCATGGTGGGAACTGAGTAAATCTTTGTTGAATTTGTTGAACGGGTGAACGTTGTATGCTAGGCTCCATCTTGATTCTTAGGTGATTTAATTTACTCATCAGGAGGGACATGTGATAACAGGTCACAGAGAAAGAGCCCAGTGGATTCCAGGGGCCCGAGCCCTGGGGAAGTGTTACAGACAGTGGCAGAGGGAAGGACAGTGTAGTCTGGGAATCTGGCACCCAGACAGCGAGGTGCTACCCTTCCAAGTCCTCCAGGGGGACAGATTTTTATTAATACTAAAAGTTATTTTCTCAGAGGGGACAAAAGAGATAACAGAGAGGAGGAGCGAGGGCTGCTTCTTTAATTTTGTAGAAGGTAATGGCGTCAGCTTTTTTGACACGTTGCTGCTAGGTGTATATGGAGGAAGAGCGTGGCATGCCCGTGCATGTGCCCAGCTGCCTCTCTCTCTCCTGCCCGGGGGGGAGCAGGTGTGTAACACATGTGACGTGGCCATTCTCTCTTGCACGGTCAGAACACCCCTGAGGCCATGCTCCCTTCTGATTGAAGTGTCCACCTGGGCTTCTCCTACGGCCCAGCCCCCCTATGGGTGCAAAACCTCATTCCCCACACAGATAGGAAGATGCAAGAGAACCACGTGGTGATAGCTAACGGCGACCAACAATTTAGTTTGCAAATTAACCTCCAAAGACTCACCTTCTGGATGGGCTGGGATATAATAACTCCTTGCCCGTGGGTGGCTCTAGAATCTTCCAAAGCACTTTCTCACACCTTATCTCATTTCACCCTCATCACAACATGGTGAGGTCAGAAAAGCCAAGGGTGATTATGTCTACTTTACAGATGAGCAAACCGAGGCTCACATACCTCAGCTGACTTCCTCAAGCCCGTGGGGCTGCTCTTCCACACTGGCCATCTCCACCTCGGGCCCCATTGCTCAAATCTGCAAACTGTGTTCCAGAAGATTCCCTCATGGCTTGCGATTCGGGAGACTGGAAAATATGTCTGATGGCCGACCTTCCCTCTCAACACTGCCCGTCTATTTTCCTGTCTAAACAAGCGGGTCTGCAAGAAGCTACCACACGATCCTCCCCGGTGTTTAGATCCTGTGTGCTGTGGATTGTGACCTCCCTCCGAGTGCTGGCAGAGAAAACCAAAGACAGCTAAAACCATTTCCTAGTTGCCGCGCCCCACATCCCAGTTAATTAAAACAGGGGCTAGGTGGGGTTGTACCTTGGGACTCTTTCTTATTAAAACAAAACCAGACCAAATGCCCAGAGCTGGATGTTTCCATAACTGTCCACATGCGCGCTTGCTGGCAAGCACGAGTGTCGTATTCCCAGGACTCTTTAGCACTCTCCCCCGACCTCACTCAGACGGAAAGCCGACATTAACCTTGCTATCCTATCTAATTAAAGGTGAAGGCTGTAGTTTGCGCAAGTCTGCCATAATCTGGTTTCTGGGTTTTGCCGGCACAGAGGAGGAGGGAAATGCTGAAGGCTGGCTATAATGTGGGAGGATGCAAGAAGGGGCAGAGGGGGTCAGGATGAGTTCCTTACCCCACGGAACCTAAAGCAGAATTTCTACCATCAGAATCCTCACAGCGCAAAGAAGGTATCCTGGTGGAGGAAAGGATGGCTAATGTCAGTTCCGAAACCTCCCTCCCTCCGTCCCACTGGCTCAGGTATACCTGGGAAACTCCCATCTTCTGGCATGGTCTCGCATGCATTGTTTTCTCAGAGGCAGAGCATGACCGCCGTCTAATAGAATCTGTGTTGGTATCTGTCTCAGCAAATCCCTTTCCATGTTAAAAGATTAATGTGGTAAATCCAGAGTTAGCGGGAGATTGTGATGTTTCCTCTTCTGCCATCAGAGACTTGTTGATTACCACTGTTTTCTGTTTTCCTTTTCTGCTCTCCCCTCACATCCCGATAAACCATAGTTTGAAGCCGTCCTCCAGTTTCTCACTTTTCCTAATAGTAATAAAAAGCCCAAACAATTTGGATGGCATCTGTGCTTCGTCTAACAGAGAAGTTACAGGTCTATATGATCTGGCCTAAGGTCCCTTGTGTGAGGTTGACATGAAGAAGTAATGCTTGGTCCGTAGAATTTGAGGAAAGGCTCTGAATAGCAGGCTGTCTCTGAGGAACACTGATACTGCTTTTCGGAGGGATTATTTTGCCACTGTTCAGGTAGGAATTCAAACCTGCTTCTGTCACTCTTCCTGACAGCCTCGTGGTGTGCTTACTTCAGATACTGTGCTACGTGCTACGCAATGACCACTTGCTTTGAATTGTACATTAAGACATGTTAGCATAGAAGCTTTTCTGCGAGCCGAACATTTGCCTAATGGCGCTGAGGATGAGGCTGTGACTAGTTCATCTTTTGCGAGCACCTGCTGTTCACAGGGCACCATACTGGTCAGACTCCTTCCTTTCGAGATATTCCAGGGTAAGTCAGCCAGTCCGAGACCAGCTCAGGGAGAAGATGGTGAGATTCTGAAGACCATGTGGTGAGAAGGCCATGGGGTGTTTGTCCCCCAACCTACCCACTGGTTATTGATTTTGCTCATGGTTGAGCAGTATGTGCACTTCTCTGAAGAACAATGAGTTGATCAATAATTGTGTATTACGTGGTTCAACTCCCAGCACGATGTTTAATAGCACGTGGTAGGTGCTCAGCAAGTGTTTGTGGGGTTGAAGTACAGTAACATGTTTGCTCAGTGTATTTCCCATTAGATTTTGAGTTCTTTGGCATCAGGGCCCATGTATCATTGGCATTTGTGTCCCCTGCTCCACGCCCAGTGCCTGACACATAATGAATATTTATTGTGCTTCCACAGAACACCTATCTGTCTGTTAGGGATTGTTCAAATCCCCCCTTCCTTATGATGAGCCCTTTTTCATCCTAGTGTCTTAGTCCTGAGAGAAATTCCTTTCATGTGATCACCAACTCATCTCATCGTATGCCCATATGACTAGTCCCAATGTGTATTAGTCAGATCAGGCTGCCATAACAAAGCACCACAGACTGGGTGGCCTAAACGACAGAAATTTATTTCTCATAGTAATGGAGGCTGGAAGTCCAAGGTCAAGGTCCTGGTCTATTCAGTTTCTGGTGAGAACTCTCTTCCTGGCTTGCAGGTGGCCCCATCCTCACTGTATCCTCACATGGTGGAGAGAGAGAAAGAGCTCTCTGGTGTCTCTTCTCATAAAGACACTAATTCTGTTGGATCAGGGCCCCATTCTTATGACCTTATTTAACTTCAGTTACCTCCTTGGAGGCCCCATCTCCAAACGGAGTCACACTGGGAGATTAGGACTTCAAAATACGAATTTGGGGTGGGCACAAGCATTCAGTTGATAACACAATGTACTTGTTGCCTAATGTAACATCTGGAATTTCCTGGTCAAGAAAGGGGTGATGAAAAATCAACGCAGTACTAGACTGTTCCTGTAAATAAGCATAGTACCGTGCATGAGATGTCTGAAAGGAGGCAGGTAGGAGCACTTGATGAAAGTCTGTGGTTGACTGAACCTAATTTTACCATGCCCTTGTCTTTTCCTTTCATTATGAATTTTTTTTTGAATCCACGGGAATTTTCCTGAACATGTCTATTGCAGAAAGATACTCACGTTTTGAAGACAGGGCAGCAGTAGTCAAAGGAAGTGGAATAGGAAAGTCAGGATAAGCTGGGTTATGCTGTGATGATAAACATCCCCCAAATCCCAGCGGCTCACTGTAACAAAAGTTTGTTTCTCCTTCCCACTCCGTGCCTAAGGTGTGTCAACAGGGGTGCTCTGCTAGTTGTAATTGTTCTGGGATCCAGGCTGACGGAGGTTCCATTTTGACACATGTGTCACGAAGGGGAACGTAGTAAATGGCATACTGCCTCTTTAAGGTTTCCCCTTCATGCTTATCCTTGATTGGCTAAAGTAAGCCACATGGCCACATCTAACCGCAAAGAGACTGATGAAATGAAGGAGGAAAGGTAAAGTGTCTGGTGCTTCAAAAAGGCTTTATCCTTATGATGGGGTAATAATGAGGCTTAGGTAAATGCGGATGGAACTTGAGCAGAATTTGTGGCACAAATGAGAAGTTTTAAAATTCTTTAAAAAAAAATCTGTTTGCAAAAGAGCTCTCACAGCTAGGATTTCTTGCCTAGCTGAGCGTTTCTGTGCCTGGAATGAGATCCAGAGAATGAAACCATTTTTCGTTGAGATCATGAGAGTTGCCTTTCAAGTGTCCATAGAGTATAAATAACAATAGCCTCAAAGAAACAATTAAAAGCTCTCCAGGTGGCTTATCTCAGATCCACTGAGAAATGAAAACCCCCAAACATGCCAAAACATTAAAAAAAAAATGGCCATGTCTGAGGGTGGTCTCCTTGTAATGATAAAGCTTTCTCCCCATCCTTCCTGAAAGTGATACCAGTGTGATGTTAGCAGAGTATCGCGGTCTGGAAGGGGATGGCTGAATCTGGTGGGATTACGTTTGAGCTGCATAAACACAGGTTGAATTAAGCGTGGTGAGTTGATGATGGGGAGCGGAGAAAGAGTCAAGATCTTCCGTTGAGATAATAACTAGTTCATTATCTACCCAGATAAAGGTCGTACAGGCTTTCAGCAACAGCATGGAAAGGAGACTGGAGTGACCTTTCTGACAGCAACTCTCTGCTCCATTTTTGTAAAAAACAGACCTTAGAACACCAGTGAGTAAGGAAATTATTGTTCCTTCTGACACCCTTCCTTCCCCTTCCCTAGCCTGCCCAGTACACAGGCCTTTCACGCCCATTGATTTTGGAGTGGCTGCCTTTGTTTAAACTACTTATAATGGAAAATTCCTGGAAAAATCTCAAATAAGCCCATGAATAAATGTTATTAGATTACATCTCCCGCATGTTTGGGTGTTTTTTTTTTTGCGGTACGCGGGCCTCTCACTGTTGTGGCCTCTCCCGTTGCGGAGCACAGGCTCCGGCGCGCCGGCTCAGCGGCCATGGCTCACGGGCCCAGCCGCTCCGCGGCATGTGGGATCTTCCCGGACCGGGGCACGAACCCGCGCCCCCCACATCGGCAGGTGGACTCCCAACCACTGCGCCACCAGGGAAGCCCCATCTCCCGCATTTTTACACTCTTTCCCACCTCTTCCTCACTCCTCAATTTTGTCTTCACATCAAAGGGCAAAAAAATGCTGTCACTTAGTCAAAGGAAACTTCTGCCTCTTGTCCTGAATCTTCCAATCGTCCTTCAAAGAGCCCGTTATGGATCGTTGGAAGGAGCCAGCCTGCCGTATTGTCTTTGTGTGGAACTTAGCAAGCGTTGTGGTGTGGATGGGGTACTTGCACTCGGAATGAGAAATGATAGTTCCGAGGGGCTTTCAAGACATTCAGGATATTTTAGCACCTAAGTTAAGCAACAGCAGCTTAAACTTTTCCCGGGAGATGGTGCTTTTGGCTAAGTGTCATAGAAGTGTTACCCCAAAGCCAAAGATTCCGATGAGGTTTCAAGTGAATGATTTTTCCCTTATTCATTTTGCATAATCGTTTTAATACGCAGTCATTTTAATATGTTCTGTAACGGACTGGCAAACCCTGGGCAATATATTTTCTTTCCACTACCTTAGAAACCTTGTCAGTAAAATGAAGACTAGTAATACAGATTTCTTACGTGACAATCATTTTTCTTTGTGAGAGGAGTTGCTTCAGTAAGAGGAATGGCCTGTGTTGAATGTCAGATCATAATGAGGCCTCCTGGCTCCAATAAATTCAATTTGCTCTAGGTTGACTATCTATGGAATGAGGTCATGTACCCTTGATCCAAATCATGAATGTGACAGTCTGCATCTACGTACAGAATAACCCAATCATTGCTACCCTACAAAATTTCATCACCGTCTCTGTCATCTGTAGGGCATGGGTTTGACGGAGGATGACAGGAATGATGTGTATTATGCTCAGCCCTTAGCCTCAGACAGTCAAAGCCTTACATTTAGATTTTTTTCAAAAAGATAATTTCATATCACCTAGGGATAATTAATGGGTTCCGTGTGAGAAATGAAATCAGAATTGTTAAATTTAGAAATAGAGGGGAAAATGGAATATTCCTTGAAATAGATTCAGATAGTATAGAATAAGTCGTGACCAGATTCTGTAACCGTTTCCTCTCCCTGGCTGCCTGCCCCATGTTTATATTCTCCCCACATGCACTTTTAAACACACAACACGAGAAAAAAGAACGTGAGCGATAAGAACGAGTAATTTTGGGGGGAAATAGGATCATCTCATCTGGTAAGGGGTAAGTGGTTGTTATACCCAGGAAAGAGATGTGTGAGAAATGTATTTCACAGTGGTATTAGAATTACACGGAGCTTCATACTTTTTGGTGACAGGGGGTTTCAGTTGGCTGTTCAGCGGTCCCTGATTGTTATACATCTTCCTGAATTTTGCACTGAGATAGAATGAAATGAAAGTGAACGATAGTAAATGTAGTTATGGAGTTGCGTGCGTCTGTCCATATGAAATAATAGGAAAAATCCTGTGCATGTATGACGCTCTTGAAACACATTTGAGTAATATTTGTGTAGCTCCATTTCAATGATATTTATACGCTTAAGTAATGTATTTAGAGTACATATTATATGTTAGAGTAATATATATCTATTATAGCATCATATCAAGAACATAGCTCAAAAACATTTCCAAAGAAATTAAGGTTCAGAATAAAGGTAGTAATTATACTAAGTCTCAAAAGTTTCTCTTATCCGAATTCTTAGCCTGTCATGATACTTAACAACAGCTTCCAGTAATTTGGGGAAAAAAAGAGTTTAGAGCTTGTTGAATCAGACCGGAACAATGAGTACAGGCTGATTTATGTGTGAGCGAGAAGGTATTCGTTGTCTTCATCAGGGATTGGCAAACTTTCTCTGTAAAGATTTAGATAGTAAATTTTTTAAGTTTGCAGGCTCTACAGTCTCTGTTGCAACTTCTCAACTTTGTCATTGTAACTCGAGAGCAGCCATAGACAATATGTGAGTGAGTGAGCACGGCTGTGTCCCAATAAAACTTTATTTATAAAAACAGATGATGGGCCAGTTTGGCTGGGGGCCTGAAGTTTGTCAGTCCCCAGTCTTTAACTAGGAAGCTTTTTAAGTGTAGCCTAATTGAAAAGCAATGTATAGATAGCACCTAGTTGAATTTGAGAATACTTGTATATTTAGTGCATGCACGTGCACCCAAATGTGTGTGTGTGAGTGATGCACACACACAAGAACACACAAGAATAAGATGGAGTATCTAGAGGCCTTTTTAAGATCAGTCTAGAAGAATTCCTGTATATGTAATTTTGTCTTACAGCAAATAAACGCGCCCCATTTTCTAAATAAATATTCTGATTCTCTCTGGGATTGTGGCTACCTTATCCATCTAAAGTTCATGCCGTGTTGTCATTGCTGTCTTTTCTCCTCTCAAGTTCATTGCTTCATGATCGTAGGGACTGCTTAATTAATACTCTTTAGTGGTGATGATGTTATTCACATGGGCTTTTTTTTTTTTTTTTAATGTGGGCTGTGCAAGTCGCCTTTGTTATGAGTCATTCTCTATTGATGTCATTATACAGTTTTCGAGGAGGCATTAATTGAAACGAAACCACAGGTTTGGTCAGATCAGTCTTTTCAGACTCTCTTCAAAATACTTTTCTTCCTTCCCAGAAAAAACAACAACAACAAAAAAACTGTAGTCATTTGCCCAGAAATGGGAGAGGACAGTGCTTTCCTACACGATCAGTCTGTTTGCTTTGAGAAGTGGATTTACTGGGCTGATAAAACTGGCTTGTACTACCAGCTCACCTGTTTGTCCTCAGGGGAACTATCACTCTTTATTAATCCTTTTACACTGGAAACGTTGACATGATAGACAGTTTCAAAAGTTGGACTAAAAAAAGCTGATAAGCATTGAAAAAAATGCCTCTTCTACTTCGGATACGTGCTGGGTCAGCATCCGGGAGCGTCTCCTTACGAGAGACAGCCAGTCAGATGTGCTGTGCCTTTTTATAGCTGGGTCTGCCTTGTATTTGTGAAGCTCTGTCTTTAAAGAGATTCAGGCAGCGGGTCTTGCTTTCTAACTCTTGGACTAAACATCTTTCTTTCTTTTTATTTTTTTGCCAAAGAAATAACTGATTTGTTTTCCTAAATAGGAAGAATTTCAGTTAAAAGGCTGATTTTCACTCACGAAATGACGGGGCAGACAAGTTTAGAAGTTCAAATAAGAAATGCAGATATCATTTACATTTTATTTCCAGGAAATGACCTTTTATTTTCCTAAAGAGTTTTCTTGAGATCCCCTCCCTAGAAGAAGGGGTATTCTGCCCCCCTCCCCGCCTTCAGCCATAACGGATACCATCTGAGTTTTCGAAGGCAGCACAAAGCACACACAAATGGTCCAAAAAAAAAAAAAGAAAAGAAGAGAAGAGTTAATGTAGACCTTTTTGAGGCACCCCTCAAAAAAACCGTCAAAAGGCATATGGAAACAGAATAACCCCTTCATCATGGGAGGGAGCTCATTTTAGCAAAATCTAAATGAAATCCAGTTAGACACTTCTTAACATGGGCAAGCCTGAGGAAACATTCTTGTAATTTTTTTTATTGATCTCATTTCCTTTTGACGCACCTCACATCTCCACCGAAAGCCTGGAAAGCCACACCAAACGACATTGGCTCATCCTTTTTTAGTATTAATTTTTATTGGAGTATAATTGCTTTACAGTGCTGTGTTAGTTTCTCCTGTACAGCAAAATGAATCAGCTATATGTATACATATATGCCCTCTTATTTGTTTTCTTAAAAAATTAATTAATTATATTATTATTATTATATTTTTTTTGCGGTATGCGGGCCTCTCACTGTCGTGGCCTCTCCCGCTGTGGAGCACAGGCTCCGGACGCGCAGGCTCAGCGGCCATGGCTCACGGGCCCAGCCGCTCCGCGGCGTGTGGGATCTTCCCGGACCGGGGCACGAACCTGTGTCCCCTGCATCGGCAGGCGGACTCTCAACCGCTGCACCACCAGGGAAGCCCCTAATTATATTATTTATTTTTGGCTACGTAGGGCCTTCGTTGCTGTGCACAGGCTTTCTCTAGCTGCGGCGAGCGGCGGCTACTCTTCGTTGCGGTGCACGGGCTTCTCATTGCGGTGGCTTCTCTTGTTGTGGAGCTCGGGCTCTAGGTGCGTGGGCTCAGTAGTTGTGGCGCACGGGCTTAGTTGCTCCGCGGCATGTGGGATCTTCCCAGACCAGGGATCGACCCATGTCCCCTGCATTGGCAGGCGGATTCTCAACCACTGTGCCACCAGGGAAGTCCATCCCGTCTTATTTGGATTTCCTTCCCATTTAGGTCACCACAGTGCCTTAAGTAGAGTTCCCTGTGCTATACAGTAGGTTCTCATTTGTTACCTGTTTTATACATAGTATCAATATGTATTGATACGTATATGTGTCAATCCCAGTCTCCCGATTCCTCCCACCCCCTCCGTTTCCCGCATCCTTTTTAAATGTTAGCACCCCCTGGGGCCCGGGCTACTACTTCTGGGCATTTTCTCCACCAGGTTTTATTAGGGGGGACTAGCCCAGACAGTGTCCAGATGAGAATTTGTTTTCCCTTCCTTCCTTCTGTGGCAAACCACCCACGTTCTCTTCACCTTAGTCTGCTACTTTGTAAAATGAGCTAATCCTTCGCATAAGGCGGCAGCAAGCAAAGACGTAAAAGTCACCTGAGGGGGGAAGGAGAGAAATGAATCCGTGTGGCTCCGGGTGCAGGGGTGCCTCTGTAGATCCCCTCAGCACGTGCAGTTACGGATGTTAGTGTGACAGTTCGGTCCTTTCATCATTGGCAGTGGTGTGCTTTCCTGTGCTATCTGTTCTTAAAAATATGTGCGCTTTCAAGTTTTTCATTTCATAACGTTTTCTCCCCTCGGTGAAATAATTGGGTAATATGTGGAAAAGGGTGCCTCTTCTTAGCGGGGCCTGTTGGCTCCAAGAGGTTGCTCACTGTGTGGTCATTAGCAGCAGCAAGGAAATGGCATCCTTGCCGCTTTTGCGAACGGGATCCACCGGGACCCGAGAGGTGGGCGACTGACTGAGCGGCCGGGGCCTCAGCAGTTTTAGCAGAAGGGGAAAAGGGAAATAAGGACTTGTCTAGCCTCTGATGTTTTCGTGCATCCACTCTGCAAAGCAGGTGAGGATAATGAATTCCCCTTTAAGATGGGCAACACAGAGGGAAAGACAGATGTACACACGCACACTGAGGCTGAACAACGAGATGAGAGATTCAGGGTGGAGCAGCAGGGCCCTCAGTCATGGGTCTTTGGAGTCATCTTTAATCTTCGTCCTTCCAGGAAAGGGGGGTAGAAAGGCAGACGAGAAAATGGTGAATATTACTCAGCCGTAAAAAAGAATGAAATATTGCCATTTGCAGCGGCGACATGGCTGGACCTAGAGATGATTATGCTTAGTGAAGTAAGCCAGACAGAGAAAGACAAATATCATATAATATCACTTATATGTGGAATCTAAAGAAATGGTATGAAAGAACTTATTTACAAAACAGAAATAGATTCACAGGCATAGAAAACAAACTTACGGTTACCAAAGGGGAAAGAGGGAGGAGGGATAAATTAGGAGTTTGGGATTAACAGATACAAACTACTACATATAAAATAGATAATCAACAAGGACCTACTGTATAGCACAGGGAACTCTACTCAGTATCTTGTAATAACCTCTAACGAAAAAGAATCTGAGAAAGAGTATATATATATATGTATATACATGTATAACTGAATCACTTGCTGTACACCTGGAACTAACAGAGCATTGTAAATTAACTATACTTCGGTTAGAGAAATGGTTATTAAAAAAGAAAAAGAAGGGGCTTCCCTGGTGGCGCAGTGGTTGAGGGTCCGCCTGCCGATGCAGGGGACACGGGTTCGTGCCCCGGTCCGGGAAGATCCCACATGCCGCGGAGCGGCTGGGCCCGTGAGCCATGGCCGCTGAGCCTGCGCGTCCGGAGTCTGTGCTCCGCAACGGGAGAGGCCACAGCAGTGAGAGGCCCGCGTACAGCAAAAAAAAAAAAAAAAAAAAAAAAAGAAAAAGAAATGGGCACAGCAGCAGTTCTCTGTTGCCCTTGGCAACACTGCAGGAGGTCGGTGGCGGGGAGGGGACGACTGGCGTCTTGGGAGCAGGCCTGCCCTGCCCTGGGGAGGTCACGGGACATCACAGAGGGGTGGACACCTCTCTGGGGAGGGCTAAGCAGTGTGGTGATCACGAGACTGCGCTGGCAACAAGCAAACCTTCCTTGCTGGACACTGCGGCTCTACCTGGTTCCTTCTAGCACCTTCTGAACATGGTCCCTGGGGCAGTCTATAGTCCCCTTATGGACCCTGTAGGACTCCCCCCCCACCCCGCCCCAGTTCAGTGTATCAATTCATCAAAGTAAAATCTGGCCAAGAATAAGAGTGGGGAATGAAACAATCCCCCAGACTCCTCTCTCCTCCCCCTTCCTGAGTCTCCATGGTGTCGGATGGCTGGTTGCAACCATTTACTTCTGATTGAGCGCTCTGATTTCTTTAGTCTCTTATCTCCTCCTCCCCCACCCCATTCACCCCGGTCCCCTCTGCTCTCCTCTCCCCACAGCGTTGGTAAGAAAGAGGCAGCCTTGAATTCAAACATAATTGCTCGGTAGGGGGGACTTCCTTGAAAAAACCTCAAATTTTTGGGCTGTAACAGTGGAAATCTGTTTGAACCCTTGAACTTCCTTTATTGTTGAAATGACCACCTACAGAAACATGCTGGGGGAAAGTAGCAGAAGCACAGTGGTCCCTTTTATGGGAAAAACAGTAGCTGGAATTATTTCACTTTTGCAAGAATTCTATAATGAGGAGGCATTTCTGAAGGGGAGTGTGGAGCAAACATTCCACAAGTTGGAGATGTCTGGGCTGCGATCGGGATATTGTAATAATCGATGCTTCTGGGGTTTGGAAACAAGAGTCTTCATTCTTTTTTGACCACGAGTACAAAAGCTGGTAACTGTGGCATTTCTGTCTACTTTTGTTGCCATTTGCAGGGCTCTGCTCGGGATACTGGGGATTTTCAGACACACAGCAACAGTAGGGAGGAGAAGGGTTTTTGCCTCTTATGAAGTATAATTGGCACGCTATGACTGTCCTGTAGTTTCCAGGGAACAGATTGCGTGAACTCTCTCTTCGGTTCACCCAGGCACTAGGATATCTTCCATTTATGGAGGCCCTTTCACTGGGTGTGTTGGGGAGGGCTCGTGGGTGGACACACACTGATAAATCTGGGAAGATGTTGCTTTATGTCTCTCTCCCCCTTCATCCTCCTCCAACTCATCTCCAATGTTGTCATTTTTTTTTTTTTTTTAATCTTTGGGCGCACTGTGCAGCATGCCGGATTACGGGATCTTAGTTCCCTGACCAGGGGTCGAACCC
This sequence comes from Orcinus orca, assembly GCF_937001465.1. Taxonomy (NCBI): domain Eukaryota; kingdom Metazoa; phylum Chordata; class Mammalia; order Artiodactyla; family Delphinidae; genus Orcinus; species Orcinus orca. Next base: position 14,781,568 of record NC_064580.1, read on the forward strand.
GTGCCCCCTGCGTTGGAAGCATGGAGTCTCAACCACTGGACCACCAGGGAAGTCTCCAATGTTATCATCTTAAAACAGAAAGAGCCTGTCATTTCTCTGCTTAAGAAACGCCTATAGCCCCCACCTTTAAAGATAAAGGTGAGACTCCTTAGCAGGGCATAGGTCTGCCCCCAGCCCACTTTTTCAGCTCATCCCTTTGAACTCTGCCACGTCCCCGGAGCTCCAACCCGCACACACAGTGTGTATCCCTGCACCCGCCATGTCTGTTTCACTTCCCTGCCTAGGCTGTTCCCACTGCTTCCATGCCCTTTGTTCTCCTCTTCACTGGAAACAACTCCTACTCAGACTTCAAGCCCCAAGCCAAACGTCACTTCCTCCCTGAAGTCTTCCCTAATTTCAGCATCTGTTCTCTCCCTCCATTTTGCTGCCAAAATATTCTCCTATTTTACAGATATTCCTCTGGACAGTACTTACCACATGCGGCCATAATTATTTGTGACATGCCTGTTGCAGTCCGTTGCCAGCCTGGTGAGGGCGGGGAACAGGTCTTCTTTCTTCTGCTTTGGCTTCTCGGGGCCCAGCAGAGTCCCTGACATCCAGTGGGCGTTCAGTAAATATTTACTGAATGAATGAATGGGGCCCATGAGGAAATTGTGGAAGTGTGTGTGTGTGTTTGTGTTTGTGTGTGTGTGTGTGTATGAGAGAGAGAGAGAGAGAGAGAGAGAGAGAGAGAAAGAGAGAGAAGTTACTGCGATTAGTCTTGTCATCTAATTACAAGATTACAAGAGTCATCGTTTTCTTGAAATGAGCATTGAAAGAGGGGATGTTTCCTTCCAGAAATAGCAAGAAAATTACATCTACCCTCTTTATCAGCCTTCTGGACAGACACCCAGTATTGATAGGAGATGACACAGTGCTTCTGTACTTTACCGAGATTTGTGGGTCTGTGTGAATTTCAGAAGACACACACACATACGCAAACTCTCGGTTTAAAAAACACACACATCGACATTTTTTTTCATTGCGTTATTACATACTTGGGGTCAGCAAACTTTTCTGTAAAGGGCCAGATAGTAAATATTTTAGGCTTTGTGAGACATGTAGTCTTTTTTATAACTACCCAAGTTGGCCTTGTAGAGAGAAGGCAGCCATAGACAATACATAACTTACAAAACATAATTTAAAAAAAAAGATTTTTAACTTTACATACAAAGTCTCTGCTTTTGAATAGTGAATACTCAGCAGTGACTTTATCTTAAAATTATTTTTTCCTGCAACTTTTTGGGACTACATAAACCACATGAAGGGAGATACAGTGGGAGCAAATGCCCTGAGAATGGGTGATCAGAAGATTGGAATCAGTTTTGTTTTCATGTCAACCACAAATATTTATGATGAAATTCTTCAAACTGCCACAAGTAAAATAAAATGCAATACAAAATCCGAGTTTTTGGCAATAAGTTTACTTACTTACGCCCTCCACGGTTCATTTTCTCATTTGCAATGGTTAAACATTGGCTTATCTGAGAAAGATGAATTTTTCCAGAGAAGGTTACTGTTTCTTTTTGGCATTGCGTTGATCAGAACATTTAGAATTGGGCATCAAAAATATGTTTGTAGAAGTTACAGCATGGTCAGGGTGTCTGCATATTTGGTAACAGGGCTGCAGAGTATTCCGTGAACCACTCTAGCTAGCGATGTGCGTTTGGATGAGGAATAAGGGACCATGGGTTTTGTGCGTCAATGTCATGCCTTTGGTTAATTTTGCAATTTCTTGTTTTGTCAGCTGTGGCCTTTCTTTGCAGCCACATTCACAGAGGCCTCATTTTAGGCAGCTCGGGTCCGGATCATGTGTGCCACCTGAGAGCACGGGGACAGCAGTCCGGAAATGGCAAGTCCCACAGAAGCGTGGGCTTTGATGTCACTGTTTATCATGGGGCTGCTCGAATCTCCACTTAAGCGTGGAGCTCATTGACTTCACTGCAGAATATTTGCAAGGTTGTAGCCTGTTCTTGTACGTCGAGAGCTTCTGACAACACTAAGCAGTAAGAAATCAATGCAAAAAGAAGAGATAAACGACAAGGAGCTGAATGATGAATGAATGTGTTAATACCTAAATATTATGAGAAAGCAAGATGGTGCATTCAGAGAATTCATTCCTTCTCTGAGTACTAGAGTCTTTTCACTAGTGCTCATTTTTACAAAAGGGTTGGAGGTGTAGCGATGACCTCTTCATCACCCTAGCAGGGGCTGGCCCTTCCCTGCTCCTCCCTTCCAGCGTGCTCTGGCCTCCCCAGGACATGCCTGCTCTGCCCAGGGTCCCTACCTGCCTGGCCCAGGCTGGTCTGTGTCATTTCCCTCCCAGGAGTCCTAGTTTCTTCTGCCGGGCCTGCCTGGAGCCTGTCCTCAGAGGCCTCAAATCCAGTCTTTCGGGACACCAGAGTTTCTTTCTTCTCACGCTTGGCTGCCCTCAATCCAATGCCGAGGAGGCTGGGAAGTTCCCTCAGCTTCTTCCACGTTCACGCCAACTTTGTAGAAAGAAACATCTCTACCCTCTGAGGATTTCTTAATCCTCAGATCTCTGGGTGGCCTTGAAGCCTATGATACATTTTCTTGAAGGCCTGCGCCAGGGGTTCTTGCCAGTGCCTTTTGCCAGGGCTTACCTTCGTGATGATATTCATCCAGCGCATATAATAGTAAGTGAAGGAAAGAGATTGCAAGTCGGAGAATGATTAAGGGAAACTAGAAGGAGGAGGAGGAGGGAAAGAAAGAGCAAATCTATCGGCAAGAGGCCAATAGAAGAAAACACTGATGTTCAGGCTGGTGACTGATAAACATAAATTTCACAGCTGAAGCTCTCGGAGCAGAGACCTCTCCTTCTGGCTCATGTACATGTATTTGTGGATAGGACCACAAATAAGTGGGACTGTTCTGTTGTAAATATTTTTGTTGCAGTTTTATATTAGCGACTTCATGGTTCAACATACATCTTTGCTTTGATGAATATATCTTAAAGGCAGCGAGCTTTGCTGTAGACTTCTAAAACCAGAATTTTCTCTTTTTAGTGTGGAGCCTGGAAATCTAAAGAGCATGGTCCTTCTGGGCAGTTCTTTTGTTTAAAATCTATAATGACTTGTCATCAGCACCAGGAACAGTTTCAAACTGGATTCTGAGCTATTCTCTTTGGTTTGCATTAAAATTCTCCACTGAGACTTTTTTCTTTTTCAAGTGGAACTTCTGAACTTGGATGTAAACTTCCACAATCCAGCATATTTCTCAGAACAGTCACACTTAAAGAAAGCTTTTGTCTGACTATCATTTCTGGCTTGAAGTGAGAGCAAAAATGTAGACACAGTGCACAGGTATAAAACATGAAAAGACAATAACTGTTGTCTTTAATGTCGGTGGGAAACCTGGGTGGTATTTGCTCTGGGCCGCTTATGCTTATATAATGTTACTTAACCTTGGTTTGATGCTGCAGGAACCATCTGTGTGTCCATGTGTGGGCATGTGTGATAGAAAGAATCTCTCTAGATTTGGTGTATAAACAATAATTGGTTAGAAGGTGAGAAACCGTTAGTTATGACCACGATCCGCCCAGCCCAGGGTTCTGCCATCGACTTACCTTTAAGGCATGGGCCGTAAAAAGCTAAAATGGTTCCCTGAATGTCACTTTTCAAGGTGAGGCGTACGATACCTTCTTTCTCAGTTTTGAATTATTGAAGTGTCCTGCTTATACACACTTTAGAATAAGTGATTGTGCAAATTGTTCCTAACATTTCTAAATGTGGGGAGCAATCTATGTTCACTTTATTCAGGCACTTTATGGATTCATAGATTTCTGTTGTATTAACCTTGGCTTTCTTCGACAAATCTGATAGCTGAATGGTGGCTGTAGACTGTTTCTTTAACATCTCGGTGTCATGGTATTCTATCTCAGTATGCGATCTGCTCGTTCCTTCACTTTTGTAAAATATGGTTCTCTTTTAATTCTTAACATTGACAGGTGTTAACTAAGGACCTACTATGAACCTGACTCTGAGAAATGTTGTAAGTAGACGTCTATGAAAACAATTTGGGAAGCTAAAAATTATTTGCCAAAGTATATAATCCGTCTGATAGCGCTTTGTTCATTCATCCATTCACCTACTCACCTGACGTTCATCTTCTCATCCCTCTACCTGCTCTTCCAATCGCTCATGCATCCATCCATCCACCCCCACATTCCTTCATCCTTCCTGCTCCCCATCCATTCATCCCCGCATCCCTTTATCCCTCCTTCCCCCATCTGTGCATCGTCCCATCCATCAGTCATTCACCAGACAGATGCTGAAGGCTGATGATGGTTTTGCACATGTCTTGGTATTTTAAATACAAAGTTGACAAAATAGTCCGTCCTCTGGAAGCTCAAAATCGGAGTGGGGAGACAGGATAAATAGAATAATCCTTTATAAAGATTTTAAACTAGTGGAAAAGCATTCTTCAAACGCACAGAGGCCTAATCACAATAAATGTGTATTGGGCATTCTTTAATAGTTATTGTTTTAAAAGACAGTACTAAGGTTGACTTTGGCAACTGAATATTCTTTTTGTCCTCTCTGACTTCGTATATACAGGTAGAGCAGTTTTATAATCTATAAGGTAAGCTTTTAAAGTGGAGATAAGAAATATAGAGGCAGGTGTTCCGTGGTGTTAAGGGGCTACTGGAATGTGGGAATTGATTAGAGGGACATAGCTGAGAATTTACTGGTTTTAAAAAGACCATCTTTTTTTCAGTAGCAGGAAACCAGTGATCTTTTTATTTGTTTCTTGGGAGGGAGAGGGCACAGACAGTTTCTTAATTATGAAATGCAATTGCTTAGATTTTAAGTAGTAGTATTTTTGTTTTGAGCTGCCCCAGGCAGCCACATCAGAGGCAGTGCTCTCTGTGTGTGTGTGTGTGTGTGTGTGTGTGGTGCTGGCTTGGATCTTGGAGACAGACCTGGTCTGTCAGACTCGGATTCAATTTCATTGTTTGAATGGGAAGTAAGTTAGTGTGTTCTTTCTGGCCGAGAGAGTCATTTTTTTCCCCTGCTTTGTCTCCTAGCGATCAAGTCTACATTTGCATTTTAATTAAGAAAGACAACTCTTGCGGCTGAAATTTGGATGAAAGCTGTGCGTATTTATCATTGGAAAGAACCTTGTTAACATAAGTCTACCTGTTTAAAACCATAGTTTTAAACTTTTATACTGTGCCTGAGTTTCGTACTTTGTGCTTGTAATTAATGTTTTCCTCTTTAAACAGATCTTAAGTGTACAGCCTGGTAAATTTTTGTGTGTTCACACACATCTGACCACCAACCAGATCCATATGTAGAACATTTCCAGTGTTCCCAAAAGTTCCCTTGTGCCCATTTCAGTCATGAGTCATATCCCACCTCTTGCGACAATAACCGCTCTTCTGACCTCTCTCATAGATTCATCGTGCTTATTTTTGAACTTCATAAAAATGGAGTCATACAGTATATATCTTTTGTGTCGGGGCTTCTTTTGATCAATATTACGCCTCTGTAATTCATCTGTGTTATTGTGTTGAAGAGCTGTTCTTTTGGGGGGAGGGGCGGATTGCTGTGTTGTATTTTTATATAATGACTGACTTTTTTTTTTTTTTTTTTTTTTTTTTTTGCGGTACGCGGGCCTCTCACTGCTGTGGCCTCTCCCGTTGCGGAGCACAGGCTCCGGACGCACAGGCTCAGCGGCCATGGTTCACGGGCCCAGCCGCTCCGCGGCATGTGGGATCTTCCCGGACCGGGGCACGAACCCGTGTCCCCTGCATCGGCAGGCGGACTCTCAACCACTGCGCCACCAGGGAAGCCCCTATAATGACTGACTTTTGACAGCTTCCCCGGGTGTGTTATCTTAAAACCATACTGAGATTGAGCTAAAATGTTCTATTTCTTTTTCCATTTATATTCGGTTGTTTGCCCCCGTCCCTTATGATGTAATTATGGTCCACGATCGGCAATCAATTAACGAATTTTCTTTACACCTACTATGTATCCAGCATCACTGGGGATAAAGGAAGTATATGCCGTGATCCCTACCATCAAATATCTCATAGTTGATTTAAAGTAGATAAACTATGCTTTCATTCACAGACAGAATGATCAAGGTTTCTGCCTCGGTTCTAAGAAAGTGGAATTGCTACCTGTGTTGCTCTTAGTTGGGTTTGTCCGATTTCTTTATTTTGTTGTGACAGCAGGGGTTGGTCCCAGTGATAGAGGCGGCTAATGCTTTAGTCCGTCAGGCTGTCGGTTTTTATTGAAATCCCACTTACTGTGTGCTCGGCATGTGCTTCACCGAGATGGTTCTCTTCTAATCCAGTTTCTCATCCTCAGCACTATTGGCGCTGGAGGCTGGCTCATTCTTTGCAGTCGGGGCTGTCCTGTGCACTGTAGGCTAACCAGCAGCGTCCCTAACCTCTGCCCAGTAGACGCCAGTTGCATCCATGCCACGCTCCCATGCCAGCCATGACAACCAAAGATGTCTCCGGACGTTGCCAGATGACCCCTGGGGGCATAATCGCCCTCAGTCGAAAACCACTGACCCCAGCATAGTGCTGCTGCTTGCTCCATTTTCGTTCATATGCCTTTTTGGATACGTACTGCACGCTTCTAATCGGAAGGACCCACGAGGGGTTTTGGAGGAATGGGGAGGGTGGTCTCCACCTTCTCCATTTGTCACGTACCTGGATGTGCGAAGCACGCAGAGTTCACTTCTAGGGCTGGAGAATAGTGTGAAAGAAAAGCACGACGGTAGAAGTTGGTAAGCTTGGATGGTAGCTGGCGACAGGGCAAACGGTCAGACTTAAAAGCGGCAATTCTGAAGACTGTGCTAGCAGTCTGAATCTCCAGGAGATTTTGAGAGCTTTTGAAAATTCAAGAACTTCTGAGACCGCCACAGTTTGGAATTCTGCCTTGAGTAATAGGCCTGGGGTAGACATCAGGTTCCTATACTGCATTTAATTATGAGGTTTTGACCAGGGTTCCAACTGGCTTTTGCAGCTGAGGTTTGGTCAGAGAAAGTCTGGTCCTCAAATAGGGGAAAACTTGGATAATAAAAGCACCACGCTGATGCCTTTTCATGTATTTGTTAAGAACCTGCCTTGGGTCCAGGACGGGTTTAAGGTGGCTGTCCTTCAGCGCATATGCCGTCTTCAGCATTGGTTGAAAATTCCCAGCAGGGTGGCGATACAGAGAGAGGAACGTCAGAGTCTTGGCTCAGAAGACGACTGGAGAGGCATCTGTTCTCCATCCTCCTCCATCTAACCTTCAAAAAGGACCTGCCCTAACCAGACAGTTCAGTGAAATCATGAATTAATTATGGACTTGGAAGGGTTAGCAGGAGAGTCTTGTCTCTCTTGCCTCTGGCTCTCTGTCTGCTCGGGCTCCCTCCTGGTTGGGAGCTGTTGGCAGCACTCGGGTTGGGGATGAGATACCTCGGCAGGCCTGGGTGGGCATCAAAGACACTGGCAAGGAGCCCAGCCCAGTTTCTGGCAGTTTTGTCTGTCACCGGGTTTTATGCCCGTGTTCAAAATACTCCATTTCCCCATCTGTGAAATGGAGATAATCCTTCCTCACCTTGCAGGGCTGTTGGGAGGATTAATTAGCTAATGTTCCTCAAGTGCTTTGAAGATGAAAAAGCCTGTGGAAATGCTAAGTAGTCTTAAGGAAAGGCAGAGAGTGCCTGTTGGAAGGGCCCTTGTTTTCCCCATTCTCTTTTCAGCAGTTGCGTCTCTGTTGACTTTTAAGTGCGTTTGATGACACAAAGTGCCGCCTGGTGGGCAGGACGGGGCGCTGATCACTAGAGAACAAAGGCAGTGCCGCCCTGTTTTATGCCTTGGTTCTAATTTGGCTTATCAGTCGGCATGCCTTCTGAAGATCTTTCGCACAGAATGTTGTAATCATCAAGTTCTGGGGCTTCTCCAAGGTGAGCTTAATCTCCTTTGGGGTGGAGGGTTCTCTCAAAATGGAGGTCAGTTTCGAAGTTATGAAAGGCGAGAAAGACGGCCAGGGAGAGAGAAGCTGAGAGGAAAATGCTCCGTGTCCTCCTCCGCACTTTTGCAAACAGCACTGGGACTTCCACTGTCCCGGCGGCAGCTCGCTTCTCCAGGCTGTCATGCCTTCTGATGATGTCTTTCAAGAGGTGAACTTCTCCTTCCTAGCCCAGACTTAGAAGAGGGATTCCATGCGGGTGCCCAGACCATGAGGAGGATTGATTGGTCATGACTGTGGCAGCTAATCAATTGGTCCTTTGCTGCCCTGAGGTTTCTGCATCTGGGTGGAGCTCACGGTGACGGGGCTGTGTTGAGAAGTATGTCTGCTACTCTTGGACTGGTGGCTTCTTTAGATCTTGCAACTTTCCGAGGGTCTTTTCTAGGCATGTTATTGTTTGTGGTAACTCCCTTGAGCCTAAAAGAAGAAAAGTAGTAGTACCAGCTGTACTTGAGTTGAATATTGTCAGCTTAAAAATTCGATCTCATTCTTCTGAGAGGTTTCTGTGGTCGTTGATTTTGAAGACCACCTCGCTTTAGAGAATGAGTATGCTCCTGAAATGCTGAGGGCAAAGCAGATACTAGTTAATCAGGTTATCTTAGGGGTCCCACAGGAGTCTGTCAGTTAAATGATGCTTAGAGGGAATCCTTGTCTAAGGCAAAGTATCTTGTATATTCTGTATCTTCCAGGAACTTAGATCTGTTGACTTTGTCACGGGTGTGTGGGGAGATGAGACTAAAGACCAATAGGCAACATATGGCAAGATGTCCCCCCAGGTGACCCTCTGGAAAGGGTTGCAGGTGTGTCATTTTGGTGGGGGTGGATCATAGGGTCAAGAAACCAGGGAGAAAGCTGAGAGACTGGCATTTATAGGTCTTTCTCTTTAAATCAGGTCTGCTTATGATCTGTCTGGTATTCATTCTCCTCCATTTCTAAAACCGAGGCCCCAGATTCCCTTCTCTTCAGCGGCCTCTTGGCAACCTTCCAAGTAATGGCAGAGTTCGTTCTGATTGGTGTCCGGTGAGTGTAGCTCAACTGTGATGGAGCTCAACCTGTCAAACTCGCAGAAAAATGTCCATTACATATTCCATCTGTTCCTTAAACATGCTCCCTAAGAGCTATTTCCATTTGTTAGCTGTCAGAACCATGTAGAGGAACTGCTCCAGACCCTCGGATGTCATCAGCCACCTTTGTTTATACACCATTGTTTTTTCTCCATTAGCCAATCAGTGTTTGGCAAAGAGGACGCACAGGCTAAGAACTTTGCCTGATGAGTTGCTAACCCCAGCCTTGGAGCTCTTCTCAACGAAAGGGAATTGAGGGGAATTTGGGTTTTCATGTTTTCCTGCCTACTTATGAGACCTGTGGAGGGCTGCCCAAACTGAATGCGAGCACCTCCGTTGACATTGGCAAACACGGAGGTCTGAGCTCATGCATCACCTTGGAAACTGGATCCCACTGCTGCTGGGAAAGGAATGCTTGGTTGCCCAGAGCGTTAAGATAGGTAACGTTGAATCCACCTCTCAACGCTCCTGCCTGGAGTCATCAGAGATGCAAGTGACTTTTCAAGACTTTGATTCTCTCTGGGTCCCTTGGACATTGGAACTGGAGGCTTTGGGGTTCAATGAGTGAGGGGGTATGCTGCTAGAATTTTTCTTACAAACCTGGATTTTTTTCCCTTGTGAGGCGAAAGGTCATTCTATCTTCCAATCCCAGTCATTTGGACTTCTCGGAAATTCCAGTGGCGTGCCGGCGTCAGCTTGCACCAGCCCTCGAGAGCTGATTGCAGACGTCTCTCCCCAACTTGTGTTCAATGACAACACATTGGTAGCTTGAAATCTGCCATGGAGGGAGTGTTTATACCACAGAAATAGACACATGGTGGAAGTCAGCGTTCCCCACCACCCAGGCTGGTTGTTAAATGTCTACTAGCACAAACCGGAAGTTATCCTCACTCCTGACATCCCCTCAGCCTCAGTTATGGGACTGGTTAGCTTAGAGGGAAGAGATTCCCTTTGCTCTGGTTTCATTGTGTGTACCTGCTGTGAACAGGCAGACCGCCCGTCGTCCTCTCATCTACAGTACTCAGCCTGAGAGAGGATCGCAGGGTGAGGCTGTGTGACAGGAGATCACCAGGGTGATGATTCTGTTCCTTTCACTAATAAGCTGCATGACAGGTCATTATACCTCTCTAGTCCTCAGCTGCCTCTTCACCGTAATAAAAATAATTTGAATCATTAGATGGTCGTTCAGTTTCCTTTTAGCTCTGACATTCGGCGATTCAGTGAGGGCTTAGCTGCCGGGAAATGGCATGTCTTTCAAAGGCTCGGGACCCTTCAAAGCTCTCTTGTTTTCTTGCCGGATTTTGGGCTCCCAATCATTTCACTTCTATCTAGACTTCTACCTCCATCATGAATGAATGGGGGCTGCTCCAGGTGAGAACATCGGTAATTAGTTCCTTTTCTCTGGAGATGTCAACGCACTTTCAAGGCAACAGCCCTCTCCGAGGAAGGCTGCGTGAGTGTGCCTGTTTTGCAGGGGGTCTATGATGGTAGTGAACTGAGGGTCTGGAATTAGTGACTTCTCTTCTCTTGATCAGAAGAGAGGCTACTTCTTGGTCTTAAAGAAGTTCCAGTTTTGAGAGTAATCGGCTGTCTCTAGCCCCCGATAATGTGGCCTGGCCGACTTGCCAACAGAGCTGTGTATATTTTCCATCTCTCTGAAGTGGAAATACGCTCGAATAGGTTTTGGCTAGTCCAGAAGATTTTGGAACACATGTTTAAATAAAGCTTTCTCTTCAGATTTCTTTAAAAAGAGTGGTGTGGGTTTGTATGGGGGATTGAGGGTAGACTTAATGGGGGGGGCGTGTCTGGAAGGAGAAGGGTGAGTGATGGGGAAGTTGGGACTGACTACAGATTTGGGCAGCTTTGCGATTTTGCTAAGAATCTTGTCAAGACATGTAGGCCCATATTTCAGCACTTGTAGAGATATACGTCCATGGGATGAGCCTTCTCTGCCCAGATGTGCACATTGACACGTGCCAATTCATACCAGCTGTTACTGTGATTGTGTTTATGAGGCCATTCACTCTTTAAAAAAATTTTTTTTATTGAAGTATAGTTGATTTACAGTGTTGTGTTAGTTTCATGTGTACAGCAAAGTGAAAGAGATTCAGTTATGCATATACAATATATACATCTGTATATTCTTTTTCAGATTCTTTTCCATTATAGGTTATTACAAAGTATTGAATATAGTTCCCTGTGCTATACGGTAGGTCCTTGTTGGTTATCTATTTTATATATAGTAGTGTGTATTTGTTAATTCCGAACTCCTAATTTATCCCTTCCCTGTCCCTTTCCCATTTGGTAACCATAAGTTCGCTTTCTATGCCTGTGAGTCTGTTTCTGTTTTGTAAATAAGTTCATTTGTACCATGTTTTTGGATTCCACATATAAATGATATCATATGATATTTGTCTGTCTCTGTCTGATTTGCTTCACTTAGTATGATCATCTGTAGGTCCATCCATGTTGCTGCAAATGGCATTATTTCATTCTTCTTTATGGCTGAGTAATATTCCATTGTAGATATGTACCACATCTCCTTTATCCATTCCTCTGTCAACAGGTACTTAGGTTGCTTCCATGTCTTGGCTATTGTGAATAGTGCTACTTTGAACATTAGGGTGCATGTATCCTTTTGAATTAGAGTTTTCGTCTTTTCCAGACATTTGCCCAGGAGGCCACGTACTCTTGAATCGGGAATCCTGAGAGCTTTACTGACTGTTAGCAAGGTTGCTTACCCACCCTGACATCCCAGCAAGGCTCTTTGCATTCAGCAGCTGCAGCCGTGATTCCCACACCTGAAGGTTTGGGCCATTGAGTCTGCCACCAGAAACGTAAGCTACGTGAAGGGCTAGCAAAGCAGTAAATTCCTCTGGGATTCAACTTCAGAGGAAAAGTAGAGTTCTTCCCTGCACAGACAGCAGAGGCTGGATGCAAACCTCTTATCCTCAGGCTGCCAACAGTGGCCCAAATCAGAGGTCCTCAAACTTTTCTTATAGGAATATTTCCTCAATATATTTAAAAAAGTCAAGCACCCCTTATACATTTTATATTTGATATCTGAATTTTTAAATAAGTTGAATTCATTGCAAAAAGTGTATCTCCCAGCACATTTTATATTCTCACGGTTCAAAGTGTGATTCACGGACCAGTAACCTCAGCATCCTCTGGGAATTTGCTAGAAATGCAGAATCGTGAGTCCTTCCCTAGACCCGCTAAATCAGAATCCGCATTTTAATAAGATTTCCAGGTGATTTATATGCACATTAAAGAAGCACTGGTGTATGTCATATACGTGCTTTAAGTACATCTTCATCAAAACCTTTCAATTTATGAAGAAAGGTCTGTTATATGCCCTCATTGGAGAAGCCATTTCTTTTTGTCCAGCCAGTCAGCCAGACTAGACTTGCTTTCAGTCAGTAAAAAGAATTGACTTTCTTTGTTGATTCCCGTGAATGTGTTGATAGGTGCGCTTGGCCAATCTTCTCCCTTCTGAGTTCTGATTCTAGGATGGGTGCGTGGCTGCATTGGCTATATAAATATGTAAGGCGCAAAGCTCTGCTGTGAATTTGTCACCTGAATAAAATAGGGCACTGTAGTCTTCAGTATTTTTTTTTTAAAGAAGGATATTTAATTAATTAATTAATTAATTAATTTTTTGGTGGTACGCGGGCCTCTCACTGCTGTGGCCTCTCCCGTTGCGGAGCACAGGCTCCGGACGTGCAGGCCCAGCGGCCATGGCTCACGGGCGCAGCCACTCCGCGGCACGTGGGATCCTCCCGGACCGGGGCACGAACCTGTGTCGCCTGCATCGGCAGGCGGACTCTCAACCACTGCGCCACCGGGGAAGCCCTCTTCAATATTTCTTATGGAAGCTTCCTTTGCTTGACTCTTGGGATTGGCCCTCTAAACTGATGCTGTCTTAAATTATTCTCTTTGTTTGGGTACCAGGAGATGTTTACTCCCTGGGACAACGCACCCTGGCAGGGTTGAGGATAGGTGGGCAATACACATTTCTTTAGGAAGCGGGGAGGGGGAGCTGTGAAGGAGAAGCCGGAGACCACAGACCTGGCAGGTCAGCTTTAGGGAGGCAAACAAATGGAAGCTGAAGATCTGGATACCCAACGTACTGCCAGAAAGTCTTTGCGGACCCCAGTGGTAGGTGAACCTCAGTTTAGATATACTGAATTGGAGAATATTGATACCCCTGTGGAACTTACTGGATTCAAACCTTTTAGTCTCCCTTCCGCCCTTGAATTCGTGTGTGTGCGCATATGCACACGCACATATGCACACGCACATATGCACACATGTACAAGTATGTTAAACAAAAGAAATTTAGCCCCAGTTCACCAGGACCAAAGCTTCTTCCTTTTCTCTCATCTGCTCTTGCATCCCAACTTCAGTTGAATTGACCAAATATTTAACACCTGCTGGGCATCAGGCACTGCACCATGCATTGGGGATGTAGAGGTTACCAACGTATACACGGGGACAGTCATCATTTAGTAACCAGTATGGAAACGGTTGTGGGAATCATACAGAGATTTTCATAGGATTAGGGATGGCAAGAAACTCCCATCGTTAACCTAGCAGCTCAACCTCCTTATTGGGGGAGGTTCCTCAAGAAGGGATAATGAAGTATCTTAGAGAAAAGAGGCATCTCCCTCCTGTGTGTGTGTGCGCGCGCGTGTGCGTGCACGCACACACGCGTGTGCCTTGTAGCTCAAATGCATCAGACCTGCAATGTTATCCGAGCGCTTTAATGTTTAATTCCCTTTGATTTGGTCCACGGTAACATCAAGTGTTTCTGCGGGCAATTCCAAGGCATCCGAGGAACCTTGCTGGGAATCAAAATCCAGTAAGACCTTCAGAGAAATTGGAGAAGGGGAACGTTATTGGTTTTTTAGGCCAGTCTTATAATTTCATTCTGTTTTCCATCTGAGACAAACATGCACAGAATCTTTTATCACCCGTTAGGCATGTGTCCTGCCAATCACAAGATTTAAGATGCGAAAAAGAAGCAAATGCTTAATTGGGAAGACAGCAGGGCCATTAGGGCCCTGGGGCTGTACCTGCACTGGGCCGTCAGACAAACCCAGGATCCAGGTGTCAGAAGAGAAACGCTACAGAGGCTCTAATGCCCTCCTTGAGCTGTGACCCACGGTAACTTGTCAAGTCTGGTCCTGGGGTCAGGTTACTGCTGAGCTGCTGTTAGCATTAATAATTGTAAAACGGCCCTTTTATTTTTCTACCTAAGGTGAGATTATTTGGGTACTTTTAGGGAGAATGTTCTCTGGGCGGCAACACAGAACTTCCCGCCAGTACTGTTCGGGGGGCCCTTGGCCCCAGGCCCCTCCCCGCCGTGCCTGTCACTGCAGCCCAGCCTGTGGCACTTGTCGCCTTCTGCCCTCCCCCCTTTGGTTAACTTGGCCGAGGGCTGGAGAGCTCATGAAGGAAGCCCACGGCTGTAAGGGGGCGGACATTTGGGCATCGTTAAATACCTAGAGACCAGAAGCGGTTACTGCCGGCTTGCTCTCTTTCTTCTTCTTGGTCTTTAAGTTGATAATTTAACTTTTTAAAAATATCATTTCAAACTTACAGAAAAGTTGCAAGAATAATACAAAGGGCCCTTTCCTGACACTGACATTGACTTTCATAACGTGGATATCTTTGACGAGTTCAGGCCAGTTACTTACTTCATAGAATTTGCCTTATTTGGAGTTTGCCTGATATTTTTGCATGAAATTCAGTTCACTCATTTAAAGCATACAGTTCAGTGGTTTTTAGTAGATTCATGGTTGTGCCACCATCGCTACAATCTATTTTAGGCAACTGTCATTGTCCCCCAAAGAAACCCTGTACCCATTGTGAGTCACTCCCCAGTTGCCCCTCCCCACAGCCCCTGGCAATCACTAATCTCTCTCTGTCTCTATAGATTTGCCTGTTCTGGACATTTCACATAAATGGAATCACATCATACGTGACGTTTTATGTCTGGCTTCTTGGACTTAGCATGATGTTTTCAAGGTTCATTCATGTTGTAGCCTGTGTCAGTATTTCATTCCTTTTTATAGCTGACTAACATTCCACTGTACGGCTCCACCACACTTTGCTTATCCAGTCGTCTGCTGGGTTGTGTTCTTGGCACTTTTTGACCAGTATGAATAATGCTACTGTAGCCATTTGTGTACAGGGTTTTGCGTGAGCACATATTTTCGTTTCTTTTTGGTCTGTGTCTACAAGCGGACTTGCTGGGTCGTATGGTAGCACCATATGACTTCTGGAGGAACACGTTACGCAGTGGTGACCGTTTTTGTCCACTGAGGCTTGAAGGTAGGAAAGGGGAGGGTAAGTTGTTATATATAGGGTACAGAGCTAGGGATTTTTTATTTTTAACCTCTCTTGAGGGACGCCTGTGAAACATGACCCCCTGGAGTGCTTGGTGGACTGTCAGCCCCGTATCTGTGGGGAACACAAACCAGCTAGCTGTTCAGCTCCATTAGCTCCCGTCTTATCTCGAAGTGCCTTTGGTAGGTTCCCCCAGAACAATGGCCCAAGTGATAGCCTTGCAGTTGCCAGCCCCTTTTAATTGGGTCCTTCGTTTCATAGCCTGTTATTTGCATGGTGTCTGGGCCTTGACTGGAGGGCCAAACTTTCTCTTAAACTCAACAGTTTAGTAAGATGTTTGATGGAATCCAGTGATTCATCTATTCCATGAAGAATGGGAGGGGTGCGTGCGTGCGTGCGTGTGTGCGTGTGTGTGTGTGTGTGTGTGGAGTGGTGAGGGGGCACACGGTGCACCAAAGAGAAATCACCTTTAAAACAGAATCAGATCAGGCTGGAAACACCTCTGCTTTCCATACAGGACCCCCTTCCGAGGGCCTTTCATGACTAAAATGACAGAAGTGTCTGGTAGTGTAGTTTCACTGATAAATGCCCCCCCCCCCCCCCCCGGCATGGATTTCCATGGCACTGGCCATGCCAAGTGAGACCTTCATCACTTACGTTCTGGGGCACATAGAACAATCTTCTTGTGCTTTGTCGAATCGTCCTGAATTTGGGGTGGAAGGCCTTCCCTGACTTGCGCCACTGGCAGGTTTACACAAGTTTCATTTATGTGTTTTCATCCCGTGCGTAGCCCTGGCTCAGATCGTGGCAAAGACTGGGCTTGAAATTCTTTGCCCTGGAATTCCAGACCATTCATGATTTAGGGTGTGGTGGATAAGAGTGAAGGCTGTGGAGTAGACTGCCTGGGGCTAATCCGGCTCTGGGTGACCCTGAGCAAGTAATTTAACCTCTTGGAGCCTTCCTCGGTAAAATGTGTATAAAAATACCTACCTCCTGCAATAGTTGGGTGGATTAAGTAGGTTGACAGATGTAAGACCCTTAGAATGTGCTTAGGTAGTGCTCAGTTGCCTCTGTTGTTGTTATTTTCCTCTGCTCCATCCACTGATGGCTACTGGCCCAGCTCAGGTGCCACCTCCTCTGTGGAGCTGCGCCTGCGCGTGTGTCTGTCTGGCTCTCTGCTGCGTGCGCAGCACCAAGCATGGTGCCTGGTGTATAATAAATGCTCAATAAATATTTGTTGACTGAATGTATGCATGTCTTTTCCTCTCTGGGAGCAAGCCACTGCTCCTCGAGGCTTTGCTACCACTTTGTCTCTACCTCCTTTTACGGCGTTTTATACATTTCACCTTTATTGGAGTTAATTGTGCTCTAAATGTAACTCCCTTATCCAGATGGTCAGCCCTTAGGGAGTGGAGCCTGGGTCAGTCATTTTGGTATTTCCTGTGAGGCCTTGCTTGGAGGGCAATAAATATTTGGTAAATAATTAATCCCTTTTGGAAATGATGGTCTTAAGCCATTAAGTTGCTGGGTGTTTTTTTTTTTTTTTTTTACTGGACGCAAACACAGAAACGTAAGCATACAGAGAGGGTATCTCTCCAACAATTTCATGGCATGTGGCCTGCTTTCTTTTTTTTGCTAAAGGAAGTGATAAAGGTAAAAGTTAAAGAGGTGGGTGACAGTGGGAGCCAGAGACTCGTAATAAATAAAAATGTGAGTTCAGTTCAAAGAACAGGTTGATGTTAAAGTTTTATCAGAGTTTAGCAATTTTAGAAAATATATAGGTTTCATTCTGCTTTGAACTCCTGCAACTGTTGCGTTTAAAAAAAAATAAAAGCACATAAAAATCCTTTGGTTCCATCTGAAAAATAATGGATTACTTGCATCAGGTTCTAGATTTTGAAGCTAATCACCGTTGCTGTGCTTCTTTGGTTCATGGTCAGGAATGCTGTGGTTATCTGGTTGGGAGCCAAGGCCTGTCTCTTCTTGGGCATAGCTGGTTAGAGAGAACAGAAGTGGTGCAGAATAGGGCAGACTTGGTCCCCATGCAGGCCGGGGTCCTTCCCGGATTCCCAGAGGACAGGTGATCGGTCAAAGGGAGGTGGATGCCAGTGGTACCTAAGGATACCCCCCCATTGTATTTAGGGTCAGGTAACGCTTGGCCAGGTTGGGAGGTGGGCAAGTGAGTTACCCTGAACCAGACCCCACATGTTCTGCGGAAAGAAGCCTGTGCATCAGAACGGCAGTATGGAGTAAGTCAGGCGAGTTTTCTTCACTTTGACCTTTGAATTTATGCATTCCATGTACCCTGAAGTTTTGGTAAACTGGTGAAAAAAATTTTAAAGTACAGTCAACCTTTGATCAACACGAGTTTGAACTGCACTTATACGTGGAAGGTTTTTCGGTAGTAAATACTACAGTGCTGCGTGATTTGTGGTTGGTGGAATCTGCAGATGCGGAACCTCAGATACAGAGGAACTGCAGACGGAGAGGGCCGAGTGTCAGTTACATGTGGATTTTTGATCACGGGTGCTGTCGGCGCCCCTATCCCCGGCGTTGTTCAAGGGTCAGCTGTGTGCTTCCCGCGGTCAGCTACCTGATGTAACACCCTCGAACCTCAGTGCCTCATCCCGGTAAATGTTTGTCACTCACGCCGCAGTCATTCAAGGCCCCAGGCTCCTTCCGTCTTGTGGCTCCACCCTCCTTAAGGGCCTCAGAGTCCTCCACTGGATCCCCAAATTCTGCCGGCGGTCAAGACACGAGAGAGAGCGAGTGTGGGCAAAGCGAAGGCAATTTTTATGGGCTGGGTCTGGCAGTGCCATTGCTCGCTGCTCCCCACACCCCAGTGGCCAGCCCCACTTCCTGGCCACACCTAGCCACAGGGAGGCTCGGACACGTGGTCTAGCAGTGAGCTCAGAGGAAAGGGAGATGGTTTGGTAAAAAACTAGTCAGTCAGTCTCTGCCACTTTGCAAAACCGAACTGGAAACTTGCCCTCTCAGTTGCCCTAAAGAGGGTCAGGGTATCTCACTGCGCTTTGGAAGATGCTTGATTTAAAATTTGCTCCCAGTGTGTCCTAGGGAAGGCGGCCAGCAGTGACTCAACCAAGGGTAATCGTTCATTCAGTTTTCTGTTAAGCATCTACCCGGGGTCGGGCATCCTCTTGGGCCCAGGGGCCGCGATGGTGAACAATACCAGAATCGGTCCCTGACCTCTTAGAGCTGACACCTGTCAGAGGGCAGGCAACTGAACGTGCAAATTCCACACAGTATGAGGACTCTACAGGGGAAAGTTGGGGTGCTATGGGAGCACATAGCTAGAGACCTAGGCCAGTCTGGGAGAGCTAGAGAAGTTTCCAGAAAAAGATGACATTTACGCTGAGACCCGAAGGAGGGGGTCCTAAGACTTAGCCAGCTGAAGGAAGGCAGGGCAGGGTGTGTGGGTGAGGGTGTGCCCGGCAGAATCTTAGGGGCAGCGTAGGTCCAAGCGGTTTTTTTCTTTTGAAGAGGCTCTCAGATGATTCTGACGCACGGCCAAGGTCAATAACCACTGGAATCGCAGCTTCAAAGAGCGGCCAGGAGGACAGCGCCCACCTGCCCAGCCCGTGTGTGTGTGTGTGTGTGTGTGTGTGTGTGTGTGTGTGTGTGTGTGTGTGTGTGTGTGTGTGTGTGTGTGTGTGTGTGTGTGTGTGTGTGTGTGTGTGTGTGTGACTGAAAGCTTTTTAGAGTGAAGTTGCTTCCATGCTGAGGTTCGGGGTCGGTGGGGAGCAGGGTAGACGGGGGAAATGCTTAGCTGAGGAGAAGCTACTTCCCAGGAGCTGTTTGCTTGGGGTGTAGGGAGGGATCACTTCTCCCCAGAGCTCTTGCGGGGCTCTACCGACACCAAGACTCGCCCCGCAGGGCCTAATGAACCCACCGCCTTTGGTGGTTTGGGGGAAGGTAGGGCCAGGGGAAGGTTGGAGTATGTAAAAATCGGCCTCTCTCTCTGATTTGTTAAGCAGAGAAGGGCCAAAGTCAGGCCCTGCCCGCCGCCGGCTGGAGCCTGTGTTCCCCGGGGGTGCAGGTGCAGCCCCGGAATTGTGGGCCCACCATTCAGCAAGCTGGCCAGCCTGTGGGCAGGGGCTCCTTTAGAAGGAACCCGTTGGGATTTATCTGGTCGGCATGGGATCCTGCACACGGTGGAGGGGTTCACAGGCTACTGTGTCGAGCCCCCTCTCGGGCCTGCCAGTCTGCTCCCTCAGAAATGAGGCGAACGCGCCCTAGGCCTCATGCCTTCCCCAGGATGCACCGTTCTGCTCATGTATTTGGAAGCCCCTGGGACATCCTTGGTAGCAAATACGTACCTGCTCACCCATGAAGAGTGACCTTAACATGAAAAGCAAAACTGTGTTCCTTTTTGGAAAGCATAAAGCCTTAACCTTACAATTTTATCATCCGAACTACAGAACTGGAGGCATAAAAATGTTGGGGCCAGGTATGGAATCAGGGTCAGAACTGTGTCTCTCAGAAGGCTGTGAGGTCTGAGGGGGTTCATCCCAAATATAGAGGTGAGCTTGTTTAAGAATAAAATTGAAGGCAAAGTTTAGACCCGTTCTGCCCTCTCATGGTGTCCTCTTGGGCACACATTTTTCCAGGCATCCTGGGTGCTGGGTGTGGGGAAAAGGTTTGGAAATGGTCTATATCTGGATACTTACATTGTGGATATATATGAATACCTAGAAACTGACTTAAAATAAAATTATAGTGATTATATACTACAGCCATTTGGCCAGAAGATTTCAGGGAAACACGTAGGCTAAAATAATCAAGCCCCGCTCCCCCATCAGTTTCCACTGGGTGATCAGCCGCTACGGCAATATGGCACCTGGCTTGGACTTTCTCAGGTATTGGAATGTGACACCCAGCTGGTGCCCGGGTCACCATTGCCAGACAGCAAGAATGAGCCGTGGCGGACAGGAAAACCTGCTAGAGTCCAAGACGTCCAGCAGAGTCAACTTGGGTTCTCTGCCAGAAACAACCCCCTTCTCCAACTCAAGGGCTCTTACGTCTCAGTTTTCCCACTTGACACATGGAAAAACAGGAGAGCTGAGAGGTCAACGACCCGGTCCAAGGTCAGACAACTGTTGAGTGGCAAAGCCAGGACTAGAAACCTGGTCTCCTGAAGCTCAGGGATAACTCATTACCTTAACAGGGATGGCAGTCAAGTTTTCAAATGCATGCCTGTCTTCATCTTTTGGTAGCGGTTGTGGAAGCACTGTGTTGAGAAGGATTCTGAGGCTCAGTATTCACTGACTAAGAAGTGCCCTGAGTCATTAGCTTGGTCTACCCCAGGTATAGTTGAGAGGAGTTGCTGCACTTTCTGTTTGTCTCCAGCTGTTAAACCATGCTGTGTTTTTAATTTTAGAGTAGGTTCTAGAGCTCCTGTTGCCTTCACTCTGGTGAAGCCAAGCTTCTTCAGGGTAACCTGACAGCTGCGTTTGCCGGCCCCGCGGGCAAGCCCTGGGGGAGGGCAACAGAGGCTTCTCAGCCTACCGGGGCACTTTGTCTTGACGCTTCTGAATGAGGCCCAACAGAACTCGTGGCCTTAGAATGTTCCACTCGGCGTCTCTACTGTACCTTTCAGGGAGTGGAAAATGAAATCAAAACAGTGCTCTCAGCCACCCTGCTGAGACAGTGCTGACAACACTCCGAGGCAGTGACACTGCGGAGGATCGCTGTCGAGTACACGAGATTGCATATCGGTAAGGCTAGTGCCTCTGCAACCTTAACATGCGTGCGGGTCATCTGGGATCTTACTACAAATGCAGATTCTGACTTAGTAGATCTGGGCTGTGGGCCTGGGATTCTGCATTTCTGAGGAGCTCCCAGGTGATGGTGATGCTCCTGGTCTGTGGACCCCACTTTGAGAAGCAAGAGTTCAGAGGACCATAGGCCAGCGCTGCCCTGTCAGTTTGGAGCAGCCAGAAACTGCATGGCCAGTTAGGTGGATTGGTGTTTCCTGCAGTGGTGACCTGCTGTAGGTGAATGGACTAGTACTGAAGCCCAGCTCTGACAAGCCAGGTTCTCGTCCTGGCAAAGTACTGAGGGAGCGTGAGCCATGCCCCTTCTATCCCTCGGCCTTGGCAGCTCTCCCATCTTTAAAGAAAATGGCAGCTTAGGTATCACTCTTGCCCTTCCCAGATTGGTCCTCAGCCCAGCATCACTGGGTTGCCTCAGACCTCCTGCACCTGAAGCTGCATTTTAAGAAGATCGCCAGGGGATTCACTTGCATGTTAACATTGGAGGAGCGCTGGTCTAAGACTCCTTCCAGCCATATGATTCCGTTTATTTGTTAGGTTCTAACTCTAGCTGTGAGGACAGAAATCTTAGAAATCAATCACTCCATTTACACAATAGATAGGCCTTTCCCAAGAAATAGCCTCTTTTAGTTCAACCTTCTCCTTGGCGATGTACAGAGAAGGTCAAACCAGTAAAATTTATTCCAATGCAGCCTTTGCCTGAACTCGATCAAGCGAGACGGGAGAGTGTTGAGAATCCCGGTAGAGTTGGAAACGAGGTGCTGGATGCCGTATGCATCGTTAGGGGCGGCGCTGATCGACAACAGACTTTGTGGCTTAGATTCTGCGGCTGTTTTAGACTATGTTCCCTGGAGTAATGGCTTCCACTGCCAACATACCTCTCAGATCCTCGATGAATTGCAGCATGGTCTCCCTATCTTTCCCGGACCTAGCACCAGCTGGGTGCTAGTTTTTCAGGGCAGGAGTTTTCAGAGTGCGTTGTGACCCATTGATGGGTCATGAATTCAAACCAATGGGTTGTAACTGGCACGGAAAAAAGTGGAATCGAATCGGAAATAGAATCAGACACATTAGAGAAGATCAGAATATGTTCCCCATGGTTAAGAGGAGTCACTGTTTCATCAAAGTTGTTTCAGTGACAAGGTGACATAGTTTACATTGACACGCAGTTACCTTGTCATTGAAACAAGTTCGGTGAAATTAAACTCACTGTGGATCACAGTCAACCTAGGGGTGGGCTTGCTTGTCGGAGGCTGTGTGTATCTTTGGCTTTGGTAGACCTCGCCAAATTCCTCTTCTAAGTCTACCAGTTCCACTTCTGTGAGTTTTTAAGTCAAAAAGCTCAAGGAAAAAAGGACCCCAAGGTCAGAGGGAAGCTGGAGGATGAAGAAGAAAAAATGCTGACAGTTTCCACGTCCCGGCTCGTCTTGCCTGCTTTTCCAACCCTAGGCAGACGTTGTGGGGGGTTTTGACCTTGTAAATTTGCTTCTCATCTTAAAAAAGAAAAAAAGTTTAGAAGGAAATTCCTCGTCTTCCTGTCTCTCTCGCCTCAGTTCAGGAAGAGGCGAGCTAGAAGGAGGTAATAAATAAGCAACCCCCTTCCTTTTTGGAATCCAGTAATAACAAGTTTGACGAGAGCTGTGTCTAACCTTTGCTCTGGAGCTGCCGTGCCCAGGTTCTCACAGTTGGACAAAGATTTCTCTGGGTCATCGGCAATGGTGCCGTCGTTGTTGCTTGTTTAGAAATGAAGCAGGGATGTGGGGAGTCTGGTCAGTTCCCGCTCCAGTCCCAAACCCCTGCAGGAAGGCCAAGCCCTCTGTGACTTGCACCCTGTTTTCCTGGAAATGTGTACCTGTGTATTCTCTCCCCCCACCGCCCCCTCCCCCCAGCACTGCATAAACAAGACCTCAAGTTGCAAAGAAGGCAGGTTTGGAGGGGAGGGAACCCCTGAGCCCTTGACCTGGCCCCCTGTCCATGCCAGTCCCTACCATTCACCATCTCAATTGATCCTTACAACACCCCATTCTATAGATGAGGAAACTGAGGCTCAGAGGTGACTTGCCCAGGTCATTCTAGGATATAACTCCTAGCCTCATAGAGCACTTTCTTTACACTAGGCATTGTTCTAAGCACCGGACACAGTTCCTCTTTTTTTTTTTTTTTTTAAAGATATCGGGGGTAGGAGTTTATTAATTAACTTATTTATTTTTGCTGTGTTGCGTCTTCATTTCTGTGCGAGGGCTTTCTCTAGTTGTGGCAGGCGGGAGCCACTCTTCATCGCGGTGCGCGGGCCTCTCACTATGGTGGCCTCTCTTGTTGCGGAGCACAGGCTCCAGACGCGCAGCCTCAGTAGTTGTGGCTCGCGGGCCTAGTTGCTCCGCGCCATGTGGGATCCTCCCAGACCAGGGTTCGAACCCGTGTCCCCTGCATTAGCAGGTAGATTCTCAACCACTGCGCCACCAGGGAAGCCCCACAGTGCCTCTTTAAATCCTCATCCCAGTGAGGGTAGGTACCATTTTTATCCCAACTTTACAGGTGAGGAAACCAAGAGACCAAAAGGTTAAATAACTGGCCTGAAATTGCACAGCCAGTTACTACAAAAGCCCAGATTTGAGCCCAGAAAGTCCGGCTTTAGTAGTGTCCTGTCTCTGCAATTGTGACGACCTCAGGCCTCCCAAAGCGAGCATTTTACTGAATTACAGCCTGACACATCACCTAGTTTTTTGGTACTTAACATTTTCCATGCGTTGAATGGGGGTGACCAATGACTTGGCTGTACTACCCTCTTCTGTATCATGGGTATGCCCCTCTCTCCCTTCCTTCCAGCATTTACCAATAGGTAAGGGAGATGGTCTCTACCCGTGGGTATTTGGGATAAGCACAAGGGAAGCAGTGTGGTCAAGCCTGTGCAGTTAAGGGCAGAGAAGAGTGGAGCGCACAGAAATCAGAGGAGGAGGAGCTGGATGAGGCTTGGAGATAGCCTTGCAGATTTCACTAGCAAATCTCAGTTCACTTAAACCAACGGGCATCCAACTTGAGCGTGCATCAGAATCAACTGCAGGACTTGCTAAAACACAGATGACTGGACTCCCACTCCCGCCATCCCAAAAGCAAATTTCTGATTGAGTAGGCAGGAGTGAGGCCTGAGGTTTCGCATTGCTAGCAAGTTCCTGCTGCTGTTTAGGGACCACGCTTGGGAAATCACTGACTGAAACAATAGGTAAGATTTTGAAAAGTGCAAGAAATAGGAAATGAGTCTGATCTGTGTATTAGTCAGAGTAGGTTAACTCTCCTAACAAACAAGCCCTACAGTCTCCTCGGGGTAGTGCAGTAAAGCGTTACTTCTTGTTTTGTTACGGTCTGCTGTGGGTTTGTCGGGGAGTTCTCTGCTCCATGCAGGCATTCAGGGCCCCAGGCTCCTTTGCTCTGTGGCTCTGCCACTCCCTGGGGACTTGCACTCCTGCATTGGAGCATCTGAATCTAGCCAGCAGCTGAGAGAAGAGAAAATGGAGAGTTGGGCAGCAGGCTTTTATGTGCCAGGCCTAAAGGAGAAACATGTCACTGCTGCCCACGTGCCATTGGCCAGAACTCACACAGTTCTGCTTTACTGCAAGGCAGTCTGGGTAATGTGTCTCGGCCGAGTGCCTGGGTAGAAAAGGGAACAGAGAATGAATATACAGCAGTCTTTGCCACAGCCTATTTGAGGATCCTCAAGGCACTTGATTTGACTGGAAAGGAACTTTCATGGTGAGAGAATAAATGAACGTTTCGTGCTCTTCCAAGGAAATACGCTACAGACAGTTCAGATCATTATTTAGCATCATTATAGTGGAGCTGCAGAATGGGAAAAACACTCACCAGATTTAGGCCCAGATGCTCTTCATTGAAAAACTGTTATATAACTTCTCTGTACCTGTTTTTTTCCTTATAAAAATTGGGATGAGAGATATGAAAGTCGCCAGCCCAGTGCGAAGCACATAACAACAGAGAGTAGTTCCTTTCGTGTTTCCTGCGCTTAGATGGACAGACGGACCCCAGCTGTGTGGCACTGGGCGCCCCTTCACATGGGCAGCTGTGGGACACAGCTTTTACAGAACATAGGCACAAGCCCCATCTCAGCAGTTAGGCGGCTGTCCCGAAGGCTGCAGCGTGATGCCTCAGTCATAGCCCAGGGAATCAGGCCCGAGGGCACAGCCCCCGGGCCTGCGTCCGCAGCGAGATTCATTTCATACTTGGCTTTTGGAGTTGCACTGCCTGGAATCTTTGTGCCTCGGCTTCCTCCTGTGTGAAAAGGGGCTAATCATATTACCCACCTCCTATGACTGTTGTGATGATGGGATGAGAAAAAGCTAAGGACTCTGCTGAGGAGTAGGGGATAAAGATTCATGAATTGCCTCGTCCGCCTTTTCTCCCTCTTGGCGTCATTAGCTGAGGCCAGGATGGAGGTTCTTGGGGCATATAAACCCCTTAGCTTTTGTTTGGTCTTAGGGTGGCCATCCTTGGCCTGGCAGAGTCCTGCCCGCTTCCCACAAGTTGAGTGCCTTTCAGTTATATGGAGGGGGCCCTGAACTGTCGATGGACGTGAACTCAGTCTGCGGGAGGAGGCGGTGAGAAAGTCTCTGAGCTCTTCCTCCGGGCTGCGCCTGCCTGTTTGATCAGTGGACCGAGCAGCAGAGAGGAAAGTCTCCTGGGCTCCTCGAGGGCAGTACTGATGCCCGAAGGTCCCCCTGACATCCCGGCACCAGTGCAAGTCTCCTTCACTTCACCTTGTTATTGGCTCCCCTCAGGTCTGGGCCCTTTAAAAGCCTTTCTCTCCCCCTTGTTCAAACGGTGCAATTGTGGGTGATTGAAACCACATTTTTATATGTGTCAAAATCAGTTCAGCCCTTCGAAAGAAATCATAGTATAAATTGGATCATATATCCTAAGTGGATGCCACCAGCTAATTCGTTAGACCGTTCAGCTACATAGGATTAAGTGAGTGTTTACTCTTAAGCAGTCCCATGTGGGTCTCATTAATGCAGACTCTGGTCTGGCTTGTGCCTAATATCTTGTCAAATCGGGGGGCATAGGGAAGGCCCTCGCAAACCACCAAACGGCAGGGAGCCCTCACTTCTCGAGCAGCCTCTAGTGATTAATGGGTCGGGAGCCGGGAGGGGGCCGGCTGCCGTTCTCTGACTTGACGTTCCAGACACTTGGTGTCCTCCACTTCTGTTGGCCTCTCTCTAAAGCGGAGGAGGGCAGAAGCCTCCCGCACATCTGCTTTAGTCCAAAGGGACGCAGACTTGGAATCCCATTGTGTGTACGTGGGCATAAGGGGCTAGGGAAGATCTTTGGAGGAGCGTTCCCTCTGCCTCACTGAAATGCACACTCAGTAAGTCGTGTGCAGCCTCAGAGGCTGTGGTCTGTACCCTCGCAGGTCCAGGTGGGGTTCAGGAGCGGAAAGCACCAGCAGCAGCGTGTTCTCGGGCCCCGCCCAGACCTACTGAATCGGAATCTGACTTTTCCTATGCGATGGAGACACATTAAGGTTTTTGTTTGTTTGTTTGTTTGTTTGTTTTGCGGTACGCGGGCCTCTCACTGTTGTGGCCTCTCCTGTTGCGGAGCACAGGCTCCGGACACGCAGGCTCAGCGGCCATGGCTCACAGGCCCAGCCACTCCGCGGCATGTGGTATCTTCCCGGACCGGGGCACGAACCCGTGTCCCCTGCATTGGCAGGCGGACTTTCAACCATCGCGCCACCAGGGAAGCCCCACCCATTAAGGTTTAATATGTGCTGCTCTAAACCGTTGCTCTCAACCTTAGCTGCACATTGGATTCATCTGGAGGGTTTTAAAAATGTTAATGCCTGCATCCCATCCCCCACCCCCAGAGACTTAAAGGTCATTGTTTTGGGGTCGGGCCTGGGCATCGGGATTTTTAAAAGTTCCTGGGCGATCATAACACACAACCAAGGTCAGGAATCACTACCCTAAGGGCTGTGCCTCAGTCCCCCCGTGTTCAGGGGAGATTGCAATTCCCCAAATCCTCCCAGCTGCCTGGACACTGAGTGTGAGAATGTTGGGAACCGATGCTGAGAAGCGTTCAGGAACCTGTAGGCATTATTTTCATCCAGAACTGTCTTGTTGGCTGTCCTTGTGTTTTTTGCAACATGACAGCAAAAGCTTCATTTGTTCGTGTGTGTGTGTGTGTGTGTGTTCATCCCTGTTTCATTTATTTATTGTGATTTTGCACAGCCAGCCAGCGGGAACCCAAGTGTGGAGAAGGACGAGTTTGGAAACACTCCCTTCCTGGTACCTGTACTGGAATCCAGATTCATACAGTGTGTGTGAAATTTCGGATGTGCGTGTTGTTGGCTGGTCCTGGTGTAGATCAGAGCTCCAAGGGCACAGCAGGCATGTCATTTGGCCACCAGATCTGTCTTTTATAAGGGGGTAGGTCAGGTGTTTTTACACAGGACTCCTGGCCTGGGTGGCCCACATGAGCTGCCAGAGATTCATCCCTCCCAGCTCCCCCCCAACTAAGTACAACTAGAAACACTGCAAGACACTACATCATGCTCTGAGGACTCGCTTAGCCCAAGGGTAACTCCCGCCCTAACTTCTGACATCATAGTGTTGTTTTCGTGTTTTAGGTAAATGAATCATTTAGTTGCTGCGCTTTTGTGTCTGACTTCTTCCGCTCAGTATTGTGTTTGTGAGATCCACCGTGTGCAGTTGTAGATTGTAGTAGGGAAGAATTTCAACCAACTATTGATCTTGGACTCTCGGCAGAGTTAGGACTTGAGTGAAACTAAATGTAGCAGCGTTTAAATTTTTGTTTCTTAGTATAGAAGCCTAAGACCTGCACGATGAACCAAATTTTGAAAGATCAACACAATAAAATAATAAAAGTAATCCCTACATCTGTCACCCAAAGAGAATCACTCTTAATGTTTTAGTGTGTATCCTCCAGGGTTTTTCCAACATTTTAAAAAAATGGGCTTATAATCTACGTATTGCTTTGTTAACTGACTTTTTTTCACTTATTAGAACAAGGACATCTTTGTGTGTCACCAAATATTCTTCTGTAACATCCTCTTTAATGGTTCCATTGTTTTTGTTTGTATAGCCAAATTAGGCTTAATATATTAAAAAAAAGTTTTTTGGCGTGAGGTTTATGAGCTGCCTTAAACAGCTTTTATTGTCCTAAGAAATGTAATCAGTAAGTCACATCGCCAACTCTTTTGAAGGAAAGCAGGCTTTAATTTGTGCCTTAATGATGTGTTTGCCCCAAGCTTTTGGGTGCCAGTTGGTGTCTGCTGGGTGGCAAGAAGCTGGGTGGGCACAGTTGCAAAATGAGAAGGTCTCCATGTGTTTCTTTTTTTTTTTTTTTTTTTTTTTTTGCGGTACGCGGGCCTCTCAGTGTTGTGGCCTCTCCCGTTGCGGAGCACAGGCTCGGGACGCGCAGGCTCAGGGGCCGTGGCTCACGGGCCCAGCTGCTCCGCGGCATGTGGGATCCTCCCGGACGGGGGCACGAACCCGTGTCCCCTGCATCGGCAGGTGGAGTCTCAACCACTGCACCACCAGGGAAGCCCTCCATGTGTTTCTGAAATGAGGGCCAGCATTAGGTGTCTAGTGTCCTGATCTCAGGTTATTTTCAGAAAGTAAAGAGCTAAGGGGTGATTTTTCATTAATTCACCTTTAGGTTGGGATTAGGAATTTTCCCAGCCCGGCCTGCCAAAAAGTCAGGCTGTGTCCGCTAGGCATTAGGGTCACAAGATTCTCATTTTGAAGGCATACCTTTTTAATTTTATGAAATGATTCACCTCTGTTCACTAGCACCTGTGGGCATTGGTTGCCCTTTTTCCTTTTTACTGAAAGAGATTAAATGGTAATCAGTTCCCTAATTCTTATGCACTCTTCTAAACTGAGGCCCAGACAGGTGGACATGGTCACTTTTATTGGGGATGCTATTAGAATGTTTATAAACCAGGGAACTACTTTGGAGAACTTTAAAGCACTTTGAGCCAGTAAGCTCATTAATGATGAGGAAAAGGAAGTAAAATTTCATTGTCTTTCTACACATGCTGTGGCTAAAGTCCAAGTCAGTTTGGCTCCTATCAACGCCTTGAGAACAGATAGACACAGTATTAGCAAGATTTTGAGTCAACAATACAATTGGGTCTGTGGTCACATGCACACGGCGAGGGGCTGGGGATGTGTGTGTGTGTGAGAGAGAGAGAGAGAGAGAGAATGAGAATGAGAAGGTTTTAGTCCTTTCTCCTTTAATCATAAAACAAGAAGAAACTGCTAGTTCTGAAATTCTTTGAGGCCCTTCCTTATGTGTGTCCTAAAGAGGTATAACTATTTCTGCTTAGAAAGGCCTTTTAAAATTTCATACAATAAATACCTGGCCTTCCTGGGGTTTCAGGAGTCTTTAAGCTCCATCACTGTCCCATCACCCCGACCCCCTCCCCCAACCCCTGCCCCTTGTTGAACTGACCTTTAAGGTTGGGTTTTGAGTTGCTTCCTTCTGACCCTCTTGGGCAGTGAGTATAACAGTATATTTTCGTTCCACGCTCACCTCCTGGGTGAGATGCCTGAGAGAAATATGTTACGGGAGATCTGTAATAATACTAGAAAATGTTGGACTTCCCTAGTGGCGCAGTGATTAGGAATCCGCCTGCCAGTGCAGGGAACACGGGTTCAAGCCCTGGTCTGGGAAGATCCCACATGCCACGGAGCAGCTAAGCCCGTGTGCCACAACTACTGAGCCTGTACTCTAGAGCCCACGAGCCACAACTACTGAAGCCCGCGTGCCACAACTACTGAAGCCCACGTGCCTAGAGCCCGTGCTCCGCGACAAGAGAAGCCACCACAATGAGAAGCCCGCGCACCGCAATGAAGAGTAGCCCTCACTCACCGCAACTAGAGAAGAGCCCGCGCAAAGCAACGAAGACCTAACGCAGCCATAAATAAATACATAAGTTTATTTTTTAAAAAAGAAGAAAAGAAAATGTTTTAGTAGGAAAGTTTCTTACTTTGTTCGTAGCACCTCTGAGAATTTTCAGTGCTGTCTAGGAAAAAAATCTTCACAGCTGTTAAATGTTCCTTGATGCTGCCGAATGCCACTTACCCATCTCTCTCCAGCCCTGGGGCTTTGGGACATTTTGTAGGTGGTATGGAGTTCTAGAGGTGGATGGAATTCCTAAGATGATATCCTGGGACGAATGGGTTTTAGATCTAGCGTTTGCTCTCGTGCGAATGAGAATAACGCACTTCCCTTTCTCCTCCTATGAATACCCGCTCTGGTTTGGAGCCGGAAGTCTTGTCTCCCGCCAGTATTTTAGGGCCATTTTGTGAATTCCAGCTCACACAGTGTCATCTGAGCACGAGTGAACCCAGCATGCATTCAGGGAGTGAGACGTTTGCGTTCCCCAGACCTGCTTATGGCAGATATGTTCCTTTGTGAATGAGGTTCCTCTCCCTGTTTTACGCTCTGTTTACTTTGATCTTTTGCCTCTGGGTTTTAATGAGCAGGAGCTTTTTAGGAAGGTTGGGAGGATTTTTGTCACCTGTATCCTGAGATGAGGGGAGTTGAAGGTGCATATTCATGTGCAAGCACATGCATGCGTGTGTGCAGATCTGTATGCGTGGATATGTGTGTACGCACGCACCTGTCTGTACACCTGTGTGCAGGTGTTTGTGTACATTGCACCTTCGTTGGTCTATACTCTACCCTTCAGATGTCTCGCATGAAGGCATGAAGGATATTGTCTAATAATAATAAGAATAAGAATCAGAATAGCTCATCTTTATGCAGTACCACGTTTCAAGCACTGTTCTAGGCATTGAATCCTTACAACGCCTGATGAAGTAGGTACTGTTGCTATCCCCATTTTTTGGGTGAGGACACTGAGGCACAGAGAAGTGAAGAAACTTACCTGAGGTCACAGAGCTAGGAAGTGGCTAAGCCAGCTTCAAACCCAGGCTGGCTGTCCCCAGCTCTTCACTTTCATGCTCGACTGAAAAGGAGGTCCCCAGGAGAAGCAACACCTCCTCGCCTTTCCCCAGATACAGTGGAATCGTGTTATGCTGCAGCTCAGCACCTGCTGGCTGTGGATGACGTCCTCCAGAGCAATACCAGCAGTGGATTTGGACACCTGGGAGGCCTAGGACAGTGTGTGGATGCACTGGAGTCAGTGGACCTGAGAGGAGCTGTCGGGATGTCATCCTCTCGAGGGCTGCTTTGCTGGTGCCCTGTTGGGGTATCAGGTTGTAAAAATGAGACAGATCTTGTGTCCTTGGTCACTTTCTCCCGTTCCCTTTCCATCATTTGCTTAAGTACGTGCTCGAGGACGCCGGAAAGAGAAGGGAGGCGTATTTATATGGAGTTCAAAACCAGGCAAAGCTAATCTATGGAGAGAGAGGTCAGAGGAGTGGTTACAAATAAGATGTATGTGAGCGATACCTCAAGAAAAAAGTAAATAAAAACGGAGGTGTCTATATTGACGTGTGACGATATTGTTGAAGCCTGGCCGAGGAATGCCAGGAAGGAGAAGTAGACGTATCTGAGCATCAGGACTTTAGAGATGCAGATAGCTCTTCATCTGTGAGAATCAGAGGTTATTTCCAGGAAGACATAATTGCTTGTATTCAGCAGACGCTAATTGTATCACTCTTAATTTCTTCTTTGTTTTCATGGTTTGTCTTCTGGCTTCTAACGCCCCTGACCACTTGTGTGTCTGGCCTGTCTTCATTTGATCCTGGCTCTGCCTTTTAAAACAGTTGCTGCTGCTGCCTCTCCCAAATTCAGAATGACTTACAAATGTTTGAACAGAGAAACAAAGACAGAAAATGGGAGACATGGTCTGGTTTGTTGCAAATGGCTTTTCCTGCCAAGCTGTGGGGAGTGGTATTGGGGCCAGCTTTGCCTTCCTAATTGGAACCATAACTCCTCAGATTGCCTCTCGATTACAAACTTGAGGGCCCGCCACCCTTCAAGGGACCGTTTCCCTCTGGGACGCTGTGTACCGGGCTTCTCACTTGCATTGGCCTGTAAGAGAGGACAGCAGAGTTGCCTACTCCGTTTGGGTAACACCGCAAGGGAAGTAGCTAACCTCTAATCCTCTATAGGTTTTATACTTCTTTGCTAATCTCTTCCCGCCCCCCTCTGGAGCTGTAATAATAACACTAGTTAACATTTATTGAAAGCTTACTACGTGCCTGATGCAGTTCTAAGCATTTTGCATGTGTTAGTTCATTTACTCTTCAACTCTGGAAGCTGGTATTGCTATTGCCCTGTTACAGATGAAGAAGTTAGACACTGTCTAAATAAAATGCAGACAGTCTGATGTCCAGTGGGGCGATCCCCATAGCTCTCACCATGCTAGCTAGACCAGTATAGCAGCCCCTAGCCACACGTGGCCATCGAGCACCTGAAACGTATCTGGAAGATCACTGTACGTGTAAAATACACACCCGGCTTCTAAGACTTAGTATGAGAAAAATAATGTAAAATATATTATCAATACATTTTTATATTGATTGTATATTGAAATAATATTTTGGATATATTGGGTTAAAGAAAAAATATTAATTTCACCTGTTTCTTTTTACTTTTTTTTTTTTTTTTTTTTTTTTTTAGTGGCTCCTGGAAAAGTTACCATTACTATATATGGCTCGTGCTGTATTTCTGTTTTGCTCTCGGGCACTGACCTAAACCTTCTTTCCAGCCTGTTCTAAGTAGAGTAAAAGTTGGTTCCAGCACTGTCACGGGTGGAATGGATTTAGGAGTAACATGCCACAGAGCAAATTCCTGTTTTCTACCGCTACCACCACCTTGCTGACTATGTACAATTAAAAAACTTTTATATATGAGGGAAAAGATCTAAACCTTTAATGAATGTTATGTACCAGTTAGTGTACCAAGTCCTTTCACATAATGGTTGCATTTAATCTTCCTAACTCTTCTACGAGATAAGCATCATTAGCCCCATTTTACAGACAGGGAAATGGAGGCTTGGTCTAGCAACTTGTCTAAGTTTCTTTCCTTTTTTTTTGTCATTTGATTCTTTAGTTGCTCGTACAATCCATTTCAAACAAAAGAGTAAAAGCGATCATATAAATAGGTTAGGGAAGGGGAAAGGAAGATAGAAATGCTTACAAGTTGCAAACAGGAAAAAGAAATGAGGACATCAGGGCTTCAGAAAGGCTGCAAACACGTTCATAAACAAAGACTGCCCTGGAGCAACCCTCATGTTTGTCTTTGCTCTGATGGTGCAGTGTGGTCTAGTGGTCTGACCAACTGGGAATCCAGTGCCTGGGTTCTCAGTTTTGCTTCACACTCACTGTTCTGTACTGATTGGCCTTGGACTGGATGGTCTTGGACAGGGTTTCTTGATCTGAGAGATAGGCAGATTTCCCAGGTGAGAGGCTCAATGTTTATAAGTGGAAAGGTTGCAGAGGGGTGAAGAACATTGTTCCAACTAAAGCAAGGCTATCATAGATGAACTATCAATGCAAGGTGTTTTATTTTTACTTGCACATTTGGAGGCAAACTCCAATCTTCTCTGCCCCTTACAGTGTGGTTGTTTGTTTTGTTGAGGTCCCTGCTAATCTAGGCAGTTTGCAAAGGGCTGGGGAGTGTGTGTGAGGAGCAAAGAGAATCACCTATTGTAAGTTTCTGTTAGTAATAAGTGGTGGGGCCGGGATTTGGATATATGTCATCTGACTCTAGTGCTAATGGTAGTTTTCCCCCAAAATGATCTATCTTGGACAGTATGTATCTCATGGTATATGCATTGTGTTGGAGATGTTTCTCCATGTCTTACTCTCTCATATTAGTTAAATCCTTACGGGAAGGGGGTGCGACCTACGGTAGGTCACAGTAAACGTTCATTGAACTGAATTGCCTTAACAACTGTTACGTGAGAGGCCTTAATTCTAATGTTCTTCTATAGGGTTTGGTATCTGCTCCATTATTTTCCTCCTTAGAGCTGTGGCTAGGTCACTAAGCTTCCATCATTAAATTATTTTTATATACCTATGACTTCCTGTAGAAACTTCATTCATTGATGGATTCAATAAAATTATGAACTACAGTACATACTGTAGGACATTTACTGTGCCAAGCCCTGGAAATCCAAAGGAGACCAACGGGGTTCCTGCCCACAAAAAACTTACGGTCTGAAGTGAGATAGAGAGAGATATGTAGGCATTACAGTGAACATTGTCCCTATGTTGTTAAGGAGAAGGGGACAGGGGCTTGGGAGCACATGGTTGGGGCACCTCACCCAATCTTCGAGTTTACGGGAGGCTTCCCGGAGGAAGGGGAAGAAGATGCTAAGTTTCAGTTCCAGGTTAGTGAAAATTAAAATGTGATTTTTTTTGTCCCCCATGAACCCTCTGAATTCCATTCATGGGATTTTACTTTGCAGACAGAAGTGGAAGGCAGGGTGAATCTGAGGCCACCCTAGAGGCCCATCTTTGGGGCTCATGGTCTCCAGTGCAGTGCTCCACCATTAGTTGGACTCAGATTCTTTCTGGGTTCTTCCTTCTTATGACCCTGAGCCATTCTTCCTTCTTATGACCCTGAGCCAAGGTCTGGCTTCCTTCTATGTTTTCTTTTAGCTTTGACTCCCACTTAGAATTGCCTCCTTACAGTATGTCTCAGTCCCTATTCTTGAGCAGAGCATGAGAAAGAGAGGCCGTTTGACCCAGATTCTCCCCCCACCTCCCCCCCAAAAAAATCAAGCCATATCATCGGCTGCTGACCAGTCAGTAGTTAGGCTGCTCTTGAAGCCGGTGTTCACTCTTGATCCAATCAACCGTGGCATGAGGAGGGGTGGGGACGTGGTATAAACAGTGGCCGCCGAAGTCACCCTCCTACATAGATACCTTTTCTGGGCTGTGGCGGGTTGGACAGTTTGTCCAAGGATGTGGCATGGCAGGCCTGATCACTGGCCTAGAAAGTTCTTTTAATACAAAGAGAAACAATATAATGGGTAACAAGTGAGTGAGTTAGAAGCCTCCCTCTCTCATTTTACCAGGGCAGGTCTCTGCGCCCCTTGCATTGGGATTGTTTTAGCTGCGGTTTCACCGTGCTTGTAAGGCCATGCCCCAGAACATCATCTTTTCTTCATTGTCAGGGGCTCAGTTCAATATTTAGAAATTGTCCCTCTACCCTCTCCAACAACGACTAGTTGTTGGCACACCCCTTATTGGTGTGCATGGCTCACCCATACCTTCTTCAGCAATCCATCAGGGTAGCCTCTCTCTGGGAGAAGGGTTGATCCTAACCTGGAATGGCCCTGCCTAAAGTGGTCTGTGGATAGAATTCACGAAGTTTGGGAGGAAGTGACATCTTTAGTTTCACTAAGCTTAACCTGAAATTTGGCATTTCCTTCCATTCTGAATAAAGCCATAAACCACAGGAGTGTACCTGTGACTTGGTTGCTAATAGAAATCATAGACATTTATGTGTTGTGTTACAACTACTAGAGAGATCTCAAAATAGGCTCATTACTTCAAAATCATGGTGGTATTGGACTCACCATTAGATCTTGTTATTTCATGTGTTAGAGAAACGAGCACACGTAATACTCTATGACCAGTTTTCTGTTTAGTATTCAGATGACTGCATTTTTGATATAATTGAGTTGCTCTGTGAGCCTATATATTTTATTTTATGCATAAAGCATTCTGAGGAGGGCTTCCCCAGCCTGCCGAAGGGGGCATGGCACAGCAGTGTTTAGGAACTCCTGCTAAAGGAAGTCATCCTCTGGTGCGCATACTCACTGTGGAGGCTGCTGCTCGCCCCAGGGTCTCTAATTCATCAGAGCTGTACTGGTGTGTATGAGTCTGAAGGAGGGAAAGACTGAAGCTGAAATCCTACCGTGGTCCTGGGGAACATGATTCAGGTGGTTTGCAGTCTAGGGACAAAGCTATCAAGGAGTGGAACAATGACTTAAAGAGGACAGTGGCAGGCAGCCTTTAATTAAAGTCACCCTGATGCACTCACCCTGTGGTACGTGTATGAACGTGCACCATGGAGTGCATGTCTTGTCTGGCATTAACTGGCCCCGTATGCTTTGTGTTATGGAATGAACTGAGACTTTAATTGCCTCTCCTTCCTGGTTTAAAAGGGAGCAGAGTGGGCACATTTTTGTTCAGGAGCTCACGTCTGAGTCTTTGGACCTTTGTTCATTTCCTAGGCTATTTGGTGTCATTGGAGCTCATTTAGGCTGGGTTATCCATGCCTTAGCCATTGGAGAGCCACATAACGGAAGCTACTGGGTGGGCTGGCATGAAGGAATAAACTCAGGGCAGAAGGGGCCACAGAAGATATGGGCTGGAGGCAAGTTGAGAACTTTCCATGGATACCATCTTGTCAGTGTCCCTGGCCATTGCCAATCCCAGATGCACATTCATGTAGGTTAGCTCTGGGGCCCCCCGATACCTACACTCAGGGCTACTGGCTTCTCCCCTATCCTAATCACAAGCGACCCATCCTCTCATTCTGCTGGTGAGGTCATAAGCTCAGTTCAGCAGCTGAATGTTTCCTGGGGGAAAGGAGCGCAAGTTTGGTGTAAGGAGACTGAGGTTCTGGTGACAGCTGTGTGACCTTGGGAGTGGCGTATTGCCGCTGTCCACTTCAGTTTCCTCATCTGATACATGAGTTCCACCAGGTCCCTGCTTAGGATTCTTATGAGCACCGAAGGATATGAAAACACATGGAGAAGAACAGAACCTGGCGAGAGCACGAGAGAATCTCGTAAGGCACCTGTGGGCTCCATCACAAGCGCCTCGTGGCGATTGAATCTTGTCTTTCCACTGAATGTTCATTGAAGAGAAGAGTCTAAAGCCCTGAGGTTTGTCTTCTGCCTGGAACACGTCTAGTGGTCAGCTGGCAAATTACAATGAAAGGCCTTCATTTTATGCTCAATTACAACAGGGTCCCTGTTGGTTTCTCCCCTTACCGGGTTGAGCGCCAAGCTTGAGGATGAGGGTTGGGGAGTGGGTGGGTTTCTTTCTATTCACGGGTCCAATTTGGCCATCACAGAGGGTACCAGAAGAGAGGGGATCATGGGGACCAGTGGAGAGCAGAGTGGAGTCCTTCTCCTCCTCCTAATCTTCCTCCTCATTCTCATCATCATCACATCATCATCACGACCACCACATATTCTATAGTTCACCCCTGTGTGGGGCACTGTGCCAGGTGCTTTACATACATAGGGGTGTTTAGCTCCCACAACTGTACTCCACTGCCCTTAGGCACCCGAGGCTTAGAGGAGCCACATGGCTTGTCCAAGGACACAGCTGGTCAAACGGTAGAACTGGAAATCGAGCAGGTCTGCTTGAACACAAAGCCTCTGCCGTCAGCCATGATGCCCTATGTGGTCTCTTTGGTACTTGACTAAAGTGCGATGAACAAATGAGCAAATGGATAAAAGAATAAATACCACAGGGTGAAAAGAAAGGACGGGAGGTCGCAGTAGTAGTGGAGTTACTGAGGTGTCATTTATTCTTTTGTTGTCTCTTCACTTCCCATCCCAAATAGTATAAACGCTGTTGCTCGGTTCCTGTAAATCTCAACTCAGAGTGTGTCTGCCTTTGCTTCTTGTGCCAGTTGAACCCTCCCTAAAGGGCCCTTGAGCCATGGATCGAGGGTGGTGCTCAGCTTGTAGCCAAGGCAGGCAGAACTGAGTCCCTCACAGAATTTCCTGGAGATATTTACAGGCAAGTAGCCCCCTCCTGAGAGGAAGGAGTGTAGAATTTGCAGAGAGAATGTGAGTTCCAGTTTCTTACCTGTCGTCTCGGCTGGCCAGATACCAGGCTGGACACTGTCTTTTCGAGGCGGGCAGGCCAAGAGTGTCTTGGTTTGTATAAACTGTGAGCTCCTGGCCCCTGGGAGGCCTTATGCTAAATTATAACATGAAGTCTGTCTGTTAACCCAGAAGAGTTTGGCCTGTAGGTTTATAAAAGCATGCCCGTGGCGAGGCCTCTGAGCCGGTTGAGATAAACAGAGATGGCAAATAATTGTCTGCAGACCCGGGATCTCAGGGCAGGGGAGAGAGGGAAGAGGGCTGAGCTGCTATCTTTTAATCTAATTGTCCTCAATTCCATGGTGGGGATCAATAAACTGTGAACACAGGAAGTGAAAGGTCCAGGGGAGAGAACCAGTTGCAGCTGGCAGAAGTGGCCCACCATGGCAAGTGGGAATGCCATTTTAATTAGGCGAAAGCCTGAATGGGCGCCGCGTGTAGACCTTCTCCTGGGTGCCCTGGGTTGCTGGGAGAGAGAACATGCGCCCTTTGTGTGCTTTGCCAAAACCCACCGGCTGCCACCTCGCAGGAGACTTACATTGGAGTCACTGGTTTCCAGAAGGGTGACAAGTGCACTGTGTGTCGCTGAATGAGGGGGCCCGTCTTGCCTGACCCTGCCAGCTTGGGCCTGGACTCGAGCCATTGCGGCAATGGCCCTGATTTCTGAACGGGTCGGGTGTTTCCAGAAGCTTTTGCGAGAGCCGATTGGGGGTGAACAGGAAAAATAAGGGTGGAGGAAGGAAGCGGTAAGGCTGGGCTGGGCCTTTCCAGGCTCGGAAGGCTTGTTTTATCTCCCCACTTCTCAGTTTCACACCTTATAAGCCGAATAGCATCTTGTGCTGCTAAGCGTGTCAGCTTTTGATGATGATAATAATAATGATAATAAAAATAAGTGAGCACTTAACAACCACTTTCTAGGTACCAGGCACTGTTCTAAGTGCATCTCCATCTGCACTCTAGTCCTTTCACAGGGTTTCTACTATTATCCCCATTTTAGGGATAAAGAAACAGAAGCACAGAGAGGTTAAGTAACTTACCCTAAGACCCAGAGCCGGCAAGCCAGGATTCAGATCCAGGGACTGTGGCATTCCAGCCAGAGGTGGATCCAGTGTGCTCTGGACTCAAGTATGGAGAACGTCACCTGCAGAGGAACCTCAGACTCTCAGCTTTAGGAAAGCAGGAACCACATATGTCATGCTCACTGTGGGATCCAGGACAGAATGTTCTAGGCACAGTCCTTGTGCTCTTTCAGTGCTTGTTGATACACTGATTTTTGACGAGGCAGAGAAATGCACTACCAGGACCTGCAATTTTTGTTACATACGATTCAATGGATGGTTGCTTATTCGTTCACTCATTCATTCCGTAAACATTCCATCGAGCACGTGTCCCAGGCATTGTACTAGGCGTTAGAAGTAGAGAAATGAACACGATGAGGTCTTTGCCTGCAAAGAACTCACGTCTGGAGGTAGGTGCGCACAGACATAACGTGCACACACAGGTGTTGCTTCGGCCCAACCTCTCCTCTCCGTTTCCCTCACTTGCTGCCCGCGTCTCTCCTCAGGCTAAGACTTACCACGTTTTACACGGCATTATAGTTGTGTTTTGTGCACACTTGTGCGCACGTGCGTGTCTTGTGTCCACCAAGACATTCGTGGCTGTTGGAGGCCAGCTGTGCCCCTAGAACAGTGCTCCTCCAAGTCTGGTCCACACACCGGTGGCGTTAGCATCACCTGGGAGCTGGTTGGAAATGCTGACTTTTACTGACTTATGAGCTCGGGGGTAGAGTCCAGGAATTCGTGTTTTCCCGTTTCTCCGGGCGATCCTGATGCGTGCTCAAGTTTAGATGAGCTGCTAGGGTAGGGAGCCCAGGTCCTGTCACGTGTGGGTGCTCCGTAAATAACCTTTGAATGATTGCATGCATATTGACAT
Organism: Orcinus orca; assembly: GCF_937001465.1. Classification (NCBI taxonomy): domain Eukaryota; kingdom Metazoa; phylum Chordata; class Mammalia; order Artiodactyla; family Delphinidae; genus Orcinus; species Orcinus orca. Next base: position 14,821,550 of record NC_064580.1, read on the forward strand.
TGAGTGGGGGAACTGGGTTGGTCTTACTAGGTCTGGGCAGGACTCCAGGTATCCGGTTTGCCAAGTACGAAGAGGCTATGGGGAGATGGAGTCACATTTCTTCCCCTCTCAAAAAATTTGGATGGAGGCGCTAAATGGCTGGGAAGATCGACTCCACCAGCATTGAAGAGCAACTGAGCATGTGACCTGATGGGAACCGAGTGACTGGGCCAGTTTATAATGAAGGCCAGGAGATAAAACAGGGCGGAGTGAGAACTCCGTGCAGATGGTTTGGGACGGTATGCTAAAGCCACAAGCGGAGAAGAATTGTATGTTTGGGACTCTTGTCTGTTCCGGGGCCTTATTGCAAATTAAACTTCCCCTCTTCTTGCCTATGTGGCAGAGCCTTGGTGTAAATCTATTTGAAACCAGGGTTTCTCTCCCATCCCGTTTCCCTTTTCAGTTTCTTGAACTCTCCCGTTGCTCCTCGGCTCCCTCCTTGTTTCTGCCCAAGAGGGTCTTGTTGTCCAGACTTTGATCAGGATTCAAGCTACCCTGTGGCCTGACATTTGTCAAGGGCAGGGATGTGTGGGCTTCTGTGAGTAATCAGCAGCTGTTTCTGGAGTCATGGTTTTAAGGAATCTCCCTCCCTCAACAATGTGATCGTTCCCCCCCCCCCCCAACACCTCCCCCTCCCCCCTGAAAAACCTTGCCTAAGAGCAGTTGGCTCAGTATAATAAAACACAGCTTGGCATCGGGAGCTACATACACAAGAGACATTTAATAAACTGCGTAGCATTTTGGCAGTGGGAGGGACAGTAGCACCCAAAGAGACGCATATGGTGGGCTTAACAGCATCCTGGACTCATGGGAAGAGGATCCCTGGGTTTAGCCGCCCGGGGTGAGGAGGTGTGGTGAACAAGGGGTTAGAGACGCTAGGCTGCATCCTCGGGAACCCTGCTCTGCCTAGGTTTTCCCAAGGACAAGGCTTATTTATGTGATCTGATAAACACTTAGGTACTGCTCATTCTCGGCCAGGCACTGTTCTCTAAACCCTTTGCATATTTTAATTTTTTATTTTTTGTCTTTTAATGGCTTTATTGACGTAGAATTCACATACCAATCTACCCAGTTAAAGTGTGCAATTCAATCAATGGCTTTTAGTATATTCACAAAGTTGTGCCACCATCACCATAATCTAATTTTAGAACTTTTTGTTTTTACATCTTTATTGGAGTATAATTGCTTTACAATGGTGTGTTAGTTTCTGCTTTATAACAAAGTGAGTCAGTTATACATATACACATGTTCCCATATCTCTTCCCTCTTGCGTCTCCCTCCCTCCCACCCTCCCTATCCCACCCCTCCAGGCGGTCACAAAGCACCGAGCTGATCTCCCTGTGCCATGCGGCTGCTTCCCACTAGCTAGCTACCTTACGTTTGGTAGTGTATATATGTCCATGCCTCTCTCTCGCTTTGTCACAGCTCACCCTTCCCCCTCCCCATATCCTCAAGTCCTTTCTCTAGTAGGTCTGTGTCTTTATTCCTGTCTTACCCCCAGGTTCTTCATGACATTTTAAAAAAAAATTCCATATATATGTGTTAGCATATGGTACCTGTCTCGCTCTTTCTGACTGACTTCACTCTGTATGACAGACTCTAGGTCCATCCACCTCACTACAAATAACTCAATTTCGTTTCCTTTTATGGCTGAGTAATATTCCATTGTATATATGTGCCACATCTTCTTTATCCATTCATCCGATGATGGACACTTAGGTTGTTTCCATCTCCGGGCCACATGTCCTTTGCATATTTTTAAACAGCTTTCTTGAGGTGTCGTTTACATACCGTAAAATTCACCTGTTTTGAGGGTACCATTCAATGATTTCTTTAGAGTAAGTTTACAGAATTGTGCTGCCATCATCACGATCTGATTGTGGAACATTCCTCTCACCCCTCGTGCCCATTTACAGTCAATTCCCAATCTCACCCCCAGCACCAGGCAGCCACAAACCTACTTTCTGTCTCTATGAATTTGCCTTTTCCAGAAAGGTCGTATAAATGAAATCATGTAATATGCGATCTTTTGTGATTGGCTTCTTTCGCTGAGTGTAACGTGTCTGAAGTTTATTCCTTTTTATTGCCAAATAGTATTCTGTGGTATCGTAACAGTGCTTTCTGTTTATCACCTCGGTTCTTCCTCATGACAGTATCATGATTCACAGATGTGGAAACTGAGGTGCAGTTAGTACTTCGGAGGGTAATGGTTCAAACCCAGGCAGTCTGGCAGTAGAGTGTGTGCTCTCATTTAGTCTCTCTTGCTGTGCCGCCTCTCCATGGGTACAAAATATGTCTTCATTTCTAAGATGGGGAGTTTCTTTTATGTAACGACCGCTGAATTTCTAAAACTGTAATACTTAGTTTTATGCAATCTGATAAGATTTTCTTGAACGCCTAATTTGTGCCTGGAGTTTTACTAGGTGCTGTGAGGGATGGAGACACGTTTCTGCTTTCGAAGAATTTAGCATTTTGCTTGGTAGATAAGACTCAGATGCTCATGGTAACATAGCTCCCCGACGGCCACATGGGATCATATATGATCTAAAGCCTACATGCATACTCCAGGTAGAGGAAGTCAACAAGAAGAGGCTGATGTCAGTGAGAAGAGCTGAGGACAAGTTTTCAGAGGCCATGGCTGTGAGCCAGCTCTAGCCCCTTGGCCTAATCAGTCCCAAGTTGCAGGAGTGGAAGCTTGTAATTGTTGAGAACCCGCACTATGTTTTAATGTCCCTTCCACCCACAAAGTTTTCTGCTTGTTATGTTCCAACTTTTAGATCCCATCTGTGTGTCTATAATTATACCAGGAAGCTTTTCCTCTTAAGCTGTTTTTAATAGAAATGTCTTGAGGGGGTTTTGCTCTCTTTAGAAAAACTGGTTAGCCAAGGCACAGGGCTTGATGTGTGTGTGTGTGTGTGTGTGTGTGTGTGTGTGTGTGTGTGTTTATTGTAAAATGCCTTATAGCATCCACTTCTTAGGCTGGCCACCAAAGCCTGGCAGACAAGGATTCAGGAGTAAGAATAGTACATGGAACTGCATTTAAACTCTAGAAGGCCTGGTTTAGGTAGCTTGTGCTGTGTAACAAACCACCTCGGAACTTAATGGCTTAAAACAACAACCGTTTATTTGGCTCGTAATTTTGTGGATCGTCCGGGCAGTTCTTTGTGGACTGGCTCAGCTTACCTCATGTATGTATCTGTGGCCAGCAGGCGGGTCAGCTCATGACTGGGCCGCAAGTCTGCCTCTTGGCAGGCTTTTAGTCAGGGTATGGCTCTTGGCTAGGGTGCCTTAGTTCTCTTCCACGTGGCCTCTTATCTCCAGCAGGCTAGCTCAGGCTTGTTCACAGGGTGGACACAGGGCTCCCAAGAGCAGCAACAGAGGGCAGGTCCCAGTTCACAAGCGCTTTTCCAAGCCACTGCTGCATAGTGTTTGTTAATGGTCCGTTGGCCAAAGCAAGTCACATGACCAGCTCCGATTCAAGGAGTGGGAAAATCATCTCCCCCGCTTGATGGGAGATCTGCAGTGTCATATTTCAAGGGTGTGAATGCAGGGAGAGGATGAATCTGTGGCCATTTTAGTAATCATTCTCAAAGTCAGAGCATATAATAGCAATAAGGTTAGCCAACATCTACTGAATGCTTACAAGCTGCAGGTACTATTAGAAGTACTTTATATATGTATCTTAAGTCATTTCAGTCACACAGTGGCCCTGAGAGCTAGGTGTTAACCATTTCCCCCATTTTTCAGAGGAACAACTTGAGTCTCTGAGAGGCTAAGTAACTTGCCCAAAGTCACACAAATAGTAAGAGGTGGCCCAGGATTCTCATCCAGGCAGCCTTGCTCCCGTTCTAAGCACTTCGCACATATCGTGGCATTTCATTCCCATGACCATCTGCTCCATCAAGGACTGCTTTTATCCCCATTTTCTAGATGAGGAAACCCAAGCTCCAGGAAGTGATTTATATGTCGTAGGCCGCACAGCTTGTACATGGGCAAGCTGAGATTCAACTCTCCAAAGCGTCTACACTCTTACCTAATTCGCAGCATCATTTCACTTACCCAGACTTTATTTCATAGTCTCAATTTACAGTGCTGGAGGAGGGGGATCTGGGAACTCTCCAGAACATAGATAATAATAAAGAAGAGGAAAAAAGACATCTAGAGATGCAGCTAGAGTTGTCATCACGAAGCCCATGCATTTGCTAGGGGAGTTGATTAGTTCGTTGTCCACTGTACCAAGTGGAGCCAACTGTGCACTGTCCCCTCTCCAGGGCCACCGTTCGCGGGGGCGCACCGGAGTGTGCGAGGTGGCGCCCCGACGAGGCTCACAGGCTCACTCATCTGGTTTTCTACCTTGTAGAGATGAGGGAAGCAAATAAAACAGGATTAGGTTAAAAAGTCTGACAATAGCTTGTAAGGGCACCACCATCGGACAATGAAGGAAGAGTCAGAAGAACTAGTTTACCAAAAGCACAAGAACTCAAAGTACGAGAGTTTGGGGGTGTTGGTATAGGGCCAAACAGCCCATAAAAAGTTCCATAGCTCCTGGGAGGGGGTCACCGTCTTACTACTTGGTATAGTAGTTGGTTTTTAGAGAGGAAAAACACTTAGGTTACACGCAGATGCTTTGTTGATCAGGGAGGGAAGTAAATAATGAAATTTTGAAAGATTTGTCATAGATGATGGCGATGAGATTAATGTTTCTTGGGTGGAGCACCTCATACCCTGAGATGACAGGCAGATGAGGCTTTATGGAAACTGACATCTCAGGGTTGCAGTGGCCTCTTGGGGTCACTTTGACTTTTCATATTTTTCCTCTTGGGTTTCTGCAGGGTGGATGTAATTCTAAATGAAGATGAGTGGAGGCTCTCAGGGATCGAGGCGGTGGCCAACGACCATTAAGACTTGTGCAAAAGCAGCTTTTTGACTCCAGAGGTGGCTGCTTCCCCACCAGGAGGGTTTACACCTGGCCTTCAGGGTAGTTCTTCAAGGCAGATAGAGTCTGATGGGCTGGCTGGCAATATTTGGACACTGGTATTATGTTGCAAAATGCCTTCAGTTCCTGGGATGAAAGATGCAGAGCAGAAGATGGGCACAATGTCGCCACCGGATTGTGGGAGCCTCAGCAGCTGGTGAGTCATGGACGCACATGTGCGTCTTCAGTGGGGCCGGGGGAGAAAGGAGACCCACGTTTCAAGGTAAGGTGGTTTGAGCGATTACACATGTGGATTGCAGGTGTCTGGGGTACGGAGTTTGACCAGGACTCGGGAGCTTTTGGATGGGTTCGGTGAAAGTACGATGATACTAAACGCTGCACTCGGCTGTTCAGCTCATTAAGGTCTTCATAAATGCCCCAGAGCCAGAAATATGGAAAGAATTAAAGTAGCCCTTTGGAGGCCTTCATTGAAATTTCTTTTCTGTGTATCATATGTGGTCAAGATAGCAGCAGACAGCATGAAAGGAAAGGGCTCTTTGTGCCCTTGTCAGTGTGGGGCTCAGATGGGGTGAGCTTGTTCGTCGTTAATCCTTGTCATGATATCTGTGGAGGCGAAGAAGAAACGAAATGCCCTTCAGCTAATTTCTCAGATTGCTGGAGCAGTCGATGGAGGCTCAAGAACTGGGTTGCCTGAATCTCGGAAGCATCTGCTCTCCCAGGGGAAAGAAAATGTCCTCCTTACACAGTGGACGCTAGCATCTAGGAGAGCGTTTTCTTTCTCTGGGAACACACCATTTTCTGTTCTTGTTTTTCACCTTTCCGTACTTGTGTGTGCAGAAATTTCCACTGGTCTGTTCGCCTTGTCTGTTGTTAAAGCATCAGGTTTTCCGGTGTATGCTGCTAGTTCATTGTGAGTAGCACCCAGCCCGCCTTTGGTGTATAATGGGATTTGAATGTGTAGCCTATGGGAATTAGCTGTGACACCGGCTGTGCGCGAGTGTGCTGTGAAATGACACGTATCCACATGCGTGTGCCTTCCTGCAAAGGCATGAGCACACACATGCTTATTGTGGGGCTAATCAAATAAAGTTTTGCCCTCCTGCCCTTGCGGGCATCATATTTACCTCACTGAGCGCGAGAGAGCTGCAGTGGAGCGGGCGGGCGGGCAAGGACGGGGAGGGGAGTTTGAGATGCCATATGGAAGTGGTTGCAAAACAGATGGGGGAAGTCTGGAAAAATCCAATTTGTTGTCCTCGGGTATTTTAAGGAATGTCTTGACATTAAGGTGTTAGAAAGGATTTCAGTGCCCAAGACGGGTTAGAATTAGATGGTACAAAGCAACTTCCCAGGTAGGATTGGTATATAACTAACCACTGAATAATGATGTTTCATTCGGGGCTGATGGGTCGGTGGAAAGGCTAGTAGGTCTGTCTATTAGGCAGGGTTTGGGTGGAAGGAGTTGGCCAGAGTTGGGGTAGTCAAGCACCTCTTAGTGGAAAGAAAGAAGTATGCAAATGATCTTATTGTAATCTAGTCAACAGTGAAAATGGAAGGGAGGAACAGAAAGATGCTTTGCATCGCTGGGGAAGGAGCTGTTGCCAGTAGATCGGTTATACAGCGTCAGACCCCTAATATGGCATTTTTAATGATCGTCTCTGAGGGGGATTTTGATGCAGTCCAGAAACGTAGACCTTCCTGCCCTGGACCATGCACCCATCCAACTTGGACGCTATTGACTGTACCTTTAGAGGTGATGGAAGCTCATTTGATGTGTTTGATCCCATGATGGAAGCAATACCACACCCTCTTCAGGGGTTCCTTTCGTGGGCTTCTATTGAAGAAATCACATTTGCGGTCACATGGAAGCCCCGGATGTCCTTGTGAACCAGCTGTTAAGGGGTCATGGCCAGTGGCTCCACTCGGAGTGAAGGCTTTCTCTCTCTTAGCTCCTATGCTCAGCATCTAGTCCCAGGGCTGGAGAGCTTAGAAGGCCTGGGAGGGCTTCAGACCTCTGGATCTTAGCCGTGGTGACATGACGGAAGTGCTCCTGGGTCTGCCTCCATTCCTGATCCAGTGCCCCTGCTGTTCTGCTGTCTGTTTGCTAATTTCTCTTGTCCCCTGCATTACCGTAATGCTCCTAAGGAACGGTGATGGTCCTATCAAAGTTGCCTTTCCTTTAAATTTCAAAAGAAGACAGAAATGCACTTTTACTTACTACAGGGGGTGCATCTAGTTTCCCCAACCTCTTGCTGTTTCCTTTCGGTGTCAGATATGCATCTCATCTCTTGGTTTCATTTCCAAGTGAACAAATGAACTTAATAAGGTTGCATTGTAATAAGAGCTGGGCATACGGGTTCCTACTATTTCAGGACTTTTTCTTGAGGGTGGAGATCATAGAGGGGTGACATCAGCTTTCATAGTAATTCAAGTTGGATTTGCAGTTTACCATTCTTCAAAATGATAATTTTGCCAATTATAATCAAACATGTTTTAAGAACCTGAATTTTCTCACTTAAAGTTATTCCCCTAGACACACTTAAAAACTTTTTAATTAATTACCATTTCACTAATTAATTACTTAATTGGCTCTTAACCCAATAATTGAATAGATTTTAACAGAAAAAGCCAAAAAGAAAACAAAACCAAAACCAAACAAAATCTACACAAGGATTTTTTCTTAACTAGAAATATTTCTGGAATGATCAGACACTAAAATCTGTACTACATAGGTGAAACTGGGATTTTAAAAATTTTTGAGGAAAAGACATATCATTGTAATTGATAGGAGTCAAGATTTCAATCTAATTAATTGGCTTTTAAAATTTTGGGTCAGTTAAAAGCACATGAAATATACTTGCTCTTCATGGGAAAGAACAAATTTACAGATTTGAACATATAAAACTGGACTCATTGATCTACTGTAACAGACCAAGGAAACAAAGCCATGTGATTTCTAGACACGACATGGTATTCGTACACGTACTCTTTTCACCTACCCAATCCACTGCTGGCTCTTCTGATAGTGCTATTTGCCAGTATTAAAAAAGAGGTGGGGCTTCCTTGGTGGCGCAGTGGTTAAGAATCCGCCTGCCAGTGCAGGGGACACGGGTTCAATCCCTGGCCTGGGAAGATCCAGCATGCCGCGGAGCGGCTAAGCCCGTGCACCACAACTACTGAGCCTGGGCTCTAGAGCCTGCGGGCCACAACTACTGAGCCCACGTGCCACAACTACTGAAGCCCCTGTGCCTAGAGCCCATGCTTCGCAACAAGAGAAGCCACCGCAACGAAGAGCAGCCCCCGCTCACTGCAACTAGAGAAAGCCCGCGCGCAGCAACGAAGACCCAATGCTGCCAAAAATAAATTAATTAATTTTAAAAAATAAGATACTAAAAAAAAGAGGGAGATAAGGAATAAGCTGTCCATGTCATCAAAATATAAAGTCCCTCACCATCCATCGCAGTTCATATAATTCTTTAAAACCTTTCTCTTGAGGTGTGAGCCTTTGACAGGTTCAGCCATGTACAGGGTGGCCTGAAAGAAGCAAGTATCTGTCAGGGTTGGGCTTGCTGTCCTTTTCACTCCCAGCACACTGTTTGAAGGACTTCGGAGAGGGTGACATCCTGGTAGTGGCACCAAAAGCCGATGATCACACGAAGGTCTAGTTCCCATCAAAGTTCGACCTCACCAAGAATTCTTTTCCAATACATTTTAAAATTGAAGTAGAACCTAAACATGGAAGAGGGACCACAGTTAACAGTACAGCTTGATGAATTTTCACAAGCTCAACACGGAACAAGCAACAGAATGTTACCAGCACCCAGACGCCCTCGTTGGCTCTATCCACACACCGTCCCCTCGCCCCCCGCCCACAGGAAAATCGTATTCTGACTAATAACACCATGGATTCATTTTGCTTATTTTCATACTTTATATAAATGGAATCATACAGTATGTGCCTTTTTGTATCTGGCCTCTTCTGCTCCACATATGTTTTGTGAGATTCAAGCCTGTCGTGGGTAGAGCAGGGCTCATTCATCCACATCGCTGTATGGCATTCCATCGTGTAAGTAGGCTGTGGTGCATTTATTTATCCAGCCTGTTGTCCATGGGCATTTGGGTCTTTTATGGTTTAGGGCTATTCCTAATAGCGCTTCTATGAACATTCTTGTCCGTGACTTTTGGAGAACATGTGTTTCTGTTTCTTTTGGATGGATATATATCCAAGAGGGGAAATTCTGGGTCATTCAAGAGGGATTATTTATCCAGAAACCTTTTGTTCCCCCGCCCCCATCATCTTCTACAGGTGAAGGTACTTACGGCTGGTGTTTTTCTGATTCTTCCCCCCTGTGCTCTAGAGCTCAGGGGCTTCACTGAGGGGAGGGGGAGCTTGGGTGGGTCCCTCGGAGCAGTGGCCCTTTTATCTGGCTCAGAGACAGTGTTGGAATTCCACACAATATCTTGTTTTAAGAATGAGCTCTATAGGTTTAAAAAAATGAGTTTGCAAACAGGTGATTTTGGTTAAGAGAGGGCAAACAGGCGTCCATGGCAGCGTCGGGAGGGCCGATGTGCCCAGACAGTGTTGGTACTTCATGGCTTTTCCTTCACTCAGTCCTCACCTCAGTCCTGCGAGGCTGCCACGGCTTCCTCCCTAGTTTACAGCTGAGGAAACCGAAGGGTAAAGCGGTTAGGTGACATTCCTACAGACACACATCTAAAAGAGAGCTGAACCCAGGCAGCCTGACTCCACGACTCCTCTCCTTAATTATCCAAACCAGAACAGTCTGCTCCCACGCACTGCCCATTTCACAATCTCTCCCAGCCTGTCAAGGGCCTGCGTGATACATTATGGTGACAGTGGTTGACCCTTTTGGTCCAAATTTTCATTTCTCTGGTAAAGCTATTGCCTAAGGAGCCACGGTACAATAGGGACAGGCCCAAATAAAAATGATCCCACTAGCTTTTCTTTTCCCCTAAGTCCATTTCAGAGCAGAATCTCACCCTTTGTATTTGCCCTTCTACATGCTCAGTCCTCTCTGATTGTTGCTCTAAACCTGGGAGATAAGCACGATAAATATTACTAGCCCTTATTTTGTCCTTCTCCCTGCTCAGATACCCCAACCCCTTCAGTGCGCTCTAGCCACACTGGCCGCCTCAGTATGCCTCAGGACCTTTGCACTTGCTATCCCCTCCAGCAGGAATTCTCTTTCCCGCATATTCTCATGGCTCACTTTCTCATTTCCTTCAGGGCTCTGCTGAAAGTCACTGAATTAAAAGAGACCTTTTCTGACCTCCCTGTGTAAAATTAACTCTTCGTTGCTTTCCACTTCCTGAGCTGCTTTACTTTTCTTTCAAGTATTTCTGCTACCTGGCATGTGATATACTGATTTGCTTTGTTTGTTTTATATCAGTTGACAGACAAGGTAGGCTTCAGATGGGCTGGGGCGTTTTAGATCTTGGGGCATCCCTGGCACACCAATAAATATTGACTGAATTAACGAAACTGGCTTTAAAATTCAGAAAATCGCTACCCAAAGAGGGTAGCTGGAACTGATGTTTAATGGGGGAAACTCTTATGTGCCATATCCTTTTACGTTTCCAATATTATTTATTTTTGCGTTCTTTCTTTTTTTTCTTGATTATTCTTGCCAGAGGTTTATCTTTTCATTAGGCTTTTCAGAGAACCAGCTTTTGGTTTGGTTGAGCCTTTTGTTCTAGGCCTTTCTTCTTGTTCAGCTCTGTATTCATTTACTTCGGTTTGTATATGTCTGTTCTATCTCCACACATTAAAGGGTGTTTGAGTGCTGAGACCGTAGCCAACCACAACTGCGATGAGGCCTGCTGACTCAGTTAGACCTTGAACCTCCGTGTCTGGGCGTCTGTGCTTTAGGCCTCTTCTCCTGCCCTCCTGGCTTCACACGAGCCACTGGAGTGGAAAAGAGCAACACTTAGATTTTTAAAAAGGAACAGATGATCCAGTTATCATTTAAACCAAGCTAGTTTTAAACAACATCCCAATCGCAATGGATCGGTTTCTGACCTGCGAGTATGATTGCTATTATAGTATCATTTGTTAATTCCCTTCTAACAAACGTCTTCTATTATTTGCAATGTTCCTTGTATGATTTTACTGTTGTAATTAAAACCACGGGGAGATGAAGGTGACGCTAGAATGGAAAAGTTCAAACCACATTTTGAGGCTCTTCGGCTCTAAGTAGAATCTAACTATGTTAGAGTAACAAGACACAAAATCGATCTCTAGAATTAGGAAATGAGCAGAGTCAGAATGAAGTGGTAGGAAGGTACATTGCTAAGGGATGCTTCTCCCAGTGCATACAGAAGCCAGTAGCAAATAAAACCTATGTGGACAAGGAGAATCCTGTGCACGGACCTTCAGGGGTGGAGATGTGTGCTTGAGGGGCAGGGAAGCGACTGGTGGCAGCCTAATATCTAGTTAAAGCGCTTAACCTCTGGGGTGAAATCTTGGTCCAGAGAACACTGAATGGTTTCGCAGGAAAAATGATGAACCCCGCCTTATAAAGCGGTGGAGAAGTGGTCATAAATTTGTTCGGAGATTCTTACGTCTCATTCTGGCTTTGGTTTGCAATCCGATAGGCTTGATTTTCGCCGGGAGTCTCCCGACACCATGTCCATTTGTGTTAAGATTAAGGCATTTGGTTGCCATGTGAAACGTGATCAGGGAAAGCACCAAGGATTCTCCATCTTGGGGGGATCATCTCTGACTTGAGGGGAGATCGGGGGCAAGAATTAAAGAGAAAGTGAAAGGGGGAGAGGGAGGTGAAGAGCAAGGGTGGGAGACGCAGCAACAGACGGACACATTTGGGCTGTTCAGGATAATGAAAAAGTGGATCTGTACTGCCCTCCTAAAGCTGAAAATTTCACCCAATCCAACTTTTCAGACTCCCGCCATCGAGGTGCACAGCGAGAGGTGAGTTGATTCCTAGTGTTCCTTCCTGCTGGAACCTCCTTTGATTCCAAATACAAGAAGCACATTGTCTGCGAGGCAGGATAGCTTTCAGCATACCTTGAGAGGTCAAAGGGCAGCGGTTGTCACCTAGTGCCGTCCAACTGTGAATACAGGAAATGTTCCCTGCAGGTTCTGTGTACAGAGGTATTCGGGTCCAGTGTCTAGACAGTCATAGATCCAGGATAAGGGACTTTGTCCAGTCCAGTGGGAGTCAGTCTGGATTCTTTGGACTCCAGGTATGCTGATCGAGCGCGATGGTGTAGCCACTACGTGCAGTCCCTCAGTGTGTGATACTAAGGCGACGTTTCCTTTTAGCAAATGGAATTTAAGTTCCAGATAGCAGCTGTAGCAGGAGGAAAAGGTTATGTTCTGCTTCTTCAAAGGTGTCAAAGGAACAGAGTGTATTAAGTACAAGTCTGAGTGTAAAGAAGATTCAGATTTTCCAGTGATACGCAGAGAGTGAAAACTTTCAATGGAAACACACACGATTTATTTACCACACTGTATCAAGACTATCAAGCCAGGCCATGAGGCGTGAGCGTGCTGGTAAAATCCTGACAAATACCGGAAGGAAAATGAGAACCCAGCTTACTAAGTGGTGGGAAAGACTCAGTGGTGATAGATGGAATTCTTTTTATAGAGCCCATGTAGAAATAAGTGTAGTGTTCTCAACAGTAGCCCATTTATACTGGAAGATTTCTCTTTGACGTATACAAGCAAGCCAGATCACGGAGAGGGATGACGCTTCTTCCCAGCAGAAGAGTAACCTGATTGTTTTTTGCTCAGCTAAATAACTAGTTTATTATCGACCCAGGATATTCAGTTGTCAAGGACTCTAAGGCTGTGCCGTCCAATATGGCAGCCACTAGCCACTGGTGGCTATTGTATACTTGAAATGGGGCTTGTGTCATTAAAGAGCTGAATTTTAAATGTTATTTCATTGTAATTAATTTCAATTAAAAGACTGACATTGGATTCGGTTATTGGACAAGTTTCAGTATCTTTGGAGCAGTTTTGATATTGTGAAACTACTTTGCCAACTGTCCATTTCATGAAATCAAAACACAGCTCAGGTATTTCTGATGCAAATTTGTCACCCAAATTGAGATGTGCTTTAGGTGTAAAAAACACATGGGATTTCAAAGACTTAATGTGAGAAAGAGAACGGAAAGTATCTCATTAGTAATTTTTTACGCTGATCACATGTTGAAATGATAGTATTTTAGACATTTTGAGCTAAATAAAATCCATTATTAGACTTAATTTCACCTGATGCTTTTACGTTTTTTTTTCTTTTTACTTTTGAAAATACGACTACTGGAAAAAGTAATGTTACACGTGTGGCTTGTATTCTTGCATTACAGCTCAGTTGCATAGTGCTTTAGGCACTGCGTTTGATGGTGAAGGGTAGCTTTGCCACTGAAGTTTGAAATGAATTGGAATCTCAGGAAAACGGTGGACCCTCTAGCGTCACGTGGAACTGAAAGTTTGCCCTGCACTTTCCTTCTGTTTCTGAACCCAGCCATTAGGTGAGTTATCTGATGCAAATCTCTGTGTGAGGAGAGAGCTAGGTTTTACTGGATTCTGGTGTTATGTTTAAGCCTTAAGCTCAGTGAAGAATCTAGTTGGTAAATGGTTTCAGGACACTGGGCTTCTTCCTAGCAGTTCTCTTAGGCTGGGTTCCCTGGACGGACTCTGAGACGGAGGTCTGTGTACAGGAAGCTTACTGAGGGTGTCTGTGGGATCAACGCAGGACGGAGGGAAGTAAGGGAATGGCCTGGGGGAGGAGCTGAACGGCTATGCAGTGCAATGGAGATGTCCATTCTGGAGGCGAGTTGGCCCAAATCGAGGCAGGGAGGTTGGCCCTTCTTGTCCTCCAGTTGGCCAGTCTTTGGATGCAGGTTGCCCCTGGGGAGGGGACTGAATGAACCTTGAGGCAGGCAGCTCCGTTCCACAGAAGGCAGTTCCCAGAGCAGGAAACAGCTGTGAGCCCTCAGCAGCCCACACTCCCGGCAGCTGGGGGAGGAGCCGCTCCATCTAGAATGTGGTGTCTCGGTGGCACATCGCAGCATCCATCGCAATGTTTCAGTCTTGCTCTACGCATCAGCCCCCAGCCAGACTCTGCCACGCCACACCTTTCAAGTGCCGCCATGCTAGACCCAGCCCAGCCGGCAGTCAGAAACGTGGGGCGGGACGGGCAAGGAGGAAGCTGGTCCCAGAGCAGACGCCCTGCCCCGATCCATTTAGAAGGAAATCAAGACCCTCAGTGTAGACTAGTAGTCCACCGGCTTCCAGCCACACAGAGGCCGAGTGTCACTCAGATGACAAGCCGAGAAAGAGAGCAGGTCCCGGTCCCCAGGGGTTCCAGAGAGTGACCCGCCGTTGCTGCAGTGGAACTAAGAGCTTAGGAGCCACTTGGCCCCTGAGACGTTGACTCTGATTTTTCTCTGTGTGTCTGTCCATCCATCCATCCATCCATCTGATTGTCTGTTTCCTCTTTTCTATTTTGTCCTCCGGGCCAAGTTGACATCATGGTACTACTTCTTCCCAAGCATCTGCCCTGCCTGTTTGTAAGTGCCCAGTAGCCTGTGATCATTGGACAGGAGCATTTTCCCATCGGCCTCTTCCGCTTCTCCGGCTCGTTTTCCATAAGTTAACAGCTGGGCGTGTCACACGTGTCTGTGCTCACACAGGGATGCGCACATGCTAACTTGTACACACCTCTAAAAGCGTGCCAGTGCAAACTGGGTTAAAGCTGCCCTCAGCTACCTCATTTCCCCTCCTGCCTCCCTCGTCCCTTTCCTATCTCCAGCCGCCTCGCTCTTTGCCTCTCATTTCACGCTGCCTCTGAGAGAGAAATCTCATTATTTCTGATTCAGGGCGTCCTGTGCCCTCCCCTGCTACATGTCATGCCCGTTGCCAGCTTATTACAGCATCACAAGGGAATTCGGAGCTCTGATTTAGCCGCCAGAGGGAATGACCGGAGGGGGCACTGACAGGGAAGAACCTCAGTTTTCACAGCTTCGGGTTGCTTGGATTAGTTGGGTTAGGTCACATGATGAATGTAGTGCGTTTGATCAGTAGTCTAAAGAAGAAGCAGGGCAGCCTTTATTTAATTTTAGAGATGGGCTGCGGACACGGCACTGGGGCTCTGGGACAGCTGTCGAGGAAAGCTACGATGGGCTTTTTAATCCTTCTCTCCCTTTTCCTCCTGGAAAGTCGTATGTGGTGTGGATGGTCATATAGTTCATAACTTAGCTTCATGTCTCCCTCTGCCCCACTCATCAGGCGGGAATTAGACATCTTCTGTTGGGCTCAGTACCTGGGTCTGGCACGTAGTGGGGGCTCAGAAAATGTTCGCTCAGTGTGTCATCAGCCAGGTGTCTCAGCTGTCTTGGGGTTGGTTCTCCCGGAAATAAACTCGAGACAGTGAGGGAGGTATAGGTAGTTTACTTGGGGGATTCAGGCACACTAATAGGTCATGAGGATATGATGCAGGGAAGCGGGGAAGCCAGTAAAGGGGCATTATCAAGCTTAGTCCTGCAGGAGAACCCAAGGGGCGAGGGAGCCGGAGTATTTATACTCCAGCCTCCTGAGTCCTTGGTTGGGGGCTGCTTCTGGGGGTGTTAGTTCCCCAGCATTTCTGGGCCACGTCATGCATGGGCACCGTACTGGTTCAGGAAAATTGGCCCTCAGGCTCGGAGATGCAGGCGCCAGCAGCTGGAAATCTACTGACACTTACCTGAAAGGTCTGATAGGCATGGAGCGCTGACAGGGTCATTCATTCACTCAACAAATATTTGTTGAGCCGCTTCTGTGTTCCTGGCACCGTCCTAAGTGTTGAGGATAGAGCAGTAAACAAAACACATGCAAACCTCTGCCGACAGAGAGGTTACAGTCTAGGCAGGAGATTAGACTATGAGGAGACCACCGTAAGCAAAATACGTACATTATATAGCTTGTCAGGTGGTGAGAATGCCATGAAAGGAATAAAGATAGAGGATGAGGGTTGTTGAGGGTGCCGTATTAAATCAGGCGGTCGGGGGAAGCCTCACTGAGATGTGAGTAAGAACCTGGCGGGAATGAATCATGTGGATGTCTGGGAGCAAACAGTTCCAAGCAGAGGCACACACTCCTGCCTCAGGACCTCTGCACTTAGTATGTCCTCTGCCATTTACTCGGAATGAGATGGGGAGCCATTGAAGGGCTTTTAGTATAGAAGGGACGTATTCTGGCTTACGTTACTGTGTGGAGGACATACCAAGGCAGGGCAGGGGTGCATGGAAGCAGGGAGGCTCATCAGGAAGCACATCTTCTAGAACCTTCCATATTACTGCATAATAAATGAATAAAAGTTAAGAGTCAGAACAGACCTCTTGAGGCTTACATGTGGTATGACACAGTTTCTGCTGCATTCTGTTGGCTAAAACAAGTCAAAAAATAAGCCTAGATTCAAAGGAAGGAGAAATGGTCTCACCTCTTGATGGGAGGAGCTGCAGAGTCGTTTTGTGTAGGGGTGTGGAGAAAGGAAAGGGAACTTATCGTGACTCTCTTGGCAAACAATCTACCGTGGCAGACAGTGTCATGTTGAACCTCCAATATCCCTGTTCTTAGAATATCCTTGGGCCACCCCACCTTCTATGATGGAGTACAGTGGAAGGTCCAGGAACATGTGCCTTGTCCATTGTAGACCACGGTGACCATCTCTGCCCGTGGGTATGCGTATGGGGGCGGGGGACAGATTGGAAAAGCACTTCACGTGATTGCTTTGCTCCTTTCAGCCCTGTGACATGGCCCTTTGTTAGCGCCCCTCTTCCCTTCTCATTGCTGCCTCTTCCAGGCCCCCATGTGCTCCTTTCTTGAGAACAAACACCCATCCCTTGTGTCACAAAGAGCACTTTGCCGGATCTTCAGTAACCTTGCTCTTGACCACTTTGCACTGAATCTCCCCATTCACTTCCAGTAGCTTCCAAGGGATTTTTCCCAGCCAAAATCAGGCCCCCCAACCCTAACCCCCCACGTGATTTCTGTGCCAGTTACTGATACTCCTTTTCTACCTGCTTCACTAATGGTCGGGCTTCATTTGAGAACTGAAGCTGTTCGGGGTTGTTCTCTGTGTTGTGTGCAGACTAGTATTCTGAACGTCGTGTTGACCAGAGGTCTGGTACTGGGTTCTTGTATTCGAGTAATTGATGGATAAGTTTCTTGAAGCCAAGGTCTGTACCTGTTTCTCTGGTTTTCTTCCCAACACCTAGTAGCTGGTAGAGTTTCAATTAATGTGACCGTGGAATTGAAGTCAGTTTCTCCAGTAGTCTATCTGATACCTCAGACCTTCCCCTCTTCTTGTCAAGATAGGAGGGAAGGATCTGAAGCATCTCTGTAGATGAACCAGATTTTTGTAATCTGGACCAGCGCTGTCCAATAGAACTTTGCGTGGTGATGGAAATGTTCCATATCTGCGCTAATATGGTCGCCACCAGCCACTTACGGCTGTTCAGCATTTGACATGTGGTTAGCACAACTGAGGAACTGAATTTTTAACTCGCCTTAATTTTATTTAAAATTTTAATTAATTTAAATTTGAACTTAAATACCAGAGTAGACTGTGCAGTTCTAGATAGTACTTCTCAAACTTTTCTACTGAAGCGTTCCTGGTGGTAGAGAAAAGAGAATTAATACCTCGATGGTCTGGGGGGTACAAGTTTTCAAGTACAAAATTACTTGGAAGTCTTAGCTTGAAAATGCACGACGATTTTGCATTTATAATATGTGTGTGATTTTGAGTATGTATACTCTACTATGGAGAAAAATGGTCTAGGGAGGATGTACGCCCGACCTCCTTAGCACACGCTGCCGTGTACTCTTGTGAGCTCATGAGTGCCGGTTGAGATAGGTGAATGCACTGGCTTAAAGTTCAAACATCACATTCTTCCTATTTTGAGCGCAGCCTGAGAATGAAAACGTCTCATCCGACACCCCTTCCGTGTTAGGAATGACCTCCCAGCTGGGGTGAGATAGAACCTTCGTGCTGCAATGCAAACCTATCGGTTAAAAAAGAATTCTCGGGCTTCCCTGGTGGCGCAGTGGTTGAGAGTCCGCCTGCCGATGCAGGGGACACGGGTTCGTGCCCCGGTCCGGGAAGATCCCTCATGCTGCGGAGCGGCTGGGCCCGTGAGCCATGACCGCTGAGCCTGCGCGTCCGGAGTCTGTGCTCCGCAACGGGAGAGGCCACAGCAGTGAGAGGCCCGCGTACCACAAAAAAAAAAAAAAAAAAAAAAAAGAAAAAAAAAAAAGAATTCTCCCCCAGAAAGCCCTTCAAGCGCATTTAATGAATAAGGTGGGGTCCGTAACTTTCTGTGACATTTACTTTAAAAGCCGTGGGAGTGATTTAGTGGTCAGTGGGCACTGACATTTGAGGAAGGCAAGACAAAGTTGGCTTCTCCTGACGTGACTTTTTTTCTTCTCCTCTTGACTTATGGCCTTGCATCCATGGAAACTTTGTTTCCTGAGAGACATATTGTGTTCTTTGGAATTAATCTATTTTTTTTTCTTTCGATACGCAGCCACAAATTAATTTCTCCTTTGTGTGTCTGATGGCGCAATTATTTGCAGTGAGTAGAGTTTGTTTTCTATGGTGTTTGAACTTGGTCTTGTTGTGAGGGGTGTGCATGTGTGTGCATGTGCGTGTGTGTGTCTGTGTGTGTCTGCACACGCTTTTCCTCAGTATAGAATTTGCTCCATCTTGTTTAGAAGAAAAACACGTGGAAAAAAGAGGATTGAAGAAAGCAGATTTAAAGATATTACACAGATGCATATATAACTACACCTATAACCATGGCTCTGTACAAGTGTATGACTACCTCCCAGATCAAGACAGAGAACATTGTCAGCACCCCCACGAGCGTCTCTCTTGCCCCCTGCCAGTCCATATATCCCACCCAGAAGTAACTATTCTGACATCTGTCACCAGAGATTAGTTGTGCCTGTTCTTGAACGTCACATAAATGGAATCACACAAAATGTGTTTTACAGCATTTTGTCCGTAAGACTCATGCATGTTGCTGTGTGAATCAGTCCTTCATTTTTGAATTGCCCTTCAGTATTCCGCTACGTGAATATACCACAGTTGATTTATCCATTTCCCCATTGATGGATGACGTTTGGGTTGGTTCTAGGTTTGGACTATTATGAACAAAGCTGCTGTGAATATTCTTGCACCTGTCGTTTGTTTGTTTGTTTTTGCGATGCGCGGGCCTCTCACTGCTGTGGCCTCTCCCGTGGCGGAGCACAGGCTCCGGACGCGCAGGCTCAGCGGCCATGGCTCACGGGCCCAGCCGCTCCGCGGCATGTGGGATCTTCCCGGACCGGGGCACGAACCCGCGTCCCCTGCATCGGCAGGCGGACTCTCAACCACTGCGCCACCAGGGAAGCGCGCACCTGTCTTCTGATAGGCTTCTGCCCTCCTTTCTTATGGCATATACCTAGAAGTGGAGTTACTGGGTTGTCAGATTAAAAGGAAGGTTTGGTTACTCTAACAAAGACCCCATCTAACAGTGGTTTAGACAAGGTAGAAGTTTTCTTCTTCCTCATATGGTAGTCAGAGACGCAGGGTCTGTCCATTGGGGTGCTCTGTCATTTCCAGTGAGATGCCCCTGTTCTGGTGGCCCAAGATGGCTGACCACCATGCCCACGTTCCAGGCTAAAGGATGGGAGTACAAGGGGGGAAGTCGGCGGCGCACCTTCCCTGCAAAGACAGACCTCCTGAGATCGGGACACGTCACTTCCACTGAGACTGCACGCGCCAGAACTTGCTTTACCACCACTCTCCCCCGAAATGCCAGAGGTCATCTTTATTTTGAGAAGCTTAGTGCTGGGGGATAGATACTGAGATACTGTGAAAAGTCTCTGCCACAGCTTACTTCTTGGGGTTGGCATCCACCCCAATAGGGGGAATAAGAGTGCAGGTGTCAGTGTTCAGCTCTTTCACACCCTGGACCAGGAGAACCTCCGAGAACTTTGCTGACTCCTTGGAGCAGTTAAACCAGCCATCCCACCTAAACTCTTTTACTAACCATGGACTGTGTTCACTCATCACTTGTATAGAGATGTCTCCCCAATAATGTTTTGGTTTTGTTTTTAATATTCTGAAAACAGAGTGTTACTACTCTTATTATTTTCAACGTTATTATTCTTTTCCTAGTAGGAGCCTGCATCTTGGCTCAGTCACTTATAAGTTGCTTGTTCTCTCTGAGCCTCTGTTTCACCATCCATAAAATGGGAGTAAAAATGTCTACCTTGAAGAACCGTTTTAAGTAATATATTTTACAGAGGTAATCTATTTTACACCCGGTATAACTGGAGCTCCACATGGTCCAGTCTTGGTATAGTGTCATGATAAAGACTATCTAGCAACTAGAAGATTAAATATAATTCTTGCTTCTCAAAATGTTTCTCAAAATGTTAAAGAAGATCCAAGTTATAACTCAGAGAAATAGTTCTCAAAACATACACATCCCCCCAAAACCTTCCTCTTTTCAGCTCTCAGACACACCTAAGCATCTTGAAAGGTTCTTTCTCTCCTTGCCCTCCCTCAGTTCCTCTCAGTTCTCGCAAACTGTCCCAGACTGTCTCCCCACCTATGTGAGTGCTTATCTTTCGTCCCTCTTCCCATTTCTTTCCACCTCTATTCTTTTTCTCTCGCTCAAGTAAATCTGAGGGAAAGAGGTGGTGATTTTTCTTACATCATTAGTGTTTTCTCCTGTAACACAGGTCAAATATCTGTCACTTAGTCCACAATCGGTGGTTGCTATTTTCGTAACCATCCAGATGATGAAGACTGTTAGCTCTCTTTGCTTATCTAGGACCCTCCTAAGAGTTTGAGTGGAGGTGAATGCCACTGAGGTTGACTCTGAGAGCAGGGGTATGCGATGGGTGGGCTGTGCTTAGTCATAACGACAGCTGTCATGCAGTTTACCAAGTGTTTGCATTTCGTTCGTTCATTCATCTCACTGATATTGATTTGTTTATCTATTGGTGTCCTGGAACAGTTTTGAAAGAGTCGACAGAAAATACATCTAGCATAGGGTGAAGTCAATAAATAATAAGTACGATCAAACGGAAATAACACCGAGGCCCAACAATGCATCCCCCAAGCTGATGCTCATCTCAGAGGCATTGGGGAAGCTGGAGGTATGAGCCTCACAGTTATTTTGAGGAATAAACCATGGGAATGCTTCCCCGGTATAAAGTGCTTGACAGCTAGGTAGCGGAATGAGCTTTGTGCCGTCTGTGTGCAGTTTTCATGACTGTGGTGGATGCCCGGTCTTTTTTTGCCTGAGCCCAGCATTTGCTGCTCCAGCAGTTGGCTTTGACCAGAAGAGGTACAATGCTATCAGCTCCCAAGATCTTGCTGTTCAGCTGGGTCGCAAATACCCTTAATCACTTGTTATTCATCACGGACCTGTAGTGAATTTTTGGTATTCTGAGAACTATTAAAGGATGAGCTTTTTCATAACACGTTTGGGTGCTGGGTCCCGGGCTGTGGTGTCCTGGAGCCAGCTTGTACCGGTTCACAGAAGCCAACCGTGCACATGTCTTACCAACTTGGCGTTCGGTGACATCAACTTGATAGCTTGAAATCAGCCAAGGTGTGAGTATTTACGTCACAGAAATCAGCAAACGCTACAGGTTAGGGCCTTTTCTTTTTCCTGTGGGAAGTCAGTAGTTAAACATTCACTAGCATATCACTGGTGCTCCGCGTATGATTATGTCAAGTAAAACAGATGCCACTGTTTGGGAAAGGAAATAGTCACAGGCCTTCTGTGGACTCGAAAGCACTGTGGGAAATTGCAGAAGAATTCTGAATAATGCTTATATCTGATCTGAGAGCCTCAGTGAATCTATCAGAATTTTAGAGTGGGCAACTCAGAGGTTGAACACTGTGATGAATGCTCTTGATTTGTTTGAAAATCACATGGGAGAAAGGAGGTTGGGGTTTTCTGCTGAAGCTGGAAGCAGAAAGCCTGAGACCACCGAGGGGCAGACTCTATGGTGTTCACCTCAGGGCACCATAGAGTTCAGCTGAAATGATCCTTCCTGACACATCCCTCTAGGAGAAAGAAAGGGTGACAAGGGACCAGGAAGGGTTGTCTCCGTGCAGCTGATGCCCTCGTCATAGTAACTCAGCTGACAGAGGCATCCTTTGGCTCCCAGTCGTCAGATCAACCAGCACTTTCATCTCTTCAAGTTCAGTATCCAAGGCTGATGTGTTGACTATAGCCGAAGAGTTATCCGGGATCGAAAGTCCACTCATTTGAAAAGAGACACGCACCCCAATGGTCACGGCAGCACTATTTACAATAGCCAAGACGTGGAAACAACCCAAGTGCCCATCAACAGATGAATGGATAAAGAAGATGTGGTAGAAATATACAATGCACTACTACTCAGCCATAAACAAAAGAATGAAAGTCTGCCATTTACGGCAATGTGGCTAGACCTAGAGCATATTAGGCTTAGGGAAATAAATCAGAGAAAGAGAAATACTGTACCGAGGTTGGTCAAGGAGAGGGGAAGACGGTGGGCAGAAGCTTTTTTTACTGTGGTTTCCAAGGGAAAGCACGGGTGAGACCGAGTAAGCAGATTTAGGATTGGCCACTTGGACTAATGTCACCGGGCTCTGGAGTATAGGAGCTGTCCCTAGTTGACCTGGAGTGCTGAGAGCAGGTAGAGACTGGCCTGGAGAGCAAGAGTCCATAAAGGAGGCGGGTGCGAGTCTGGGCTGTGGATTGGTTAGCTTGCGTCGGAGAGATGGGCTCCCAGGGGAGTTGTTGACTGTCTCGACGAATTAGCGAGCCCTGGGAGAGGCAGTCCCTCCGGGGTCATCAAGGCCCCCAAGATGTCAAAGCATCAGAAATAGAGAATAAAAAGACATGACTAATACAGAAGCCCACGTTGTCCTGAGAGTAGAAGGCAGCAGCGTTAGATTGGCGTGGTTTCCAAATAAGTGGCGTGAGATGCCCGCCTGCCGCCTTGAGCCTCCGCTGGTGAGAATGTCTCATGTGGCACACACTGGCAGCTACAGCTGTCCTCGTAAGAAGCGTGACAGAAAGTACGCGCGGAGGTTTACGGCCAATTTAGAGCTTGAGGTAACTGTGCTATAATCGGTCTACGAGGTCCCCAGCCTCAGCCTTCTGTGTGCATGAATTCAGACTTTAGGGGACAGACATTTTACATTTCCAGAAACCAAGTGAGTGTTTAGAAGAAATAAACACTCACCGGTTGTTTTCACGCTACCACGTTCTGTGTTGCGCTTAAGAAGAGAAATATGCCTTCTAGAGAGCTGTAAACATGCTGCACCCGAGGCCCATTATTCCAGGGCTCATAGTGGAGTCCAAATGGAGTGATCTGCAGACTAAACCCTTTCTTTATCCCCAGCACGGGTGAAATGGCTTCTCAGGTGCCGTCTGACTCTGAAATGTGCTGACCTGGAGTTTCGCCAGTTGGCGCAGGTTGGATAATAGGCTCTTAGATGGCCTACATCGAAGGGATGATAAAATAGCGGCTTGGCCCTTGATCCCTGCCCCTGCCAGGTTCTAAAGAGCATCATTTGTTGGAGGAGTCTCCAGACGGACTGCTTTGCAATTCCCCCGAGCCTCAGAAAAGAAGTTGGCTGTTAAAGACCGGGATTGCTTTAGCCTGAGGGAGAGAGAGAAAATACAACTTACCGCCTTTCCCATCCCAGGTGTGAGCTGGGTTTTAGCCAGGAGAAAGATGGCAGTGCTTTGGATTCTGAACATCAGTGGCAACTTGGAGGCTGTAGAACTTTCCACAGAGCTGAGAGGATCCTGGACACTGACAGCCTTCCTGCTGAGCAGACACATGCCTGGCTAAAGACTTTGGTGGATTCCAGTGGTGATCATGGCATGCCAGCCTCCCTCCCCTGGCCGGGACTCAGGCATCACAGGGCACGATTTGGCTTTCTAAGAATCAGCATGTTAGGCAGTGGAAGATGATTTCACTGCAGGAATTAAATGCGGATGGTGCTGAAGCATATGTTTCTGCAGCACCTAGTGTGGTGCCTGTGTGTAGTAGGTGCTCAGTAAATGGTGGTTGAGTGAATGAACAGATGCTTGTTTTATATATCCTGTAGCGGAAAGACAACTGTTCTTCTTCTTGTTTCTTTTTTAGAATGAGTGTTGTCCAAAAGCAGAATGGAGTGTTTTAAGGTTTAGCATTAAAACCTCCAAAGTATCCAAGCTGTAGCTGACTTGTAAAGCTAATGATAATAACTAGCAGTCAGCCATGGCTGAGTAACAAATAACCCCCAAACTCAGTAGCTTAGAACAATTAGTATTATTCTTAGGCTTTCAGTTTTGCACATCAGCTGTGGTGATTCTGCTTTGAGCTGCAGGTCTGCAGATGGGCTCATCTCGTCCGGGCTTGGCTCTGGTTTTCAGGTTTGATTCCAGTCGGCTTCACATGACTTCTGTCCTTCTAGGACCAGTGGCCTAACCGGGGCTCATTCTTTTCACAGCCATGGCAGAAGCACAAGAGGACAGGCCCCGCAGCTCAAGCACATATGAAACTTTAGCTCACATCAGATTTTTCCAACTTCCCCTTGGCTGAGAAAGTCATATAGCCGAGCCCAAAAGCCATAGGTGGTAAAGTATAGTCGGCCCTTAGTGGGACCATGAGGGCAATGGGTGATCACTGAGCAATAATTCAGACTCCCATAATAGTGACCATTTATTGACTGTTTCTCTGTGCCAGGCACCGCTCTAACCATTTTATATAAATAAACTCATTTAACCCTCGTGACGACCCCAGGGGGTAGGAGCCATTGTGTTTAAGCTCCATTTTACAGATAAGATAGTTGAGGCACAGAATTACCAGTGAACTTGCAGGAGGACACACATGTAGGAGGCAGCCCAACCAGGATTCACACCCCAGCAGTCCAGTCACAACACCTGCTCTCTTAACCCCCCTGGTCTCCCACTCCAGACAGCAGGAAGCGTGCTGAGAGACACAGGAGCGCCTCCAGGTCGGCTGCGTGATAGCACAGGTATTAGCTCATCTAACTTTTGTGGGAGCCCAGGTAGCGGAGGTCTTGCTCTCTCTGTTTACTATAGATGAGGAGACTGAGGCTCAGAGAGGTGAAGGGACTTGGCCACGTCACACAGCTGGGGAGCAGCTGAGCCAGCACAGCGGCCTAGGCCTGGCTCCTGGCAGGAACTTCTCCTCTGAATGAGGAACGCACTCAGCAGCTACCAGGCGGCTTTTTCTTCCTCATTCTGCCTTCGGTCCTTGGGAGGCTTCTGAGTTAGGGCTCCCACCCTACAGGGCAGCCTTTTACTTTGCTTCTTTATTTATTTTCCGGCCAGGGGATTGCGCCCTGGTGCCTTGGCATGGGCCGTGTGCTGTGGCCAGATAGCTGCGCGTTAGTTCCCACGGTCTCCAAGTCCTTAGTTTCTCATGACATGGCATATCCCTGAGTGTCCCCGGCCCTCCCCCCGTGCACCCCGCCCTGGCTGGCTTCCTCCATCAAGTACTGTGGCAGCCCTGGCTGTCCCAGGGTGTCCGGTTACAGGCTCCGAAGGGCGAGGCCAGTTGCATGGCTGTGATTTGAGTGCTGGATGAAAGGCCGGGGAAACGAAGGGGCTCTTTATGTCGTGTTAACAGGTGTCCCCAAGCCACAAGTCTCTGTCTCCTGGAGCTGACGAGATAGCAATGTTTTCACCCCAAAGACAGGAGAGGATCCGAAGCCACCGGTTTGGGGGAGCTCCAGGGAATTGGAAGCTCCCAACCCCCAAACAAAGCGCACGTCGGCAGCTCTGAACATAACCTTGTACTTGCTGCCCATCAGCTGGGGAAGTTGTGCCAGTGTATCCGCCCACCCTTGCAACCGGTTCAGAAACATCTCCAAGCCAGCAAAAACCCGGTGCAAGTATTTCTCCTCACCCGTTTCTGCTGGCGTGTCACCCGGCCCTTCCTTCCCACCTCCCTCCCAACTTCTGTCCTGTCACAATCTGGCTGCGACAGCCCTGGCACTCTGGAGTCTTCGCTACAGGCAGAGATCCCCGTAGATAAGGCACACACAATCCAGAAAGGGCAAGCAGAGAAGAGTGGTACTTTTCTTTGGCCCGCTGCCCCACGTTTCTTAACCCATTGCCTGAATTCTCTTTCGTACTAGAGGCAGGGCTTATCTCCAAGACACTGGAGGCTTCCAGATGCTTCCAGCCCCCTTCCCCCCTTCTCAGTGCTCCAGTCACAGTGACATTTGGGCTTGAAGGCTGAAGGACCTACATTTTTTGGAGGGGGAAGGGACGGGAGATTTATTGCCGCTGCCGGCAGCACAGGCCCCCTGTGGGCACGCAGGGGCGTGGGGCGGGACAGCGCTTTCCCGGGCAGGTGTGCAGTCCCTCTGTGTCCTGACCTCGAGGTGGAATTCCTAACCTTCTCTTGGCCATGGACCCCAGTGGTGGCCTGGCGAAACCTGGACCCTTCCCCGACTAAGATTTGAAAATGTAAAAACATCTGGAATTACCAGGGACCAGCAGTTACTAAACACAGTGACTAAAGAAACAGGGTTATTAAAATATTAACATAGGAATTTGTGATGTAGTGAAATGAGAGCTTCTTATTAACTCGCTAACGATCGAGATGTAGTTGAAGGGTTAGAAGAGTGGTATTTGGAGATCCCTGGAAGGACAGTGACAAGGACATGAAAATGCCTGTGGTTTCTCTTGGTGACAGAGTCCTGCTCGTATCAACCCTTTAGTTAGAGATGAGTGAAGTAAGATGTCAAACTCCCCTCCAGGCCCCTGGGCCCCCTGAATTCTAGGTTACGAACCCCTGATGTAGAATCAGGTTGCACGGCAGTTTGTAAGTTCTCTGAGGGCAGCTGTTATGTTCAAACCACTTACATACTTGAATTCTGTTTTTTTTTTTTTTTAAATTTTTGGAAAACGTTGAACATATAATAAAGTAAGCAGAAGAATCCAATGACCCTCTCCCAGGTGTCCATCACCCAGCTTCAACTCTTACTGACTCCAGTCAGTTACGTTTCACCTGTACCCTCACCCTTCCCATATTATTTTGAAGCAAATCCCAGACGTTGTATCATTTCATCCCGTACTTTGATTTCTATATAGCAGATGGGCCACTAAATCTCTATGGATTGCTAGAGGCTTAATTCAGCAGTGCCATTAGCAGCAGTTGGTTCTCATGGCTCAGTGTTCCAGGAACATGGAGCTGGGTCAGAGAACCTCATTCCCAGTCTCTGTCCCTCCTGTGCTTTCCAGCCTGTATCTGAGGATGTATTATTTACTTGTTTACTTCCACGTAGATTTTTTTTGTCTCTTTCCGCCACATGTAAGCCCTATGAGAGAAAAGGCTTGGTCTACCTGTCCATGGCTGCACCCCCAGCTCCCAGCACGGTGCCTAGCACAGAGTAAGTGCTTAGTAATCACAGCACATTTTGAACGAGTGAATGGCTGAAAAGAGAAAAGTAGGCGATGGGGACATGTATGATGTTGCTACTCCAAGTGGGGTCCCTGGACCACAGCATCTGGAAGGCTTGCTGGAAATCCAGAATCTCAGGTCCTACCCCACACTTCCTGCATCAGAATCTGCATTTTAATGAGATTCCAGGTGACACTATAGGCACATCACAGTTTAAGGGACCCTGATTTGCCCCCTTCACCCGGAAGAGTGAGCGTGCCAACCAGGAAGAGCTTCCCACTGTGATTTCAAAGATCTCACCCACCAGGAGGGGCGGGGAGTGCGTTCATCTGTGAGTCAGCCATCCCCGGTGTGAACTCACCTTTGCCCACTTACTGGTTATATAGGCCTCTATTTTCTCATCTCAGAAATGGGGTGAATGAGGCATATCTCCCAGAGATATCATGGAAAGATCAAGTGAGGCAGTAACTGCGGTATGGAGTACAGAGCAGGTTGTAAATAATTCCTGGGCTAATTCCACTTGGCTGTCTTTGCAAAATATGAGGGAATGACATCTTTCAAAAGCTCTGATAATTTTGATTTCTAATAATTTTGACTCGCTTTGCAAATCTTTTCCCCTCTGGTTTGATCATGGTAACTGAGAGTGCTTAGCAAACTTGTGAAGTGGGAAGCGTGGCTCGGGTGCTCCAGCCCCTCACTTTCGCATCTTTTCCCCTTTTCTGTGACATCCTTCTCCTCCCGGGACATCACATATCCTGTCTCCTAAGAGCCTGCTTCCAGGCAAAACACCCTATATCAGCGATCACAAAGCATTCCATTCCCTAAGGACTTTGGGTCTTTGATCGTGGAATTAAAGTTTGTTTTTTCCCCTGATGTAGGTATCAGAAGACTGGTGGGGGGAAAACTTAAAAAAAACAAACAAACCAACTTTGCGTGTGTGTGTGTGTGTCTAGAATCGCATCCCATGGACAGGTGATGGTCACGTCTACCTTTAGCTGGAACCATGGATCAGCAAGTTTGAGTCAGTTCAGCTCAAGGGTAGTCAGACAGTTTGGGACAACTTCTCCCTTTTCTAATCTGGAGGGATTCTGTTACAACTGAGCCATGCAGGGAGGCAGAACTCAAGATTTTTAATGATTCCAGGGAATTGTGACGGCCAAGGTGAATGTTTCACACCGCCCTCCCCACCGCCCATCACTCCCCAGGCTTGCCTCACACATCCATTACATGATACACTGTGTTTACCTAGGGCTTGTTCCAACAGAGCTCAGCAATCCTACTTCTAGCTGGGCCTGGCTGTGTATTTACATGGTAAACATTTCTATAAAAGAAAGGGAAATATTCACTTTAAAATATCTTATAAAAATTGCCCTTTAGAGGTGAGTGGATAGGAAAGAGCAAACATTTCATATTTATAAAATGAATCGTTTTATGAAAATGTTACCCATAGACCAAAACTTCATAACAACAATATTGCTGAGAGTATAGTAATACTTGCTTAGGTTTCTTTAGCATTCTATAGATACAGAGGCCCTTTCCTATACATCATTTCATCTAAGCTTCTCAGCAATCAGTCCAGTAGACACTGTCAGCTCCATTTAAAAATGAGAAAATTCAGGCCTAGAAAGGTTATGTAAATGGCCAATGTCACAGCCCTCGGCAGTGAGAGCAGGAAAATGAGGCTAGGTCTTCTGACTCAAAACCAAATGCCACACCAGCGAAGAGTAACATATAAGCCAGCTGTAAACGCATTGGTACAGAGCCGCCTCCAAGTGTGCGTACCATTCAGCATTTAACCGGGATAATGGAACCATTCTAGGTATTTCACAAAGAGAGAATTTAACACAGGGAATTGGTTACGCTGACTGTGGAAGAGCTGAGAAGCCAAACAGAGAATGACGAGGGAAGCCAGAGAACTTCTTCCCTCCTCCGCCCTCCAGCCTCCTCTCAGGCCCTCCCATTAGCTGTGCCTAGCCGGCAGCCAAAGGCCCTGGAAGGTGCAGCCTGCAGGGGTGAGGCTTCCCTGTGATGCCCAGCAGAGCAGGGGAAGATGAGGAATTGATCTGGGGGTAACAAGCCCAGTGCGGCATCTTCCACTCCTAGGCATGGGTATACTCCCAGAACTAGGCTTGTGGCCTTCCTCCTCCAAGGATCCCCGATTCCTCCTGGTTTCTTGGTGACACCCACTCCCATTGACCTTCCTCCCTCTCCAGCAGGTTTGGCAGACATCTATTTCTGACTACTCTTCAGGGCCAAAAAAAAAGGAGCTTGCAAAGATGAGAGAAAGTGGTTTAGTTAGGTCCAGTTACACATTTAAGGCCCAGACAGAAACTTCTGTCGCTCGGGGACATGGAGACCAGAGCTCCAGTGAGCCCACAAAGGACTGCGTCAGTGAGTATCTTGGCAAGCAGATGTCCACGAGAACGCTGCCAGCTGCCCCGCCGGGAGAACTGGTTTGGCAACAAGCTGATAGGCCCCAAGGACTGGCATCCGTCGCCCATTCTTCTGGATACCACTTAATTCGCCCGATTAAAATACTCACTTCAACCTTTGTCGTTTTGTAAAACTACAAAGTAGTTGTGTAGTTTTGTAAAACGCTCTCCCCATGTGCCGGATTCTGTAGGCTTGTTGTTGCGCTCTGTTTACCACCCCCCTCCACCTCCCAGGGCTCCATTTTCCATCTGTCTTTCTCTCGTAAAGGTAAGCTTGTTTGCCGGACATGTCCCCCCTCCATTCCAGAACCTTCTGTGTGGATAATTGGAGACGTCTGATGCCCTTAAACCAAAATGGCGTAAGAAAAATCATTTCTGTGCTTCATAGCACAGTTTTGTGGACTCTTAGCAATGAAAAGGGAAACTCGTGGTCATTTGGGTTCACGATTGGGAAGAGATAAAAGGGAAACCCTACACCTCATTCAGGGCCAGGCGCACAATAGGTTCTCAAAAAAGAAATGCTCGCTGAGTGGATGGGAACATGCAAAATGTACAGTACCCTGTTCATTTCCTTTGACAGGTGCCTTTTTGTTTTAAATACACATGGAAGCATTTGATAGCAAGCAACCAATGTCTTGGAGTTGTTCTGAGGATTTAATAAAGCCTCGGTAATAAAGTCTGTGCGAGGTTTCGTTTGGTTTCAGTTGTTTCAAGGAGTTACTACCTGCGCGCTCTGTACTGTTGAGTTTATGATGAACTTGCGGGCTTACGTTTACGTTGAGTCATTTTATCAGCTTGATCATTTTTATGTTCTGTAGCTTTAAATATTTGTTGTGCAGGCTTTCAACCTGAGCATAGCATAACAGCCATGTACCCACCCTCCGATTCTATCAAAGCTAACGTTTCTCCCGTGCTTGCTTTGTATTTGTTTAAAGAAAGAAAATGTTGCAGTTAGAATTGAAAGCCCCATGTCCCCTCTGTAATCTGATTGCCCCCTCCTTCCCCAATGGTAACTGTTATCCTCATTTTGGTGTTGATCAGTCCTCGCCTCGATCTGTCTTAATACTTTTACTGCATATGTATATATTCAAAAACAGTACTGACATGTTTCAAAATTTGCATAAATCATATAATATTGTATGTGTCCTTCTATAACTTGCTTTATGACTCAAACATGTTGGCCCGCATGGCCCTACTGGATTCATCTTTCACTGCCCTGAGGAATGCTGTTAGAGGAATTCAATGCAATTTATTTATGCCCCCTCCTATTGATGGGTATTTAGGTTAGTCCCCATTTCTTGCTCCTGCAAACAGTGCTGCCACAAGCAATTATGTCCAACGTCCTTATGGCACATGGGAGAAAAAAGATCTCGAGGCGCTGGATCTCAACCTTTTTCTCCATATCAGAATTGCCCGGGGAGCTTTGAACCGTCCCAGGGCCGGGCTGCACCTAGCCCAATTCAATCCACATCACCGGGGCTGGGAACTAGGCACCTGCATATTTTTTAAGCTCCCCCAGAAAATTCCACTGTGCAGCCGGCCTTGACAACCATTGCTTTAGGGTAGCCAGCTAGAAACCAAATTCATGGATCCAAGGGTTTGTTCCTCTTCAGCTTTGTAGATGTTGCCAAATTACCCTCCGAAGTGGTCCCTCCAGTGGCAAGGGCACCAGCAGAGTATGAGGTCTCTTGTCCCTGTGGCTCGTCTCCTCCCCTAGACTTTATTGATCTTGTCCCCTCGGGGATCTCCAACGAGACAGAGAGCTATCCCTTTGATGGCCTCCCACGCCTGCCTCTACCTGATTCATACCCTGATAAAATCTTGCCTCGCCCCAGGGTTGCAGAGGAGGAACTGTTCTCACAAAGCATAACTCAAAGCTTGGGGCACCTAAAATACCACACTGTTTTGCAACTTAAAGTGCTGTGGTCAACAGGTTCCTGCCATCCGTGCTACTCGGTGTAGTTGAAGAGGCTTTTCAGGGTGTGGTTTGGTGCTCATCTGTGTTGTCTAGTTTGGGGGGACCAAGTAACAAAGGGCACAGGCCAGGTGGCTCTGGTGTTGAAGCTGGAGAAACAGGATGTTCAGCCAGGCCCAGACTTCCATGGTGGTTCCATCAGAGCAATTGCAGACACACATCAAAGAGAGCCTAGTCGTGGGCTTCCCTGGTGGCGCAGTGGTTGAGAGTCCGCCTGCCGATGCAGGGGACACGGGTTTGTGCCCCGGTCCGGGAAGATCCCACATGCCGCGGAGCGGCTGGGCCCATGAGCCATGGCTGCTGAGCCTGCGCGTCCGGAGCCTGTGCTCCGCAACGGGAGAGGCCACAGCAGTGAGAGGCCCGTGTACCGCAAAAAAAAAAAAAAAAAAAAAAGAGAGCCTAGTCGTGGCCTTCCTCAAACCCTGGCAGCGTAGACATATCTTTTCGCCGTGATCTTCTTTCTCTTTGGACATTATGGACGGTTCGCTGAGGCTTTCTCACCTGCTCACACACTGAAAGCTCATACTGGTCTTCCTCTCTCTGGGTTTGTGAAGATTTGGAAAATTGAACGGGTGAAAATTGATGAGGCTGTCATTGTTTTCCACTTTGAACTTAGCCACCTTAATCCTCATAGAGTCAACTTCCTCGTGGTATGCACGTGAGGGCCAAAAAAATGGTTCAAACGTGTAAACTTCTGGGCCAATGAAGTTAAGGAAAAATGGGGCGAGTCTACGTAACTACCTGGCCAGGCGTTCAAGGAGTCTGACTGTGGGATCCGGATCTGTCCCAGTGCAGTGTCTGGTGGCATTCTCTGGTGGCAGTGGCCCTCTCTGGCTTAAATGTCAACAGGGACCATTCTGGGTCCCCTGGGTGGCTTGGGTATTCCAGGAATCTCCTGGTGACTTGACACCTCTTTTATTGGCCTGTCTGCCAAGACTAGACCGGGAGAATCCTGGGGACTTGCAGGACTAACTCTCCTCCCCCCTCCCTGTGTCACTTGCTGAGACACAGTTACCTACCTTTTCCTGGTCCAGCCTCACTTTCCCGTCCGTATTCCTTCCATCCCTCACCCCCCGAATGCGAGCTTTGCCTTTCTGTTTGAAGGCAGAACCCATCACCAACTGCATTGCGTACAGAATCTTGTTATCCTGGGGCGCCTCCTTGCAGGGTTTTACTCTACTGCTTAACGTTGCTTCTAACTTTGTGTCTTGGGGCAGGTTCCCAAGAGGCAGCGCCCGAGGCAGGGATTCTAGTGTGTGGGGTTTATCGGAGGAGGGCTCTCAGGGGAAACAGCTGAGGGCGTGCAGGCAGCACGATGGGGCAGGGGCTGTTGCCAAGCTGCGGCGTGCTCTCAGATAGAGCCTGGCTTTGCTCTCATCTCTAGAGACAGGGCTTGTGTACCTTCTCTCAGGCAGTCGGTGGCTGGGAGCTGCCCGTGAACGGGGTGGGCCTAACGTCCCAGGCCAGGTGGCTTTGCTCAGAAGGGGGCAGTTGGGAGCCACTAGCAGCTCCCACTCACAGCAGCTAGAGGATGGGTGCTGCGGCTGGTAAAGAACATCCGGGTGGGGCACCATTGTCCCTACTGACCCCCGGGATACCCGGTAGACTGGCAACAGATGATAGCACTCCCAGCTCTCAGGTACTGCCATGTGGGGCTCTGCAAGGAGACAGGCTTCACGTAGGTAGGCAATAGGAAGCACGATCTCCTATCGTGGACATAGTGAAAGGACTATGTTTAAAAATGCATCTTTGGGACTTCCCTGGCGGTCCAGTGGTTAAGACTTCACCTTCCAATGCAGGGGGCACGGGTTCGATCCCTGGTCGGGGAGCTAAGATCCCACATGCCTCGTGGCCAAAACAACCAACAAAACATAAAAAACCAGAAGCAATATTGTAACAAATTCAGTAAAGACTTTAAAAATGGTCCACATCAAAAAAAATCTAAAAAAAAAAAAATAATAATATGCATCTTTCTTCTGGCTCCAGATCTGAGTATAGCTTTGCTGTTTTCATCGTGATCCTGGAATTGAGTCTGGGACTTTCATTGTGCCTATGAGCCACTGTGTATGTTGAAAAGCGTTCTAAGGCACACGTGTGAACGGAGAACCAGAAGCGTCGTGATGAAATTAATCCCCTAGTGGATGGGAAAGGAAGGCCACTGCCTTTCCTAGGCTGGGCTCCCAAGCTGGGAGATGATTCACAAGCTGGTGCTTCGAGACCTGGAGAGCAAACAGCAGACCCGGGAGCCTTGGATGCAGTCGCTTCCGTAAGCCATAAACCTGGGCAACCCAGATAACTGAAGTGAATGTTTGCTGGGCCGAGGTCAGGTCTTATTTTTCTGGGAGCCTTCCTTGATTCCGATCGTGTCTTATCATTTGTTTGTCGGCTGGAGGTTGTGCTGGGGGCGGCGGGTGAGGAGGGGGGAAGGATTCATCGAAATGTTGCGGCTGAGATTCTGTTGTTGCCTGTTGTAAGTGCGTGGCCGTGTTTCCTCCTGGGGTATTTGGTTAGAACTTCCACTCTGAAGAAACAGCACTAGAAATAAATAGCTAAGATCGCGGCTCCCTTTCTGTGGGAGGTGAGAGAAAGGAGTCTGTGAGCGTTACATGGCGACTCAACGGGGAAATGACGTCTCCGCAGATATCTTCAGCTATTCCTTCAGGACAAGCGTGTGGGGACTGGTCTTGACCTTGGTTCCACCACTTATCAGCTGTGGGAGCTTCCTTAGCTGAGGCCCTTCACCGCTCCCAGACTCTATTGTTCCACCTGCAAGTGGGGAGAATAATACCTGTCTGGGGGGGGGGGCGGTGGTGAAGGATTAAGTTAGATAGTGTGTAAATTGCCTGTCACATTGTAAATACTCGATAAGTGGCAGCTGTAATGGCTTTCTAAGAAAGTTCTGTTGCATTCCTGGTTTAGGGGAGCCTAGACATAGACCAGAGCTCACGGCCCTTCTTGGAGAGACCAAGAAAGGTATTAGGATATTTTGAGAGTCTCCCTTGAGACCCAGCCACAGCAGGAAAAAGACAGGTCAGAGGCATCCCATCCAGATGTGCGGGCAGGGTGGCCATATGTCTGGAATATTCCAGGACAGTTACGATTTCAGGTATTCTGCCTCAGCGGGCAACCAAATGTACAGATTCGGCGTTCATAAAGTATGATCACTGTTCTTGTGGGAAAAATACAGCTGTGGACCAAGCTGCTTGGGGATATGAGGAGTCCTCGGAGCGTCTTCAGAGAAAGCGGTTTCCTCACGGGGTTACTTTTGGTGTTTAGGACTGCACTTTAAACTGTTTGGTGGGGAGTCCGTGTACGTCAGTGGATTCCTTTTTTTTTTTTTTAATTAACCTCAGTGTTCAATATCATAGGCCAACCTGTTAAGCACCAGGTTAAATGGATGCCCGTTTCAGCTCAGGAAAAAAAGAGCCCATTTGTCTCTGGTTCCTGCCATCTTTTTCTGTCTGCGTTGGTTGACGTCCCGTTCTCCCCACCGAATATTTGGAAGCACTCTTCCAACGCTCGGGAGGGACCCGTTTCCCAAGGATGGTCAGGTGAATGAGGTCCCAGGAGCACTTTGTCATCCTCGCCCAGCTTTTCACTCTGCGGTTGGGGAGGGCGAGCAGGGGGCAGTGGACAGGTGGCCACTGGCCCTTCTTCTCCTCCTTCCTGTCCCTTCTCTTTCTGGAGCCTTCTCCACGCTCCAGTTCACAAATCCGCATTTCAGCGTTCAGGCTGAAACTCAAGTGCCAACACGAGGCAACTAATGTCAGATGACTTGAGCAGAGCCTGCATGTAAGGAGTCAGGGCTTCCTACTCAGCCCAACACACCTGCCTGAAAACAAACTAAAGGGGAGGGAGAAACCCCAGCCCATCTTCAGATGCTGACTTTATCCACTTTGCTCCCAGAAACACCTCCATTTCCCTCTGAGCTCCACTAACCCCACATTTTTTTTTTTTTTTTTTTTTTTTTTTTTTTTTGCGGTACACGGGCCTCTCACTGTTGTGGCCTCTCCCGTTGCCGGAGCACAGGCTCCGGACGTGCAGGCTCAGCGGCCGTGGCTCACGGACCCAGCCGCACCGGGGCACGAACCCGTGTCCCCTGCATCGGCAGGCGGACTCTCAACCAGTGCGCCAGCAGGGAAGCCCTAACCCCACTTTTGACTCTTCCCTCCTGTGTTCTGAGTCTGTAGTTCCCACCCTCCCATCCTCAATGCTGAATGTGAGCATCCTTTTTAAAAATGACCTGATCTTTCTAGAACCTTAAGCCTGGCAAGAAAAACAAATCAGTGTATCCCTTGCCTTCCTGGCCCACATATATACACTTTTAATTGCACAGGACGTGTTTCTAGAGGGAGAAGTGTTATTTGAATTCTTGAGATTTGCTCTGGCAATGGGGAGTTAGCTTATCTAGCACTTACTGTAGGCCAGGCATTGGCCTGTGTGCTTTACAAATAACAGCTCACTTAATCCTTATCTCAGTCCTCTGTGGCAGAGACTACCGTTATCTTCATTCTTCAGATAAGGAAATGGGAGGCCCAGAGAGGTCCAGTAACTTGCCTGAGGTCCTGCAGGATGCTGGGGTTAGAACCCAGGCATTCTGGCTCCAGAGTCCCGGCTCTGAACCGCTGGCTCTGTTCCCTTTTGAGGATTTTCTCGGGCTCCATTTCCTTATTTGTACGATGAATTTGGGGATGAGCCATATTCTTTCTAAATTCTATTCTAGGACTGATGTGATGGAGGACAGGGATAGCTTCCCAGGGTTTCTTTAGCCCCAGCACCTGACTTTCATCATTTTTGCCCCAATCCACATGTTGAAATAGTGCTTTCAGGTACCATATTCTGCGGCATAGCTTCTACTTCCCATACCCGTTCTCTGATCTCAACATTGAGGAGGAGAAACAACCCCTGAATGAATTGGCTTCTCAGAGCTCATTCCGAGGCTCACTAATCCAGCACCAGGCTTGAAAGAAAGGGTTCCCAGGCAGGAATTTGGGGAAGCACTGCAGGCCGTGTCTCACCCTCTGGCAATTCACAGTGCACGTGAACTTGTGCAAGGAACCTAGATGTTCCACAGTTGAGAAACCAATTCCACTTTGATTATTCAAGTGTTTACCATCCTTGTGTTGCCATGGAATCCAATCTTGGGGTCACGTTTTATTCATGTCCCCCAGAGCTGGGGTTCTGGCAGACTCTAGGGACACAAGGCTTTACTCATTCTTTGTGAGTGACGGCTCCAGTTTTGAATCTGCAAGGATTTGAAAGTTCAGCTCTTTCGTCCTGGTGCCCATCTGTGCATATATAGCTGGAAAAGTATTAGGGACAACAGGGGTCTTCTGCTCCTTCTTGGGATTCTCAGCTAACAAGAAATGTATGCTTCACCCACAGCCATCCCTGTGGTGAAAATAGTTGCTTAAATACAAATGGTACGGGCTTCCCTGGTGGCGCAGTGGTTGCGAGTTCCGCCTGCCGATGCAGGGGACGCGGGTTCGTGCCCCGGTCCGGGAAGATCCCACATGCCGCGGAGCGGCTGGGCCCGTGAGCCATGGCCGCTGAGCCTGCGCGTCCGGAGCCTGTGCTCCGCAACGGGAGAGGCCACGACAGTGAGAGGCCCGCGTACCGCCAAAAAAAAAAAAAAAAAAAAAAAATACAAACGGTACGTTTCAGATGTGAAGTTGTCCCCGGAGGCATCTCTCCCATCACTGCCGCTCCTCAGCTTGAGAATATGGTTCTCTGTTGACTTCTCCTCACCGTCTTCTTACACCTTATTTTCTCCCCATTTATTCCTGGGCTCCTTCCATATTTATTTTCCTTGGCTTTCCACTCCAGTTTCCCTCTGCCACCTCTACCTCTCAGGATTCCCAAGGACAAGGGTGTCCAGGGAGAGAGGACCGGCAGCTGGGAGAAGAGTGTTTCCTAAACCCTGAGCCTGGGCCACCTTGTGCCACATCCCGGTGTTTCCATTTGCTATTTCTTGGTTATTTTTACAACGCCCACATGCAAAAAAAGGCTCCTTTACTCCATTTGCTGGTTTTCTTTTATGCTGTGTAATTTGAAATTAAAAACAAAATAAAGTGGGTGCACAGGATTACAAAGAAAACCTCCAACTGCAAAGAAAGGAAGAAAATAAAATGAGACGTGAAAGCCTTCCTCTCCCCTGAGTTGGACTTCTTCTCTCCAAAGGTAAGCACCCACAACGGGTTCACATGTGTCATTCCAGGAAGGTCTTACTCAATTACCTGTGTGTGTGTTTGTGTGATTATCTCTCAGTCTATCTCATACTACATACGATTTTCATTATCTGGTGTTTCAGTTAACTTAATAACAAACCTTCAAAATCTTTCCAGGTCCAAATGAGCTACTTATTCTTTTCATCAGACGCGTAGTATTTACAACTCTATAATTTATTGAACCAGTCCCCACTGATAGAGATAAGGTTTTCCATTTTCTGCCACCAGCATTGCCTCATCGTATGTTCCTTTACTTAGAACTTGGCTTCCTTTTGCAAGTATATCTGGGAATTGCCAGTTCAAAGGGTGCTACGTTTTGTAGCTGGAGAGATACTGCCAAATTGCCCTCCGATTAGGTTGACTATTGATGCTTCGCCCCTGTGTGGATGAGAGCCTTCTTTATTCCAACCTGCAGCAACTCTCAGTCTAACCAAGGTGTTAACCTTTGCTCGCCTGCGATAGGTGACGCCAGGAATATTTACCGATTTCAAACGACAGCGCTCACGTTTATTGTGATTTCCTTTACAGAATACCTCAGACTCCATTCTCTTGTTTAATCTGCAGAACGACTAGTGATGTTAGGACTAGTGTTATTTTCCATACGAGGAAGCTGAGGCTCAGAGAGGAAAAGTGGCCAGAGCCAGGCACTGCGGGAACAGAGAATCAAAACCAGGTTTCCTGCCTCAAGATTTAATTTGTTTTCCCTCAATTGCATTGTCCCTCCAGCGGGGCTGAGGGTGGAAACATTGTGTGGATGTGCGGGTAACGTGGCACCAGGAGCTGAGAAGGAAGATGGCTGAACACAGGCTCTTTCTCTTCTGCTCCCAACCGTTCCCCTTAATACCCTGCAAAATTCACATTTGAGCCTCAGGTCCTTCCCGCTACATCATCCGCTTTAGTTCTCACACCAGCATTCTTATGCCTCATCTGACTTCCAGCCAAATCATCACTTCGTGGATCCCACCGAAATAGAACCAGGGAATAGGAAATTAGGTGCCATGTGTGAAATTTAAGTTAGAACGATCTAAGAAATTTGTCGCCTCACGTCTGGAAAGCACTCAGTCCTAGAAGCAGCATACGCAGGCTGCCTCTCCCATCTCTTATTCTCATAAACATATTTGCCAGAAAGATGCGAACATTACACACAACGTGTGATTAAAGGCAGGTGACCCTTGCGCTGACAGCACTGGAGAACCTTTGGGGCCGTTTTCATCTCTCCTCTTCTCTCCTTGTGACTGTTGGTAATTCCTTGAGAGCGGGGAGCTACAGGAGTCTCTGTCTCGCTGATTATTGACAAGATGGTGCATTGGCCCCGGCAGCCGGTTTTACCTCCTTGTAGCAAGCTTTCCTGTCCTTTACTGGTGACGCTGGAAAGCTCGAAACTACATTTCCCAAACTCTCCTGCAGGGGTCCTAGCTGGAAATTAGATTTTGTCAAGTAGATATAGCTGTGCCTTTTGGAATCTGCTGGCGGTTCTTCAGATTCACTGGTTTCTAGGGAATAAATCTGAGATGTATCTTCCCCTGGACACACTTAAGGCTGAGAACACCATTCATGTTAGAGGACCCATCGTACATGATAGAGTGTATTTTGAAGTGTCTACTTGTAAGGTTCCTTACTACCTTTTATAGTTTTTTTTTTTTTCAGGCTGTATCTGAGTTTCTACAATCCCATTGGCTAGTCTTATTAGGCTTTTTGCTAAAACGAACAATCCCCGAATAGCCAATAAACAAAACTGGTACCAAAAAAAAGTCTACCCTTTCATTGGTAAAACGTGACATCTTCAGATGCCATATTT
This sequence comes from Orcinus orca, assembly GCF_937001465.1. NCBI lineage: Eukaryota > Metazoa > Chordata > Mammalia > Artiodactyla > Delphinidae > Orcinus > Orcinus orca. The sequence continues at coordinate 14,861,404 of NC_064580.1, forward strand.
CACGGGCTTCATAAATGGATACTTAGCTCATGGGCCATTAACAATCCTGAAATGAGTGAAGAGAGGGTTTTATTGCTGTTTTGACATTTGGGGTATTTATGTGATGACATCTTTTCTACCGTGACTTGTACGCTCCTGTGAACTTGTCTGTCACACCTTTCCCGGTCTTTACTTGTGCTGGATTTTTGCTTTGAGCTGGGGAAAAAAAACCAAAACACAAATACCTAAAACCACACCTCACCACACTGTAATGAAGATCAAAGTGAAACAATGAAGAATGGCAAGACATCCCAGGTGTGTCTTTAAATCTCTGGAAAATTTCGCCCCTGGGGATTCTCCATGCTTCTTGGCAGAAAGGACTTTCCCTTTCAGAATGTAAAAAACAGTTGCTTCTTTTTCTGTTGTAGATGGGGAGTTTGAGGGGAGACCCGGCCTGCTGTCACCCTGGTCTACCTGGGGTACCTGGTCACTGTCATATTGGCACTTGCCCAAGACTTAGACAAAACCGCTAGAGGACCGTGGGGTTCATTAGGTGAGGTAAAGGGATGTGTTCATCTGTTTTTAGAGTACACGTTAGATGAGCTTTTTTTTATTAGGAGCCAAGAACGACATTCACTGTGAATCTAGTTCATCTCTCACAGGGTCGCTTTGCTGAGTGTTTCACCCTCTTCCTCTGAAAGGTGTGGGCAGGTGATAAAGGTCAGCATTTATTGAGTGTTTACTCTGTGCCAGGCCTAGTGCTAAGCGTTTTCACACGCACCATCTCATTTAACCCTCATAGTCAGCCCGAGGGTGGGATTGTTATTGTTTTTAGAATCGTCTTGTTTTAATCGAGGTGAAATCCACATAACGTACAATTCAGCATTTTAAAGTTAATGATTCGGTGGCGTGTAGGACATTCACCGTGTTGTGCAACCACCACCTCTGTCTAGTTCCAAAATGTTTTCATCACCCTCGGAGGAAACCCCATACCCACTAAGCAGTTGTGCCCGCGTCTCCTTCCCTCAGCCCTGGCGACCACCAGTCTGCTTTTCAGTTCTCTGGAGCTGCGTGTTCTGGGCATTTCCCAGAATTGGAGTCATACAATATCTGTCCCTTTGTGTCTGGCTTCTTTCATGGGAGCATGATGTTTTCAAGGTGCATGCATGTTGCAGCCTGTGTCGGTACTTCATTCCTTTTGATGGCTGAACAAGATTCCATTGTATGCACAGACCGTGTTTTCTTGAGCTGTTTATCCACTGACGTCCCTTTGAGCTCTTTCTACCTTGTGGCTACTGTGAAGAGTGCTGCACGAACGTGCGTGTGCAGGTACTTGTTTGCCTACCAGTTCTCATTTCTTTGGGGTATATATGAGGTTGGTATTATTTCCATCAGTATTTTATGTGGAAACTTGATACAGAGAAACTACGTATGCTAAGAAGGGCTGGAGACAGGATTCAAACCCAGAGCCTTCATGTAACCACCATGTTATGCTGCTTCCCGCATCCACACTGCGGTGCTGTCCCTGGCATCCTTCCTGGGGAACTAACTTGCCCACAACACAGTCTCTTTAGCATTGACACCTAAAGTCTAGCGGCAATGGAAGGACTCTATGTGGGATCCCTTTAAAGCTTCCACTGCTCTCCGGTAAAAAGCGTTGTTGGGAGGCATCCTTCTTTATTCTTGAACTTCAGCTAATAGTTAAAACTAATTTGAATCTATATGGCAAGTTACTTTTATAAAAGATTTTTGCATAGCGTTTTCATTTGGCCCTTAGAACAACCATCTGAGGTTGGAAGGGCCGGCTTTATAACTTGCATCTCCGTTTTGCAAATGAAGAAACTGGGGCTCACGGAGGTTAAGGACCTTGCTCAGGGCCACACAGCTTACAGGTAGGTGATCCAGGGCTTGTGCTGCGTTTCTGTGGTCTTTCTGCTGTGCCATGCAGTTACCCAAACTGCCTTCTTTAAATCGAAAGCCAGTTGTAATAAAGGAATGTTATTTTAAAGCAATCGTGCCATATAATAATAGCAGCAGTAGACGGTTCCAGGATCTGTACCTGTGCTCATGTACCAGATATAATCCAGCACGGGAACCTTCTGCCAACATGTGCTCATCAGCACCTTAGCATTCAAAGTAAGCATCATAAAAGCTCTCAGCCCCAGAAGGTACACCTCGTACCCCAGGGTCTATCTCAGAGTTTCTCTCTGGAAGCTGTTCATCCCTGGTGACGTTACGGTTTGGCTACAAACCGTAGTTATTTTTAACAAAAATAAATAACCAAAAACTTTGTTATTTTTTTCTCTTTTTGAATACCTTCCCCTATCTTCCAGTTTTCTCAGGTCATAGGGACCACATCCTTTTTGAGATGAGGACCCTGGAAATGAGAGACATCAGGTGGGCAGTAAGAGCTGGCCTCAGAATTCCAGGCGCCTTTCTAGAACTTCCCAGATTGTTTTGCCTTCCCGTGGAGGGCCAATCCCACCACACTTCACCCCAAGTAACGGACATGGGCTTTTACATAGCCTCTGGTCTGTCTCATTCCTCATGGCGGGTTTACTGGTCTACCGCTACCCACCTCCTCCTTTCCTGCTGGCATATTTGTTCAGAAGATGTCGCGTGGAGGTGGGTTCTGTGTGATGAACTGCCATTAATGAGCACCGGGGAAAGCACTGCTTTCCAGGATGCCCAACACAAACACAGGGCCAAGGTTAGCACTGTTTCTATAGCAGCAGCCGAGGTGGGACTTAAGTAGTGAGATTATAAATTGAGTGGTGAAGCTGTTTAGATTTTCCCAAAGGAGCCTGGGTGGCTGGTCTCTGCATCTTCCCTTAGCCATGAGGGCCGATTCTGCCCTGCTGATTCATGCACTGCTGCATGTAAAAATAAACTCCAGCCTCATTACTCTGACATTTTATTTCTGGACTTTTCGGATGCAGCCATAAGGCTTCGATGGCCAATTTAACCGATGGCCTAGGTTTATTTATTTATCGACTCGAGAGCAACATTTTCCATCCAGTTATTTCATTCCGTTTCATGGAGGAGGAGTTTGTTCGCTTGACCAGGCTTGGAAATGAACCGTATTTTGGGTTAAGGAAAAATAAGGAATTGAAGCTGATGCACCAGAGATTGACCCTGGTGGTAGATGGGCTGCAGAATTCCAGGTCTGTGCCCGACCGCGGTAGCGAGGTGCGACTGCCTTGGCCTTAAGCTCTAGGAGATTAAATGTACAGCAATTTCCTGAAGCTGAGTTATCTCGAGGATGAGAGGAGCTATTCTGGGGCCTTAAGTGACCTTGCTTGTGGGCGGGCAGGATGTGACCTTGGACGGGAGGCCCGCGTGCCTGGTCCCTCGCTCTCCATAAGCCACTCACTGCCGTGGAAGATTAAGGGAAGAGGCGAATGACGACAGCTGGCCTGCCACCCCTTGTTGTCTTCTGAGAGTGGGTGCAGTGGGGGGTGGAAGGGCTGAGCCTCACCTCAGGTCTCTGCCACAGTGATTTCTAGTCCCTCTTCTGTCCCTGGGGCTCAGCGTGGGGACTTCTGTGGCCAGTAGGCACCTGGCAGGACTAGTGGATTACTGGTTTGGCGATGTTTCCCGAGCTTGCCGCTGAGGCCGTCACCTTTGGAGGGTGGCAGTGGTGGGGAGGGAGTGTTGTGGACCTTAAAGAAGCTCCGTAGGCTCTTCCTCTGGAGAATTGGGTTCAACAGATGTGGGGTGGGACCCAGGAATCTGTATTTTAACAAGCCTCAGGTGATTCCTTGTACCAGGCATGCTTGGAAGATGCGGGCTTATAGTCAGAGGCTCTTGTCTTCTTTTCTTCTGCAGTGTTTTCCCCTTTTTTGCCTTCATGGCTCCTAGGGAGATGACTCACATCCCATGGGTCTTGCCAGTTCAGTGTGCTCCAGGGGGATTTCCATCTGTCAATCAGTGCATCTTCTTGCCTTCCCGAGGGCTCAACAGGCTGGAATTAACACCCCCAGGAGCAGCCCTCACCTGGGACTGGAGAGGAGTTGGTGTATAAATACCCCTGCTCCCTCGCCTCTCAGGTGGCATAAAATCTGAGCGGCGTCTTGTACCACTGGGCTTGAACTCCGGTCTCCCACAGTAGTAACGTGCGTGACAGCGCACTCTTTATAGGCTGCCTTTCCTTCCTGTCTCGCTTCCTCGTTTCCTTACCAGCATTCCCCTTGCCTCTCAAATTTTCTCCAGTCAGTTCTACTATAACATGACATGCGTTCCTAGAAAAATCACCATGCTGTGCACAATTGTGCAATGGAAACCACGGGGCTTATAGGATAAATGAGACTAGGGGCACGCCACTTAAAAACTTAGTAGCACATAAAAAAATAAGATGGGAACCTAATAAAAATGATAACGTGGTTTGGCACGTGTTGTACGGTTAAGAAATGCATAAGTACAATAGTTATGGCGCTCCACCTAGAAAAATCCCTGCAGGTGGCTTGCGGAAGTGGGCATCAGAAGGGTTGCAACTTGTGAGTTATTGTGAAGGGGTAGTTGGAGGATTTTTGGGAACCAGACGGGCAGCTGTAACCCCAGGTGTGGACGGCAGGGGGTCCTAATGTGAACTGAGGGAGCTGTTAGCTGTTTGAGGTGTGTGCATTTCGTAAACGTGGCTCCATTCAGCTGGGTGCACTTTTCTGTGTTCCTCTGCTGTTTCTTGCAGACAGAATTGCACATAAACAGGTACGAAATTTGCGTGATGTTCAAATCCTTCCATAATACATCAGTCAGGTTGGAACAGATGTGTGTTTTCAAGACAAGGGTTAAAGCAGAGTGACTGTACTTGCATAGGCTTCCTGGTTGCAGGGTTTGTTTCTAAACCTGAAGTAAGATACCTATTAATGGCAGCTTTATGTTGGTTTTATTTTTTAATTGGACCTTTCTCGGGTTGAACAAAGGTGCTCTTAAAACACAAGCCCCTTCACACCCAGATGAGTTCAACAGAGACTGTGGCTGGATGTAGGAAGTGGCATCTCCGGCCAAAATGTCCCCACAGGAGGCTCTGCACCCCCAAACCATATGGTCTCACTCACGCATTATCTCGTAAGTCACTAGGGGACTGCGACCCTGTTGTACAAGTCCTCAAAATCTTGGTTGCCTAGTTGCAGTTTCTTGCAGCTGATTTAAACCTAAAATCGAATGTCAGATTATGAGCTGGAGCAGAATTCTGCAGATGCTCAGTTCCTTCCTTTATTAGGAAAAAGAAAGGTTAACATAGAACCTTGGTAGATATATTATTCACCTGCATTCAGCGCTTCCCAGGAGGTAGAGTTACAGCATGACCTCAGCTCATTCTAAATTTCCCATGGTAGATTACAAATGGGTTCTTTTCTGTTCTATGGTTTCTTTAATCTCAGTACTACCTGATTTCTCCCGCATGTAGCTGTACACAGTCAAGCAACTTTTATACCACGTGGCTTATTTGTTTAACCAGTCCTGCTTTAGTTTCAGAGTCATACCTTCTGTAGCCTTGAGTTTTGACCTGGGCTCGCACCCAGGCTGCAAGATCAATGTTTTTCAGAGTGTGGACTTTCAGACCACCCACATCAGAATCCCTAGGGAGCTTGTTATAAACACAGCTTCTTGGGCTCCACCCCAGACCGCCTGAATCAAAATAGCTCGGGAGTGGGGCTCAGGGATGTACCTTTTCTACAAGCTACCAAATGACGCTTCTGTGCACTCAAAGTTGAAACTCAAAGGTTTAGGTCAGTGAGTCTCAACTGGGGCCAGCTCTGCCCGCACACACCTGCCCCGGGGGTATTTGGCCGGGTCTGGAGACATTGCGGTTGCCGTAGCTCAGAGGGGAGCGCTAGTGGCATCTAGTAGGTGGAGGCCAGGGATGCTGTTGAACATCCTGCAGTGCGCAGGACGGCCCTACCGCAAAGAATGATCTGGCCTCGAATGTCAATAGTGCCAAGATTGAGAAACCCCGGCCTGGACCCTTAGGGATTTCTCCAGAGTTGGCTGCCCTTACAGGGCTGTTTCCTTTGTCATTATTTGCCTTGGTTTCTTCACATCTGGGTGGTTTAAAAGTGACAGAGTTCTCTGGATGAGCATGTTGGACAGCCTGGCAGCTTCAGGTAGGTGGAGTCAGTGTGGTTCCAGGTGGGGTTGATAGCTGATTCTTTTTTTTTTTTTTTTTTTGCGGTACGCGGGCCTCTCACTGTTGTGGCTTCTCCTGTCGCGGAGCACAGGCTCCGGACGCACAGGCTCAGCGGCCATGGCTCACGGGCCCAGGACCGGGGCATGAACCCGTGTCCCCTGCATCGGCAGGCAGACTCCCAACCACTGCACCACCAGGGAAGCCCGATAGCTGATTCTTAAAAGATGCCTTCTCCAGCATCCAGGAGTCGGACTGTAAATCAGGTCAGCTCAAGTCATCCTAGGGATTAAGGGCTCTTGCAGAGTTGAGCAAGTACCGCAAATTTGGAGATGCAGAAACGGGCCTTGCTGCCGGTGTGTGTAGATTTTTTTGTCAAACATAGTCGATTTTTCGTACCTCACTGATACGTGCATGATACAGTGAAAGCTAGCCCTATCTGTCAGCTAGGATAGTGCCTGCACTGGGACTTGCACGCTTCATTTGTTACTGACCCTTGCTTACTGAAAGATCTGGAAGCACCTTCTAAATCATCAAAGAGGAGTTTGTGTCATTTCAACACTGGGAGTATTCCATTGTGTCATGAGTTTTGGAAAACTGGTAATTCACATATAGCGTCTCTATCATATGCTGAAGAAAACTTATCTCCATTATAAGCCTGTTATGCAGTGATAAGGTTTCTCAGATAATCTACAAAGAAGGATGGCTGGAGCGCTACTTAGTGATATTTTACAAGTTCATGTTTATTATTAAAATGTTTTGTGTATGTCCCAGCTTGAAGGTGGAACCTCTTTCATCCGTAGCCTATTAACGTCTGGAAAACACTTTGGGATCTTTTAGAATTCTGGAAATGTCAACATGGTTGGGATAATTCTAATACCTGACAGCCGTTGAGCGCTCACACCTGCCAGGTGCTGTTCTAAACGTCATCCATTTATTTTGCTCATTTAATACAACTCTGTGGGGTAGAAGTATGATAATTACCGTTTTACAGATGAGGTTAAATACCAGGGATACACAGAGGTCCAGGGGGCCGAACTCCAGTGGGAGCTCAGGCAGTCTGGGTTCTTAACAAGAGTATTATTCTGCCTCAACGTCCTCAAGTGTCGTCAACAGTTTGTCACTCGTGGCTTGAACCAAGTGGAACAAACATTAAAATGATTCTCTTATTCCAACACTATCTAGTAGAAGTAGAACACAAGTCACATATGTAATTGCAAATTTTCTAGGAACAAAATTTTTTAAAGAGAAGTTTTAAAAAAATTTTTTCAGAAACAGGTGAAATTTATTTTGAGAACATATTCTGTTAACTCAACATATCTAAAATATTACAATTTCAAGATGTGATCAGGACAGAATAGTATTAATGAGATATTTTACATTTTTATTTTGTACTCAGCCTTTGAAATCCACTGTTTATTTTACACTTAAGCACTTCTTAATTCGGACAAGCCATGTTTTAAGTGTTCAAAAGCCATGTGTGGCTAGTGGCCACCATATTGGACAGTGCTGATACTGGCCTGAGCCGATACTTGATGAGAACCTTTAGGCTTTGAAAAGTGAGTTGGAATGATTTTTGAAAAGGCAGAGAGGTGATTTTCCAATCCTGCTTTAGCTCAAGTCAGAGAGAGACGTTAAATGTCTCTCCATATTTTGACAGAGTTTTGTGGTTACTTCTGTCCAGGGGCAGGCTTCTGAAAATGGGCCCAAGCATTTATACTCTTCTTTGCACACCCAGCAATATTTAACTGCCGACGAATATTCTTGAAAGGGGGTTGAACTTACAAATACACACACACACACACACACACACACACACACACACTCACACTATTTTTGTCATCAATGTACTCATTTTCATTTTCATTGGATTGAAGATTTAATACAAGTGTACAGGAAGGGAGAGATGTTTTATTTGTACCTATGTGATCCTTTTCTTCGTTTGGCTGACCTTTCAACATTCACGTAACTACCATCCTGGCCCCAGTGCAATCTAAATGGAATATATATTTTTAAATATAGATATTATATAAATTAATATATATTATATAAATATATAGTATATATTATATAAATTAAATGGAATATATGTTCTATTTTATAATATATGTTTATATAAATTATATATATACACACACACACACATATATACATATATATATATATATATATATATATATATATATATATATATATATATACACACATACACACCCAGCAGTGGGAGTGTACGGATTTACAGCCTTACGGGCAAACAGGATTGTTGTGTAGCTAGCTCAGAACTCCAGCAGAGCTCCCGTGCTTGTCTAATGATGACACTAAGCTTCATGAAAGACATCAACTCAGAAAAGTACAGGGTTGTTTTATTAAAGTCTTGAAGAGCAAGTGCGTTTTGTGTACCTTTCTAGTAGAAGATAGCAATCCCTGATGGATGAATAAAATGCACAGAGGTGCCCTTGAACACTCAGGCCAACAAGAGCACTAGCCATTGGTATTGTCATCTTTCTGTTTATTAAACTCCTGGGAGCAAGTGGCTCTTTTAGGAAAGCATTCATAATCATTGAGAAACAACATATTCCAGTGGGAAGATCATGGATGAAAGGATTTAGTCTTGACCTCTGCCATTAGCTAGCTATTTGACGTCCATCCCTCTGGGCCTTTGGGGTAAGAAAGGGGAGTGGGATTAGATTCCAATCCAGGATGCACATTAGAGACACCAGGGCCTGCTGATGCTCAGGCCCAGTTCTAGACCAATGAAATCAGAATCTCTGGGGTTGAGGCTGTTGGTGTCAGAAATGAGCCCTCCCTTTTTTGGGGAAAATTAGAGGACCAGGGAGAGAGAAGTGGGGCATGGAGGTATCTAATTTCAAATGCTATTTGTTTATAATGTACTTAGAGAAAATCCATTTGTTTTAATTTAATTTCATTTAGGCCGTTTCTCATCTCAGAAAGGACTTAAGGTATCAGGGGAGGGGAACTAATATTGAATGTCTCCATCTCTTCCTCCTGGGAAGAGTTTCATAGAGAAGAGAATGCTGTGGTGTATCTCAACTCTAAAGCATAGATGAAATCAGAGTATTCTAAAGGTAGTTGATTGTATCAGTCAGGATAGACCTGGTAACAAGTGAGCCCCCAGATCTCAGTGGCTTACAAGAGTAAAAGTTGATTTCCTGCTCATGAAGAATGTCTTTCGTGAGTCAGCTGCAGCTCTATCCTTCACTACCTTCCCTCTAGGACTGAGGTTGATAGGGTCATTGTCTGCCTAAACACTGCTGGTCCAAGTGGTAGGTGGGGGAAGAGAAAATGGCTGTCATGAGCTTGCTTTTAATGCTTACGTTGGAAAGTGACACAACATTAGTGCTTACACTTAATTGGCAAAAGCAAGTCATGTGGCCAGGCCAGCTCTGAATTCAACATAGCAGAGATGGGGATGTGTCCACCTTCTGCAGGGATGAGGGTGAGAACAATAACACAACCCGTCACAGCAGCAAAAGATGATGTAGTAAGAAGCGTGCTAAACTCCCATCTACCCAAGTGGTGCCCGAGTGGCCGCAGTCTGAGGTTGGCTCATAGCTGGCATGGCCCGCCTCTCTTTTTCGCCCTGGTGGTCTACTAGAGTTCACTTTCACTCTGAACACACCAAAGGAGAGCCCCTGAGGCCTATTACAGCAGTAACTCCTGTCAGGCTGGCCTCTGCTGACCTTTGGCCTTTCCAAAATCCTTTCATCTGCTGAAAGATACTCGTTTGCTCTCCACGTGGACTTTCTGATGACCTGAACAGAGACCTAGGCGGGGCCCAGCCTATTCAGCTCTTCTTTCTTTTCTGAAGAGGCAGTGAAGGGTGATGGTGGGTGACATTGGTTCTCCAATTTGGTTGCCCCTGAAAGTCACCTGAGGAGCTTTCCAAACTACTGATGTTTAAATCCTACCCCCAGCTTGGGCCTGGGTGATTCTAATGCAAACTCTGAGGACCTCTGGTTCGAAGCACCTGCTTCCGAGCCGGCTGAGACCTGGGTTCTGAACCTGGCTTCTCCATTTCAGAGCTGTGTTGCTTTTGTCCAAGTTACTTTATTTCTCCACTCCCTGACTTCTTTTTTTTTTTCCCTCTAAGTACAGTTTCTTCTTTAATGATCCTGAAGGTGGTAACTACTTCGAACACAGATGTTAGAGTCGAAAGAGAAGTGTCTGGAGATTCCCGCTGTTGTCAGAAGTAGTTGCTGATGGTTTGGGTAGACTTTGGTGGTGATGATTATATGTTTTTGTTTTTTGGTTTTTTTTTTGTGGTACGCAGGCCTCTCACTGTTGTGGCCTCTCCCGTTGCGGAGCACAGGCTCCGGATGCGCAGGCTCAGCGGCCATGGCTCGCGGCATGTGGGATCTTCCCAGACCGGGGCACGAACCTGTATCCCCTGCATCGGCAGGCGGACTCTCAACCACTGCGCCACCAGGGAAGCCCGGTGATGATTATATGAGAGGTGGCTAAAGCCGTAAGCGTTGTACCTTGAGCCAGCGCTGCTGGATGGTCAGTGTAATGCTTTTTGTTTTTGTTGGGGTCATTGTTATCATGCTGCAGCTCGCTTCCTGTGCTGCCCCAGCGCCTTCTGGAGAATCCAGCTGTTCTCAGAGGTTGGCTGATGAAGGAATGGGGTGCTGTAAAAGCCACGCTGTGCTAGTCAACATGATTGCACTTAGCCATGGTCTGGGTTAAAGTAATGAAGGCAGCTCTCAGCTTTCCCTGACTTCTCAGGGCCTCAGAGAAGAAAAACAGGTCGGGATCTCCTTGGGCCCTCACTGCTCTTTCTCCCGTATGCAGCCCGGAGGGCTTCTTTGGGGAGGAAGCTTTTATGTTCGAAGAAAAAAAGAATGAAAAGCAGCGATTTCAAAATGTCTTTCCGTGGCTCTGCTGCTCGTTTGACTTTCCCGCATGAATGAGCGGGCTGTTTGGAAGTGGGGCGCATTTCCCTTTCTCCCAGGGCCTTCCCCAGTCAGCTGGGCTCGGACCGCAGGAGTGCTTGTTCCCCGGATGTTCCTGCATGTGTTTGGGTTTCACTTTGAAATTAAACAGGATGCATGAGAAGTGCCGGGAAGAGGCTGGGTGGCGACCAGCTTAAAAGAGCTCTAACCACTTGCTTCTCATCTGATCATGTGTCTTTGTGGTTAATGATAACCCGCTGGGACCACCATCCTGGGAGACTTCCCTTAGGGAGGGGGGAGGTCGTCACTGTGGTACCTCCCATCATCCCTACTCCTTTTCAAGTGAGCCTGCACGGCTGTTCGGCCTTTGCATGTTGATTTGGTAAGTTCCTTGCCTCTCAGTGTCTCGGTTCCTGAGACGGAGTCTCCCTGCCCACCCCACCACCCCATCTTTGGTTCTGGAGCTTTTAAATAATTTAATGAGTCAATGTTAAGACTTACATTTCTGTTTCCAGGAACTATTTCCCGATCGCTCCTAATTCTTTGCATATGATACACACATCAGAGAGTTAGTTCCGTTTGACATTTACGAATTTATGGGAAATCTCATCTTTGTAGACATTTAAAACTTGGCTGCCCCCATCGAATCGGCCCGAGGGAACAATTTTGCAGGAGTCCCTGAAGGATCAGGCCAGATGACCAGTAAAACGCCATCTCTGTAAATTCTGATTTCTATGGGCTTTTGGTGAGAAAGATTTTTTTTCACTTTCCTTCCCCCCCCCCCACCCCACCAACATGGAAAAGAGGAATGTCTCGGAATGATTAAGATCTAAGAGTGGATGACGAAAGCACAGACAGTGATAGTGTCACGGCTGCCAAGACGGCCGGCTCTGTAGGGATTTGGGGCTGGCTTGGAGCACAGCCTGGATTGCTCACACTCTATTTAGACAGAAAGGAGAGCGGCGGGACCCACAGTATTTTACCCCTTTTAGGAATTGCTTCTAGAGTTGTGGCCCTCCAGCTGGGCTGGCTGCAGGACATCAAGTTCAAGGTCGTGTTGAGAGGAATCGTAGGGGGAGAGAGGGAGAGGCTGGATGGAAGGAAATTAGCAATTTGTACATGGATTTTTCTGAAGAATGACTGGAAAGCAGAAACACATTTCCGTCCATCCCGAATGACGCCCTCGGTATAATGGGATGAGATTTTGCAAGCGCGACCCCTCTTTTGTCATTGAAAGTTTGATTGGAAGATGGAGGAGAGACCGGAAGGGGAGAGCGCATCCGCAGCCCTTACCCCTTCGTCGCTGGCTGTATTTTAGAGCCTGGTTTCTCAAAGTGGGGTCAGTGGAACCAGCAGCGTTGCATCGCCTGGGAGATCGTGAGAAGTGGAAGCCCTCAGCCCCACCTCAGACACAGTGAATCAGAACCTGCATTTCAACAAGAGCCTGGGCTGCGTGGATTGCATGCACAGTACAGTCTAGGAGGCGTTGCTCTTGGGAGTTTTCAAAAGCCAAGGAGGGTGCTCTTGCTGGGTTGACTCTCCCTAACTCAGTCACGTCCCACGTAGGGGCCCGATTGGGCCCTCCCCGAGGAGCACGGAGCGAGAGGCTGGCTGTGTGCTCTGTGACCTCACATCCGAGGTGGAACTAGGGGCGCTCTGCCTCAGAAAGCCTTGTTGGAGGGATGGCGTGGGTAGGGGGCGGCAGTTGGAGGCTCCTGTCCTCGTCACATGTGACCCGTGAGACCTTGCAGAATTAAACTGGGTTCTCCCAGTTCTCTGTTTCTGCCACTGAGGAAGTCTCCTGCTGACTAACCCTTCCCTTGCCACGCAAATGTTTGTCGTCTGGTGCCTTATGTATTTCCAAAAGTGCTTCTTTGGGAAGAGATGGTGCTTTCGCCGGCTGAATTGTCTTCGTTCACTCATTCGTTCATTTGGCAAAACCAAATCTCTTTTTATTTGCTGCTAGTGCATTCTGGATATCAAGCTGGCTAAGGCCGGGTGCCCGTAGCTGAAGCAAAGTGGAAAATTAAGAAATGGCCTCCGTTCTGCTCTATGGCCTTGGCGGGTCGGGGATTGGCTCCCGTTCTCTGGACAGTTGCCTCGTCGCTGCGTTGTGCTTTGCAGGGGAAGCAGCCCGCCTGCTTGGCCCGTAACTGTGTTTCGTGAAATCAGAACAGCTCGGTCTCTGCCCCCCTGGAGGCTGTGGGGGACTTGGAGGACAGAGACAGATGGGTCCTGGGCCGTAGCCACCTCCAGCTCCCGGGCCACTCGGGAGATGCAGTCCACTGTACTCCGTGGCATTTTAAGGTCGTTCTTCCCGAATCTTCGCTTTGTCCAGTCCCTGAGTCGCCTGGAGCCAGCTGTCACATTAGTGTTTGGATTCCGGCCTCAGAGAAGTGCAGGGACTCCTCCAGCCACCCGGCCGTCCTGTCGATTGTGTGGGCCGCGGGGGGACTGACTTGGCTGTGTCAGGATGGTTTGGCCTGCTGGGTACCATAGACTCTGAAGGGAACCTCTTGGGGGCGGGGGGTGGGTAGGGCTCTGCGCCAGTCCCACAGTCTCCCCCCGGGGCAGCTCACACACATCTGCTCCGAGAGTAGCTGGAAGCCTCCGCGAAGCAGCCCAGAACCCTCTGTGGTCCAGGTTTCAGGAGCAGCGGCCCTGGCAGCTCTTCCGAAGCTCCTGGTGCTGCCATCTGGGAAACCCGGCCTGGACGCGGCTCAGGCCGGGCTCGGAGCAGCTGCGGCCTTGCCTGGAGCAAGGGGCCCCTTGCTCTGTGAAGCGCTGGCTGAAGGGCCCAGAATGGTAGCTTCTGGCTGTGGCTGCTGGCCTGCGAGGAGCCGTCTTGTGACGCTCTCCCCGAATCTCTTTCCTTTCTTAGAATGCTTCCTCTCGAAGGTACGTGGGAACCCAGCACCTGAACCCCCGGTGACCGTGGTTGGGGCGGTGATGCGGCTCCTTTGTGCAGTTACGATGGCTCTTTGTCCTGGTGCCTGCCTGGCCCCACCCAGAAGTCAGCTTTGCGCGGCAGTAAGACTAGAGGTCGGGGGTCATCTCTGCGGTTACTCGATCCAAGGCTTGTTAGGAAAAGAGTGGATAGGGAAGACGCTTAACCTGCGAAAAACTCTCACGTTGGTGACTGTCCTTTGAAGGGTTGACCTTTTGGTTGACCTTCGCAGCCAGCAAGACGCTTCCGGCACTGTCTGAGCATCCTGTGTCGGGCTGGGGTACTCACGGAGGTGGAGTCTGGTGAGAGGGGGTGACAGCAGGCAGCGCGACGCGCAGCAAACCAGTCACATGACTGAGTGACACAGAGGCCAGTAGGAGACTCAGCAGCAGGTGGCACTTGAGCCACAGAGACCCGCTTCTCCTGGCGGGGATGTTCTTCCAGGGCCCACCCCGCCCCAGGGTGGCAGGGCCCACCCAGCAGGACTGCTTATCTCCACTAAGCACGTGAGAAAACTGAGCAGCCAGGAGATCTCCAAGGCCCCTGATGGCCCAGAGGCAGAGCCAGTAATGCGGACAGTTACTCCGGATGAGCTGCCCGCAGCGGATCTTTCCATGAAAGGTAGAAGACCGTCGAGACAGGGCAGCATCCAGCACCCCAGGGGACCATCTCGGGACCTGTGAGTTCTAGCCTGTCTCTGTCTCGGCTGCCCAGGCCCCTTGCGCCTCCATAAAAGCACAGGCACTCTCACAGCAGTGCCAGCACGCGAGCCGTACAGCCGCCAACCACCAACATGGAAAAGCCACAGGAAGAAAATGTTCAAAAGGAATCGAACTGTGGCCTGGAGTGGTTTCAACTTCCTGACTTTCAAGACGCACATCGTCCCCGAGTGCCAGGGGCCTGTGGTCACAAAGGCTCCATCTCAGAAGACTCGAAGAGGGGGTCCTTTCTGGGGAAGGCTCTGGACAGCACCTCGGAAGGTGGCCGGGAAGGGAGCCTGCTCTCCCCAGTCGACGGCTCGGTGGGTCCAACCTGGCCATGCCCGCCGCTGGCAAACCTCCGAGTTTGTGATGTCGTTTGTCGCTTTTACTTTTTATTTCTAGGAAAGTCGCATGAACGATACAAAGAAGTGCTGGATATTTTTACCTAGATTCACTACCACATTCCTGTTTTATCTCTTCGCTCTTTCTCCGTTTACGCGGACTTGTGCTCAGACACACACACACACACACGTATTCATGTATATATGGAAATTTTTTCCTGAACCATTTACCAGTAAGCTGTTGACATCAAACTCCCTTTCCCCCTTGTACTTCCTAAGAACAGGAATATTCTCTTACGTAACTACAAACGACTATTAAATTTAGGAAATGTAATACTGATTTAACACTTTTGTCTAATCCAGAGTCCATATTCCAATTTTGTCCCAATAATGCCCGTGATAACACTTTTCTTATGGTTCGCAAGCTAGTTCCGAATCCCACGTTACATTTTAATCGTCCTTCTCTTTCGTTTCTCTGAACCCAGAACAATTTATGTTTTCCTTTGTCTTGTATGACCCTGGCATTTTTGAACAGTGCTGGCCGGTTATTTTATAGAATGTCCCTTAATTTACGATTCTCTGATGTCTCCTTGTGTTTCAATTCCGATATATGCATCTTTGGCTGGAATGCTATGTAAGTGATGTAGGTGACCTGTCCTTCTCTGGGGGCCGTAGCAAGAGGCGCAGATGTCCATTTGCGCCTTATTGGTGATGTCAGGTCTGATCACTTGGTTAGGGTGGTCTCTGTGTAGTCACTCTTTTCCCTTCTGTAATGAACAAGTGTACTTTGTAGGAAGATACTTTGACACTATGTAAATATCCCATTCCTCCTCAGATTCTCTCCACCTGGTCTTAGTGCTCATTGATGATTCTTGCCTGAATAACGGTTGACTCTGATGGTTGCATCCATCGTCCCTGCTATCTTTCTGAGTCCAGAATAGTCCTGGATGGGGTGAACAGGCACATCCCTCCTGTGGAGCTTAGTAGCTGAATTCACGGGGCGGAAGGGCCTTGACATCTTCCTTGGGCCCTGTACAGCGGTCCTGGTCTGTTGCGTGGGTTTTGACATGTGTAGTAACTCATTTTGGAAATACTTATTGGATACTAGATGACTTTGGAATAACCTTTTCTTTTCCCAGTTTTATTGAGTAAGAATTTACACACATCACTACGTAAGTTGGAATAACTTTAAATGCTCTGCAAAAAAGGGTGGCTTTTGGTCACATGTGTGATAAATTATTTTTGTGGCATCTGCTGGTAAAATTACACCTGTATCATTTACAAAGTGTTGATCAGCAGAAATCTGATCGTAAAGAGAGTATTATTAATACCTTCTCACCATCTGCACCCTGCTCCAGAGAAAGGGGGGAAATTAGAGAGACTGTTTGAACTCTGAGAAGGAGGGTTGGGCTGGAAAGGAAAACTAGCTATTAGAAGCAGATGAATTAAGTAAAAGATGAACTTCCAGGAACGCTTCACAATGCTTGTGTGGGAGCTCTATTGGGGGCGGGGAGGTGGGGTGAAGCCGTGAATGGCCTTGCTAGGAATTTTGGTTTTTTATTGATTGGATTCGAAATGAATGCTTAACCAGTATCTAGCTCGTTTGTTTGGCTCTAGTTTTTGCAAGCCATTTACTGCCATTTGCAGAAGGGGTTTCTGTGGGAGAACCTCTGTTGTTTTACTGGGGCTGGAATATTAGGTTCTTGGTCTTGAGTTTTACCTTTTCAAATAGTTCTGTATAGCCCACCGAAGGAACGAAGGAACTGTGTGGGAGGTTTCTCAGCTCTTGTGTGCTGTTATAACACTGGTCCTTCCAGTTCCCATTAAGGTAACTTTTTAGAACGGCAGTGAAAGCTGAAAGTGGACTGTGAAGGAGAAGCAGCTGTTTTCCATAAAACCTACAGATGAACAAACGCCAGTGAGTCCCGTGATGTGTGTCCTTCTGGAGCAGTCCTTCCCCTGTGCTCCGCGGGGTGTGCATATGTGTGGACACGGAGAACAGAGAAAAGTGAAGGAGAGAGGAAGCTTGTGGTCCCAGACATTTCAAAAACGCTGCGAGTCCTAACTCCCTCTCGGAGGATCTGCAGGGAAAAGAGCTCAGTCAGTGCTCTGCAGGGAAGAGAGCTCAGTCAGTGCTCTGCAGGGAAGAGAGCTCAGTCAGTGCTCTGCAGGGAAGAGAGCTCAGTCAGTGCTCTGCAGGGAAGAGAGCTCAGTCAGTGCTCTGCAGGGAAGAGAGCTCAGTCAGTGCTCAGCAGGGAAGAGAGCTCAGTCAGTGCTCAACAGGGAAGAGAGCTCAGTCAGTGCTCTGCAGGGAAGAGAGCTCAGTCAGTGCTCTGCAGGGAAAAGAGCTCAGTCAGTGCTCTGGACGGTACGCCTTTGCCGGGGAACAAAGCACCCCACAACTTAGCGGCTAGAAACAACAAACATGTATCTAGTCTGTGGTTGAGCTGGGTGGCTCCCGTCCGGGCCTGGCCTGGCCTGGCCCCTCTTGGCTGGGTCTGTCATGTGTCCACAGTCCACTGGCAGGTCAGCTGGGGACTGACTGACCTCGACTGGCCTCGTCCAGGGTGTTTCTCCTGGAGGTGTTCGCTTGACCTCCAGCAGGTTAGCCCAAGCTTACTCACGTCCTGGTCACAAGATTCCGAGCCCGTGGGCAGAAGCCCCGCTGAGACTCAGGCTCAGAATTCATGCGACGCCACTTCGGCCGCAGTGTATTGGCCACAGCAAGTCCCGTAACCGAGCCTAGATCCCATCTAGGTTCTCCTTGCAAAGGGGTGGAGATGCCGGGAAGGGATGCTGGGGGCCATTTTCACAGTCTTGCGCAGAGACCAACTCAATCGTGGCTGGTTGTTATTTTTAGCTACATTTCTGCATTGGGGAAAATGCATAGGGAAGGAGGAAAATTAGATACAGATACTTTATAATTACAGAAGTCATTTAAAAAGCTTCGGTGTGGATCTAATGAGTGAATCCAAGTAAGGCGCTTGGAACTAGCATGCAGTACGTGCTCTGTAAGTGTTGATGTTGTTATTGTTATAATGAAGGGGTGTGCGGGCTTACCTAGAAATGAAGCTGAGGATTCACTTGGCACAAGGTGAACAAGCTTCAGATACGTTCGCAAAATGGATAATCGAATGCATTGCAGCAACAGTGAGTGCGGACCAGACAGCTTCTTCCTCTCGGGCGCCGGATGCTGGAAGAGATGTCCAGTGTCGCCTTCTCTGACCAGTTCACCCTGTTTGGCTTGTTTCTGACAGAGGTCAGAGTTATTGCTAGACTGGAGTCTGTAATAAAGAGGGTACCCAGGTGTGCAGGTTTTTATTTTCTCAAGACTTCTTCTTTGTTTATTTAGTTAGCCTTTATTAAGTGCTCTGCAGGCTCCTTTGTTATTTGATGAAGACGGCGCCTAACTTTCCAGTGACTGATTTGGCTCCTGAAAGAGGAGGGGGTGGCCTTGCCAGCTTCCCCAGGCCTGTCCCTTCCAAGCACCTGGGGGAGCAGTCCGCTGACTACAGCCAAATGCCCTTGAATTCTGCCCGCGCTCTTGACTCCAGGGGGGTGCCTGGGAAGGAAACCTTCTCTGCCCCTCTTTCACATGGCGTGTGTGTGTGTGTGTGTGTGTGTGTGTGTGTGTGTGTGTGTGTGTGTGTGTCTAGAAGACAAATTCTCGGAGGATTAAAAGCAGACACAATAGAGGGAGTGCTCCCTTCTGCTTTAATCACTTCAGGGTCCTATGTGTTGACAGAAAGTGTGGTTAGTCTTCAAGTTTAAAGAAAGGAGCATTCAGGCGAGTCTTTTTATTGCTTGGAATTCTTCAAGTAAGTTTGATAAGCTATCTGTTGAGCCTGGAGACACTCCCTTTTTAATTGGCTTCTCTGCCCCTTTGGCCTGCTCACAAAGGCGCTGCTACCTTCCAAGGGCCCCATATCCCGGTGACTTCTTGGGTTGGAAGACTCTCCTCTCCCTGGGTCTTATCTGCAAGTTGAACTGGAATTTGAATTCTTCTTGGCTACAGCCTGTGAGGTCGTCCTTACATCGGTGTATGTTTTCCTTCCATCTCTGTTCCCCCTTCTCTGTATTTCTTCCTTTCTTCTCTTTTGTGTCCCCACCCCACCCCCGCATTGATTGGTGCCTGGTGACTCTTCCACTGTTCCCTCTTGTCTCCTTTGGCTTCCGTCTGGGGCCCTGCTTCCCAGCTGGGGTGTGATTCTGCCCCACTTGCAGCGCGGCCTCTCGCTCCCTCCTTGCAGGAGAGGACTGTTCTTGTGTCTTGTGTTGGTTACGTCATCCCAGCCTTTAAATAAGTTAGATCCCCAGAAGGAGAGAATATTCCCTTCAGGGTGCTACTGCCCCTTGAGTCCTGAAGTCCGCAAGAATAACTGGCTCATGTCAGCACTAGGAACTCGGAGCGGAAGTCCCAGTTCCGGGTGGCTTGGGGCGGCAGCTGTCGGCTTGACCCACACGGGAGTTTCATGGCGGCTAATCTCTGACTCTGCTCTGCGGAAACAGATCTCTCTGGGAGTGCTGACTAACTCACTCCTTCTTCAAAGAGTGCTTGTGTGGCTTTAGGGTAGGATTGCTGGCTTAAAAAAAACAACAGAAAAAGGAAGAAATAAATGAAAACACCCACACTTCAAGGCGACCCCTATGAATATATGTTACACTGGCAATGCCCCATTTCTCAAATATTTATAAATGTGTGGTCTCTTCAGAAGGTTCCAGATCTGTCATTTGCAAAAGTTAGCCAGCCCTGGGCCACCATCCTTCTTTGTTAGCGTGGTACACTGTAACCAACCCCAGACTGACAGCTGACGGAGGCCCAGGGTGGTGGTGGTGGGTTGACCCGTGTTGACCCAGACCTGAGCCGTGGAGCCGGCCGTGCCTTTCCTGACACCAGCCCGGCAGCAATATTGTCTGGAAGGTGGCCACTCCCGGGATAGCTCCTTCGTCTTCCCCTCTCCTAGGGTCATTTCGGTAAACACCGAGTCATGTCTGTGGCCTGCGTCCTGTGTGCCAGGCACCCTGGGAGGCTTTGGAGAGGTGGCGGTGAACACAGCCGTCAGAGCCTCTGCCCAACTGGAGCTGCCGTTCTAGCGGGGGGGAGACGGACGATGCAGAATCCACAGAATGACGCCAGGTAGTGCTGAGTGCTCCGATGAGCGGGGATAGAATGTGGTGGTGGGGGGGGATGAGGGCGAGCTCTCAGGGGAAGTGGCATTGAGCAGACACCGGAAGGAGGCAGGGGAGCCAGGCCTGAGTGGCTCGCCCTCTGGGGAAGAGCATTCCGGCAGACGGACGGGCAAGGACAAAGGCCCTGAGGTGGGGACGTGCTTGGCAGAGCCGTGGAGGAGCCACATCTTCGGCCCTGGGAGGCCGGGGGCGGGAACTTGGGTGTTGGCTCTGAGCGTGAGAGGGGCCAGTGGTGGCTTTGTGGTGGGGATTGACATGCCAACTGTGCCTCCCAGAAGGGGCGCTTTGGCAGGTGGAGACTAGACATCGGGAGGCCAGGGCCCCGGCAGGGAGCCAGTTGCGAGGTCATGGCCGCAACCCGAGAGAGACGCTGGTGGCTTGGACTTGCCCTTTCTGGCTCCCAGGCTCTGTCCACGGCCAGTGTGCTGCTTTGTTGTGGTTCCCTCCAGGGAAGGGAGTCAGGGGAGGTAGAGTCACCCTTTGTCTTCCTGGGGTAGACTGATGAATCTTGAGAGCCCCCAAAGATGCCGAGGAGGGCCTGTGCGCTTAGGGTCGGGAGAACAAGGACCTAGCAGGGGTTTGGGCCCCTCCCCCTCCCTTTCTTAGCACATCAGCACCAAGGGACCACAGCTTGACTTTCTGAAGCCGGTCAACCACCATGGGCTGCTTGTCAGGAAGGGTGCCCCGTAAGCTGAAATGCTGCTCTCATTTCCACATGATCCCTTCCTGCTGCTTGGTGAGTTTTTTAATTAGAAGAAGCCGTATTTTCTAGGGAAAACATTTTGAACAGAAGAAGACCTGATTTAGCTGGAAACGGATGCCTTTATTACGTGTCAGAGAGCTAAAAAAAAAAATTGCCCATGAGCTGTCCATGTGTGGATGTCTCCAGACACAGGACAACACGGCACCAGAGCGATCAGAAGAGACACAGGGAGGGCTAGGGGCACGGTGGACGGCCTGATCCCCGCTCGGGAGCGTGCAGGCTTCGGCTGGCTCCAGTCTGGCTAACGCTCTGAGCTGGCCCAGAGAGCTGACTCGCTGGTTTTCCAGGGGAAAAAATCCGCTCCCTCTACATGCCCACTGCAGACAAGCAGCGTAAAACCGAAATGAGACCCAGCCGCCCAGAGTCCACAGAGACTCCAACTCAGAGTCTTTGAATGATTTATTCAATCCTTGCCACTTTGCACATTTTCCTTAAAAAAAAAAAAAAAAAGAAAGAAAAGAAAAGGAAAATCAGTTTACAGTAGCTGTTAAAAGCAGGAAGGTGACCTTCTCATCAGGACTTGACTGGTCCCAAGAGAGAACTTGTAAGTGTCATGAGGAGATTTCATGTTTGGGAGATGACAATGTGAATTTCACCGGACAGGAAGTCAGCTAAAACTCACCTGCTTTCTGTTTACCTGTGTTGTTTCTCTGTTTGTTTTGTTTGTTCTCCCCTTTGTGTCTCCTTTTGGCCTGTGCCCTTCACTCTGCTTCCAGGCTCCCTGGAGGATTGGATCCCTCTATTTCTGGGCCACAGAGAGGAAAGAACAGAGATGCTTTCCCTGCAAAGATGCTTTCTCTCCAAACTTGAACTAATAAAACTCCCCTCTTCAAGGACCTAATGGTTTAAAAATAGCTCGAGGGGAACTTGAAAATGAGTTTCAGCAAACACACCTAGTAATCTCTGGATTCCAATCTCTTATCTCCTCTCCAGCCAGGCTGTTGGATGGGGGTGGGTTATTCTGATCTCCTGGGTGGGTTTCCAGCCCTGCCGAGTGAGGGGCCTGTGTTGGGCTTTCCCTGGAAGAAGTTGGGCTAAAGAGCATGCCGTCTTTCAGGTTTCTGGAGAGATGATGATCTGGCTTTGTGTTGACAGCTTTTTTGTCACTGGTGAGCACATGAATGGTCTGCTCACCTCGGACCCTTGCTGCTCAAAGTGTGGTCCTGCTGCTAGTAGAATCATCACCTTGGGAACTGGTTAGAAATGTGGGATCTTAGGCTCCACCCCTGACTACTAGAGTCAGAATTTTCTGTTTAGCATGATCCCCAGGGGAGTCGCATAAACATTAGTGGTTCTCAAACTTGAGTGTACATCAGAATTACCCACTTTAGCCATCATGCTGAAACATGGATCTCTGGGCCCTGCTCTCGGATCCATCAGGTCTGGGGCAAGGCCCGAGAATCTGCATTCATTCATTCATTCATTCTTACTCAGCTTTACTGAGGTATAATTGACAAAATTGTGAGGTATTTAAAGTATAAATCATGGTGATTTGGTGTCTTTCTACACTGTGAAAGGACTCCTCCCATCTAGTTAATTAACACCATCTATCACCTCACATATTTACCTTTGTTTTTTTATGAGAACATTTAAATTCTGCTGTCTCAGCAGAGTTCAGTTATACAATACAGTGTTTGAAAATCTGCATTTCTAATGGGTTCCCTGGTGATGGTGTGGGGCTAGGGGCTAGGACCACACTTGCAGATCCCTGGACCCTCGCTCAGCCCGTGTTTCCCGTCTCCTTATAAATCATCCACACTAACGCGGGTCCCCCTACTCTGTCCCCTTGATTCCCCTCTTTGGGGAGGCAAGTTCCTCCCCCTTAAGAACCTCCCCACTTCGTGCCTCTGAATCCAGGCCCACCTCACCTTTCTCGATCCCTCTGAGCTTTCCCCTCCCCCTCCAGCAGCTTCCCAGTTCTTCTCCAGTGCCCCCAACTTCCCAGTTAGGTTGTAAGTCCCCTGTGGACCTCCCTCCCCATCCCCCCACATCCCGTCTATCACCAGATCATTTGTTTCACCTCCCAAGCGCCTCCCCTCCACCCTGACCACCTGCACTGTGGTCTCCCTGGCAGCAGTCCTCAAAGTGGTCTGCTTGTGGCCTCTCTCGCCTTCATCCAGTTTTTTTTTTCCAGCCGCAAGTTCCAATGACCTTTTCAGAGTCTCCCTCAACATCACTCCCTCTCCTCCCCTGCCACTGCTTCAGCCCTTTCAGTGGCTAACCATTGGTTAATACCAGTTAAGCCCTTCTGTAGGGGGAAAGACGGAGGGATTTGTCCAGTAAAGCATTTTACGCATCTCATAGAAAAGCCTTGTGCAGCTGCTTGACATGTTACAGAGCCATTGTCACCTTCACACCTCACTCTACAGCCAGACTGTCTGGGTTTGAGTCCCAACTCTGCCACTTAACTCCAGCCAAGTCACTTAACCTCCCTGTGCCTCGATTGCCTCATCTGTGAAATGGGGATCTTAGCCTACAATCCCGAGCATGGCCAGGAGTCACTGTGGGTGGCTCCTGCTGCGCTCACCCTGCTCTGCCCTCTGCTCCAGCCACACTAGCCTACTGTCAGGCCCCATGGGGCCTTTGCACAAGCTGAGATGCTCCCCCCAGGCAACCTCACCCGATTAGTGCCTCGGCAGCCTTCAGATTACTCTCCAAGCTTCCCCAGGGAGGCCTGTTGTGACCCCTTCCCAACTGGGGGCTTCCTTTGTTACAGACCCACGGTCTCACCCTCAGAGTCTTTCTTGCTCTTTGAGATCGTACATTCAGAGTGTCGTGATTGAATCAGTGGCTGTCTCTGCTCGTGGACTGTAAGTTCTATGGAGCAGGGACCCGATTCATTTGTGTCGGTCCCTGTATTTTCCGGAGCGGGCGTCCAGAATGCACCCAGTAAATAGCTGCTGCTGAAGCCAGTGGCATCCTTTGCAACTCGGTGCAGTGGCGTGTATGCTGTGCATGTCTCGGGTGGACTGTCTGCCTCGTGTAGGGGCTGTAGGGGAGTCCAGGTCTCCTAAAATATGATACTGAGAAACAAAAACCAGACTCCCCTCCGAATCTTTAACAACTGTCTTTTAAAAAGTGTCTTACATATATAAGAATTCGGCTGTGAATGTCTCCATAATTGGTAGCATGAGGCGGCCCTCGAAGTCAGGAAGGTTTCTTTGCTCTGGCTTTAATTAGGACAAGCGGAAACCATTTCTCTGTGAATTAACCAGGCCATCGATGTACGCTTCTTCAGCCCTGACTGTATGCCAGGTGGCGGGCTGCAGCCCTAGGAGACGGAGCTGAATGATGCACTTTCTGCCCTTGAGGGGCCAGGAGGCAGGTGGCAGGCCCCAGAGAGTTTAATCGCCGGGTGGAATTCGGTAACACTATGGACGAGGGCGTCAGAAGCGAACTTTGACCTTAGCCTCAAGCTTAGTCACTGTGCGTTTCAGAGAGCTTGAGCCGTCACCATGAGAAACCTACAGAATGTCTTCAGGGAGGGGGTGAGATTTGGGTACTTCAGTGACAATGTCAGCGTTGTTGGAAGGGGCCCAGACCAAAGAAGCAGCTGGAGCTGGGGAGCAATCCTGACCCTGTCGCTCACCGGTGCCCAACTTGAACATTTTTCTGAACTTCTCTGAGCCTCAGTTTCCTCATCTGTGAAATGAGAATAATAATATCTACCTAGAGAGCCACGGTGAGGAATAAACAAAACGATCTATTTAGCACAGCGCCTGTAGGTAGAGATGCTGGGTGTCTTGTCACGATCCATTTCAGGCCTGCAGAGCAGTGCCTACCGAGGACTTATGTGGAATTTTCTATGAGGAGCAACGGCCATCACCCAGCCTCTGAAGTTGCTGGCAGGCATCTGCCCTGCCCACCACACAGGACTGCTGGGGCATCAAAGAAGTGCGGGCGGGTCAAGGCTCTTGAAACAGTGAAGGTCACTGACGTGCCTTTATATGGCATCTTCCCTAGTGCCTGAGTCCATGTGCTTCCACAGTTTATTACTCTAAGTCCTTTACTTATTTTTCAACGACCTTTTTTGTAAGACTTCTTGTTGTCTTGTAAAATTATGGATTAAAAAAAAGTATGTCTAAAGCCATCAGGGAATCATCACTTTCAAGTACTGGGCACAAAGTGACGACTCCTGCTAGGAAGGTAGGCGGGCCTTCGAGGCGCGGGCACAGCCTTGGGTTTCAGAGAACCGAGTTTGTAACCTGACGCAACCCCTTGGGCTCTGTGACCTTGGGCAGGCCCCGTGGCCTCTCTAAGTCTCGTTTTGTAGCCTGCACAATGTGGTTTATAGTAATGCTTATTCCAAGGGCTGTGTTGAGGAGTAAATGACATAGATACAAAAGTGTCTAAAAACCTGTCCAGTGAATTGTCAGTTTCCCTTCTCTTCCCATCAATATGCACTTTCTCTAAGCAGAAGTCTTGTCAGCACTTAACAGAATTAATTACAAAACCAAATTAAGGGAGTCTGTGAGTGTGGTAGTTTACTATTTTCTCTTTTTGTTGATGATTTCTCTCACCTTCTGAGGGAAAGAAAGGCTTCTGCAGAGTCTGTCTGAAAAGTCGTGTGTGTGTGTGTGTGTGTGTGTGTGTCCACCCCCATGTTAACAAACTTTTCCCAGGACACACTCGTGACGCCTTGGTAGCTGGTGGGTCTTTGGAAGGATTTCTATAGGTTTGGGACCACGACCTAATTTCGTGAGCCAAAAATTGTATATTTCGATGACAGAACGTTAGAGGATGCCTCCTGGTCACAAGGAGGCCAGTGTGGCCAGTGGTGCCTGGGACATTGGCTTCTGGGAGGCGATGCCATGCTTTCCTTCCCCCTGCCCCGTGGCTACCTTTGTTCACCACGCACACACCCTCAGGAACCAGTGTGGTTAGAAACCTTGGTGGCCTGTGCTGGATTTTGTGTTGCTGTAGCTCTCGTGTTTTGAAAGTTAGGGACTGGGGCTGGGAAAGCCAGCAACCACTTCAAAGAGAGGACTTAAAAGTGCAGTTATGGCTCTAGCGGCCCCATAAATGGCAACGCCCTGGTGCCTGGGGCTTCCTGAAGGACCCTTGGCCAGATCTGCTTTGGGGGTCCAAAACTGAACAGTATAAACTGTTCCACACGTAAAGGCAAGTGTTTAAAAAATAATCTTCCGGGCAGTTTCTATGAGCCCAGGTTGTTTGATTCCCGTACTAAATAAGTGACTGGATGCACTGTTCAGTTTAGGTCTTTGCATCTCTAGCAGATGCTACGGGTGCCCACCCATGTGTTCTTTTTATTTTTTTTAATAAATTTATTTATTTATCTATTTTATTTTTGGCTGCGTTGGGTCTTCGTTGCTACACACGGGCTTTCTCTAGTTGCGGTGAGCAGGGCCTACTCTTCCTTGCGGTGCGCGGGCTTCTCATCGCGGTGGCTTCTCTTGTTGCGGAGCATAGGCTCTAGGCGTGCGGGCTTCAGTAGTTGCGACACGTGGGCTCAGTAGTTGTGGCTCGTGGGCTCTAGAGCGCAGGCTCAGTAGTTGTGGCACACAACTACTCCACGGCATGTGGGGTCTTCTCGGACCAAGGATCGAACCCGTGTCCCCTGCATTGGCCGGCGGATTCTTAACCATTGCGCCACCAGGGAAGTCCCCACCCATGTGTTCTTGATGTCTGCTGTTCCGGTACATACCTGGACAGCGTCCCACTCCAAGGAGCTACAATTCTCAGCCTGAGAGCTTTTTCTCAGCCTGCAAATTAATGCTCCTGGGAGCAGCCTTCAGTCAATAAAGAATGAAGTTGGAGGATCAATACCCCAGCTTTCTCACTGCTCAGGTGGGACACCTCTGAACTGTGTTTTACAGTATCCCCCCAGAGTCCCCCCAAAAGATGGAACCTCCATGGCCCATGGTGGGAACCTGTTTGATAACCTACCCTTTATGGCTGCCTTTCCTTCCCTGTGTCACTTCCCCACTGCGCTACCGTGCTTCCCAAATACACTACTTACACTTGAATCTTTGCCTTGGGGTTGGCTAATCTTTGTCTTAGGATTCCCAGGGGGAATCCATCCTAAGGCAACATTTCAGAGTGCCCCTGAAAGAGAAAAGTGATGATCTCATTTACTGCAGTTTAATATAAAACCTGGGTTACCAATCCCAGCCACGTTGCCGTCTCTGGCCTTGGGCAATTCACTTCATTTCTTGAGATCTTACCTTCTGTAAATGAGGGTCATGGGGTGCTTCAGCTGGGGTGCGAGAGGTGGTTTGGCTGGGACAGTGACTTGTGTGGGATGAACTGGGCATCCCAGGTCATCTTGCATCTCTGGCCATGCCTACTAAAACCAGTAGTAGTGGGAGGCCCTCCCCTAGTCATAGTGAAACAAAACACCCCCCGCGCTGCCAAGTACCTGCAAGAGGCAGTGCCACGCCCCAGTCGAGAACTGCTCCTAGATCATTTCTGAAGCCCTTTCTAGTTTGGACATTCTCCGCTTAGTTTCTCCACCAAGAACCTCAGACGTGGAGCGGCGTCCACCATGGCGTATTTCAGTTGCGGGGTGTGTAGTTCAGTGATGACTCTCGAGTAGATTCTGTGATGTCAGATATAACCACTGACTTGCCTCCTTCTTAAAACATTGAAGAAGGAAACGTTTAACTTGGTCCCTCTGCCTCCTTAAATTCCTTGACCCGTTTCCCCTTTATTCATTTGTAGTCAGTGAGGAACTTGAAAAGTTTGCATTGGCTCTTTCTTAGAGCAGGCTCACCCTTGGGTAACAGCATCTCTGGTTATCTCTACCTTGTCAGAGACCCACAGGTATAGTATAGAAGAAGAGAGAAGGAGAAAGTTCTAGAAGGTTGGCTTTGCCTTAAGCAGAGTCAGATTTGCGGTTTATTCCCGAGCCATTTATGTCCTACCACTGGAGTGTTTTGGGGCCACCACCGTTTTCCTTTTCATTTCTTACAAGAGGGTGCCAGGAGCCCAATAAATTGCTTCTTTTTCTTGAAGAAAATCTAAAAATATGTGCCAGCGTGGGAAAGACTGGTCTCGTTATGCCACACAGCTAGCCACTGTCTGACAGGTAGGAAACTTTTCATAAATGTGGACTGCATTGACTACTCAACAAGTTGTTCACTACATGAAACAACTTGTCTTTGCAAAGATTTTTTTTCCATTCTAAAAAGGCATTGGAAGACCATGCTACCATGCTTCTTTGGTGTGAGGTGAGCTTAATATTTCCAGGAGGGGAAGTCTAGGGGAATTTTTATCTTGATTTTCCATAAAATGATTGAATTGTGGAGATAAAGTGACATGTGAGTCATAAAACTTATTGAAATAGCAGCAAAGTCTTGCCAGATAGGAAGCAAAGCAATTACTCTTGTCATGTCCAGGCAAGACAAGGACCAGTCCAAAAGGGGAAGAAAAAGGGCATTTTGCTCCCATCTTTCAGGCAGGCATATGGCATCAACCTTGAAGTGGAGTTTCTGGGAGACATGTTGCCTGTTCTGTTAGGCTTTGGCGTCAGCCGAGCGCTGGCCGGAGCACCACGGGGAGATAGGGGAGCCTGATCTTGAAATTGGATTCCAAGCATAATGAACGATGAAATAGCTATGATGACCAGTTTAAGTGGCGGGCAAATCTACCTCTAGAAGTAGAACAAGACAATCTCTTTGCATAAGGAGGAGAAAGCAAAATGAGTTAGAACTCGGTTATGCAGAAACTGAAGATTTTCTGGAAAACATGCTTCCTAGTCTGTCCCAGGCAGAGGTAACCACAGGGTCCTGCCTGGTGTTCCCCTGATGATGTCAACTTTTCACAACTCTTTAACTAACCCCGAGGAGGTTAATTTCTGTAAAAGGACAAAGCCGAACTTCAAAAGAGGAAGGCTTCCGCTCACAAAAAGTGGAGGCTCAGCACAGGGGCTCAGGCCACCAGTAGATGCGACGTCTGGCCTGGTGGTGACAGGGGAGTGCGTCGAGACAGAGGTCAGCAAAGCCAAAGGGTTTCAAAGCAGTGGGCATGGGGACTGTCCTGATCAGCGTCCTGACCCGCCAGGCTGATGTCAGAGGGTTTATTCAGATTTGAGGGCCTTTGTTCGGGGGGATCGGAGTGGTTCCTAAGAGACAATGCCGGACTGGAGACAGTTGCTGAGCAGATGGGGATCAGAGGGACGAACAAAGGGGAAGCTGTTCCCAGCACATCCACAGGAAGCGGGGGGAGCGGCAGAGCCAGCCACCGGCAGGAGGGCTTCCTGCGTGGCCTGGCTGGGGAGCCGCTGGGCCCCCATCTTGTGGGAGACAAAGCCTCCCCGGGGCTTGTGGGGCTCTGCCCGCTTTGCAGCCAGGTCCGTGGACTTGTCCCGCAGCTCACATTGCAGGGGGTTTGTGCCGTGGCCTCCTCTGGGGGCTGGGGAGGTTCCTGGCCTCATAGGAGGTAGAGCAGAAAGTGGCCCCTGGCTAATCCAGTCCCACACACTCCTTTTAAGTGCGTCGAAGGCAACTTGCGAGACTCGGAAGTGAAATGCTTTTCCTGGCTCGGGCAGCGTCTCCGATTGGCTTCCTCTAAAGACAGACACAGGACCGCGTGGAGCGCGAGCCGTGTGTTCGGAGGTGATCCCAGGAAGCCGCTCAGGGACTGGGGAGGGGAACCAGGGTCGCCACGGTCGTGAGCCGCGCCCAGTGGGCAACCGGGGCTCAACGTGCTGGGGACCTCGGAAGACAGCAGCACACACTTCAGAGCTTCCCACCCGGAGGGGCCAGTTGATCCACAGTTCCTGCCCCTCGTCGGTTGAGAGCTGCTCTCAGAGGCCTGGAGCCCGTGGCACATCTGAGCTCCCGTGGCCAGAGAAAGCCCTCGGGCAGAATGTCACGGGTGCCCGGCCATGTCCAGGAGGGGGTGGATTCACCCGAGGGGGTCTTAGCCAAGCTCTTGCCAACCCCTCCGCCAGCGGGGAGGCCGGCCTTTCTGAATCCAGGCACGCACATCTCTGAGTGTTCAACACCCCACAGATCAAAGACGCTTTTCTGTGCTCTTCGGGGTGCACGCTCCTCTCTTCCTGGGAGCACATCGGATGTTCAAGTGACACGTCCAGCGACTCTCCCTCCAGCCACTGCCCTTGTCTCCCTGCCTCGCTTTTAGCCAAGCTTTAACGAAGGCTGCGTGCCCGGCAGAGCCCTCCACCTGCATGGCTCGCCTATTTGTCCTCTTTATCCCAACTGAACTGCCTCCTTGTTATTGCTGGAAATACACAAGGTTCCGCCTCAGGGCCTTTGCCCTTCTGGTTCCCTCTGCCCCGAGCCCTTTCCCCTGCTTTACCGTCCTCTTTAGGCCGTCACTCTCAGCTTGCCCTTCCTGACCCCTTCATTTAAAATGTGACACACACACACACACACACACACACACACACACACACACACAAAATAAAACAAATAAAATAAAATGTGGGGCTTCCCTGGTGGCGCAGTGGTTAAGAGTCCGCCTGCCAGTGCAGGGGACACGGGTTCGAGTCCTGGTCCGGGAAGATCCCACATGCCACGGAGCAGCTGAGCCCGTGCGCCACAACTACTGAGCCTGCGCTCTAGAGCCCGTGCTCCACAACAGGGGAAGACACCGCAATGAGAAGCCCACGCCCCTCAACGAAGAGTAGCCCCCGCTCGCCGCAACTAGAGAAAAGCCGGCGTGAAGCAACGAAGACCCAATGCGGCCAAAAATAAATTAATTAATTAAATTAATTAATTAATTTTTAAAGAGTTAAAGGGCCTGAGTTGTTAAAAATAAATAAAATGTGCCACAACCACTCGCCTGCTCTGTCTTCCTCCCCTGCTTGCTCGTTCTGCGTAGCCCTCAGTGCCCGTGGCACGCCGTAGAATGTTTGTTTAGTTCCACCTCCCCCATCTCCTTGTCTGAGTGGTCTCTCTAGAATATAACCTTCGTGAGGGCAGGGACCGCTGTCTGTTTGGTTCACAGTTGCGTCCCCAGTGCCTGGAACCGCGCCTGGCACATGGTAGATGTGAAATAAAATGGTTGACCCGATGAATGATACCATGGGGGTCCGTGGCGATTAGACGACATTCCTCCTTTCCCTGTCTCTAGCTCCTAGTGCAGTGCCCGGAAGGCTCACAGGCTCTCTCTGCCCTAAAGCTGAACCGCCGCAGAGGCTTCTCCTCGTGCAGTAGACGGAGGAGAGGCTTCGGGAGGCAAGCGACCTTGGCTGGAACCTCTCGGTTCAGAGCCCACTTCCCTCAATGTCCTGCATGTTAGTCGCTCACCGGTATCCAGCTCTCCTCTCCTCCCGGGCACATGGAAGATCACACTCCTCAGCACTCTTCAGTGGGGCAGGGCCACGTGACTGCTTCCGGCCAACAGATTTTCAGCGGAAATGGCTTGTCACTTCCTGGCGGAGGTATAGCTGAGCAGGTGTGAAGCCTACATGTGCCCTGTCACCTGCCTCAGCAAACTCTCAAGCCAGCATGTGGAGATGGTGGACCTTCTGAGTAACGATGTAGAGCAGAGCCCCCATTGTCTTGCTCTGGACATACGACATGGGCCAAAGCAAACCTTTAATTTGGGGGTAATTTGTTATTGCGGCATGACCTAGCCTATCCCAACTAATATCATCAAGTACTAGTGGTAGTGTTGTGGGTAAGTCAGTTCACTCTGAACCCCTATTTTCTCATTCACAAAGTAAACAGTCTTTGTACCATAAGGCAGATATTCAGCATGGGGGAGGGGGCGGTGCATGGGCGACAGCGCACATGCTTTAACTTGTGACTTCCACGGTAGCCCTAGGGAGGAGATAGTATCTCGTCCAGGTGGAAATAGCATGCTGCCTTTGGAGTCAGAAGAGGAAACAAATTCCATGACGTCAGACTATCAGGGCATCAGGGGGTTTCTTGGTGAATTTGTACCTTGACCTGGATTCTTTAGATTGAAGAGATTATCACCAGGAATGGCAGAACCGATTGTGAGTGATAAAAGCTAAAGCATTCTGGGCTGGGACAGTTAGATATGACATCTGGGGCTACACAGCAGGTGACTTCGGTATTTGAGAAGGTGGAATGTCGGCCCGAGGGAAAAAGATTAGTTGATCAGACCAGGACTACCAAGCATCTGTTGTTGTTGTTGTTTTGCTGTATTTTATTATTTTTTTCACATCTTTATTGGAGTATAATTGCTTTACAATGTTGTGCTAGTTTCTGCTGTACAACACATTGAATCAGCTATATGTATACATATAGCCCCATATCTCCTCCCTCTTGAGCCTCCCTCCCTTCCACCCTCCCTATCCCACCCCTCTGGGTGGTCACAAAGCACGGAGCTGATCTCCCTGTGCTGTGCGGGTGCTTCCCACTAGCCATCCGTTTTACATTTGGTAGTGTATATATATGTCCATGCTGCTCTCTCACTTCATACCAGCTTCCCCTTCCCCCCACACCGTGCCCTCAAGTGCGTTCTCTACATCTGTGTCTTTATGCCTGCCCTGCCCCTAGGTTCATCAGTACCGCTTTTTTAAATTCCATATATATGCATTAGCATACGGTATTTCTTTTTCTCTTTCTGACTTACTTCACTCTGTATGACAGACTCTAGGTCCATCCACCTCACTACAAATAACTCAATTTCGTTCCTTTTTATGGCTGAGTAATGTTCCATTGTATATATGCCAAGCATCTGATTTGGGTGGTGGAGAGAGGGCGGATAGAAAGAGACAGCAATGGGGATCCTCGTTCTTGATAAACAGTCAGCCCTCTGAAGAGATTTGGAAAATTAAACCTGGTTAGGGCAAAACACCAGGCATTTCCCAAGAGGCTGTGA
This sequence comes from Orcinus orca, assembly GCF_937001465.1. Taxonomy (NCBI): domain Eukaryota; kingdom Metazoa; phylum Chordata; class Mammalia; order Artiodactyla; family Delphinidae; genus Orcinus; species Orcinus orca. The sequence goes on from NC_064580.1 coordinate 14,894,143, forward strand.
ATAATGACATCATCACAACTGTAAGAGTTCCCACTGAGTGAATGTTCACTGTTTGCCAGCAACTTGGCTTCAGTGGGTCACTTGACTCACCTCATGTCACCCTCTCCATCACGCTCCGAGGGGGACGATGCTATGATCCCCATTTCACAGATGAGGAAATCGAGGCACAGAGAGGTTAAGCTACTTGCCTGGAGTTAAGTTGCAGAGTTGGGATTCAAACCCAGACACTCTGGCTTCCGAGTGAGGTGTGAAGGTGACAATGGTTCTGTAATACATCAGGTGACTGCACAAGGCTTTTCACGAGATGAGTAAAATGCTTTTAATGGAAAAATCTCTCTCTCTTTCCCTCTGGAAGAGGGGTTACTTGGTATTTGTCTTTTGTCTTCCTCATGGGCGCATTGTGAAGATGAACAGCTTGGTCAGTTGGTAGCCCATCACTCAGTTCAGTGAGCGTGGTCAGAGATGCTAATAAATGTTGATAACGATAGTGATGATTTTTAACTCACAGGTAATACTTACCACGCTTTTTTTTTTTTATTGAAGTACACTTGATTTACAATGATAATTATCACTGTACAATACAACAAAGTGATTTAATGATACAAACATTTTTTCTATTCTTTTCCGTTATGGTTTATCACAGGATATTGAATATAGTTCTCTGTGCAGCACAGTAGGACCTTGTTGTTTATCCATTCTGTATATAAAAGCTCACATCTGCTCACCCCAACCTCCTACTCCATCTCTCTCCCAACCTCGGCAACCACCAGTCTGTTCTCCGTTTCCGTTATCAAATGTTAATAAAATGGGAGGAAAGGTGTATGTGGTAAAGAATGTGGGGGTTCTGTCTAGATCCCCAGAATTCTTTTAGGGTACCCCCAACACTCCAGCTTTGATGGCTCTCTCAGTGGCACGCACCCCTGGTTCATCTTTCAAGGATCGTCCCTGGGCTTCTACACCTGCTTTGCCCACAGGCTGGCAGAGACATATACACACACGTGCGTGCACAGACGGACATGCCCACATACACACAGGCTTTAGCTAAAGACTGAAGAAGGGGACGAGAGCCCAGCTCCCTTGCCACAAGCTCCAACGACTCTGAGCTGTAACTTCCCCTCCAGAGTTCCCCACAGCCTCGCAGGAGCTTTGCCCGAGAGCCCACCTTTGCTCGGCTCTTCCCCTTCTCTGTCCTGCTTCTTCTGCCTTACCTGTCTCTCCTGAGAGCATCTCTTCGATAAATCACATGCACGTGAACCATCTTGCAGGATTCTTTTGGGGTCTGCTTTCTGTAGAACATGACCTAAGAAAGCGAAATACCAAAGGTCAAAAAAACTCTACCCAGTAGCTGATAATCCCAATTGCAACGGGGAAGGGTGAGAAGAGGAGACATTGAAAAACACCCCTGTAGGGGCACATTTCAGAGAGGTGTGGCGAAGAGAGCTGAGTCTTCTTGGTGTGGTCAGGCATCGCCCGCTTAGTTGTTCCAGAGCTGCGCCTGCTGCGAACTGATCTCCACCCTGGTGCCCTTCCAGCAGCATCGTGCAAGGCGGCCAGAGCCTTTGCAAGCAGCCTGCGGAGAGCCTGCCAGGGTTCGCTGTGCTTGCACACCCGCTCCCCAGTGGCGAGAAGCAGTTTTTACATTTCTGCCACTTGCCTGACCTGCTGTGGCAAAGCAGCCCGCGGGGCGGGGGGGTGGGTGCGAAGACTGGAGGGGGCTGGCCATTTCCTCCAGCTTCCTGTCTCCTAGAAGTTGTGGCTTCCTGGGTCAGCCTCATAGGCATGTATTGTTCAGATGCCTGAATCCAACAAGGAGATACCTCAGGGGCCTTTTCCTCGAGGAAGTCCTCAATCGAGAGAGGGAGAGACGGCGGGGTGGGGGGGAGAGGGGGGAGAGAGAGAGAGAGAGAGAATATGAATGGTTTATAAAGAAACCAGTGCTTCTCAAACTTCAGTATGCTTAAGAACCATCAGGAGAGAGTTGGTAAAAATGCAGATTTCTGAGCCCCACCCTCAGAGATTGTGATTCCACAGGTCTGCCTTTCTAACAAGGTCCTGGTGATGCTGGTGCCACTAGTCCACGGACCATACTTTGAGTAGCATTGCTATAAACCACAGGACAGCATTATCCTTATCTGCAGTGGATGTTCTGAAGCTTTGAGGGTTGGGTGCAATGCATTTCATCTTAGCCCACGCCACAAGCTACGCATGGAATCATGTGACTTTGACCTGACTGCAATTCCTATTTCATTTGGCTGCAGAGTTCATGCTTCATGTGTCCTAAGCATTGGTAAGACAGGAAGGCAGAAGCTAATGCCGAGAACTGACATAACTAAGAAAGGCTGAGAGCTTGAAGGCTGATTGCACCTCTGAACTTGAACGTACTTAGGAGTCAGAGCGTATTGTCATCACAGAGAAGTGAGGGTTCCCCTTCCCCGGGAAGGCAGGTGGAGCTGATGGAGGGAACTGTGTTCTTCTCTGCTTTTCTTGCACAGAGTTCGTGCAGAGAAGAAAATAAGAGTGCTTCAGAAATACTCTTTGGGCAGTTCTTGATTTTTTTTTCTTTTGTAGTTATGAGTCATGCAAATCAAATACTGCACCTGTCAAAATAAAGGGCTAGATTGCCCTCGGTGTCCTGTCCGTTTCCCCTTACATCTTCCTATGCAGCGCCTTCGCGCAGAGTTTGGGATTTTGCTCTCTTCTCCATATCCTGCCTTTCTTCCCTTGATACCAGAGGCTCCTTCAACTCACAACTGCCTCGATTCGGGGAGTTCCGGAATTTGGATCTCCCTGAGGACAAAAGGCAAGAGAAAGGGAGCTATAGCGCATCCAGAAATCATGGTCTCTTTTTTTGTGATGTCTTGCCACATTTTCCCAATAGCCTACCATGAGGAAATATCACTTATATAATCAGAAAGCCTCACTCCTCTTTTCTTTCAATCAAGATTGGTAATTCTGTACATAGTCTGCAGCAACAGCTGACATTTCCCAAGTGCTTTGCCTCAGCCGGGCAGACACTGTGCTAAGCGCTTTCAAGTATGCCATCACTGAATTCTTGCCACGAGGTGAAACGAGGTGTGAATCATTCTCCCCATTTTACAGGTGAAGAAATGGAGACACAAAGAGGTGAAGTCACTTGTTTGAGGCTGTAGAGCTAGGAAGGGGCCAAGATAGGCTTCAAATCTGATATTTTGCACTCAGTTTTGAACCATAATGCTTCAGTTGTATATAACTAAAACCACGTAAAAAATATAAGCCGGGCAAAAATTCTGGAAGGAAATATATCAGCATTTTGACACTGATTTGTCTGCATGGTGCAGTCGTACAACTGTGCACTTTTTCCTTCTGTTCTGATTTTCTGATTACTGTTCCCGTGACCATATATTAATTTACAATCCATAGACTTACTATTTGAAGGAAAAATCACTAGCTCAGTCTCCTTCTCCTAGTTCAGTGTCTGAAGTCGTCCCAGGCAGGTGATCTTCTGTTGTTCTGTGAGGGGTCCCAGGAATACAGACTCTGCAGGAGCCCATCAATTCGGTTAATCATTCTGTAGATTGACCTGCGTGAGGCCCCTGAAAGGGGCTGACTCCATCATCTGGATGGAAGGACTCCTTGTAATCACGCGCCTTCTTGCTGGGCAGGGACCAGCTGTCAGGAGGCTGTGCCCTTTGAGCTGTTCTTCCAGTTGTTAAAACGAGCTTCTGCTGATCACCCAGATTCCTGTTTAGCCACCTTCATGCCCCGAACCCTACCGCAGAGAGCTGGATGTCCAGGCCTAGAGATCAAACGCACGCCCTTGGCCTCTATTGGTTAGGGTTTGTTGCTGCAGCACGCAGCCCTCAAATCTCCGCAGCTTAGTGCGATAGGCGTGTATTGTGTGCTCAGCTAAGAGTTTCATTTCATCGTTTTCTATTTCCACATTTGGCAGGAGATCCTCCCCTAGGTCAGAGACTAGGTCCCTCCCCCTTGTGGTTCTGCCTCACAGTCTTCCTTATCCTGTAAATCTGACCAGTGGACAGGGGAGTCTCACCCATGGGAGATGTCCGTGGGCCAGGTCTGGAAGTGGCACAGATCACATCTGCATTTTCCATTGGCCAGTACCTGGTCACATGGCCACCATAATTGCAAAGGAGGCTGGGAAGTGTAGTCCAGCTGTGTTTGGAGAAGAAGAGATAACAGGTCCTGGGGAGCACATAACAGTCTCAGGTACAGGCACATTCATTTGTTCAATGAATATTTTTGGAGTGTCTGCTGCGTCAGGCCCATTGATGCCGTGTGTGTCCTGTTGGCTGTAGGCATGAGGCAGTTTTGTCTTTTGTCTTTTTGGTCAGAGCCGAATTTGGAGGGTCCTACTCTAGACTACGTAGAGGTCCCTGTGCCTGACTTCAAATCTTGAGGGGGAGTGCCCAAGGCGCTGCTGCCCCTAGAAACACCCTGGTTCCCATATCAGTCTGGATGCAGCCAGGAAGAGAGCGACCATGCCAACTATTTTAACCGAGGCCATCGGTTAAACAGGCATTAGAAGTGAAACAGAGGTGGGAACTGCAAGAAGTAGTGACCACCCCTAGGACTGGGGGAACAAAGGGAATGGGTCGAGGTTATCAAAACTGAGAAGTTCGTGATAGGATTAATCTCCAAAATATACAAGCAGCTCATGCAGCTCCATATCAAAGAAACAAACAACCCAATCCAAAAATGGGCAGAAGACCTAAATGGACATTTCTCCAAAGAGGATATACAGATTGCCAACAAACACATGAAAGGATGCTCAACATCACTAATCATGAGAGAAACGCAAATCAAAACTACAAGGAGGTCTCACCTCACATCGGTCAGAATGGCCATCATCAAAAAATCTACAAACAATAAATGCTGGAGAGGGTGTGGAGAAAAGGGAACTCTCTTGCACTGTTGGTGGGAATGTGAATTGGTACAGCCACTATGGAGAACAGTATGGAGGTTCCTTAAAAAACTAAAAATCAAACTACCGTACGACCCAGCAATCCCACTACTGGGCATATACCCTGAGAAAACCATAATTCAAAAAGAGTCAGGTACCGCAGTGTTCATTGCAGCTCTATTTACAATAGCCAGGACATGGAAGCAACCTAAGTGTCCATCGACAGATGAATGGATAAAGAAGATGTGGCACATATATACAGTGGAGTATTACTCAGCCATAAAAGGAAATGAAATCGAGTTATTTGTAGTGAGGTGGATGGACCTAGAGTCTGCCATACAGAGTGACGTAAGTCAGAAAGAGAAAAACAAATACCGTATGCTAACACATATATATGGAAACTAAAAAAAAAAAAAAAAAAGGTTCTGAACAACCTAGGGGCAGGGCAGGAATAAAGGCGCAGACATAGAGAATGGACTTGAGGACAAGGGGAGGGGGAAGGGTAACCTGGGACGAAGTGAGAGAGTGGCATGGACATATATACACTACCAAACGTAAAATAGATAGCTAGTGGGAAGCAGCCTCATGGCACAGGGAGATCAGCTCGGTGCTTTGTGACCACCGAGAAGGGTGGGTTAGGGAGTGTAGGAGGGAGACACAAGAGGGGGGAGATATGGGGACATATGTATATGTATAGCTGATTTACTTTGTTATACAGCAGAAACTAACACAACATTGTAAAGCAGTTATACTCCAGTAAAGATGTGGGAAAAAAAGAAGTCTGGAGGTGATACCCAGCAGAGCTGAGACCCAGAGCCCTGAGGACGAAATGCTGCCTGGCTACTGTTGGTGTGTCAGGGGTGTGTGCGAGGCTGGTTCCGGGATTGCTAACACAAAACAAAACAGAACGATTCTGGAACCTGTGGCCACTGCCCTAATAAAGGGCTATTACTAAAGGGATGCTCGTGGAAACCGGAAGCCAAGAGGCAGAAGTTCCTTCTTCCTGCAGTCGCCAGTCTCCCTCTAGCTCCTCCTACTGGCAGAGCCCAGCAGGGAGCAGCTGGCAAAGCAGAAAGGAGGTGTGCAGAATCCCAGCTCCAGCATTACAGAGCAGGGTATAGAAAGGGTGGATTTGGAACTGAGAGACAGTAACTTAATAACTGGTACCAGCTCACATGATTTATGTCTTGGTTACATGGTGCAACCACAGTGGAATCTCACAAGGTCACTCAGAGAGACCTCCAAGTACAGTCCATTCATTCATCGGTTCACTGAACACATGTTCTTGCATGCCAGGCGTGTGCTCGATATTGGGGATAGAGCTATAAATAAGGCAGCTCTTGCCCACAAGGAGTTCACACCACATGCACGTGTGTACACGTACGCAGGCATGCACACACGTGGTATAAATAAGGAATAGCAAAGCGCTGAAAGCCACCTGGGCTCGAGAGCAGAGCGTGGTTCTTCTTCGCTGCCTCCATTAGAGGATTGTGTGGCAGTGAGCTTAGCTCTTCTCGTTGGAGAAAAGAGAGGAGGAGAAAGTGGCAGTGAGCGCGGCCTTGGCCTGGCGTGGGGAGCGTCGATTGTTCTGCTGCCTGGATTTGCCCTCCAGCGAGCAGCCTTCCTGTTCAGGGGGCAAATCAAGGGGATGTTGACCGTGACTGAACAGAATGAGAGAAGTAGAAATTAAACGAGGGCAGTCAATGCACGCTGGCCTCTTGGAAGCCTGTGCTTTCCTCCCTGGGGTGCGCAGAGGAGTCTGGCCCTTTGATTTGCATCTTTTAGGCATTTGCTGCTGCGCACTCAGAGCTGAATGGTTTCTAACACGTTGGGAAGGTGGTACGTTTTCTGTGACTCTGTGTGGGGGGCGAGGAAGGGCCCTGCGGCTGTGAACGGTAGATTGTTCCTTTAAGTTTTCCGCATTCGTGGCCTCATTTGACATTGATTGAGCACCTGCTGTGTGCCAGTGACAAAGAACAAGAGAGACCCTATGGCTTTGAATCCGTGGATGGTACTGCTGCGGCTCACCCCCGTCCCTCTGATGCAGGAAGGTCACAAGTCATCCAGACACCCGCTTTATGAAAATTATGAGTGTCATCTTGCAGAGGAGGCCTGCCCTTAGTTTTAGGACTGACGGAAGCCATTCACCTCCTTGGGCCTCTGTTTTCTCATCTTTAAAATGGCAAGTCAGATTATACTATCGATAGTTCAGGACCCAGCCAGTATGTATTGAGGGCTTACTCTGTGCCACGCGCTGCATCATTTCTACGCTGTTGTTATGGTGACTTCTTTACCTTAGCATTTCTGAGACGGTCCTGATTTCCTGTAATTTGATTCGTTTCAATAAAGGCAACCTCTAAATAGATAACCCAGTGCGATCTAATGTTTTCTCTTGTCTGTAGACTTTTGATCTGAGTTAGAAAATAGTGAGGTCAGGTTTAGAGGTGGTGGCTGTGGTGAGGTAACTTTTGCCGCAGCTTAGTGACCTACGGGCACACACGCTTGTTCTTTCCCATGATCCTGTAGGTCCGTGGGCAGATCTGCTCTGGGCTGGCCTGGCCAGAGCTGGAAGGTCTAGGCTGGCCCACCTCCAGGGTTGGGGTCTCAGCCTGGACAGCTGTGGTAGCTGGGCCTCCTCCCCACGTGATCGCTCATCCTCCAGGGGGCTGGCCCAGGCTGGTTCGCGTGGTGGGGGAAGGCCCCCCAGCAGCAAGAGAGGGCAAGCCTCCAGGTCCTTCTGCCTTTCTCTCTTTGAGTCAGATTTGCTATTGCTTCTTGGGCCAAAGCAAGTGGCAAGGCCGGAGTCAGCATGGGTGGGGATGACCCAAGGGCCATATTGCCCACAGTTTCCACAGGAGGTAAGAGATGCTTGAGACATTTTGGCGCCTTGTTTACCAGTGGGGGCCGGTGAGAGAGGCGCGGGCTGTGAATGGTGTCAAGGGCAAGGACCAGATTCGCCGAATGAGATTTTGTTTCTTCGCAGGTTGAGGTGCTGATGAGTCTCACCCCACTACGAACAGGCTACTCAGGGTCATTCCACACATACTTCCTGAGCGCCGTCTCTTTGCCAGATCTGCAGATCCCCTAGGACAGAGGCTGAGGTGGAGGCAGTAACGTAGTGGAAACGTACGAGTTCTTGCCACGGAGATGATGGGAGAAGAGATGAGAAACTTGAGACTCTGCTGGAATCTAGGGACACACACGTGTACACGTGCACATGCGCACACATACCCACACGTGCATACAGGCACAAGCGTGCATGGCCCTACGCGTGTGTGCTCGGCCCCCCTACATGTCCACGCGGCCACGTGTCTGCGCGCTCACACACCGCACACGTGTACGCACACCACGCACGTGCGCAACGTGTACCTGCATGCACGACCTTCAGACAGTCTCAGAGGACTTACAGAAGCTGGTCCCAGGGGGTCCTTGAATTGCCAAACCAAAAGCAGGCTGCGTAGACGGGAGAGGGAAGAGGGTGGACAATAGGCCCCAGGGGAAAGCGGCCCCTCTTTTCTTGAAGTTGAACGGAGATTCAGGAAACCACCACGCTCTGCTCTACAGAATGATCCTTGAAGTACATTTTTGTGTACGAGACTTGTCCCGTTTTTTTAAAGAATAGGGTTGACACGTCTGTTTAAATGAATTTTCCCATCTCGATGGACACATTTTGGGGGAACAAGTTTTCATGGTGATAACAGAGAAGCAGGGTGGTGGGGTGGGAAGAAAAAGGGGAGGAGACCTATTGAAAAAGGTTTCAAGATGAGTAGGCCCCTCATTTAAAGAAAAAAAAGGCCAGGCTGGACATTAGCATCAGAAAAGCAGCCCACTTCAGTGCCTGCTTTCCATTAGGGCCTGCGGTGGCCAGTTATGTTGGTGGCTGTGAATAATAGGCTCTTTTGGAAAATGGGGAAGCCACCGAGCTTTGTCCCTGCTTCCCCGAGGGGCTTAGGTTTTCCTGTAAGTCCTCCCCTGGTCTCATCGTCCCGGACACTTGTCAGTCAAAATGTGGGCCTCAGCCCGCGGGATGCAAGAGAAAGTCGAGCCGTCGGTGGCCCCTCCCAAGCAGCTGGGGCCTTCCTCTTGTTTGTGTTTCGAGGTTTTCAGATCACCGGAGTGTCATCTTCCATCCAGCAGTCAATGGCTTTACAGCCGCTCTTGGCGGTGGTGAGTGTGAGAGCGCCGACGGCAGGAAAGCTCGGTCCCGTTTGGCAGAAGCGAGAGGGGACAGGGTGGCAGCTGCGGCCACGCTCCCTTACAGAAACGGCCACTGTTGATTCTCCCAGGGGAAGCTGATTTTCTCCGAGGTGGAAGGCCCGCTGATATCAGCACCGGGGAAGCAGCTGGGGGACTTGGGGGGCAGGGGTAGCGGAGAGAGAGAATTTATAAAGCCCTTAAACCCCAGCTCAGGAACAAGTGTGTTCAGATCGGGCCACATCTTTGGCCTGGAGGAGAGGACTTGCCCGAGACCTGTTGAGCCTGCAAGGGGAGTGAGATAGACACCATGAAGGCTTTGGAAGAAACACTGAATTCATTAGTACTAATGAACTGAAGTTCAAATGCTCGGCCTTTGGGCTACTAACCATAGGGCTATGGTTTTTCTTAAGAGGAAAAAAATCAATGTAAAGAAACAGGTAAGGGGGTGATTTCTTGATACCCCAAGCACCCAGAGACAATTAACTATTTTCTCTAGTTCTTTCACCATCTTGTGTGTGCGTTCATTCACACACACACACACACACACACACACACACACACACACACACACACACACACACACACACACACACACACACACACACACACACACACACACACACACACACACACACACACACACACACACACACACACACACACACACACACACACACAGCCAGCCAGCCAGCCAGCCAGCCAGCCAGCCAGCCAGCCAGCCAGCCAGCCAGCTGGCTCTGTGAGACACAAAGGAATTCACCTCACAGGACTTTCTGAGCTTCTTCCTGACCGCACGTTTAACTCTTCCTTTTTAAAAATTATAAACCTTCCTTGGACTTGGCATCACCTCTCAAGGTCATACCCTAGGGAGACGACTGCTTTATTGTTTGGGTGCCTGTCAGGATTCTGGCTAAAGATCGGGCTGGCAGGTGCTTGGCTCGGCCTCTGGTGGTACCATGGTGTTGCAGCAATGAACAGTCCAGGGCGCGATGTGGCCTGGGGCACCCGGCTCTCGCTGTCACTTAGTCACAGAGTAGCCATTGGACACCCAGGTCTGGAGGCGATCTGCTCCAGGTGGAGCCTGGGGGGGGGGGGGGTCCCGCCTGGAGGGACAGAGGTGGTCTGGTTTTATGCCCACGGGGCTCCTCTGGTTGCCCCAGCTCTACCCCAACGCCCTGGAGTTCCGGAGCTTAGCAGGGCGAGGTCACGCAAAGTGCCGTCATCTGGCCCCGTGGATGACTGCCACGGCCTCCTGTCTCGCTGCTTCTGCCCTTGCCAGCATCTAGTTCATTCTGCATACAACTGCTAGAAGAGGCCTTTTAGAACAGGTCACATCATGTCCCTCCTCTGCTCAAAGCCATCCAAAAGTCACGTGTCTCACTGCGGGTAAAGCCCGACCCCTCACCTTGGGGCGGCCCACAAGCCCTGCACGATGGGCCCCGGCGTCTCTCTCCCCCGCTCCCCTCGCTCCCCTCGCTCCCCTCGCTCTCCTGCTCTGGCTGCAGTGGACTCCTGGCCGCTCCCAGAACACACCCAGCACTTCCGCCTCGGGGCTTCCGCTCTCGCTGTTCCTGTGCCTGGAACACTCTCCCACCAGATGTTTGAATGGCTCCTTCCGTCGCCTCCTTCAAATTTCACCTTCACAGTGAGGTCTTTGCTGACCACCCTCTAGGCCCTCTGAATCCCCCTTCCTCACTTAATTTTTCTCCATAGCGTTGATCACCATCTAACGAACTATATATTTTACGCCTGTATTTTATTCTCCTCCTGCGCTAGAATGTAAGCTCTGTGAGGGCAAAGATTTTTGTCTTATTCTCCACTGTACCAGCAAGGCCTTTGACAGTGCTCGGTGCATAGAGGAGCTCAAGAAATATTCGTAGAAAGGATGAATGGACCCACACCAGAGGCTGCTTTTCGGAATGGTACTAGAATGGTCCTAAATCCTGGTGCTTCCACTGAGCTGCAGAAGCCAAGCTCTTTCTCAGCTCCCGTGGCCACACCTCTTGGCACAAAGAGGGATAGCCTGCTTCCATGGCATCTGTTAGAACTCCTAGGTCTGGTGATGAGGCGGTTTCCCCAGGACATGGCCTGAATTCACAGCTTCACAGCGGTGGGGTGCAAGGGCTCCAGTGATGAAACTGCTGTCCCCATAAGTGGCAGCGCACAGTAGACGCTCTGGGGCAGGTGATCAAGTGGAATAGGGCAGCCTCTGAACGGGCCTCCCTGATGTACAGACATCCCTCTCCTCCCTGCACGCCCCCTCGCCCTCCCCGCACCCCTCCACAGATGTCCCCGGCAGGAGCCTGGGCCTGACACACTGCAGCTGTGCGAGCAGGAGACCCTTATCTAGGCTGCCGTCATTCAAGGCAGGTGCTCCAAACAGACGCCAGCACAGATCGAGTGCCGTTTTCTGTAATAATATCTGCTATTTATAGTGTATCTGCTATGTGCCAGGTGTTTTACACATATCTTCAATCTTTACAAGAATCCTCCTGAGGAGGCATTATTATTTCTCTTTAAAGAGAGGGAACTGAGGCTCAGAGAGGTTACATAGCTGGTCCGGGGCCAATTAGGAGAGCAAGTAATGGAACGGGGTTTCTACCAAGGTCTGGCTCCAAACACCATGCGCTGCGTGACCTCCAAGATCGCCTTGTACGGGAATGCAGGTGGCGCACTGCACAACTCCTGAGCCATCGTGAATGATGCTCTCTAGGGGACACAGCCCCCCTGACTATCTGCTGGAGTAGCTTAGGGAGGCTGGTTGTATCAGTTGGGAATGCATCGCACTGGAAGGAATAGAAAAGCTGAACTCTTGCGGGACGGGGGCGTCGAACAATGTGGGATTTTGGTTTTCTCACACAGGCAAAGGTCTGGAGGTAGGTGGCTGCCGAGATTGGGTCAGTGGCTCAACAGTGCTGGGTTTAGTGCCTCAGATTCTCTTGGCCTTTTCGTCATTGTTGCAAGGTAGCTGCTGTAGCTCAAACCATCACATCTGTGTTCTAGGGAGAAAGGCGATGGGGAAGGGGGGTGTCAGTCACATCGGTTCCCTTTTTATCATGAAAACTAAACTTTCCCAGTCTTCCATCTCCAGCTCCCAGAAGGTTTCTGCTCATGACTCATCCACCAGAGCTCGCGAACAGGGGCACCCCTAACTGTAGACTGGAAAAAAGTATTTTAAATTTCAAGGCTTTGAAATGGATGGCAACAAGGGAGAGGGCTGGAGAGGGAACTGCGGACCAGCAGTGCCTGCCACAGCAGTGTTTCCGACTTCCTGGCCGGGAGCATTTTCAGCAGACCCTGTGGCCAGCAGCGTCCCATTCTTTGTTGGCTATGCCAAGGCAATAGGACGTACTTGTCCTCCTGGGCTGAAGTGTGCAAGAGGAATTAGGAGGCAGAGGGATGCTCTGATATGGTGTGTGACCTTCCTCAAATAGGGAGTGATTCTAGATCCCTGACGATGACATCAGCCTGGACCCTCTGAATCAGAATCTGCATTTGAGCTCAATGCCTGGGTGACCCACGTGAACATCAGTGTTTGAGAAGTGCTGTTTCTAGAACATAGACCAAGAGCACGGGATCTTCTCCCTGGCCTCCACCAACGTTCTCACAGCTTTCAACTCTAGCATGACTGACACATCCCAGTTTGCCCAGGGCTGTCCTGGTTTTAGCACTGACAGTCCCATGTCCTGAGAAACTCCCCAGGCCTGGGCAAACCACCCTATATCGGCTTTTGTCTACGGAGGGTTCCTTGTCTCCCTCTGCCTTTACGAAGGCGGAGCCAACAGCTAAACGCCTAGAAAGCTTCCTTGCAGAGGTCAGGAAAGACAGCTAGAAGGCCTTTCGCTTGGGATATGGGATTGAACAAGGCCTGAGCTGGGACTCCTCAGCAGAGGAACGTGGTGAGGCCCTGCCCTCCTGGGGGAAGGTGTGGAGAGCTGGCAAGGAGACGCTTAAGAACCCGGTGGGCTTTTGATCCGGGTGGTTCGGAGGTATCGTTACTGGACTTGATCACACATCGACAGCCAGCATGAATGGGCTTTGGGTTAAGAACCCGGTAACACAGCAGATTAACTCTTTCCTCACTCCCTTCTTCCACCCCTCCGTGTTGCTTTCTTCCTTCTGCCAAGAAAACAGAAGAGAAATGCCTGAATCCCACACAGGAAGCACTTGTCGTGAGTCGCACTGGTGACTCAGAGTTATTTTTTAGTCCTGCCAGCCAAGAGCAACAGGAATGAGCTGGAGTGATCTGATTTATTAGTGGAAAAAACCCAACTTTTCCTGACCTCGTGCCTCTTCTGAGCCCTCCCCCTCCTGCCTTCCAGCCTCCTGCTTCATGCCCTGGGCGGCCCGTGTGGCTGCCCGGAAACTGCTGTGTCGGGGGGCCTCGGGGCCGACGGATTTCTCAGGCCTCGCGCTCCATTAGCAAGTATGTGCCCCGGGCCTGCTGGAGTGGAAAGGAGAAGACGGGGCCCGGCTACTGAAGCCCGGGGTCTGGGAGCCACTCGGCAAGACACACAGTGCCACACGCTAGGACTTCTCTGTGCCACCTGTGGGAGGGGGCGAGAAATCCCAGAGCAGCTGGGGCGACTTCCTTAAGAGCTTGGATTTGGTCCTTTAGCGCCGCCATTCTGATCGTGAGCGCGGTGGCTCTCTGCCACGCAGCTAAGGACAGAGAGTACTGTCCCCAGGGCCTTAAGTCAGCTCACTGAGGCCCGTGCCTCTGTATTTGGCCCCTTAACCGCTTTGCTCTTGTCTGAGCGATGTTTGGGACCCAGACAAATGGCACAGCCAGGAGCCTTGCTGTAGAATTTGCTGCGCTGCTTCAGACTCTCTTCTGCCGTCTAGGAAGACAGCTGTGGGGTATCGGGGTGTAGTTCCTCAAGCCAGGCTCCTGTGATCGAGTTTCTCCAATGCCTGTCCTCAGAAAGCTAGACAGAGACCTTTTAAATGCCCCGTGTTCCCAGACACAGGCCAGAGCTGCAGGGGGACATAGGTCATGATGATGGGCAGGGGTGACAAGGTGGGTGGCACAAGGGCAGTGCCCGCCTGGACTGCAGAAGCTCCCTGTCGTGCCGAACTAGGAACCGCGGTGTGGTCGGCCCGATAGGACCATTCTAGAAGGAGCCGTTTCTCACTGACTGGGATCCGGTGAGATGAAGTGCTGTCTCATTCTTCATTGTTTGGTCTCTAAGAGTTTGAAACCCAACTGGAAGACACTTGTTGCTGTTTGCAGTACCGGAAGAAACAGCTCAGGGTCAGTGGCCGTGTTTACAACCCTTTTGACCATTCACCCTCTTCCAGTCAGAAGACCGTTCCTGTCAGTGAGCGCGTCGTGTGGCTACAGCGAGGGGCTGCCTGGGGGCTGCTGAGCTAGTGGGAGGGCCTGCAGTGGACTGTGGTCTTTCGGCCCTTGGTTTGGATTTGATTCGCATTCAGTAGTTCATCTGTCCCGTCTCCAGACTGCAGTGACGGATTCGAGCTCCAGGGTCACGGGTCTTCGCTGCGTGTGGCCGAGTACCTACAGCAGGGCTCCTCCTATGGGAGCGTGCACAGAATCACCTGGAATGCTTGACAGCCCCCTGGTTGTGGAGCCCCACGCTCAGAGATTCAGATCAGTGGGTCTGGAGTGGGGCTCGAGAATTGACAGCTTCTGTAACTTTTTATTTTATACTGGAGTATAGTTGATGAACAATGTTGTGATCGTTTCAGGTGTACAGCAGAGTGATTCAGTTTTACATAGACACGTATCTCTTCTTTTCCAAATTCTTTTCCCATTTAGGTTGTTACATAATATTGAGCAGAATTCCCTGTGCTCTACAGTAGGTCCTTGTTGGTTACCTATTTCATATGTAGCAGTACGTGCGTGTCAATCCCAAGCTCCCTAACTATCCCTTGAGAATCGACATTTCTGAAGGCTCCCTGGTGATGCCCAGGGTGCTCGTCCAGGGGATGCACCTGGCATAGCAGTGGCTCCACAGAGGTGCCGAGTGCTCTGCCCCTCACTAGCCACACCCCCGTAGCACGGATTGACTGTATCAGGATAAGAAGAACTCCTTTGCTTTTGAGCCTAGCGCTTCATTTCCACTCCCCCAATCCTCGTTTATGGGGGGAAGTTAAGATACCATTTCGGAGTGTGAAGCGGGAATCCGAGGTGCTCAGGGCTCAGCCTGGCCGCCCCCCATGCTTCCCCTCCCGTCCACCCCCCCAGGGGACCTTGGGGGCCCGGGAGTTCCTGCTGGTGCTGCAGTAGCAGGCAGTTTGCATCTGGAGTTACACCCTTCAAAGGTCTCTGGAGGAGCAGGAACAAACCGGAGGAGA
Source organism: Orcinus orca (assembly GCF_937001465.1). NCBI lineage: Eukaryota > Metazoa > Chordata > Mammalia > Artiodactyla > Delphinidae > Orcinus > Orcinus orca. The sequence continues at coordinate 14,909,558 of NC_064580.1, forward strand.
AAATTACATTTGAAATAATTTATTTTCACATGCAGGGGAGAAATCACATTTGGTCTAGATTCATGTAAAGAAAACAGAGATTAGATTTTAAAAAATGTGTTGCTGGCAAGAGAGAAGAGCAGACGGGTTTGGATAAAATACACTTTCTGTTGAACCTGGCCTTCAGTCCCAGGCTGCATTTAAAGGGGCTTGGAGTTAGATTATGGAGGAGAATCAAGGCTGGATTTTATTTTCAGTTCATTTTTCTTTTGAAATACTGCCTAGGTTGGGACTGGAAGTGACAGAAACATTTACACTGCAGGAAAAGGTTGTTCCTAGAATTTCGAGCTTTTTGGGTCTGCTGTGGAGGAGGCTGATTTAGAATTCTCATCTGAGGAGAGACAGGATATTCCTTTGGGATTTCTAGCCAAAACCCGAGGCTCAGTCCTGAGGAGGGCAACAGGGGGAGGTACAGTAAGAGCCCCCAAGCAGAGTGAAGGACACACGTGCCAGTGGCCACACCCCAGAGGCTGTCTCTATAGGCTCTTGGGGTGGCAGTGGGTCACTGTCAGGGTAAGCCCATCACGGGGGTGATTAAGGAAACAACCGCAGCACCCGCTCTCGGTTACTGGGTTCTCAGCATGTGCCTGGCTGAATGCACATCATCATATTAAAACCTCACCTATCATCATCTCCGTGTTTTAGATGAAGCAAATGAAGAGAAATTATTTTCGAAAAGCCACACAGCTGTCTGACTAGCATTATCATTGTGAATAAAAGGCCATAGTTTACATGTATGAAAATTTATTAGGTTGAATCAAATGAAAGAGCTATTTTTGTAGGTTAAAAAGATGGTTGAATATTGGCAATTTCATATGGCTCAACCAAATATACGTATATGCGCAAATATATATATATGGCGAGAGAGAGAGAGTGTGTGTGTGTGTGTGAGGGCCATGTAGCAAGCATATATGTATGAGTTCATTGTCTGGAGAGGGGATAAATAAATTGTGATGTAATTAAATGATGGATTTCTATAAGGAATGAAAAATGGATGACTTTAAGCCATTAATGACTTAAAATGGTTGTATATAAAAATATACTACTGATCAAACTATCTAGTTGCAGAAGGATACAGGGAATGTAATACAATTTATATATAGATGAATATATAGAAAGGTATATTTTGTTAAGGGATACACACACACACACACACACACACACACACACACACACACACACACACACACACACACACACACACACACACACACACACACACACACACACACACACACACACACACACACACACACACACACACACACACACACACACACACACACACCCCTTGCCTTCCAGAGTCTGGTTCCAGAAAGTGGTTACATTTGGGGTGGGAGGCCAGGAAGGGAATATGATTAAGGTGAAAATACAAAAGGGACTTTAAGTGTGTTTGTAATTTTTTTCTTAAGCTGAGTGAGCAGTAGACAAATATTCACTATATTATTCTTTATACCTCTTTGTACTAGTCATCTATGGCTGCATAACAAATCATCCCAGAATTTAGTGGCTTAAAGCAACAGCATTTATGATCTCAGTCTCTGTGGGTCAGGAATCTGGACACAGCTTAGCTGGGCCTGTCGCAGGCAGCATCAAGGTGTCAGCTGGGGCTGCAGTCATCTCAAGGCCCAACTAGGGGTGGGTTTGCTTCCAAGCTCACTCAGTGGCTGTTGGCAGGGTTTGGATTTATTGTCATGGGCTGTTGGACCGAGGGTCTCGGCTCTTCGCTGGCTCTTGCCCAAAGGCCACCCTCAGTTCCTTGCTACACGGCCCACTTCAGAGGGCAGCTTACATTGTGGCAGGCAGATTTATCGGAGGGTTTTGAGCGACAGAGAGTGGGAGGGGGTGGGAGGAGTTCCAATCTTTTATAACCTATTTATGGATGGGGTATTTCATCATTTTACTAGAAGCCAGTCGCACTCAAGGAGAGGGGATTACACAAGGGCATGAATACCAAGAGGTGAGGAACATTGGGGACATCGTAAGAGGTTTGCTTACTGTAATATGCCTGAAATATCTTATAATAAATTTTAAAAGAAAAATCTGTTCACAGGTGAAATATAACTGACTGCTGGCATTAGAAGCTCTCTGATCCTCCACGGTAGTCACATATTTGGCTACTGCTAAATCTTGCCCAGGCTCCCACCCCCATCTCATTCTCCCCAAAGGACATCTTAATCAACAACACAGTCAATTAACGATGTTTTTCTCATGACCGGAATTAGAGAGATGTCAGTGTCATATCAAAAGTGCTTTTCATTTCTCCAACTATACTTTTGCTAAGTTGCTAATTAATATTTTGGAAGTCTGTCCTCCCAGATCCGCCACTGGCCAGGGCAGTGGGGTGCACATGAGCTTTGCAGCCAGCGTTGGGTCCTGACCCCTGTTCCACCCCTTACCAGCTACATAACCTTGGGAAAGTTACACTCTCTGAAAATTAGTCTTCTCATCCGATAAATGAGAGGAAGAATACCCGTCTCAAGGATTCCTGGCCTTGGCATCTGAGGGAGGTTGTAATGTTTGACTCTGGAGACCTTTAAGCAGAGGCTTGATTCTGGCCTCACAGCTAAGGCAAAGAGAGGTGCTCTTAGACAGAGCATGGGTTAAAGCAGTGGCCTCCATGCAGTCTGATCAATATGAAAGCGATAGAGCCCACAGTATTTATTTAGAAGTTGTATGCATGGGTAGCTGTAGTAATATGTTGCTTTCTGTAGCAGTCCCTGCCCATCTCTCTGAGCCTTCACACTTAGGGCAAGCCTTCTGATAGCCAGCTGCCAGATTCTCCATCTTTTTGCCTGTGGGCTTTCTCTAAAGATGCGGAAGACCCCTGTGCTTGCTCCCTGGGCAGGCCAGAAGTGCAGGGGGATTCACATAGCCCTGGAGAGTTCTCATCCCATTAATGATGGGGGCTGGTGTATAAATGCCTCAGCTCCCTTGGAGGTGTCGGTTCTCTGCCACTTTTGCGGAGTCTCCCAGGGAGACTGAGCTCCAGTTACTTGCTAGCCCTCTCTTGAGTGGCTTCCTTCCCTTCTCTGTTTTACTTCGTCACGCCCCTCCCGGGAGTGCCTTGCCCCTCCCCAATAAACTTGTTACCCTTGAATCCTTGACTCTGAGTCTGCTAGAGAAACCCAATTTACTTATATTCTAAAACAATTACATCTTACAAGACATGTAAAGATAGAAAATGTAAAAGGAGGAGATGAACATACATACACACATCCGTGGCCTGATGTTTTCCTTTGCTCGCACTCTGCATTGCAAAGGCCACTGGTTTGAGGAAGCTGGGAGCTCCCCTTCCAGTCTCGTGAGTTGTCACGAGGTTGTTGTCCCAGCACTCTCTCCGTGGGTGCCTGCTTCCGGGACCCATTTGACTTAGTTCAGGTGGCTTGCTGGACTTTCACATTGATTTGTGGTGGCGGTTTGGGGGTCACAGGCTACCCGACTGAAAGATCTTCAGGACTGGTTGCTAGACTCTCCTGTATTTGAGAGAGTAATTTCCGTACCTTGGACTTCCAATGATGTAAAAAGAAATCTCCAAGTTCAGAATCAGGGAAAAGCTCCCCACAGATGCTTGGCTGCCCTTGGGAAACCCATGGTTCTCTCTGTCCGGCTCTCCATGCAAGGAGGACCATGCAACATGTATATGTTGAACGGGCAGCCTCATGCTCTCAGGGTGGCGTGAATATTCTCATTTGCCAGCTGTCACTCCAACACATGGCTCAGCACTGTGTAGACATATAAACATACGCAAACAGTCTACAGCTTGAAAACAGATTCCACTGGCCTCAGGGTAAAGATTTGGGAGGGCAGAATGCTCCCTTATTTTCTGTCTTCCTGGAGCAAAGCCTCCTGTGGTCTTTCAGGTGATCACATTTTTTAAGCCATCCAGATTCGAGTTGCTCCTTAACCAGTTGAACTGTGGAGGCCCACTCTGCTGGCTCGGCTGACGGGGCAGCACAAGCTAACATTTTCCCCAGGGCCTCCTGGTGGCCTTTACATGAGGTGGCCTTCACCATCCTGAGAACAGTCTCCAGACCAGTCATCTGAGGAGAACTTTGCAGCCAGAGTTGGGTCCTGACCTCTCTTCCATCCCTTACCAGCTATGTGACCTTGGGAAAGTTACACTCTCTGAAAATCAGTCTTCTCATCCAATAAATGAGAAGAAGAATACCCGTCTCAAGGATTCTTGGAAGATTAAATACATGAGAAAACTTGTGCAGGTGGAAGAGCAGTGCCCAGCATGCAGTAAGAACTTGACAAAGGCTGCCCACTAGCTCTGCTCAAGAATAACTCCCATGTCTTTATACAACAGCTTATTCCCCTGGTGATGAAACTGAAGCAAAGGGATGTCCAGTGAGGCCTGGTTTATAGGGAAAGCCTTGGGCATCCCTCTGCCCTGCCAGGTTGACCATCCAGGGCATAAGGTCCACGAGCCTTGTCTTGCTCTAAGTTCCCTTGAATTTCCCACTGACGCCATATTGCTCAGCTGGATCGACGTCATGGTTGTGTAGTAGTGTAAAACAGTATCTGTGATGATGGAACGGGCAGAAATACGAACCTTTCTCTTGCTGTTTCCTCATTCCCAGCCCACGTGGGCCTCTCCTTTTACTTTTGCCAGGTCACCCACTTGGGAGGGGTGCAGAGGTATGTCTCCACTCCACTGTCTGCGGGGGGGCAGCGTTCACACAAGTGTCATGAGTGTATTGCCATGAAAAGTCCTCCCTTGTAGGGCCTTGGAGGGAGTGAGAGCAAAGAGGAGCCCTCTTGCTTGCATTCTCAGCTCTTGACTTCTCAAGCCAGTCGATAGGGTCACTTTGAGGCCTACACACATGCAGGTGTACACACACACACACACACACACACACACACACACACACAAATCATGCCTTCTCAAAGCATGGCTGGGCTGGATTAGAGCTTGGAGAGCTGCCCACAACGTGGTGCCAGCTTTTAGAAAGAAAAGAAAGAACCCAGGCTCGTGGGCAAAGTTCTAATGAGAAATAACAGGCACTGAAGCAGTCAGGGAAGAGACCCTGTCCCTGGGAACAGAAAACGTGATGTTAATTTCCCCAAAATAGGGCACTGAAATCTTGAAAAGCTTTTAAGGGGTTGTGAGAGGAAAGGTTAGGGAGTTGAGGGTACACTTGTCTAACCTTGGATGATGATAGAAGAGATCTAAATGTGTATTTTGGTCAGGAACAGAATCCTAGTCCAGGTGAACCAGGGTCTGAAGTGTCTGGCTTTCATCTTCCCTGAAATTTGTTCTCAGCCTTTTCCCTAATATGTGTGTATGTGCACAGGATGTAGAAAAACCCTGTGCTACTGCTCCCAAGTGGCATTTGTGGGTGATCATCTTAGTTTGGGCTCCCCAGAAGTAAACCTTGAGACAAAGGCTGAAGTGCAAGTAATTTACTAGAGAGGTGAAGGAAACACTTGGTAGTAGAGTGGGCAAGGGAGATGGGGAAGGAAATGCAGCTATGAAAGGGTTATCAAGCGAATTACCACTGTGAGCACCTGGAGCTGAATCCCAAGGGAGATGCCAGGAGTGTAGAACACTCAAGAGTGCTCCCACCTAAGGGGTGAGGGAGCTGGGGTATTTATACTCCAACCCTGAATAGGCATTCGTTAAGAGATGCTCCTGGGGGTTGCTAATTCCCCAGCATTTCTGGGCGAGCCTGTGGATAGAGTGGCCTTCCTCAGTTATGGAAGGAAAATCCAGATACAGAGATGCAGATAGAGACCTTTGGAAGTCAGGTGCAGTACACCGAGGTGAGAGGTCCAAGGGCTGTGGGGAGGAGGGGAGCCTCGGGCAGTGGCTGCTACAATCACATAGGGGTATGATATATTGTTGGGGAGGGGGACTTTCTCACAGTTAAGGTATCTATAAACATTTCTACCCTTTAATTAGATATAATCGAAGATTTGGAATAATAAACGGAAACGTTTTTTGAAGAAAGATTTTCAAAAGCCAGAGGACAGTGGTTGGGTTCCATGGTATATATTTACACATTTGTCAAAATTACTTATGTTGTACATTTCAAATCTGTGCATTTTACTGTATGTGAATTATACCTAAATATAAAAAGAAGCAAGTGCGAAATTCTAGATTTTAGTACCTTTCAGTAGAATCCTTAGTTCCTGCATATTTGGGGTACACTTGCCTGAATCCTTAAAATTCTGCCTGTGGACCAACAAATGAAGCCTTTGCTCTAGAATTACAGTCAGGTAAAATTGGGGTGCTGGCAAAGCAGTGACTTCCCCCCCGTAACAAAGCAGCCTCCTTCAGCTACTTCTGTGCCATGGTTTGTGCCCAGGCAGCCGCGGCTAAGTTCTCCCGGCGACTGTGGGCTGCATTTTGTGAAAGCAGTGGCTAGGGATTCCATATCTGGGGCCACAGGTCAGACATCTGCAAGGCAGAAGAAACTGACAAAGGGCCTGGTCTTAGGAGGCCACAGCTGGATAGGGAAATAAGGACGAGATGATGTTTTAGGATGGGTACTAGGCCAGGTTCAATTTCAATGCCTGGCACATAGCGGGCACTCAATAAATGTTTGATGGGATGAGCAGATTCCCTCCAGCTCACTGATACCTCCTGGGACCAGCCTCAGCCGAGAACAGAAAGGTGTGGAGGTGGGGTGGAGATGGGAGAAGCACCGATACAGTGGAGGCCGTCGGGCCCTTCTTTTCTTTCTCAGAAGCCCCAGATCTGGAGCTGATGAGGTGGGCCTTCACAGCGGAGGGCCTTTCTAATGACTTCTCAATTAATTGACTTGACGCTGGTGGGGAGAACGCCAGAGGCTGCAAAAGATGAAAGGCATTGAAAGGGAAAAGCTTTGATGTCACTGCAGTCCTGCTCAGATTCGGGAAGGTTTTTTCAGGAACTTTATATCTTAACCACAAAAGCCTCACAGGGTCGATCAGTCACGCAAGAAAATTTTTGTCATTCTCTGGGATTGCTGGGTGATGAGAGGGTGAATGGAAAGCCAAGAAGGAGGGGCCAGGTATGGTTTCTGTGGGTGGCGAGTGTGTGTGGTGGTGGGACGGGGTGGGAGGGCGAAGGTGCCCTAGGAGGGGTAGAGGGGGAGGCAGTGTGTAGGTGTGAGTCGCATTTGTAGGCGAGCGGTGTGCTTATGCTACAAAATTGGCACAGGTGTGTGTTTTTCCAACGGGTTGTGTTCTCCCAGACTCAGTGTCTTCTTACTGGGTTTGTTCCTAAAGCTTATCTACTGATCACCCATTTAGGTACACACATCCCTAGGCAACTTATTCATACGAAATCTAAATGATCAGAAAACTCGAAGAAGTGCGTTGTCATCGCAGATACATAATACGTAGAATTTTAGAAGTAGACAGAACTCCTGAAAAGCAATTGTGTTATTTCCTATTAAAGATGAGGAAATGGAGCCCGGACATGGAAATTGACCTCTCAACTACCTAGACCAGGACTTCTTAACTTTGGCACTAGGGACATTCAGGGCCAGGTAATTCTCTGCTGTGGTGGACTGTCTTGGGAGTGGGTGTTTAGCAGGCATCCCTGGCCTCTAACCACTTGATGCCAGTATCACCTCCCCCGAGTTGCTGCATTCAAAAATACCTCCAGACATCGCTAATATCCCCGGAGGGGCAAAATCGTCCCGAATTGAGAGCCACTAGCCTAGATACAGGCCTAGTGGGTCCTAGGATCCAATGCTCTTTGTACTGCTCTGTGCAATTTGGGGGTTCAGATGGTGCCTCATATATCTTCAGAATCAATCACATTTAAATGGAGTGATTCCACGTGTGGTGTGCATGAGAGAATGGGCAATGTTCACACGACCCACCAAGAGATTCGTCTCAGCAGGCACTCCATTCTCCAACAGCTCTAAATCAGTTGGCATTTTTTTCAGCATGGGTTAGGTTAGAGCCTATGGAATTGCCATTTTTTGAGGCTCAGTTGGTCAGATATCAAGCAGTTTTCGTATGGTTCAACCTAAACACACAGTCTTAAGAGGTATGTCCTGAACACCTTTCAAAACTCCCCAGTTCTGGAATGTGGAAATGTTTGTTTAGGCTCAGGACTCTTCTCAGGCACATTTCTAAGGTGAGTCCGATGTTTTCCATGCAGAGCCTCATACCACAAGCTAACCACACTGCAAAACTCCCCTCCAGATTTCTCTCTCACTCTGCAGTGAATTCAGTATGGCCACAAATTCTTTGCAGTGATTCCCGTTAAGGGGTGGAGTCTGTGCTCCACCCAGTTGACTCTGGGCTGACCCTGTGACTTGCTTTGAGCAACAGAATCTGGTGGAAGTGGCGTTGTTCAAGTTCTAGAGCTTAGACCTTTAAGAGGCCTTGCAGCTTCTGCCTTAGCCCTCCTGGCCACTGTCCCGAGACTTCCCTGGAAGGAAGATGGCATCATCTACTGGCGGATGAGTGGCCACGTGGAGGGGGGCTAAGGCAGCCCGCTAACAGCCAGCACCGCCAGCCGGACGTGTTGGACCTTCACGGTCTACTCCCCCCAGCGAAATGCAGTCACACGAGTGAGGCCACGTGAAGCCAGCAGGACCACCCAGTGGATCCATATAATCATGAGAAATGAGAAATCATTGCTGTTTTTTTAAAAATAAATTTATTTATTTTTGGCTGCGTTGAGTCTTCGTTGCTGTGAGCTGCTGCACGCGGGCTTTCTCTAGTTGCGTTGAGTGGGGGCTACTCTTCGTTGCGGTGCGCGGGCTTCTTATGCGGTGGCTTCTCTTGTTGCAGAGCACGGGCTTTAGGTGCACGGGCTTCAGTAGTTGCAGCACGTGGGCTCAGTAGTTGTGGCTCGTGGGCTCTGGAGCGCAGGCTCAGTAGTTGTGGCACACGGGCTTAGTTATTCCGTGGCATGTGGGATCTTCCCAGACCAGGGCTCGAACCCATGTCCCCTGCATTGGCAGGCGGATTCTTAACTACTGCACCACCAGGGAAGTCCCATCATCGCTGTTTTAAGCCACAAAGTTTTGGGATGGTTTGTTAGGTAGCAGTTGATAACTGATACACACCTACTGGCACTTTTGTGGTTTTTAACAATCTATGAGAGCGTGACTTCAAATAAAGAGCAGCAAAGCCATGCTCGCCTGGACTGCCAGATGGTTGGCTGACATCACTCACTAGCCAGGTGTCTCAGGCACTCACACCAGCCTCCCCATGGGCACTATTTGGTCACATTCTTTAGGAAAACTGCTGATTTCTATATTTGGAAGCCACAAGAAAGGGTCAAAAACTTATGAGTAAAAGCTACAAAGGCCAAGCGTGCTGTACAGAATGATGACCTGCATAGCGTCTGTATGTAGGGGATGCGTCACTGTCCTGCTCCTGCATATATGCCACGTACCAATGTCACACATACGTAGCCACTTTCACCACGCTCGGCTTGACCATGACACACCTCCTGGGCATGGTTATGTGATGGAAAATATCTTCAGCCTCCATTTCCCACTGTCACACTTTGGAAGGGGATATTTCAAACATTTGTCAGAATTTCCTCACAAATGGTGGACATTAATTGACTTTTTATCTTAATGCTGTCACTGAATATTGCTTTTGATCTAAAGCAGATGCCTTAGGAAGCCCTTGCTTTATTATCTAAATAAAGCTGTAGTTAGCACTCACGACAGTAATTCCTTGTGAGTTCGTTGTTTAACGTGGCACGTACCAGCACCCACCGGGCTTTACTTACATGAGAAGAGAAATTCTGTCTTTCTCTTTGCTCATGGCATCCCCAGCACATAGCACAGGGTTTGACTCCTGGTCGCTCCTCAACACATTTGTGGGTGGATGGATGGATGGATGGATGGGTGAGTAAATGAATGAATGAGAGAAGCTGAGATCTGGGAGAGGGCTTGGAATTCATCACCTTCCGTCTCCTGCGTTGCTTGATGAGCGAAGACACTGAGATTCAGAGAGGATTAGCGTTTGTTGTGTTTTTTTGTATTCCAGGACTTTATTCCTTTAAAAAGCCACTTGACACACCTGATTATCTGATCTGTCCCAGCTTGTGATTATGGGCTCAGTGGGACACGCTGTGAACATCCCTGATTTGGGCTGCCTCGATGCCATTGGGAGCAGGCTTCTGCCCACCCTGCTGGGCCCTGTGAGGGGCAGCCAGGCCCACCCGGGCACTGAGTAGGCGCCAGATGTGCCTCTCTGAGTTACATTAGTATTACTGTTCATCCGCCTGGGAAGCCACGTCCTCTTCTGTGCCGCAGAATGGGAAAGCAAAAGTGCCTTTTCTGAGATGGAGCTAATAATAGTTCTCATCTTGAGTCTACTTAACACTGAACTGACGATTTGGCCTCTCGGGTGAGGCTTATAGTTAATTCATTTACTTTGAAAATAATTACGGAAGGCATAAAAGAAATGTCCCCGTGCGGGCCAAGAATGGGCTGATTCTCCGTGTTTCTCAGTAACCAGTTGTACGCTGGGTGCTTGAAAGGATGAGACTGGGGCGACCCTGCAGCCTTGGGCGGAAGGCGAAGCTGCAGTGGGAGGCGCTCTGCCTGTCCCCCTGCCACCCTCTCACTCCGTTTTCTCTGATGACCTAAATGAGAAAGACAGTTGGTTTCCTTCCCCCTCAGCTCGGTCTCCCACACAGACAAACAGACTGTGTCCCTGGCAGACTGCACTGGGGTTACATGCTGTCTCCTCTACTCAAGGGTGATCTATAGCGTCGAAGGGAAAAATAAATAAACAAGCAGCGTCCACCCTGCCCTTTGTCTCAGAGGAGATAGATGGGCTCCCCGGCTTCCACCACCTCCCCTCCATGCCGCCCTGCCCCAAGCCCCAGCGAGAGGGCAGCCAGGGAAGAAAAGAAGCTGTTGCCAATTGTGTGTGTGTGTGTGTACGTGGGCGCATGAGACAGAGACAGAGACAGAGAGAGAGAGTGAGAGAGAGGGAGAGGGAGACCTGGGGGAGAGCGAGAGAGAAGAGAAAGAGAGAGGGGGAGAGAAAAAGAGGGAAGGGGCCCTCGGGGAGGGGGAGGGAGGAAAAACAAGCCAGAGGGAAGAAGACAGAGGGAGCGAGGAAAAGGGACCCCCTGAAAAGAAGGCAAAGGGGTGATTCAAAGTGTGACTAAAGCTATAAGAGTATCTTTTCCCTCCCTAATTTCCCAGCCTTGTCCTTCCAGATGGAGTGGTAGGTGCACCCCCCGCCCCCGTATCTGTCCTCAAAAGCAGTAGATAAATCAGGCATCCCCATGGGAGCTGCCCCTCTGCCGCTCTGCCATGTGGCCGCAAAGGTCAAGGTGACAGGACCCCGTGTTCCCGGGGTGTCAGCCAGCTCACCTGAAAACCACCGGTGGGTCGCTGGTCTTGCCGGACAGAACTGGCCGTGTCTCGACTCTTGCAATCTCAGAGTGTCACCTGGGTGCCCCGTCCCATGTAGAAGGCAGTCCTGCAGAGGGCCTTCGCCCTGCACGCAAGCTGGATGGAATGTTCCTAGTAGCGCCGTGGAGAGCTCATGTGGTCTGCCGTGTGTGTTAGTACCATTTAGGGTACAAACTAAGCGAGATCATCCACGTCACGCATATGGCACGTAGTAAGTGGTCAGGAACTGTTAGTTCCTACGACCGGATCGCACCGTAATAATAGCTAACAATTTTTTTCAAGCACCGTCTATGTGCCAGACACAAGCAAGCCTTAACCCTGTGTGGTAGGTGCTATTTCATCCTCTTGTAACAGACGGGAACTGAGGCACAGAATAGCCCCGTTCCCAGGATCTAGACCTGAGGCTCTGTTTTAACATGGCATCCAATCATCACGAGGCGAGCCGGAGACAACAAAGGCAGAAGAGAATTCACTCCCATCCGCCTCCTTTTCTCCCCCTCTGACACCACTGCCCCAGACCAGGCCACCACCTCCTCTGTGCCTGGACCACAGAAGTCGCCTCCTCTCTGGCCTATGTCCACTCATGGGCCACACACTGGCCTGCCCCTCTACAAGCTCTTCATTCCCTTCCCATGGTGCTTGGAATGAAATCCACGCTCCCCCGCCATGCTGGCCTGTCACCAGTCCTTAAATCCACGCAAGCTCTTTCTTGTATGCCATTCCTCTGCGCTTTTCCCCATCACTTCATCTGTCAGAACCCTGCTCATCCTTCAGTAGCCCCCCCTTTCCCATTTTTCTCTATCGCAGCACCCTCTTTTTATCCTTCCTTGAGCTTCTCACAACTGAGAAGTATTTTTATCTGCTTGGTTACGTCCTTGCTTTCTTTCTACTTCCCTCACTAAACTGCAGGCTCATAATCATGGTGATATTGTTTGCTCTTGTGTCCTCAGCCCTTAGCATGGGGTCTGGCTCCTGGTAGGCGGTGTGCAGTCAGTATTTGTTGGTACACGAATGGCTGGTGTATCTGGAATGTCTGGGATGTGTATTTGGAGATGTGACAGGCTGTGGCTGGGATTCACCTCGCTTCACTCCCCCGGCTGCCAAAAGTCTTATTTGCACACTGTCGCCTGCCATCATGTGTTTCAGACCTGAGTGTGGGCCTCTTTCATTCCAGAGAGTTGTACCCTTATTGGAATTTCAATGGGAAGAGCCCACAGATCTATTGCACGGCAGGAAAAGAGGGTGTCTGTGGCTGTTGGTTCTCTTGGCCTGTGGCAGGATGCAGAACGAGAGGTAGAAGGATATTAGATGTTCAGTAGTTCTCCTGTTGTCCCGCGTATCCAGGAAGTACTTTTCCCTAACGAGCATTTAGAGATACCGAATGTGCTCCTCCCTCGCTACCCTCAGCCACCTGAAAGAATTGGATCTAAGACCCACACGGTAGTCAGTCATGTGTATATTCATATTCACCCTCAGAACGTGAACCAGTAACCTAAAATTCAGTGTCCACTTGAGAACTTAGCTTGGCACCATTGGCAGTTCATTTCTCCTTTGTGTCACTCGAGACGTTCTCTGATAAAAGGAAAGAGGTGGATAGATTTCAGTCTCTGTCCACCTTCCAGACATTCCTTGAATTTTTCTTAGAAAGATTGATACAAGGCAAATCTCAGTTTTTCTTATCCCCCCCCCCCACCTTTGTCCCGGCCGAGGGGTGAACTGTGGGAAGATCTCATGGGTGGTGTTCTAAACAACTTTCCGTTGATTAAATAATCCTTCTCCCAAGGGCTACTTGTGTGGTTTAAGTTACTTAAAAAACAAAACAAACAATCCAGGGTAAGAGAATCAGTCTGAAAAAATAGAAGGTTACCAACAGACTTGCCGTGTACAGCTGGGAAAGATGTGAAAAGCACAGGCTCCAAGCAGCAAAGAGGATAAATAAATGTGTCGCTAGTGCCATTAAGAAAACACATCTGCACACTGTCAGCAGTAAGGATAAACACCCAGTTGTTTTCCCTTTCACAGGGGAGAGGCGACATGATGGACCCCATCCAGGTCTGTTCCGCTTACATCTTCTTAAGGTTGAGGGATGGGCACTTATCTAGCCCTGATGCATTCCCAGAATCTCTCATCAGAAGGAAATCTTCAAACAAAACAAATAGTATATTCATTCTCCTCCCAGCTCACAGACAGGAAAACAAACAAGAAAAGAAAGAAAAGGTTATCTGGTAGACCTCAGTGGCCCAAGATTGGGATTTTGGACGTGACATCCTTCTCTGGTTTGCTTCCTTCTCCTAATTGCCCCGCCAGTGGGAAGAGCAATTGGAACTGACATGACTATCCCTTATAGTTGTTGAATGTAGCCAATGTTTCTTCCCTTAGCCCGCAACTCAAGACTTCCAGGGTCCATCAACTTCCCTAGTGTCTCAGTGAGTAGCTTTGTAAGTTGGTATGGACCAGAATCAGAATTCATGAATGGTAACTAGGAGCCTAGGGAGTTGTGATGGATCCACTGAAATCCTCGTGGACCTAATTTGAGAAAAGGTTCAGATGCACAAGGAAATAAAGATGACCTCTGGAGATGCCAGCATCCTGGAACCTCCACGCTGTTTATTCCCAGGGTTACTGAGAGTTCACTATTTAAATTTTAAATGGAACCTTGTTCGTTTTGATGAGGTCAAGTACCTCTTCTATTATGTGCCCAAGTCAGGGAATGAAATATGATGACTGTCTTAAAGCAGGCTTAGATTCTAACATCTGTGTGTCCTTAGTCACCCAAATTTCAAAATTTGGTCTAGAATGAATGAAATGCAGTTCCAACCTCAATTTTTCATACTATTAGAAAGTGGCCAAAGACAAATATCATATGATATCACTTATATGTGGACTCTAAAAAAAAATGATACAAATGAACTTTTTTTTTTTTTTTTTTTTGCGGTACGCGGGCCTCTCACTGTTGTGGCCTCTCCCGTTGCGGAGCACAGGCTCCGGACGCGCAGGCTCAGCGGCCATGGCTCACGGGCCCAGCTGCTCCGCGGCATGTGGGATCTTCCCGGACCGGGGCACGAACCCGTGTCCCCTGCATTGGCAGGCGGACTCTCAACCACTGCGCCACCAGGGAAGCCCCCAAATGAACTTATTTACAAAACAGAAATAGACTCACAGGCATAGAAAACAAACTTATGGTTACCGAAGGGGAAAGAGGCGCGAGAGGGATAAATTAGGAATTTGGGATTAATGGATACACAGTACTGTATATAAAATAGATAAACAACGAGGACCCACTGTATAGCACAGGGAACTATACTCAGTATTTTGTAATAACCTATAAGGGAAAAGAATCTGAAAAAAATAGATACATGTGTATGTATTACTGAATCACTTTGCTGTACAGCTGAAACTGACACAACATTGTAAATCAACTACACTTCAATAAAACATATATATAAAAATTTTTTAAGTAGCCAAAAAATTGCCAACACCTCAGAAATTATTCACATTTGACTTTGGAAGGTGTCCCTGGTCTATTAGCTGACATGCTGAACGTTGGCTTCAAATACCATCATGGAGAAATGGCAGGAACCAAGTCAGGTGGAGTTAGAAACCTGTCTTCTCTCCCCTCCCCTCCCTTCTCAACTTCATTAAACTCTATTTCCTCATCTCTACAAAGGGGTGGGAGTAGAGAGTTAGATTAGAGTATGTCTAGGGACTCTGGCAGTACCATAG
This sequence comes from Orcinus orca, assembly GCF_937001465.1. Taxonomy (NCBI): domain Eukaryota; kingdom Metazoa; phylum Chordata; class Mammalia; order Artiodactyla; family Delphinidae; genus Orcinus; species Orcinus orca. Next base: position 14,924,662 of record NC_064580.1, read on the forward strand.
TTCTGAGAAAATATATGCCCTGATTTAACTCTCAGCTATTCCTTCATTTAACAAATTTGTTTGAGTGTCAGTTAGGTCCTACTGTGCTAGTCAAGAAAGATAAGGGTGAGCTGTGACAAAGTGAGAGAGTGGCATGGACATATATACACTACCAAACGTAAAATAGATAGCTAGTGGGAAGCAGCCGCATAGCACAGGGAGATCAGCTCGGTGCTTTGTGACCACCTGGAGGGGTGGGATAGGGAGGGTGGGAGGGAGGGAGACGCAAGAGGGAAGAGATATGGGAACATATGTATATGTATAACTGATTCACTTTGTTATAAAGCAGAAACTAACACACCATTGTAAAGCAGTTATACTCCAGTAAAGATGTAAAAAAAAAAAAGATGAATGAGATGCCATTCTTATCCTAGAAAGGGTATAAACTGTCTGTTAAATATGCAGCGAGCACTTCCTAAATGCCGATGAAGGGCGTGCAAAGTTGATGTTATACCAGCCGTACTGAATGATGCTAGAATTAATGATGCTGTTTAATTTTGCCAACATTCAATATCTCATATTAAAGACTTACTTAGCATTTTCCAGCTGTTGGAAATGATCAGAGAAGTGTATACACCCAATAACTGAAGAATGCTCTCAGACACAGAGGCCCAGAGGATTCTATACCACGTCAAGGTTACACGTGGGTAGAGGTGGAGCCTGGCCTAGGGTCCAGCCCTCGTGCGTCCCAGCATTGGGTTAGTTGATCGTTAAGAAAGTGGGCTTGGAGCCCAACTGCCAGGTTCAAATTCTGGCTCTGCCGCTTACAGGTTGAGTGACCTTGGGCAAGTTATTTCACTTCTCTTAGTTTCCCTCTCCATCACATAGGACTAGAAGAGTAATTGGTTGCATAGGGTGTGTGGATTAAGTGAGTTCGGACATATCGAAATGCTCAGAGCATAAGTAGTATAGTTCCATATTTAATAACGGCCGTTAGCAACTAGAAGTAAGGCTAGAATGCATTCTGACCTACAGCCTAAAATCAATTGGCAGTATAAAACAATCAAAACTAGTAGTATAGCCAGGTCTTAGATCTGTCTAAGATATTTCATGAGTAAGTTGTGTCTCTGTCAAAAATGAAGACCCTGTTTACAGTGGTACCTGGCACATAGTAAGTGTTCGAGAGGTGTTAGCCATTATCTGTGTCGCGATACTGCTTCCCTTTCCTGCAGTGCTGGACAGGAGGTTTTAAGAGCTTCACTGGAGCCCAGAGATGCTGCTGCCACCCCGCCCCCCGTTCTGTGCGGGCACGTGTGAGTGTGTGCCCGTGGACAAGGTGTGTGTGTCGTGGCTGAGATCAGCCAAAAGATCCATTGCAGGAGATCAAATTCAGATCTGTAAGCCTGGTGAGATTCAAGTTCCTTTTAAACACTTGTTGCCATTTCTAGGCAAGAAACATTTCCCCCGATCAGATTGTTTTGGCCAGGAAATCTTGCATTTTCAAAGCAAGTAAAAAGTGAAAAAAAAAAATTCTCGGTACGTGACACAATTTACAGTTAGCTTCTCAGGAATGTGTGTCATGTTTTAAACTTGAGTAGGTTGATGTTCTGCAAACATCCCAGTGCTTCATATTTATAGCGCGCTTTATTTTAGAGTGTTAACAATGAATGAGGAAAAAAAAGCGCGGAACTTTCTGCAGACAATTTTTTGTCGTGATGCTGTTTTGATTTGGAGGCAGTCTTGTTTCTCCTCTTTTTCACCCGCCACAGGATTCCATTCTCTTGCTCGCTCTCTTTTCTTCCCCAAAGGAAACACTTCAGTTGCTTTTATTGATGAGGAGAGGAAAAATCGAAACCATAGGCAACTGGGCTAATGAGAGACAGGCTGATGTGACAACTAACAAAGAACAAAACCAATTACGCCTCCTCATGTAAGTGTACCGGGCCACCCGGGGGTCACCTGTAGCTCAGTAGACAGTCCGCTGCCCACCTCAGCTTCTGACTGCAGCGCACCCACTGCAGCCTCTCTGTCCGAGGGCTTTCTCAGGAGTGTACCCCACACCTCTATATACACACACACACAGCAACCTTCACCCAAAGAGTAGGGAGATTTGGTAGAAGAATACTCTAGATTCCTCCTCCCCACTTAGTGGGACGATCCTGAGATGCACTCCACACTCTCTCAGAGGGTCCACTGCGGAATCGAGCCCACATCACCCACAGCGACTTGCGTTGGCTTCCTTCCTTCCCCTGTCTCACACCCAGCCCCCGCCCACTCTTGCTGGGCTTTCCAGAATCACCTCTTGCACCTAAATCATCCATTCAGGGGCTGCTTTTTTGGGGAACCCCAAATAGGGCATGAACCTAAAAATATCTACCCAGTTATATGCCTTATCCCGTCCCCCTTCCCCACGCTGTCTGAGTGCCAGAATGAAAGATGGGAAAAGACTGTACATATAACTAGAATTGGGTCCCTCTTGTTGCAGCATTTTTAATGCCGTACTCTAACATGGAATGTACAGTTCTCTTTAGGTTCTGAAGCTAAGCTTTCTTTGCCTGCTGGGTTTCATTAATTCACTCGGCAAATCTTTATTGAGCCCCTACTATGTACCACATACGATTCTGGGTGCTGGCATCATATCATTGAGGACAGGGGTCCTGTCTGCAATTTTAACTTGGCTTGTCAGTCACTCTTCTGTCTCCTGCAGAGGGGAAATGGTGGAGGTTGATTCTGGGACCAGCTGCCCCCACCTCCAGACAGCCCCCTTCTTTCTCCTCATTTTCCAAATCAGCCTCCAAGGAGAAGCTAAAGACAGGAAACAAATGTCTCTCTTCTCTGCAGATGAAGTTTCTTGCTCACGTTGACTTCTTCGCTCATCACCTGGAGCTTGGCTAACACTCCTGTGTTAGAATTGATGTATTTCCACCAAGAAGGAAGTGGTCAATGCGTGACGCATGCGTGCCAGGAACTGCCTCTCTGTCTGAAGCCCGGTTGAACTTTCATGGCCAACCTTGCCAGAGCCCGGACCGCTAGGGCAGGAAGGGCAGGGAGGAAGTGGGAGCGCATGCCTAGTCCCAGTTCCCCCGTAATTACAAATGAAGCTTAATGATTAGTTTCAAGGACGGGGGGTGGCTCTCGTGCACAGTGGAGAAATTTGAGTTTCACCCTCTCTTGCCTCCTGGGACCAGGCGTACATGATACTGGAACAAAGGGCTGGTCTCAGAGGTGCAGCTTTGGACGTGGTTACCAAGGAGACAGGGAGCAGGGGACAATTTTCATATCCCTCCCCACACTGCAGCATCGGTGGTTAAGGACGGAGCTCAGGTTTCTTATGATAGCCCCTATTCCTGAGGTTATTCCCAGAGAGGAGAAGTGTGGCAAGAGAACTGGGCCAGGTCGGTGGTTGGGGAGGAAGATGGCGGGCTGGTGCCGGGGCAGGAATGGCCACTTGCATCGAAGGGCTGGCCGTAGAGAAGTCCCCCTCCCCAGAGGTGGGAAGGTGGGGGCGGTGAGAGGAACCAAAGAAGCCACCTGGGAGGGAGGGCATTCGGGGCACTGGGACCACCAGCCGTGAAGCGAACTGAAGGAAGAGAGTCAAGTCAAAGCCACAGCAGAATCCTGTTGGAGTTGGCAGATAATTCCAGAAAAGTAAAATGAGATTGTCTGCTTTATCCTGTGCTGTGTGATTTCTGTGGAATTGCTTGGGGGAAAGGCAGGCTGATCTAGTCTTCGAAATTAAGGGGTTAATTAGAAAATGGGGATTTCCTGCTTCTTTGAGTTGCCTCTCACCCCAGCCCACCCCCCGTCCCCCCCTCAGTGACTTGAGACGTTTGAAGGCGAGATCCTCCGTGAACGTTTAGGATGAAACACTTTGTCCGGAAAACAAGCAAATAAATTTGACAGCTGCTTGATGTAGGACAGTCATTAAATTTTCAAGAATGTAGGTCTTCTATTATTTAGTGACGTTAATCTCTCTTCCAAAAAAGAAAAAAAAAAGTGGGGTCCAGGATTGCAGAGTGAGGAAGTTGTGTTGTTTGCTTTGCTGAAAGTTGCCAAGGGCTCTGCCTCCGCCCCCCGCCCCGCCCCCCGCCCCGCCCCTGGCTCACTTTCTTCGCGGGGCTACTAAGCTGGGCCTGTCGGGCCAGCATCTGTCAATAATTTGGTTGGGTTTTCAGGGACTGGTGTTCAGACCTTGCTTTCATTCAGTCCCCTCACTTGCATCCTCTTTTTCTATGCGTTTTTGTCTATTTCTTCACTTTTTAGACCCCGCCCCCAATGGGGGAAATGGGATGAAGAAATAGAACTCAAGTCAGTCATTTATTTTGCTGCTTGGGGTGTCTCTGGGAAGAAGATCTGGTAGGAAGTGCAGCTGAAATGCTGGCCAAAAGGAAAGTTTAGAAAAATCTGTGGCTTTCTTTGTGCCCTGGTACTTAGGAGGGATGACTAAGAATTGATGTATTTCTTTTCCAAGAAAGGCTGAAACACCAGAGGGGATTTTTGTTTGTGGTTTTTTTTTTTTTTTTTTTTTTTTGCGGTATGCAGGCCTCTCACTGTTGTGGCCTCTCCCGTTGCGGAGCACAGGCTCCGGATGCGCAGTCTCAGCGGCCATGGCTCACGGGCCCAGCCGCTCCGCGGCATGTGGGATCTTCCCGGACCGGGGGAAGAACCCGCGTCCTCTGCATCGGCAGGCGGACTCTCAACCACTTCGCCACCAGGGAAGCCCACCAGAGGGGATTTTAAAGAAAAGGTTATAGAGCAGTGTTCCGTCTCGACTCCATGCAGCCTGGAAGTGAGACGGGATGTCCAGCTGGTGGGGGCAGGGTAGGCGGCAGGGAGGGTTGACAAGGACTGCTCTTCTGGTGGCTTTGAGAAGAAGAGAGAGACCTTTGAGCTTTTCCTCAGACGTGGAGGAGAAGGATGGCGCTCTCCCTGGCCCTGCCGGGGCACAGCCGGACTCTGCGCAGAGAGGCCTCCTGGGTGCACTGTCTGGTCCCCCGCGGTCTAGGTGGGTGCAGCTAAGTGAATACAGCGGTAACCGAGTGCTCAGGGGTGAATCCTATCTTTGCAACTTGCCAGCTGCATGAGCCGGGTCTAGTCGCTAGTCTCTGTGTACCTCTTCTGTCCAATAAAGATAATAAACCCAAGTTCTAAACGCTGTGTCCACAGGCAGACACACACCCCCACACATGTGAAACATTCCATGAGGCTCTTTCTTCATGCCATTTGGGATGCCACTCTCCAATGATATCCCATAGCTGATGTAGTCATGAGTCTCATTCAGCAAGTATTTATTAGGTTCCTACTACATAACTCTAGGTGTTGGAGATATAATAGGTTGCTAATCAGATAAGGTCCCTGACCTCATAGAGCTTATATTCCAGGAAAGAGAGGCAGGCAATACACTATGTCAGGTGGTGATGTGTGTCAGGAGTGCTACGGAAAAGATGTCCCAAGTCCATCTCTCAACAAGTAATGCCTTCAGATTCATTCCTTCATTTCTTCAGAAGGTCTTGAGGGAGCAGTTGGGGATGTGAAGAGCTGCCTGACCTCCAGGTGTTTACACAAATCATCCCTCGCCCCTTCCTCCCCAAACTAGGCATTTTGCATTCAACAGAACGACCCGGGGCAGTTAATCTGGAGTCAAAGTCATTCAGCGCGGCGGTGTCCGCCAGGCATGGCCACCCCAGACAAATGACTTCCGGCAAAGGAATTATACACATGCATTTTGTGGGCCTGGAGCTGAACTGGCAGCTGGGCAAGGAATTCCCAGCACATACAGGACTCCAGAAGGAAATGAGGGGAAGTTGGTCTTCATGCTGCCCCAGAATGTCCCTCTTCATGTTCAGGCCAAAGGTGCCCCCATGCGATTGTAGGTTTCCCTGTACTGTTTCCTTTATTGGGCTGGACTAGGTATCATCTCTCTAGTGAGGATTCTCTGCTATTAAGTGAGTTGTAAGCTGACTCTTACCGAAATGGAGATTATTGATCCAATTATGCACGCGTCCCCGATTCTTTCTTTCTCTTTGTTTTCTGAGAGGGCTGGAAGTTGGCACAGAGGAGGCCCTGATCAAAATGGATAAGTTCGTCTCTGAGACAGGCCGTTTGTGTCTGTGTCAGAAGACAGGACGCTTTCCTTTTGAGGGGATGATAGACAGTGAGGAGAGGTGGGGTGGCCGAGTTTTCTAGATTCTCTGATTTGAAAATCAGGGACTCAAAGGAAGTCTGTGCTTCCTAAGTAATTGCATCCCGACACTGTCGAGCTTCCTCTGGGTTTCAGCTTTCACCCCAGCCAGGCTACGAGGAGGGAGGACAAAGCAGAGGGCGCCCAGCCCGGCCCCACAGGCTGCTCCGGGTGACTGCAGCTCCGCTTCCTGGGCAGAGGAGCTGGTGTCCTGTTTCTCCTTCTCTTGCTGGACGCCTCTGTGGGCCTCTCACTGCCTTTTGTGCACGTCGGTGTCTACAAGGTGGCCGCCGCACAAAGTTGTGTTTCACAAAAGGAGGTGACACCAAAGGCATTTGCAGTTGGGTTTGGCAGTAATGCGTGAATTTTATTCAGCCGCTCTGTCCTTGTAATACGAACAAAACTTATTGGGCCGGAGGCCACTCGTGTGGAATCTGAGATGTTGGTTCACCAAGAACCAGAAAAAGAATAATGCTGGGGCTGCTGAGAGAATGCATAAAATGCTTCTCAAGAGGGAGCGTTTTAAGCATCCCCACTCGCCTAAGGGGCCTTACTTTCATGTACCTCTTCACAAACAGTCGCCCAAGGAAGCCTTCCTGCACGGTCCTCGGTTGGCCTGGCTTCGACACTTAAAGATGAAAAACTCTACTTTTGAAAGTAATATTTCACAGCTTATGCTCATTGCTAATATAAGGACTTACCGTTTTTCCAGTTAGTCTTAATTAGGCTCCCTTTACAGTTTGCTTACCTCTTTTTTACTTAAAGAAGTAAGATAGTTATTTGCTTGTGGCAAAAAAATATAAGGTAAAACAGTAAGGTATACAAGTTTTCAAAAGTGGAAAGTGGACTCTCTTCAAACCATTCCCCAGCCTTAGCCATGGTTTATTGCTCCAGCTGTGTGTCCTTGGGCAGGATGCCTGACTCTTCTGTGCCTCAGTTTCTCCATCCGTAAAAAGGGGGATGATATTAGTACTCATCTCATAGGGTGGTTGGGAGGATTTAGTATGCCGTCTGACCTATATTCTGACTAGAGCAATATTAGCTGTTGTTGTCAGTAGTGTGCATTTTTTCCGGACATCAGTGTCGACTTTGCATCCTTCCTGGATTCAGACCTTTCAGGGTATGGCCAAGCCTCAATGAGCAGTATTATGCCAACAGCATTTTCACTCAGGATAGGGCCTGTGTAAGTGAGGGAGTCCCGCCCTCCATGTGGCCGTCTCTAGAGGGATCCACTGTGGTTCTATTTTCTTCATGGCTTCTAAGGAACGCCAGGCTTTCTTGAGTAGGAGAGGGGACAACTTGGAATGGGCCTTTGGCTCCGAGGAGGGACCTGACAGATCACGCCCTTCCTTCCCTTGTCAGCCCCTGTGAGGCCTTAATATGGGTACCATCACCCAGAGGAGGCCCCACTTCCCAGGAATATGCTGGGGGACTGACAGCCGAAGGAATAGCTCAGACCGACTTAGCTGGAAAGAAGAGGGGGCCAAGGTCTCGTGCTTGACGAGCTGATGGAAAATTATATGCGGGTTTAGTTTTGTTTTCTTTTTTTTTAATGAAGTGGGAAAAAAGAGCTGTGTTTGTTCCTTTTGCCAATTTCACTACGAGAGACACAGTAAGACTATATGTGTGCGGTTGTTTGTACACCTGACAAGAGGCAAGACCAGACTGGAGAGAGCTGTTTGCTTGCTTGCTTGTGTCTCTCTCCAAAACCAAGGGCATTTGTTATCAGATCACTTTTCAGTGAAGGAGTCAGAGCCTGTCTCGTTGGCCTTGTCCCACCATGTGCAGCCGGGACCGAGTTACTTAACCTCTCCGGGCCCAGGTGTCTCATCTATTTAAGAAAATGAGGCTAGAAGTGCTAGTTGGGGGGAATGAGAGAAGTGACAGTGGGTCGCGCTGTCACCTTGTTGGGTGAGTGCGGGCATATCTGTCCATTCTCTCCTGGAGGCTTTCTTCTCAGTGTGGAGAACTCTGGGTGCCCGGACTTAGAAGGGCTACGAGAGAAGCAGAAGACGAGCCACTGCCCTCAAGGGCCTTAGAAACAAAGAGAACCCAAAGCACAGGTGTAAAAGCTGCCTGAACACTTACTAAGGCAAAGGATAAAATGAGAGTCACCACCAGAATATTTCAGAATAAGACGATAGATGCCGAGAGGAAATATGGCTGGAAACCCACATGGAGTCGACAGAGTGACAGGATACCTTGTCAGTTGCTTTCTCAGTAAAGAGATCAGGTTCCCCGTTTGAGCGCCACATCCCCTGGCCATCTTCTGTGAACAAACACAGCCATTTACTTGAGGTCTGAGAGTGCCTCTGATGTTGCTTGACCTCTGATAGGACCAGAATCCACGACTTGCCCTCTAATCAACCCTGCCTGCCTACCAGGGCTTGGGAAGCCAGGCTGAGATGCCGTAAACAAAAGCCGGCAACAGCAGTGAGAAGCATAGGCGCACTGCTCTATGGGCAAGATGGTGGAGTAGCCCTGAAATCAATCCTTTGCTACGCTGTAGGCTTTGCGTAGACTCGTGATGTTTCTTTTCTGAACCTCTGAGGTTGACAGGACAGGGAATGCTAATAAGATTTTTCTCTGAACTTCGTGACTGACTGGTTTATTAGAGAATTGTGGGGGGAGGGTTAAGACCTAAAACATTGGTTTTCCTAATACCGAAGACAGTGCTGATTTAGTAAGTTGGTGTTCCTAGGGGAAGATACAAATACATTGACATATATTAACTTACTGAGTAATTAATGTATGCAGCAACTGCAAACCTACATTAAAGAATGCGAATTTTTTTCCACTTAATGATAAAGTGAATCGCCTCTCATACTCTTCTTTAGCGTCTTCCAAAAACACACTACCCAGCTGGTAACTGTCCAGTTGGAATTGGAGTCAGTCAAACGGGTGCCCGAGTTAATTGTTGAACTGAGCAGTATAACAACCACATGATAACCACCCAGCACAATGAGTCCGTTCCCCTCCTCAGCAGGTCCGCTGCTTTGGGGGGTAGGGGGTAGGACCCTCAAGGTTTGAGTCTACCAAAAATCACTTCCTTGGCCACGTACTAAAAGTGAGTCTTCCGTGCAATGCCTTTTGGGCTGAAGCCAGTGGTCCACTAAATCTGCTTGGGAACTGACTTGTTAATTATTCTTTTCTTTTTGTGACATTCTTCAAGATAAACTTGCTTGGGCCAGCCTCCTAGAAAACCTTTTAAAATGCTAATTGTGCAATTGTGCGAATAATGTAAAAATAAGTCATGTGGTGCGCTCAGCACTTGACTAATTAACAAGCACTAAATGAACCCTTGCCTGGCAAATTCTGCCCTGGACTGTTGGAATGGCAGAGAGCTTCATGGAGCCTCAGCTGGGAGAGTCTAGTTTTAAGTTAATAGGTTCTTACAGGAATTGGCCAGTGGAAATCCAGTATTTTGGGGCATAGCGCTATCTTTTATCAAAGTTGAACATAATTGGTGGATTCAATTCAGGGAGTGTTTGCTGAGCGCCTGGAGGGCCCTGTGATAGGCCTGAGGAATAGGGATAGAAAGATGAATTAGACACAAAGGATGCCCTTAAAAGTCAATAATCTAGTGAAAGACAGTGGTGAGTAATCAAAGACAGTAGTAGGATGCTTTGACAGAATGCCCAACTAACAGCGGCTTAAATGATAAAGATATTTAATTATCTTAGAAAATATAACGTCTGAAGGTAGATGGTTCTAGGATTGGTTCAGTAATTTGACAGTGTCGTTCCCACCAGGCTCTTCCCATTCTTTTGCTTTGCCGTCCTCATCATGTGGGCTTTTTGTCTTAGGTTTGTTGGCTCATAGTTGCGATGTGATTGTCTTGCTCCAAGTATCATATTCTCAAATGACAGAGCTCATAAGCAGTAAGCAAGACAGGGCGTGGTATGGGACTTCCCTTGTGGCGCAGTGGTTAAGAATCCGCCTGCCTATGCGGGGGACACGGGTTCGAGCCCTGGTCCGGGAAGATCCCACATGCCGCGGAGCAACTAAGCCCGTGCGCCACAACTACTGAGCCTGTGCTCTAGAGCCCGTGAGCCACACCTGTTGAGCCCGCACGCCACAACTACGGAAGCCCACGCACCTAGAGCCCATGCTCTGCAACAAGAGAAGCCCGCGCACTGCAACAAAGAGTAGCCCCTGCTTGCTGTAACTAGAGAAAGCCACATGCAGCAACGAAGACCCAACAAAGCCAGAAATAAATAAATAAAATAAATTAATTAAAAAAAAAAGACAGGGGCGGTAGAAGATCTTGTTCACTCACATGCTGTTCACCATAACAAGTCACCTGGCCACACCTACCTGCAAAGGGGGAGGTTGCAGCCACTTTCCATCAGCAACTCAGTCCCCGTGATCCATCCCTATGGAAGGGATTTTAAAAGTTTGTTGGGCAATGAGACATCTCCGCCACATAATACCATAAGTGCTCGTAACACACTAAGTGCAGATGTGCCGAGTATGGAGACAGTTAATTCTACCTGGAAAAATGATGGAAGGTTTTGTAGAGGACCTGACATTTGAGCCGAGTCCCCAGGTGGATGGGGAGGGAAATCCAAATCAGGAAACCCGATGGGCAGAGACATAGAGGCATGAAAGAGCTTGTCACATTCTTGTGCTGTTTGTATTTTCTTGCCCTCTTCCCCCCATCTTTTGGTCAAACCTCTAGCAGGTCATTGAACTCCTCGGGGTCTCAGAGTCCTCATTTATAAAAATGAGGCGGTTGCATCCTGTAGTTGTAAAAAGGTCTCCAAAGTGCTCTCATTCATTCCTTCTCTAACTTCCCAGGTTTAAGGAGACGTTACCAGGCAGTCTCACACCATTTCTTAAATGGACAGCAGAGTCGTTCTTTAATCTTACCTCCTCTGTAAAAATACATTTCAAACATTTCTCAGGGAAACAATATGGTTTCGTAGGCAGAGCATGAGATCGGGAATCACAGATCTGAATTGAACACCAAACTTTGTCATTTACTCGCGGTGTGACCTTGAGAAGACGCTTCAGATCGCCACACCTCAGTTTCCTCACCTGTAAAGTGGGGATGATGGTATTTTTCTTGCTTGGTTCTTTGGAAGACTTAGTTGTTATTAAACATGTGGCACAGTGCTGGATACTTATTAAGGTCTCAGTAATGCACAAGGAAATAAAAATGGAGAGTTTTAAAAAACAGAGTTTTAAATGTTCAGTGAGATATAACTTTGTGTGTGTTAGTGTGCGTGTATATCAAACGGGCAAAGGATTTTTAAATTGGTGAGCCCCAGAGTGGGCGAGGGTACGGTGGGACAGGGACTCTCGGGGACTGCTAATGAGAATATGAACTGATAATGACACTTCTGGGGGACAGTGTGGCCATTAGAATCTGTCTCTTTAAAATGTTCAAACCCTTTGACCCAGTAACTCAAAATCTAAGAATTTATGCCTGGTGGATAACCAAGGATGTGAACATAGGGTATAGTTTCATAAAGTTGTTCATCCTGGTGTTGTTTGGAATTAAAAGCATCGGCATCAACACAAATGGCCAACGTTAGACAGTCGTTAAATGACTTAAGCTCCGTTCATATATTTTAATATTACCCAGATATTAACAGTCATGTTTTTGGAAGATATTTGATGATATGGGGGAAACGGCTATGATATAATACTTATGTAAAAAGGGCAGTCTTTAGAACAGTGTATACAATATGGTCTCAGTTTTGTAAAAGTAAATAAGTATCATGCTTAGAAAAGTGACTGGAAGGTAAAACACCAAAATGTGAAAATGATCATCTCCGGGTACCAGAAAAACAAGGTGTTTTTATTTTTTTCTATGCTGCTCTGAATTCTCCAAATTGTCTTGCGCTGCACACGTAATGAACACTTATAAACTTAAGAGAAAATATCAGGGTAGAAAAGTTACCCTCAAGAGCAGAATACACTGCCCCTAAATATGCAAGAATACCCACACCTCCTAAAATAAAAAGAAGATGGGAAGGAAATATGTCCACATCTTACCAGTGGTTTTTTCTGGATGATGGCCATTTTCTTCTTTATACTAGGTTGCATTTTCCTACTTTTCCATGATTGGCATATATTATTTTTATGAGCAGAAAAAGAAAATCACCATGCCTCCTGAATACACCGGGTCCCACATTCTCAAAGGCAGAGGGATAAGGTCAGGGTTCCTGGTGATGGGGCAGGCGAGTGAAGTTTGCTGGTATAAGAAATTGCAGTAGAACCCGTGCTCCAGGCTGCAGGCACTGAAGAGCAGCCTGCTTTTTTAAAAACGGGTGCTTGCTGATCGAATAGGTGCCTCTGGCTGGATGCATGGAGCTCTCTGGTGGCCAAGAGGTGTCAACGCAACAATTTCTGTACTCCCGGAACTAAACCCAAGATCTGCGAGCCAAACCAGAATGTTCAGAAGCTGCTGCGTACTTGCAGATTAACTTTCAAGCCCTCGTAATGGGTAGGAGAACATGTGTCTCCATGATTCCCAGAGCATTTCCTATGAAGGAGGAACCCTCCGTACCTTCCAGATAAAGTGGGCACCTTCTCTGACTTCCTGGCCATGTCACAGTCACTTGGCACTGCTTGGTTTTGTTATAACTATTTCTTAACTTGCGCAAGGTACACCAACTCATGTGTGAGCCTTGACTGCGTTGCTTGTCCCGGAAGTCCATACTGTGGGAAATTGCCCTCGTGGGTTATTTTTCAAGGGGGTCTTGATAGCATCATAGAATGTTAAGGCTGGAAGGAGCCTTAGAACCAAAGAGACTGAGCTCTAGTGAAGTCGAGCGGCTTAAAGAAATGACTCATTACTGGCTGATCCAGGAATGGAACGTATTCCAATCTTAAGAATTTTGTCCAGCAGACTCCCCCACTTCCCTGATGCTGCTTTTAACCAAGGTCGCCAACTTGAAACCCAAACTAAGGCTTCAGACTCTCACTGTCCCTGGGTCATCTTGTGTTTCTCTGTGTTTGCATCACACTGTGACTATGTGCATCTGAGATGCGGTGGTCAGCCTGTGTGTGTGTGTGTGTGTGTGTGTGTACACGCGTGTGTGTAGCACTGTGCGGTCATAAGTCTATGTATGTAACTGTCACTGTATTTCTGTGTATCTCTATCTTTTTATTTGGCCGTATTCTGTACACTCAACCATATTGTAAATTCCTTGAAAGTGATCTTCTGTGTCTTGTGTTGCAATATAATATTCTCTAGAGGTGTTGGGACCGTTGACACAATTCGTTTTACTTTCTTTGTAACCCATGAATAAGAATAATGTCAGAATCATTTGGGTCCTTAGTCTCAGGACTTTGTTTATAGGATATTGTTCTATATTTAACTTCCGTATTGGCACTGGCATTTAGAGGAGCTTGAAGATTTGTGGGAACTTACCCCTGGGGTATTCCATTGAGAGGTAATTAAGGGAAGGAAAAGGAACAATTTGTACTGCCCAACTGGCAAGCCAACTATTTGGTTATATATTTATTTTTGCTAGAGCAGAAGTCGTCTCAACAATCGCCATGGTAGCTTAGTGATAGCACCTTAGAACTTTGCCAGGAGGTTGGAAGTCTGAGGTTAAGCCTTGAAATGTTCTCTACAGTCAATTTGAATATTTTATCAAATATATTAATTGTGACAAGTTTCCTTTAAAAAAGAGAGAATGATACATAAGAAATGATCAGATAAAGTGGGCCCTGGGAAGTGCTGCAATAGTGCTCAGTGCTAGGAAGAAAGCAGGGACCAGCATGGCAAGGGGTTTTGGAGCCAGACCTACAGGGTTTGATTTTTGGCATTGCCAGGACAGGAGGGTGGAGTGGAAGGGGGTGTGAATGGGGCAGATGGACCCTAGATGGTTGTTGTATATGTGTGATGAGTACATGGGGTTTCACAGTTCAGTTCTATCTACTTTGGGGATAAATTAGAAATTCTCCATAAGAAGTGAAACTGCCCCCCCCCCAAAAAAAAAGAAATAGAAGAAACTTGGCCAAGGTCATTTAACAAGTAAGTGGCAGAAAAAAACAACATACTTAATGCAAGACTGTAGTTACTAAAACACCATAGCACAAAGGTTATCATAAGCACAGACTTTGAAGGAGGACGTGAGTTCAAATCATGTGTGTTACTCCAAAACCCTGGGCAAGTCACTGACCTTTGGTTTCCTTGGCTATAAAATGAGAATAAACATCCACCTCCCAGAGTTGTTGGGACCATGAGAAATTAACATCTGTCAATCACCTAGAACTCTACCTGGCCTTGCTACGCATTCCCTGAAAGTGGTCCCTGCTTTTTTTTATTAATACTCTAAGTGGATTAAGAGTCCCACTGGATTCCAGTGGGCCCACTGGGAGGGAGCATGTTTGGGAGCAGTTATTCCTTCAGTGTTCAGGAAAACAGCAGCTCTCAGGTCACACACAGAGGACCGGCCCAGCAGTTCCAATTTCTTGGAACTTGATGATTTGGGAACCTCTTCCAGGCTGCAACAAGAATTCAGTGGGGGAGAATTTCCCATCAAATCCCAAGGGATCCCTAGTTGTTTCATTGGATGGGAGTGCAAGAATCCTACACACAGGAAGGACTTCTAAAATAAATGATTTCTCAGTGTGGAACTGAGCCCTAAAACTGACCTGAGGAAAAATGCCTGTTTGTCTCTGTGTTCCAAGAGTAGGGTTTAATTTTTCAGTTTCTTTTTTATACCTTACTTGTCTTTTAAAAAAATTCTCACTGGGCTTCCCTGGTGGCGCAGTGGTTAAGAATCCACCTGCCAATGCGGGGGGCACGGGTTCGATCCCTGGCCCGGGAAGATCCCACATGCCGCGGAGCAACTAAGCCCGTGCGCCACAACTACTGAGCCTGCGCTCTAGAGCCCGTGAGCCACAACTACCGAGCCCGCGTGCCGCAACTACTGAAGCCCGTGCGCCTAGAGCCCGTGCTTCGCAACCAGAGAAGCCACCGCAATGAGAAGCCCGCGCACCGCAACGAAGAGTAGCCCCCGCTCGCCACATCTAGAGAAAGCCCGCGCACAGCAGCGAAGACCCAATGCAGCCAAAAATTAAATAAATGAGTAAATAAATAAATAATTCTCACTAAGAAGAACCGATGATATACCAGATAGTCTACCACTGGGTGCCTTTTGTGTACCAGGTAGGGTATCAGTGAACCCTGAGTTTTTGTATCATTTAATGCTCACAACACTCTATGAGGTTGGCCTTATTAATATCATTTTACGGAAGAAGAAATCCACGCTCAGAAAGATTGAAGAACTTGCCCAAGTTCACGTACCATGTAAGCCCATGCTCTTCCTGTACGTCGTGCAGTGCAGGCATAATTATAGCAAAAGCCATTGATAGAGAAGTGAGGAAGAAAGTCACTAACCCAAACACGTTGCTAAGAGGCAGGGGGTCACTAATGAGAAGAAAGTCCAATGGAAGAAAGAGTCTTCACTTGGATATACATTGGAGCATGGGCAGCAGATGAGAGGAGGTCATGGATCAATGGAAGCAGCAGAGAGGTATCAGCCAGTCTTACGCTCTCAGGCTTCTCCTCCAAATGGAATTCAGTCGCTGGTTGGAAGGAGTCAAGTGGATTCCTCTGTCTCAGTTCTGCCTGGGGTACCTCTGGGTTGAAGCTATTGCACCTGCCCACAGGGGCAGCCTCTGCAAACAGATTCTCAGGCAGCCTGGAGACGGTGAAAGGGGACCAGACGTCTTGCCTGTCCTACTGTCCTTGAACCAGATTCGGAAACAGGAGCAGCACAGGAGCAGAAACTAAGACATTGATTTTTGTGCATGTGCTTCATCAAGGGCGTGCTCTCAAGAGCCGGGGAGGAAGGGAAGCAGGATAGGGAAAAGATCTGAGCACGTCTGTGGTCTTAGCTAGAGACCAGCGCAGCGTTGATCCCACCGTGAAGCAAGCGCTGGCCTTCTTTTCACCGGATTGGTCAGTCATTAGCTATGGGCTGCCCCTGGGGAAGGGGGCATAACCTCCTGGGCTGGGTGACTCTCATTGACTAAGGACAGTTCTCCAGAGAAGGGGTCAGCCATGAGCTGCCGTTATCAGCCAACACTCATAGCAGCCGGAGAAGGGGATTTCAGCCCAGTTAAGGGGATCTGGGTGGGGCATCAACAGTATCCACTACACCCACCAAGCGCCATCTATGTTCCCGCTGGCCTGGAGTATATGCGGAATTTCTGCAGGTATCTTGGCCATTGCCCTTCTCATCCACATGGAGACTGACTTGTTGAGGTAGCCCACCTGGATGTTCATTCTTTGACCCTGGAGGAGAGGGGGTACCAAGCAAGGATCCTTCCCAGGAGCCTGCCAGTCTAGAGACTTTCCCCACTCGCTCTTTATTGGCCGTCTGCTGCTGGGATTGCCCCCACCCCCAGACTCAGCTGAAACTGGATGTTCTTGGTTAAGTCTATCCTAGGGTTTTTACTCTAATGGCATTTGTCATGCACGGTCCCCTTTGATGGAGGGCAGCCGCCATCATCACTTCTAGGTGATACCTTCTATTCCCAAGTTTTATTTCTCCTTTTAGTTCACATGTTCCCCATATTCCGGCTAAACTCCTATCCAACCCTTCCCTCTCTGTTCCTCTTAATACTTAACCAGGGCTCAAGGTTCCTTTGGGTGAAGAACAATGAAAAAGCAATCAGGCTGGCTTGGAGTGCTAAGGGAATGGATATTAGTTGTGTGTCCAATTCCTAAGAGTGTGCCTTTCTTTATGGTCAAGATTGAAAGAAAGCAACGGATGTAGACATTTTTTCTTGCCTTTAGACCTTAAGGACTAGTCATAGGATTGTCGTGAGATTATTCGATTCAGCAATAAGTGATTAACATTTAACTTTCTTAATGGGCAATTAGTCAACAGCTATGCCAGTGGGTAAATATTTACCCATCACCTATTCCAAGGAGTGAACGTTGAGTCAAACAGTTACTTGTGTTGGTTCTTTAATAGTGGAAAAGTGATTTCTGTGTAGCTCTAAGAGCTCCAATTTCCTGCCAAGTGAGAACTGACGGAAGGATGTTCAGAGCCCTGAGGTGGGCTTAAATTACAGAAAATTTACTCACCTACTCCCTCACTCCAAAACAAAAACAAAGAAACAAAAAAAACACTGAAGATTTGTTATACTCACGACTATTCATTGAAATCTGGCAGCCCCCAAACTCACAAAGTCAAATATAATAAATCAACTCAGCTTCTCAGTCTGTAGGTCTGTGTCAGCCTCTGTTTACCACAAAGCTGCCTGTTTCTTGTCATTATGGATGCAAGTCAGAGCACCGGAAAAGCCAAGATGCTGAGCGGCTTGTTCTTTGTAATGTGTTTGTAATTATTCTGCTTTAGAATGGGAAGAGTGGCTTGGGAGAACTTGTCCAGCTTGGAGGGAGTTGGCAGCTTCCAATCTCTTTATTGTTGGTCTACACCACAGCCAGCAGGACTAATTCAAATATCCTGAACATGCCCACGTGGACACACAGAGCATATGGCCTGACGACTCAGTTAAGGGAATAATGGTCACCATTTCTGAGACTTTGAGTTCACTTCCAACAAGTACATTTTAATCAACAGGCAGAAAACCATATTTAAAAGTTGAAACATGAACCAAGGTTACAGGTGGAGGGTCAGGACTTGGGACTCTGATGCTAATACTCCAGGTACAGCCTACCATGCAGAGAGTCAAAGACACCTGCACAGGGAACCACTGAGAGACAGGACCCGAGTGTCCACCCTGGTAGAAAGAAGTTTGAGAGTCTGGAACTTGGTACATTAGTCAAGGTAGGCAAACTGCTTTGCCAACTACTCCAAGTCTCAGGGCTTCATACAAATTAAGGCTTATTTCTTGCGCATGTCACATTCCAAGGGAAAGGGGGCTGCCTTCCTGCAGGCATTCAGAAATCCAAACTCCTAACATTTTATGGCTTCACTCTCCCCTGGGACCTTCCAGTCCTCTCTACCTCCAGATCTGCTGCATCCAGCCAGCAGATGAGGCCAAAAAAGAGCATGGGGACTTCCCTGGTGGCGCAGTGGTTAAGAATCCCCCTGGCAAAGCAGGGGACACGGGTTTGAACCCTGGTCCGGGAAGATCCCACATGCCACAGAGCAACTAAGCCCGTGTGCCACAACTACTGAGCCTGTGCTCTAGAGCCTGAGGTCACAGCTACTGAGCCCTCGTGCCACAACTACTGAAGCCCGTGCGCCTAGAGCCCAAGCTCCACAACAAGAGAAGCCACCGCAGTGAGAAGCCCGCGCACTGCAACGAAGAGTAGCCCCCGCTCACCGCAACTAGAGAAAGCCCAGTGACAGCAACGAAGACCCAACGCAGCCAAAAATAAATATAATAAATAAATAAATTTATTTTTTTAAAAAAAGAGCATGGTGGGTAGCGCGGGAAGTTTTATGGGCGCGCCCGTATTCTGGCCGGAGCTGTCACGTGACCCCCACAGCCATGCAAAGGAGGCTGGGAAATCTGTGTGCCCGAGACGTAAAGAGAAGCGGTTTTGTGTAGAAGCAGCCAGTCTGCCGCACATGGTTTGAAGAACTTGAGACCATTCATCTAAAGAAAAAAGAAAAGGAAAAGGGTGGGAGTTGGGGGGATTCTCTCCTCAGCCAGCGTTTGGAAGAAAGCTGGAGAAAAAGCCGAGAAAGAGGGCAGGCAAGAAACTAGTTAACAGTTAGTGGGCTATTCCAGGAGAGTTGCCAAGTTAGCGTAGATTCACTTACACACATAATAGGAGATAAAAATTGTTCTCATTTGGGTTATTTTGTTCAGGCACAGGCTTTAGAGGGTGAGTTCAACTTCCTGAAGCAAAGGATGAGATGAGAGGGAAATGTGCTTTGATGGAGGACCCAGCTGAGTCAGAAAGTAACCAGGTGAGAGGAGCGGGGCGAGCCCCGTGGCAGGCGCCTAATTGTGGTGGACTCGGGGGGTGACCTGTAGCACTGGAGGCTCCCCAGGCCCCTCCTTCACTAGGGATGTTTTGGGAAGAACAGACTCAATGGAGAGAGCGGCTGGGACTCGCACAGGCTCGTTTCTGGAAAGCTAGGACCTCCCTGCTCTGTTCTCTCTCTCTCTCTCTCTCTCTCCCCCTCCCTCCCTCCCTCCCTCCCTCCCTCCCTCCCTCCCTCCCTCCCTCCCTCCCTCTCCTCTTTCTTTCTTTCTTTTCTTTTCTTTTCTTTTCCTGTCTGTGAATGCAGCCCTGTCCCTGTCAGCTTTTTGGGGGAGGAGACCTGTGATGGAAGGGAAGGTTCTGGCAGGGAGCTGGAGGAGAGGCAATGGCTCAGGTGGCGTCAGGGGGCCTCCAGCCTGGCGTGGGGCCTGGTGTGGCTCTTCACTGCATCGTGTTCTCCCTCCCCAGCAATTCCCACAGGCCCTCTGGGGCGGACTCTCCTGTGGCAGTTTCTGGCAGTCCCAAATGTGGCTCGTTGTCAAGTCTCTGGACTGGTTCCCAGGAGCCTGTTGGAAGTCCAGACTCCCAGTAAAGAACAGAATTAATTGGCTGAGCCCCAAGATAATATTTTCCCTCACAGTCAAGAACCCTGCCCAGGAAAGACATTCAACCCCTCTTATTTTCTCAACTCTTCTTCAATCTCCTTTAGAGTGGTGATCATTAAAAGACTTGTTTTTCAAGTGCACCCCCGCCCCAAGAAAACTGTTTTATTTATTTAACAAACACATATGGTACTTACTCTGGGCCTTACACTATTCTAAGTATTGTACAAATATTAACTCATTCGATCCTCACAACAACCCCATAACATAGGTACTATTATTATCTCTACTTTACAGGTGAGGACAGAGAGGTAAGAAAGGCTTAATGGCTTACCCAGCATCATGAAGCTTATAGATAGTAAGCCTAGAACTTGAACCAAGGCCATGTAGTTTCAGAGTCCGTATTTGTAACTCAACTAGGCCATCTCTTTATATGTTCTTTCCCCGAAGAAAATGTGGGTTGCTTTTGTAAAACGGTATCACACACATGCAGAAAAATGCACAAATCCTAACTATACAGCTGAATGAATTTTCACAAACTGAACACACCCAAGTACCCAACATCCCCCCACAAAAAGAACACCACCAGGCCCAGAGGAGACCCCTCACCTCTACCTTGACCCTAAGGATAACCCATATTCTGACTTTTATCAACATGGATTAGTTTGAACTGTTTTTAAAATTCTATACAAATAGAATCATGTGGTATGATTTCTTCCGTGTCTGATTTCTTTCCCTCTGCAGCAACTTTCTTACTGGATATGGTTGAAATGTATTGGTTTTCATTGCTATGTAGTATTTCAGCTTTTGAGCATACCACAATTGATTTGTCCATTTTATTACTGATGGACATTTTGCTAATATCCAGTTTGGGGTGTTATGAATAGTGCTGCTATGTACACATCTTTTGGTGAACTCACAGACATATTTCTGTTGGGGATATACCTAGAAGTGCAAGATCATAGGGAATACAAACATTCAGCTTTAGTAGATACTGCCAAGCAGTTTTCCAGACTGGGTGTACCATCTTGTAATCTTATCAACAGTGTGAGAGAGCTCCAGTTGCCCTACACTCTTGTCAACACTTGGAATTATCTGTCTTTTTATTTTTAGCCATTCTGGCAGGTGGCATGTATCACACTTTTCAAAAACAAATAGCCTATTTATAGAAGAGTTTTAGACTTACGGAAAATTGAGAAATGGTACAGAGAACTCCCATATACCCTGCACCCAAGTTTCCCCTATTAACACCTTATGTTAATATGGTACATTTGTTACAATGATTGAACCAGTATTGATACCTTGTCCTTCATGTAATGCTTGTTAAGCAGCAAACACACCTGAGAAATGGATTAACGGTGTTAATATCTTCTCCCAATGTCAAAGTGAGGACTGTTAGGTAAGAGTTTCCCGGTCAGATTATTCAAATGGACCAGAGCGGGGTTGATAACGCTAGTGAATTCTTTGCTTGATAAAGTCAAACCCACCAGATGATGCGGGACGTTGTTACCTGGTATAAACCTTTAGGATCATTGTTCTTTTTTTTTTAATTTTAAAATTTTATTTATTTACTTTTACGGCAGGTTCTTATTAGTTATCCATCTTATACATATTAGTGTATATATGTCAATCCCAATCTCCCAATTCATCACACCACCACCGCCACCACCACCATCCCCACCCCACCCCCGCCACTTTCCCCACTTGGTGTCCATATGTTTGTTCTCTACATCTGTGTCTCAATTTCTGCCCTGCAAACCGGTTCATCTGTACCATTTTTCTAGGTTCCACATATATGCGTTAATATACGATACTTGTTTTTCTCTTTCTGACTTACTTCACTCTGTATGACAGTCTCTAGATTCATCCACGTCTCTACAAATGACCCAATTTCATTCCTTTTTATGGTTGAGTAATATTCCACTGTATATATGTACCGCATACGACCATTGTTCTCGATTGGGGTTTCTCCCAACATGGACCATAGAAGCACGTGGGGCTCCTGTTAAACTGCCACACTAAGAATCAAAACCGGAGGTCGAGAATGTACCTTTTGAACAAGAAACTTCAGGTGGTTCTAATGCACGCTAAATCCTTACAGCGTGTGTTCTAGACATAGAAAATCAAGCCCAGTTAATAGTGCTGTTATTGTTATACATCCAGGGGGCACATTTTCCAGGCTGGGCGTCTAGTACTAAGACACTCATTTGGTTCACATTGTATTTATTTTCATAAAATAAAGGCTTATGGGCAAAAAGGCAGCCTATTAATACCAGCGTCCTAAGGAGGATGACTCTTGAGTTAGGTTTCCCAAGACCTTGACTAAAAAAGATTGCACCAGAAAACATAAATGGTGCAGCTGGTCCCCAGTGGGTAAGGAAGCTTAGGCAGAGTTAGGGCTCTTGGCCCTCTTGGAATCTCAGAAGGAACTTTCATGTCAAAGAGGGTGTGGAGGACAGCAGGAAGAGATCAGTGTGTAAAATATTCCAATGGCAAATTCCAGAAAAGCAACAGTCAGATCTAAATGGGACAAGAGACAATACACATTAATGTAAGATGACGTCATCAATTTCATGGCATGTTTATTGAAACAGCCCTTCGTGTTCTAAAAATAACACTGGGGTACAGACCTCTGAATCCCTGCAGGAAACTACAAATTCCTGGGAGGGAACAGCAGCCCCAATCCTGACTTTAATAACAAAAGGCAATTATTTTTAGTATTTTCCAGTAGATCTCAGCTGTCTGGTATTGTCAGGCTCTATTCCTGGAGAGGTGGCATTTAGAGAGACCGAATTAAGTGAGTGGGGATAGGAGGAGAGAGGGGATAAAAGAAGGAAAGAGAACGAAGGAGAAGATGAGTGGGTGCCTATAAGCTCTTTCGCTCTGGTACATCATGCGACGTGGCGGACCCCAAGACAAAGGTGCCAGTCATATAATAATAAATGCCAAGACCAGACCTCCAGGAAGAAATTTACAGGGGCTCTACAAGAAGCAATGTGTCAGACTGGTTTCAGGGTACAGGGAAGTGTAAAGAAACTAGAGAGAAGGTAGGTCAGTGATAAAGTCTGGTGGAAGCACCTGGGAAACCATCGTGGGTGCTGGCGTTGTCACTCATTAAGAAGTGGTGAGACCATGGGAGGTAGTGGCATCGCACGGGGTGGTGGCCGGTTGTGGAGGGGAGGAAGGGGATGGAATTCATCTTTTAAGCTGCTTGGAAAACCCCAACTTGTAGGCTCAGCCGATCTGATGAATGAATAGCTTGGCGTGGTGGAGAAATGGGCACCCTGTCTCTTTCCAGTGTTTTGAAAAATCATGGGGAAGCAGGAAGGTTGTCAAGTAGAGAGATGACTTTGCAGAGCATTTGTGTTTCATGGCGGCGGGGGGACGGGGCACGTAAAGCACTATCTTGCCCATTTCAGGCCAGAAAACGAGCCTTAGTTCCCTATCGAAGTAAAGAATAAACCCCGAAGGAAAACAGTAAAAGATCTGGGCATGGCAGAATTGTTTGCTGTGGGCAGCTTACACATCTTAAATCAAGATAAATGGATTTGATGGTGGAAAAGAGCCATTATCCTCAAAATTACATAATTATTGGGTGAGGAAGGAGAACATTACGTCTGGAGCTTTAAAAGATGTTTCTTTGCTGTGTTAGAAAATCTTACTTGAAAAACTCCTTCAGGTTGGCCTGGATACCAGCAGTCTCACCTAAGTTTTTAAGCGGCCGAAGGAGCACGGTCCCCA
This sequence comes from Orcinus orca, assembly GCF_937001465.1. NCBI lineage: Eukaryota > Metazoa > Chordata > Mammalia > Artiodactyla > Delphinidae > Orcinus > Orcinus orca. The sequence continues at coordinate 14,948,045 of NC_064580.1, forward strand.
AACGATAACTTACAGACACATTTCCACTGACCTCACCCTCGTATTCTGGGAAAAGAGCAACAAGCTGACAGGTCTTTTTAGCACCGTGAGAAGAGGGATCAGCTTCTTTTACATAAAAGGAGATTTCAACTCAGACGTTAAGTCACTGTCTCAAGTCACAAAGCGCATTAAAAAAAAAAAACAACAGCTCAGGACTTCCCTGTTGGCGCAGTGGTTAAGAATCTGCCTGCCAATGCAGGGGACACGGGTTCAAGCCCTGGTCAGGGAAGATCCCACATGCCGCGGAGCAACTCAGCTCGTGCGCCACAACTACTGAGCCTGCGCTCTAGAGCCCGCGAGCCACAACTACTGAGTCCCCATGCCACAACTACTGAAGCCCGCGCGCCTAGAGCCCATGCTCCGCAACAAGAGAAGCCACCGCAATGAGAAGCCCGTGCACCGCAACAAAGAGTAGCCCCGCTCGACACAACTAGAGAAAGCCCACGCACAGCAACGAAGACCCAACACAGCCAAAAGTGAAAATAAATAAAATAAACTTATTTTAAAAAACCCAAATCAAGTTTTAAGTGCTGTTATTTAAACTGAGAGTCACTTTCCATCAGTTCTCTTATAAACTGGAGTGTAATGTGTAACCGGCAGCCGGCCCTGCATGCCAGGAAGGAAGCAGGACCAGTAGCAAAGTCCTCCTGAGGAGCTTAGAGCTGTTGGGTAGGAAGGAAGGAAGGGAGGGTGGAAGGAAGGACGGTGCCGTGAGACAGCACTAGAGAAGGGGAGTGTGTCTGCTGTGACTGGAGACGAGGTACCTTGGGGAGGGACCTGTGGCCATGGTGGCAAGCAGTATGGGGTGGCCTAGCGTGGAAGCTGAAAGTTCGCCTCTGCTTGCTAAGCAGGTCACCTTTCCCCTTCTCTCTCTGAGAACAGTGTTTAAGGAAAGAAAGTTCAAAGAAGAAAATTCTTTACACTTCTCTAAGTGGGCTTTCTTCTCTGTGTGGGAGTCCCTTAGAGCATAAGGCTACTTGGCAACAACCCAGCTACTGTTAACACGATAAACTTATTAAACGTTTAATTTCCACTCTTACATACATTCGCACACACGCTTGCACTTTTTTCCCTCGGGCGTTGAGCAGCAGTGATTTCAGGCTTGGGTGTGGAAATCAAGAGAAACCACTTTCCTTCTTTCTGAAGGGCAGGATTCGAGAACTACGTCAGCCAAGAGCCAGAACAGCCTCAGACAAAACATGCTGGCTTCGTCTGGGGACCCTGAATTGATGCTTGCAACAATGTCAGACTTCTCTCCAAGATAGGTCAGAGCTCGGAAAAATAGAACAAAAGGAATTTGCGTTCTTTTTTTCTCTCTCCAGAGTCCGCAGCTTCTCACGACTGCCTGCCAAACCTACTATATACTTAGACATTCATTCAGTCATCCCCATTCCCATTATTAATGGTTCAAACAAAGAACATAATCAAATATAGTTATCAGTCTAAAAGATGTTGCTGTGACTTTACACCATGGCTAATGTTCCTGCTTCCACGGCCAAGTCATTCAGCCTCTTTAGTCCTAACTCTGATTGGCACCCAAAGCTCAAGTGGCAGTAAGAGAGGGGCACACATTTTAATAAGCTACTAGAACTTTCTTTGCCCAAGCCCCTGGGACCCATGGCCCCAGAGGAAAACAAACTGGCTTGGTTTCAGTGACCTCTCAGAGAAGACTGTAAATTCCTTGAGGGCCATGAATTTGCCTCTTTGATGACTTAGTATCTCTACCCCACAGCATCCTACTCTGGGCCCTTAAAAATCTCACTTTTTGTGTCCTGATAATAAACTATGTTAATAGTATTTTTAATAAGAGTTAAAAGACATTGGTCAAGTTAACAATAATGTAAGGCGTTTTATGTATGTACAAGTATATGTTAATAAATACATCTCCAGGGCTTCCCTGGCGGCGCAGTGGTTAAGAATCCGCCTGCCAATGCAGGGGACACGGGTTCAAGCCCTGGTCTGGGAAGATCCCACATGCCACGGAGCAACTAAGCCCATGCGCCACAACTACTGAAGCCCGCGCGCCTAGAGCCCGTGCTCTGCAACAAGAGAAGCCACCGCAATGAGAAGCCGGCGCACCGCAACAAAGAGTAGGCCCTGCTCGCTGCAACTAGAGAAAGCCCACACGCAGCAACGAAGACCCAACACAGCCAAAAATAATAAAAATAAACAAATACGTACATACATCTCCAGACTGGGAGACAAGTGAAGGGTGCATTGTTTCAGCGAAGTGTTGCCCAAACTACGTGGGTTCCTCAGGATATTAGTAGGTCACACACACACACATTTCTGTGGTCAAGAAGGTTGGAGAAAACTGGATGAGTTAAAAAAGAAAAACAGTTGCTTTATTGCAGAACCTGTGAGAGCCTTTCATATCCTGAAGTACATTGTGACTCTCTAAAAAGGCCCAAGCAGGAAGCATTTCCGAAATTCATTTGACCATAGGGATCTGTTAACACATTTGAGTCTTGGGTTGCATGAAACACATTGCAGGAGAAGCTGTTTTAGACAGCCTCCAGCAATAAAGAATTGCTGGGGCTTCTCAGGGGGAGGAAGAGGGGAAGGAGTCGGGGAAAGAGGGTGATCAGGTATCTGAGTTAGCAAGGTCTTGAACTCTTTGAGGCCAGAAACTCCATGAGGACCCCTTGAGGTCACTCTTACCAGCATCTGACATAAGCCTTGGATACTATTGTTGGGTGAATGAATGCATGAATGAATGCTTTCTCCAAGCTTCAGTTAAGCCTAGCACCAGCTGATCCTGGTTATCCTTTGACCCAAGGGGTCATATGAGAATATAAAATGCATCCTGAGGGTTTGGGATCCCATACACTAGATAAATGACCAAATCAGGTGAAGAAATACCAGAACTGGCTCACCTTGGGTGTCCTAGAACTGTAGCCTCACCCCAATAAAATACTCCAGAGCAATGCAGGTTGGGGCGAGAGGTGCCTGAGGCTTCCCACTTTGACGTGGGAAAGATGAAAGCATGTCTGGTCTCAGTTTGAGGGGGGCTTGGAGGGCAGCACGGGAATAGTCCCCCTGCCCCATGCTGCTATCATAGGACATTGGTTCTCAGACGCAGGTCCCCTGACACATCCGTGTGTCGCCCGTAGGCTCAAGTTGTACGCCTCAAGTACTTGTTATTCATGACAGACATTTGGGAACGGTTTACTTTTAAATATAAATTAGGGTGGATTTAAGGGTACAGCTAACATCGCTTTCATCCTATTTTGATATGCTTTTTCAAGTGAGAGAGGAAATAGCTTGCTTACTAGGAGCTGTAAAAGCGTGCTCCAGCCTGGAACAAAAACGGTGAGGATGCTGTAGCAGACGTTAGGGAAGTGCGCCCTCCACGCAAGCGCTGAGCCAGGAAACTAGGTGAAGAGTCCGTCCCGTGACCCTTAAATGCAGGTCAGTGAGTTGCTTGGTTGACGTAGATTTGCTTTCCTTTCTTTGGGGTTCCTCGTGTTTTCCCTGGGGCGCGAGTCATGATCCTTCCTCCTCTTGGGGGCCAGTAGTGTGGCAGTCTTAAAGACCTCTCACCTGTGGTCTTTCCCTCACGGGATCAGCCCTAAGTCCAATCCTTATCATTCGTTGCCAAGGAAGCCCCAGTGGCCACCCTTTGCCCCCAGGCCGGGGTGGGGTCAAGCTTTTCTGCATTCCATCCTGTCCCCGCGTCAGTTAACAGGGAGTGGCAGGCCTCCTTCTACGGAGGTTTATCACTGTGCCTAAAGGGTTAACAGAACCCTTTCCTCTTCCGTGTGGAAATCGGTCCCTATGTTAACTTCCTAGCCCTGTTGCCCTGGAAACCTGGTAAAGGTGGAATGTCAGCTGTGTTACCAGGCAATATTGCTTATAGTAAAAATGAGCCAATCGTTAAATTGCTTCTGGTGCAGCAGGACTGTAAACGGATCTAAATAGCTGGCAGGAAGCCGTAGCTTGGGGCTTCCCCAAGTGCGCAGCGCTGGGTACTGGCATGTCTCTTCTGGAGCGCCTGGAAACTCTAGTTGCTCACTATATTAGATGTGCGCTCCCGTGGGGCAGGCGGCTTGTGAGCCAGGATGGACCCTGCCCTCTCTGACGTGCACCTTGTCTGTTTGCACCTGAGCTGCTGCTTGCGGGGCCAGAGACCAGCCCCTGGACAGCACGTGAGCACGTGTAAGGACCTCCACAGACGAGGGGTCGGTGCCGGGGGCTGCCCTGCTGGCCAGTGGCGGCTCCTCGTCAGTTTCCTTCTGAATTGACTCCCACCCATGGTGTGGCCTATGGGGCTGCCGTGACCTGTTGTCTAACTGCCACGTTTCAGAACCCAGGCTGGTCTGGCCCTTCAAATCTCAGTTCGTGGGGAGCCCTTCCTGTGTCACTGGAAGACATTCAGAGCCCATTTCCATTCAAAACAGCCCAGTGGATTTATCTTCCTGGCACAAAAGTGACCAGTTGGAGGGACGGAAAAGGATTTCCACCCTCACTTTTTCTAAAAGTTTTATGTTTCCTATTGATGGAGTGGTTCCTTCTGCTTTTAAATCTCTCAAATACCTCAACACTCCCAGAAGCCTCCTAACATACATGCTTCGGGTGGCTGGAGCAGATTTTCAGCGTTTCATTTTATTCAGTACAGTCAGCTCTGCTGCTCTTGTGAGTTCATTGGCAACGATTCCGGCTGAGGCTCCTCACTTAGCAGGATGGGCTTGGCAGGAGCAGTTCAATAGCTAACATGTCTTGAGCACTTATTACGAGCCCAGAACTGCTCCAAGTGCTTGACGTGGATTAACATGCAAACAACATCCCTATGAGGTAAGAGCTTTTATTTATCACCCTCACTTTAAAGACCAGGCAACTGAGGCACAGAGCAGGTTAGATGGCCTCCGCCAGGGCCACGCAGCTCATAAGTGGCAGAGCCAATGTTCGCACCCACGGAGTCGAGTTTTCAACTCCTACGGCAAGCTGCCCCTCCCAGTCTCACAATGAAGGCAGGATTTTGTCCAGCCTCGGGGAGTTGAGGATGGAGGCTGTTGGAGAGTGTCCCTGGTGGTCCCTGGTATACTTGGTGGCTCCAAACAGCAGCTTCCCCCCCGACCAAGCGGAAGATGTTTTAGTTTCCTGCCTCATAGAGGAAATTAGCAACATCCCACCCCACTGGGATCACTCATCCAACCAACACTTACTCAGCACGTGCCCTTAAGCACTGAGGTGGCTGCAAAGGCGACAGCAGTGAACCAGAGGGCTCCAGCTCCCTGCCCTTGAGGAGATTCCATTCTGGTGTACATCCTGATCAGATTCTCCCATCCACAAAGATGAGGAAGGGGGAATCGGGTAGGAAAATAAGTAGAAAAGCAGGGAAAGAGGAGGAAGGAGAAATGTTCCAGGAGTTTCTGTTTCCCCCCCGTGATAAGGAGTTTTCTGTTGCCCAGCAAGACTCTTCCCACCCCCATCCCCCCACCCCAAGCCAAACAAAGTCAAATCACTGGTAACACTGCCCAATAGAACTTTCTGGGTGATGGAAGTGTTCTTCATCTGTGCTGTTCAGTAGAGGAGCCCCTAGCTATAAGTGGCTCTCAAGCTCTTGAAATGTGGCTAGTGTGACTAAAGAACTGAATTTTAAATCGATTTATTTTTAATTAATTGAAACTGAAATAGCCACGTGTGACTAGTGGCTTCTGTAGTGGACTGCACAGCCCTAGGACTTGCCTACCTGAACATGGCATCAAACCCCCTCTTTCCGGCCTGGTCCAGATGATTCTAAGTTCCTAAATTTCACCAGGAAAAGTTTGTATAGGGGGGCCAGAGCTGCAGCTTTCAAATGTGCACTGTTGGATTAAAACTGAAATCCATGAACATGGGCCACAAAACCCCCAATTCAGTCTTTCTCTTCAGAGTTGAATTTCTTCCCACTGCTACTTACTTTGAACACATTTGCAGGTAGCTAACAGGAGCTGCTTCAAATTTGTTTTTTTTTTTTAAAAGAAGGCAAGTGGAAGGTAAGAGAAAGGGCAGGAGAAGAGTGAAAGAAAGGCCGATATTGTAGCATCCTACCAATCTTTGTTTCTAAATCACAGCGGCCTTGAAAGAGAACATTAAGATATCTTTTACTCTCCAGCCTGGCTTCCCAGAGAGGGAGACATAAATGAAAGCCCGCTTTGTGTGGTTATACTGTGACTGCACAGACAATGAAAAAGCTTTCGGGGGGAGGAGGAATGTGTGTGTGTGTGCTGAAGCCTTTGCCACTACAAAGCAGTCAGCTGCTGTCCACCTTTTTGGCTCCAGTCTTTGTAAAAATGATGAGAGTAACTTTTCTTTAATCTTTCTTTTCTTTATTGAAGTATAGTTGATTTACAGTGTTGTACCAGTCTCTGCTGTACAGCAGAGTGAGTCAGTTTTACACATATAGACATTCTTTTTCTAATATTCTTTTCCATTATGGTTTATCCCAGGAGACTGGAAATAGTGAGGGTAACTTTTTTTAACCTTGTGTCTACGCTCAGGGCAATTTGTTGAATCCTGAAGGATTCAACCAGCAGTACTCAAAGCGTCAGGCCCTAGCTGACCTAATCAGCTTGAAACCTGAGCGGTTTTTAAAGACTGAATCAGACGTGGGACACCGTTCACTGAAACCCTGATCACTGGGCTGTGGCCAAGGTCGATCTTCAGTTGGGATGCACCGGCCCAGCCAGGAACCCATTTGATTGGTCAGTGCCCGTGCTGCACAGTTATTCAATATTTTTAATATCACCCCTGGATATCATGGGTGTGCCCAGCCTCCAGGAAATGAAATTAGTTCAGTGAGAAGGCACTGAGCCACCCCGTCATTGACTTATTTAACATCAAATTGAGTCAGACGGTGAGGGAGACTGACAGGCAAACAAATAATTACCTTATGGGAAAACCTGAGCCAATGCTAAAATGGAAGTGTTTATAAAAAGCTGCGGGAGAGGGGCTTCCCTGGTGGCGCAGTGGCTGAGAGTCCGCCTGCCGATGCAGGGGACGCGGGTTCGTGCCCCGGTCCGGGAAGATCCCACACGCCGCGGAGCGGCTGGGCCCGTGAGCCATGGCCGCTGAGCCTGCGCGTCCGGAGCCTGTGCTCCGCAACGGGAGAGGCCACAACAGCGAGAGACCCGCGTACCGCAAAAAAAAAAAAAAAAAAAAAAGCTGTGGGAGGCCAGAGGAGGAGGAGGTCTTTACTTTGACATGGGGGAAGTGGGAAGAAGAAAGTGATATTTGATCTGGGTCTTGAAAGATGAGTAGACGTTCATCCTGACACAGGGCACTCCAGGCAGAAGGTGCAGTAAGTGAAAGCCCCAAGGTGTGACACAGGGGAGAGGACTTACAGGTGCCATGTGTTTGGAGCATAGAGTTTGGATGGTGGTGATCGGGGTGGGGAGTCCAATAGGAGATGAAGTGGGAGATCTACGTTGGTGTCATGTTCTGACGTGCTTGGAATGTCATGCCAGAAATAGACTTAGTTCTGTAAGCACCAGGGAGCCAATAAAGTTTATTTTAGCACCTAAGTGATGGCAGGGTTTGATTTGAAGGAAGATGACATTTACAGGCATGGGAGAGAGTGATCCGAGGGGAGAAACGGACCAGTGTCAGGGAAACCAGTGAGGACGCACCAGTTACCATGACAGTTACGGGGACCATTGGCCTCTGGCAGCAGCTGAGGCAACAGAGAGAAAGAGATGGAGAGAGTGGAGAGCCATTACCAGACAGGATCCAGAGTGGTTGGTTATTGGATTCGGAAGGCAGGGAGGAGATGAAGATGGTTCTGAGGATTCCAGCTCAGTGGACCTGGTGGAAGTGGACATTCTTAACTAAGATGCATCAGCCTTGGGTGAATATGGGATTTTCAGCCCTGGAGAGGAGACTTCAGAGGTGCTTGGAAACCCATCAGCATGGTTTTCCAGCCCTTCTTCTCTATTTCAGTTCTTTCTGAGTTGTTAATGATCTGTTCTCCTTGACTGACTTTCCTCATTCATCCAATCAAATAACCAAGGTCCCATGGTGACTGCGGAGTTTCTACCTAAGAGGACTTAAAGATGCCTGCCTGGCTGGAAGGGGGCTTCTCTGGAAGCGCTATTGCATAGGAAGCACGTTGCTTTTAACTGAATCGTGTACTACAGGTTTATAAAAATAGGGCAAGGAAAAAGACAAATACAAAATAAATCATTATAGAAGTATTACCAGAACACAGTTCTTTACTTCCTACATGAGTGATGTCACCAGCCGCCCAGTACTGATCAACACAAAATGCAGAAAACAGACATGGTTAATGAAAACGCGTAGCTACGCAATTTGTTCTCATTTCGAACAATACTTAAATGGTTTAGAGAGGGCGAATTATTATTTGTTCATTTCAGGGAGGTTTTGGCGGGAGTTGATGGTGATTTGGAGGGACTGACAGCCCTCTGAGCTGTCCTTTGGTGCCACCATGATAAAGACTTCGTTCCAATATGTCAGGCCGAGCAGTTTCTTCGCTAACATCCAGGTTTATCAGTGCAGTGGCTGCGTTGCTTCTTGAAGATCCTGTTTCCACTGCGGAGATTTAGCCACTGGAGCTTTGCTCGTTTCTACTGGGCTGGATTCTCTATCTATTGAACTGTTTCTCTCATGAATCATTCACAGGATATGGCCAAAGTGATGTAACTTTGTCCCTCTTCATTAAGGCTTTCATTCCCCCTAGTCTCAGCAGAGATAACGCTCGTTTCTGGAAAGGCTGTGAGAAGGCATTGTATGCAGTGAATTTAGATCCCTTCGTGCGTCTGCGATCTGCAAACTTCGCTCTGTGTAATCACGTAGATCTGTAACCGCTCCTCATGTATGAACTTTGGTGAAGTCTGCTGAAGATTACAGCAGATATGCCCATTTAGGAACTTTTACTGGCTACTGTTTTGTTTCATGATGGCTGGCGGAACCACAAATTGAGCTTAAGATGTATCTTGAAACCCTTTAGCCATGCCCCACATTTGATCAGAATCAGCAAACTCCTTTGAAAGTTATCAGGAAACAAATAGGGGAGATAAAAGCAAAATGCTGAGTGGCTGAGGTGAAACAGACCCCTTGTTTTGGTTGGTTATTTGATCTCCAACCGTATCCTGTCATTAGGCACATTGTCAGATTTAAGAACTAATTCCAGACTTCCATTTATGTGAGGGAAGCCAGTGAACGCAGCGGAGGGGAGGGGAAACCTACACAGTTCCCTGGATTCCTCCGCCAGCCTCTGTTCTCCTAGTTCTAGAGGCACCTCTCCTGCACTCAGGCCCAGGGCTGTGCCCGCAGAGAGGCACACAGGGACCTACGTCAGAGGGCAAACTGGCCCCTTGGACAGCCGAAGGCTCTCAAACGTAACATTTGATTCCCTGGTTTAAAACAAAAGTTGAGGGGAAGAACTATTCAAGGGAAAGAAACATTTTTTTCAGTTTTTCTTTTTACCTAATAGAACCTTGCTTGGGTTTTTCATCATAAAGTTGACCCGGCAATGTTAGTTCCATTTAAATTCCCATTCATTGGGAATTTAGGGAAGACAGGAGGGCAGAATTCTCAAACTTGCAATATTTTCAGCAAACAAGAGCTAGATTATCCATACCCAGGTACTTAGAAGAAGAGAGGAGAGTCTTTATCGGGTGGCTAAGTTTCGAAATATTGTTTTACCAGCAGAGAGCGCTTCTCTTGGTTTCTACGTGAATGTGTGAAAAGAGTGTGTCCCCTTGGGGGTGAAAGGCAGGGATCTTCAAATCTACACTGTCCAGCCGTCAAGCAGGGGACCTTGCCAGATTTGTATGTTCTCAGGGCGCATAGACGTGGCCAGTTAGAGAACTGTCAGGGAAGCAAATGATGTCAGTCTCCATTGCTGTTCGGATCCTGTGCATGGGAAGTAAACTAGAATTGAAGTTTCAGGAGGACATAGATGCGTGGTCGGTCGATGAGATTCAACGACAGTTTCTTCTAGCACTGTTTCCCCTGCCCCCAGTATTTTATTATGAAAAATTTCAAACAGCACAGTTTTTCCGGAGTACCCAGCATCACCTAGCTGGAGCAAATAGCAGGGATTCAAATCAGATGGACTCGGACGCCAAATTTACTTTGTGTATTTCCCCGTGAAGCTTTGGGCGCTTGTTATTATCTTGAAAACATGGTTATTCATCTTGTTGAAATAGACACACCAGGTCTTTGAAACACACCCTTTCCGCCCCCTCCCCCAGGTTCCATGTTCCCACTTCCCAGACCTGAAAATTCAGAGCCACCTTTGGTGTTCCCTGTCCTTTTCTTCCCCATGTGCAGCTAGGGCCTGACGGGTCTCCCTTGGAAACATCTCTCCCAGCCTTCTCTGTTCCTTTTGGTTGCCACTGCCCTTCTGCCCCCAGATGTGTTGAGTGTTTTTCCTGTACCGGCCCCCATGCAAAGCACTTTTTACATCTTATCCCATTTAATCCTCACAGCAATCCGACGAGGAAGGTAATTATTATCCGCATTTTACAGATGGAAAAGTAGATCTATATTTATGCCCAGACTGCTGTGCCATTCTCCACTGCACCCTGGAAATGCCTTGGATCTTCCCATTTCTTGGCCATTGTTTCCCATGTTTTATGTGCCTTCTGTCGCTACCAACCAAATTCTACTCATTTCTCCAGGCCAGCCCGGGCTTCCACAGCTGGAAGTGATCTCCCCTTAAATTACAGCTCTAACCGCCTGTACCACTCCCTTGGTTACCCTGAGACGCAGCCTTGCAAGTCATTCTTTCCCCCATGTGCGTGTCTCATCTCCCCGACTAGATGCGTCCCCTCAGCTGCATGTGGGTAATAGGTATGCCGTATAGATGTATTGAGTGATTACTTCTCAGAAGTAACCAGTGTTGTCATCACGCTTGCACACGTCTCATAGGAATGGCACGATAATGACATTGAACCAAAAACTGCCGGTGCTAAGGGGCTGGTGAGGGCGGAGTCTCACTCTCCGTCTTTACGGTAGTGTTGCAGTGCTTCCAGATTCCAGAATCAAGATCTGAATGGCCATTTTTACTCAAAGTAATAACTCCCCCAGATGCGGTTCATTTGGAGACCTGGCTTCATTTCCTTTAGACCTTGTACTTGTTCTGATTGTTACATGTGTGGAACAAGTGCTCTTTCTTTCTGCCTTTGCCTGTGATGAAAGCAGCATTTTCCAGCCCCCTTTTTTGAGCTTGAAAAACTGAGTTTCTGAAGGCACATCTAAAGGCACAGCAGTGAGAGCAAAACGATTCCCTGATGTCTGACTTCAACGCAAGTCCATGTTTCAAGCACCCCCAACTTCTGTTTCATAATTTCCCCTAATAGAAGACCCTTCCCCTCCGCAGGACATTGGCGTCGTTCAGTTCCTCTCAAGATGTCCTTTGAAAGAAGTTTTTGAGGTTGACTGTGACAGTGGGGTAAATGCGAAGAACCAAGTTAAGCTCTTGGGACTTTCACTTTGCCTAATGGTCGTCTGGATCGTTCTGACCAATGAGTCTATTGAAGACAACTAGAAATAATGGGTAAACTCGAAAGAAGCTTCAGCTCCCAGAGCTCCTGTGAAATGGAATTAATGAATGGTTTTGTGGTTTATCTGCTGGTAAACCTCCTCTTTCGCTCCGTATGCACTTTCTTTGGGGGGTGGGAACAGGAACACAGTGTTCGGTTTGTTCTTGTGAGATTAAAAGAGACGCCTGGTATCAGTTAGTATTGATCGGGGTGGCGAGGTGCTGTTAAAATGCTGAGCGTTCTCCAGAAGAAGGTCTGCCTTGTTGAGAAGTGATACGGGGAGAGAGAGGGGATGAGTGATCACTAGAGGCAGTGGCCCTCACTTTTCAGAGGCATGGAGCTGTTGACAGAACAAATAATCACATCGAAAAGACTTTGAAGCTCCCCACATGGTCAGCAGACCAGGGGCCACAAGGCTCAGCCGTAAACGCTGGAATTGGTTCAGAGAGCAGGAGGGGCTTGCGTTCGCTTCAAGCCAAAAGCAATCTGAAAGCACAGAACCTCTGCCCGAGGGCTCGGCCAAGAGCTCGCGTTTGAAACCTGAGCTCCTGTTGCTGTGGGAGTGGGCGGCCGGGGCAACTGGTGTCTGTTCCACTTGTACAAGCAATCCCTCTGATAATTTTGACCCCGCAAAAATTACATAATCCTTTCATCACAGTGGGTTACATTTTCCAAGGGCAGAGCTTTGACTTTCAACTGATTATAGGTGTGTTGTTAGGACTCTTGCAGCCACGCTCAACACGTGTTTGTTTTATTTCCCGTGTTTCACGTATTAAGTGTCAACAGTCTACACTCATGCTCCCTCCTGTTTGAAAATTAACTCAGGAAATTCCAAGAAGAAGATTTTCCCCCCTTGGCGATTTCCCATCTTCGTTGTATGATAAAAGTTTTTGGTAACAGCCAAGGCCAGCACTAGGCATACACGGGTCTGTGGGTCTGTTATCAGTGTCCTGTGTTAACCCAGGCTTGCTTCCAAAGAGTTTGCAGTGCTGCCTTTTTACACATTGTGTCAAATGTTTTCTTCCTCCCATGCTCTTTGATCTTGCTTCGCAACACCACCATTAACTCCATCTTCTCTTCCCTTACTGCCACGATAGCCCGGTTTTCCTCCACGGTGCCTTTTGCAATATGCCCCCTCTTTGCCATTTTTCCTTCCCCAGTCCCAGGGCAGGCTGCAGACATGTATCGCTTGGAATAATGCTCTGATCTCCGTGAGCCTGTCATTCCTATCTTCGAAAACCACACTGGTCCCAAATGATTCGTTTCGTGTACCTGGTTCTTGATCATCTGGCCTCTTTGGACATTTCCAACCTCATCCTTTAGGACTTCCCTCCTTTACCCCCTCACCATTCCCTGAACACACGGTGCACTAACCCACATCCCTTCCTGGGCTCGGGCTGTTTCCATCATGTGCGATGCCTCCTCCCCCTTCCCCACTGATAAAATCCTCCTTGTCTATCAAGGTGCATGCTACACGCTACCGCGTGGAAAGCCCACCCTGATCTCCACTCATCAGTCTTCATCCTGTACTTCTGGAGCCCTTTGACGTGAGCTCAATTTCAGCATTTATTTCAACCTGAAATAATTAACTAGAAAACAACCTAGTTAGTTAATTACATTCATGGAAACAACTAGACTGCAAGCCTGGGGCTGATGTCTCATTTGTCTCTGGGCCCTGCTATAGCATCTACCAAGTGGCCAGGCCCTAAGGAGAGCTTGATAAATGAACTGAGTGAGTGAACGATAGCCCAGTGTGGGAGGTAAAGGGGGGTTAGCATCCACTGCTACTCTTGAGTAGCACCATCCCATAGAAATACGATGCGAACCATAGATGTAATGTTTTAAAAATATTTATTTATTTATTTACTTGGTTGGGCCGGGTCTTAGTTGTGGCTCGCCAGCTCCTTAGTTGCGGTGCGTGGGCTCCTGAGTCGTGGCACGCGGGCTCCTGAGTTGCGGCATGCATGTGGGATCTGGTTACCTGACCAGGGGTCGAACGCGTGTCCCCTGCATTGGGAGCGCAGAGGCTTATCCACTGCGCCACCAGGGAAGTCCCCATAGATGTAATTTAAAATTTTCTACCACTCAAACTTGAAAAGCAAAAAGGAGTGATATTAATTTTAATAATATATTTTATTTAGCCCAATACATCAAATCTATTGTTTCAGAATGCAACAATTATTTAAAAATTATTAATGAGATGGTTCACATTTTTTGGTCCTGAGTCTTCAAACGCCATGCGCATTATATGCTTACAACACATCTTCGTGCACATGCTAAATGTTCATCAGAATATACTTGATCTGTGTTTAGAGTTCATAAAATTCACAGTTGAAAAAGTAGACTCATATATCCACGTTCTTCGAAATGTGTTTAAATTTTTTCCAGTAAGTGAACTTAACAGCAGCTTTTACATTTAAACTAATTAAAATGAAATAGAAATTTAAAATTCCATTCCCCAGTTGCACTCGTCGCATTTCAAATGCTCAGTAGCCGAATATGTGGCGAATGGCTACCATTTTGAGACTCGCGGCCCTCGGGTACAAAGATTCCTGAGTGTCATCTTGCTCATTCCTCTTCTACAGCTTAATTTAAAAAAAAAGAAAAATGTGAGGGAGCGAGCTATTAAAGAACTCCGATTAGCCAGCCTTGCCCCCAAGTTCTTCATGAAACTGGGGCCTGCCGCCTGCTGGCTTCCTGGGGCTGCCCTGAAAGGTAATAGGATTCTGCTGATGAAGCCCTTGAAAATCCAGGGGTGAAATGACCCGTGTAATTCCCAGGCTTGTCGGCCAGGCTGGATTGAGGATTGGGGTCTGTGTCTACACAGCAGCTGGCCCACACAACCACACTGATCTGTGCTTCCTTGTGCAGTCGAGGTCTACACCAGCGTCTGACAGCGCGTGTCGATCGCATGTTTTATCGTCCGCAGCACTGGGATGACACGTTTTTCGATGCTCTCGGTTTTTATCGGATTAGAACATATTTGAAGTTTCAGTGCTGAACTGCTTTGGAGTGATCAAATATGTGGAAAACATCTTTCTCAGCCAAACAGCATATTTTCCAAATCCAAAGTAGCCGAATATATCTTTTCCTCTTCCTTCAAGTTTCCCATTGAATGGTACCCCAGAGACCAATTTAAAGGGTGAAAAGTTGAGAGCAAAAATGTTCTGGAACAAAGGAAAATGAGGTGTGTCACCTCACCCAGTATCTAGCCGCTGTGTCTCATGGAAAGCCGTGAAAGCATTCGGCATTATTTATACTAGGAAACCGGGGTTAGGCATTGATTTCCCCAGAATTCTGTGAGTGTGAGGCATGGCCCCACGGCTGGCTCTGATGGGGAAACTTAAAGTGACTCTAGACCCTTAAGGGTTTTGAAACAGGTGCAGCGTCTCTTTCCCTCCGGGAGCTGTGCCGTCCACAGTCGGATGAGTACTTCAGCGGTAGTTTGTCGAGCTCTTGCATGAAAATGGCAAATTTCTCCCCAAATGAGCTTATTATCTGCTGCTGTTGGGTGCAAGGCATCCTTGAGCTATGGCGGGAATTACAGCTTCCATCTGTTCCTTAATGTGAAAAATGTGTGCAGGCCTCTGTGCTACCACGCTCCGTGAACTTGAGCCATTC
Source organism: Orcinus orca (assembly GCF_937001465.1). Taxonomy (NCBI): domain Eukaryota; kingdom Metazoa; phylum Chordata; class Mammalia; order Artiodactyla; family Delphinidae; genus Orcinus; species Orcinus orca. The sequence continues at coordinate 14,963,194 of NC_064580.1, forward strand.
AGCTCTGCTGACACATTTGAGTCACAGCCCTCGGAATCGCTTTTGTCAATTATTTCATTACATATCCAAATAACCATCCTGAGGGTGGTCTGGATTTGTGATCTGTGATGGTGTGTTGCTGACACATTTCTTGCCCTTGGAGCTATCTGTTTTTTTGGCTTTGTTTAGGAGTTGATGATATGTAAGTCGTCAGTAGATTTAATCGTTATTACTTTAGAAGTTAGCACAGTGCCGCCAATATGAAAACTTCTTGGGCACAGTTACAGCCAAATCTATATCATGAATTCTTGGCTTCTTCCCAGCATCTCCGGTCTTTCACCTTGCTCCGTGATTTTGTTCCAACATCAAATAATGCTCTGTGCTTAGAGAGCAACTTTCATCAGAAGATTGCAAGGTCCTCTGCAAACTTTTGTTTCTGTAAGTACAAATAGATATCTTCAGAGAACCATGTATGTTTAAGTGTGTTTATTTGTGCTGGGTTTTTGCAACAGGCCGAGAAAAATTATGGCCTTCTATGTGTTCACTCTGGCATATAGACATGTAATGTGCAGGCTTAAGTTTGGCTTGACGTATTTAATAAATATCCCTTGAGAAAGTGATCAGATACAGAGTCAGGTATGCTCTTGAGAATACGGCCAAGCATTCGTTTTGTTCGTCTACTAATTTTATACACGTGAACATTTTTAGGGTTACATCCTGTGCATTAGATGGAAAAAATATTTTCATCAGTTAATAACTGTTTGCTTCCAGTTGTCAACTGGAAGAGAAAATGCTTTGAGTAAGCAGGATTAACTCACCAACTGGAAAAAGCAGTCACTCGTGGTTTAATTCTTTGTGGTCAGTGGCTAATGGTTTGGTTTGCACAATGCCACCGCTCTATTTTCACTGCATTGACCCAGTCTGTATTTTTTCTCACTGTTAAGTGTCCTTGTGGCAGAGACAATGCTAGGTGTTCACCCAACCCCATTTTCCTTTCTTCCCAGACACAGAGATAGACTACATTTCCCAGCATTCCTTGTAGTTAGATGGACCCCTGTGACTGAGTTATGACCAATGGGATGTGAGCAGAAGTAATCGAATCCTCTTTCAGCCCTGGCCTTAAAATCTTTCCTTTCCATCCTCCACACACTGTCTCTTCCTTTGCCCATTACCTAGGAACAGAGAATCTGGTGGAGGACCCCAGGCCCCTGGGGGATGGTGGGACCACAGTACTGGCGTCTGGTTCCCTGAATGACTGCATGGAGCAGAGCATCTCAGCTGAACTGTCTCGAGTGTGACATAAGCAAGAAATTGAATTTTGCTGTATAAAGCCAGTGAGATGGGGGGTTTGTGACTCATATTCTTACAGTTGTAGCAGAGAATCGATGCTCTCTTTATACGCGTTCCACAGCTTTCAGGGGCGCGTGGGACAGGCAGAGCATGTTGCTGGTGTGGAACGGTAGGTTGTGAAAATGCGTAACCAATGAGCCATGTGGCTCTTTGATCACCATGTCCAATGAAGCCACATGGTCACTGGGATTTTCCGGTTTGAGTCAACCTTTTATTTGGAGCAGATGCAACCATGGACAGTTTCATGTAGTGGAAACTGATCATTTCGGTAAGCAGCTTCCCCAGAGGAGGGTGGGGAGGGTGCAGAAATCCATATGAATTACCAAGGACTTCAGGTTTTAGCTTCCATTTTTTTTTTCTCTGAAAAGACTTTCCTAACTCCCAGCCATGGCTGGCTTGCTTGTCTCCCATGCTTCCCACTCTGTGGTCTTGTCACCGCCCATGTGCTTTCATCAGACTCTTACCTCACTGGCTGGTAATGTCTCGCTCGCCTCTCTTCCCCCTGTGGACCACATGAAATGGCAGAGGTTGTTTCAAGTTGCCTCACTGTTGCCCCCCGCCCCCCCCCCCCCGTATTCTGTCCAGTGCCTGGCACGTACGTGCTGTTGACTGAGTGATGGAGGCAATGAATGACAATGTGATTCTCCTTATCAGGGACGAGCAGTAGTCTTAGGATTTTCATGAGCTGGTCCTCAGACCACTTAAGTGAGACAGGCTGGATAGACTTTTTCCTTTTTAAAAAGAGGAAACTTAAGGAGGTAAACTGACTTCAGCTTAATCAGTCAAAACACAAATCGGTACTGTATTAGAAACAAGAGCGGGACCTAGTTTCAGTTTCATTTTTCTCAGCCGCCATGAGTTTTTGAGAGCTGGAGCTCAGTTAATTGACGGCCCAAGTCCCTTAGTGAATACATTTGCGAACAAACATACAAGTAGCAGTTAGAGCCAAGTCACCTTGTTTAAGGCCCAGGACAGATCTTGATGTTACACTTTCATGCATTCATTTGCCAGGCATTTATTGAGCTTCTTCCAGGGCGCAGAGCCTGCTTCCAGATGCTGGGACACAGTGGCGCACAAGACAAAGAATGGCCCAGTGCTCCAAGTGGGGGACAGACCAACAATAAACACACAAGAAAATGTCCAATGGAGATAATGTTCTGTGAAAAGAAATCCAAAGAGGTCAACGTTATTGAAAATGCCCAGGTTAGGAAGATTCCATCAGTGGTGAGAAAGGCCTCTGGGAAACAGGGATTCCCATGACATGTCAGCTGAAGCCTGCATGACAGGAAGAAGCCACCCATATAGGGAAGAGAACATTCTAGGCAAAGGGACACGCTAACGGTTTTATGTGGCCCTGAGGGTAGAGAGTAGCTTGTCAAGGACTAGGAAAACGACTGGAGTGGCAGGAACAGAGAGTGTGTTTGGTGTGGAAGGAGGAGGGGTGGGAACGCAAAGGGAATGATGGCGAGAGAAGGAGGCAGAGGGCCGTTTGCGGAGAGCCTTGCTTGCTGTTTCCAGAATCTGGACTGTAGCCTGTGGGCAGTGGGAGGCATGAGAAAGACTGTAAGCGGAGGGGAGAAATGAGCTGCGTGTTTCAGGAAGAGCGTCACATCGGCTGCTCTGTGCAAAATCTGCCGCGCCCCAAGCCCCCAGTGGAGGCCTTCGTAGCGGGACGGTCAGAAGTTGTGAAAGGGAGAAGCCAGTTTCAGAGCTCCCTGGGAGATGGAATTCACGGCGCTCGGAAATAGATAGGATGTGGGGACTGAGGCGTTCCCAGGTGTCTGGCTTGGGCAGTGGATGTAGACATGGGGGTGCTCTCCTCTGAGACGGGAAACCCTGGGGAGGAAAGGCTGTGCACGGGAGACTGAGGGGTCCTGGACGTGGCGAATCTGAGGTACCCGTAGCCTTGCCGGCAGGGGATATTCAGGAGACAGCTGAACATGTGGCTAGGCCAAGAGCAGAGGAGCGCATTCTGAGGAAGCAATCAGACGTAACGTTAACGAAGAGGAGGGACACAAGGGAAGGAAGTTCGAGGTCCGATGCTGAACCCCAGCCACTTGATTTCAGGTCACATCTGACTTTTTTTTTTTTTGCCTTCCTCGCCCATCTCCTTTTCAAGATGCTGAAGGGTCGTTTCTGCCTCTCCAAGCTAGTCTGCCCCCATCTTTTTTTTTTAATTGAAGTATAGTTGACTTACAGTGTTTCAGGTGTACAGCAAAGTGATTCAGATATATATATATATATATATATATATATCTTATATAGAGATACAATATAGAGAGATATATATATTCTTTTCCAGATTCTTTTCCATTATAGTTATTACAGGATGTTGAGTATAGTTCCTTGTGCTGTACAGTAGGTCCTGCTGTTTGTCTGTCTTATATTTAGTAGTGTGTATCTGTGAATCCCAAATTCCTAATTTATCCCTCCCCCCGCTTCCCCTTTGGTAACCGTAAGTTTGTCTTCTATGTCTGTGAGTCTATTTCTGTTTTGTAAGTAAGTTCATTCGTATCATACTTTAGATTCCACACGCAAGTGATGTCATACGGTATTTGTCTTTCTCTGACTGACTTGGCTTGGTATGAGGTTCTGGTCTGCCCCCATCTTAGCTTCTTCTGGTCTCCACGCTGCTTCTAGCCGGTGACTTTTCTCCGCAGAGACCGCCCCCTTCCCCTCACGTGGTCTTGCTGCTTGGTTCATCCCTCTTCTGCAGCTCTAAGGAACGAGCCCCGAAGGATGGCTCACGGCCTGAACCCCACCGATGAGTCAGGCGCCGCTGGGGTCTGGCTGTGGCCTGGGTTGAGGCCTGAGCTCTGGCGCCCTCTAGCTGCGTGATCCAGGCTTCTTTAGCTCATCCCTAAGATGAGGGGATTGGATTGAAGAGTACTTTGAGCTGTAGCGTTTTCTGATTGTAAGTTGTCTCGGCCCTCAGGGTGAAGCGAGTCGCCTCTTCCAGAACTGGCAGTCGGAGCTGGTATAATAGCCATCAGTACCTGAGAGAGAATAGCTTTTGTTCTTTTGCGTGAGGCCCCGGGGAGGCTGGGTGGGCTGCAGCTGTTCAGCTTCAATTAAAAACACACACAAGCCTCCCACTTTGTTTCGGTTTCCAACCTTGGCCGTCTGACTGAGCACATCTGAATTCCTCAGGCTCTGGTGAAGGCGTGAGGAGGCCCCAATCCATGGGCCTCATTCCACCCTTCCATCCGCTTCCCGAATTTCATTTACTGAGGCCAGGAGAGGTTTCAAAGTCTTGGGAATACGAGGAGAAAACATACCTTGGCTTTGAAGCCGCCGGCAAGCAGATTCCAGCACACAGTGATCCATCCCCAGTCGAGGGCTCCCTAAAGGCCCTCGAATGCGTATGCGCCCTGGCGTCTGGGCAAACGTTTCTCAGTAGCTGAAGAGAGAAAATGGGTCTGTCTGTGATGAAGACAGTCTCCCAGCTGGGTCTGCGGTCATCCCGAAGCAACGTTCCCTCCTCCAGCCCAGACCGGAGTCAGGACTTCCGAATGGAATCTTGTTGTGGAACGTCGGGCAGCTGTCACGTCACTTCATGGTGTGACCGTGCACAGGATTGAGGCAGCACGTGTCCCCGCCCGGGCATTGTCTCCAGGCTTTTGGGGCACAGGGGGTGACCAGGGCAGAAGCAGAGATGCCGCTGAGCGGCCGTGGTGGCCCAGCCACAAGGATCTGGGCAGACGTAGGATACGATGGGTGTCGTGGTCCTGCTAGCTGCGGGTTCAGGGAAGGTCTGAGAGGTCGAGCGGGCGGCAGACTTGAGCCCAGAGGCCAGGTGACTGGGAGCGCTCCACGTGAGTCCCGGTGCCGGGGCAGAGGGGAACCTCTCTTGTACGGCCCCCGCCAAGTGTTGTTGGCTCTCCAGGAAGGAAGAAGGGAGTCCCCATGAGGCGGAGACGGCCCCTCAGCGGTGTGCACGCTCTCCTCGTCCTCCTGGGCACGCACCAGGTGTTTGAGTGGGAAAGTGTTCACAGCAACTGCCGGAGGACTCCGAGGTGGGCGAGGAGATATGGGATGGGCCGTCAGCAGCACGTGCTACCAAGTCCTTCTAGAATAGCAGTTCTCCAAGTTTTGGATCTCAGGATGCCGCTACACTCTTTTTTTTTTAATATTTGCAAATTATATATATATTTTTAAAATTTATTTTTATTTATTTATTTGGCCGTGCCGGGTCTTAGTTGCAACATGCGGGATCTTTAGTTGCGACGTGCAGGATCTAGTTCCCTGACCAGGGATCGAACCCGGGCCCCCTGCATTGGGAGTGCGGAGTCTTACCCACTGGACCGCCAGTGAAGTCCCGCCTCTACACTCTTTTTTTTTTTTTTTTTTTTTTTTTTTTGCGGTACGCGGGCCTCTCACTGTTGTGGCCTCTCCCGTTGCAGAGCACAGGCTCCCGACGCGCAGGCTCAGCGGCCATGGCTCACGGGCCCAACCGCTCCGCGGAATGTGGGATCTTCCCGGACCGGGGCACGAACCCGTGTCCCCTGCATCGGCAGGCGGACTCTCAACCACTGCGCCACCAGGGAAGCCCCCGCCTCTACACTCTTAAAAATTATTGAGGGCCCCAAAGAGCTTTAGCTCTTATGAGTTAATATCAATCTTTATTTATTTATTAGGAATTAAAACTGAGAAGTAAAAAAGATTTACTTGGTAGTTTATTCCAAAATTAACAATAATAAGTACGTGTTCTACATTATATGTACTACATGTTTATAAATAAAATATTTTGAAGAAAAATGATTATATTTTCCAAGACGAATGTGAGAAGAGTGACATTCTTTTACCTTTTTTTTTGCAAATATCTTGCATAGAAGTCTGGCTTAGTAGAAGGCTGCCGGATTCTCATATCTGCTTCTGCATTCCAGCTGGTATGGTATCACATGTCACCCAGGAGAGAATGAGAGCAGAAAAGGCAAGGAATGTCTTCGTATCATTATGATCATAGTTTTGACTTTACAGATTCCCTGAAAGGTTTTCAGAGACCCCCAGGGGTCCCCTGACCAAGACTGGAGGACCACTGTTGTAGAACACGCCAGCCAGCCCGGCTTTAGCATGGAAACCTCTAGTGAACCGGCGCCCCCGAGTTGGCCCACTCACTGAGGGGTTTTGCTAACTTACTCCAAACCACCGTGAGTTAATTCACTTTAGCTGATTAAAAACTCATATTTTCTTCTTGACTTATAATCCATACTTTTACATGCAGTGATTTGGAATGTTTTGATTTTATTCATTCAGAGTCAGCGATGACCATTAGAAATACAATTCAAGTCACTTACATATTTTAAAAATGTTAGTAGCCGCCTAAAAAAGTGCAGAAGAAACAAGTGAAACTAATTTTAATGATGTATCTTATTTGACCCAATAATTATAAAATATTCTGTATCATTTCAGCATACAAAATCAACAAAACATCATATGAAAATCAAATCATAAAATTGATACAAAACATTGATGACATATTTTTACACCCTTTTTTCGTATTAAGTCTCCAGAGTCCAGGGTGTATTTTCATGTATAGCACATCTCAATTTAGATGCTAAATTTGCATCCAAAATACTTGATCTGTATTTAGATTTCATGAAGTTCTACAAAAATTGAAAAAGAAGGTTCATATTCAAGTTCTTCCAATACAACTGGAGTGTGAGTATTCAAGTTAAAATTAAATGAAAGAAAAAATTCAGGGGATTCCCTGGTGGTGCACTGGTTAAGAATCCGCCTGCCAATGCAGGGGACATGGGTTCGAGCCCTGGTCCGGGAAGATCCCACATGCCGCAGAGCAACTAAGCCTGTGAGCCACAACTGCTGAGCCCGCATGCCACAACTACTGAAGCCTGGGCACCTAGACCCTGTGCTCCACAACAAGGGAAGCCACCACAGTGAGAAGCCCACACACCGCAACAAAGAGTAGCCCCCGCTCACCGCAACCAGAGAAAAGCCCGCGTGCGGCAACAAAGACCCAACGCAGCCAAAATAAATAAATAAGTAAAATAAAAATAATAAAATAAATTAAAAAAAATTCATTTCCTCATTCACAGTAGCCACATTCCAAGCGCTCGATAGCCAGATATAGCTAGTGGCTGTCATGTTGGGCAGAGCAGATCTCAGCTTTTCCTCTGTTTCCCTTATTCTTCCCATCGTGCGGTTCTTTCAGTGCTTAGAAGCCTGGTTAGGAAAGGTTAATCGTTCTCATTATTCTTCTAGAAAGCTAGCACCACAGCGGGTTTCTTCATAGGCTGGTTAGGATGTTTGACAGACAGCTGGGATTGGGAGGGGCCCCCTGCAGCCACAGCCAGCAGTGGCAGATTCCCTTTCGGCTTGGCTTCCAGGACCTTCTCGTTTGACGTTTTCACGTGTGTAGAATAATCTCACATTGTTACCGATGCAGCTGTGACATATGCTGCTGGGCACGGCCAGCCCTGGAATGGATCTCTCTCTGATTGGACATGGCGGAAGCTTAAATGGGATGCCACCATGAGGGCCTTAGGCTGGTGTGCTTGTTGGAACCAAACCCTGGAGACTTCGCTAAGTTCTCAGTGATGAACTCCACATCAGTGTCAGAAAGTTAGGGCAGGTTTGCTGGCCCTTGGTCTTCCTGTCTTCATGCATTGGTGTGCTTTCCAAAAGGTAAAAGAAAGCAATGGAATGAAATTCCAGGCCAGACGGACTCAGGGTAAAGATGCAGCCCCGAGGTTAGCATCTTATAACTCAGAGGCAGCAAAAGTAATTTAACAAGGCTCAGAGGAGAGAGCCAAAGAAAGTCAAGACTTTGTTCTGTTTGTGAATTATTGATACATCCTCTCCAAAGCATTTCAAATTCAGGAGAATGAAAAGCTACCCCCTTTGACACATTGGGGGAATCTCTTACGTGTACTCCCCAAATGAAAAAGACTAGAATTCCAAGCCTAACCATTTGGTCCCATTACTGCAAGTTTTGTGGCTGGTCGGGGCTTGGATTCCTGTCATTGTGTGAGCAACTGAGAAAAATGACTTTTTTCTCTTTCACATGTTCTTTGTTCCCCACGTTGACTACTTAAGCTTTTAGCCAGTTTTATCATTCCATCGTATCCATTCTCCTAGTGTTGGACTCACTCAGGAATCCTGAATCTGAGTGCATGATGTCATTTCTCATAAATCTGAAAGGAACTGGAAAGCTTCTGGAATTTACTTATCTGAGGTAGCCAGACTAGCTAAACTTAATTCACGTCCATCAGGAGCTCAGTGAAAGCTAGCACCATTCTGGTTGAAGTGATTTCACACGAAATGACACTGGCTCCTTATGGAACTGGGTGGCCTAACTTTCCTGTCTCCAGGTCCACAAAATGCCTTTCAATTCATAAACTCAACTGTTAGGGTCAAGAATTACCTACGACAACAGTTGTGCCGCCATCTTGAACACATCTGGATTTGGGGAAGCCAAGTCTTTTCTTCAGCACTTAACACTAAGGAGCCAGAGTCATAAAAAGATGAAAAGAAAGAAAAAGTTAAATCAGAATGTTAGAACTATTAGGGACCTTGGAGATTATCTAATGCTCTCTCTCTGTCCCTGAATGATCTTTGCTCTTAAGACCATTTTAGTGTTCTTTCCCCTTCCTGGGTAGTTTTGCTTTTGTTCAGATCCCCCAAGAAATCTTAAGTGAAGCGTTAGCTAGTTCTAGAACTATAGAAAGCCCACTGGTTTCTCCTCCCCTTCCGTGCCCACATTCTCTTCCACCTGCTGACTTTTCAGGTTTATCCTTTCAGCATTAGGCCTGTAATTGCTATTAAAATGCAAATTCAGTAGGAAAGGCTAATGCTTAAACCATTGTGAGGTGTTTTCACTTTGGAGCTGGGAAGGATCAAAGTAAGGAATGGTTAGTTTTTCGGGTTTTTTGTTTTTTTTTTTTGCGGTACGCGGGCCTCTCACTGCTGTGGCCTCTCCCGTTGCGGAGCACAGGCTCCGGACGCGCAGGCTCAGTGGCCATGGCTCACGGGCCCAGCCGCTCCGCGGCATGTGGGATCTTCCCGGACCGGGGCACGAACCCGTGTCCCCTGCATTGGCAGGCGGACTCTCAACCACTGCACCACCAGGGAAGCCCAGGAATGGTTAGTTTTGATTCAGTAAGGCGAGGGGGTCGGAGAGGAGGAGGGAGTGCCAGCGTGAAAGGTAAAGAGACCCAGAATGGAAACTTGGGGGCCCTACTTGTGACTCGACAGACTCTGGCCTCTTCTCCCCAAACATTTGCATTTGTATGCATTTATCCTAGACTCCTTGTGGAGATCCAGGTACTTGATAATTGTTCTTGTCAACTGGAGCCCCTGCCCAGTAGAAGGTTCTGGTACTGAGGGGCAGCTCAGGCCCAGGGTGAGGCCCAGCCTTGCCAGAGTGGTATGTTAGTGGCTTTCCCTTCCCAGTTTGTGGAAACAGCAGTGGGGAGCCATGCAAGGTGAAGGAGGTTGGGGTCTTGTTTTCAACTTTATTATGAATGGGAAGCACTTATCCGGGCTCAAGGGAGAGCTTTCCATAGGAGTGCATATGTAGCCACCCATGCATGCACACACCCGTGGACTTAACACACGCACACGCACACACACAGCTCCATCTGCACATAAATGTTCCTCCTGAAACACTCAGCAAAGCAAGTGACAGGTATTTCCTGTGGGTAGCTGGGATTTCAACCCTGGTCTTGCCTCATTATTAAGTTGGGTTTGGGATATGAGTGATGGGAGATGGTGAGTGTGTGCTCATAGAATAGTTGTGAGAATTAACTGCAATAGCACATACAAAGCATGTAAAATAATGCTTGACACCTAGTACGTGCTCAATAAATATCTGCTGAATGAATAGAATATTCATTTTATCATCATTATATTATTACCAGGAGGAAACTTGACATGGTGGCTTCAGATTTCGTGGGCAGAGCGAGGAGAGCTCTATTAGGAATCAGGACTTCCGTTCTTCTGGTAGGGCCAGATTGCCGCGCAGATTCAGCTGCACAGAGTTCTCAGTTTATGAAGGAAAGGAAAAACAATGAAATGTCTCAAAACAAAACAAGTGATGAAATCTGGGATGAGACCGAGAGGGAGACTGACATGTTACAATTAAATAAAGGCATTGCCACAGAGCAGCTTCTGGAGAGACAGTCGAGCCAGGCCTCGGCTTTTCATTTTCCTAGCTCCAGACTTGCTGGAAGTGTTGAGCTTCCACTTGGATTTGAATGAACCACAAAAGGAAAACATATTATTCTCCCCCCCCCTTTTTTTTTTTTTTTTTAGCACTCCTCACTCTGCACTCCCTCCTCTGCTTCCTTTCCTGGAAACCTGCTCCAATATAAGAAACAAAATGGTGGCACGTCCTTGATGAGAGCAGAGACTGAGTCGCGCTTTAGGGGGATGGAGCGCTGCGTACACTGCACTTGGCAGCTGAGACATGGGGAACTGAGGTGTGCTTTATCATTGATGCTCCCCATTTCTTGACCACGTGGTAAGGACTCCTTCCACAGACCCTGGCGTTAAGCCTGGTGGGGACCGAACAGCTCTGGGGCCAGGCAGCTCCAACTGGGGCCTACTGGGCCTTTAACTTTCCACACATGTGCACATATGTACAAGAACCCAGCAGATGGGCAGCGAGCAAGCTTGGGTAGCAATCCACTGACCAGGTAGCAGTAGCTCTGAAGACATCACGGTGGCCTGGGCAGCAAATTTCGCTCCAGGGGATGGGGACTTAAACAAGGAGAAAAGGCGTTCACCCAACTTTTTCCTGAAGTACCAGAGGAAAGAAACAGGTCAGTGGTGAATACAAAATTAGCTTTTGGACGGTCTCCAGAGTGATTTGACCTATTTAGGAGTCATTGAGAACAAGCCAGAGGAAGCTCCGTAGCCTGCATCTTGATTTGTCAGGGGAGAAGAGAGAGGGGACGGACCGCCAGGTGTCTGGAGTCCCTGAGTGGCTTGTTGGGGAACATATGAGTGAATATGGCTGGAACTCATGAGAAGGACTCTGGGATATTGACTTTGGGCCAGCTCCTGGTGCAACTTAGCAAGCAAATGATAACCCCAGCAGATGCATTGGTAATTGGTGTGCCCACTCAGGCGCCCCGATCCTTGAAAGGACCGTATTGGATTCTGAAAACCTTCCTACAGGTTACACTTTTCTCCAAGACCCTTGTGTAAAAGGTAAACTCGGGCCAAGTCGGCAAGGGGAGTGTAGACGTGAAGGTGTCCATGAAGAGCAAAGCCACAAACGTACTGAGGCCAGCTCCACTCCAGTCTAGCAGGTTGGAGTTGGAAGTGGTTGCTGTTGGTGCCCTGCCTGTATCTCCTTTATCAGCTGGCGCACTCCTCCTCCAGCTGCTGGGAGTGTTGGCCATTGAAGGCTACAGCCGCCTTCCCCAGAGAATTGCTGTCTGCCAAGTGATGTAACCTGTATTACAGAGCTCCCTGCGGGATCAGGCTGAACCACATCTCCAGCTGAGGCCACATCCTTGTCGAGTCCCGTGCCCACCCCCCAGCTGCATCCTGCTTCCCTGTGCCCCCTCCACCGAGAGTACCCCCTCCATACTTCATGTGAATAAGAATCCCCATCATAGACTTCACTTCAAAGTAACCCAACCTAAGAGAGAGTTGAGGGGAGGGGGGCATTTCAGAACACTTCCAAACCTGACTACACATCAGAATCCCCAGGGTAGCTGTAAAAATACAGATTCCTAGGGCTTCCCTGGTGGCACAGTGGTTGAGAGTCCGCCTGCCGATGCAGGGGACACGGGTTCGTGCCCCGGTCCGGGAAGATCCCACATGCCGCGGAGCGGCTGGGCCCGTGAGCCATGGCTGCTGAGCCTGCGCGTCTGGAGCCTGAGCTCCGCAACGGAAGAGGCCACAACAGTGAAAGGCCCGCGTACCGCAAAAATAAATAAATAAATAAATAAATAAATACAGATTCCTAGGCCCTACACCCAGAGATTCTGATTCAGTGGGTCTAGGGTGGTGCCTGAGATACTGTAGTTTTCCTACGTGGATCCTTGGTAATTTGAATGCAGCCAATCCTTTGACCAATGGGAACCACGCCTGCTAACTCATGGCATTTATTTTCTTCCTTAGATCTTTTAGGAAACATTTATTGATTGATTTCGGGAACAAACCACACAATCTGTGAAAGGCACTAAGAAGGGGAGATTTACGTAAAAGGGTCCACAGTTCTTGGCAAGTCTCTTGAAGTCCAGTGTACTATGCTTGACTCTCAGAACTTTTTAAGCAAATAGTATCTTTACACTTTTTTCATGTGTGTCCTGAAACATAAAGGTCTGTCTGGTTGGGAAAAGGGAGTCTCTTCTGAGGCACTGAGTTGCCATGGCGCTTTCCAAAAAGGGGCATTTGACCGAACTTAGAATCTAATTAAGGCTTTCCAGTCACCACGCTCAGAAGTATTAACGTCCTAACCCCTCCCCTCCCTGTTTCATTAAGAGGCCTAGATTTTCTTTTATTGGTTGTGTGGATGATTTGGTGATGAAATTCAGAGAGAAATACTTTGTTCTGTTATCAGGGACCCCGAGATAGAAAGACTCATGAACAGGTTCTCATGAAAGACACAATACTGAGGAATTTTTTAAAAAACTCATTAATTAAATAACTGAATGAAGATGGTTTAGCCTGATGCAGAATAAGGGAACATTCTGGATTTTGCAACAATAATGATAATAGTGATAAGAATAGCAGCAAAACTTGCTATCGCTAAGATTTGTTTGAGTGTTTACTATGTATAAGGCCCAGCACCAATTACTTGGTCTGTATTATCTTTTTAATCCTCCCAGCAACTCTTTGAGGTAAATATATCCATTGGGGATTAACAAAGGCTTCAAAAAGATGGAACTTTATTCCTCTCTTATGTAAAAGAAGTCCAGGACTGGTGTGGAGACCAAGGCTCCTACCTGCTCTTGGTTCCACATCTTTGTGGCTCTCATCTTCTTGGTCCAAGATGGCTACTGGAGCTCCAGCCATCACATCATTGGCCCAAACAGGAGAATGAATGAAAGGAGCATGGCTCTTGTGTTCTAAAGAGACTTTTTAGAAATCCCACAGCACAATTGCTTTGATCTCATTGGCCACATAGCAGCCCCTAGTTACAAGGGAGGCCTGGACATGGAGCCTTTTGGTTGTCTGGCAATGGACCCAGTTTAAAAAATTGAGGTCAGCAGCCGCATAGCACAGGGAGATCAGCTCGGTGCTTTGTGACCACCTAGAGGGGTGGGATAGGGAGGGTAGGAGTGAGACGCAAGAGAGAGGAGATACGCACATATATGTATATGTGTAGCTGATTCACTTTGTTATAAAGCAGAAACTAACACACCACTGTAAAGCAATTATACTCCAATAAAGATGTTAAAAAAAATTGAGGTCTTATGAATTTGAAAGGGAAGGCAAATATGGAAGATTTAGTAGGAAATGAACAGTTTCTGCCATAGTAGGTAATATTCTTATCACCGTTTTGCAGATATGGAAAATGAGGCACTGAGAGACTGTGTGACTTAGCCATGTTCACATAACTCATAGGCAGCAGAGCCACGGCAGAACCCCAATCTCTCTGACTCAAGGGTTCCTCTCTTTTTTTTTTTTTTGGCTGCGTTGGGTCTTCATTGCTGTGCGGGGGCTTTCTCTAGTTGCTGCGAGCAGGGGCTACTCTTTGTAGCGGTGCACGTGCTTCTCATTGTTTCAGAGCACAGGCTCCAGGTGCGCCGGCTTCAGTAGTTGTGGCACGCGGACTCAGTAGTTGTGGCGCACGGGCTTAGTTGCTCCGCGGCATATGGGATCTTTCCGGACCAGCGATCGAACCCATGTCCCCTGCACTGGCAGGCGGATTCTTAACCACTGCGCCACAGGGAAGTCCAAGGGTCCCTCTCTTAACTGCTGTTCCCTCCTGCTCTTTTGCTACTCCCTCCTGCTATTTTTGCTATTTTGTAAAACAGTTGTGTTTCCTTAGAGGCTCATTTATTCATTTCCTGTTTTCTTCCCAGTGTGCCTTTTACCCTCTTCTTTGCAAACATCCCAGCCGTGCTTCGCAGCTCATCTCCAAGGCCCCAGAAAGCCCCTCCTTGCACCCCAAGCTGCTTTCTTCAGTAAATATTTATTGAACACCTACTATGTGCTAGGCACTGTTCTAGGCGCTTGGGCTTCATCAGTGAAGAAAACAAAGACTCCTGCTAGCTTAATAGGTGTGTGGTCTTGATCAAGTTCTTTAAGCTTTCTGAGCCTCGGTTTCCTCATCTGTAAAATGGGAATAATAAAACTCACTGCACAGGGTTACTGTAAGGGTTAAATAAGATATTATACGGAAAGCTCAGTCAGTGGCACATCATTATATTTTGAAAAATGGTACCTATCGCCATTATTATGGGGGTTATCCTGAACATGTCTGTCTTGCCCAATAGGCTGTAAACTTCTCATGGGCAGGAGTAGTAGCCAAGGCCTCTGGTATCACCCAAATATCTTACTGACCAAAGAGGGAGGGCTTAGTAAATGTTTGTTGAGTGGTTACAAAGGGTCCTGGTGTGGAGAGAACTTCCTCTTTTCTTATGCTGCTAGATTTAGGAAACGGAGAAACAGACTAGGCCCCATAGGAACTTTTTTTTTTTTTTTTTTGCCTGATTTAAGCTGTGAGTTGTGGTGGGTGGTGTGCTAAAGAGAAACAAGACTGAAAAAACCGAACACTCATCTCGTCCTCATACTCTCCTGGAAGGCTGCAGAAAGAGCATATATTCTTTTCCTTTTAGGGTGTTTTTTTTTTTCCACCTTCTCTGATAGATTAGATTGAGTGTCCCAGCAAGTCCTGCTGACCTCTTCTTGTGTCTTTTCTGTCTCCTAATTCTCTCCTCCATACTTCTCCATTGCTCACCTTGGTCTCTGCCTCCTGTGGGAATAGTGCTGTTGGCCTACTGTCCACAGAAGAAACTTCTGGAAGTCCAGAGGCACTGTGCATCCGGGGTCCCAGAGCTGTTGCACTCTAGTCCCACAGGCAGACGCCCACAAAGAGCTGAGCAGCAATGCCATCAGGACCACGTGCCAGGTTTGCTGACCACTGAACTTCCTCCATTTTGTTTTCTCAGCCCAGCCTTCCCCTCGGCCCTTCTGCAAAGGTGAAAGGCAAGTTCACAGGATACGGGGCCTTCTTTCTTCCCTGACATCTGGTTTGATTCTGGGCCGCTAAATAGTGGCTTTGCCATGAACAACAAAAGCTAATTCACTGTGGTTTTTAAACACCAAGTGCAAATATTTTTCCTTTTCAGCTTGGGGTCACTGGAAGGGAAAAAACAGGGCTGAGAAGGAGACTAACCTTTTAAAAACTCTTACGAGTTCCCATAGAAAATAAAACAACGGCCTCATTTCCTTCCATCCATGAGTCTTTTTATGAGTGACTGTTGTTTGAGGCAAGACTGGGAATCCAAAGGTTTTTAAATACTTTGTTAGCTTGGTTTTCGACTCAGAAGCCCACCGTGAGTGCTTTTAAGGGCCTGCACGAATCCCAGGACAGCCCCGGGCCACCCCCTTTGCTTTCTCTCTGCTCCCCCTTCCTCCCTGGCTGGCTTTCCCTCTACCTTCTCTCCAGCCCTCAGGATTGGAGGAGGCGAGGGCCAGGCCAGCCACTGATGCTGCTCACAGGTGCTTGGAAGGCTGAGGAATGGGTCTGGCTCCGGGTTCCAGGCAGACTTTCTGTTGATCTGGGCTGTCCTAACGCATCCCGAGCCTCGCGCCCAGCAGTTGCTCTTCAGACACGAAGTCGCGCCCGTTCTGTTAGTTGTTTCAGCGTTCTCTCTGGACTGCAAAACAAACGCTCTTCTCGGACTTTCCCTTCGTTTCTCTCCTTTCCTTGTCTCCTCCCTCCAGCTTTTGTGCATGGATTCAGTTGCTGGGTTCAGCTGGGAGGTGAAGCATGTGCTGGGATGACATAGAGGCTGTGAGAGCAAAGCGGTCGAAGTCTCTGACTTCTCCCTTTCTTGCCAAGGGGACGATCTGAACAGGCTCCAGGATGGCTGATGTCTGTGAAAGGGCTCGCAGATACTTGCCGCGTACTATTACTGTTGTTATTGCCCTCACAAGAGTCTGACATGTTGATACAGGTGGTGTGTGCGCTGGGGCTGGGAGGGGATCCGATATTGATTTGCAACCTGCAAAGAGCAAACTTCAGTTGTATCCTTCCCCTCATCCTTTCAGCGTGTGCACAAATATTTGCAGACCTGTTGAATGGCTCAGCCTCGCCGGGTGAGGAGGGTGGGGGGAGGGGAGCGACGTGGGGCAGCCGTGGGGTGATGGGATGGGGTGTGTCCCTTCTCGCGGCTGGACACTTGGCACCGGGGCTGGGCTGCCGTGGCTCCCTGAGTGTTAGTGTTTGGCCAGCCTCCTGTCTCTGGCGGTGTGCTAACGGTTGCCATAGCCACGTGGCATGTGGCAGAGCTTCTCCAACTGGCAGGGCCTGAGAGTCTGCATTTCTAGCAAGCTCCCAAGTGAGGCCAGTGTGCTGCTGACTCCCTGGCCTGTATTGCACTTGGAGCAGGGAGGCTGTAAAAAAGTACCAGTGCTTTGGGAACTCCTCCAGGGCTGAGGAAGGAGAGTGCAGCTAAGCCCCTCCTCTGGAGACAGGGTGTGTCAAGGCTGCCCTGGAGTCCTGATTTGCCATTCAAGTGAACCCCGGAGGGATTAGCAGCTGGCCCAGCACTTGGGTGAGACCATCTCCCCCTCCAGGGGGGGAGTCCCGGAGGCAGCGCAGATGTTGTGTGAAAATCTGCCACCCTCCTTGCCGAAGGTTGCCCTCTCTCGCCCTCCCACCCCCCCCTGCTCTGCCTGCCGACTTAAGCAGATCAGCTTTCAGCTCCCTGGGACTCCAAGAGGGCTTTGGATGAAAGAAAAGGCCCGTCCTTAAGAAGCAGAGCGGGAATCCAAGCATGCCTCTCGCCTGCTGCATGCCCAAGAATGCAGGTATTTGGGGTTTGCAACATTTCCTGGCAAGACAAAGGGGAAGGGGAGCCGGCGTGGGGGGCGGGGGGAGGAGGCCGGCCTGATGGGAGAGGGGCTCGCGCTGCAGCAGCGTCCTAATCTGGGGGGAATGAGGAGAAAGCGAGCCCTTTCCCAGGAACAGACGTGAGCAAGGGAGGCCATGCCTGACCCTCAGGGATGACCTTCACGTTTGTGCTCAGCGGCTCCTAAGCTCTGGGGACTCCGGGTTGTTCTTTCTGGCTGGCCAACTTGGCAACTCTCTGTTCCTTCTGAGCTGCTGGACCACTTAAGACAGAGAGGACAAGCCTTTCTTCCTCCTCATCTTCTGCTCTGACGGTGGCCTGTCTTCCGAGAGGGCCCAGAGGGTATCCCAAGGTGCGGTCGGGGCAGCATTCTCAGGCTGTGGCCTGGGCGGCTGGGGGAGGCTAGGCTCGGCCCCGCGTCCTGCACCGGCTGGCGCTGGGCCTAGCCTGCTGGCCCCTCGCTTCTCCTCCATCACCCCGCCCCCGCTGTCTTGTTGGGACTCCTCAGTATCCTGCCCTCATCCTGAGATCACACACAGAGACTTCTTTCTCTCCCTGGGGCCCCCAAACAGCCCTGAAGTGGGAGTCCTCAGACCCAAGTTCCCCAATGTCTAGTTTCTATTCCACCTCCAGTGGCCTTAACCTATTCGGGGCCATCTTGACTTCTTTGGTCCTAAACCCCTCTTCCTGATAGTTCTTCACTGTATAAGGTCAGCCACACAATTGAACCTGTTTGGAAAGTGTTGAACTCTTTGCAGTATTCGTCCTGCACTGTGGTTAGTCCTTCCATTTTAACTCAGGCTCCGGCGTGGCAGGGACAGTGCCTTTCTTAGATTTCTTCTAGAGACGCCACCACCATCCTCGTCACGGTGAGCGTTCAGCAGGGCGGGGGCGGCGTGATGACTGAGGCTGGCTCTCTCCTCGGCCCGGCTAAGCCACCTGAGTGCACATCGGCCTCCACTGTCTCTGCGGAGACTGAGGCAGTGCGTGGCCACGCTCTAAGGACCACCCGTTGGCCTAACCACTACTAACATGGTCGTCTGCAGCCCTGCTCAGTGACAGTGTTGTTCTGAGTTGCTTTTCCAGGTGTGGTGAGGGGAGGAAACAGGCCTGTGGACCGGGCGGCTTCTGGTGGGCACCACTGAACCTGTGTCAGCTGCTTCAGGGCATCGCGGTTTCCGAATTTGGGGGGTGGAGAAATTGTTCAATCCGCATCTCAAATATCATATATGCTTACGATAAATAACCATTATTTGATGTGCAGGCCACACCTCAGGCCAATTCAGTCAGAATCTCTGGGGATGGACCCAGGCATCAGTGCGTTTCTTTAAAAGCTCCCCAGATGGAGTCCGGTGTGCAGCCAGGGTTGAGAACCACTGCCTTAGGTAAGAAGTAAGACGTTCGCTCCCACTCTAACCCCCACTTTCCCTCAGGGAACCGAGGGAGACAATTCAGGACCTAAATTCACACATTCTCGTGAGGATCGGTGGATTCAGGAGAGAGAGAACAGCCAGGGAGTGTTCATCAGGCTGGAAGGAGTAAGTAATGGGAGGGGGTGTCAAAGGAATAAGGCCCCTCCGGGTGCCCGCCAGAAGTTTCCAGTCTGTGCTCAAGGAGAAAGATGGGGGAAAGACCTTTAGGACAGCTTGACCCAGTTTTCCTTGGAGACCTGAAGATGCAAGGCCTGGGGGTTGCTGGCAGGCCACGGAGGGATGGAGAAGGTTGCAGGGCCACATGGCAGAGGGCTCGAGCTTCACAGAGCGGCTGGCTCTTTGTGAACTCGGCCATCTTCTGGCATTAGTTTCAGCAAGGTCATGGCACCCCCGCCAGCTGTGGACAGCTCACGAGTGGGGAGACCAGGCCCTTAATCAAAGATGCCTCCAAGTAGGACGTGGCAGCTCTTGCATTCAGCACAATAAAAACTGAGGGGAAATGACTGCTTTTTGCTCCAACACAAATTTTATTACACCAGGTCTCATTATAAAAATGTAATAGTTTGGTGTGTGTTTCTTACATAAACAGTAGAGTTACTGTGATCTTCACCATCTTTCAACCCGGAATCTCAAAGGGAGTTTTATTTACTAGATTTAAAGCCATGGAACAATTGTTTCCTACGATTGCCTTATAAGCACAGGAATAATTCAGGGAAAAATAAAACTCTCTGCTTTCTCTCCTCCTCGGCCCCTGCTGAATCTCCCCAACCCAGAGGCAGGCACAGCCATGCGCTGACCATGGTAGGTCCTGTAGCTGATAAGCTATATCTAGGTAGACTTCAATGGGATAGTGAGGTCTTCAGGAGGACAGGAGAGTGGGACTCAAGCTTCAGGCTCCTGTTGGGTGTCACGGTGGCTTGGGCAGGTGTGAGAACCCCTTAAGCTGATCAGGCGAGCTCTTAGGGCCCAGACCCCTACACCAACCCCTAGTCAGGGGCCAGAGGGCCCAACAGCTATTGCCATTATTTATGCCCCGATCTCTGGGCATTCATATTTACCAGAAGCGAAGCTTTCACATTAATATGAATGTCAGCTCAGGTCCGTTGGTTCGTTCCTGGGGACTCCACATTCAGAGGGAGTGAGGTGGAGACTGCCACCATCTTATGACAAAGTCTGTTTTGTCCATTTTATTGGTGTTTTCCATTTTTAATTCAGTTATCTGGTTTTACATCCACTTCCTTGAGATTTTAAACCTTTTTTTCTATTTCTTAAGTTGAATCCTTAATTTAAGAAATAAATATGAGAATTGATAGCTATAAATTTACCTCAGAGAACAGCTTTGGTAATTTCCATTGGTCTTACTGTGTGGGCTCGTTGTTAAGGGTTTCATCCTCTAGATAGTTAGGTTTGATGAGAGGCAGCATGGTGTGGGGATGCTTTAGTATCTGCCAGATCTGGATTTGAATCCTTACTCTGCCGTTTATCAGTTGTGTGACTTTGGTCAAATTACAGGATTGCAACTTCCTGATTTCTAAAATAGAGATGGTAAAAATCTGCCTTGTATATTCTTTAAATGAGGATGAAATGAACGAATGCAGGCAAGGGACTTCGCATAGCTCACCTAGTAACTGCTCCAACCATAGTAGCTATGGATAATAATCATATTTAAAATAATATGCCTTTGGCACAGGCAAAAGCTTCATGGCTGGGAAGCTGCTCTCCATTCGCATGTCTTAGGCAGAGGGCCAGGACAGTGGGCATCTTTTCTGGATCAACCCACTTATCCTAACGTCCTCCAGAGGCACTAGCAGATGGGACATGAAAATACCAACAGTGTGCCTAGGGAAGGGCATGCAGCCAAGTGTTACACTGGATTGAGCACGCTGAGGCAAGCCAGGAAAAAGCTCGGCATAACACAGAAATTCACCATTGAGAAATTCCTCCGAAATTTCTTAGTCTCCGTCTCTTGCGGAATGTTCCTCAGCAGAATATTTGAGCTGCTCTGTCCCAGACCTGGCTTCTTTCCCGGCTGCCCAACTAGGTCACTGCCCACTCTGTAAGGGCCTTGACTTCTTGGCACGGCCAGGGCCTTGAGGAGGCGAGCATCGGGGGAGCTAAACTTTATGAAGCAGCATCTCTGTGCAGGGCACCAGGCTTGGCTGTGGGCCTCACACATGACTGAGACACTGTTCTGCCCTTGAGGACTTCCAAGTCAGGAGGATACTGACCCATGAGCACCAGAAAGGCTGGTCACGGTACCTCAGGGCCCCGCCAGAGGAAGAAGGGACCAGCTCTCCCTTGTTGGGTGTGGCATGGCCGGCCAAGTGTAGCCTATGGCGCAGAGGACCTTTGAACTGACGACGTTAGGGTAAATAGGTTAAGGTGTATCAAGTTTGGGGTGGATTTTTGTTTGTGGGGTTTTTTGTTTGCTTGTGTGTTTTGTTTTTGAGAACACGATAGGATGAGCTCTGATGATCTTCAAAACTAAGAAAAAGAAGTACCTGGTTTCTAAAACCAAGTGAAACATCTTTTATAGAGTCAGTATTTTGCAGAAAATCAAAGCCTATTTGCTTGGGATTGATTCTTGCCTTCTCTAAGGCGGCGGGGGGTGGGGGTGGGGGTGGGAAAGTAGAGGAGATGGTAAGATGAGGGAGGGCTAAGACTGCAGAAAGCCAGAAGCAAGTGTAATCCGCTGTCCACACTCTATGCTGCACAACCCGTCTGTATGTAAACTTACGTGGAAGTTACTTGTCTGTGATTAAGGCAGAATCTCTGGGTCTTCTCTGAAGCTGACCTGTGCTTCTGAATACTCTGTCGGGTAGCCTGGCTCTCTCTCCTTCCTGGGTGCCTCTTTTTGGGTCAGCAGGGATACTGAGAAAGTCTACTCTCCTGAGGGATGCTGGCCTTGCATGTGGCTGTAAGTCACTGACCTTGAGTGTGTTGACAACCACTGGCTCCCCAAATGGCAGAAAGGAGATGTGGAAGGGAATTCATCTCAGCCGTATCCTCTCACATCTGAACCACAGGACTGGTCCTTCAGCGTGCAGAGGCCAAATGTCAAACACCAATAAGGGGAAAGAGGCAAACGTTTCCTCAGCTTTGACGAACTGAGGCCCCCCAGGAATGTTATCTTTGCTCACCTCTGGCCCCCCCTCTACAACAGAGAGAGGAAGAGGTTTTGATTTATTCGTAAAGATAGAGTACATCACTCTTCTCTCACCACCTCGTCTTTGTGTTATGCTTGCCATGGATGGCATTTGGCCTTTAGCAACTAGGATCCCTCTTGCACCTAAGTTTTTATCCCTGGAAACCTTCACCAGCAAGATAGAGCCGGATGATTAATTCTGAAATAAGGACATGCTCGGGAACAGGCCGGGGGCACACATCAACGGCCACAGGGCCCTTGGCTTAAATGGTTAATAAATTACTCATCCCAACTAACGCAGGCCTCTAGCTCCTGCTCTGAAAGCCAGAGGTGATGATGGGGGCCACGGGTTTCTGGTACTTTCCACAGCTACCTTGGAAAGCAAGCAAAATGGCCATCTGGGAGAATTAAGATTAATTGTGTATTGAATGCTTTTCCTTGAAAAGCAGTTGACTTGTAGCTTTTCTTGATTAGCCTTTTTATTTTTCCCTTCTGCCTCTCTCCTCGTGGCATTTACTTGCTTCTGCTGCTGCGGCTGCTGCTGCTGCCGCTTTTCTTTTTACGCTAAAGACATCATGGGCAAGAAGAGGAGATTTTATTTTGGAGAACAATGATCACATTAACAAGGTGACAGCAGATAAGCTAAAAGTCACTCCATTTTCTGCTGGGGAAAAAATGTGCTTTGCGGCCAAATCACATCCGCTTCTCTTTGTCTCCTTTTAGAGGAGGGTGGCCAGCCCAGCCACTGATGGACTCGAAAGAAATCACTGGCAGATAAGATGTACCCTTGATTCATATAAGAAGAGAAGCTTTTGAGTTCAAGGATAAAAAATGACTTCCTCAAAAAAAAAAAAAAAAAGACGACTTCCTATCCTGTTCCACAGCATTCTTGTGGCTGGAACTCTCTGTACCACGGTGACATTTCTCTCCCCTTGGTCCAGGGTATCAAGCCGAAAATAACTATGAAATTTGAAACTTGGTCAAAGGCGAAAATCCAACTCATTGCAGTTTCATAGATATCTAGGCCTGGATCGGACTCTGTAGGTACAGAATCTCCCTACATCCTGCCCTATATTGGGGGCAAAACTGAGGACTCACCCTACCTTTAAGGTATTGTAGTTACATCCAAAGACACAACCAGCACTCAGTGAAAGAGCATTCAAACCAAACTGGTGTATGACTACGAGTCCAAGCATGTCTATTAAAAAACAAACAAACAAACCAACCAAGCTTCAGAATGATTGAAGAGAAAGTGAACGAGGGATGGAGGAGGTGAAGAGGGAAAGGGAAGGAGGCTCCCTGAAGGAGGTGAGCTTTACTTTGATGGATTGGTAGGAATTTGTTGGCCAGTAGAAGCATTCCAGGGTCATAGCTCTCTAAGCTGAGGTTCCTTTGGCAAAATCTCACAGGCTTGTTGTGAAGACTGAACGATGTAATGAAAATAAAGCACAGGGCACAGTGCTTGGCACGTGATAAGGGCTGGATAACTGTGTGCTGTCGTCGTCCTCATCGTCATCGGGAGGTGGTGTCGTGAGTAAACCTTGCAGGGTCCTTCCTAGGGAAGGGAGGCTATTAGAGGTCCTTTTCCCTCTAATTTTACCCCTTTTTCTGAGACTTGACTCTCATCTTTATATCTTGGCAGACTTTGGTCAATATTAGTTCACCTCTGGCAAAAGGAAAGCAGATTCAACCAAGTATCAACAGATGTTTTTAACGCTGCTCCAGTTCTCAATATAACACCTTATACGCTGGTTTATAATTTCAGTAGTGGGTGGATATTTGCGTGGAGGTATAAATATAAAACCAATGGCTTATGCTAGCATTTCTCTTGGGTCTTTGTTTTCAACAACTCATTTCAGCAACTTCAAAAAATATTCACTCAATATGTTTTTTCTTCTAATCTGTTTATCCTCCTGTGGTTTCACTTGGGTCACAGAGGAAAGGTATTTCTGGAAAGAAGCAATGAAACTTATTTCCTCTAAAGTTTAGCAGTTACAATAGAAGGCTACGTACTTTGCATCATAAATGATTAATATAATGTTTTTGAGAGGCGTCTGTCCATTGTCATTGGGGGCTGAGGAGATTTGGGGCCCAGAGGTTGGGGAAATCCAGGACGTTAATATTAAAAGTCCTTTAATGACCCCTTATTGTGTGCTCAGCAGGGCTATGCAAGTTGCTCGGTCACACTCGCTCCTCATTGCAACCCTGTGAGGCAGGCACAGCTATGCTCGTTCCCTAGATGAGGAAAATGAGGCTTAGGGTATTTACATAACTTGCCCACGATTACAGCTCAGACGATACAGAGCCAGGACTTGGACGCAAGTCTGTCTGGTTCCAAAGCCCAGGCTTTTTACCACCAGGTTATACTCTGCCTGTAAGGATTTGAAAATAATGACTCCGAACTAAATGTGGGAGTGATATTTTGAGGTTATCATACAGGTTAAGAGTTAAAAGATGTGCTATGGCTTACGCTACAGTCTCTGCTTAGGTCATCCAAAGTGAAGGAAACTTAGTTTTTATTTGAAGGAGCAAAAGCCGATCAGCAGAGATGGCCCCGATCGAAATATGAGACTGTGAGCTGAGGTGTCAGACACGGGACAGAACCAGTAGTGTCCCGTGTCTTCAGAAAACAAGAGTGGAGTAGGTAAGGCCTTTGACTTTCTCTTTCAGTTCCTAAGCTAGTTAACTTGACGGCCTGTAACTGATATATTTATTACCCAGCATTGTTTATCAGTGACATATTGTCCAAATATTCATTTCCTAGGAGAGGGCTGTAAATGTCTTCTGGAATCATAAAAGGTGACGGATTAACAAGTGCTAGAGGTGGTGGCAGGTCAAGGAGTTACAATGCAGGATTTCCCACACCGCTGCTTGCAAGTGTTGGCAGTTCAGATGTTGTTTCTCAGTGGTGAGAAAGGGGATAGCCTGTCCTCTGATGTCCTAACTTCAGCGTCCCGGTGAAGGTGTTTGCAGGGATTATACTTTATCTCATTCAGAGTTTTTGAGCAAAGTAACAAGTAGCAGGTGTGATTACAGCTCTTCCTGGAGTTGCAAAACTCTGATTTTAAATGTCTCCCTTCTACACTTGGCCATCTTCATACCATCATCTGCTTTCCCAGAGTTCCCAAGGCCACTTGCTCTGGATAACTACCCAGCTGCTCTGTGCTGACAGCACTACCTGTTGGTTAGAACAGAGAACTCCTGGACTCATCATCCTTTCTAGTACTTTGAGATGAAAATGCATGTGTCTCTGAAGTTCCCTACACCAGCCGGGAGTTTCAGCCGTGCAAAATTGTTTGCATTTTCTCATCACATCACGCTGTCTCACACCCCCCCAGGCCGGTATACACTGTCCCCTCCCTAGAATGTTTTCGTGACCAGTTTCATCCTAGTCCGTTTGGAAGCCTTGGCTTAAGCATCACCTTCCTTGGGAAGCCCTTCCTGGAATTGCCCAGGGGGATTTTGACATCTCCCCTTCCGTAGCCCATATGCTATACATGCCTATGTTTTAGTGGTGCTTCCAAGGGCAGGCAGAGGATGAACTAGTACCCCTAAGGTGGAGCTGGAGACGGGGAGACTCAGGTATGGCCCAAAGCAGCCTTCCAGAGATCTTTAAGATTTCTTTGTAATTGTATGCATCTATAAAATCTGCACTATTCTCTACATTGTTTAATATAAAACAGTCTCCCCCCAAACAATTATTGAGTAGAACTAGTGGTCCAGGAAGATTCCCCACGTTTATCCTGTGGCTTCCTGAACCCTCAGACACAACACACTGTATCTCGGGAGTATGTGTAAGTCTCTCTGAAAAGCGTGTATAGCAGTGTCTTTCTAGTCGGCTGTTCTATGAGCTTCTTCAGAGCAGCATCTAGGTCTTTCATCTCTGCTATAATATTTATAAGATTTTGGATACTCAAAAAATTTTCCTTGAATGAGCGAATCTATCTAGTGATCTTGGGCATAATAAAGAACCAGTGTTATTAATCCTCAAAGAGATAAGACACTCCAGTTGTAGACCCCAAGGTCTCCGTCAGCCCACTATTCTGTCTAGTTATTCTTGCATTTCGTTGGGCACTGGCATTTAAGATTAATTTTTAAAACCGTCTTCTGGAGCTATGTTAACATTTATTCACTACCACGATACCGGTATCGTTTTCAACTCCTGTTCACGGCAAATGCATATTTCCCCAGCAATACTGTGGAAGAAAGAAGCCTTGATGGGCAGACTTGGAACTCTAAATGCTATTGGTCACTTCTTTTCCATGGGAAAATTTGTCTTGAATTAAAAAGAAGAACTTACAGATGAACTCTGGAACACTCTGAGGCTGGAGACTGACTGTATTCAAGCCTCTGTTTATGGGGCTTTACTGCCCACAGCCTGAGGGAAGGGGAAGGAGGCCTAAAGCCCGAGTCACAAAGTGACATCCAGAATCACTGGAGTGGTCAGGGATGACCTCAGATTGGTCCTTCCTTCGGGTCTCTCGGGTTCTACCAGCATCGTCATTGGGCTACCTTGGGTGTGTAATGTACAGCCCAGGAAGCCAGAAACATTCATTCTTACGCATCCTACTGACATTTGCATCTGTATAATCCTAAAACTCTTGTTTCTCTCAGGTTCAGACAAGTGAACACTTGAAGCATCTATTATCTCTCCTTTAAAAAAAAACTCAATTAAAAAAATCTTAAGTTTCTTAATAAATATTTGAGTAAAGGAGCTCCTCTGTGCAAAGCAACTTTCAACACATGATCCATTTATTATGAAATTATTCTTCAGAAACTTCCCACTGGTACCCTTCCTTCTTCAGAAATCAGTTACTCTTCGTAGAAATGAAACACCCTGCAAGAACAGGCCAAACTATGCCTCAGTTGTCCTCTGTGTCACACTCCAGCTGGCTTCTCTAGTGTAGCTTCTGGTACATCATAGGGGGTGCACCCGGTCACTTCTCTTTCTGTTGTTCAACTTGACCCCATCCTTCAATGAAGAAACCTTCCCTCCCAATTGGGCACGTAATAACTCTTTTTCTGTTTCCTCTGATCCGGATGTTTCAGTTCTGATTCCACCTGGAAGGCAACTCACGGAGGTCCCAGCCCAGAGCCTGAATCCATGTTCTCAAACTGGGCAAAGCTGTTGCGAAGCAGGGTCAGAGCCTGAAATGGGAAAAGCTGCAAACACTGGTATAGGGAGGGTTGTTTGTTTTTTGAATTCATAAAGCTTCTCAGTAAAACATCCCCTTTTCGGGAACATAATTAGTACGTGTTGAACCACAAATGTAGAAAAATCATTGAGGGCGCAGACCAACATATTTTCACAGAGCTACAAAGAAGGTTTCTTTCTTTCTCCTTTTCCTTTATACGCTCCTTATAAAACCTTGCCGGAGTCAACTAACGGGGGCCCCCTTTCATCACATACACTTTTTCCCAAGAAGTAAAATAAACTAAATTAATTCATTCACTCAGCACTGTAAATACCAAATGAAAAAACCATAGGTATATAGATGTCAATACTGCCTCTGTAATTATGTTTTGTGTTTGTATAACTAGAGGACACCGAGAGAAAGAAAAGAGAAATTATTCAAAGTGCAAAGGTTCCCAGGTTTACTAAGAAAATTAGAAAAGAAAAAAGCCCAAGCACCCACGTGTGAAGATAGCTGAATAATCAACTCACGTGTTACTTTCCAGCATTTTCTTCAAAAGAAGTGGCTTTTGATGAAACTGCTAGGAACTCCACATGCTGAATGTTTTTCCTATTGAATAAAGTTAGTAATTAATGTAGCAATTAAGAGTGCAGGAATTGAGTTCACTATGTTGAAATTGCAACGTACAGCCAAGGTTGAGGACTACTGTTTGAGGTATTGAGTTGTAACCGTTATTTCTTCCTTTCTTAGATTGTCGAGTGTGGCCCTAATTTAGTTTGTAATTAGTCTTTTCTTCCTTTTGAGGGTCTCCATCTGTAAGTTTCCCAGGTGTGTGGGAAGGAGAAGGGTACGCATCTCTTTCCCCCTGCCCACCTGTGTCTTTGGATACCCTCTCTTCTTAAGAAGACGGCCATGACCGCTGTTGTTGACTATTACAAAACTGCCCCCACACCCTAATACACTTTAGTTCTTCTTGTTCCAGGGCGTTACTCCTCTTTTTCCCCGAGGGGGTTCTGGGGTTGAACACATCCTCTCTCCTTCACTTTCTTCTATCCACTGATCGACTCTTGAGGGTGGCTCTGGGCCACTCCCCTTGGCGAGTCTTTTCCCCAGACCACGCGACCCAACATCAGCCTGGCCAGCCCAGGACTGAGGAGGGGAAGGTGGGTTTCTGGGACCGAAGGCTATTCATAGGAAGCGTCGCTGAATTGGCACTTTCACGGGATGAGAGTGCTGTGATAAATAAATGAGATGATGTGAAGACTTTGAGCTATGGCAATATTTGGACCCACCAAAAAGAAATTCGTTTTTTTAAAGGAGGTTTTAGTTTATTGATATCTGCACTTAAATGAACAATTCTCAACGCTTAGCATCTGTTTTGACAAGTGGTTAAAAATTTAATGAACTTCCTCAGTTGGTCTTTTCTGGGTAACAAAACACCCCAGTATTTAGTGGCTTAAAATTGAATGGCTGGTCCTTCTGGTTGAGCCCTGCAGGGCTTGCTTGTGTGTCTGTAGTCACTCAGTTGGCACTAGATGCCCTAGGGTGGCCTCATTCACATGTCTGGTGGTTAGCAGGCTATGGGTCAGAATGAGGGGGAAAGTGGGCCCCGTGTGTCTCATGAGCCAAGAGAACAGCCTAGCCCAGCCTTCTTCACAGCGTGGCAGTAAGCCTGGGGAGGCACCAAGATCAGCAGAAGTAGAAGTTGGAACGCATCTTGAGGCCTAGGCTCCGAACAGGTTCAATGTCACTTCCGCTACATTTTGTTGGCCAAATTAAGTCACCAGGCCTGCTCAGATTCAGGGTGGAGAAATAGATTCCACCAAGAGCTGAAAAGTACTGTAGCTCTTTTTTGAAATCGATACAATAACCAAGCACCCTTATTTGCAATTTTTAAAATATATAAATGAAAATGGGTTTGGATTCCATATATATGCGTTCAGCGTTCTTCCACTAATAAGGTAACTCTCACCTGCATTCAGATAGACTTTGTAAGTGGGACCGAAGGGGTAGGAATTGCCCGTGGCCATGACAACGAGTCATCCATGTAAATACTATCTACCATGTGGGTCGTAGTGTTCAAGGATTGTGAACAGCTATCCAGAAGGCAGTGTGGTGAGGTGGAAAGAGCATGAATCTTGGAATCCGACAGATCCAAGTTCAAACTCCATCTCCCCAACTTTTAGCCGGATGGCCTCGGCCAAGTTACTTAAGCTCTCTAAGCATCAACTTCCTCAACCATGAAACAGGCCTGGTAATACCTAAGGCATAGGGCTGTTGTGAGGATTAAACGAGATTATGGCGTACACAGTACACAGTACACAGTAAAGCGCCATTTCATGCTAGTTTCCTTCCCCATCCCCTTAAGTTTTTGAAATTCATGTGCAGTGGACGTAGTAACTTCTACTTAGAATCAAAGCTGCCCAGTTGCTTTCTCTGCCAGCTACCAGCTTTTCTTTTTCCACATACTGTCTATGTTAGAGAGCTGACCATGCTATAGTATTTTTCAACCTGGGATCTTGGCAGTATTTGTAAACATAAGCTTACAGCTAACAGTTCCAAGCCAATTCTTACTTTTGGTGCTACAAATTATTTCACATTTTTGAATTGTACATAGGTTGGTTTTCTTGATGGTCTGGCTATGCTGAGGAATTCTGGAAACTCACCATCAGGAAAGAAGGCTTTGAAATGATGATGGGAATGATGTTCTCTCAGAAAGGATGCATCTACATTGGATAAAGTTTGCAAACATCTAGGAGCTCTAAATAGTGAGGTTGGTCTTTGGGGGCTTAAAGCAGGCCAGATTGGGCAAAACCCGTGCTTCTCTGATGCATTCCATGGGGCTCCATTTTGGCTAAATCATCATAATTCCCATCAAGACAGCACAGAATGATAATGGTTTTATTTATTATCTTATATGCACTGCCAGTATATGCAAAGCTTTATAGCTTGCCATAAATCGAGAGGGATTATCACAGCTGTTACTTATTTTAACAGGTCACAATACAGTAGTTGACGCCAGATGGTTTTGAGAATTTTGAGAGAGAAATGTTGTACAGGCAGCCATATAGATACTAGCTTGGGTAGTTGGGCCCCTGAAATTAATTTACATTTGTTATGATATAAAATATATATGAATAAACACACAGTTCCTTACGAACGAGTGAGCCACTTTGTAGCAGTGATTTCTTGTGAAAGTCGCGGGGTCTCCTGGGAGCAGTGGGCGGGGGCAGCAGTAGCGACGCTGCTAATAGGAGAGATCAGGAGTAAGGCTCCGCCACAGCCATAGCTATGCAGGGGCATCCAGCTTGCTCCAGGGAAATAAACTTTGGCGGCCAAACTGGGTTTCTAGCATCGGAGCCAAAGAGAGTAAAGCGGGGAAGCCACCTTAGGGAAACACACGGAGAGGGTGTGTATCCTGGAGAGTGGAGCTGGAATTGGGATCCCCAAGGTCACCAACAAGGTCAGCCTGGGGCAAAAAGGTTACCCAGGCTGGGCAGATGCCAGAACATATTATTGCCCTTGCAGATGCTGAAATTTACGCGTAGGGTGGTCAGTTCTGGATGATCAGCAGAAATGGCAAGAAGAAATAAGAACTGACGATGAGGAATCATTTCAGAAGGTGGTGCTGGTTCCAGGTTTCATGGAACAATAGGCTTCCAGCGTGAGAGACCTAGCGAAAACCTCCCAGGTCATCTCCACCCTCCTTGTTCTCTAGATGAAGAAACAGACCAAAAGGATCACTTACATACGGTCATCTTGGTTCTTTCAATAAAATAGTGAAATCAGACTGTCAGGGTATGTGGAGTCTGTAGGCCTCTCCCCAGATCTCTCCCCGTGATGTGCCCCACCAATGTGTTTCCTGCTGCCCATCTCATGCTGGGAGAGGACCGCAGCCCCACCGATCAGAATAACCCAAAGACCAGGTCTAAAGCACAGCTGGGTTTCCTCGCTAAATTGTCCCAAGATATAAAGATAATATACCACGTCTGGAACAGGAATAAAATTGTTTAGCCTTTTCCAGTCGATTCTTCCAGCTCCTATAATATAGGTGTCAACAAAATAATTAAGCAGGAAAGGCGAGTTTAAAACAGATTTGGGGGCTTCCCTGGTGGTGCAGTGGTTGAGAGTCCACCTGCCGATGCAGGGGACACGGGTTCGTGCCCCGGTCCGGGAGGATCCCACGTGCCGCGGAGCGGCTGGGGCCGTGAGCCTATGGCCGCTGAGCCTGCGCGTCCGGAGCCTGTGCTCCGCAACGGGAGAGGCCGCTGCGGTGAGAGGCCCGCGCACCGCAAAAAAAACAAAAAACAAAAAACAGAAAAACAGATTTGGGGCATATGAGGGGTATCCCCTATGTGTAGAAAATCAGGAAGTGACAGTATTTTGAAAGTTGAATAGCCCACGCATGTCAAGGGACAGAATTAGAACCTTTATTGTAGATTCCCCCAAGATGACTAGTAGGAGAATTAAAGCTTTGAAAACTTGTAGGCTAGACAATACCAAAATGCCCCACTCTTTTCAGAGATGCTGAGCTTCCAATAACTTCAGCTCTCTGGAATACAGCACTGAGCCTGAAAGTAAGTGCAAGGAGTTTCCCAAGGCTGCAAATGGTTGTCGGCGAGCCCGCGCTTCTCATTTAGGTTCTCGCTCAGACCACTAGTAACTCTTCTTCAATGGGCAGATGTTACCCAGCCATGGTGTCTGTTTTCCTCAGCCCACCGTGGATTCAAACTATGGGGAAGGACCTAGAAGAAGGGTGAGAGAGGAATGACAGTGGGGACTAAACATGAGGGAAAGAGCTTGGAAATCCAAAAAGGAGTCTTTGAAATGTGTTGCCATAGAGACCAATAATAAGCCTTCTTAATAAAGACCCTAAGTAATCAGCAAAGCATTAAATTGTGTTTTGTATCATCTGATTAAAGAGATGGGAAAGTGAATTGTTCAAGGTAGGCTAATTCTGGTAATCAACCCCCACCATGTCAGTGGCTTCGTTCTCACACTGCAGTCTAATGCAGGTCGGCATGCAGTCATTTGGTACCCAGGCGCCTTCCATCTTGGGGTTTCTCCACCCTGTAGAGCCTCTGTGTACCTCCTGCGGGGGAGAGAAGGGAGTGTGTGTAGGAACGGGCAGGAGCTCTTCTGGGCCAGACCTGGAGGCACACAGCCCTTTCCCACATCCCCCTGGCTAGCACACAGTTACATGGCTGCGCCTGTCTGCGAGGGAGGCTGGCTGGAGGAGAAAGGCGGAGACAGTTTGCTGAACAACAAACTAGCCAGTCTTTTCCGGGGAAAGTATAAAATATGCTCTAACACAACAGGGAGCTTCAGTAAACTGCTCTTGGTTGGATAAACTTGAATTGTATGGAAAATCACCTATGTAGACTTATACACTTCCTGGTAATACCAGTGAAAGGGAATAGTCCTGTCCTAAGTCACACTGAAGGATCAGAGGCTGGCAAACTAGGGCCCTCAGGCCAAATCCCCCCCACCCGCCCCACCCCCCGTCTGTTCTGTGCATAAAATTTTATTGGAACACAGCCACATCCATTCATTTATGCCTTTTGAGCTATAACAGCAGGGTGGAGTCATGGCAGCAGAGACCACGTGGCTTTCAGAGCCTGAAATATTTATTACCTGGCCCTTTACAGAAGGAGTTTGCTGATCCCTGCTCTAGACCATCACTGTCCTAAAGGGAGGACACATTTGCAGTTCTTTTCCTCCTGAGACCTGGTACCCTTGGCTGACAGAAAAAACAAGCAGGACACCCACATGGGCTGGGACGTAAACTCCGCCCTTTGAATGCCAGCTCCAGAAGGGCCCAGAGTCTGCTCTTTCCCCGCCAGAACCCAGCACAGTAGCTGGCATCTAAGAGACGTTCAATACGTACTTCTTTTTGGACCCTCAAACCATAGGAAGCAACAGGGACCCTAACCACCATGAAGGGGGTAGGGAACTCAGAAAAACTCCAATATGAGCATGTGCGGGAAGGTCTCAAGGAAGGAACTACCTTCACTGGGCTTTTATTATGTGTCAGGCACCATCATGGAGCTTTGTATCTATCATTTTATTTCCTCTTTCTAACAACCCTGTAAATTAGGCATTCCTCTTTGCATTTTACAAGTGAGGAGACCAAGGTTCAGGGAAGTCAAATGATTTTCCAAAGGCCATACTGCTGAGAGTGGAGGAGCTAGGATTCAAACACAGGTCTTTCTGGGACCAAAGTCCAGGGTTGTTTTGGGTTTTTTTTCTCTCTCTTTTTTTTTTTCTCTATACCACGGGACTTGCTAAAACCTTATCCAGATGTAAGTAATCTAGTTATATCATTATTTTCATCACCACTGTTAACAACCACCTCATAATTGTAAAGATCACTGCGAAGGGCAAGACACGGATGGCCATTTTCATCACTTAATAGAGTTCTGCAGGCCTCACTGCCAAGGCTCTCCCTTGATAGAGCAGCCCTGAAAACCCGGAGCAACGCGGTTCATCTCCTTGGGATGTGTGATTAGTAATTTGGCCACCAGCTCCCCACGATCTTGCAGGGATCGCTGTAGAGGGGGGCCATTTTGCTTGTCTGAACATGAGCTCTCATTTCAGGGCCTGAGCGGTTTGAGTCCACACATGGCGGGGCTCCCCGTGCCCCAGTGGAGTCTGTCCCGGAGCTCTCTGTACCTTTAACGGGCTCCCGGGTGCTGCTGGTCCTTTGATGAGCAAGTCTAAGGGAAAGCCTTCCCTTTTCTTTTCAGCAGCTCTGACTGGCCTCCCCGCCCACCCCACACACCCCCGTGGCCACTCCACTAGGCCTCCTGGAGACGAAGGAGCGGTGGGTACTGCCCCCACTGCCCCCTCAGTGACGTCTGGCATTCTTGATCATGCCGCCTTCGTGAAACCCTTTGGTCCCTCGGTTTCTAAGAGGGGGCCCTCCCTCCCTCCTGGTCTGTCTCTGACTCCTCTCTCTCTCTCTCTCTCTCTGTGTCTCTGGTGGGCTCTTTTCCCTTGCCTACCCACCCCTTAAACTTTGGGGTTCATGACTCTTCTCAGCCTCACTGGGGGAGTGACAGTGCCACCTCCTCCCACTTCATCCTTCCTGACCTAGCCGCGCTCTGTCTTCCAGGGGGGACTCCAGCCACCTTCTCTAGTCTCTGCTGGAGGCTGGCAGCCGTCTGAGGAGGTTGGTGTGAGTGGGGTCAGAGGAGAGCAGCCAACCCAGACTAACTTGGGTTGCATGTGGTACTTTATGTGACCACAGTCATAATTCGTAGTAATGCCAATTAGGAAGTACTCTCTACCAGTGCTTGCGCAAACCCTGTGATTTCTTGTGACCTTGGCAAGTCGAGTGTTTCACCACAATTTGTGAATTATGGAAGAGTCAGGGGCCTCGTGGACGCAGTACTGCTCTGGCATGCAAATCTGCCCAGGGCATAAGTCTCCCTATTTGAAGATAGGTATCCTGGTCAAAAAATAGTCAAGTTTTCCCTAAATGGGTTTCCAAGGCATCAAGACAAATTACCGAAAACTGCCTCCCACAAGGCACATTTTGGATAATTTCATTCACTGGTTTTTCCCTTGTTATATATTAGGATATATCCCATAAGTGTTGTGTTTTACGTGGCCCTAAATGGCTTTCTGTCTTCTGCATGTGGTTGTTACATAGAGAACCTGCCAGCCTAAGGCATGGGCACACACTGCCATGGCTTTTAACCCTGGTTCATCCTCAGAGCTGGTTGAATTACCCTTCCCTGGAGATTAGCACGTCGCTGGGAAGGCACTGTCTTTGCAGTGTTTTTAAGCCTGGGCAGGGTGACTTGTGTCTAGGCTGCGAGGTTTCGGAGATGACTAGGGGGAGGGGACGCAATGTTACAATATTCGGGCCGCTCTAATCCTGTTACGCGCGTGGGCACATGCTCCACGCCAGTCTCTGTCCTCCCTCTTGCCCCGGCTGGAGGAGTTGGCACGATCGGCGTCTCTGATTCCTCTGCTGTTGGCCAGAGACCAGGGAGCCGGGAGGTGAGAAGGGAGCCACGGGGGTGCGGTGTTGAGCAGCCGCGGTCGGTCCAGCCTGATGGTGATGTGCCGAGCCCGCCGCCACTCTGGGCATGGGTAACGCGCAGCACCAGCGGTCGCGCTACCGGAGAAGGAAACGCACAGGTACCAGAAATCCGGATCCGGGATCCTCCGCAGCCCCCCGCTTGTCTCAGTGCACAGGGCCCGCGTTGTGGCCGGCTCCCGCGCGCCACCGAGTTTGGGGCTGGGGTCTGAGTCCTGCAGCTCACTGCGGCTGGCAGCAGGGGACGGATTATTTTTAGCAGGTTCCCTTTAGCCCAGTGGAGCCAGGAGATGCTCACAGAGCTGGGCGGCTGTCTGCAGAGCGTTGGTGCAGCCGTGCCTGCTGCCCGGGAGGTTTGGCTGCCGCAGTCCCCTCCATTCACTGGGCTGTAAATCGAAGCTGTCTACACAGGCAAGGCGCTCGATCCCAGCGTGGCCCTGGGGCTACGTCCCGCCCAGGTCTCCAGGCACCTGATTTCCCAGTGGTCAATTAGGTGTCTCTGCCTGCAGCATTGAAGCAGTGGAGGGGCCAATGCCCGGGCTTTGATGGAGTGCGCCGTGCGCAGAGACCTCCCCAGTCGACTTCCTCATCAGAAGGCAGCATCCATTCATAATTCTCTCTCAGCCTGTGGACCGAGTTTGGCTGGAGCTGGGCATGGACTCCTGCGATCTCCCTTTTTGCATCTGAAGCAGAAACTAATATAAAAAGGAAAAGGAAGGGGGAATGCGGTCCTAACGCAACGAGGCGCTGAAAAGCCCCCGAGAGGCCTCTCCTTTGCGGGGAGAGGGAGAAGACGCAGATCGCGAGCCCCGCGCCCCAGCCAGCTGCTGCTTCGCTGCGGAGCCGGCACGCATGCCTACCTCACCTGACGGCCGCATTCCTGGGGAGCCGGCGCGGGGCCCGGCGGCGCGCCCAGGGCGCACGGGCGGTAGGATTTCTGCAGCGGGGGAACGATGCGCCGGCAGGCTTCCCAGGGCCGAGCCCGAGCCTGAGCCTGAGCGGGCACCCGGGGAGGCTAGCCTCGGCGCGGCGCCCCACCGCAACCCCCCGGGATGCTCTGCGACTCACAGCCCAGGCCACGCGGGTGTGTTTGAGATGGGACCAGCGTGGGGGGGAGGGGGTATGGGTAGGTGACATCATTTTTAACTAATTTTTCACACCTCTGGGTGGTGGGTGAACTTAGGGAACGGAGGAAGCAAGAGCCACAGCCCCGCCGCGCGCTAGCCTGAGGAAATAACCCCGGCCGAGGTCTGAGAGCCGGGTTCCCTTGGCAGAGAAGAGTGAGGATGAGCGGGCGGTCAAGGTGGACCGCACATAGCTCCAAGGGAGGAGGGGAGCTTCTGTGGCTTTCAGGGGTCTTTGTTTCTTTCTTTTTTTTTTTTGAAGCATATCGCAGCTGCAGTTTTGAAGTTTGCCGCCTCCTCCCCACCCCCCAGCCCGGGTTTGGGGGAGGGGCGGCACCCTTACACGCCGCTGCCAGGGCCTTTACTAGCTGGGTAGAGGGGGCTGCAGGGGTTGCCTGGTCTGGTGGCGAAGGGACTCGAAGGCACTGTTAAGTGGGAGGGCACCCTGAGGCTCGGCCTTCCAAGGGCTCTGAGGGCTCGGGAGAAGTTGGGGGATACCTCTTGGTGCCCCATCCTGTTTTCCTGCCCTGCCACTTGGTGTTGGGTGACATTCTGCCTGTGCAGGGGTTTCACTGTCATGGAGCTGGCTGTGATGCTGTAAGGCAAATGGACTGTTAAGGATGAGCTGGAAAAGAGAGGCGAGAGAGCTGGAGCTTTTCCTTCTGTGGCAGTGTTAACCCCGTCAAGCCTGCTCCCTTGGCACACCTGTCCACCTGGGTCACCGTCTGTGGGCGTGAGTAGGGCTGCTGGCTGACTAGCCCTGCCGGCCGGTGGGCCAAAGCTGGACCTGCCCAGGGCCTGCCAGGCCCGGAATGGGTGGACAGTAAAAGAGCAAAGCCCCACCTGGTGCCCCCTCAGGGGAAGATTAAGCAGGCCCGCCATGATGGTGCGCAGCGTTTTAGCCATAGTGTGCTCTGCTCTTGAGTTTGGGAGCTCTTGCTTTATGAGGTTTTTATTTTATAGTTTCGTGCCTCCTGGTCACCACTTTGTTTTTCACAGCTGCTTGTGAGCAAGACAAAGATAACAGCGTCTAAAAATACCCTGCGGCTGGAGATGCAGCTTAGCTTGACCCCACTATTACAAGGATGTAAGGGTGAGCCACACTGGGCCCCCAGACAGCCTGTGACCAGGTGCACACATCCTTCAGAGCAGTTCAGCCACCAGTCTCAGGACAGGGTGGGGATGCTAGGAAGCTGATCTGTGTGAGAGAGCAGCAGCCCATCCATCCCTATGTGAGGTCCTAAGCAACTGGGCTGCAAGATCGGGGGATGGGAGTCCAGACAGAGACCCCTCCCCAGCCCCCAGCCATGGGTCTCTGCAGCTTTACATTCCCTCTGAGTTCTGCCTAGCCATATGTGAGGCTTCCTCCTCTGTGCCTAGGGGCCAGGAGGCCACTCCCCGCAGTGGAGTTTGGCCCAGAATACAGAGAGACCAAAGGGTCCAGGTGGTGCTTAAATCATGCCAGCTTCCTGGGTGCAGATAGTAGCTGGGGTGCCCCTCTTTCTTTTCCAGATGGAAATCCCTGGAAAGCCACATGTGGGGCTTCCTCCTCTGTGCCTAGGGGCCAGCAGGCCACTCCCCGCAGTGGAGTTTGGCCCAGAATACAGAGAGACCAAAGGGTCCAGGTGGTGCTTAAATCATGCCAGCTTCCTGGGTGCAGATAGTAGCTGGGGTGCCCCTCTTTCTTTTCCAGATGGAAATCCCTGGAAAGCCACATGTGGGGCTTCCTCCTCTGTGCCTAGGGGCCAGCAGGCCACTCCCCGCAGTGGAGTTTGGCCCAGAATACAGAGAGACCAAAGGGTCCAGGTGGTGCTTAAATCATGCCAGCTTCCTGGGTGCAGATAGTAGCTGGGGTGCCCCTCTTTCTTTTCCAGATGGAAATCCCTGGACAGTTGAGTGAGGGATCTCTTCTTGGAAATTGAGAGGTACCCAGTCTGTCTGAAGGGGACCAGCCCCAGCTGATGGGGAAGGTACCACATGGAAGGGAGACAGGAAGGGACTGAGGACTTCAGTGATCCTAGTGGATGGTGGGAAGCTCAGATCTCTTCCTGCGGGTTCTGGATCCCTTGAGCCTGCCAGGGCTCTCCCGTTATTTATTTTCAAAAGCCTTAATTTCCCCCATGTTCGCCTTTTCTTTGGCAGCAAAGATGGCAAAGTCCAGCTTGAAGAAAACAGGCCCCATCTGTTCTTGATCTGGTTGAATGATAGGAATTTTTTGTTGTTGCAAAAATGCATTGGTAATGGCTGAAAAAATGTAAATGCCTAACTAACTTTTTAACCATGAAAGAAATAAACTAAAGAGTATGGGAATTTAAGAGGGAAGGTGTAAATTACCACCATCAGTTCGCTATTCAAGACGGAACCTACTGGGTGATTCTCTCCTCCTTTTCAAAGTGAATTTTGATTTTAAAATTTTACCTTTATTTTCTGTAGGTAGGTCAGAAATATAATCATCAGGACAATATTAAGGTAGAGTTTGATTTGGGAGAAGGAAGAGACTGGGAAAGAAAGCACCTCTGCTAAATCCTCTCATCATTCCTGATTAGTCTTCTCTTAGAGGCTTGAGAACATTTGCTGGTTTATCTTTAAAATGCCCCTCATCTTTGTGTTCCCTACAGAAGATGCAAGATTACTGATGATTCAGTGTAGCCAAAAGGCCCAGTGCAACAGTGGCTAACTCTTTGGCACCCTGAGAAGGGCCCGTGGGAGGGCCATGAGTTGGGATTCAGATTTCCTAAAGACTTCATTGTCTTGGCTCTGCCTCTACAAATAAGATGTCAGTGATCTCTTGCACTTAAACAGAAAAAGGCTGCTTCCTCTTGAAGCTCAGAACCTGAATCAGCCATTAACTAGAGACTCGCACTGAGTGTATGGATTAGGTTATACTGTAACAAGTAAGTCCCAGATCTCAGGATGTTAACACAATGCAGTTTTTCTTTTTTTAATCATATAAAGTCTAATCAACTTTTGGCTTGTGATGACAAGGAACCTGGTCTCATGCCCTCTTGCAGCTCTGCTATCCCCTAGGGCCTTGGAGTCCCTCCTGGGTTCCTTTGTATCTAGCCAGCAGAAGGGGAAAGAGAGAGCACGGTAGGAGGACTGGAAGTAGCACACCTCATCACCACCCACATTCCACTGGCCAGAACTCAATCACATGGCCACATCAAACTGCAAGGGAAGCTGGGAAATGTAGTCTGTGCCGCAGCAATAAGCTCTGTGGCACGGAAGATGCCCCTGTTTTGCTCTCCTTTGGGAGTGGATTTGGCTCTGGGCAAGTCACGTGGCCAAATACGTGTCTCCATCTTTAAAACGGTCGTCATTCCACTTGCCCTTTCCTGTCTCAGGATTTGGAAAGGTATTGAGACATAAAAGGTTCCTAGAGGGACCATCTGGTCTAGCCTCTTTAGGCAAGGTCATTGTATTATCCCCCATGTTATAGATCACTTGCCCAATGTGACACAGCTAGTTTATGGCAGGGCTGCAATTAGAATGTAGGTCTCCATCTCTTGGCTCAGTGCTCCTTCTGCCATGCTCTGTTCACTCTGCCCTCTTATGAAAAGTTATACGGGATATAGTTTCAGAAAGCTGATATACAGTCCCTAGATAGCTTTCATCTTGTATAGTCACTAAAAACAGCTATTTGTATTACTTAAGGTCCATGTGAGTTTTTGTTTTTTTGGGGGTTTTTTGGTTTCTTTTTTTTGTTTTGTTTTGTTGTTTTTTGTTTTTTGTTTTTACTGCAGAACCACTTAGAGTTAGGCTCAGAAGAGCCAGGCACTGGTCTATGCCCTGTACATATATTAACTCACTTAATCCTCACAGTAACCCTGCGAGGGAGGGACTGTTATTATCCCAACTTTATAGATAAGGGTGCTGAGGCACAGAGAAGTTAAGTAACTTGCCCAGGGTTTTACAGCCAACAAGTGACAGATCTGGGATTTGATCCCAGGTGATCTGGCTCCAGAAGCCAGCCCTGGATCATCTTGCTACGCTCCATCTCTGACCTGGTGGGCTCCGTGTCCAGCCCTCTCTAGCGTGTCCAGTCAACACTGACCCTGAATCTCAGGATTTAATATTCTGAGTTTCTTCTCTTAGTGAATGACCTTGGAGGTCCATGACAGGGAGCCATTTGTAAACTTACTGAGGCATGAATTTGAGCCCCCAGCATATGAAAACGATACACAGGATTAAGCTACATAGCTAGGGAGAGAGCCCAATCCCTGACCTCCGGCGCCGACAGCCTAGTGAGGATTTTTTTTCTCCTTCAAAATTTTTTGGTCTATTCATCACTGGGTAGGCGGTAACTATTATGATGTAATAAAAATGTTGGTTTCCTTGTGAAAAGCGGCCATCAAATGAGGAAGGACTCTTCAGTTCAACCTTAAAAGGCAGTTGACTTGATAGGGGTGGGGCGAGGCCAGCATAGCCCTTTGACTCGAGGTAATTGCTAGTTAGGGTTGTTTTGTCCATCTGTTGTTGTGTACGAATCCACCCCGAAACTTAATGGCTTCAGAAACAGCAGCCGATCGGCTGGCCCAAGATCCTGCAGTGTCGGAGGCGCTCACTGGGCAGTTCTTGTGATAGTCTTGCCGGTGGCCAGTCAGTTGCTATGTCGCCTGGGGGCTAGGCTCCGCTGGGACGCTGGGTTGGCTGTGCTTCTGTCTCTTTCTGTGTAGTAGTCTCAGGGCCTGTCCAAGTGGCCTTGCCAGAAGTCCAGAAGCTGGACTTCTTACCTAGTGGCTTAGGGTCCCCAAGAGCGCAAAGGCAGAAGCTTCCAGGCCTTCTCAAGGCTGGGCCTGTGACTTGTTTTACCAACAGGATGACACAAGTCACAGGACCAGCCCAGACTCCAGGGCAGGGAATTAACCAAGGGCGTGAATACCAGGACGGGTGGAAACAGACGACCTAGCACAGTGGTGAACTCTGAAGCTTCTGTATTTACAGATTTGAGCATTCCCAAAGGTCTCAGGAGAAGCTGACTGTACATGGAAATGTAGGTTAAATACATCTATTACTTTTACTCCAATGGAGAAAGACAGTTATATATGCCTGGTGCTTTCTCCATCCCCAAACTAATGAACCACTTACGACCATGGAAGCAGTGAGGCTGCAGATGTGACTGCCCCAAAGCAAAGGGAACTGAAGTGTGTGACTTCTGTTCTCTGGCCCCTTGCAGGCTGTGTCTCGGAGCTATTGATTTTTTTTTTTAAGTATCAGTACCCACCCTCAAGTCGGGAGCATGCCAGTTGGATCAGGGGACAAGACCTCCTCTTTCCCAGCAAGTCACACATTCTGAGGTGACTTAGCATGCGCAACAGGGTGGAGAGCTGCTCTCCTGTACAGATGGGCTAGTGGGTTCGATCTGTCAGGGTTCCATTTCGGATCATCTTCCCCAGGCCCTTGAGTCACTGTAGCCAGTGGAGGTGCAGTGGCTACTTTGATGCACCACCTGTATCCCCCTTCCTCATCAGGACTCAAGCGCTTGCTCCCCAAGCACTCATTCGTCAGAGCTGGGCACTGGTGGCTGACGCCTCACAGCCAAGTCCCTCTTTGGGAATTGTCCTTGAAGAGAGCCACCTTGCCCAAGGTCACAGCCCTTCCCAGGTCAGCGCACATCCAATGACTGGTCACGCTGCAATTCAGGACAATTCTGCAGAGCTATCCCAGCTCCAGAGCTCCCCCAATGGGGCTGGCTGATCCTCTGTTGTGACGGTATCACAGCCCAACTTCTCTCTCTGCCCAGTCCTGCTTAATTCCCTCCATAGGTCTTGACCTGAAGAGCATTTGCTAGTAAGCTTCCCACACACCGATGTCTATCTCAAAGTCTGCTTCCAGGAGACCTGACCCAAGATAGGAGGCTTGTAGACCACGTTACTTCCTGCTACGGACTGGGCCACTGTGAGCACACACAGAAGCAGGACACACAGCATGGGCCTTCCCCAAACTCTTCCAGTTGGGAAGAGATGACAAGTACTTAAGCAACAATATGAGAAAACGAGCAAACATAATGTAAGTCTGGTGCCTCAGTGATTTCTTCCCCTCCTTGCTCTACCCCTCACAACTTCCCCCAAAGTTATGTTTTTTAGGGGATGCGTGATCCATGACATTGATTATATGGTTAACAATTGTGCCTAAGCGCTCTCCCACCTGATTATTCCTTCCTTTCGGCATGGCACTGGCAATCAAAATTTATCTTTCGAATTAAGGCTCTAATTATATTTTGATAAAGATCTAGCAATTCAATGAGAATGAAATTCTGAGGGTTGCCAGGATACGGATGACTCTGGGTTACGGAGAAGGGTTTGCATGCAGAATACTAATAGGTGGTTCAGCACTCTTATCTAGACCTTTCCAATAGAGTCTGATAATGTAGGCCCGTCAAGTGCTGTTTCTCTGCTATTATTCTAGGAGGATAAAAGCGATGAAAGATATAAGCAGGGTTTTATGAATGAAAAGGTGATTCATCCGATGTCTTTTGGTCTCTCGCACTAGAGTTAAGAAACGGAGTAATAATTATGTGGTGTCACCTCAAAAGGAGGTGGGAGACAAAAGCTTTCTCTTATTTCCTTGCCTCTTTTATTGTAAATAAAAGCAAGATGTCTTAGACACTGGGTTATTGTTATGTGCTGGGAGATAGGGACCTGCGTTTGCAATGGTGTTGACTCCCGGAAAAATGGAAACAGTGGAATTATGTATGGTGTCGTATTCTAGTTTTCCTTTACCTTTTATTTCTCTTTTACACTGTCTGATTATGACTCATTCATTGATTCGACAAATATGGAGTCCCAAGTACCGTGCGGGTCCTGCCGAGGGATCTAGGAAAGTTTAAAATGG
Source organism: Orcinus orca (assembly GCF_937001465.1). Taxonomy (NCBI): domain Eukaryota; kingdom Metazoa; phylum Chordata; class Mammalia; order Artiodactyla; family Delphinidae; genus Orcinus; species Orcinus orca. The sequence goes on from NC_064580.1 coordinate 15,006,242, forward strand.
ATAACTGCATATGAAAATCATAACAGTACATTACAGTAGCACCCAACAGGGTTTTCTGGGGGTGGTGGAAGGAGTAATTTTAAAATTGAGATATAGTTTAACATACAATTAAGTTGTGTACACATTTTAAGTGTTGAGTTCAATGAGCTGTGATATATACGTCTGTGCAACCACCTCCCAAAATAATATATAGTACAGTTCCATCACCCCCCAAATTTTAGTACCCCTTTCCAATCTTCCACCCCCTTTGTCAACCGTTATTATGATTTCTGTCACATAGATTAGACTTGCCCGTTCAAGCACTACATGTAAATTGAATCATACAGTATGATTTTTAAAAAATAGCTGGCCTCTTTCATTCAGCATAATACTTCTTGAAATTTACTCATATTGTTTTATGTATCAGTAGTTCATTCCTTTTTACTGCTGAGCAGTAATCCATTGTAAGAATACAGCACAGTTTACCTCCTTAGTTGAGCTGTATCCAGTTTGGGGCCATTATGAGTAAAAGCTGCCAGGAATACTTTTGTACAAGTCCTTTTGTAGATTTACATTTTCATTTCTCTTGGGTAAATATCTAGGAGGGAAAATGCTTAGTCACAGGCTAAGTGTATGTTTAGTTTTATAAGAAACTGGCAGAGCTTCTTCCAAAATGGTTGTACCATTTTACACTCCCACCAGCAATGTACCAGAGCTCTAGTTGCTCTGTATCCCCGCTAACACTGGGTACGTCAGTAGTCATTACAGTGGATATGAAATGGTATCTCATTGTGGTTTTAATTTGAATTTCTCTGCTGACATATAATGTTGAATGTCTTTTCATGAGCTTACTAGACATTCATATATCTACCTTCTCTTCTGAAATGTCAGTATGCCTTCTCCTCATCTTTAATTGGGTTCTTTGTTTTTTTATTATTGATGTGTAGTAGCTCTTTCTATACTCTGAATGAAAGTTCTGTGTCAAATATATGGATTGCAAATATTTATTCCCAGCCTGTGCCTTGCCAATTTACTTCTAAATGGCATTCTTTTGCTGAGCAGACATTTTTAAAATTTTGACGAAGTCCAGTTCATCAGTATTCTCTTGTGTGGCTAGTCCCTTTGAACCCTGTCAGAGAAATCTGCTTCCTTTAAGTTCATGAAGATTTTGTCATGTATTTTGTTCCAGAGATTTTATAGTTCTAGCTTTTGTGTTTAGGTCTGTGATCTTTATGTAATTACTTGTGTATGGAGTGAAGTAGGGGGTCAAAATTAATTTTTTCCCATACGTATATTCATTTGTTCCAGAACCATCTGTAAAACAAACAAACAAAAAACCAAAAACCTTTCTTTTCCCCCATTGAATTGATTTAACGCCTTTTTCGAAAAATCAGTCAGCTGTATGTGTGCGGCTCTATTTCCGGACCCTCTGTTCTGCCCCACTGATCTGTATGTCTGCTCTCTTGCCAAAACCACCCTGTCTTGACCTCTATAGATTTATACTAAGTCTTGAAATCGGGTAGCATAAATCCTCCCAATCTGTTCTTCTCTTTCAAGATTATTTTAGCTATTCTAGAACCCATGCATTTTCACATACAGCTCAGAATCAGCCTGTCAATTTCTTTTAAAAATGCTGGGATTTTGGTTGCCCATTGATTTGAATCGATAGATGCATCTGGGGAGAATAGACATCTTTAACAATGTTGTGCCTTCTAATCCCTGAATATAGTATAGCTTTTGATCACCTAGGCCTTCTATAATTTCTCTTAGGAATGTTTTGCAGTTTTTAGGGTAGAGGACACACAATCTTCTGTTAGACTTACATATTTGATAATATTGTAAATGGTATTCCTTTTTATTTAATTCTCCAAGTTTTGATTACTAGTATATATATAGAGAGAGAGAGAAATACAATTGATTTTTTTAATATATTGACCAGTGACTTTTCTACTTTTACTCTTTAGCTCTAGCAGTTTTTGTAGATTTCATAGGGTTTTAAACCTACACAATCATTTTGCTGAAAATGACAGTATTTGCTACTTCCTTTCATATCTTTGTGTCTTACTATACTGGTGAAAGTAGATGTTTTGATTTCTTCCCTATCTTAGAGAAAGCAGCCAATGTTTAACCATTAAATATGATGTTAGCTATAGATGTTTTAGAAGTGTCTTTCATCAGGTTTTGGTATCAAGGTTATACAAGCTTCATACCATGTATTGGGAAATGTTCTCCTCTATTTTCTGAAAGAATTTCTGTAAATCGGATTATTTCTTCCTGTAATGTTTTATGGAATTCACTGGTGAAGCCATCTGGGCCTGGAATTTCCTCTGTGGGAAAGGTTTTGATTTAGAATTCAATTTCTTTAGGACATATAGGACTATTTCTCTTTTCTCTGTCCCTTGCTAGTTTTTTCCCAAGGAATTGTCCGTTTCATCTAAGTTGCTGAATATATTAATACTATAGACTGGGGTAGACAGAAAGACCAAAGATATCACTCGAGGTGGGACTCTGAAGAGAGAAAGGGACTTAGGCAGACAAGGAGGGGAATTCTGAGGAAACAGTGGTGTGAGAAAAGACATGGGAGTGGGATCACCAATGGTGTGGGTCGTTGGACATGGATTATGCCATCTGGTTGAAGGAGAAGAGGAAAATAATGTTAGAAAGACAGCTCAGAACTGGATCAATGCCAAATTAAGGAGTTTGGACCTTATGTGGGCGATGAAAGAAAGACCCCCCTGAATGATTTTCAGACGGGGGCATGACCTATAGAAATGGTACTTCAGGAAGATGGATTTGGAATGATGGGCTGGTAGGAAGGAGAGAGTGGTGGTAAATGCAGTTTTTGGTTTTGTTTTTTTTTTTAGAACTGGCACAGTATGCAGGGGTGAGCACTGTCTAGAAAAAAGGATAAAGAAAGAAACTAGAAAGAGTATAGTTGAAGTTTTCTAAAGGTAAAGGCCTCTGAATGTTTATTTCTCTGCACATAACACAATGTTATGCACCCTGTACACACTTATCACTGTATTATTATTGTCTCTGCTCCCATCTCCATCTCCATCTCCTCACCTAGATATCCACCTCTTCTCCAGGGGAAGAACCCAAGGTATATTCATGCTAGAGTACTAGTGTCCAGCCATGTAGTAGGCACTTAATTAATATCAAGTGAACGAATGACATCTGAATGAGTGGATGAATGAGTGAATAGGCAGAATAAAAGAAAATGTATTAGTCAGGATAGGCTACACTATGCTATGCTAACAGATAGACCAACAAAGCTCAGTGCTTTAATACAATAATAGTTCTATTTCTTCCTCACACAAAGTCTGATGTAAGCCTAGAATGTGTAGTTCCCAAGCAGTGGAGGAAAAGAGAGAAGCAAGGCTCCTGGGAGGTTTTATAAGGACCAAGCCTTGAAGTGGTGTACATTAATGCTGCCTGTGTCCCACTGGCTAGTAGCTGACACTCTGTCATTTGGCCTCAGTCTGACTACATAGGAAGCCGAAAATGTAGATGTACACATAGACATTTGGTAAGCACTAAGGACAGGACAAGAAAGGGGTGAAACGGAGCCCTAAAAACCATGTGATTGCTTCCAGCCTGAGAGAAACTGAAATCCTAGAGACGCTAGGGGACTTCCTGGGGACCACCCACACAGACCGCAGCCCAGTTGTGCCCACCTTTCAGGCCTTAATAGCTAGCACCTCAGGGCTCGCTTACCGCTAACCAACTTTGAGACGCCAGCTCCTCCAGAAGGAACTCTGAGCCAAATGAAGCAGTCAGTCATAGACTCCCACGTCGGTTACCTGGTAGCTCCAGCCAGAAGCACAAATGGAGAGAGTCACAATGTGGGTCAGGGCAGGAGGTTTTGATGATGGACCTCCCAGGAGGCAGCAAAGCAGTCCTGCTCCGGGAGGCATCTGTGCTAAGCTCATGCCAGCTGCCTAAAAAGAACTGCACATCCCGTGTGATATGGAGTCTCCTATTCAGGATCAAAGTAACTGCCTTGGCAGGGCCCAGAATGCATGGTGAGGGCACTGTGGCCACGGGAATCGCTGCTGAGGTGTGTCCTGTGCAGCCAGAGGTATGAGGGGAGCGCCTCGGCTGCTGTAGGAGGGAAGGTTGCCTCCCTGGGCTGGGCTGTAGTTACTGTCTGGTTTTCAGAGTTGGTGTGAGGGTCAGAGATGATGACGGTCAAACAAATGGCCCGAAGTTCAGCAGATAATGGGTTCTCAGGAGAAGGTGTCCTTGACAATGATGATGGCGATGGAGCAGGAGAAGATGATCTGTCTCCCCTCTTCTAAAAGAATTCGGGGGAGGGGGGCGCCACTGCAGGGAGCCTGCTGCTTTTCGCCTGGAGGCTGCCTCCCTAAGCAGGGCTGTGGACGGTCCAGCTTCCCTGCCCCAATCAGTGGTAGACGCATTTTATTTAAATGGCAGAACTCTCAGAAAAAGAGCCATCAGAGAAATGAGAAGTGAACCAACTGGAGGAAATAGTGAAAGAAAGGATTAAAGGAGATATCGTAACTATGAGATGAGGAAAGTGAGAAAGATGTTCTCTAATACTTCTTGCTTACCCCGCTTGGGGGCCAAGCGTTCTCCCACGGCCAGAAAAATAACTGCCCCCAGGCAGAGGGCCTCAGGGGCTCACGGGAGGCAGCCTCCGCGTGCCCAGGTGAATGCCGCGGGGATGCTGGCAAGGCACCGGGCTCGTCTGCTACACCAGTCTTTAGTCCTTCACCCCCCTTCTTTGCTTCCTCACAGAACGTATACCACCTGATATCGTATCTATGTGTTTATTTGTCCCCTCTGTCTCCTACTGGACAGCAAGCTCCAGGAGGACAGAGACTTCATACCTCAGTGCCTCGGGGAGGGACAGCACTCAGTGGATGCACAGTAATTATTTGTTGAATGAATATTCAGAGAAAGATGGCAAGTTGTTGTCGACATCACGATTATCGTCCGCACATGAAAGTGGGAGAAGCAGGCCTGAAATAAGTTGTAGGAACAAGGGTGAACATTACTCAATGGCGGGCCATGCAGGTGCCTGACTAATACCTGTTGCGTGAGCATCGTTGGTGTGTGTGTGTGTGTGTTAATGGATAAAGAGTGAAGATCAGAGAATGACAAGTCATTCCTTTCTTGGTTTGATTTTTCTCAGTACTCAAATGATTTCATTCTTGTCATGGCCATAAGAGCTATTACTTTGGCCCTGTACACCAAATGGAAGAAAAAAACACCAAAAAAACACCACCACCAGGACTTTCTTTACAGGCTGAAAAATGTAACATATCCAAAAAGGGCAGGCTAGTCTTGGTCTGTTAGAGACCCAGGCCCTCGCCCAGGACAAAAGGGAAAGGAGTGTGAAGGGGACAGAGAAAGGAAGTGGAGTAAGAGCGTGATGGAGACGTGCGGTCCAGGGAAGCAGGAGGCGAAGGGAGGGCCTAACGGTCTGGGAGTCCTAGCTAACAAGTAAATATTCAACTAGGATTTTCTTAATTGTTGGGATGAGCCTTTTGGGGTCTATCCAAATAAATACAAAAGCTCAAGTCCATACTTGTTACCTGAAAGGCCCTGACAGTCCTACAGTTCAGACCCTAAACGGCCTGCTCCGGGCCACTGGCTTCAATGCACCCCAGGAGGAGGGAACTTCTGGAGTCTGCTACCCCTGAAAAGGCAGTTTGCCTGGAAAGTCCCAGTAGATCCTGCCTTCTGTGGGTTTGCAGAAAACGCTACCACACAGGACACTGGTATTTCTGGAATGGGCTTTAGCCAGTAGCCAATATCTGAAGAAGACCTGGGAGGGCACACTGGTAAGCTGACACAGTGGTGAGAGAGGTGGGAATCTGGACACCTCTGCATGTCACTTGTCCCAGGTGGCTATTGTTCTGGAAAGAACAAACCTTTACGCGTGGATAGAAGGTAAATAAATGTGCTCACCGAAGCTATTGCTTGGACAGCCTTTAAAGAAAATTTGTTTTAAGAAAAGAGAACACTGGCTGAACCTCATTCTTAACTAAAAGGAGATCGCCACGTTTTGTTTAAGTACTACCTGCCTTCTCTCCACTCTCTTCACCTCTTCATGTAAACATCCTTGCCCTAATACCTAATTCCCTGCAGAAATGACAGAGGGGGGCCCCATGACAGCCCACTAAAAGGGGTCTGTCCCATGTCTACACAGGACTGAATCTATACCTTTGATTGAATTCGCTGGCAGCTTTCGGGAAACAGCCAGTTTAGAAGGTGGTCTATGGGTTGGGTAAGTGTAATGAAGTAATAAATGCTTCTCATTTATTACTGGGAAGAGAAACGGACTAGCCAGCTGTTTCTTCAGTGGGTGAAATTCTGTCAGAAATGCCTCTTTCTGAGGTTGACCTGTTGTTAGATCAAAGCAAGGTGACCTACGTGTGGCTTGGACGGTTGCTTGGGCTCAAAACAGGTCTCGGAGCTGGTGTCACTGACTCATGCCATTTGGTGTGCAGGTTAGTGGCATCTGTGTTTTAACCTCAATTCGTACTGCTGCATGGGTCTGAGGCTGTAAAAGAAAAACAACAATAAAAGAACTTCTTTACTCTTCAAGGTTATGCAGGATAGCCTGTTCTTTTCCTGATCTTGCTCTTTTGCCGTATCAGTCTGGCCTTGGTGTCTCTGACCAGTGAAGCTCTGCTTTGTGACACTCAAAGACAAGTTGCTATCTGGAGCAGGAGGGCAGTGTGAAGGCGAGAGCCTGTGTGGGGCTGGGCGACTTGCTCCGAGGGCGCTGAGAAGGCACTGCCTTTCTCTCCAAGGCCAGTACCCAGCTGCGCGTGCATTGCCTGGGTACTGGCCTTGGAGAGAAATCGAGCCCAGTATTTTGGCTAAGTGGGTGCTTGCAGCTTTCACTGGGTAGGTGACTTAGGGAGGCGTGTGTCAGGATAAAGAATGACTCTGCCTGGAGACTCCCAGAGATAATTTGGAGGTAGAGTTTGGGAAGAAAGAACAAAGGTGGGGAAAAGCCAGCACTTAGCAAAGCAGCAGGAAAGCAGAGTCCTACTTAGTGTGCCCTCCCGCACAATCCTCATTTCTGTGGACGACCCGGAGCGACTCGGAATTCAGCCTGACTCTATGCATTTGGTTTTCAAGGAGAAGCTTTTGTTAATGCTGACTGTAAATTGACGGGGGGGGGGGGGGGGGGGGGCTTTAAAGACGCTTCCTGAAGAACAAAAACTTGTGCAGATTATGTCCATAGCACATCAGTGTGTTTAACAACATTAAATAACCCTATTCGTTCCTTCAGCAAGCATTTACTGAGCACCTACTATGTGCCTGACTGTGCCTCGTGCTGAGATATAGACAAGAAGTACTCTTTGTCCTGAAAAAGCCAACAGTCTGACAGGGAAATAAGCAGCTACAACTGTATAAGCAGTACTGTCATACTGACCCAGGCCCCACCAATTCGGAAATGATCATAATTTGGGGAAGGATTGTATTTGTGGTAGTCTAGAACACATGTCTTCTAAGCTCACTAAAAGAGAAAGCGTCGATCATTCCCTTACCTAAAAGTACAAATGACTCAAAGGGCCATAAAAGCATCCATTGACATGATGCAGCAGTGAAAGCGGAATCCCGCTTTAATGAGCAGATAAGATAGATATCAAAGCACTCACCTTGGAAGGGCAGGCCTCTGACTGCACTGTTGCCATCTGAGTTGAAGGGGTGCGACCTACAGAAAGAAAAAGTGAACTAAGAGTACAGAGGTAAACAGTAATATGATAAGACCATGTCCTAGGCTGAGAATGGGTCAAATGAATAGCCATGGCAATGACACAGTGACTTCAGTGAATTAGTGTAATGTGAGCTGTCAGAACAAATAACCCCCAATATTTCACTGGCTTAATAAAATTCAGGTTTATTCTTCACTTGCATAATGTCCAAAATGGGTTTTTCGTCACTGGTGGGTAGCTGCTCTCCTAGCCGGAGTTCAAGGATCCAGGCTCTTTTTTATCTTGTGAAACTACCATCTTCAGTATATGGCTTCTAAGCTCTCAAGAACATGAAGGAAAACATGTGGGAGATTTTTTATGAGCTATGCTGGAAGTGGTGCAGATCACTTCTGCTCACGTGCCACTGCTAGACCTCAACACATGGCTACACCCAACTGTAAGGGAGGCTGGGAAATGTAGTCCAGCTGTGTGCCGAAAAAGAGGAAATGACTGGTAACTAGCTAGGCCAGACTGCCACACTCAGCTAGAGGAAGAGCTCATTCCTCTAGAGGTCAGCGCCATATGGACAGGCACCCTCTCTCTCTCCCTTACTTTGGTATCTCTGATGCCTAGTTGAGAATCTCAGGCCTTCCTGGTCATCTCCTGTCATTTACTCCATGCCATGCCTCCCAGTAGCCTTGCTCTCTCTCACCCCCCTGCTTTATTTCATCAGAGTGCCTATTATTACCTGATTACATCCTTCCTTATCAGTCAGTTTTTCACTTCCTAGCCTTCCTCCTTCCTGGATGTGACCTCCATGAGGGCAAGGACTGTGTCTGTCATGTCCACCACTGGCAGTGCCTGGCACAGTGCCTGGCACATGGCAAGTCCTTAATCACTCATTGCTCAATAAATGAATGAACCTATTGGGCCCTGGGGTCCATGAATCTTGAATAGATTCATGGAGAAGGTACAACTTGAGCTGGGCACTGAGTAGAATTGATCTGGGAGGAAAGAGATCAGGAAAAGAAAGAAGGTAGATTAAAGGAGAGAGAAAGGGCCACAAAGATGTATAGCTTGAACCATTTATGGAGTTGAATCACATCCATGCAACCAAAATACTTGAGCTCCTATAACATACAGGTCCGTATTCTAGACCCGTTGCTTAGGTGGAAGATGCAAAATATAAACAAGGAAGCCCATCTCTATCCTTAAACAAACAGCTTGTCTTGAGCTCTGCTTTGGGGCACCTACGACACTCCCCGTTACATAGCAGGTTCCTCAACCCAGCCAGCAGGGCTCTCCACTGAATGACTTCAGTCTTCCTTTCCAGGATGACCGTGGCCTTCCCACACAGATATCTGCTCCTGTGTGGGGCAGTGGTGTGGGTTAGAAAGCCGGGTAGAAGGCAGAAAGGGGTATGGGGCTTCGGACTCAGCTGTACTCACTTGGAGTTCTGGCTCTCCCATTTATAATCTTTGGGGCCTTGGGCAAGTTCTTAACCTCTCTATGCCTATTCAGCAAATTAGAGATAATCAAATGTGTTTCCTGGCTTTACTGTGGGAACCAAATGATATTACCCAGAGCCTATCTCGGTGTCTGGTCCATGCACATCATGCTCACTAAGTAGTGTTGTCTTCCTTCTTGGCGGCCCCTAACCTGCCCCCTGTGCTTCACACAATCCCTGGTCCGGCGGCAGTAAACTCCTCCTGGGACCTGCACTGACACTCTTTCCAACCTTCATATTGGGTTGCCTCATAGGAAATCGCCAATAGTCAGACGTTTCTTACCTCAAAATGGAAATTTCATACGGTTCTCTTCCAGCGTTTTCCAACCTCCCTGCTGATTCTATCCATCAACTCTGACTCCACTTCAAGACTACCTCTTCCCTGTACCCCTTCCCGAACCAGAGAGCGTTTCTCTTGGACCTGTATGGCACTCTGTACCGTTCGCAGGGGGCACACTTGGTCCCACTGGGCTCATCATCTAACCTGTCTAATGTGGCTACCAGGTTAGAAATTCCTGAGGGCACTGATGGCATCTCCTTCTCTTTAAAGTACATCTGCACAGTATGTACCTTGAACTTAGTAAGAGGTTACACATTCCATTTCCCAGACCCAAATGTGATTAGACAGGGACTCCGGTACGCTCGGCGGGACTGGGGTCAAGATCTACTGGTGAGCCTCTGAACTGTGCCAGCCAGCGCTGGGGCCCAAGTCCCTTGTCCTCTAATGCGACCCTCTAGAACCAGCTGCCTGCTATAGCTTTTTTCTCTCTTTTCCTCTCACTCTACCTGCCTCCGTAGCAAATCAACCTGAGAAGAGAAACATGACAAATGCCTTAAACCTGGGAGGGAGAAGTAGGGGGTCATTTATCTCTTTTGAAAGATTGCTGAGTTCTTGGATTCTCATTTGCTTATTTAAGAGCTATACATACAGTTGAACCATATGAAATCAACAATATTTCTAACCATTTTGACCTACAAAAATATCCATTTCATATGGTACAGCCTAGTGTCTTGGTATTTGGGCTCATTTACAGACATTCATAGGTGAAGTAGTCTGATCCCTGTGTGTGGTCCACTCACCCACATCCTTAGAGAGATTCCCTAGACAGGCTACTCAGCTTCTGATGGGCCCACGGCCTTCCGTAGATTCTGCCATTGCTTATGGAGTTTCCATCAGAGGCTCTGGATTCAAAAATGGCTAGTTCATTTCCCTTTTCCCTGCAGTTACCAACATATGTGTTTGATCTCTGGGCTAAATGTCAAGACCTCCAGGCTTGAGTTTTCAAGTCTTCTGGAGATCAAAGGCTCTCCTCATCACTACGTGGGCTTCTCTGTGCTGGTACTCAACAAAGCCAGTCCAGCCCCTCCGAGGGCCAGTGGCAGAACATCCCAGAGGCAAGGAGGGAAGGGAAGGAACTCCTAGTTTTCTAAATATGGCAACACACGGGGCAGATGAGCGTGAAGGGCAAGAAGGCTTGTATGTTTTTCTCAAGTAAGCTGTAAATTAAAAATGCAGAAGCTGTAGACGGATTTTTTTTTTAGTAATTTACGAACTACATCCACCTGAATGGGGCAGTCAGGAGCCTCTCGTTTCTCTCATTTCATGCACCCAAAGGAATATACAGAACCTTAACAATTATTGGATTCAACACCTTCAATCATTTCGTGTGACTTTTAAACCGAGTACTTCTTACTGTCCATCTCTAGTAGAAAATATCCCAAAGACAAAAAGCAAAACAAAAAGCTATCTAAAAACTGAATTCAGTTGTCTTATTGCAGTCATTTTGAGACTACTCAAGTAAGAAATTGTGCCACTGTCGTTAAGAATCAAGATTTTCAGCCTAAGAGAAAAGAGATCAATTATAAAATCAAGAAAGTTAAATTGAAACCCGTAATCTTAGATTTGAATTGGAAATAGCGGTTTCAACACATGATTTATCTTCACCTTCTAAAATTCACCTGTTTTCTTGTCTTGTCTATTGAAGAAGCTTAGAGTCAATGACAACCCAGCAACGATGAATACCCCTGGCGTGCGGAATGTGGGCTCTGAAGCCTGTTCCCTCCGAGAAGGGCCAGGACTTCTTGGGGAAAGGGCTGATTCCAGGTCTGGGGCAGCAAATATGCAAGAGGAACCTGGGCTACCATATCATGCCTAAAACTCCGGAGCTGGAAAGAGACTGTAGGAGGTCCAGTGACCTGCTCAATGCCACACAGGAGGCAGGACCCTGGGCATAGCCAGGGCCCCTAGTCCATGCCTCTACAGAAGGCAGCCTCCCCTCAGCCAGGCCTCCAGGCCATGGCCTCCCAGCTAATGTTCCAACCAGGATCCAGAGTTGCCTGACCAGGGGTTTTTCACGGCCACTCTTGGGGGATTTTTGACAACAAGTCCATTTTAAGCTACTTTGGCCTTGGAGAACTTTAAAAATTAGCCAGGTGAGCAATCAAGACATCCCAAGTCTGAAATGCAAATGCTTGTTCTCTAAGGGTCACATTCCTAAAACCCCCAAGACTATTAGTGCTCTGTCCATATTCCCTCACCCTTATTAGTTTAGTGCACAGCAGCCTGACTTACAGCTCCCACGACCTGCATTCCTTCTCTGACTAAGGAGCCTGCTTTTCTAGAAGTACCAGGGAAATACTGTTCTGGCACCTAGGCAGCCTTCAACCAGTGATTGATAGGAAGTGGTAGATCAATATCCCAACTCCCTCGCCTCTAAGGGGTCCCCCAAGGGGATCCAGCCCCAGTTACCCACCATGATAACATGCTCATACGTACACCCTCTATTGGCTTCCTTCCCTTCCCTTTCTCACTTCCCTCCTCCCCCTACTGGTAGCTTCTTAGTATCACCTCCTGAACCTTTGCCTCAATGCCCGTCCTGGGGAACCATTCTCTGAGCCTGTCCTCCCCGGGCAGATCGAGAAAGAGCCATTGTCCGTGAAGAGTGGGCCTCCTTCAGTATTGCTGCAGACTCGGCTAGACTCAGGCTGAGCCAAAAGACAACACGTCTTTTCTGACCCCAGATTCAATATATCATGTGTTAACTATGTGTGTCTTCTACTGAGAGCACCCAGCTCATTATAAACGTCTTGGCTTTGGGAGTGGAAAGGTCCTTGGAAAAGAATTCCTTTTGGCTTGCAGGCTCATATATTTATTCCTTCTTTGTTGGCCCAATGAAGGGCATCACTTCTCTACCTATGAAGATACTAATTAGCAAGTAAGTCATTCTAAGTGCAGTGCACTGGACGTGGTATGTGGGACCTTTTGTAAGTATTTTTAAAATTTCCATCCTTGCTCATGATCTCTAAGTAAATTTTAAGAGACTAACCTCTACGTAGGAGAAGAGACTTATTAGCATGTGTAACTGGGTGTCACGTGCTAATTACCTTACCGCTTCACGATTTAACCAAGCCAAGGGCATCTGTCCAAGAGGACCAGAGAGTCTCTGCGCACCATAACGGAAACGGAAAGAACCCTTCCCTCTTACCTCCACTGGCTGTATGCAGTGTCTCCTGAATAGAAAGGTGATCGTCACATGCTTTTTCTGATCTGCCTCTCCCACTCCAGCTCCACGTTCTGCCCTGGAATGTCAAAGGTACCTGTGTTCATAACAGCACATCTGCAGTTTGAGCAGGAATGAAGGGACTTTAGAACACTACATTCATCTTTGTGGGTAGAGTGCCTTCCTTCCTCTCCATCTTCCTGCTTTCAAGGAACCAAGAATACCAAAAGCTGATACTCGTGTCCTCCCAGTAACCAGCCTCACCTGGTTCTCTGCAAATAATGAAAATAGCTTTGTGACAATTCACCCTTTTCTGAATCTTTGAAGTATTCCTTGGCGATCCATCTGGCTCTCCTGAAAGATCAAATTCCTTATTTCTGACGGGTATTATCTTTTCTATACGTTAACTTGTTTGCAAACAAACATATAAAACTGCCAGTGTCTCTTTAAGGGGTGTGGGGCTGATGAGGCAAGGGTGGAGCCAGGCTCCCACTCTGATTTAAGCTCAGGCATGCAAGTCTTGAAAACGGGCACCAAGGTGTCATGACTTGGTGACGGACTGGTCATTTTCAGCCCAGGTTTGCTGGAAAGCAGGTGCTTTACCACTGTCTGAGAACATCACGGCCCCCCGGTAAAGCTAACCTTGGGGTTGATCTAATTATTAGACCGCGCTATTGAGATGGTTTTTGTAGAGCAAAACAGTTGAATATCACTAATTTAATATTGTTCAATCTAATACCTACCCTGTTGCCTCAGTGTCTATAAACCAGTGGTTTAGTCCATGTGTGGTCTGCTGACCGGGAGCATCAGCAGCCCCGGGAAACTTGTTCTTTGCTCCCCGGGCCGAAGCGTTTCTGGCGTCCCAAAATGAAAATGGCTAGTTTCTTAGATGACAGGTGAAAAGCGTGTGTCTTGAGTTTCGGGTTTTGTTTTCGGAAGGACAACCTGATAGATGTGACAGATAGCAAATAAGCACTGAGAGAGACGAAGGGCGCAGCGGTCAGGCTGAACGTTGCCAAGGGAAGTGCGCGTGGACCCGGGGTCAGGAGACCTCAGCTTTGTTTTTGCCTCTGCCAAAAATCAACTCTGTGATCTTGGGTCATATCTTTGAACCTTGATTTCCTCCCTCCTCAGTACCTGCGAGGGGTGCCTAAACAGTAGCTTTCAGTGTGTTGACCGCTGCCCAGAGCAAGAAATACATGTTTACATCACTCCCCGGCATGCACACATACAAATGCACACATACGTGACAGAACCAAGAGCGTCACGAAACAGTACTACATGAGGTGCACTGTGGTATTTTCTATTCTACTCTCTTCTATTTCATTGTTTAAAAAATGCTCGTCTTGATCTGCTGAACGGATTTCACAATCCACTAAAGGGTCACGCACTGTGGTTTGAAAAAACACAGAACGCCATAATTTCCGAGGTCTCTTCAGTAGTAGAATCCAGTGACTCTGCTATGTGCCTAAAGGAATTTTCTGAAAACAGTAGCCGAGCTGTGACAGATGGCTACGTGCTTGCATTCTGGAGGAAGTGCATGGTATAGAACATGGCAGCAGAATGACCCAAAGATAAACAGGAAAATTATAAACCGTTTCCAAGGAGAACGTATAGTACTGCAGCTCTGACAGTGACTCAGAGAATTAGGATCTCTAAGTCATTACACTGAATGCTGCCCAAGTCAACCGGTATCAGAGACCGGGGACATCCGACCTGTCAGAGAGGTCACAGGCTCCCTGGTTGTAGGCAGCTTTCTTTTCAGTTTCCAGATTGTAAGATACGCCCCCCACCCCCCAGCAAGAGTGATCTCTAGTAGCCTCATTTTTGTTTACACTTGACGCACCATGAAGACGGGAAAATAAAGAAAACAGGAAGTTGGAGAGCTCCAGACTTTCGTCTTTTGAACTTGGACCCCAATCCTGGCTTCTTCATCTTCTTCTGTTCCCACCGCAGGAAGGGGAACTAATATTTAGTAAGCAGGGACATGTCAAGGACTTTGTCATCTCCCTGGATCCTACGAACCATTCTGTGAAGCCTCTAGGATCCGCACTTCCAGAGGCCCAAAGATTTCAGTCCCTCGTTCTGGATCCACTGCTGCTGGGCTGAATCACCATTGTTCCATCCCAGAGGCCAGGGTCTTTCCCCCAGGGCATCCTGCCATAGCTTGAATACAGAGTCTTTCTTGGGGGGATGATGCAACCTCATTTAATTTCGGTGACTGGTAGAAAGCAGAGGCATAAACAGAGCAGACAGGACTCTTGTCAGACAGCGGGAAGGCCAAACCCTGATTTGTAAAGATGGGGAACTTGAATCCTGGGAACGTTCAGTGACTTGCCCAAGGGCACAGAACTGCGAGTAGAACCCAGGCTTCTGGTGGTCTTTCCACAGGATGTCGAACATTGAAACAACAGCAGTAATAATTAAACAGTACTCCTAGTGTGAAGCATCATTTCGTTTTAGAAGTTAGAGAAATATTTATATGGGAAAAATCGTTCTGGCTCCTTTTCGTGCGTAAATAAATACACAGCCACGTTCTCCTATTCTGTGGGTGCTGGAACTTGTCAGGAAGCCTAGGTTTTTCTGATACTGAGGGGTCCAGGTTGGATGCTTTGTCCACAGTGGGGAACAAGTCTGAATTACTGTGGTTCTGCGGAAAAGGAAGCCCAGCAGGGGCAGACTGTGGGCACCTGGCTCTGGCGCTGGGTTGTTCAACAGGTAGCAGGAGCCTTGGTGCTCCCTACCCTGCTCCCTCCTCCACACTGCCAAGCAGAGTTGGGGGGGCGGGGGAGGGAGGGAGAGAGTGGAGAAAGCCCCTCCCTTGCTCCCTAACGGATCTGGGAAGTCAGGCAGTAGCACCAGAGACCCTGAGTAGATTTCCATTTTGCTTACCAAGCTGGCGACTGCTGAGGAGCGGCTGCAGCCTAGCGGGGACCCAGAGAGCAAGCCGCCGACAATATCTGTGATGCAATTTCAGATGCTCATTGATACAGTGATGTGCTAAACATGTTCCTTGCTGCTTTCTGTCAGAAGGCATCGGGATGGACGGTTTGTGTTCCCAGCAAGAAAGCGGTGTGATGGGGGTGGGTGTGATGGGTGGAAGGGCAGGAAGGAAGGTTAGCAAGGTACATGTGGGTAGTTAGTCCTGTGGACACTCTAAGAACATTTTAAAAAATCCCTTCCCCTCCCCTGAAGGGGTAGAAATTCCATGTCTGAGTCACTTTGCACATTTTTCTGAAATTTTCACGACATGTAACATTCAGACTTTGATTTCAGCTGTCACCTTCCCCTTATAAATTCTTGAGAGCCTGGGAGAAGGAAGAAGGAGTAGCTTGCGGAGAGAGCCAGCGGCAGGTATGGGGACTCGGGGTAGAGGGGCCTTCTAGGAAGAGAGGCCAAGAATAAGCATTTTGCACTCCTCTTAAGGGCAGTAAAGCTTTAAGGGAGTGATAAGCTCATGAGGCCACGAAAGGCAGTACTGAACAAGTACCAACCCTAGACCGGGGGCCGGAGAGGCATGGCGCAAGATTGTATTCGCCCCTGATTTTTACCCCCTCCCGACAATTCCTAAAGCCGAGCCTCTATCCGTCCGTAGAAGCGAACCTGGGGATTTCCCTGGTGGTCCAGTGGCCAAGAATCTGCGCTCCCAATGCAGGGGGCCTGGGTTCGATCCCTGGTCAGGGAACTGGATCCCGCACGCACGCCCCAACTAAAAGATCCCGCGTGCCGCAACTAAGAGCCGGCACAGCCTAAATAAATACATACATACATACATACTTAAAAAAAAGAAAAAAAAAAGAAATGACCCTGGCCTTTCCAAGAGAGGGGCAGACGCCAGTCTTCCTCAGCTCATTTCAGATGAACCCAGTGACCATATCCATGCTGTCAGTACATCACTACGAGTCAAGGTCTAGACAATCCCATTATCTTCAGAGTTCGACAGGGGGATCAGCTAAGTTCAGTCCAGAAAGACTTTTCACTGCCCTGTGGACGTTTCCTACAATGGCATTTTCTTTCAGCTGTCTGGTTTTATGGTATCTGTTTGTATTTCTGGAATATGGCATATCTCCTGGGCACTTTGTGAAAGGTTCACTCAGTTCTTGGTTACACCTAATGCTATGGATGACAGAGTAGCAGTTACGAATCCTTTATTTATTTCTTTTTTTGAGAAGCACTAGATACTTTTCATGTGGCAGACAGCCGCTTCACATCCCCCTCCCCCAATCAGCCTTAGTTTAGGCAAATTTATCTCAATATTGGTTTGGGGAAAAACAGCAGCTTGGAAGCCAGAGATGGTTTCTAATCCCAGATCTTCTACGTGCCAGGTGTGTGACTTTGCACATTTACTCACTTTCTCTGGGCTTCTGTTTCCTCATTGGTAAAATGGGAGCACTACTTTAATCTCTGGGTGGTGTGAAGGTACCATGAGTATAACACACCTGGCGCAGTGCTTAGCATACGGCTGGAGCTCCCTGCAAGAGCCTACAGTCTTGGACAGGAAAACTGATACATGCACATAACCGTTTTCCTGTGTAGGGGATAAAAACAAGACATATAGCCCTATTTCCCACTGTAACCTGTGCCATTATCTGCCCCTTCCCTGGGAGGAGTGACAAAGGAAGGAGAGGACAGATACCAGGCAAGGCAAGCAACTGGCTCCAGGGAAGCAGATGAAATAGTGGGAGGGTGTATTCCTTTTCTAATATCATACAACATATTGCCACAAACGTAGCAGCTTAAAACAGTGCCCACTTACGATCTTGAAATTTCTGTGGCTCAGGAATCTGGGCACGGGCTAACTGGGTCTTTTGCTCAGGGTCCCCTTGGCTTGCCATCAGAGTTTTGGTTGGGGCTGAGTTCTCATCTGAGGCTCAGGGGCCTCTGGGTTGTTGGCAGAATTCAGTTCCTTGAGGTTTGTAGGACGGAGGCCCTCAGCTCCTAGAGGCCCCATTACTTGCCACCTGGCCTTCTCTACAATGTGGCAGTTTGCTTTTTCAAGGCCAACAGGAGAGTATCGCTGCTTCTGCTTGTCTTTTTTTTTTTTTAAGGGCTCACCTGATTAGACCAGATACACCACACTAATTATCTCCCTTTTGATCAACTCAAAGTCAATTGAAGAGGGATCTTAAAATCCCATAATTCACAGATTCCACCTACACTCAAGGGGAGGAGACTATACAGGTTATGTACACGAGAAGGCAGGAATCTTGGGGGCCACCCCAAGAATTCTGCCTACCGGACAGTTCCCTAGATATACCCAAATAAGCTGAGGAGAGACCTTCTTGCTTCTCTTTGTATTATTTTTATGAGACCAAACATTAAGTAAGAGAACTAAACCTACTATCTTGCATGGCTCAGCCAGGGTGAAATTGTTAAGTAGGGAAGAAAAGGGGGCAGGGTGAACCTGAAGATGTGGGACAACCTTGCACTGGCAGTGGCGCACCGAGCTTATGAATGAGTGGATTCAACTTTTGTTGAACTGTTACTTAGGAAAAGGAATCGACTTCTTAAAGAAGGAAAATGGGATAGTTTTCCCTAGAAGAGCTGCATCAGTGCCTGTCTGCCTGCCTCTGGTGGACACACAGTACTAGGTAATGAATGCTCTGTAACCAAAGGACAAAACTGAAAGCAAAAGCTGTTTCCCACACAAAGATGGAGGCGCCACGGCCACTCAACCTCGTTTCTGAGGGGTATCAAAATATAAGACCCTGAGCGTCTGGTCTGTGGTGCTGAGGGAATGAGGGGCTATAAGGCTCTCTGGTCTACCCCCAAGTCACCTGGGTCCAGCCCCAAATCCTGGCTTCTGCCTTCCCGCTGAAAGGATGAGCCTGGGAGAGGAGGTGCTCAGAAGTCCCTCTACTTCAGGGACTATCCCACTGAACTTCCTGCCTCTTCTTTCTACCAGGCAAGCTTTCTGCTCTGTCCCTTCTCCCAGCTGTCACTAGCACATGAATTCACAGCCATCTCCGTTGAGTTTGGTAATGACCTCTGCCCTGTTGGGTGGGAGCTGACCTCTGCATCCAGGGAGAGGCTGACTTTTCAATCAGTCCTGGTCACTGAACCAGAGCCTTCCTCTGAGGGGGGCTAAATAAAGGCTCTGTCTTCAGCACTTCCCCCTACTTTACACATGAGAGAAGGAGAGCTCAGATCCAGATGTGGCCCACCCTTTCTACCCCGAGGCCTCCCACACCTCATCTCAATGACCCCTGACTGGTTCGCCAAGCACTTATGTTTCCAATGAAAGGGTTGAGGTTATAGAGTAAGCAAGAAAGAAAAGTTGCTGCCTTTATTCTTGGCCCCATAGAACCTTCCCCTAAAATTACTCTTCCCCTACCCAGGAAGATAATCCTGTGATCTCTAACCCTCGGGCTTGAAGTCTTCCCGGACATAAAACACCAAGTGAGAATAAATCTAGGTCAAAGGGAGTCATGTGCTCTGTAGCTGAGGGTGCGAGAATATCATAGATAGTACACTCTGGTTATGGTTGTACAATACAATAGCTACCTGTGGTTATTTAAACTTAAGTAAAATTAAAAATTAAAGGTACTCGGTAGCCAGTGTGGCTAGTGGTTGCCACAGTGGACTGTACAGCTAATACAGCATTTCATCATCACAGAGTTCTATTTGATAGCACTGTTTTAGAGGCATAGATAGCATTGTGTCCATGTGATGTTTCTTTAGCATCTTTGCAAATATGTCCTTGTTTCTACTGGTGGTCCTTGTGGTTAGGATGTATTATTCTAGTGGGGGGGGGGGGGAAACACTGCTAAACACTGCTTAAGAAAACAAAAACAAAAACAACTGCTGTAAATGCAGTGCCGGGGGAGGGGGGGACTAATTATCAAAAGGCTGCGTTTTCCCAATTTTCTTTCTTCTATTCCCGCCCGCCCCTTCTACAAAAGTTTCTTCCCTTCTTTTACATTTGCCTTCCTGCTTTATCTGCAGAGTGTCATGTTTTATGTAAGGCTTCCCAGACAAAGTGAAATGCTAGACCAGATTTCAAAAAGAAAAGGATCGGACAGGAACCAAAAGTTTGTTTGCGGCACAGGAATAAACAGTGGGACAGAATGCGCCCAAATCACACCCTGGGAAGAAAAGGAAAAGCAGAAGGAGAGGACGAGACTGGGAGATGCAGGGTAGGTCTGGTCCAGATAGTAGGTCTGGAGGGTAAAGCAGACTGGGGCAGTTCTCGCCATTCCTGAGGCTGGCAGGCCGCCCAGGTGCTCAGGAGTTCCTCTGTGCAGTAACTTCCTAATCAGACTCTTCCTGCTTAGGAACAGTGCCTTCCATAAGAATTTATCTTTGACTCACGGGTGATCTCCATCTTAGGCTCAGTGTGTGCACGAAGAAGACATAATAGGTTAAATGCTGTGTTTGCGGGAAGGAGGCCTTCTTCCTTGAGCTCTTGGAGGAGTCGCAAGGACCGTGTCCCTCTCCTCACCAGCACTGTCTGTGGTTTCCCTCCCTTAACACCAGTCACCCCTTAATGGGTTCTTTAATGCCTGTGCTCTTCCCTGGGCAAAACTAGGGAAGCTAAGCAATGCTTTGAAAGAAGGCAGACAGTGGAGATGGCAAGTAGAGGGCAGGATAATGCTCAATAGTGAGGGTCGGGGGCCGGGGGTCACAGGAGACAGAAAGCAGGGCAAGGGAGGGGCAAAGTTCAAGTGGGCATCAGGAGCAGGTGTGCAGAACTATAGTTCTGAGGGCCTGCGGCCAGAAGACTGGAGCTGGGGCAAGCTTTTCCACTCACTCCTGAGGCTCTTCTCTGCCTTCTTGGAAGGCAGGCCCTCACCCCACCCTGAAGCATGGCTGGCCAGGGGCCTGTCCAGGTTCACGAACAACTGTGTCAGACAGTGAGAAGTGAGGGTGTAGAGAGGAAACTGGCTGGTCGCAGACAGATGGTTGGTGTCCCGGGGTCTCCCATCCCTTGGCTTGGGGGCCCTATCTGTATCTATCCTATCTGTATCGTAAACTTCAAACCTTTCTCCAGCCGTAAGCAAGTTCCTCTTGTGAATGCAGCAGTCTGGATTTCTACTCCACTCCACCCAGACTCCACCCCGTCCCGCCCCAGGGTCTGCCAAATGCACAACTGAAAGCTTCGGATGGATAATGCCCTGTTTTCCTCTTTTGTCTTGCAGCTGTCTCCAACCTGGACATCGAGAGCAAGCTGAGCGTGTACTACCGTGCACCGTGGCACCAGCAGAGAAACATCTTCCTCCCGGCCACCAGGCCGCCCTGCGTGGAGGAGCTGCACCGCCACGCCCGGCAGAGCCTGCAAGCCCTGCGCAGAGGTGACTGATCTCGGGCTTGTGGGCATTTCGGGGAGAGAACTTGGAGCTCGTACCATCAAGGGGTTGTTTTCTGTCCCATCCGTCCCAACACCTCCCCTTGTTAATAGCAAGTACTTTGAAATGCTCCAGTTTTCTACCCTGAAGTGAAATTCATGGGTACTATAACCTGCCTATTGATGTAACTAAAAATAGCATTATGGCCTGAATATGATAATAAAGAGAACTTAAAAGGAAAATTATTTATAATAATGATATTTGCAATATGCAAATGCCCAGGCACAGCTGCACTAGAAGACATAATGAAGAAGTCAGATGTCTGTGCCTAGCAAAAGTAGGTTTGGATTAAGTAAAGACAGAGGTCATTCTGAACACAAAGCACAGAGAAATGAAAGAGTCAGGGGGCAGGAGGACACAACCATAGAAACTGGTGCATTCAGCACATATTATACATGAGCAAAAAAAAAAAAAAACCCTCTGGATTTTAATTAAAAGAGAATTAGCTTTGACTCAGAAGTAGGTTCTAGGCTTTTCCCTTACAAGAAATTCTGGCGGGCTATCTGTGGGACCCGGGGCACTGTTTCAGTGTTCAGGACTGTACTATGCATTGTAGGATGGCTGTCATCCTTGGCTCCAGCCCAATCATCTAACAAACAACCAGAACCTTCCCCAGGGGGTTTCTTCTGCTGCTGTTGAGAACCAGTGATCTGGTCCATTCTACAGCAGAGCACATGGAGCCCTAGAGAGGTCAGGACACTTGCTGAGGGTCACACGCAGCAGGTTAGGTACAGTGCCAGGACCCAGACCCCCCCCCCCCGCCAGCCAGGGCTCTTTTCCTCCGCACCATACACTGTGTCCTAGGGAAATAAATAGTTCTAGTTCTCTCACAGTCCCGAGAAAGCCGGAGACAGGCACACAGCATTCAAGGTGGAAGATACAGCCTCCTCTTCCACTGGTCACTTTTCAGTGCCTTAAAGCCACTCTAATTAGGACAAGGAGATTAAAAACTGGCATCATCCTTTTTAGAGCCCCCTCCGTTGGTGTCAGAAGTTGGCATGCCAGCTTTTTTGGCCTTTAGATTTTTGCTATGGAGACACATGGGGTCTGTACATTCAGTGTCTTTGCTCCAAATTCCCTATGCTCCTTTAAGGAATGGTATTTTGCGAGAGTATTAAAATTCAAATAAAATATTTTTATGTCACTATCAAGATGGAGAAATAAAATGACAAATGTTTTCAGCTTTTTTCTTCCTCATGTGTATGACTCCTCCCTTTTGCCCATCCCTTGTCTTTTTTCCCTTTAATGAAAGAGCTAACCTACTAATACCCCTAATGCAACTGTTTCTAAAAATTCCCCTCGGTTATTGGTAGCAGATACTGTGACCTTTATAATGAAGGGTGACAGTATCCTCTCAACCTATCGCTGGCATTCTTACTATTCACTTCAATTTTATAGTTGGCTGAAAAGTTCTTTACCAAATTTTTAGTGCCAGCCACCTTCCAGAAAGCTTCGTTAACACTCTTACTGTTCCTCTGCAGCCTGGATTAGGCGCCCGTGCCATAACTGCCTGTGCCTCATCCCATTGTGCTACGTATAAGCTTATATCATAACTAACCACTTACGGGCTTGTCTTCTACCATTAATCCATGAGCAACTCAAGGACAAGGATGATATCTTATAAATTTTTTTTTTCTTTTCTTTTTTTTTGGGCCACACCACGCGGCTTGTGGGATCTTAGTTCCCTGACCAGGGATTGAACCCCGGCCCTCGGCAGTGAGAGCACAGAGTCCTAACCACTGGACCGCCAGGGAATTCCCATAAATTATTTTTATTCAAAGCATTCAGCGTGACCCTGACATAATAGTAGGTCCTCAATGAATGTTTGTGCAACTGAATCAAATTCTGCAGAAAACTGGTCGAGTACTGAGGGCAGAGAACGACGACAGAGGAATCTAATCATTCTCACTAAATACCTTCTCTGATCCCATCATTAGAGAGCTTGAGTAACGTTAGCCCTTTAGACGTAATTATTTGTATCCCTTTATTATTATTCATAAGTCATCTCTGATTAGATTTTTCCAGATTCAACCAGATAACATTAAGCTGCTCGTAAGCTATCACATTTCACTGTGTTGTCAGGTTTGGACTTAACAGCAGAACTAAGGAACAGCAAGCGCCAATATCAATCTTCTCAGAACGTCCTCCTGGGGGCTGAGAGATGGATATGGGGCCTCCTGGGGTTTGTAAGGAAGACGGAGGAGCTGCATCTTGCCCTCCACAGACAGGCTTGCTTTGTGGTTGTCTCAATAGCAAATCTTGGGTGTAGTAGTTTTAATAGCACTGCAGAGAGCCATAAACAGGAATTATAGGCATCACAGAATTAAAAACATGCAGTGTAGAATTAAAATTAGAAAGTGACTTTTTTTTTTAACCCTTGTCCAAGAAACAGTAGCTTAGTAGTGCATTCATCAGAATACCACTTCTGCCATCTGGTGGCCATGACTAATACTGACCTATGAGACAAGGCCTTGCTCACAAATGAGCTTCCCTGTAGGTTCTCTGTTTGGACAGCTGGAATGTCCTGGCTTCCACCAGGAGGGAGTGGATGATGAAGCACAGACAAGCCCAGCTGTGGTGGCAGCAGCAGCGTGCTCCTTTTGGAAATGGGGCTATAAGGAGGGAGCTGGGGGACTGAGATCAGAACCGAGAAATTGGCTGCCTTCAAGATCTGCTCAATAGCCAACCCCTCAACAAAGTCTCTTGAGGGCCAGGCACTGTGCTACACCTAGGATTCAGAGAGCAACAGTGTGTGGTCCTTGCCCACAAGGAATTCCTGGTCTACTGAGGGAGACAGGCAAGTAACCAGGTAATTTCAACACAGTGATATGGGGGCTCAGAGGAAAGGCACTAATGATGCCATGGAGCTTCAGGGAAGGCTCCTCAGAGGAAGCAGCATCCTAATGGATTTCAAGTTATTTAGAATCTGATTCCTCTTTTTTTCCTTTTTTTCTTAGCAGTTCTTTATGCTCAGAGCCAATAATGGCTTGAAGTGATACCAATGTTTATGTTTGTGAGACAGGGAGAGATTACTAAGAGGCGATAAAGAGAGATTTATGTTTTATATTTCCTTTCCTTTCAAGTTTCAGGGCTGGGGTCTAAATTTCATTGGTCTAAGGGAATAAGCACCAAGAGTCTACTGCAGTTTCAGGCTCTAGTTGACGAATGTTCTCCTCACACCACCACCAGAAAGAAGTATTAGGGACCCATTAATCTACCTGCCTACTCCCGGCCTGGGGCAAATGAAAGGGCAGGAGGGGAGAAATTGAATGGGAAATTGAGTTGATATCTCCCTCCAGACTCCTCCCTTCCTTCTACCTTTTCCTAACTAGTGACACCTATATTTTACTCTTCATTATGCATTTAAGAATATAAAAGCTTTTCCTTACACGGCCCATTTAGAAAAGCCCACTGTTTCCTTGCAGAGAAAAATGGAGGTGGGCACTTTAACATGGAAGACATTTATCTCAAAAAGACCTCTTGGAAGGGAGATCAAGCTGGCAGAGTGGGACATGGAGCTCACTTCCCCCCTACAAATACATTAAAAAATACAGCTACATCGGGAACGATTCTCACAGGATACCAGCTGAAAGCTGTCAAAAGATCTCATACAACCAAAGCTGCAAGAAAGATCCCCACATAACCGGGTAGGACGAAAGGAGAGAAAAAAAAGAAGGAATCAGGATGGGACCTGCACCCCTGGAAGGGAGCTGTGAAAGAGGAAGGGTTCCCTCACCCTGGGAACCTCCTTCGCTGGCGGGAAGGTCCGCCAGGACAAGGGAGCTGCAGGGGCCTGGAATTTGCAAGAGAGGAGTGTGCCCGGGCTGACTTGCTGCCAAGCAAGATACAGAGGGACCGGCTGACAGCTGCCGTGCTGCCACGCTTCCCAGCCTGAGATGCGTGCCTGCTGGTATGCACAGCTCGTGGGTGCTGAAACTCAGGCTTCAGTGGACAGACACGGGAAGAGGACTTGCTTTGGCTGCGCAGAGACATCCTGAAGAGCCTGGAGTGTGGTCTGGGCTGTAATTGGGGCTGCACACAGGACAGGGCACAGGTCCGCCAAAGGACCCCATTATCGACGCATGAAGGGCCGGGTACGGGTCCACCATAGACGCCTCATTGTCAGTGTGCTCACTGCGGGGGTGCGGCTCCAGCCACGCCAGACTTTGGGAGCACGCACGTACCAGGGCTGACGTCAGAGCCAATTATCAGCACTCCCACCATGGGGCGCAGCTCCGGCAGGCCTTGGGAGCTCATGCTTTGTGAACCTGCACACTTCAAAGGCAAGGCTGACGCTCGAGCCAATTATCAGCGCTCCCACAGCCGAGACGGGTCTCAGGGCGGCACCAGCAGCAGCGGATTTTGTGGGTGTGCACACCGGGTGGCAGGAGGCCTCACAGAGTCACAGGTCCTGGCGGACAGCTCCTGAGGAGGAACACACAGCGGCTCCCAGAGGCAGTGCTGCGGTCCCGCCTACCTCACACTGCAGCTGAGAACCAGATCTCAGGGCCTCTACTCCAACAGCTGGGGAGTAGACCCTGCCCCTGACAGGGCTGTGACAACCACAAAGCAAAGACGAGGCCCCACCCAACATACAGTGCAGGCTCTGGCCAGCACAACACCAAACACACCCCCCATCAAGGGGGAACAGTGGCCAGCACATGCTGAGGAAAGATGTGGCAGACATCCATACCAAATAGAGCCCTCACACCAAAAATAACGTGGACTCACACAGTCTACCCCAGCACACTCCCACATAAAAACAGCCTTTCAGGACCACAGTAGATAACTATTTCTCCTAAATTCGTGGAGTTAGAGAAATATAAGTAAAACGAAAATGCAGAGGAACTACTCCCAATTTAAAAGAATAAGAGGAATCCCCTGAGAGAACGATGAAACAAACCTCGCCAGTCTACCAGGCCCTGAGTTCAAAAAGGAGGTAATAAAAATGCTAAAGAACCTAAGAAACACTATTGATAGAAATGTAGATCACTGTAACAAGGAACTATTCAATAGAAACCATGAACAGGAGCCAATCAAAATTAGACAACTCAATTGCCAAGATAAAAACCGAGCTAAAGTCAATAAACAGCAGACTTAAATAAGTCTAAATAGCAGAATGAACAAGTCATCTGGAAGATAAAATAACACAAACCACCCAATCAGAACAGCAGACAGAAAGACAAGTGAAAAAAAAAGTGAAAGCAACATACGAGATCCATGGGATAATATAAAGTGTGCACATAATACGGATTCCAGGAGAAGAAGAAAGAGAAAAAGGGATCCAAAATGTACCTGAAGAAATTCTGGCTGAAAACTTCCCAAACCTAAAGAAGGAAACAGATATCCAGGTACAGGAATCACAGACCGTCCCAAACAAGATGAACCCAAACTGATCCACACCAAGACACGTAATTAAAATGGCAAAAGTGAAAAATAAAGGGAGGATTCTAAAGGCAGCAAGAGAAAAACAGAGTCATTTACAAGGGAATATCATAAGGCTATCAGCTGACTTCTCTACAGAAACTGTGCAGGCCAGAAGGGAGTGGCAAGATACATTCAAAGTTCTGAAAGGAAAAAACCTGCAACCTCGGATACTCTGCCCAGCAAGATTATCATTTAGAATAGAAGGAGGGAGAAAGAATTTCTCAGACAAGCAAAAAACTAAAAGAATACAGCAACACGGCAATACTCATGAAAAGATATTCAACATCACTAATTATTAGAGAAATGCAAATCAAAACTACATTGAGGGCTTCCCTGGTGGCACAGTGGCTGAGAATCCACCTGCCAGTGCAGGGGACACGGGTTCGATCCCTGGTCCGGGAATATCCACATGCCATGGAGCAACTAAGCCTATGCGCCACAACCAATGAGCCTGCGCTCTAGAGCCCGCGTGCCACAACTACTGAGCCTGCATGCTGCAACTACTGAAACCCGCGTGCCTAGAGCCTGTGCTCTCAAGAGAAGCCACCGCAATGAGAAGCCCGCGCACCGCAACGAAGAGTAGCCCCCACTCGCCGCAACTAGAGGAAGCCCGTGAGCAGCAACGAAGACCCAACACAGCCAAAAATAAATTTGTAAAAATTAGTAAATAATAATTAAAAAAACTGCATTGAGATATCACCTCACACCAGTCAGAATGGCTATCATCAAAAAATCCAGAAACGGTAAATGCTGGAGAGGGTGTGGAGAAAAGGGAACCCTCTTGCACTGTTGGTGGGAATGTAAATTGGTACAGCCACTATGGAGCAGAGTATGGAGGTTCCTTAAAAAACTAAAAATAGACCTACCGTATGATCCTGCAATCCCACTCCTGGGCATATATCCAGAGAAAAACATGGTCCGAAAGGATACATGCACCCCAGTGTTCATTGCAGCACTGACAATAGCCAAGACACGCAAGCAACCTAAATGTCCATCAACAGAGGAATGGATAAAGAAGATGTGGTGTATATATACAATGGAATATTACTCAGCCATTAAAAAGAATGAAATAATGCCATTTGCAGCAACATGGATGGACCCAGAGAGTGTCATACTGAGTGAAGGAAGTCAGAGAAAGTGAGATAGATATCATATGATATTGCTTATATGCAGAATCTTAAAAAAAATGATACAAATGTACTTATTTAAGAAATCAAAACAGACTCACAGACTTAGAGAACAAACTTATGGTTCCAGGGCAAGGGTGGATAGTTAGGGAGTTTGGGATGGACATGTACACACTGCTATACTTAAAATGGATAACCAACAAGGACCTACTGTGTAAAACAGGGGACTCTGCTCAATATTATGTAACAACCTAAATGGGAAAAGAATTTGATAAAGAATAGATACATGCATATGTATAACTAAATCACTTTGCTGTATAACCTGAAACTAACACAACATTGTTAATCAACTATACTCCAGTATAAAATAAAAAGTTAAAAGAAGAAGAATATAGAAATACTAAGCCTATCTTAAAAGAAATATTGAAAGGTCTTCTCTAAACAGAAAAGAAGCAAGAATCTATAGGAAAGGGAAAATCAGAACAGGAAAGGCAAATATATAAAAGGACTGAAGATCACTTAAATAAGCCAGTACATAAATTTAAAAACAATCAAAAAATTTGTGAAAGCAATTATAACTATAAGGAACAACAAAAGGATAAACATGAAGACGTAAAAGAGGACATCAGAATCACATAATGTGGGAGAGGGGAGTAAGAATATGTAGTTTTTTTAGAATGTGTTTGAGCTTACATGACTATCAGTCTAAGGCAAGAAGATACAGTTATGGTTTAACATACTTGAAAACCAGGGTAACCACAAATTAAAAACATACAGTGGTCTCACAAAAGCCAAAAAGAAAGGAACTCAAGCATACTACAAAAGAAAACCATAAACTACAAAAGGAAAAACAAAAAGAAGGAACAAAGAAGAAATACAAAATCAACTGGAAAACAAGGTTTAAAATGGCAATAAATACATACTTATCAATAATTACTTTAAATGTCAATAGACTAAATGCTCTGATAAAAAGACATAGATTGGCAGATTGGATAATAAAACAAGAACCTACAATCTGCTGCCTATAAGAGACCCACTGTAGGGTTAAAGACATGCATAGATTGAAAGTGAGGGGATGGAAAAAGATATTTCATGCAAATGGAAATGACAAGAAAGCGAGGGTAGCAATACTCATATCAGAAAAAATAGACTTTAAAACAAAGGCCATGAATAAAGACAAAGAAGGACCCTGTATTAATGATAAAAGGATCAATATAAGAAGAGGATGATATTATACTCATTAACATATATGTATGCAATATAGGAACACCTAAATACATGAAACAAATACTAACAGACATAAAAGGAGAAACTGATGGGAATACAATAGTAGCAGGAGATTTTAACACCCCACTGACATCAATGGACAGATCTTCCAAACAGAAAATCAGTAAGGCAACAGAGACTCTAAATTACACATTAAAACAGACTTAATTGATATCTACAGGACACTACATCCAAGAAAACCAAAATACTCTTTTCAAGTACACATGGAACATTCTCTAGGGTAGACCACATACTAAGACACAAAACAAGCCTCAACAAATTTAAGAGAAAAGAAATTACCTCAAGCATCTTCTCTGACCACAATGGCATGAAACTAGAAATCAACCACAGAAAGAAAAACGAGAAAAAAATGATTACATAGAGACTAAACAACATGCTACTAAAAAAAACGAGTCAACAATTAAATCAAAGAGAAAATTAAAAAAATACCTCAAGACAAAGGAAAATAAAAACACATGGGCTTCCCTGGTGGCGCAGTGGTTGAGAGTCCGCCTGCCAATGCAGGGGACACGGGTTCGTGCCCCGGTCCAGGAAGATACCACATGCCGCGGAGCGGCTAGGCCCGTGAACCATGGCCGCTGAGCCTGCGCTCCGCAACGGGAGAGGCCACAACAGTGAGAGGCCCACGTACCCCCCCCCCCCCACACACACACAAAATACCCACAACCATCCGAAATCTATGGGATGCAGTCCTGAGAGAGAAGCTTACAGCAATACACGTCTTCCTCAAAAAATAAGAAAAATCTCAAACAACCTAACCTTCCACCTAAAAGAATTAGAAAAGAACATACAAAACCTAAAGTCAGCAGACGGAAGGAAATAAAGATCAGAGAGGAAATAAATAAAATAGAATTACAAATAATAAAAAACTCAATAAAACCAAGAGCTGTTTTTTGAAAGGGTAAACAAAATCGATGAACCTCTAGCCAGGCTCACCAAGAACAAAAGAGAGAGGACCCAAATAAACAAAATAAGAAATGAAAGAGAAACAACAACCAATACCGCAGAAGCACAAAAAATCTTAAGAAAAAAACCATGAACAGTTTATATGCCAACAAAATGGACAACCTAGAAGAACCTGAGAAGTTTCTAGAAACATACAGCCTGCCAAAACTGAATCAAAAAGAAACAGATAATTTGAACAGCCCGATCACTAGAAGTAAAATAGAATCTGTATAAAACAATAACAACAACAAACCTCCCTGCAAACAAAAGTCTAGGACCAGATGGCTTCACTGGGGAATTCTACCAAACAAAAAGAAGAACTCATACCTATCTTTCTCAAACTATTCCAAACGACTGAAGAGGAGGGAACACTCCCAAAATCATTTTATGAAGCCACTATCACCCTTATACCAAAACCAGACAACGATACTACAAAAAAACAAAATCACAGGTCAGTATCTTTGATGAATATAGATGGAAAATTCCTCAACAAAATATTAGCAAACTGAATCCAACAACACATAAGAAGGATCATACACCATGATCAAGTTGGATTCATTCCAAGGTCACAAGGATGGTTCAACATACACAAATCAATCAACGTGATACACCGTATCAACAAAAGAAAAGACAGAAACAACATGATCATCTCGATAGATGCAGAAAAAGCATTTGATAAAATTCAACATCCATTCATGATAAAAATTCTCACCAAAGCAGGTATAGAGGGATCATATCTCAACATAATAAAATCCATTTACAACAAACCCACAGCGAATATAATACTCAACAGTGAAAAGGTGAAATCTTTCCCACTAAATTCTGGAACAAGACAAGGATGCCCACTCTCACCGCTTCTATTCAACACAATATTGGAAGTCCTAGCCACAGCAGTCAGACAAGAAAAAGAAATAAAAGGTATCCAAATTGGAAGGGAAGAGATAAAATTGTTATTGTACGCAGATGACATGACACTCTATGTAGAAGACCCTAAAGACTCCACACAAAAACTGTTAGAATAAATGAATTCAGCAAAGTAGCAGGATACAAGATCAATATACAGAAATCTGTTGCATTTCTTTATACTAACAATGAAATATCAGAAAGAGAAAGTAAAAAAACAATCCCGTTTACAATTGTGCAAAGGGCTTCCCTGGTGGCACAGTGGTTAAGAATCCACCTGCCAATGCAGGGGACACGGGTTCGAACCCTGGCCCGGGATGATCCCACATGCCGCGGAGCAACTAAGCCTGTGCGCCACAACTACTGAGGCTGCGCTCTAGAGCCTGCGTGCCACAACTACCGAGCCCCCGTGCCACAACTACTGAAGCCTGCACACCTAGAGCCTGTGCTCTGCAACAAGAGAGGCCACTGCAATGAGAAGCCCGTGCACTGCAACAAAGAGTAGCCTCCGCTCGCCGCAACTAGAGAAAGCCCACACGCAGCAATGAAGACCCAAAGCAGCCAAAAACATAAAATAAAATAAATTTAAATAAATAAATAAATAAAATTGTGCAATAAATAAATAAATAAAACCTAACCAAGGAGATGAAAGACCTATACACTGAGAACTATAAAACACTGATAAAGGAAACTGAAAATAATACGAAGAAATGGAAAGCTATCCCATGCTCTTGGATTGGAATAATTAATATTGTTAAAACAGCCATACTACCCAAAGCAATCTACAGATTTCACATGATCTCTATCAAATTACCCGTGATATTTTTCACAGAGCTAGAACACATAATCCTAAAATTTATATGGAACTACAAAAGACCAAGAATTGCCAAGGCAACTCTGAGGAAACAGAACAAAGCTGGAGGCATAACCCTCCCAGATTTCAGACAATACTGCAAAGCTACAGTAATCCAAACAGCATGGTATTGGTACAAAAACAGACATATAGATCAAAAGAACAGAATAGAGATCCCAGAAATAAACCCACACACCTACAGTCAATTAATCTTCAACAAAGGAGGCAAGAATATACAATGGAGAAAAGACAGTCCCTTCAGCAAGTGGTGTTGGGAAAGCTGGACAGCCTCATGTAAATCAATGAAGTTAGAACACAACCTCACACCATACACAACAATAAACCTAAAATGGCTTAAAGACTTAAACATAAGATATGACACCATAAAACTCCTGGAAGAGAACACAGGCAAAACATTCTTGGACGTAAATCATAGTAATGTTTTCTTAGATCAGTCTCCCAAGGTAAAAGAAGTAAACGCAAAAATAAATAAATGGAACCTAGTCAAACTTATAGGCTTTTTCACAGCAAAGCAAACCATAAACAAAATGAAAAGACAACCTACAGACTGGGAAAAAATATTTGCAAATGATGAGAAGGACAAGGGCTTAATTTCCAAAATATACAGACACCTCATACAACTCAGTATCAAAAAACAAACAAACAACCCAATCAATAACTGGGCAGAAGACCTAAATAGACATTTCTCCAAAGAAGACATACAGTTGGCCAACAGGCACATGAAAAAATGCTCAACATCGCTAATTATTGGGAAAATGCAAATTAAAACTACAAGGAGTTATCACGTCACACCAGTCAGAATGGCCATCATCAAAAAGTCTAAAAATAATAAATGCTGGAGATGGTGTGGAGAAAAGGGAACCCTCCTACACTGTTGGTGGAATGTAAATTGGTGCAGCCACTATGGAGAACAGTATGGAGGTTCCTTAAAAAACTAAAAATAGAGTTACCATATGATCCGGCAAACCCACTCCTGGGCATATACCTAGACACAACTATAATTCAAAAAGATACATACACTGCTATGTTCCTTGCAGCACTATTTACAATAGCCAAGACATAGAAGCAACCTGAGAGTCCATCAATAGATGAATGGATAAAGAAGATGTGGTGTATATACAACGGAATATTACTCAGCACTAAAAAAGAATGAAATATTGCCATTTGCAGCAACATGGATGGACCTAGAGATTATCATACCAAGTCAGACAGAGAAAGACAAATATTATATGATATCACTTATGTGTGGAATCTAAAAAAAAAAAATACAAATTCATTTATTGACCAAACAGAAACAGACTCATAGACATAGAAAACAAACTTATGGTTACCAAAGGGGAAAGGGGAGGTGGAGGGATAAATTAGGAGTATGGGATTAACAGATACACAGCACTATATATAAAATAGATAAACAACAAGGATTTACTGTATAGCACAGGGAACTATATTCAGTATCTTGTAATAACCTATATTGGAAAAGAATCTGAAGCTGTATGCCTGAAACTAACACAGTATTGTATTCCATTGTTTTTTTTCTTAATTAATTAATTTATTTATTTTTCGCTGCATTGGGTCTTCATTGCTGCGTGCAGGCTTGTCTCTAGTTGCGGCGAGCGGGGGCTACTCTTTGTTGCGGTGCATGGGCTTCTCATTGCGGTGGCTTCTCTTGTTGTGGAGCATGGGCTCTAGGCACGTGGGCTTCAGTAGTTGTGGCTTGCAGGCTTGGCTGCTCTGTGGCATGTGGAATCTTCCCGGACCAGGGCTCGAACCCGTGAACCCTTCATTGGCAGGCAAATTCTTAACCACTGCCCCACCAGGGAAGTCCCACAATATTGTACATCAACTACATAATTTTTTTTTAAGTCTTCCTGATGAACAATGGCTATGGTGGCAGTTTAGCAAAGACCACCTGTGTGGGGATGAGGACTTTTCTCTGGTTGTGAATGGGAGTCAACATTTGTCTAAAGAATCCCAAGCAGGGCTTCCCTGGTGGCGCAGTGGTTGAGAATCTGCCTACTAATGCAGGGGACACGGGTTCGAGCCCTGGTCTGGGAAGATCCCACATGCCGCGGAGCAACTAGACCCGTGAGCCACAACTACTGAGCCTGCGCGTCTGGAGCCTGTGCTCCGCAACGAGAGGCCGCGATAGTGAGAGGCCCGCGCACCGCGATGAAGAGTGGCCCCCGCTTGCCACAACTAGAGAAGCCCTCGCACAGAAACTAAGACCCAACACAGCCAAAAATAAATAAATTAATTAATTAAGGAGCCCGATTAAAAAAAAAAAAAGAATCCCAAGCAAAGGTAGGTGAGAAATACTGCCACATTTTCCTGACACAGACAAAGTTGGCAGTTGAGGCAGGGAGGCCCACAGACAGGCCAGTCAGACATGGACAGAAATCAGAAGGCTCAAGAGTGCTCAGGTACTGGTTTAGAGTACAGCACACTGACTACAGCAAAGAGGAAAGGGGCCAGCATTAGGGCAGCCAGTGTAAATAGGCAACAGGACCAGAGAACGACCTAACAGCAAGGGCACAGCGAGGGCACTAACTAACTACACAGCCCATGGGAAAGGTAGGGCTTTAAAGTGCATTCTACTGTTACAAAAGCAGACCTTAATGAAAGCATTAATTTGTTCTTCCTTTCAGTCACTCCACAAACATTTATTGAGAACCCACTATATCACAGGCACAGCAGGGCACTGCGACAGAAAGCTGAATATAATCTCTGTTGTCCAGGGGCAGCCTTCTATAAAAGAGGCAGACATATAGAGAGATCCTGAGGTTTATCAATACAATGAGAGAGTTGAAATGGCCACTGGCACTACAGGGCCTTCAGAGGAAGGGCATCTGACGCCACCTGAGAGAGTCAGTGTAGTTAGCTGTTTCCTAACACGGGTAAAAGAATTAGTGTCTTATGAGTAGCCAAATATTCTATATTATCAATGTCCAAAGAATTAGAATGTGATAAAATGTAATTATAATCAAATACTATCAAATCCCAGCAGTCTTGCTCTGATTAGCGAGGTGTGTTTGGACCTTCTAGAGCCTACAGATCAAGAAGTGGTCAAGAGCAGAGCCCTGGGGCCAAGTGTGTACCACTGACAGCTCGGCAATGACTTAGCCTCCCTGATTGGTTTAGGCATCTGCACAAGAGGGACACTATCAGTGCCTACTTCGTGCAGTTGTCAAGATAATGCACCTAAAAGCTTTTGCAAAGCATCTTTGATGCATGGCAATTGCTCAATAAACATTGGGCATCGTAATTATTATCGTAGACGTGCTGAGTAATGGCAACTTTAAACAACACAAGACAGATTAAGACATCTGCTGCACAAATTTCTACCTTGGTCACATTGGGTGGGAGTCACGAGATTTCAGGCCCTAGGCATGAGTGTGGGCTGGGTTTTGGCAGGCAGGGAAGCCTTTGGTGTGGCCAGTATGTTGGGTAGGACGTGCTTTGGGGCTCACTGAGACACCCAGAAAGCTAAGCTGTGCTCTTGATGTCTCAGTGATTCTTGTCAATGAGTCAGGACCACTTCATCGCACACATGGAAATTTCTTGGTTTTTCCCAGAAGTACCTTTATTCCTAAATCAGACAACTGTCACCATTGGGATTTCTTTACTTTCTTAGGAACACAGGATTTGAAAGCCATCTGAGTGTTGTGGGTGACAGAGCGTAGATGGGTACAACGGTGTTCAGGCCACAGGCTCTGTTTTTAAAAAATGGAATAAAGAAATAAATGAATAAGGCCCTGATGTGTAGGACTCTCCAGTTTCTGTGATATATATACTCCCACCGTAGCCTATTTCAAGCTACCAACAGTTTAAAAACTGGCTCGCAAAATTCCTGAACACATAGCAATCCGGGCCCCTGAGCCAATGTGAGCTGGCACCATCACCCACTGGATGGCTGTGAGCATCTGTCGCTACCACCCTGGGAGGCTCTGGTGTGTCTGTGCCTAAGGTCCACTCCAGGACTGATGTCAGCAGATCTTGCACCATTGTTCTAGATTTTTTTTTTTTTTTTTTTTTTGCTCATGTTGTTTTGAAACGAGGCATGTTGAGAAATATACTACTTTTTCCAAACTTAGAGTGAACCATCTTGTACAATGATTATGAGATGGACCCACTGAAATGTAGGTGTCCAACTTCATGTGAAGTGAAAGTTTAGTTCAGAACCATTCTGAAAAGCTTATTTGGTATACAAATGAGCTGGATTAGCAAAACCCCACTTTTTTCAAGCCTTTTGCTGCTCATCCTCCCAAGGGGGAAAGAGAAATTGAAAATGCCAAGTATGTTTCTGTATTATCGCTTTTTCTGCCCCCAGAACACCGGAGCCGGAGCGATCGCCGCGAGCAGAGAGCTGCTGCACCCCTTTCCGTAGTAGCTCCTCCACTGCCCGCCTACGCCCCAGCTCACAGCCAGAGAAGACGCGAACTTAAGGACCGGCACTTCTTAACGGTGAGCTTGATGGCCAGGCGGCAGCCCTGTACCTACTCAGCGGGAAGTATGAGTGGGTCTTGGGCGTCAGTTTCACTCCTCCTACTGAAGGAGACTGGGCTGCCTGAAAGAGCTAATCATGGGCATTTGAAAACTGAATTTTCCCCCTTTCATTCCTGAAAGGAATGCCTCTTTTTTGGGGAACAGAGTGGGGATACAGATTTTTAAAAAAAATTTAATTGGCTGCACAATGCAGTAAAGCAATAATAGTTAAGGACTCTAAAATCAGGGAAATTAGGAATATTGGATTAGCAGATACACACCACTATATATAAAAAAGATAAACAACAAGGATTTAGGGCTTCCCTGGTGGCGCAGTGGTTGAGAGTCCGTCTGCCGATGCAGGGGACCACGGGTTCGTGCCCCGGTCCGGGAGGATCCCACATGCCGTGGAGCGGCTGGGCCCGTGAGCCGTGGCCGCTGAGCCTGCGCGTCTGGAGCCTGTGCTCCGCAATGGGAGAGGCCACAACAGTGAGAGGCCCGCGTATCGCAAAAAAAAAAAACAAAAAAAAAACACAAGGATTTATTGCGTAGCACAGGGAACTCTTTTCAATATTTTGTAATAACCTATAATGGAAAAGAATCTGAAGAAAAAAATATGAAACTGAATCATTGTGTTGTATAACCGAAACTAACATAATATTGTAAATCAACCATCCTTCAATAAAAAATAAATAAAATAAAATCAGGGGAAAAATTGCTTCAAATCCTAATTCTTCTGCATACAAGCGGAAAGATTTAGGGCAGGTTATTTACCTTCCTTGTGCTCAGTTCCCTCATCTGTAATATGGGGATATTAATAGTAACTAGCTTATAGGGTTTGAAGCTTAAATGAAATAAGGCATGGAAAGAACTTAGCACAATGCCCGACATAGAGTAAGACCTCAGTAAATGTTAACTGCTGCAACCACTACTATTATTACTAGTCAGGCGATCGTGTGGCTGACTAGGTAGGGTGAACTGAGAAAGAACTTACATGATGTGAAAAATTACCATTTGAAGATGAATCATCTCGTAATTTCATGCCTCCCCCATTCTATAAGGGAAGGTGCTCTTCTGAGTAACCAGTTACCAGAGTGATGTCATCACCACTGGTGATGTCAGCCTTGCCTGGGTGGGTGTGGCTGTAACTCAGCTCAAGCCCCCAAGTATGGATCAGAGATGATGAAGCTGAGACCAGCTCAGAATACCTGGAAACACCATTACCCCAGGTGTGCCTTCTGAGGGCTCAGTGGGGACAGGTGAGCCCTTTGTGCCTCTGAGTAGGGCACCACTGAGGTGAGAGACTATGGTTTCTGTGACCAAATCAGCCTACACAGCCTGCCTGAATGGGTAGACCCCTGCTCCCGTCACGCCAGTTTGAGGCCCTAAGTCTAAAGAAGTTACAATAGTGTAGGTAGAAGTTGAGGTTTTTATTTGAAATTAAGGTTGTATGTATAATTATAAACCCTGTATCTTATGGCTTTACAATATGCAAATTAGATGCAAAATATTTGGGTCACATGATGCCAGACACCAAGCTGAGAACACATTTCATCTAAATGACTCTCATGATATATCCAGATAAAACAGTGAGTGATATTGAACAGTACACAGACATTTTTCCGACTCGTGGCTGGACAGTAGGTTTCATGTCCCTCAGGCTCATCAAGTGTCTACTAAGTGCCATGTCAAACTCACCATACTGCTGCAATGCAGCCCAGGGATAAGAAAGGAAGGTAAGAGTCTCTTATGGCTTTCTGGGTCTTTACATAGAGCAGTTACAACATGCTAGTGATTTGTCATAAAAGCCCTGCTCGACAAAAGTTCCTATTAAGCTCAAATCTGCTTGCTGCAGCATTTGCTTTTAATGAGGCATTTTCTGCATAAAAATGCTAAAAATATTTTTCCCATTCATTATAATATGTTTTGTGGCTCATTAAGCTGGCTTTCTTGGCGGGGGGCGGGGGGAGAGAAGAATGTTAAGCATTTGCAGAAATGACATAAAAATATTACCCTTTGTCTTAATCTGCATAATTTTTAATAATGTCTAAATACCAAAATAAGACTATAGGAAAAAGCTTAAACTAATGAATAGCAATGAGTGTGCTTCATTTTCCCAACAAACATTAATAAGAGGTCATACTTATGTAAATCAGAAAATTTACCCATCTCAATAATAGCATTTCTAAGTAATTTGGGGAAATTTTAACTGTTCCATTTGTTTGATTGAGTTTCGGTCACCAAGGTCATTGGAAGATTTCCATTCAAGTTGAATCCCTCAGACCTGGAGCTGACTCAGACTAGAACACAGTTCTATACATTAAGCTTTGTTTACAAAGGCTGTATACTGCTGCAAGAGGAAAGGCTGTAGGTATAGGGATAGGAAATTTGTAGCCAAACTGCTAGACAGACGTTTTCGTAAACAGCAACTCTTCTTTCCTTTACGAGACTTCAATTAAACCATTTTTCTCCCTCTAAAAAAGCATTCATAATGAGATTCTGATATACACTTGTCCACAATTCTATAAACTGTTATACTGTACTTTGGTCATTAAAGACATGATCTGTGAAGCCAAACTGCCTGGAATTGAAGACCAAGCTCTACCATTTACGAGCTATGTGACCCTGGACAAGTTAACCATTTCAGTGTCTTGGGGATAATGAGAGATAGTACCTTATAAGTTTAAAACAAGGATTGAATGTGTTAATACATGTAAACAGTACCTGACACATAAAAAGCACTTAATATGTATTCGACATCATCATCATCATTATTATGATTAGGCAATCCAAGTCCCTGAGGTATCAGTGATATAGTGATAAGACCATGGGTCCAACTAGGCTTAAATCCCAGCTCTGTAAGCTGAAAATTCAAGGGGTATCTCCTAATGAAAGCCCATATGGAAGTCCTCCCTCATCAAGGGTGGCAAAGGAGGTGATTTCAGGCCCAGATGGTTTCACAGAGGAATTCTACTAAACTTTCAAAGTCCAGATAACCTCAACGCTCTATAAGTTGTTTCAGCACATTGAAAATGAAGAACTTCTCCCTTTCTTTTATGAAACTTTTCTGAAGGTTTGATACCTAAACCTGATAAAGACAGGAGGGAGGGAGGGAGGGAGGGAGGGAGGGAGGGAGGGGAGGGAGGGGAGGGGAGGGAGGGAGGAGAAGGAAGGAAGGAAGGAAGGGAGGGAGGGAGGGAGGGAGGGAGGGAGGGAGGGAGGACAGACCAATATCAACTCATGATTATTGATGCACAAATGCTAAATTAAATGTGAGCAAACAGAATACAATATCATACTGAGAAATTAATACACCATGACTAAATGGGATTTATTCCAGGAATGGAAGGTTGGTTCAATATTAGGAAATCTATTAGTATCATATACTATATTAATAGATCTAAAGGGGGAAAATCCATATGATTACTTCCATAGATGCTGGAAAGGCCTTAAATAAAATTCAAGACCTATTCTTTATAAAAAGACTTGAGAAAATAGGAATTCAATGGTACTTCATTAACAGGATAAAATATATATGCCTTAGTCCTAAAGCCAGTATCTAACTTAATGGGGAGACATTAGAGGCATTTCCATTAAAATCAGAAACAAGGCAAGGATACTCACTATCTGCTACTAATTAGCATTATATTAGAGGGATTAATCAATGCAGTTGGACAAAACAAATCAATTACAGGCATAAGAATTGGTAAAGAAGAAGTAAACCTGTATCTAGTTGCAAATGATGTGATACTATACCAGGAAAATTCTAGAGAATCAATTATAAAACTAATTTAAATAAAAGAATTCAATAAGTAGCAGGATAAAAACAAAAATCAATATCCTTCACTTACACAAAGGATAGACAATTAGAAGACCTAGTGTTATAGAAAACTCCATTTACAGCAATAACAAAGAAGATTAAATACTTAGGAATTAATTTATCACAAATGTGCAAAACCTATATTAGGAAATTTGAAAGCATTCCTAAAAGACACAAAATTATACTTTCTCAAGTGGAAGGACACCCCTTGTTCTTGGATAGAATGATTCAGCACTATAAACAAGTCAGTTCTAAATAAATTTATAAGTTTAACACAATCCCAATAAAAATTACCAATAAGCTTTTTTAAAAATGGAGTTTGACCCATTGATACTAAAGTTCTTATGGAGAAATAAACATACAAGAACAGCCAAAGGAAATTTGGGCCAAGATGGCAGAGTAGAAAGACCCTGAGCTCACCTCCTCTCACAAGCACACCAAAACCACAACTATCTGCAGAACCATCTATGAAAAAGACCAAAACCTATCCGAAAAGATCTTTAACAACTAAGACATAAAGAAGGAACCACAACAAGATGGGCAGGAGGGGCAGACTTCTCATATAATCAAGTCCCATACCCCCAGATGAGTGACCCACAAACTGGAGAATAATTATATTGCAGGGGTTCTCCCACAGGAGAGTTCTGAGCCCCATATCAAGCTCCCCAGCCCAGGGGTCCTGCAATAGGATAAGCCACCAAAGCACTTGGCCTTGAAGGCCAATGGGGTTTAATTCCAGGAGTCCCAAAGGGCTGCAGAAAATAGAGACTTCACTTTATTTATCTGATTGCACCAGGTCTTAGTTGCGGCACACGGGCTCCGTAGTTGTGGCATGAGAACTCTTAGTTGCAGCATGCATGTGGGATCTAGTTCCCTGACCAGGGATCGAACCCAGGCCACCCGCATTGGCAGCACGGAGTCGTATCCACTGCACCACCAGCGAAGTCCCAACACCACTTTTAAAGGGCGCACACAAAACCTCATGTGCACCAGGACCCAGGGCAAAAGCAGTAACTTCATAGGAGCCAGGGCCAGAACTACCTGCTGGTCTTGAAGAGTCTCCCAAAGAGGTGGGGGGCAGCTGTGGCTCACCCTGGGAACATAGACACTGGCAGCAGCCATATTTGGGAGCTTTTTCTACCCCATGGAAGCCAGTGCTGGTGGGTGCCATTAGCTCATTAGCACCAAGACCTGGCCCCACCCAACTGCCTGTAGGTACCAGTGCTGGGACAGCTCAAGCCAAATAACTAACTGGGTGGGGACACAGCCCCACCCATCAGCAGACAGGCTGCCTAAAGACTTCCTGAGCTCACAGCCACCTCTAGACATGGCCCTGCCCACCAGAGGGCCAAGACCCAGCTCCGCCCACCAGCTGGCAGGCACTGGCCTTCCCCTCCAGGAAGCCTGCACTAGCCACTAGACCAGCCTCATCCACCAGGGGGCAGATACCAGATGCCAGAAACCCACAATCCCACAGCCTGCAGACCCAGCCAGCCAAAAGCAGGCCAGACCCAACCCTGGGACAAGCTGGGCCCCGGCCCTGCCCACTAGCAGGCCAACACAAGTTTTGGGACACCCCAAACCTCATACCCAATTGTGTCAGGAACTGGCCCCTCCTACCCATCAGTGATCTGACAGCACTCTGGGATCCCTGGACCCTGCAGCCAGTCTCCAGGACCAGGCTCTGCCTACCAGTAGTCCAGCACTAACCCCAGGACCTGGCTTCACCCACCACTGGCGGGGGAGAATAGCTCCTGAGTCTTCTGGACCCTGATTCCTCCCACCAGTGAGCCAGCACTAGCCCCAGGGCCCCCTGGGGTTCTGCAGTCAGCCACCTCATGACCAGGCCCACCAACCAGCAGCATCCACACAAGGCAGGGCCTGGCAACCAATCACACTACAGGCCGACCAAGCCCACCAGACCACCCAGACAGTCAGCCCACCACAACAGAGGGACCCACGCAGCCCTCTTAGGGGGAATCCCTAGAGCATGCAGCTTGGGTGACGAGAGGGGAGTGTGCTGCAGGGATGCATAGGACTTGTCCTACAGAAGGCCACTTCTCCAAGGTTGAGAAACATAACTAACCTACTACATACATAAAAATGCCAACAGCAACTTAAACAAAATGAGGTGGCAGAGGAACATGTTCCAGATGAAGGAACAAGAAAAAACCCCAG
Organism: Orcinus orca; assembly: GCF_937001465.1. Taxonomy (NCBI): domain Eukaryota; kingdom Metazoa; phylum Chordata; class Mammalia; order Artiodactyla; family Delphinidae; genus Orcinus; species Orcinus orca. The sequence continues at coordinate 15,048,295 of NC_064580.1, forward strand.
AAAGAACTAAGGGAAGTGGAGATAGGCATTCTACCTGAGAAAGAATTCCGAGTAATGATTGTAAAGATGATTAAAGAACTCGGGATAAGAATGGATGCATAAAACAAGTTAGAAGTTTTCAACAAAAAGTTAGAAAATATAAAGAACAACAAAACAGAGATGAAGGATAACTGAAATGAAAAATACACCAGAAGGAATCAATAGTAGACTAAATGATATTGAGGAACAGATCAGTGAGCTGGAAGACAGAGTAGTGGAAATCACTGCCACTGAACAGAAAAAAAGAAAAAAGAATAAAAAGAAATGAGGACAGTTTTAGAGACCTCTGGGACAACATCAAGCATACTAAAGTTCACATTAAGTTCCAACAGGAGGAGAGAGAGGAAAAGAGCCTGAGAACATATCTGAAAACCTAGTAGCTGAAAAATTCCCTAACCTGGGAAAGGAAACAGTCACCTAAGTCTAGGAAGCACAGAGTCCCATACAGTAGAACCCAAAGAGGAACACACCAAGACACATTGTAATTAAAATGACAAAAATTAAAGATAAGGAGAGAATATTAAAAGCAGCAAGGGAAAAACAACAAGTAACATACGAGGGAGCTCCCAAAAGGCTATCAGCTGATTTTTCAGCAGAAACTCTGCAGGCCAGGAGGGAATGGCACAATATATTCAAAGTGATGAAACAGAAAAACCTACAACCAAGCATACTCTACCCAGCAAGGCTCTCCTTCAGATTTGATGGAGATCAAATGCTTTACAGACAAGCTAAAAAGAGTTCAGCACCACCAAACCAGCTTTACAACAAATGTTAAAGGAACTTCTCTAGGCGAAAAAAGAAAAGGCCACGATTAGAAACAAGAAAATTACAAAATGAAACAGCTCACCAGTAAAGGCAAACATACAGTAAAGGTAGGTAATCATCCACATACAAAGCTAGTAGGGAGGTTAAAGACAAAAGTAATAAAATCATCTATATCCACAATAAGCAGTTAAGGGATACACAAAATAATTACATATAAAATATGATATCAAAAATAGTAATCGTGGGAATTCCCTGGTGGTCTAGTGGTTAGGACTCTGCACTTCTAATGCAGGGGGCACGGGTTCGATCCCTGGTTGGGGAGCTAAGATTCCACAAGCCTTGTGGCCAAAAGAAAAAAAAAAAAGTAATCATGAGGGGAGGAGAATACAAATGCAGGGTCTTTAAAATTTATTTGAAATTAAGAGATAAGCAACTTAAAACAATCACACACACACACACACACACACATATAGACTGCTATACAAAAACCTCATGGTATCTGCAAACCAAAAATCTGTAATAGATATACACACAAAAAAAGAAAAAGGAATCCAAACATAATGCTAAAGACAGTCATCAAATCACAAGAGAAGAGAGCAAAAGAAGAAGAAAAGAAGACCTATAAAAACAAATCCAAAGCAACAAAATGGCAATAAGAACATATATATCAATTACCTTAAATATAAATGGACTAAATTATCCAACCAAAAGACACAGAGTGGCTGAATGGATACAAAAACAAGACCCGTATATATGCTGCAACAAGAGCCTCACTTCAGATCTAGAGACACACACAGACTAAAAGAGAATGTAAAAAGGTATTCCATGCAAGTGGAAATCAAAAGAAAGTCAGCATAGCAATAAGTATATCACACAAAATAGACTTTAAAATAAAGGCCGTTACAAAAAAGGACACTACATAATGATCAAGGGATCAATCCAAGAAGATCTAACAATTGTAAATATATATGCACCCAACATAGGAGCACCTAAATATATAAAGCAAATATTTACAAACATAAAAGGAGAAATCGACAGTAACACGGTGATAGTAGAGGACACTAACACCCCACTCACATCAATGGACAGATCAGCCAGACAGAAAATCAATAAGGAAACTGGCCTTAAATGACATGTTAGACCAGACAAACTTAATTGATATACAGAGCATTCCATCCAAAAGCAGCAGAATACACTCTTTTCAAGTGCACACAGAACATGCTCCAGGATAGATCACACGCTAGGCCACAAAACAAGCCTTAGTAAATTTAAGAAAATTGAAATCTTATCAAGCATCTTTTCTGACCAAAACGCTATGAGACTAGGTATCAACTACAAGAAAAAAACTGCAAAAAACACAAACACATGGAGGCTAAACAATATGCTACTAAACAACCAATGGCTAACTGAAGAAATCAAAGAGGAAATAAATATGTAGAGACAAATGACAATGAAAACACAACGATCCAAAACCTAAGGGACGCAGCAAAAGCAGTTCTAAGAAGGAAGTTTATAGCAATACAATCTTACCTCAGGAAACAAGTAAAATCTCAAATAAACAAGCTAACCTTACACTTAAAGCAACTAGAGAAAGAAGAACAAACAAAACCCAAAGTTAGTAGCAGGAAAGAAATCATAAACATCAGAGCAGAAATAAATGAAACAGAGACTAAAAAATAATAGAAAAGATCAATGAAAGTGAAAGCTGGCTCTCTGAAAAGACAAACAAAATTGACAAAGCTTTAGCCAGACTCATCAAGAAAAAATGGGAGAGGGCCCATATCAATAAAATCAAAATTAAAAAGGAGAAGTTACAGTCAACACCACAGAAATGCAAAGGATCATAAGAGACTACCATGAACAACTATATGCCAATAAAATGGACAACCTAGAAGAAATGGACAAACTCTTAGAAAGGTACACTATCCCAAGACTGAACCAGGAAGGAATAGAAAATATGAACAGACCAATTACCAGTAATGAAATTGAATCAGTAATTTAAAAACTCCCAAAAAACAAAAGTCCAGGACCAGATGGCTTCCCACGTGAACTCTACCAAACATTTAGAGAAGAGTTAAGACCCATGCTTCTCAAACTATTCCAAAAAACTGCAAGGGAAGGAGCACTTCCCAACTCATTCTATGAGGCCAGCATCACCCTGATACCAAAACCAGACAAAGATATCACGAAAAAAGAAAATTACAGGCCAATATCACTGATGAACACAGATGCAAAAATCCTCAATAAAATGTTAGCAAACCAAATCCAAAACTACATTAAAAAGATCATACACCATGATCAAGTGGGATTTATCCGAGGGATGCAAGGATTTTTCAATATCTCCAAATCAATCATTGTAACACACTACATTAACAAATTGAAGAATAAAAGCCATATGATCATCCCAATAGATGCAGAAAAATCTTCTGATAAAGTTCAACATCCATTTATGATAAAAAAAAAAAACTTCTCCAGAAAGTGGGCATAGAGGGAATATAACTCAACATAATAAAGGCCATACATGACAAACCCACAGCTAACATCGTACTCAGTGGTGAAAAGCTGAAAGCATTTCCTCTAAGATAAGGAACAAGACAAGGACGTTCACTCTTGCCACTTTTATTCAACATAGTTTTGGAAATACTAGCCATAGCAATCAGACAGGAAGAAGGAATTCAAATTGGAAAGGAAGAAGTAAAACTGTCACTGTTTGCAGATGACATGATACTATACATAGAAAATCCTAAAGATGCCACCAGAGAAGTACTGGAGCTCATCGACGAATTCGGTACAAAATTAAAGTACAGAAATCTGTTGCATTTCTATACACTAATAACGAACTATCAGAAAGAGAAATAAAGGAAACAATCCCACTTACCACTGCATCAAAAGGAATAAAATAACTAGGAGTAAACCTACCTAAGGAGGTAAAAGACCTGTACTTGGAAAACTGTAAGGCACTGATGAAAGAAATTGAAGACAACACAAACAGATGGAAAGATATAACATGTTTAGATTGGAAAAAGTGATATTGTTAAAAGGACCATACTACTGAAGGCAATCTACAGATTCACTGCAATCCCTATCAAAGTACCAGTGGCATTTTTCAAAAAACTAGAAAAAATAATTTTAAGATTTATATGGAAACACAAAAGACCCTGGATAGTCAAAACAATCTTAAGAAAGAAGAACAGAGCTGGAGGAACCATGTTCTCAGACTTCAGACTATACTACAAGGCTGCAGTCATCAAAACAATGTGGTACTGGCACAAAAACAGACACACAGATCAAAGAAACAGAACAGAGAGCCCAGAAATAAACCCACACACTTATGATCAGTTAATCTATGACAAAGGAGGCAAAAATATACAATGGAGAAAAGACAGTCTCTTCAGTAAGTGGTGCTGAGAAACCTGGACAGCTACATGTAAAAGAATGAAATTAGGGGGCTTCCCTGGTGGCGCAGTGGTTGAGAGGCCGCCTGCTGATGCAGGGGACACGGGTTCGTGCCCTGGTCCGGGAAGATCCCACATGCCGTGGAGCAGCTAGGCCCGTGAGCCATGGCCGCTGAGCCTGCGCGTGCGGAGCCTGTGCTCCGCAACAGGAGAGGCCACAACAGTGAGAGGCCCGCGTACCGCAAAAAAAAAAAAAAAAAAAAAAAAAAAAAATGAAATTAGAACATTCTCTAACATCATATACAAAAATAAACTCAAAATGGCTTCAAGATCTAAATGTAAGACCAGATACTATAAAACTCCTAGAGGAAAACACGGGCAGAACAGTCTTTGACATAAATCACAGCAATATATTTTTTGATCCATCTCCTAAAGCAAAGGAAACAAAAGCAAAAATAAACAAATGGGACCTAATTAAACTTAAAAGCTTTTGCACAGCAAAGGAAGCCATCAACAAAATGAAAAGATAACCTACTGAATGGGAAATGATTACTTGCAAATGATAATGACCAATAAGGGGTTAATATCTAACAACTATAAACAGCTCATACAACTCAACACCAAAAAGCAAACAACCTGATTACCAAATGGGCGGAAAACCTGAATAGACATTTTTCCAAGAGGAAATGCAGATGGCCAACAGGCACATGAAAAGATGCTCAACATCACTAATTATTAGAGAAATGGAAGTCAAAACTACAATGAGGTATCACCTCACACCGATAAGAATGCTATCATGAAAAAGTCTACAAATAATAAATGCAGGAGAGGGTGTGGAGAAAAGGGAACCCTCATACACTGTTGGTGGGGATGTAAATTGGTGCAGCCTCTGTGGAAAAACTGTATGGAGATTTCTCTAAAAACTAAAAGTAGAACTACCATATGACCCAGCAATTCCACTCCTGGGTATATATCCAAAAAATCCATAAACACTAATTCAGAAAGATACACACACCCCAGTATTCATAGCAGCATTATTTACAACTGCCAAGATATGGAAGCAACCTAAATGTCATCAACAGAAGAATGGATAAAGAAGATGTGGTGTACATATATATGTATAATGGAATACTACTAGCCATAAAAAAATGAAATTTTGCTATTTGCAGCAACATGGATGGACTTGGAAGGCTAAGTGAAATAAGGCAGACAGAGAAGGACAAATACTGTATGAGATCACTTATATGTGGAATGTAAAAAATATTAATACAACAAACTAGTGAATAAAACAAAAAAAGAAGCAGACTCCGAGACAGAGAGATCAAACTAGTGGTTACCATGGGGAAAGGGGAGGGGGGAGGGGTAATATAGAGGTGGGTGGGAAAAAAAGGTTATTATGGGATTATATGAAATCATGTGTATGAAACTTTTGAAAACTGTAAACCTCTATAGTATTTTAAGACTCATTCAATTAAAAAAATAGTCTATTAAATTAAAAAAATAGCCAGAAAAACACTGAAAAAGGAAACCCATAAGGGGGGAATAGCCCTAACAGATATTAAAATATTTTTAAAGCCTTTATAATTACAACCGTGTGGTACTGGCACAAATACACCAGCAGGACAGAATACAAAGGCCAGAAACGGACCCAAGTATATATGAAAACATCTGGTAACTGTGGTATCTCTAAACACTAAGTCAAAAAGATGGAGGGGTGTTTTTTTGTTTTGTTTTTTCTGTTTATTGTTTGCGGTACGTGGGCCTTTCACTGTTGTGGCTTTTTTTTTTTTTTTTAATGATGCTGGAACAACTGGGTAGCCACTTGTTGAAGAAAAACATTTTATCAGAGTTTCTCAACCTCGACACTATTGACATTTTGAGTCGGATCATTCTTTGCTGTGGGAGGCTGTCCTGTGCACTGCAGGATGTTTAGCAGCATCCTTGGCCTCTACCCACTAGATGTCAGCATTCTTCCCCCTAGTTTTGACAACCCAAAATGTCTCCTGACACTGCTACACGTCCCCTGGGGGGACAAAATCGCCCCTGGTTGAGAACCATTTAATTAGAGCCATACTTCACACCATACACAAGATTAAACTCCAAAGGGATCAGAGACCTAAACATTAAAAAATGCAACCATACAAGTACTGAAAGAAAATAGGGGTGAATAATTCTTTGACCTCAGTCTAGGAAATGGCTCTCTAACTCTGACTCAAAATAGAGGCAATAAAAGAGAATATTGATAAATTTGAACATTCAATGTTTCTGCATGCTCAAACACCACTAACAAAGTCAAATGACAACTAAAAACTGAGAGAAAATATGCGCAACATATACCACAGAAAGACTGAATCAGGAAGAAACAGAAAATATGAACAGACCAATCACAAGCACTGCAATTGAAACTGTGATTAAAAATCTTCCAACAGGGCTTCCCTGGTGGCACAGTGGTTGAGAGTCCGCCTGCCGATGCAGGGGATACGGGTTTGTGCCCCTGTCTGGGAAGATCCCACATGCCGCGGGGCGGCTAGGCCCGGGAGCCATGGCCACTGAGCCTGCGCGTCCGGAGCCTGTGCTCCGTAACGGGAGAGGCCACAACAGTGAGAGGTCCGCGTACCAAAAAAAAAAAAAAAAAAAAAAAAAAAAAATCTTCCAACAAACAAAAGCCCAGGACCAGATGGCTTCACAGGTGAATTCTATCAAACATTTAGAGAAGAGCTAACAACTATCCTTCTCAAACTCTTCCAAAATATAGCAGAGGGAGGAACATGCCCAAACTCATTCTACGAGGCCACCATCACCCTGATACCAAAACCAGACAAAGATGTCACAAAGAAAGAAAACTACAGGCCAATATCACTGATGAACATAGATGCAAAAATCCTCAACAAAATACTAGCAAACAGAATCCAACAGCACATTAAAAGGATCATACACCACGGTCAAGTGGGGTTTATTCCAGGAATGCAAGGATTCTTCAGTATACGCAAATCAATCAACGTGATACACCATATTAAAAAACTGAAGGACAGAACCATATGGTCATCTCAACAGATGCAGAGAAAGCTTTCGACAAAATTCAACACCCACTTATGATAAAAACCCTGCAGAAAGTAGGCATAGAGGGAACTTTCCTCAATATAATAAAGGCCATATATGACAAACCCACAGCCAACATCGTCCTCAATGGTGAAAAACTGAAACCATTTCCACTAAGATCAGGAACAAGACAAGGTTGCCCACTCTCACCACTCTTATTCAACACAGTTTTGGAAGTTTCAGCCACAGCAATCAGAGAAGAAAAAGAAATAAAAGGAATCCAAATCGGAAAAGAAGAAGCAAAGCTGTCACTGTTTGCAGATGACATGATACTATACATAGAGAATCCTAAAGATGCTACCAGAAAACTACTAGAGCTAATCAATGAATTTGGTAAAGTTGCAGGATACAAAATTAATGCACAGAAATCTCTGGCATTCCTATACACTAATGATGAAAAATCTGAAAGTGAAATTAAGAAAACACTCCCATTTACCATTGCAACAAAAAGAATAAAATATATAGGAATAAGCCTACCTAAGGAGACAAAAGACCTGTATGCAGAAAATTATAAGATGCTGATGAAAGAAATTAAAGATGATACAAATAGATGGAGAGATATACCATGCTCTTGGACTGGAAGAATCAACACTGTGAAAATGACTCTACTACACAAAGCAAACTACAGATTCAATGCAATCCCTATCAAACCACCACTGGCATTTTTCACAGAACTAGGACAAAAAATTTCACAATTTGTATGGAAACACAAAAGACCCCGAAGAGCCAAAGCAATCTTGAGAACGAAAAATGGAGCTGGAGGAATCAGGCTCCCTGACTTCAGACTATACTACAAAGCTACAGTAATCAAGACAGTATGGTACTGGCACAAAAACAGAAATATAGATCAGGGCTTCCCTGGTGGCGCAGTGGTTGAGAGTCCGCCTGCCGATGCAGGGGACACGGGTTCGTGCCCCGGTCCGTGAAGATCCCACGTGCTGTGGAGCGGCTAGGCCCGTGAGCCATGGCCGCTGAGCCTGCGCGTCCAGAGCCTGTGCTCCGCAACGGGAGAGCCCACAACAGTGAGAGGCCCATATACCACAAAAAAAAAAAAAAAAAGAAATATAGATCAATGGAACAGGATAGAAAGCCCAGAGATAAACCCACGCACATATGGTCACCTTATCTTTGATAAAGGAGGCAAGAATATACAGTGGAGAAAAGACAGCCTCTTCAATAAGTGGTGCTGGGAAAACTGGACAGGTGCATGTAAAAGTATGAGATTAGAACACTCCCTAACACCATACACAAAAATAAACTCAAAATGGATTAAAGACCTAAATGCAAGGCCAGACACTATCAAACTCTTAGAGGAAAACATAGGCAGAACACTCTATGACATAAATCACAGCAAGATCCTTTCTGACCCACCTCCTAGAGAAATGGAAATAAAAACAAAAATAAACAAATGGGACCTAATGAAACTTCGAAGCTTTTGCACAGCAAAGGAAACCATAAACAAGGCCAAAAGACAACCCTCAGAATGGGAGGAAATATTTGCAAATGAAGCAACTGACAAAGGGTTAATCTCCAAAATTTAATAGCAGCTCATGCAGCTCAATATCAAAAAAACCAAGCAACCCAATCCAAAAATGGGCAGAAGACCTAAATAGACATTTCTCCAAAGAAGATATACAGACGGCCAACGAACACATGAAAGGATGCTCAACATCACTAATCATTAGAGAAATGCAAATCAAAACTACAATGAGGTATCACCTCACACCGGTCAGAATGGCCATCATCAAAAAATCTAGAAACAATAAATGCCGGAGAGGGTGTGGACAAAAAGGGAACACTCTTGCACTGCTGGTGGGAATGTAAATTGATACAGCCGCTATGGAGAACAGTATGGAGGTTCCTTACAAAACTAAAAATAGAACTACCATACGACCCAGCAATCCCACTACTGGGCATATACCCTGAGAAAACCATAATTCAAAAAGAGTCATGTACCAAAATGTTCATTGCACCTCTATTTACAATAGCCAGGACATGGAAGCAACCTAAGTGTCCATCATCGGATGAATGGATAAAGAAGATGTGGCACATATATACAATGGAATACTACTCAGCCATAAAAAGAAACAAAATTGAGTTATTTGCAGTGAGGTAGATGGACCTAGAGTCTGTCATATAGAGTGAAGTAAGTCAGAAACAGAAAAACAAATACTGTATGCTAACACATATATATGGAATCTAAGAAAAAAAAAAGTCATGAAGAACCTCGGGGTAAGACGGGAATGGAGACGCAGACCTACTAGAGAATGGACTTGAGGATGTGGGGAGGGGGGAGAAGCCTGAACAGACAATCCAGAAAAAACATTAAAATGTTTCTTAAACTTAGGGAAAATTGTTCAAACTCACTTGTAATTAGAGAAATGCAAACAATATAGATACCATTTATCACCTATTAGATTAGGAAAAATTAAACAGTATGACAACATTCTATTGGTGAAACTGTGCGAAAAACAGGTACTCACATACAATGCTGGTGGAAATTCAAACTTTTTGGACAACCTATCTGGAAGGGAATATGGCAGTATCTAACAAAACTACATATGCACTCACTTTTTGCCCTAGCAATCCCACCAAACCTTCACCTCCAATAATACAAAAAGGTTATTCATTGCAGTATTGTTTATGAGATATTGAAAACAACCAAGGTGCCTATACACAGATGGAAGTATTTTTCCATTAGTGATTTTAACCCTTTTTCTGTGGTTATGTACATGCAGTGATGGAATAAACTATAGGACATCCACATAATGTAGTACTATGCAGCTGTTAAAAAAATGAGGAAGATTTTTATGAGCTAATAAGGAGTGATTTCCAGGACGTACTCTTAAGTGACAAAGGTAAAGCCCAAAAGAGTGTCTATAGTATGCTACCCTTCATGTTACAGAGAAGGGTATATATGAAAATATGCAGGTATCCACGTATTTGTGTAAAAGAAATAGTCAATTCTGCTATAGCACAACATAGCCATCCTTACAAATCTCTACATTATGCAGAACTGCACAATAAAAACCAAAGGGTTTATAGAGAAAACAGAGCACAACACTCAAAAAGCTTCTGTGACACACACACACACACACACACACACACACACACACACAGATAGGAACCTAATAAATAAACAGTAGCACAATTTTACACATGTGAAATGGTTAAGAAATACATAATACATGTGTCACTTTCCCTAAAAAAGGCCCTGAAGTTTGCTTGTGGAGTGGGCGTCAGGAGGCGGGGTAGATGCAGGGGTACCTGAAATCAGAAGGCAGGCTGTAATAGCAGATGTGGACAGGGGTGGCTGCTAAGACACGGGGTGAATCGAGGGGGCACAGAGGTGTTTGAGGTGTGTGTATTTTGTGTGTTTTTACACAGCTCAGGTCAGCTGGGTGCAGTTTCTGCATTCACCTCGAGTTTCTCATATGTGAAATTGTGCCTTAACACACGCAAAATTCACACTAAGCTCAACTTGTGCTCTAAGATATCAATCACGTTGGAACAAATTCACTTTTTCAAAACAAGAGTTACAGCAGAACTGACTGTATAGGAGAGATAAACCAGAAGCTAATGAGACTGGTTTACCAACAGGGCATAGGTGGGAATGGGGTAGAAAGAATGGGGGATGGGAAGGAGGTAGCAGGGTCAAGGCAGCGTGACACTTCTCTGAGTATATTTTTGGGGAGCTCTAACCCTTAGAACCTAGGGTAATGTTTCACATACCCCCCCGTAAATAAATAATTAACATCAGCCAGAATGTAAGGAGAATCCAAAGTGGAAAACACGCAGTAACAAATAAACCTAACTATATTACAAGTGAATATCCTAACCACACTGAAGGAGATGGGGAAGGAAATAGCTAACCTAAGTAACTTTGGAAAGAAGTATTTTTATTTTGTTGTTTTGTTTTAACCACAAATATTTATTGATGGATTGATGAATATAATTTTAAACAGAGCAATAAGACACAGCCATGGATTAAAACAGTGTGCTATACTGCCAAAAGAGGGCAAAGGCATAAACTCGGGAACTTTAAATATTCAAGTCAAAGAGCCTCTGAGGTACTGAATAGAAAATGATCAGACAATCTTGCCTTTTACACAGTTCCTGTGTTACATCACTTGATCCTAAAGTCAGAATGGTACGTCATACAGAATTTCTCATTCATTTATACTTGAGCCATCTCGCCTGGCCACTCCTCTGTCCCCCATTCTTTTCCCTTCCCCCCATTCTTTTCCCTTCCCTTTGCAGTGGTGTTCTTTGGCCATTCCCTTTCTAAAGAATTGCTTCTTCTTAAGCAAGAAAGCAAGCAAGCACGTAGTGAGTCAGAGAATATCCACCACAGGCAGATACATGCGTGAATGGACTTAGGTGTTAGGATGGCAACAGCCTAATTCAGTGAGGTCTAAACTAAGCTGACTGGCAAAGAAGCTGCCCTGGCTCCTGGCTCGCTGAAAGGTCTACAATTGTACCTCAGGTTGTGCCACCATTGCCAGACCCCGTGTTTCTAAGCGATTAGCAGTGGAGGTAGGAAGCCAATGTAACCAGGCAGCTAATGTGACAATACAGTCAATGCTTTGAACCTCTACTGGGAGCTGACTATGGCTTCTGACATAATCATTGGCCAAGTGCAAAAACCTTCAGGATACTGAGGACGATCTTGAAATCTCTTGGACAGGATGAGTTAGGCATCTCCATAACTCTAATCTTTCTACTTGGAAACGTGAAGTGAAAAACATCCCAGGGCATGCAACACTGAGGTATAAGCCACGCTACAGAGGTGGTAACACAGGAAGCTTTTAGGGTGCCCAGCCTCCTTGTTCAAAGAGCCATGAGGAAGTCCCCAGGCAAATTGTCAGGGCGGCTCTTCTGGTGGCGACAGTGCCCCAAAGCTGACCAGACCAGCAGGCATATGGCTATTTACTGAAGAACCAACCCTGTACTAACAAGAGTAGCCACAGAGTAGCCACCCTACGTGTGCAGAATCAGAGGCCAGAGGTCGAGTGACCTGGGCAAGCCACCTAGAAGGGATGGCTCGACACATTTTAAGAAGAACATTTCCATCCAGTAGCCCTTTGATGACAGAGCAGAGTACAAGGGACCAACAGATGGTCACATTCTTCTGAAGAGAGATGCTCCTGGGGAGAGAACATCCCAGAGGCTCATTTGTGAGCAAAGGGAAATGAAAACTGCCAGACCACAGAACCATCTTGTCAAGTTAGACATATATTTAAGGGGGTGCCTGGTAGAAGAGAGCGGATTTTGAGGTATAACAAAGAGCACGCAAACTGAAAGATCTAGTGAATGGGGGGTTGGGGGACAGAGAAACAGGACGCAGAGGACAACTGGGAAAGGCTGAAGGAGCATGCTGAGGCCCAGCGGGAGGGGAAGCAGCATGGCCAGTCGGCATCCGTGAAAGAGCTTGCTCGGCTGCTTCTTGGCCTGAGTCCCTCTCTCACTTTCTCAGTCTGGATGGATGTGTGGCATTCAGCAGAATAACTGGGGGGATGATATTTATACATGGGGAACTGGTGAATGGGTAGTGAAGAGAAATAGACTGGGTGTGCCATTCTGTAATGCCCTGTGTACTGGGAAAAGCCAGTATCCATCTTGATCTCCTCAAGCTCTTCCCTCCACAGTAACGTGGAAGTCTGAGATCCCATCCCCATGCGGGAGCTTCCCGGGGAGCAGCCGCGGCTAAAGCAACCATGTAGATGAAAGACAAAAGGAACTGTACACAAATATTGTACTTTAGTTAGTAAATTTGTTCTTTACAAGAGAATGAGTTAGAAATTCTGAAACTACTTTTTGTGTATACTAGGATTGAACAAATAAATAAACATGTTATGGATAATGACAGTTTGTCACCATTGGAGAAAGGAGTTAGAAAGAAGGAAAGAAAGACATCAAGGATGAATACTGTGGTGTTGGATTAGAATCTAAAGTATCAGTATAAATTCATACATATATTCTCACACACACACATACACACATACATGGATATGCAGGTGGGTAGGCACAAGATAAATATGTGCACATGTGCATGTATGAGTATACAAATGTATTTCCTCGCTCTGTCACCTGAGAGTGCCTTAGAAGCAATGACACTCTGCTAACACTGAGCACATCTAGTGCCCAGATCTTGTTTCTAAATACCACTCTCTGATAAGAGAAACCAGGACTCCTTTCCAGGGCTGGCCAGGGAAAATAGAAGATAAGCCTGGAATATCTTGAGAGGCCAGAAAGCAAAATAAATAAAATAAATAATAAATAAATTAAATAAATAATAATAGTGGCATGTCAGAAAGGCACAGGAGCCAACTTGAAGGTGCTCCCGATGGCCAAATCTGGGACAATACAATAATGATAGTAATAGATGATAACACACAGTATAAAAGAACTGTCTATGAGTCTATACTGTCTGTAAGTAATTGGGATAAGTAAATGAATACATGGGGGTGGGGTACCTCTTCCTTACAGAAGAATTCTAACTAATAAATGTAGAAATACTGATGGAAATTTTTTAAAATCACTGTTAGCCAAATATGACAGCAAAACTTTTTACAGACAGTAATCATCACAGGATGCTAAAATAGTTGGGTGAAATTATGTTGAGAATTTGCATACTTTCAAAATTTCGCCCCACAAGATACTTGTTGATTACAAACAGAAAATAGTAACTTCAGCTGCAAAAGCCTGGCAGACACGATCTTAACCAAGTGATCAAAGTTAACATCCGCAGTAAAAGGGCACGCCTATACATGAGCCCCCTGACATCATGCACTGAGGTAACACTTCTGTGGGATTCTCGCTAAAAATGAGTAACCTCAATCTAATCATAAGACAACATCAGACAACTCCAACTTGAAGGACATTCTAGAAAATAATTGGCTAGTACTCTTCAAAAGTATCAAGGTCACGTAAGGCAAAGATTGAGGGACTATCACAAACTGAAGGAGACTAAGGAGATTTGACAACTAAATGCAATGTGAGACCCTGGACTGGATCCTGGACCAGAGAAAGGACATTAGTGGGAAAACCGACAAAATCCAAATAAGGTTAATAGATTAGTTAATAGTATTTATGAATGTTAATTTCCTGGTTTCAATAAATGTACTATGGTTATGTAAGATGTTAACATTAGGAAAACCTAGATAAGGAGTATGTGGAAACTCTACTATTTTTTTACAACTTCTCTGTTAAGTATAAAATGATTTCAAAATACAAAGTTAAAAATACATGTAAACTCTTAGCCATGGATATTTCACAATTGGGACTTACACTCCAATGCCTATGATACATATATGGCTTCAGGATAAGGTAGGTTCAACCAGGAAATGCTTAGTTCAGAATTTCTTTACTTTAAATAGCAAAATTTAGAAGACCACAGAAAATCTAATCTCAAATGGTTAGAAGTTGCCATGGTATATGACACTTTGGCCCTTAACGTACCATCATGGCATAGATTCCCATTTCAGAGTGTGGAGTCAGTTTATCATAGCAGTTCACCCTGATCCCCTGCTGAATGGAATGTCCAGCTTATCTGTTCTCATCAGTCAGGGCCCTTGGTCCATGCCCAGATCTGCGAATACGTGGAATATTCACGTGCTCTTGCCCTGCGTAAGCCTAAGGCAGGCATTCCCAAGAGATTATAGCACTCTTTCCCACATAGTCCCCACCGCCCCTACTGATCAGAGTCAGCACTTGAGCTGAACCATCTATTGCTGTGTTCGGCCTGCACTCAGGTCTATGGGGACTCTTGAGGTCTAAGTCCCTGCTTAGATTCTGCTGTCCAGATAGACAGGCATGGAAGTCACCCTTCCTCAAATATGGGAAGAGACTCCAGCAGTCTCACCAGTGTCCTTCTCCAAGCTTCATCAGTGATCCAGGGTAGACTGTCTAATGGTCCCTGTGGTATTAGATAAAGATGCTTGACATGAGATGGAGCCTGATGACAAAAGTTGACCAGGTTCCAGAGAAACACTGAGGCCTAAATCCTTATCATCAGGAGTGACAGGTAACTTATTCCGATCGTGTTCACAGTAATATTCTTTGTCAGACTTGATAAAATGAACGAGGAAAGAATATCAGAGATTCTTTGTCATTTCATAGCCTGACAGTAGTCTTCTAACTTATCACACTGTGGCATCCAGGGATATTAAAATAAAAATCTGTCAAATCATACTTTTCTTATTAAGGGGATGCATTTGCAGGACAGGGGACATTCCAACAGCCTTATTCAGAAGTAAATGGAGGTCATCACTCAAATTCGGACCCAGACCCCTTTGGTCATAGTCCAGAGCTATAAACAATGACGATGTTTACTCTTCCATTTTCTATCGAGAAGAAAAAAATAGGACTTACCAGAAGGCAGCTTCTGAGAAAAACTAAACTAGCTTACAGAAGAATCAGAAGGCTGAGAGTGGAGTTCCGAGCCACGAGAGATTAAAGACTAGTGCCGCCAGGAGAGGGTATTTCAGTAGTATTTACCTGCCCTAGGATAAAGACCTTCTCACTGCCTCACCCTCTCTCCCATCCCCAGCTCCCTCTTCTCTTATCCAGTCTCTCCCCTCCTTCCCTTTCTCCATGGGTGCACATTAGAGATTTTCAATATTCTAGTGGTTTATAAGAGTTAGGACTAAGAAACGCTACCAAGCCTTTCCTTTGCTATGAAAGAATTATACAGGGCTTCCCTGGTGGCGCAGTGGTTGAGAGTCCGCCTGCCGATGCAGAGGACACGGGTTCGTGCCCCGGTCCAGGAAGATCCCACATGCCGCGGAGTGGCTGGGCCCGTGAGCCACGGCCTGCGCGTCCGGAGCCTGTGCTCCGCAACGGGAGAGGCCACAACAGTGAGAGGCCCGCGTACCGCAAAAAAAAAATAATAATAATAATAATAATTATACATACCACAGAGTCCCAGACAAGTCTCGTTTTGCTTTTACAAAATACCTTCATAGTTTTGCAAGCTCTCTCAGAAGCATTCTGTTGTTTTATGACCTTTCTCAGAATGGTACTGGCCATCCAAATTAAGTCTCTCTTGCTTCAGCTTAGGTATTTCCCTTTATCTCATCTAGTTTGCTCCTTTAAACCAGTTCAGAAAAATTCTAACTTTGGTATGAGAACCTTTGACATACAAATTCTTCCCTAATACTAAACCTTCTATTTCTCCATTCTGCCTAAAGAAATAATTTCAAATCCTTAGCCCAACTACTCTCCAGCCTCTGTGCAATCTGGTCCTAACTTACCTTTCCAGATGGATTTCCCACAAGTCCTCTGTACACACCCTAGACCTCAGCCAAACCAAACTCCATGTGCTTCTCTAGAAAAATATCCTGCACTCTCAAAACAGTATTGCCACTTGGAATGCCCTTTCCCCTATTACAGCTTCTTATTTATTTCTTCATTTTGAGAAAAAAAATTAACCCAACACCTACTATTAATAAGTACTAGAAGGATACAAAAATGAATGAGACATAATCTCTGCCATCCAGAGTCCATGACTACTAGAGGAAATTATGTGGTATTGAGTATCAGGTGTTAAGACCTAACTGGTGTGGGGTGTTAGAATGGGGTCAAAGTTAGGATTAAACTTCATGGAAAAGGTAGCATTTGAGAAGACCCTGAAGGATGGGGTCGAATTCTGAAAAAGACTGCAGGCCGAGGAAACCATGACAGCAAGCACACAGAGGCGGGAGAAAATGGAGTGTATACACAGAAATTCAGATACTTTGGTCTGGCTGCAGTGCTTCAATAGACCAGATCTTGAAGGATCTTGAAAGTCAGACTAAAATGTTTGAATTTATTCCATACGCAGAGGAAATTATTGAAGGGTTCTGAGCACAGAAATAACATGATCAGAAAGAGCAATGCTTTATGAAGATACGAGGCTGTGTGTGTACAGGATTAATCTCCTCCATTTCTAGTATGGTATTTCTTCATGGTATACTAGGGAGAGAAAAGCCTGACTTGAGTTTCAAATATAGGATTGCAGGAGTGGGGATGCCTATCACACCCTCCATTTAACTCACCCGTCTGGTCTTTGCAGCAGGTAGACAGATCCGGGAAACTGGCCATAAGTAGTTTGTGACTCTGTAGCTGCTATTCCAATATGGTATTTTTCTTAGAGTAAATCAGCACAGCACCTAGCATGTGGAACACAGCTACTGACCCTAGCAAATACTTTTTCCCTCTATACCCATTTTCAAGGGTCATCAGAAGCAATTTGCTTTTGGCACTATGTCAGCTCTCCTGCTCTCTGCCATAAACTGCAGAGATCATTATCATCTTGACACCCCACGGAACATCACACTTGTTCATGTTTTCCTCCCTTGACTGAGGAACTGGAAGTAGCAAGCACGTCAGATGCCTCAGACACAAGCAAGCCAGGGGCAAAAGCCTGGTACTTCACCAGTCACCTGGTCCAGTCAGGAAAACAGAAACCACACCAGTTATTTTAAAAGAGAGAATTCAATACAGTGAAGGCATTATAAGACTGACATGGCAAATGGGAAACTGAGGTGACACAGATATAGTGACTGCAGAAAGCAGCTGACACTCCGAGGGCAGAACCTAAGAAGGAGCAGCTGGTGCGGAAATGTTTGCAGAGTCCCAGCAATAACAGTGCAGAGTATGGAAGAATAGATTTGCAGCTGACAGACAACAGCTTAATAGCCAGCACAATAGCTAAGGAAAGAATTACCCAATGAGTCTGGTTCATATTAAATATTGTGAGAAATAAAGAAAATTCCCTATTGCAGACTTTAGCTTTGGAATTCTTTCTTTCTTTTTAAAACATTAGCCTGACTGTGGAACAGCCAATAAAATTACTTGTTTGTACACATCATTACAGAACATTCTCAGGTTGACATTCTCTTGCATGCCTGAGACATTTCATTGTTCAGAGTATAAGCAGACAATGGAATACTACTTGCAATAAAAAGGAACGAATTACTGATACACGCAAAAAAGGATGGATCTCAAAGGCATTATGCTGAGTGAAAGAAGCCAGTCTCAAAAGGTATGATTCCATTTATATGACACTTTCAAAAAGACAAAACCATAGTGATGGAGGACAGACTAGGGGTTGCCACAGGTAGGAGGAGGGGGAGACTGTGACCAGAAAGGGATAGCATGAGGGACTTTGCTGGGATAATGGAAATGTTCTGAATCCTGACTGTGGTAGGGTTACAGGAGTCTATGCATGTGATAACATTCATAGAGCTGTACTCAAAAAGGAGTCAATTAAAAAAATGAAAAAAACAGGGGGAAGGTAAAGAAGGAGCATGCATGGCTTGTGTGCGAGGAAGTACTGCCTTTTTGTTTTTGTTTTTTAAATCTGCTGTGGTAAGGTCAAGTATGACTCCACGGAGCTTTTGCCACATCTGGCCTGAGTTACAAGGGGAAAGTGTCCCTTGGCGTGAGACCGGATGTTCAATAGCTCTTCGGTTACCGCACACCTCGGAGACCCCAGCTGAGGGCAAGGCACAGAGGGTGAGGGAGGAACCTCCCTACGCCTCTGGGCTGTTCTGGGACTCACACTGCCAGCTCCTATGATCTAGGGGAGGGTATTTGTGCTGTTTGCAGCAGTTCAAAGCCTCCTTCTTCCCTGCACTTCAAAGCCTGGCCTGCTTTTCCCCCACTCATGGCTTTTATTTGGTGCTAGCGACCTTTGAGGATTGACGCTGAGTGGACCTTGGCAGTGACCCCACTAATTGGCAAAGCTGGCCACAGGGGATGAATAAGATACTCACTGGCAGCAACATCACAGTGACTGCGGTCCAGTGAGCCTTGTTTTGTGTTCTTGGCAGTCCAGAGCAGTTCCCATGAATAAACAACTGAGCGGCGGTGGGAAGTGTGCTTCCTCCCAGCCTGCCTGTAGTCCTCTTTTCCATTCGCATGGAGACTACTTTCCACACATGCTTCAAAATGCAATTTTGTTGTGCTCTGCACATTTAAATTACTTCATTAATAGAATGCCATTAAACAAAGGGTTGCTGAACTTTGAAATACATACAATCATTTTGCATTCCATCACCCTAAGAATTTTTGTTCAATTCCAGCTGAGATCAAAAGGAGGGAGATTCTCTGCAGTTCCAGTCTTTCAGAAAGCCTCTCTTAGGGTGAAAACTGCACCACTGCCATTGCCACCGCTGTTCAAGCTCTGCTCAGTAGGGGCAGATCTCTCTCTCATACACAAAATGTCTATCAATCTATCAACAGAATGGGATTCAAAAGTGAATGAGCACGGTACTCTTTTGTGTGTGGCTTCTTTCGTTCCACATGATTTTTTTGAGGTCAGTGTTATACGTATCAATGGCAGGTTCTTGTTTATTACTGTGTAGTATTCCATGGTATGAATACAGTAGTCCACAACTTGTTTATCCTTTCTGCTGTTGGTGGATATTTCTAGTTAGGGCTTTTTTTTTGCGGGGGGGGGGGGAGGCTTTTATGAATAAACTTGCTGTAAATATTTTTGTGAAAGGCTTTTTGTGGACATACTCATATTTCTTACTTCCGTATACCTAAGAGGGAATTTAAAGGTAGACATATGTTCTATTGATACAAATAATAAATGCTGGAGAGAATGTGGAGAAAAGGGAACCCTCCTACACTGTTGGTGGGAATGTAAATTGATGCAGCCACTATGGAGAACAGTATGCAGGTTCCTCAGAAAACTAAAAATAGAGCTACCATACGACCCAGCAATCCTACTCCTGGGCATATATCTGAAGAAAACTCTAATTCAAAAAGATACTTGCACCCCAATGTTTATAGCAGCACTATTCACAATAGCCAAGACATGGAAACAACCTAAGTGTCCATCAACAGATGAATGGATAAAGAAGATGTGGCACATATATACAATGGAATATTACTCAGCCATAGAAAGAAACAAAACTGAGTTATCTGTAGTGAGGTGGATGGACCAAGAGTCTGTCATACAGAGTGAAGTAAGTCAGAAAGAGAAAAACAAATACCGTATGCTAACACATATATGTAGAATCTAACCAAAAAAATGGTTCTCGTGAACCTAGGGACAGGGCAGGAATAAAGATGCAGACGTAGAGAATGGGCTTGCGGACACGGGGAGGGGGAAGGGTAAGCTGGGACGAAGTGAGAGAGTGGCATGGACATATGTACACTACCAAATGTAAAATAGATAGCTAGTGGGAAGCAGCCGCATAGCACAGGGAGATCAGCTCAGTGCTTTGTGACCACCCAGAGGGGTGGGATACGGAGGGTGGGAAGGGGGGAGATGCAAGAGGGAGGGGATATGGGGGTATATGTATACGTATAGCTGATTCACTGTGTTATACAGCAGAAACTAACACAACACTGTAAAGCAATTATACGCCAATAAAGATGTTTTAATAAATAAATAAATAAAAGAAATAAAGGGATGACTTGGAAAAGCAGACATGACAATGATAAGGCCATTTTTCCCAGTCCTGAATATTTGTGTATTTTAGCACTTTAAATAGATATTAGTGTATACAGTGGTTAAAAGAAGAACTCAGTAGGCACCTGTTCTCAAATATCTTCCTCTTAGCCTACAACCACTGTCCAGAATTCTGCTTGAGATTTATTCCTTTGGGTTTATCACCAGGAGTTCTCAGCACGTTGATGTGAGCTCATCTGCAGGCTTCTTTCCAGCCTCGCAACTGGCTGGGAGAGTGGCGTGAAGGGTTTGGGCACGTGGGGTGCTGCATTCAGGCCCTCTGGGGAAGTGTGAAGGCCTTGCTCTGCCTGGGAAAGAGTGGTGACAAAGGAGGAACCAGGAAAGGGACAGGGAAAGCCTAGGATGGGCCCTAAACTTTGACTTCCCTCATCGTTTTGTTTTCCCCATGGTTGTACACTTTGGTGAAGGTTGGAGTTGAGAAGAAAGGAAAGGGAGAAGCACAGTAGGAGTTTAACGTGATGTTATTGAACATGTTTGGAAGATAGGAGCCCAGTGTGAGCCAGTAGGAGACTCTGGGACATTCTCAAGGGAATAACAGTGCTATGTAATTGTAGCAGTAAGAGCGATATGTGAAGAAGGTATTGCCAGACTCTTTTAAGCCTTCCAGAAAGATCAAAGCACTTCATATTTATGTACAACACATACACACACTCCAGTGAAGAAAAATCTGAGGCAGCCAAGTTCCCCTCTATCTCACAGACAGGCCATAATACGTGCAGAAATGCAAAGACTCGGTCTAAGGACAACAAACCCCAGGGTAGAATGAGAATAAGATCTCAGCTCACCTACTAGGAACCCAGCGTGGCTTGCAGTGGACATCTTCGCTCTAAGGTTTTACTCCTGTATTCCAGTGTGCCACGGCATCCGTTCTCTAGTAAACAATTCTCATGTTTAAGACAGCATGATAGTAATAAATCAGCTCGGAAAGTCTACTGCTATAAATGCCATGTGGTATCGGTTAGATCACAAACCAAAGCCAATTTTTCAAAACACTTCCTGCTGGAATTACCACAACATTTTAACAGATGTCTTTTGGAAAGTTCTGAAGCAAAACAAGCCCCCATCAGAGTATGAAATAAAACCGAAAAGAAAGTAAACTGTGGACGGATTATTTTTTTTCTTTCGGCAGTAAGAGAAAGATTGGAGAAAGTCTTGAGATCTTTGGAGAAATACTTGTCCATAGCCACAAAAGTGGAGAAATTAACTTTTCTCTCACACACACACCACAAGGAGAAACTGGGGTTTGGAAAATATTCCTTCATCATTCACCAAAGAAATTTCTTTGACAGCTTTGAGTATAACGTCTGTTATTTCTTGTTCCGAACACTGGTTATAACTCCAGCTTTTGTTGAAGGAGTTCCATAGGAAGCTAGGGTAACAATTTGAGGCTATAACTAATGGGGCCAGCAGGGACAGAAATGCAGTGAAAGCATCAAAGAAGCATCTTTT
The DNA here is from genome assembly GCF_937001465.1 of Orcinus orca. Taxonomy (NCBI): domain Eukaryota; kingdom Metazoa; phylum Chordata; class Mammalia; order Artiodactyla; family Delphinidae; genus Orcinus; species Orcinus orca. The sequence goes on from NC_064580.1 coordinate 15,070,510, forward strand.
GTCAGGGACAAGATGACTGGTGGTGGCTGATTCTAAAATGGTGCAGTACGGAGTCTGAGGCCTCTCAAAATCAGTGGGAGGGCCAGAGTGGAAGCCTGGAAAAGGAAGGAGATATTTCTTTTTGCACCTTTCTTCAATGTTTTGTTATGAAAAGTTTCATGAAAAGTACAGAAAAGTCAAAAGAACCATACAGTGAACACGCATATAACTCATGAAGGTGATATTAGTTTTCATCTGACAATTTGTTTATACTGGGGCTGATTCTGACCCTCATCAAAGAAGTGCTTTCGAATGAATGAATGAGTGGTCTAACAATCTTGCCACACACTTATTCTGGGGAAGCCAATGTTGCTCACTGCTACTCGTGCATGGAGTAATAATTCCAAAAGCAGATTTCCCCATGGGTCTGCTTCTGTCATCTGCTGTTTTGGATGCTTCTTGTTCATGCTGATTTGTCTCCTCCTTGCCTTGTTATCTTTGACTTTGTGCTGGATGTTATACTGAAAAATTGTATGTAGAAATAATTTGACAGCTTCTTTATAGAAGATTTTTGTTTGCTTATGCCAGGCACACGGGGGTGTTAGCAGTACAACAAATATTTACTGAGTATTACTGAGGCAGTAGGAATACAGTTATGAACAAGAAATGGTTCCTGCCCTTACAAGTCTTAGTCTGAAATAAGCAACAGGATTAATTTAAATAGAGCCTTTAAAGAATAATTTAGTTCACACAAGTTTGATCAGCATGTAGCTTTTCCTAACCTTATCCATCTACGTTAAGGAATAGCATGCTGGGCCATGCAGAGATACCCCAAGGTAGCAGTTCTCTTGCAGTTTTATTTCTTAGATAATTTAAGAAAAAACTGTATGAACTGACTATTGTATTTGCCATATAAAAACCTAATCAGAAATAATCAGAATGATTTTATTTCCTTTGACCAAATACCCAGGAAAGAGGATGCTTTAAAACACTTCGCTAGGGACTTCCCTTGTGGTGCAGTGGTTAAGAATCCGCCTGCCAATGCAGGGGACACCGGTTCGAGCCCTGGTCCCGGAAGATCCCACATGCCGCAGAGCAACTAAGCCCATGCGCCACAACTACTGAAGCCCACACACCTAGAGCCCGTGCTCCGCAACAAGAGAAGCCACCGCAATGAGAAGCCCGCACACTGCAACGAAGAGTAGCCCCCGCTTGCCGCAACTAGAGAAAGCCTGCGCGCAGCAACGAAGACCCAATGCAGCCAAAAATAAATAAATAAATGAATAAATAAAAATAAATGTATATTAAAAAAACACTGCACTAAGGCAGTTACTAATTCATGGCAAGAATAAAACCATAGCTCACGTGAATATTATAAACTTAAATACTCTACACAGACAGACCATCTGCAGGGGCTTGAGTGCTTGTGTCTAGGTGGTGGAACCAAAGAACACAATCCTTCCACACACGAGCTCAAGAGTACCTAGTTTCAGCCCTCACAAGCTGGAGGTTGGAGCTACTATCAAAAGAGTGGATTGTACACCTGAAAACTAACACAATATTGTAAATACTTCCATTTAAAAATTAAATTTTAAAGAAGAGTGGAGACGCTGATTAGCTGAGAAGGAATCTTCTGTGGAGTGTAACCCACGCAGACCTTGATTTAATGATGGTGACCAAAACTGAATGGTCTGAGCTCTCTCTCTGGACTTGCCGTCCTTAGTCATTTCCAGGTGTTACCTCATGTTTGTTTAATGGGATGGGGGCGTTTCTCAAACAGATGAGAAATAAAAACCATGCCTCATCCCTCACTCCTGGAAAAAATACTCAACAGGAAAGCTGACTAAGGAGATTTAAGACAAACTACCAAAATTACTATATTAACATCACTAATATATTTTCTGCCTTGCAGTTTCCTCCTGTGTAATTTTTTGAAATCCTTTCATGAGACACCTTTTGTTTCTTGGAAACAGGTTCGATTTCCATGTAGGCTTTGCATTCAGGTTCCTCTTCCTACTTCCATGAGTTCTCTATTTTGCACACTATAGCGTCTTACTCGAGACCTGCACATCACTACCTATGACTGATTCTTATGACAGAGCCAAGTTAGTCTCTGGCCACATATACCACATCTGTCAAAATGATCGCTTTCAACGTGGGAGCCACAGACCCTATGAAATTATCTTCTTAAATACGATCTAGATCAAAGTTAACTGGGCCTGAGGAGATGGCATTTGCTTTGCTTAAAAGTTAATGAGCAACCCTGTCAGTTAAAATTTAGAAACTTAGAACAGAATTAGACCTTGAGTGTTCCTCCCCTGCCATAGGCTTAAGAAGAACTAGAACTGCATACACCAATGCTAAGCCTCTGATGGAACCGAGCATTCCCTGTGGTTTCCTCTATTTGTTTTCACCTATTTGCACTAAGATGGTAAGTACCCTTGAAGTCCGTGGTGTCTGCTTCCTCCTGAGATCTTGAGCATGACCCTTACTTTATCTGGGTTTCCCATCACTGTTAAGACACACAGAGCTGGTATCATTCAAGTGCACAAATAATTTGTTGAGTTCTTGCAATGAGGAGGCATTTTGCTGACATCATGGAAGACTGAAAGGAAAATTAAATATGGCCCCTGACCTCTAGGAATTCATAATCTAATAGATGAAAAGACACATCCAGGGATAATTCATGTTACAGTAAAGCAATGCTATATGGCAAGTGCTGTACTGGAGGGCTAACTGAATCCAAAGCTGACATGGTTTAGAGTTTAAAAGAGTTTCACTGTCCTTCTCAAGTAGATCCTGCAAAGGGGATTCTGGTTACTAGATTAGTCTCCTAACAGGATTGGCTACATGATTTGTGGGGCCCAGTGCAAAATGAAAATGCAGGACCCATTACTCAACAACTAAGCATTTCAAGACGGTGACAGCATCTAACCAAGCATGGAGCCCTTCTGAGCGTGGGGCCCTATGTGACTACACAGGTCACATGCCCATGAAACCGGCCCTGTCTTCAAATACAGACTATGAATATGAGGAAGGGGCACATTTGCAGCAGTCCAGAGGAGGAAATAATACACAAGAAATTTTCTTCCGAAGAGTTCAGAGGAAAATAAACTCACTCTAAGAAGATAATTTGGTCTTTCCCAAATTAGCAAATGGCACTGGGATCTAAAAGATATAAAGTTACAATTTACAAAGACAATTTCACAGATATTTTACAGCTACATGGTAAGGATAATAGTAATAGGAACAGTAGCTGACACTAACCCACAGAGCTTCTTAAGTGCCCAGATTCTTCTAAGCCTATTATTTATATTTACTCATTTAATCCTCAAAATGGCCCTGGAAGGTAGATACTATTCTTTTCCTATCTTAAGGACAAGAAAACTGACCTTAGAGCCCCTGGTCACACAGCAAATAAGTGGTAGAAGCAGGATTCAAACTCAGTCTAGCTCCAGAATCTGTGCTCTTAACCATAACCACTATTTATGCTACTTCTCATAAAACCAAGAGGCATTCTGAAGGAAGGAAGGGAGTGACCCCAATATATTCATTCATTAATATCATAGATTTGACTTAACCAGATACTGTGTGTTGTGTGCATGTTTTTAATTTTTTCTTTTTTTGCATTTCATGTTCATAGTTTAACAGCACCCGTTCGCCCTCCCCCACTGAATGTTGCCACATGACCCCATGGAGTAGAAAGGTACTGGTTCTGAGAACGTTCCGTCACAGCCTATCCCATTCTCTCTATACACTTTCACTTTCTTCTCTCTTTCTTTATGGCAAACTGTGTTGTTTCTAACTAACTAACAGGTATTCTTTTAAATCAATTTAAAGAGCGGTATTTTCCTAACTTGAATTAAATAAAATATAAAGTAGACAGTGATATCATTGGCTTTTACATCCCCCCCTCCTCCAAGCTGCAATTAAGGCTTTGTTCAAGGCGTCACCTAACACCATCCCTGGACTCTGCAGTTTGGAGAAAAGAAATTTCAACTTGCCCTATATTTGTTAGAACTGTAAAGGTTCAGCTTCTCAAAGCAAAAGAGAACAGGACAAAAGGATTCGCTGTCAGCCAATTGTCCCTGTCACCATTAAATAAAAAGTGCTTTTGGCTGCCGGCCAGAGCCTGCAGTCAGGTCACTATTCTTTCTTTGTTTCCCAGTCCATTGTTATTCAAGGAAGGAATCGCTGACAAAATGTGGACTGTGGTGTGTGTCGGGGGGCAGGGGGTTCTCTCCAGCTCCTGCTCTCTCCCCCTCTCTGTCTCTCGGCACACACCAAACCTTTTTGTTTCCTTTTTGGAAGTTACCTAGGAAACAAAGTCTTTTGTGCTCCAACTTTATTTGAGCTATTTGCTTTGCTGGGAATCTGCACAAAAGCTGAAGAGAGAAAGAAGGTTGCAATGTTGTACTAAAAATGTTCATGGCGAACACCTTTTTCTCAAGGGGGGTAATCATATCCTGTTGGGTGTGCTGGGGGGCTTTGCAGGTACCTCTGACAAGGTAAGCAAATGCTGGGGGTTAGTTTAAAACAAGTGGCTCTGGAATCTTCTCTTTAAGGGGACTTTGACAATACGTGAAATCCTGAGTCAACAGGGCACGATGCTTCCAAATGTGAGAATGAGAATTTTTTTTAATCATCCTGATTTTAGGACAATATTATTAAAACCTAACTGGAATAAGAGGAAAAATGCTTATTTTACACAAACAGCCACCTCCCAACAAATTGTGGGAAGAAATAAAACTAGGTTCAGCAGCAAAAACTAAGTCTTTTAATAATCTGGTTTAGAAACCCAGCCCTGAAATCAAACTTGGGATGGAGCCTTTTTAATAATCTGGGCTAGGAGCCCAACCCTGAAATAAAAGTTAGACAGTATTAAAATCGATCAAAGGTTTGGATGGAGAATTTGCAAATATCACATAGAAGTCAAGGTCTTTAAATACACAGCTGGAAGAAAAGCTTCGCACTGCGAAGCTGAAAGAAAATAAACTAGGACTATTTTACTCTTCGGAATTTGAAAATGAAACCCACTTGAATCTTTTCCCCCAGTAACAGTATTTGTATTTTCCACTATCGTCGGTGGGAGGAGATTCTTCACTTTTGCTTTTCCACATGCACAGTGTTGACAAAATTGCATTTTAAAACGTCATTCACAAATGCCATCATCCTGCAGTAAAATTAACTCCGTGTATTTGAATCTGGCCTCTCAGATTAGGTCGGCTTGTCCTTCTGGTTATGTGTTCTGGAATGTCTCCTGACTCCAGGCTTTCTGGCCAGTTTTCCAAACCTTTTCATAGGCATCTAAATCATCTTCTCCCTTTGATCCTAGTCACCTAGAGCTTTCAAGAGTTTGAGTAGGAATTTATGGTGAGACAGCTATCCAGAAAGTGAATCTACCTCTCAGCGGATTAGAGACTCACATCTTTCTTCAGTTTGAAGTTTGGGGATTTCTGGCTACCTTGTCTCTCCGCTTAATTCCCTTTGACCCGAAAAGCATGTTTAGCCTATTTTTTTTCTTTTGTGTTGCTTGACTACTGAAATCGTAACTTTCAGTTAGTTGTACTTACTAACTACGTCTAGGAATTCTTCCTTTGACCTGAAAGCTTATTTCTGACCTCATTTTTCTTAACTCTGAAATATATATGTGCTTACGTATAAACCCTGATGGCTGAGTCTGAATCTGAATGTACTTCGTTTGCAGTCCCATCCCCCGGAGGACGAAGATACAGATGTCATGCTAGGGCAGAGGCCGAAAAACCCAGTACACAATATCCCTTCCACACTGGACAAGCAGACCAACTGGAGCAAAGCACTACCTCTCCCGACGCCGGAGGAGAAGATGAAACAAGATGCCCAAGTGATTTCTTCTTGCATTATTCCCATCAATGTCACTGGTATCGTTCTGTTTTTTTCTTAGGGGCAGTGGGGTCAGAATATTCCATGTATTAAATATGGTCAGAATCTGTGCTGCTTGGTGTACCAGTTAAGAATACGTTTTGTAAACACATGATACCCTTTTCATCAGAATACGACCCAGAAGATGTTCAATATGCTTTTATCAGGTTTTGAACATCAATTTGCATACGTTCCGCTGGGCTGCTTGTTAGGTAAATGATGGACAGTTTCTTTTTGGAAAAAAAAAAAAAGTCACCGAATAGCTCTCTGGCCATAGCTGACTGAAATAATGGAGAAAGCGGCAGTGATTAATCACATGATAATGATGCGTGGCACGGCAAGAGAGAAAACAGCAAGCCCCAGGTTTCCAAAACCGCAACTAGTGATCCTGTAGACCAACTATAAAATCTGTTTTCATGCTTCCTGGATGGAGGTAGGCTTGTTTCAGAGACCGTCTAGACTTCTGCATTGATTTGGGGGAGTTGTGACCTAAAAAATACATGGATTCATAGGTGAAGGCTGAATTCTACTCTAAACGCAGCAAGCCTGGCTTCCATTCACCCTCTGCTTTCCTCCTCCTGTGTATTGAGAGTTTGGCTATTAGTCTAGGTCGAAGGCAAGCCTGTGTGGACTTTTCTTGAAAAGTCTACTGGCAGCAATTGTAAAATCCAGAATTGGTGATCTTAGAATGTGGTAACCTTAGTTGTAAGTAAAATAATGCTATAAAATATTCTAACTTTCAAAGATAGGAATTAAATGATGTACCCATTGGGCTTTCTTTAAGCATCTCTAATAGTTAAATTCTAACTTATTCTTATATTGAAAATCTCAGAATGGCCATTTTATGACTGATTTCCATCCTGGTGCCTTGTAACTAAAGATTGTATGTTGCTCGAGATGCATTTTGGACATGGCTATTATTAACGTCACTCAAATTTGTCTCATATAAAGTGGGGAGCAAATGGTGACCAGGTATCAGGGTAAATATTATTTTCTTCCTGACAAAAGGAGTTCTAGGTGATCGGCTGGTTGTGAGCTGGGACTTAATTTTCCTGATGACCTATTCAACTTGTAGGATAAAGTATTCTAAAGATGTGCACTTTATCTGATCTCCGTAATCTAACTGAGATGGCTTAGGGGAGTTCAGCTGTCAGAATGAATCATTTTGGCTCCGCTTAAACTAACTTTCAGTTCTGGGAACATCTGATTATTAGCAGCACCTGCTTTCTTCATGGCACTGTAAGTAAAGTCTTGTTTTCAAATTTAGTCCTTCGAGTATGGGTCTTGTAATTCAGGAAAAGGGAAGCTCTCTCCTGCTTTATTTCAGGAACTCTCAGACTAAAGCCTAGATTATATGTTGATTTCAAGAGCTTTAATGAGAAAGTTGTTAACTATGTCCATATGACACAAAATACCTGTGCCTGTAACATAATTATTATGATCAAAAGGAAGGATTTTAATCTTTGGTTAGAACTAAAAAAGGAAAATTTCATTAGGAGGAATTCTGATGGTACTGAAAGTATTCAACATATGACATCTCATACAGATTTTTCAACATGAGTTCTACAAACTGTCGTCACTGTAAAGCTAAGCAGAACTCAAACTGCTTTACTGTATAGCTGAACCAAAGTTTAACATGCCGTCCTGCCCCATGTTTAACAGTCAGGATACACGAGGAAGCAACCAGATCCCAAAGCACTTTTGGCTTATGGCTTTCTGAAGCAGTGCTCACTATGAAAAGTTCCTGGTACATGCCTGTGCCAGGCAGGAGTTCAAGTTCCTCACCTCCTCCTTCATCATTCTAGTTTTGATAGGACTGCATGTAGTGTGTCAATAATGTAGTTATGGAAAGAGAAACTAACAAGCATCATGGTTTCCCCCGTGTATTTACAAAAGAAAACAGACACGTGTAAAGACTGGGAATTCCAGCTTTACTTACAATTGGTACAGAAGATAGATCCACTTAAGTGAAGAACTGAGGACTGCCTTTTATTTTTATTTTATATTGATAAGACACTGCTGCTAAACCAAAATGTGTCCAATTTAGTCAGCAGAGGAAAGTAGACAGTTACATGATGATTTTAAAAACACATCTCTAGGCTGTTGTTTCCAGAGAGAGAGAGAGGAGAGAGGAGGGGGGAGGGAGGGGGGGAGGGAGGGGGGGAGGGAGAGAGGGAGAGAGAGAGAGACAGAGGGAGAGAGAGAGGGAGAGAGGGGGAGAGAGGGAGAGAGGGAGAGAGAGGGAGAGAGAGAGAGGGAGGGAGGGAGGGAGAGAGAGAGAGGGTGGGGGGAGGGAGGGAGAGAGGGGGGGAGAGAGGGAGAGAGGGAGAGAGGGAGAGAGGGAGAGAGGGAGAGACAGAGAGGGAGAGAGAGGGAGAGACAGAGAGGGAGAGAGAGGGAGAGACAGAGAGGGAGAGAGAGGGGGGAGAGAGGGAGAGGGGGAGGGGGAGAGGGGGAGGGGGAGGGAGGGGGAGAGAGAGAGAGAGAGAGAGAGAGAGAGTGTGTGTGTGTGTGTGTGTGTGTGTGTGTGTGTGTGTGTGTGTGTGTGTGTGTAGGGCTTGGGCAGAGTGCAGAGTAGGTAGAGGGGAAAAAAACCCTCACAATGACACTTTTAATGCAGAAATGGGTCAGGATATGTTAGCTGAACTAATTCAGGTTAACATCTTGGCTATGTACCTACTATGCAAAGATATCAGCTTCAGAGAGCCCAGAAAGAGACCAGCAAAGAGTAGTAACTAAAGGTTGTAAGTCCTTAAGGAGCCATTTCTGTGTGAGAGTGATTCTTTGATGTTATTTTTCTCTCCTCTTTCTTTTGATTTTCCTTCTTTGCTTCTTACTTTTGGCAGTGCAAGCTGTTGTGGAGAGCTGCATTTAGAAGTAAAGTTTAATGTACTGCAGCATAATTTAAATAAGAGCTGAATAAGGGCTCCCTTATATTTGTTCACAGGCTTAATCCAAACTCTTCCTTTAGTTCCAATCAATAAATATCACTGTGTTCCAAGCAAATGAAAATTTGTTTGCCATTTCTAGAGGCTAATGAGACCTATTTGTGGGTTGCAGGAGTTGGTTTTGACAGAGAGGCTAGTATACGCTGCTCTCTTGTTCATTCACAATCCGTACTACAGCGGAGACGAAAACTGAGAAGGAGGAAAACCATCTCGGGTATCCCCAGAAGAGTCCAACAAGAAATAGGTGTGGTATAAAACTATTAATGGTTAACGTTCTGTCGGGTGCCGATTATAAGGAGACGAAATGGAAGCCAGCCTTTAACCAGCTTCCTTAAAAATAGTCAACGTTGTAACTTGTAGAGGTTTTGAAATGATGTGTACTTGTTTTGTGTTCAGTAAGCCAGGTGGTATTACTTTTTAAATCTCCATTCTTCCAGGCTGTGAAGGCTTGACCTTATGGATTTAGCCATATACATTCAGATTTTATGGCTGAAATATAATATTTTGCTATTTTTAAAAAGTATTATTAAGGCAGAAATTAAGTAAAAATTAACAAGATGCAATGAAAGATTCTTCTAGAGAAATATACATTTATCTGGAGAGAGATATACTTTTATGGCATTAATTATTTTAAAAGGTAAACTTTAAGCATACTCAATTAAATATTGACTATTCATAATATGATACCCTTGGTGACGTTTTTTCTATTTTTTTCTGTTCAATGTGTTTAAGATATCTCTTCCTATGGTTTTTAAAATTATTATTATGATAGCATCTCTTGTAATTAAGATTTTTACTTCATATAATGCATTCTATGATTTTTATTTCATTATGTTTATACTGAGAAATAAAAGTGTATAGTGGCCAAGAAAATAAGATGTATTTTGGTTAAAAAAAAAATAGTAGACACTTACTGGGGCAAAGTAATTTGATCGTGAAGAGAGAGAGAATTCACAAAAGATCTAAGAGCTTATCTTCCCTTAGTATACATACACACATACATATAGTGTGTGTGTATCTGTGTATATATACAGAGAGAGAGAGAGAGAGAGTCAGAAAGGTAAAGGGACAGAGAGAGACCGCCCAAAGCATTTTAACTTGCTCCTAATTTTATATGCTGATTTTTTTTTTTTCTGTAAGAAAAAACTCCAACATGCCGGCACCCAGAATTGTGGACATCTCTCAGAATGTCTGTTTATCTGCTGATGTATGAAGTATCTCACTGTGCTTTCCATGTGCCCTAGATTCTGATGAATCGCCCGTGGCCAGGGAAAGGAATGTGATTGTGCACACAAATCCAGATCCTTCCAACGCTGTCAATAGGAGGTCTGGAACCAGGGACTCGGAGTGCCAAACTGAGGACATTCTGATCGCTGCTCCATCCAGAAGGAGAATCAGAGCTCAGAGGGGTCAAAGCATTGCAGCTTCCCTTTCTCATTCTGCTGGCAACATTTCCGCATTGGCAGACAAAGGCGACACCATGTTTACTCCTGCAGTGAGCAGCCGCACAAGATCTCGGAGCCTTCCCAGGGAGGGCAATAGAGGTGGGGATGCTGAGCCCAAAGCTGGTGCTAAACCCTCAGCATATGAAGAGGGGGAGCCTTTCGTGGGAGACCAAGAAAGAACCCTTAACGATTGCAGCGAGGCCCCCAGCAGCCCGAGTGCACAGGAGCACCAGCCTGCTTTGAGCCTGGCCTGTTCTCAACATCTTCACAGCCCCCAGCACAAGTTAAGTGAGAGAGGGCGGTCACGCCTGCCCCGGATGGCTGCCGACTCTGGCAGCTGTGACATCTCCTCCAACTCGGACACCTTTGGGAGCCCCATCCACTGCATCTCCACGGCTGGCGTCCTCCTCAGCAGCCACATGGACCAGAAAGATGACCACCAGTCATCCAGTGGCAACTGGAGTGGGAGCAGCTCCACATGCCCCTCACAGACCTCAGAGACAATCCCTCCTGCAGCCTCTCCTCCCCTCACTGGCTCTTCACACTGTGACTCGGAGTTGTCACTAAACACAGCCCCTCACGCTAATGAGGACGCCAGTGTCTTCGTGACAGAGCAGTACAACGACCACCTGGATAAAGCGAGGGGCCACCGAGCAAACTCCTTTACCTCCACTGTGGCAGATCTGTTGGATGACCCCAACAATAGCAACACGAGTGACAGCGAGTGGAATTACCTACACCACCATCACGATGCCTCCTGCCGCCAGGATTTTAGCCCTGAGCGTCCCAAGGCAGACAGCCTGGGCTGCCCAAGCTTCACGAGCATGGCCACTTATGACAGCTTTCTGGAAAAGTCTCCATCGGACAAAGCAGACACTAGCTCTCACTTTTCGGTGGACACAGAAGGATACTACACCTCCATGCACTTTGACTGTGGTCTCAAAGGTAGTAAGAGTTACGTCTGTCACTATGCAGCCCTGGGCCCAGAGAATGGCCAGGGTGTCGGGGTTCCTCCTACTCTTCCAGACTGTGCCTGGCAGGACTACTTAGACCACAGGAGACAGGGGAGACCAAGCATCTCTTTCAGGAAACCAAAGGCAAAGCCGACTCCACCTAAACGTAGCTCATCATTGAGGAAGTCTGATGGAAATGCAGACATTTCTGAGAAGAAAGAACCAAAGATAAGCAGTGGCCAGCTCCTGCCTCACAGTTCCAGGGAAATGAAGCTGCCTCTTGATTTCTCCAACACGCCTTCTCGAATGGAAAATGCCAGTCTGCCCACCAAGCAGGAACCTTCTTGGATGAACCAGAGTGAACATGGCATTAAGGAACCTCAGTTAGACACTCCAGATGTTCCACCATTCAAAGATGAAGGTGCTGAATCAACTCACTATGCAGACCTCTGGCTTCTAAATGACTTGAAAACAAATGATCCTTACAGATCTTTATCTAATTCAAGCACTGCTACGGGTACCACAGTTATCGAATGCATCAAATCTCCAGAGAGCTCGGAATCCCAAACATCCCAGTCGGAATCTAGAGCCACCACCCCCTCCCTTCCTTCTGTTGACAATGAGTTTAAACTGGCTTCACCAGAAAAGCTGGCTGGCTTGGCATCTCCGTCAAGTGGCTACTCCAGCCAGTCTGAAACGCCAACGTCCTCTTTCCCTACAGCTTTCTTTTCTGGCCCATTGTCTCCTGGAGGTAGCAAAAGAAAACCAAAAGTCCCAGAAAGGAAATCCTCACTACAGCAACCCTCTTTAAAAGACGGAGTTCTATCACTGGGTAAAGACCTTGAACTTCCAATTATACCTCCTACCCATCTTGACCTAAGTGCTCTTCATAATGTCTTAAATAAACCATTCCACCACCGTCACCCATTGCATGTTTTCAGTCATAATAAGCAAAATGCAGTAGGAGAAACACTGAGGTCAAATCCTCCACCGTCTCTTGCAATTACACCAACAGTCCTGAAATCTGTCAACCTTAGGTCCATCAGTAGGTCTGAAGAAGTTAAGCAAAAAGAAGGCAACAATACAGATCTCCCCTACTTAGAGGAAAGCACTCTCACCATGGCTGCCCTGTCTCCAGGTACGATTAGGCCACATATGACTAAGAAATCACTATCACGTCAGTACTCCACTGAAGACACCATATTGTCCTTTTTAGACTCCTCTGCAGTTGAGATGGAATCAGATAAACTACAATTAGAAAAAAACCGTTCTTTTGATGTGAAGAATCATTGTGATCCAGAAATGGTAACCTCAGCTGGTACCAACCTTCTAGATTCAAGTGGCACAAAAGACCAAATACATATGGACAGTGAGCCTATTCCAGAAAACACACCAAGTGAAAGTTGTGACTTTCCCGCAGAAGGATTTCAGAGGGTCTCTGCTGCTCGCCCAAATGATTTGGATTGTAAAATGCTACAATGTGGAGCTGGTCCAGATGGAGCCCTAGCGCAGGTCCAGAAGGTATCTCCTGTAGACCGGGAGGAAGCTGCATACCCTGTGTCTGTGGACGTGCTCACATCTCAGTCCAACTCACCAACTAGAGTCACAGACATAAGCAATCAACTTAAGCATCAACTTGGGATGAGCCGCCACCATGACAAAGTGCCTGGGAATATCAGCTATGAAGCAGAGATATCAACTGTAAATCCATGCCCTGAAAAATATTCTGAGCAGGAAAATACTGCTTCAGGTATTTCAGCCAAAAGTGCCTCTGATAACAGCGGAGCAGCAGAGGAGACCCAAGGAAGTGTGGACGAGGTTTCGCTGAAAGGTCAGTTGTTGACACCTTTGTCACGATGGGAAGGTGTCTCGTGGCACCTCCTGAAGTTTTTCTTTCTTACCTTCCCCATAATACAGTACAGCCCTGGGTATTGGTTTCCCTCTTTCTTTTCACTTATTAAAACAATTAAGATAAAAGCTTTTATCATGGAGGGACTAAGTGTGACAGACAGCTCCTTCCTTTTAAAAATGGCGGTCAGGTAACTGTTGCTTAGTTGTTCCCTGAGTCAGTGAAGCCCAGCAGCGTGCTGGGTGACTTCTTCCTAAAGATGCTTTTGTTCTTAATTTAAGAATCGTCACCGAGTGATGACTCTGTGATTTCACCACTAAGTGAAGACTCTCAGGCTGAAGCAGAAAGTGTGTTTGTGTCTCCAAATAAACCTCGAACAACGGAGGATTTATTTGCAGTCATTCACAGGTGAGGCAACAATAACAAAGGTTTTGCTTCTTACGTGCTTCTCATCAAATGCAAATATGGAAAAGCCCTGGGTACTTGTAATACATTCAGCAAAAAACATAAGCAAGCAAAGAAAAATTATTTTTCCAAATCAAACTGATAGACTTATATTCAAGTTGGGAAATATGTGGCCTTATATACAGTTAGGTAGACCTCAATTGAGAGACTTTCCTAAGAACTGCTGAGGGAAGCTGTTGTTTTTTCCCCTAGGAAAGACATTCTGAAACAAGTTTTTAATTTGAAAACAATTTGTGGTCAAGTAACTTAAGGGTGAAAGCTCAAACTCTAGTGTAATCTCTGACATTTAAATAATTCCTTAACCTAAAAACACATGCTCAAAGCTATAATCCTACACTATCAGGGGTAAATGTAAGGTGACTCACTAAACACAGCCCCAAGTTTGAGACAAAACAGTATATAAACCTGCCCATTTCATAGCTCACAACAACTAATCACTGCTCCCTTTCTTCCCTCTCTTCCTAAAACTTACATTTCTGTAGTTAACACTGCCCTTCTCTAACTGTAATGCTCCATATCCCATGAAGAGGGGATGTCCTCTAGGCTGCTTTTCCAGGATAGTGTTGCATCCATGCTGACCATTCATATTCTCTCATCTGACCCCTGGACCCCTGTGATCGAGGCCCCTATTTGCAAGAATACTCCTCACAACCTGTGATCGAAGAACGAAACAGGAACTAGCCCTCGGAAACTGAACCCATATCAGACTGAGCTATCCAGTCATAACACAGCTACTCCTTTCACAGCTGCCACTGCCTACTTCACTAGGCCTTGGTGACCTAGATGCGACTCCCAAGGGACAAAGCTTGGGGACTGTCCTGTCTACCTCATGAAGTTATACTCTTTGAAGCAAGCTCTTTACAAGCAGCTTACCACTGTTTTTCCCAGGATCCTACTTTTTAGGGGAACTTGTGTTTTCTGTTGATGTGGTTCTCTCACAAAGAAGGAACACTGCCCTTCAACAACTTTTCTTTTAAACGAGCCAATCACAAACACGTTCTGTGTAGACCTTGGCAGGCTCACCTCTCCACTTGGAGAGTGTAGAATCATTATTTTTCTTTGTCCCTGATTATATTCTCCTCACCCCCTTTTATCCCCAACCTTAGGACAAGTTATTAAATGCTGTGAAGTTAAAAAACCAAATGCTAGTGTCTTGAAGAGTGGACAGAATGGAAGGAGTAGAGTCAGAAAGACCTGGAATTGAATCCCAATGCTGCCACTTCCTGTCCAATCTTGAGTCAGTTAAAACCTGTGTACCTATTTCCCTTGCTGTAACTGGGGATACCTATAGCTCACATATTCAGTTTTGATGATAAAATATCATGTCTGTGTCTAGAATATGGTAGATGCTAAAAGCAGACATTAGTTTGAAATCCCTACCCTATTAAGAGTGCCAGACACTGGCATACACGAGATAGCAACCACGAAGCTTTCAGTGCACCATAATCAGGCTGGAGTCCAATTGCACAACTGACATTTTCTCTAACCTACAGGTTTTTAGGCTGGTGAGAAAGCATGCTGCCAGTACGTAGCAATGAACTGGGTCATGCTGACTCAGTGACTAAGTTCACGAAATTTATGCCTGTTTATTTATCAAAAGAAATAATATAATAATGATGGCTGGGTGCCTAGGTTTGGTAGACTTACAGAGTTTGGTAATCTTAGATTTACATTTATGCAGAATTTGTTTGTTTGTTTATTTATTTACGTGCAGCACAGTGACAATAAACATTTTCTTTTCTTGAGAGTTTATAGTGCACAGAGCTTTCAGAGCTCCAGAAGTGGTCTAGGTTTCCAGCTCCTCCAGAAAGTTGGCTTACTGATTAATACACTGTACACAGATATTCCTGGGCAGCTATGGCAAATGGTATCTGCAGCCAAAATGGATTGACTTACTCAAGAAGTCATGTAAGAAATTTCTTTATATGGAGGAATTTTAAGAGTAGACAGAATAGTGTAACGCACCACTGCCTGCCCCCACCCCCAGCCAAACACACACACAGACATATCCATCACCCAAGCCTATCGACCGTCAGCCTATGGCCAGTCCTGTCCCATCCACACCTCCTTCCACTTTGCTCTCCTGGTATTCACTGGAAGCCAATCCCAGGCATCAGAGGATTTCATCTGTATTGCAGAGACAGGTTGAATAAAAGTGACCGTCCTTCACCACCTACACTCTAACCACGAGTCAGAGAGCAGTATTTTCTTGTACTCTTGTGAAACTTCCCAGTAAGCCCTCCCCTAGAACCTCTAGCCTCCACATTAGTCATTATTTGAAATGGTCATTTCCAAAACCTAATTCATATCCGCTGGTTACTGGAGAATTTCCCTCAGGCTGTGAGTGCTGCGAGGGCAATGTATCTTAATCCTCACCCCTACAGCCCTAATGCTTAGGATCCCATCAGACAGGGTACAACAAACTGCTCTTTAAGGAGATGGCTGAGTGTGACGTAACACTTTTAGTTTCATTAAAGTGTATGTGGACTGAGATTGTTCCTTTTCTTGAAAGGTCCAAGAGGAAAGTACTTGGAAGAAAAGATTCTGGGGACATGTCTGTTCGAAGTAAATCTAGAGCTTCCCTGGGCAGCAGTAGCAGCAACAGTGCTGGTTCTGTCACCTCAACCAACAGCAATGTGACCACCCCAAACAGCCAGAGGTCTCCTGGCCTCATCTACCGAAATGCCAAAAAGTCCAACACATCGAATGAAGAGTTTAAGCTACTACTCCTCAAGAAAGGCAGCCGCTCGGATTCCAGTTACCGCATGTCTGCTACTGAGATCCTGAAGAGTCCCATCCTGCCCAAACCTCCTGGGGAACTCACAGCCGAGTCCCCCCAAAGCACCCATGAGGCCCATCAGGGGGCACCGGGAACTGAAGCGCTGTCCCCCCTCTCTCCGTGCTCCCCACGGGTTAATGCAGAAGGTTTCTCCTCAAAGAACTTTGCCACCCCGGCATCGGCAAGGGTTGGACGTTCCCGGGCTCCCCCTGCGGCCAGCAGCAGCCGCTACAGTGTCCGCTGCAGGCTGTACAACGCGCCCATGCAGGCCATCTCCGAAGGCGAGACAGAAAATTCCGATGGGAGCCCACATGATGACCGATCCTCCCAGAGCTCAACATAGGTGGTCCACGCCAGGCTGGCTGTCAAAGGCCAAAACCTTAGTCGTATGAGGATGGAGGAACAGAACGGAAGACTGGGGAGAAGTCAGCACATGGTGGGGTACCATCACGCTTACCAACAAGTTCCTAAATATTTGCTGGGGAAATGGAAGGTGGTTTGGTCTTTCTTGATTATTTTCCATATTTTTAAGTAGCTGCACTGTCTTTCATATTTTTCTTTAGGGTAGTTTGATTTACCCAATCTCATTCCTTTTGATAATAGAGAATTTGAAAATGTCTGCTTTTCATGAAACCTAGAAAAAGTTTTCCCAGAGCTGCCTATTCAGAAAACAAAGCCCTCACTGTCATAATTCTTAAGAGGATGAAATACTCTGGAGGTTCGGTATATTTTTACATTAAAATGAACTAAAGCAAAATTTAGAAGAACTACACACATGTAAATACCATATTTTTGATAAAAATGTGTAAATAGATTTATGGATGACGAGTGGACATGTGGCCAATTATCTACCACACCAACTGCTTATAGAACACAACAAATAAAGTGTAATAACTGTATTCTGTGAATACCATTTTCGTATCAAATACCATATTTAAATGTCCACCAATATGATTTCTGAATGATAAACCTCAAAATATGAATTTTAAACTGGTGAAATAAAGGAAATCTTGAGGTCATATAGTGAAATGTGATTAATTTAAAATAATGAATTCAGACTTAACCATTTTTGTGACAAACTGCAGCACCAAACAAACTACTGGTAACACGTGGCTGTGATTTGCCATGTGGCAATTTGGACAGAATGAAAAGCATGCTTTTGATTTAAAAAAAAAAAATCAGTGAGAGAAATCATCATTCTCAACATAAAGCCCTGAACAACAGCACTTGACAGTGTCCTTTAAACTTCAATTTTTCAGTGGATTGCTTTAAAGAGAATGAGTAGGGAAAACAGTAGTTAATTTTAGGTTATGTTTTCTATTACACTACTGGGGACATAAACAGTCCTAATCTGAGGACTAGAATCTTTAAACTCCTTAAACAGTTGAGCAATTAGCTCCAGGTTCTTTAACGAACGAAAATAAAACATAAGCATGCCACAGAGCTGTGGATTTATCAGTAAGTACCTGCAATGAGTTTTCAGTGAAGCTTTCTCTCTGTGCTGATGAGATCCATGCTACCTAAAAATTAACAGAAATGACACTGTGAACAACGTAGTTGGGAAATAGGTATGTGTATATGCATTATTTAAATTCACTGTTAAAATGGGAATGGGGAGCAGCTCTGGTTCACAATGCTACATATAACTGAGTTTTTGTCTGATTTTACTCTATCTGCTTGATGGCAAAAGGGGAGGGTGGTGGGTGGGAAAGGAAATGTCAGGGCAAGTGCTCTGGTAAAATGAAGGCAGGGAAACAAGCTGAATTACTTGAATTTTCTTGTCTTAAAACTGAAAAAAAAATGTAGTTACAAGTTGAAATCTGCAAATGGGTTTTACACCTGTGATTTTGACATGAACTGATACTGTATGAAATGATATGTCGGAAATATGAGCAGCTATGTACTTGGAATGTTTTGAATGGGAGAAGGTAGAAAGTAGAGAACTAAGAAGGCATACGGCCTATATAAAAGAATAGAATGTGATTAGAGTGATAGAACATACCAGAGTTACCAAGAAATTGATAAGCAGCTGGCTTTAAGCTTATGCAAGTGGTATTTGGGAAAGTAGGATGTGTGAAAGGGGGTTTGTGGTTTTGGTTTAGTTCATGCAATATGAAGGAGAAAGCCTGGTCTAAGAAGATGCTATCTTTCAATAGAAACACTTTTTAAGATGTTACAGAGTGAGAATTACAGAATCTGATTGCTGTTGGGTTTTTGTTTGTTTCTTTGGAAAGAAAAAAAAATGTCTGGTTTATTCTCCTATTTGTTTTCACTATCAAGTTGTGTTTCTTAATTTCTTGTCATCCTCGTATGTAAAATGGGTGCTGGGGGTGGCGGGGTAGAGGAGGGAGAATGTGTGTGTGTGTGTGTGTGTGTGTGTGTGTGTGTGTGTGTGTGTGTGCGCGCGCGTGTGTGCGCGCGCGCGCGCGCGCAGGGATAGATAAGCTACCTGGTAAAGCGTACATTTGAACATTTACGAAGTGTTATACTTTTTACTAAAAGAAAAATGTTTGGGGGTTTGAAAAAAAATGGACCATCATTTCTCATTGGAACCCATTAGTTAAGAAAACCAGCATGGTTTGACACCACATGGGAACATGAATAACTTTTTCTCATACTTTGAAAAGTACACTTGGCAAACTTTTAAAAGTAAGGTTTTTAGACAAATGCAATAAAAAAAAGTCATTTCCAGTCACAATAGGTGATTTTTTGTAATTCTCATAAAAGCAGCTCGTTTGCAGTACGGCTTTTGTGTAGTTAGGGGTTTTTTAAGCGTAAAGAAAGGTATGTAGGCTTTAAAAGTGATTCTAAATCTTGAACAGAAAACACACAAATTGGCTTTAACAAATATGTCACCTTATTATTGACATTAATTTAAGTAATGGTACTATATATATTTTAAAATACATATTGACTTGAATTGTGAGGCAATAAGAGACCTTCTATATGTAATGATCACAGAACTAACCCTTAGAATATAGTTTTACTTATTTTGTTTACTCTAAAAATTTATAGCAGAGTTTCCCTATTTTATATTTCATAGATTTAAAAAAAAAAACCCAGATAAAGATGGATTTAAAATTCACTGTGCAAAAGAGTATTGAGTAACAAACTGAGTTAAAAAAAAAAGGCAAGAAATTCCTTAGTAATTCTACATGGCTTTATCACGTAGCACATAAGACCAAGATTTAGAGGGTTGTCTTCAACATCACTGCCGTCTTAAAGCAGAGTACACACATTAGGTATTGTGAACAACATCAACCCAAACTTTTCTTCTGTTGTTTGCACTGATGCTAATTTTTTCTTCTTTTGTGTTTATACAACATGTCTATGTTGTGTGGGGGAAATTTTTTTTCCTGATTTTTTTATTTTTTTTGGCTAAGTAGAGGACACGGACCAGTTGCAGCAAACAAAACACACTGTTTGCTCTTGCCAAAGTTCAGTGAGTACATTTGCTGCAGTGGTGGCAGACTGAAAGAACTAGATCATGACAAAGATTTACAACTATGAGGAAGGTTACAGTGTAACTCTTTTGGTACTAGAACCAGTTCATGCTGGCCGAAAGACAATGGTTTATGGACTTGCCTCCATTTTGTATTTTTGTAATATCTGTAAATATGAACTTTTTAAATCGTTGCAAAAATGGTTTCTTTTGTAAGATGTTTTCAACGTTTACATTCAATTCAAGCCTTTGTATATTTTAGAGCTGTGCAACACTTTAAGTCTTGTATTTATTTTTAGTAAAAATGGTGACAGTTTCATTGTGAACCCCTCTCAAAAAAAATGTACCAGAAAAGTTTGATTACCTAGAAAGTGTGTATAGAAACTGCAAATAAACGTGACTGCAATTAAACAACTGGCTGCTCTCTTCATTGCTATGTAATTGCACTCCTGGGGTTTAACAAACGGCAAGTGTTTTATAGCGGTCTGGACATATGGGAGGGGAACTGCTATGGCAAAAGTATGAGCAAAATAATAACGATAATAATGAATACTATCTCTGTAACCGGCTCCGATCTCGCTTTGTATTTGAGAGAAGAAAGAATACATTTCCAGTGTCCAGTATACTTTCCTGTACCTCTCCAGGCCAGAAAAATATTTATGGCTTTACTTTAAAGTTACCTGCTTTGCTTCTGATAATTACTCAGACTGTGCCTCCTTCCTCAGATGAACAACCTCGATGTGCCACTAAGTAATGTCATGTACCCTTTATTACGCAAACTTAGGTGCCAGATACTGTTCTAAGTGCTTTGCCTACTCTAACTCATGAAGCACCCACCCACGTTGTGCCCATTTTACAGATGGGGAAACTGAAGCACAGAGCCATTTACCTGAGTTGCCCAAAGCCACAGAGCGCTTAACTGTTGGGGCTGGGGTACAAACCCAGCAAATCTGGCTCCAAGGTCTGTGTTACCTCACCCTGTGGAGAGATAACAACTTTTTAAAATAACTTTTCCCGGTATGTACCAAACCACAATTGCTAAAGCCCCGCTCCCGCTCCCTCCCCCTTCGAACTCCAGCACTGACGTGCACGCCTAGAATTGAGTCAATGTCGACGTCTGGGGTGCGTCACAGAGGGACGGGGAAGGAGGAGGAAAAGGGGGGAATTAGATTAAAAAAAAAAAAAAGCTTCAAAGAACTAACCGAGAGTGGGGAGGCCACGCACCTAAACGCCTCACCCCCCAGAGCCGCCTCCTTAAACCCGCTCCAACACAGAAAAAGTCGCGCGCGCCGGCGCTCCTGCACAACCGCACTAAACCCCTCTCAGCCTTAGAGGCTCGTGTTTTCAGTCTAGCACGGGGTTCCGATCCCACCGGCCCCCGCGAACAACGCCAAGCTACAGGGGCTCGGAGGCCGGAAGTGCGGCCGCCCCGAGGAAACCAAAGACTCTCCCCCTTGGCAGTCGCTCTAGCGACGCCCGCTCCCCTGCAACGGCTCAGAGGTCCGCTGGATTGGTCGGCTGACGGCCCAGGCGTGTCTTGTAGCGGCCGCTGATTGGTCAGCGACCGGCTGCGCGCGTGGGAACCTAAGCATTCGGGTGCTCACAGGTACGAGCGTTGCGCCTCAGCTTCCGTGGGGCTCGCGGCCGGCGCGTCACGGGAGCGCGCCGTACTTCCGGCGCGAGGAACGTTTGAGGCATTGGTAACCATTACAGTGGTTGCCGCCCGGGCGGAGGCACCGTCGTCCGTTGCTACCTGCGTCCGGCGCCCTCCGGAGGCCGATTTGGCGGGCTCTGCGCCAGCAAAGGTCTGTCAGGTGACACTTTTTCTTCCCTTTGAACTTTCTTGTCTTAGATGTGCGCCTGAAGCAGGTGGGGAGGGATTTTACTTCACGGCTGTGGCGCTCCGGAGCGGGGTGGCGGGGGAGGAGGGTTTGCCTGAGGGAAGAGAAAGGGTTTGCCTTTTCGGAAAGACCGAGTCTACTCTGGAGTTTCAGCCGCAGTGCAGTTGGGGTGGCTTGGGATGATTCGGAGTGGTTCCCACCGCCCCTCCCGGGATGCCAGCGCGTAGGCGCTTGAGATGTGGCCCCTTATTGAGTGGTTTGTGCCGACTTTCTAAGAGCTGATCCTTTTTCGTCCTTTCTCTTCCTTGGTGGGTGAGGGGGCGACGAACGACCAAGGCTCTCAGACTTGTCAGAATTTTGAGTTTGGAAAATCTATCAACTAGCGAGTTGGTTCGCTGTAACATTTTTTGAGGCGCAAACGTTGATTCTGAGGCTTTGCTGGTAACCGCGATTGATCTAAGAGAGTGCAGCTTCACGGTTGTAAATACGTACGCGAGGCTAAACGAAGTAAAGACGTGGATGGAGCACGGTAGTTGGTATCTTCGTCTCTTGGGGATCGCTGCCCCCCCTTTACCTGGCTCTCCCTGAAGTCGAACTGCTCTAGAGTTTTAAACTGGCTTAATGTTTACAAATCGTGATTTAACGAGCAACTTTTCTGCACGGTGTTTTATAAAGCACGGCATGGGCTCGGTTCCCTGATGGGTCATGGGGATGCAGTTTGGACGGCATTATCCCCCCCCCCCGCCCCCCCCCCCCCGGTCTGACCGACTCTGTAGCCGCTGAAGTTTGATACGGATGCTTTTGAGAGTTCTGACAGGATTTTTAGAAAGTGATCCGTGTATTGACACGGTCTTGTTTAAAAAAAAAAAATGTGGAGGGGTCTGGCTACTGCAATCTGCCCTGTTTTGCCGAGTAGTGGTTCTTGCCGAGTTTTAGCAGCATTGTAATTAAGCCATTAGGGAACTGTCTGTTAGAGTCTCTAACAATGGTTGGCAAACTTTGTATATAAAAGGCCAGCTAGTAAGTATCTTAGGCTTAGAGCAAAGGGACAAGTGATAAGAGGTGACCTCTGAGCAGTGTGGAGGCACCTGACTGTAAAGACCTTGTAGGCCATGGTGGGAGTTCTGGATTTTCTTTTGTTCTTGGTCGAAAAGGGATTCCAGGTGATTTTAATAATGAAGAAGTAAAGCGCATAGGCTCTGGAGTCGTACTGCACTACTTACTATGAGACCTGGGTAGGTTACTTAAAGTCTCTTTGCCTCAGTTTTCTCTTAAGGAAAATGGGGATGATAATAGAGCCTGCCCTGTAGGGTTGTCAGGAATGCCAAATGAATTAACATACATCACGTGCTTAGAACATTGCCTGACACAGAGTAAGCAGTAAAATCTGTTAGATGCTATTATCTATACTTTGTGGCATAGTTCAAATTTAAAGAAAAATTATATATTTAAATCTCTAAAACAGAGTTGTTAGAAATACAGTCAGAGTATAAGAAATGGTCCCTAGAGTTGGGAAACTTTAACTCACTATTCTCTTTCTGTGTGAGTTCAGGTAGAGGTGGGAGCCTGCTCTGCACTGTTCTTTGTAAGAGCAAGACTTGAGGAGTGACTTTTGAATATCCATGACTTGGGACTAGTTAAATAAATCATGGCCTATTTGCAAGATAGGAAACGAAGAAGTTGAAGTGACTATGGTATATCTAAAGTTATTAATTTAGAAAGACTTCTTTTACTTTTGCCTCTTTTTGAGCTCATACACTGTATTCTTTTCTGGGTCTGGCTTTTACTCAAGGTTGTAGTTTTGAGATTCCTGAGATGCGTCCTCCTCGTTGTGTGTAGCAATAATTGGTTTATTCGCATGGCTGTGTAGTCTTCCTTTGTATGAAAACACCAGTTTAAGTATTCATAACTTGTATTAGTTGTATAATCAGAAAAAATAAACATAGTCTGAAAAAGTAAAATTTGGTTCAAGTTACAGCTCAAATTGGAGGTATTTAATAACTTGAATTTATTCCACATTATTAGACTGCATTTGTCTAACTTGAGAGTTACTTTTCCCTTCATTCTGCCTCTCATTCCTGCCCTGGCTCAGGATGGATAAAGGGAACCTAGCTCTCTCATTAACGCCCCTCCCGGTACTGTGATGCCAGCGTTCAAATCTACTACGAGATATGATATGACAGCATTGCACTCAACGTCCTCCTGGTGGCAGAGATGAATGACTCAGAACCATAACCGAGCCTACATAATTCTAGAAGAGTTTTTGGCTTATTTTTCACATACAGTCCTTTAGGTTTAATATAAAATTTAACTATTTATTTTATAATATAAAATTTAAGCACTGAAATGACCTTAGACGTAATCTCACCCAGTTTTCACCGAGCAGGGGAGGAGGCGATGTCTTTAGTGGTCTTTCCAGGCCGCACCGTGGTGGGCGGCCCAAGCCACAAGAGACTCCTGACTCACATTTGGAGGCCCGCAGTCTCCCTGAGTAAAAAGCTTCGGAGCTCCTTGACCAAAGCAGTTAGGACTCATGCTCTGTTGTTCATTTGTCTCCAGCACTTACTCTGTAGCCTTTAGGTTGTGGAGCATCCGCTTCACAATTTGGAAATGTGTTCGATCTGGATTCTTCTTCCTACGCGTGGGCAATAAAACCCTTCACTTTTTAAAGGTTTATTCTAAATCACTAATGGAAGAATTCTCATTTTGTCGCTCTCTAAACTTCAGCCAGGACTCCAATTCAACTTGAGTTGGTATTCTGAGAACATATCCATGTTAAGTTTATTAAGGCAGTAAGTGGGTGAAGTAACTTTTTTATGCGTTGCTTTTCAGGAATTGAAGATTTACCAGTCCAACGGGACCAAGGAGTTTCGCAAATAACCCTCCAGCAAGTTTAAAAATAATTAGGCCCAACTCGGAGAAAGCGGAGTCGCTCTGGTTGCACAAAAAAGATGTCTAGCTGCTCCAGTGAAGTCGATGTGGTTTGTATTTCAAATTGAAAATCTGTCTTTGTTCTTTTCATTGTGTTCTATTTTTTTCTAAATTGAATTGAATTTTGTACAGTGAAATGCAGAGGTTGTAAATATACAGTTCATGAGTTTTGGACACTGATGTATAAAGCTGCTATGAACATTTGTGTGCAAGTTTTTAAATTTTAACTACCTACCAAGAGTCCTTTTTTTTCTGACTCTTTTCACATAATTATGTGAAAGCACTTTGCAAAGCATACCTATACAAAGCATAGCTATACAAAGGTAACATGGTATATTTTTATAAGTATTAATATATAGCCCAATTCCACATTATTTTGTCTTTTGAAACAGACATACATACTTCTATGTAGGTTTAAAATTATTCCTATGGTTCATAATCCATTCTTAGAATAAAGAGTTATTAAGTGAAATGTAATGGCTGTTTACTGTCTATTTACTTATTTATGCACTGTCTTATTCCCCCCAAAGTGTTTTAGGTGATTTAGAGATTAATTTATCAAGAAACATAGGTGTGGGGAATTCCCTGGTGGTTCAGTGCTTCGGACTCCAACATTCTATCCCTGGTGGAGGAACTAAGATCCCACAAGCCTCCAAGTACAGGGGGAAAAAAAAAAAAAAAAAAAAAAAAAAGATAGGTGCTTAAGTGTTTCCTATTTTGTCCACAGAGTGGTACTGTTGGTCTATTTAAAAATCAAAAGCCATGAACAGGATTCTTTGTAGTTAGAAATACTTGCTTTTACAGCAGTTCTGCTGCCAAATTACTAGAAGAATAGTCTTTCTACCCTGAGGTACACAAGAGGAAAACGATGTCTTAAGTGTGGTTAAGTTAATGAGAAAACAGTTTTGCAAGGACATCTTTTCCTATAGTCATAGTATTTACAAAGGTCCCTTGATATCACAAATTGGCTTTTGGAGCTTCTCGAAAGTGAAATTGAAGTCCTCAGTTTTTAAGTTCTATCATCTTTCCTTTTAATTTATTAATAAATTTTCCTTAGATAAGAACACGAATCTCTACTTATGATGATGATAACACTGTTCTTTATGCATATGAACCAAATACTGCATATTTCAATAATGTAAGTAATGTTAATTGCCATTTGCCAAATATATTAACACTTAACCACTTTAAAGAAAAAATTCTTCATAGACTTCCTGTAAACTCACACTCAAGAAAATATTAGTCTCTCCTGAATTTGTCTGATTCCTTTCATTAGACAATGAGCAATTAACCATTTCACTTCCCTCTTTTCCTTGTAGAAAATTCAGAGCAGTTTTTACTCATTTTTTTCAGTGCAAAATTCTAAACCTCCGTCCTTCTGATATAATAAATTCTTTGCTTAATCCCTTTCTTAATTAGCAGTGATCATCTTCATTCTCATAATAACATGAGTTTTTTTATTTTGTCTCTGCTTTAGATTAATATTTCTGAAACTCTTTGAAAAGCTGGTGAAAAATAAAAGCAAGTTAAATAAATAGTGTTTTTTCCCCACTTACTGTTCAGTTTGACTTTCATAGAAGTGAAGTATTAACTACTCAATTTTTAAAATATCAGCAGGGAAGTGTCGTGTCTAACACATCCTGCAACGAAGAGCAACAAAAAACAATTCTGAATGTCCTTACTCACTGCCAGGTACAAAAAGTTCTATCTCTCAAATGTAGTTTTCTAAAATATTAAGCTTAAATTCTCTTTATATCATATAAAGAGGTGGACAATTGAAATTTTGCTGTATCAAATTGCTTATGATTATCGCTCTCATTGTGATGATTTTTTTAAACAATTTCTAGTTAGAATAGCATCTTCAGGTGAAAGTTTTGAAATAGCAATATGGAGGTTTCATAGCCTTTTGTAAAAGCCCTTAACTGATGAAATGTATAATAGTTATGTCTCCTTCATCTAAATTGCTCAATACTGAATTAATTTCCCCTACAAAATCTTTAAAGGAAATTGGCTGATTTGGATAAAACTTAGTATGTGCCTAAATGCATGTCAAGATATCTCAATTGAAACAAAATGGCAGCCCACCATTTTTTAAAGAGTTTATCTTCCATAGTTTTGAGGGGATTTTGTAAAAATTGACGTGTTGGTGGAGATTGATAGAAGTATGTAATTATCAAGGATTTTGTGAGCGGCATACCCTAGAAGCAATGAACATTTATAAACAAATACATGTTTCTTAACATATAAAAAAGTTTCTTGAATATAATGAACATACTTTGAAAAGTAAAAAATGTTTATGGGAGTCTTTATCATTATAGAGAACAGCAGTGGAATACTTAAAGGGAACGTGTCTTGTCTTCCGGGGAAGGATGTACAGAGAGTGGGAATGCAGGGACGACGTAGGGAGTTCTGATTTTTGAGCAGTGCTCTCCCCTGCTTGCTTTACATCAGCATCCACGATGAACTGGGTTGACACTGCTCTGCCAGGGCCTTCTGAGCGATTGTGCAAGATGTGTTGGGATAGAGTATCTCCGCTAAGACGTGCCCAGGTTCCAAAGTCACACCTAAGGGATGCGCTCCATTTCTCCTAATGTGCTAGCTCCCTCCTTTCTTCGGCGCCTTCCCTTACCAGTCTAGACCACACGGTGCAGCACTTCCATCTGTTCTTTTTTAATCCTCGCCCAGCACCCCCTTTAGTAAAACCCCAGCCCTGTCCAGGCTGGGAAGCAGAGGGGAGGACCTCCACTGGGGACTGGTGATCCTCAGACAACCCCGATCCTGTTCTCTTATTTCGTGGAGAAAATGGAGGGTGTGGAGCAGAAATCCCCTCCAAGTCCTGATTCCTCTCCCCACAGCCCTCACACTTGCCTGGATCCATCTCTGACGACCTCCTTCCTGACCACTGGAGTGGGAAAAGTGTTTCCTCTGTAAGGCTAACACCTCTGCTGGTTTCTGCATCTGACCCTCTTTCCCTGTGCTCAGACACCTCCCTTCATCCCTCCGTCTCTTGTGTCTTCAGCCTCTGTCTCCATCACTCTCAGCGTAGTCATTCTCCCACAGGTTTAAAAAAACCACTTCTTTTTGCCTCCCATCCCTCTATAGCTGTCATCCTCTCTCTCTCCTTCCCATCATAACCCAGCTCTTCGATCGTCATTTATGTTCACTTTCTAAACATTTGACTTCCTGTTTTCTGTTTGGGTGTTTTTAATTTCTGTTTTAATATTTTTTATTGAAGTATAGCTGATTTGTAATATTGTGTTAGTTCCGGGTGTAGAGCATAGTAATTCGGGGTTTTTGCTGATTATATTCCATTATAGGTTATTATAAGATTTGGGGTATAATTCCCTGTGCTCTACCGTAAATCCTTGTTTATCTGTTTTATGTATAGTAGTTTATATCAGTTAATCCCATACTCCTAATTTGTTGGGTATTTTAGAATATACTGTTCCTTCTGCCCTGTATGCTCCTCTGTACATCTCTACCTAGTGAACACCTTCTCATCTTTTCATTCTCAACGCAGATACCTCCTTCTTCGAAAATCCTGCCACGACTGTCAGGCTGGATTAGGTCTTGCTCTTCTGTGCACGCTTAGCCTCTTGTTCTTATCTGTATCGTGGCAATAATAATACTAATAGATGATTGAGCACTATCAGACCAGTCATCATGTACTATTATTATTATGTTGGTATTAATACTGTAGCACGTTGTTTTGTCCTCAACAGAACTGAGAGAGGATTTCATCCCGATTCTATTTATAAGGAAATTGAACAACAGAGAAGTTAAGTAACTTGAACCCAACTGTGTTCCCCTAGAGCCTGTGCTAGTTATTCAGGGCTGAGAGCCAGTGGGTCTCATGCTTCATCGTGCATCAGAATCACCTAGAGGGCTTGTGAAAACACAGATCACTGCCCTCGATCTCAGAGTTCCCAATTCAGTAGATCTGAGGTGGGAGATTTTTCATTTCCAACAAGCTCGTGGATGGTGTTGATGCTGCTGGTCCACGGAGCACACTGAAATCCACTGCTCCAGGCGGCCGATCACTTTCTCTGTTGACCATGTCTCTTTACTTGCCTCTCTCCAGCTAAAATGGGAGTTCCTTAGGGTAGGAGCTGTTTTTCTCTTCCTTTTTCTTTTTTTTTCTTTTTAATGTCCACATTCCCAGCATCTAGCGAAGTAGTTCTCACAGGTGGTAGGCCTTCAATAAATGTTTCTTTGAATGAATGATGTAATTAGTGGTTCTGGCCTTTTAAGTGTATTTTTGCCCGAATGAAATTTCTGTGTATTTCAAGAATTCTCCGGTTTTATCAGTCACATACTTGATTGGCACACAGGGGTCGCGTACTCAAAGGTTTTGTAAAGTTAATTGTTCATTGCATGACTTTAAAGTACTCTGAACCAAAGGTCACATCTGTTGTATTTGGCTCACTGTTCTTTCCAGAGTGGACCCCTCACTGCCTATTAGGTTATACCATCATTATATGGAAAGAGGCTCTTTGGCCTTTTAGCAGATTTGAAAATTTCTTTCCTAAGGTAGCACCTTCCTTGATGTAAAATGACTCCATCATAAATGTGATGGCTTATAGGAATTGTGGTACATTTACTTCCCAGTATTCAAGCTTCGTAAAATGCCTGTGTGACATGCAGTAGTTGAGTGGGAGGTTGGCGCGCCTTATCTCAGCCAGCTCGGCTCTGGGTCCCCAACAGCCAGGCATCAAGTGGGAAACAAGAGATTTCTGACGGCTTGAAAACTTCCAGACTTTGACTTTGGCTTAATGGTATTTTCTTATATGTTCCTTTCCTTTTGAAGTAGAAACTACTAATAGTCTGTATTATAATAGGTCATCTATGATGCTATTCAAAAACTGGATAAGAAGCTTGATGTCGTGCACGCAAAGGTTAGAAAAATCAAGCATTTTCGTGTGAAGTCATGGTTGCACAGTCGTGTAAGTGTTATAAAAATATTTTCAAAACTATAATAAACCTCTGGTTTCTAAAGATGCCAGTCAGAAGTGAGAGAGAACTAATAACTGTGAGATAAGCAAGGCTGATCTATACTTGCTGTAGCAGCAGATGGGAGACTAAACCTCTGCCGGAAAAATGCTGAAGTTTAGGTTTGAGAAATGTACGACAATGGGTATTTTTATGTTTGTAACCGTAATACATAAAGTGCAATTAAAATGTAGGGTTGAAGAGGAAATCATGTAATCAAAATAGAGCATTTATCTTTAATAATATAAAGCAATCTTCCATGCAAAGTAATTATGGATGTATTTACTATTTTTTTCTTTCACTCACTCACAGTTGGTTTATGCTGGGTTTGTGTCATTTCAGAAGCCACTCGGATATGCATTTAAAGATTATAATTACCTGCTTTCTAAAAAGATCAGATACCAGAAAATGAGGAAGAAGCGGTGTCTCTGTCCATCGCCTTACCCTAAAAGTTATAGCCCCACTATTCCAGTACAAAGGCCGGAAAAGGATTCCCAGAGCAACCCTCTAGAAGCACCTTTTGGGTCCCCGGTGCCTCTGGATCTGGAGCGATCCCTTAGCCTGAGCCCGACGGTCCCCTCCACCTACCGCAGGCGTTCCTACGAGGAGTACTACTTGCCCCAGGACCCCACGCAGGGCTCCTCCAGTCCAGAGGCCCACAACGCCCGCAGTCTTTTCTTAGACACCCAGTCCACTGCGGTCGAGCCTGCAACCGTGCTGACCCACAGTGAACACAGTCCAGCACATAGCCCTGACATGATGACCTACCCAGCTTTACTGGAAAACAGTAGATTCAGCCGTGCTGGCTCACCTCTCTATGTCCCGACCAGCTTCGGTGAGTGTGAACTGACACATGTTACAAGTAGCATTATTTACCCTATATTCCTCAACACCCTTGATGCAAGCTTGTGGAAGCTGTTTGTTTCCCATCTTGAGGGCTAGCTTGGGGCAGCACTCTGAACGATGACTAAGACTTCTTGAGTGTCTGTGATGTGCCTGCACTGTGCCAGTCAACGGACAGGCCTCTTCTCCACTAATACTCATAATGATCCCATTGTGAGTTTTTTATCTTCTGTTTTTCTTTACCCTTTCCCTGTGTAAATAATTAAAATGCTCCTAAAATGGCCAGAGCCCAGATGACAGGAGAGAAAAGGTACACTTTAGGCTAATTCACAGGAACTAAGGTCAAATTTGTGTTGACGGTCCGGCGAATTACAAAAGCCGCTTCCGTTACCACACGCTAACTCTAGGGAGTCGAGCACTCTGGCTGAGTAAATGAGTACCTGTCTGGACACAAAGAAGTTTCAGTACAATGTAGTGAACGGCACACCTAAAACGTTTTGAGGTATGAGCACCTAAATTGTTTCATGCCTCACGTTATTTCTTTTTTAAACATAAACCTTCAACCAAAATATCTATTACCATGCAGTGAAACTTGAAAGAGGTATTCAGTGTAATGTTAAAGTTACTTCTGACCTAGCTGAGCAGAAGTCTTGTTGTTTTCAAAATTCAGATACACCTTTAAGCCTTGAGAGATGTTAATTTTAAAGCCATGGAAGAGATTCAGTAAAGAACTGATTTGGTTCTCAAAGATAATGGGGGTTATTGAAATTCACTGATTAAAGTGAATAATTTAAGCAATTATAAAACTAAATTCTGGGGATTTCCATTGCAATTAGCTAGTAAAATAAACCTCATCTGGAGAGACCAAGAGGACAGAGATTAAGCATTTCAAAGAATTTCTCTCAAAGTAAGAGAGCAATAGGTTATCTTAGATTAGCCTAATTTAACCCAAGTAACAGATCTTTTGCTGTATTTTGCCCGTGGCCCAAGAGGCCTCAGATTGCTCAGTCTGTTTTATGATCTTTGAAGCTTTAAGGTGTCTTCCGAAGCTGCTTTTGTTGTTTGGGGGAGGTCAGGTGGGACATTCTTGAGTAGCCATCCTCAGGTCATCTTTGTCTAGGCTTTCCCTGGATTTTACCTTGGAGTCTTGGGTCCATGCCGGGGTACTTCACACAAGGTTCCAGGAATGAGACACTTCTTCCCTACCTAACATCTCTTCTTTCAGGATAATGATCAGGTCAAGTATGATTTGTCTTTTTTCCCCCATTGAAGGTCCAAGTTCACCAGTTGGAAGTGCCCCGGGTGTCCTCAAACAGAGCCTCCCTGATGACCCTTCAACCTGGTCTGTGGATGAAGTGATCCTGTTTCTGAAATACGTAGATCCTCAGTTATCAAGTGCCCTCGTCGACCTCTTCATGCAACATGTAGTGTATCTTTTGATCCGGTTTTCCTGCCGTAATGACTTTGAATGACCTCTGTGCAGGCCCTTCAGTTGGATACTGATTAGTGTGGATGGTGGGGGAACCCTATCAACTGATTATTCCATATGCGAGAAAGTTTACTTTGCCCAAAGTTAGAGCCTTAAAGGGTGGAGGCTGGATCTGTGCTTTAAATGGGTACCCGGGTACCTAAAATACTACAAGTCTTCAAGTTCTCAAGAGAAGATGATTCAGCATGGCCACACTCTCCTTTCTAACAACAGCTACAAGGATCCTCCTCCCCACCTGCTCCCTGCTCGGCCCCAGGACCGTGAGTAGGAGGGGTGACCACAGCTGTGACAGGGTGTCCTCCTTGTTACGATGCCCGATGAATCCAGCAACTGATTCCATTTGGCTCAGTTCTGTTGACCTTATATGGTTATTGATGATTTGGAATGCTGATACCCTTATGCCATTTACAAAGTAACATCATGGGCTAAATTTTAAATTCTAATTTCTTTAATTTCTAGTTTTACTTAGTAGAAAATGTATAGATGGTACCTGACAAAGGCAGTACTGTGAGGGATTTCAGGTCCCTTCAGCCAGTGACATATGATTCAGTACAGTTTTATTTTTAAACCAGAACTTGTGAAAACCAAATAATATGCTTCAGCAGCATCATTTGGTCAATTAATTCTTTTTTACATTTGGAGGATACCTTGTGACTATCAAGTAATGTTTTTTATAGGGTTTCCTAATGAATAAAATTAGTGCCCACATATCTGATGTACCCTTTTCAATATGGTAAGAAAATCAGTAATTAGTTTTTAGCATCTAATTAGCTTCCGACAACTGATTAGCTTTCAGTGTTAAGACAGCACTGTATAGCACACTTATAGCTGACATACTCATGTTCCCAGCCCTTCTAAGAAAGTTAATGACCATCTGAAATTCATTTTTACCATTCATAGTTTTTACTTTTTGTCACAGCTATGCAGTATTTTGTTCAACACACGATATTTAAAATTAGGTAGTTTGATGCTTAGGACGTTTTTAAGATATTAGGTTAAATTTCCTTTTTCTTAAAATTTGAAGCAAATTTACAGATGATTAAGTGATGCTTCACTGTACAAATTAGATTTTTAATAGTTTCCATCAAGCAGTTGCATATTCAGAGAATATACATCTGGACTGAGCTGCCCTCTAATTGGTGTTACATGTTCTTACATAGAAAGGAAGAACCATTCTGATAAAGTATGAAAGCTTTATTAATTATTTTAATTTCCTTCTCTCTGTAGGACATTGATGGGAAAGCTCTGCTACTGCTCAAGAATGACATGATGATGAAGTACATGGGGCTTAAGCTGGGGACAGCTCTGAAGCTGCACCACTACATTGAAATGCTTAAAGACAGAAAGATACCTCAACAATTTAAAAAGTGTGTAGATTAGATTGGACTTAATTCTAGGGAGACCAATGCCACCTTTTCTCTCTGCCCTTAGTTTTTGTTGTGTAGAAGGTTCCTCTAAAATACAGTGTATCCAAAATCACAGAACCCTGGGACAGTCCAGGCTACTCCTTTAGAAGCCATTTAACATGTTAGCACTAGCAGAGTCAAACTGGTGCTTTGTTCTTTGTATCTTTTCATTATTTTCCTTGCATAGTTTACAGATAGTTAGTTACACTTCATGCAGGAAACAGAGAAACACCTTTGATTTTGGTTAATGTTTATATGTAAAACCAAAACAGCCAAATCCCAAAGGGGAAAGTAGTCAGGGAGGGATTGACGGGTTCTGTAATGAAAAAAATTATAAGGTAGATAGTCATTTTATGCAAGAGATACTACACTACAAGGGTGGGTTGGATGGAGTCTGACTATATTCTTTTCAATTAATATGTTTTATTTTTAAACTTCCTTATTTTGTCTAAGCTTCAACATTTAACTAGGCATTCATTGTTCACAGCTCTCCACGAAGATGCCTATGTCCAAGTTTTTTAAACATGTGTTTTATTATCTGTTTATTCCTCATATGGGTACTGTTTCATATTTATATTTTGTTCTGTATCTGAAGTATACACACGAGTAAATCTTTTCTTTTTTAATTTAAAATGGCACTTTACACTTCCACAGAGGTGAAGATCAACTCTACATATAGTGAGTTTTTTTATTCTGTAAAACATATGCACATCGTTTGACATCACTGGTACCTCTCAGCTCACACTTCAGGGTTTCCATACAGGGAAGTTCTGTCTTGTGCAATGTTTCTAGTTAATTTCCTTTCTGAGCCATTTATCCTACTAAACTTTGGAAGGTGCATCAGTTCTGATTTGTCATTTTAATTTTAAAAATCAGAACTTTCACACGGAACATGTTCATTGTTGTTTTATTTATTACATCATTATATTGTATAATATTTAGTGTAATGTTATAAGCTATGAGAAATGGTGCTAATTGTATTAGCCATTTGTTATAAATGCCAGTAAGATGTTCACCAGGGGTAAGATTGTACGTTTTCTTTTTAGAAAACCAAGTGTACTTTATAAGCAAATGCAACTATTTACTGGGCGTATATGATTTAAAGGGCTTTTTCGTCCGTGTTATTTCTTTTGTCTTATAAGACAAGATTCTAATTTAAACTTGTCCTTTCAAACTGTCAGTGTGAAGATGCTGTGCCACTTGAACAGTCCTCAGGTGTTTGTATAAATACCATGTTTTACAGTTTTTAGATTTTAAAATATAATAAAGTTTAATAACCGCAACCATTAATGTCAGAGCCTCAGATTTGATTTTACTTGCTTGAAGACTTAGAGCAAGCAGTGATACATGTCGTGAGTAGTTATACTCTGTGACAACTTCACTAGAGAATTCTCTCTCCATCCTGAATATCAAGGCAAAAGTATGGCTAACACAATAACTTTCATTAATGCAGACAATTAGCAGAACTAGAATTTAACATCCACTGAAACAAATTTTCCTCTCTAAAATTACCCTCATCTCCATGAAACACAGCCAGATCAAGACTAAATTTGTTTACAGAATTAAGTCTGGTCAACTGACCACATAGGGTCCTCCTAACTGGCTGTGGTGGAATTCAGAAGTAGTCTCAGAATGAATTCCCAAAAGGCCTCTCAAAGCCAGGAAAGCCATGCCAAAGGCCTGCCATTAGCCTGCACCTCAGTGGATTTCTGTCTTCTAGAGAATCCCTAAAACATCGTGATTCCTGCACATGCCAGGAGACAGTCTTTCCCATTCACCTGATAAGGCTGCTCAGAACCCAAGAGTCTCCAGTGTCTGGAGAGACCAGGCAGAGAGAAGAGAAAAATGTTTCCATTCTACCCAAAACTAACTTGAGGGGAAGGACTTCCCTATATCTGGAAAACACAGATCAAAACCAGTAATATTCCAGACAAAAACCATAAAAATTATAACCATATTCACCAGTTCACTCAGTAACCGATCCATTAACTTTTTATGAAGCCTCAAGTTTTCCATTAGGATTTTTTAATATCTCTCCCAGTTCAGTATAGTATGATCTGAAATTGATCAGAGACCTGTACTTGTCAAAAGGGCCTTCCTGTGGATCATCTTGAAGATGAAACTCCTTTGCAAAAGCATCAGAGTACAACAGTAACTTCCTATAAATGACAGAAGACTTTAAAAGGCACGGTTAAACATCTGACTACAATGTAATCCATAAAGAAACTTGGTTACAATAACTAGAATTATGACCAATGATAATCTCAACCCTTGAAAACCTTAATCACCAGCAAAAACCAAGAAGCAAGTAACCGTGAACTGTTTGTCATACCAGCATTTCCTGATTGGAAAACTTATGCTCTAGTCTTCCTCTCCTAAGAAAGCAAAGGGAGGTAAATTTAGATCTGCCCAGCAATTAATGTTCCAGTATTTTATCCTGTTTGAAATGACGCAGGTAGTCAGTGAATTCTCTTAACTTGGTTTAGTTTCAAGTTACCAAAATCTGGAAAGACTATTTTAGATAGACCTTCCCAAAATGTAATTATTCCTATAGAGTTTACCTAAAAGCTCTTATTTATGTTTACCTAAAGTTCCATCATATCAAGTTATTTTCCTTGCTGACGTATTTGCAACAGATACAGTAAGGTGTTATTTGATCTCTAGTAAACCGAGGTACAACAGAAGTGTTATACTTAATATTGATGATTCTAAAGACATGTCTATGTTAATCAAACCAAAAAGCTTAAGCTAGCTTCAATACCAGATACCAATTCAGTACTGAATATTTCCCAGGCCACGTGAACCTGAAATTCATTCAAGCCAGTCTTTTTTATATTTCTGAGAATTTACATAAGCGTTTAATTTCTTTTAAGCCAATTAAACAGCTCATCCACAAACCAATCTTGGCAATGCCATTTGGAAGCAGACACTTCATATTTATAAGGTACGCAGAGACATACATTTACATATATAGACAAAGAGATCTCACAGTTTTCCTGCTACAACTTTAAAAGGCCTCTTTTTGAATGAAATAATGCCATCTGCAGCAACATGGGTGGACCCATGTTGAGATCATCATACTAGGTGAAGTAAGACGCAGAAAGACATATCGTATGATATCACTCAGTGTGGAATCCCAAAAAAAGGTTCAAATGAACAAACAGACTCACAGACATAGAAAACAAACTTATGGGTCCCGAAGGGGAAAGGCGGGGAGGAGGGATAAATTAGGAGTTTGGGATTAGCAGACACAAGCTACTCTACATAAAACAGATAAACAACAAGGTCCTACTGTATAGCACAGGGAACTATATTCAGCGTCTTACAATAAACTAATGGGAAAGACTCTGAAAAGGAATAGGTCAATGTATACCTGAATCACTTCGCTGTAAACCTGAAACTAACACAGCATTGTAAATCAACTCTACTTCAATTTTTTTAAAAAAAAAGATAAAAGGTGATTAAAGTTCCAGAGAGCCCAGGTAGATCATTTACATCGCAAAGGCACAGGAAGAGAAATACCAATTCCTTCTAGAAAGCTAACTTCCTCTAAGGGCATATGCAAAAACCAGTTTTAGAATGTCAAAAGAGTCCCACCGTGGATATTTTCAGGGATTTTTTTTTTCAGTTTCTAAAAAGCCAATTTAGTTTAAACAACAGTAAGAGGCAGTAGTAACACGTATCAGTCACTCACGTTCACATGCCTCACTTTCAGAGGAGAAACAACCGGCGTTCAAGTTAACCTTCACCTCAGCTGTTAGCCCAGCCTCCGTGGCCTTTCTCGGTATAAAACGCACCTGCCAGCCCACAGCTGCGGCCACTTCGTTTTCCCACCGTAATGGCGCCAATATCTCCGCCATGGCCTTGGGGTGACTATGAGTCCTCGGTACTGTCTTGGCAGCCCCATTCATCAAGGCCAGCCACCCTAGGGCCCCACATACTAGCGGACGGCCACCCCGGGATTTCCTCTGCAACTTTCAGGATCACCCCTGGAACTTTCAGGCCCCTCATGCTAGGTGACGCCCCTGCAACTTTCCGTTGCGCGTCCTTATTTCCTGACGTCTCGGCGCTCACAGGAGCTTCCTCGGTCTCCCCGCTGGCTCTACCAACTGGGATGCACCCCGCAGGCCTACAAGGCCTGTACTTGCCCAGCTACAAGACCAAAGAAAGGGCCCAGAGTCGGCGACGGAGACATCATGGTTTAATGGGCGGGGGAGCTTACCTGTCTGAAGCAAGGCCCTGGAGCAACACCCCACTGTGTGCGGCGGCCGGCGGGCAGGACATGGCGGCAGGCTTCGCTCCCCAGGAGAGGGGGAGGTTCCCAGTTATAGTGGAAATTGACATCAGGTTGGCTCATCAGTTACCAGGGAAACCAGCCGAGGGGCACGCCCCTCACCTCCCCTTTGATGAGCTATCAGGTGGAGATGTTTGCTAAAGATTAGATGAAGCAGGCACTGGCCCAGCAGGGAGATGTACAGAGAGCAAGAGAACAGCCATCTTGGGTGGCCTGACCATACAGACTCCCTCTGTAAGCATGAAAAAGCCATGCCCTTCTGTAATAATATTAGAAATTAAAAATTAAACATCATGACTAGGAGCAGTGATGATGGGAGGAAAAGTGCTGCTTTTTCAAGCTGCATAAGGAACTGTAGTCACAGTTGGCTGAATAAATGAGGTGTGTTTAAGTTTCTGGGGCTGTTTCTACAGCGTGGTGCTGGGACTTGCTTATATTTATGAGTCCTCCGAGGTTGAGGACTCCCGATGTTTCCCCTGTTTTACCTTGGTGAAGTTGAACCCTGAAAGCAGCTCTCCACAGTGAGCACATCCTCAGACGAGCTTGCCCACTCTCACTGCTATACTAGAGGCAACTCTGGTGTTACAGGGCCACGTTCTCTGGCTTTAGGGGTGCTATCAGCACTGAGGGGAGAGGTTTAAGATATAAGGGGAAAAGGAAATAAATCCCTTTGTCTGAAAAGGTTCAATTCCATCCAAGCTGCTGGACAAAACAGGGGAAACATCACATTGCGAGGGAGCGGAAGCAAACTGTCCGCCCTGCATTCCAAAGGTGGGCCCTGGTCTGCATGTCCTCCCTACCCTAGAGCCCTCCCCATTCCCTGGATCAGCCTCGGAGCACTTATAAATATAAGCAAGTCTCTCTCACATACACCGGAAAAAGCCCCCCGGGGTTCGTTTTTGCCAGTATACCCTGATCCCCATGAGGTACATCAGTTCCAAAACCCCCAGCAAACCATAGGGAAGGAGGCAGAGAAGACTGATGCCGTCCATGGAGGCGAGCCTGTGGGTCGCAGGCACAGCACTGTAGGTGGAAGCTGAGGCGAGAAGAGCCCTGCTAGGAGCACATGCTGGGAATGGTTGTGTGGTTTTTTTAATGTATTTTTAGAAGTTGAGTTAGGAGAAAGTACACCCAGAAAGGCCCTAAACGACGGGCAGCTCGGCATATAAGAGTAAACAAAATAGGTGAAACCCCTTACCTTAGACTGCTTCCTATCTATCTGGGAAGACAGCGTTAGAAAACACAAATATTTGGGTAATTGATGAGTGTATAAAATGCGGCAAAGGTGAAGTAGCCATGAGAAGCATGACATCTCTAGAGGATTCTATTGTGTGTTTGTATACAGATGTGCTTACATATTGGGAAGACATTTGGGAAGATAGATACAAACATGTTTACAGAGGGCATCTATGGGTAGGTAGGATTCTGAATATGTTTCATTTCATTTTCCTTACCTTTCTGATTTGTCTGCAGTGTATTGCTTTTATAATACTTGTTTAATTACAAAAACACAGGCCATATCATGTTTACATCACTGTGGAAGATAAAAGGAAATACCACATTGCCATTTAGCGGGAGGCAGAAAGAGCAAAACCTAAGAAAAAAGCATAATGTGTCAGAAGACCAACTTAATTTAATATCATGTATAAATAGATTAAACGCCCATATTAAAAAAGATTCAAGGGTGGATCTTAACAACTATATGCTTTTACCTACCTTGTCATTTGCTTTAAACATTAAAAAATAAAGCACTGGACAGAAATTCATCTGCAAATAAACAAAAAATAGGCCACAATGATACTATTGATCCCGGCAAGGTAGAATTACAGGCAAAAAGCAGTCAATGCATCAGGAGTCCTTATGTTGGTGAGAGGTTCAAGTACAGGGACGACAGATCATGAACTTGTGTTTAACCAATTACACAGACTCAAAACCAGATAGTCCGTGTGCATAATTTAATAAAATTGCAGTAGAAAAAAAAAGACTTTATTGTATCTTTTAGTCTTTGACATAAGGAAGCAAAATTAAAGGGCAGATACTGGTATAATTAAAAAGGCATTACTGATAGACATTAGATTCCAAAGGAGAATTCACTGTTAAGAATCCTTGGAGGGCTTCCCTGGTGGCGCAGTGGTTGAGAATCTGCCTGCCAATGCAGGGGACACGGGTTCGAGCCCCGGTCCGGGAAGATCCCACATGCCGCGGAGCAACTAGGCCCGTGAGCCACAACTACTGAGGCTGCGCGTCTGCAGCCCGTGCTCCGCAACAAAAGAGGCCGCGATAGTGAGAGGCCCGCACACCG
This sequence comes from Orcinus orca, assembly GCF_937001465.1. Classification (NCBI taxonomy): domain Eukaryota; kingdom Metazoa; phylum Chordata; class Mammalia; order Artiodactyla; family Delphinidae; genus Orcinus; species Orcinus orca. The sequence goes on from NC_064580.1 coordinate 15,110,366, forward strand.
CGATGAAGAGCGGCCCCCGCTCGCCGCAACTAGAGAAAGCCCTCGCACTGAAACGAAGACCCAACACAGTCAAAAAATATATATATAAATAAATAAATAAATAAGTGTTACCATTAAAAAAAAAAGAATCCTTGGAGCTTTCACAAAATTGAATACATACTAAGCTACATAGAACACTCTGAATCACAGGAAACAAAGTTAGTACAGGCTACAGTCTGGGACATAAAATTCAGAAGTTAATGAGATACTTCTGAAATGCTAACAAGAAAAACAATAAGCACCCCTACCTTTGTAGCCACAGCTTCTTTCCTGAACTTTCTCCTTGAGTTCTAGGCCTGGGTATGTCACTGTCTACTGATGTCTCCACCTGCAAGCCCACAGCATCTCCTCCTCATCACACCTGAATCTTTCCCCACCTTCCTTTGCTGATGTGCCCCTCTCCAGTCCCTGCCTTAACAGCGCCTCACCCACTGATGCATCCGGGCACCTGACAGAGTGCCTGCCAGTGTTGGCCTCAACTCCTCATCGTCCACAGCCCACCGCAGCCCTGACGTCACCTGGTCCCAGGCATCCTACCTCTCACAGCTCTCTCTCGTCTGGGCCCCCCAGTCTGTTGTTTCCCGAGTTTGCTGCCAGATGCCACTTCAGAAATGCTAAGTTTCTTTCCTATGAGCACTTCCAGGGCTGATACTTTCATTATTGTATTCCCAGGATTTAGCATACTATCTCCTACATAATAGATACTCAGATGTTGGTAGACGGAAAAAACACAAAAGCAAATTTTCTTCTTAAAACCACGGCCGTTTCCAGTACCTCTCCCAGTTTACAAGAAAATCATTTTTATGGATGCTTGTACTTCATTAATGCAGTGTGGCTCCCCGCCACCACCATGGAGCAGCTCAGATGTGTCTGAACAGTAATGGGAGATGGCCGATCCAGAGGACTCTCAGGGCAAAGGCAGTTAGGCCCAGAGATTTGGGGCTTGTTGTAGGAGAACTGAAAAAATCCCTCATCTTTATGAATATACTGAAAGATTTGTCAGAGACACAAACGAAGTGCTTTCAATAAATCTGTTGGTGTTTTGCATGCGCGCGCGCGCGTGTGTGTGTGTGTGTGTGTTTGTTTAACTAGGATTTGAAGATGTAACTGTGAGCTGTAAACCCTTAAGTTTAACAGAGCTGTCCCATGTCCTACTGACAATTTATATCTTATGTCTGCAAACCAGTTGGCTGGGTGGTTCCATTTTGATTGAGCCAGGCTAATATTTTTCTCTCCTATTTGGGGCCACCTTTTGCATGCTTTGGAGTTGGAATTTAAAAATATAAATATAGAAGGTCAAAGTTGTGCTCGCTGTTGATAGCTCCTGTAAAACACCTGACTCAATGAGCAAATATTAGCTCTATCAGCTACTTTTAAAAAAAGCTTCATTGTAGTACATTTCAAGTACATGTGAAAATAAGGAGAGTGAAGGGACACCACCCAGCTCCAATGATTATCAGCTCATAACCCATCTTGTTTCATCCACACTCCCACTCACATCTCCCATTTCCACGTTGTTTTGAAGCAAATCTGATAGATCATTTAATGTATAAATAGGTCAGTATGTATATCTAAAAGATAAACTTTTAAAAAAGTGACCATACCATTATCATACTTTAAAAATTAATAATTCATTTCTAACACCATGCTGTAATGAGAGGAACCAGGGCTCCTTGGAGAAATGACCGATTCTAGGACTGGGACGGGGAATATACAAGTTGAGCCTGGAGCATCTTGGAAGTGTCGAAGGATGTGCTCCAAGAAAGCACAACAATGAGGAATGTCAAAGGGACACAGGAGCGAACTGAAAGAGCTTCCAGTGGCCAGGAAGTCTGGAACGGTTTGAGCAACAAAATAAAGCAGTATTGGATTATAACCCAAAGTATAACAAATATCCCTGAGTCCATACTGCTGTAAATCAACGATTGAATCAGTAATAGGGGAGAAGAGAGAAATCTGTGCAGAAGAATCCCAAATTATGTAGACACTCACCCTCAAGGAGGTGGAGCATTACTCCCCACTCCTTAAGTGTGTGCTGTGCAGAGAAGTATGTGCTTCCTTCCAAAGAGGGCAGTATGGAAAGGGGGGGAAAGAGGAACTCTCCAGGGCAGAGACCTGACAAACACCCTCATCCAGGTGGTCAAGGTCAACATCAACAGCGAGAAGTCCTGTTCATAGTATGTACCCTTGATATGATAGCATGAGAATGGTCCCTTATCGCTGAGGTTTTCCTCCCCAAAACCCATGACACCAGTTTCATCACGAAGAAAATCATCAGACAAATCCCAATTGGGGAACATTCTGCAACATACCTAACCAGTCCTCCTCCAAACTGTGTAGGTCATCAAAAACAAGGAAAGTCTGAGAATCTGTTGTCACAGTCTAGAGGAGCCCAGGGAGACATGATGAGTAAACATAATACGGGATCCTGGAACAGAGAAAGGCGAAAAGGAAATGTGAATACAGTGTAGGCTTTAGTTAATAATAATGTACAAATATTGATTCATTAGTTGTGGTAAATGTACCACAATATAAAATACTAATAATGGATGAAAATGGGTGTGGGTACTGTCTCCACTACCTTAATAACTTTTCTGTAAATTAAAACTGTTCTAAAATTAAACGTTTATTAAAAAATTTAGCAATTCCCTTCTATCATCCTACATTCATGCAATGTTCTGTTTAAAGTCCCGATCTCTCAAATCTGAAGTGTGAAAATCTTCGCCAAAAGTCCCAGTGAGATTTTGAGGGAGTGACTGCTCTTCCTTGAAAAGGAAAATATGCAAAGTTTCTTCTTGGTGCATGAAATATTTGATATGTGCAACCTGCTCCAGTAGTTATTTTTAGATCTCATCTCTGATGAGTGCCTGGGTCTTGTTTTCACTTGTGTTTCAATGTTTGTGTGTGACTGAATGTCAACTCCCAGAAAGAAGGAGTTACGGCATATGCTTTAAGGGGAAGTTATGTATGTCCATGTAGATTGATTTCTACTTTTTCTTCTTTGCCTTTTCTTCCTTTAAAAATATTTTGTTGTTGCTTGCTTTCCCCACACAGGAGTATATATCTCGTTTCTATGTGGAAAACTGATCTATAATGTACTATCAGCATATGAGTGTCACCATTTAGAAGTGTTCATTAAGTGAGGCTTACTGGTTTCCAATGTTGCATCTGGCTTTATTAATTTTTTTTTTTTTCGGTACGCAGGCCTCTCACTGTTGTGGCCTCTCCCGTTGCGGAGCACAGGCTCCGGACGCGCAGGCTCAGTGGCCACGGCTCACGGGCCTAGCCGCTCCGCGGCATGTGGGATCTTCCCGGACCGGGGCACGAACCCGTATCCCCTGCATCGGCAGGTGGACTCTCAACCACTGCGCCACCAGGGAAGCCCTTTATTAATTTTTGTATCAGTATATTTCAGAAGTTAGCATGGATGCTGGCAAAATCAATAGCAACGTTGCTGTTAGAAAAAGTGCAAGAACGTAAGGAATGACTCTGGTTGGAAAAGAGTGTCCTGATATAATCCTTTCCTGAAATGCTTGAGTTAGTCAGTGACATATGAACCTCCCCCCCATCTGGGCACTATGAACAGGCCCTGGTCAGGGTGGGCAATGGCGGCAATTAGCACCCAGTTCCACTCCAGACATTGCCAATGTTTATAGTACCTGCTAAATGGATATACTCGTGACAATTGTGCGAAGAATTTGAAGCTTTATTATTATGTAATAAGTAAACTGCCTGATTAAGTGTGGTTTTGGTGACTACGCTTATATCAGCCAGGATAAACTGTGCTTTGCTGCAGTAACAAACCAACCCTGAAATCTCAGTGGCTTTGCTTTTCTCCCAGGCAAAGTCTGACTCTCCAGAGCTACTGCTTTTTTTTCTCTTCTTTTTTTTGGCCTTGCCACGTGGCATGTGGGATCTTAGCTCCCCGACCATGGATCGAACCTGTGCCCCCCTGCAGTGGAAGTGTGGAGTCTAAGCCAGGGAAGTCCTGAGAGCTACCGCTTCTTTTGTGACTCTGCCCATGTAACACATGGCCTCCAAGAATATTTCTGTTGCCCAGAGCTGACACGTGGTACTTCTACTTGGAGCCCACTGTTAGAACTAGTTACGTGGCCCTGCTTAAGTGCAAGAGAGTTGGGTAGAGTGGCTTTCTCAAGAAGAGGGAGAAGAAAACGGAAGATTTGGTAAACACATAACATTGTTTCTACCACAAGGGTTTAAACATTTTTTTCAGGCTAAAATGATTGCAGACATGCTTTGGGGCTGGGCCAGGTTGGTGGCCTAACGGAGAAGCTGGTTGGGTGCAGTGCATAGGTGTGCACAGGTGAATGGAAGGGGCTGCGTCTAGTGGGAGCCCAACCGATGCCATGCAAGATTTTGAGTCTTATGTTACAGGTTCTTCCAATTTTTCAAAAGCAAGTGGACAAGCAGATTTTAATGTGAAATCTCCCGATTTCAAAATGTAGGCTGAAGTATATGAAAACACAGGCCAAACAAAATGTGCTTGCAGGTCTCATCGGACCTATGTGCCACCAACGTTACGATCTTAATTAGCTCTCTGGCCTACAAACTTGGGATCTTGAATGGCCCTTTATTTATCTGTGAGGTAGGGCTACATTTCTAAGAATCTGGCTCTGCCTGTGAGCATTCCCTCAGCCCACCCTGGTTCAAGGTTCAAATCCTTCGTCCTTGCACAAGCTCAGCTGACCGCTGGAGCACTTGGAGCCACACTTAAAGGACAACAGATTCCTTGCATTCCGGTCATTGCCAGGCTATGTAATCTTCAGGCATTTGGGAAACCACAAAGTGTTGAGAAAGAATGAAATAGGGATGGGTGTTGCGGAGCCGTTATGAACGTGGAACAGGAGGGCCCGTATGTCAGTTTCAGACGCATCTCAAGGGCTGTGGGAGGCAATTAAAAGATTATAAATGGGGGAGGGGTCACACAGACCTGCAGCTCTCGGGGGCAGGGAGGAGAGCTCTCAGCAAAGGGAACTGATCGTCCACGGCGCGCTGTGCCCTCCATGTCATCCCATCCACGTATTGTCCTTGGGGGCGACTCCAGCGATTTCATTCCACCTTTTCTGAGCTCTTCTCAGAGGCGTAGGCGTCCCTCTGAGGGCGGCCCGAGTTGTTTGTTGGGTTCAGCACAGCCCGCAGACGGTCCAGCCCAACCACCTTTTCCTTTCAAATGATACTAGCGGTTACTTTCCAGAACGCCCGAGGTCTGGGAAGGCCAGCTTGTAGCAGGGGTCTTAGGTGAGCTTTTGGGTCGGGGAAGAACCCAGGAAGGCAACCAGAAGCCTCGACCGCCGGCCAGCTGGGTTCCACGCTGCCGACCCGGACGCACCGCCCTCAGGAGCAGAAAGTTCCGGGCCCGACGGGGAGGGCGGCGGGCGCTGCGGCCGCTTCTTGGCACGAAAGTGTGATGGGGTGTGGACGGGTCTCCCCACCCCACCCAGGCGCCCAGGAGCCACGCACTGCGGCCAGGAAGCCACGTGGGGCTCGAGTCGCCGCCAGAAAGAAGGCAACGTGACGAGAGGTCCCGAGTCCTGTGCCACCACTTGGGGCGGGGGAGGGGGGGGCGCCACACTGCTGCCCGGAGCCGGGGTCCCAGGCCCAGGCTCAGCCTGGGAGGCACACCAGCTGTTGTCACACTTTCCTCGCCCGACGCCACCACCTCTTTGTAGGTCACACAGCAGTGGAGAGGGGTTGGCTCTTATTTACCCTTGTGTCCTCCCTCGAGAGTCTTTCCTATTCTCAGCCCCCATCGTAGCCCCATCTTCCCCCAATCTCTCTCACGCACATCCCCCCACGACGTGCACGTATACGCATGCGCGCACACACACACACACATCTCTGCGTTAGTGACCCAATGGGATCCAGCTTCACAACCGCTGGACGCACGCAGGCTGTGCTCTGTGCCTCTCCTGGGCCTTTCCCTGTCTCTACAAAGAGAACAGAAGCCGGGCAAGGATCCTGTGCCGGCACCACAGGGATTGCAGAGCGACGCCCCTCAGGAGTGGTTACAGATCCCCTGACGATGCCGGGCGCAGCCAGCGTCGGGAACAGTGAGGACGGTGACCAGTGTGCTGGCTGCCCTCCCTTGGGAGCAAGGGCTGGAGTCTGGGCCCCGTGCTCCCCAGGTCGCCCACCGTTGCTTCTCCAGCTCCCTTGGGGACCATGCTTTCCGTCCTCCTCTCTGTTGCATCCCAAGAGCCCCGCCGACCTTTCCCTGCTCTATTTTTCGCACCCCCGCAAACGCTGAGGTCGTGGCTTCAGCTCCATACACTGTGCAGCGGGCGGCGTCCCTCAGCTCGTATTTTCGCCTGTAGGGCCCGCGAGCCTCTCTCGCTGGCTTGGCTGGAACACAGCTTTCCGTTACTAAAGGGTGAGGAGCCTCCTTCCTGAAAACCCGGGCCGTCGAGGATTTTCAGTCTGGATCCTTCCCACGGATGTCCTCGGATGCCCCCAGACCAGCTTCCTCCAGAGGACCCAGGTCGCTAGCCTGGTGCCTGTGTCAGGACCACTTCTGCGCGGCGGGGCCCCGTGGTTGTCGCCGCGGCTGCCGGCAGAGGGCGCTGTCCTCCCAGCGCCGGCGGAGTGGGGACCGGGGGTTTCTCCCCAGCAGGCCCGCAGAGAAGCAGCCGCTGTTCTGACTTTTTGACAGTTCCTTTGCTGCAAAGGCTCCTCTTCCTGTGGCGGAGAGATCAGCAGCTCTTACACAGGATGAGCAAGGGATTCCTTTTCTGTACTCACCTCACAAACGCTTTTCTGTAGTTATTTCAAATACAGTTGCCCCAAATTTGCCTGGTGAGAGGTTGCCCCGCTAGACTGTGCTTACAGGGCACTCAAGAAAGCTCTCTCACTGAAAAAAGAAACTTCTGTTATCTCTTGTAAATTTGTATTTCTAATTCAAATAAAAGATTTCTCTTCTCTGAGACATCAGAAATTTATAGGGAGGGGTTGATAAAAGGGAGTACAGCTCTGTATGTTTACCTGGGGGAAGGTCCCATCGCCCTGCTCACCAGGCCTGCAGGCTTTGGGGGGCTGCACAGTCCCGTGGGGCCACTACGGAGCTGCCCCTGGGGCACGGCCTTCAATGGGCCCTGGGGCTGGGCGGCGCCCTCCCCTTCCTGGCTTTACAAAGAGAACAGAAGCTGGGCAAGGATCCTGTGCCAGCACCACGTGGAGTGCAGAGCGACGCCCCTCAGGCGGCACCCTCCCCTGGACAGTCCCTGGGCCTGTCCTTGCACCCTCCCCACACCCTCCCCCGAGCCCCATTCCCACCCTGGGGGCCTATCCGCTGAGGAAGAGGAACGGAAAGGTGGCCTGTGTGCGCCTCCTACTTACAGGCCTGTGCCTTATGTCGTCAATCACCACGCGAAAGGCAGCCGAGTCATGGTTTTACAGACGAGGAATCCAAAGCAGAGTGAGGCCTGAGAACACAAACCACTGACTCTGTGGCCAGTCTTGCTCCTTGAGATTTTCTCTCCCAGCCCGTGTCTCTTTTTCTCCTTTTCTAACTAATCCATTTTCCTGCTGATGGCCAAGTGATCAACCCCTCTCTCAAACCCAAAGGAAGGACAATGAGATGACATTTATGTTGTTTCAACTATTAGTCCGTATTCTGGAGGAAGGCATGAAAGTGCCTGGCTAGAGACCCCCCTCTGTGGAGCAAAGGGGAACTTAAAAATATGACAGCTGCAATGCCAGTCTTTGTAAAATTAGGCATTTCCATGACCTTTGATGGCCTTGCTCTCTGTTACTATCCGTAAACAAGTATAATAGGAACTCATTGGGCACTCTGTCCTTGGTGCCCCGAAAGTGCTAACTTGGGTGCTTGCAGATATTGTATTACTCCCATTTGACAGACTGGGAAATGGGGGCAGAGAGGTTAAGTGACTTGCCCAAAGTCACACAGCTAGGAGACAGTGGAGGTGGGAACTGAATCCAGACTCCGTAGCTCTAAAGCTAGTGCTCCTAACTTCCGCCCAGGGTCCTCAGCCACCCTGTCGCTTAGGTGTAGTGACACAAACTGTTCCCGGTGCTGATACAGAAACATCTTGTGCTTGGGTATTTTCCACATTTCAAGACAGAGTGATGCCTGGATTTAAAGCTTCACTCATTCAGTTGAAAGATTTAGAATATTCTCATTATATTGTAACCCAGGGGGGTACATAAGATGATGAACTGGGGCACAGAAAGAAAATATTGAACCTCCTTATATGTGTTTCATTCTCTCAAAATTTTTACACCTATTTTATAATCTATGCATTTGTAGTCCCTGCCTGTAACTTATAAGTAAATACACAAACTCTGAGGAGGTGAATGCCGAAACGAAACGTTTTCTTTGTACACCACTGATGAGATTCTGACAATGGCTCGCGTTATGTTCTAAATATATTTCTAGAAGAGTGCAGAAAGCACGTTTGAAGAAGCCACCTTGTTTTGAAGCATAGTGAACCAGATGATTTAAAAGAATCAATCAGTACATCTCTTTTTTGCAAAGTGAATTACAGATTCCAGATATTTCTATGTTGTATGCCTGGATTTCCACATGCTAGTTCAGAAGGGCATACTTGTGCTATCCCTGTGGGTTCAGTTCAGTCCACACACATTTATTGAGGGCCCCCCACATGCCAAGCACTGCGCTAGGCATGTGAGATACAGGGTACTTGACCTTGGCCCTAGAGGAGTTTATGGTGTAGCGGGGTGGACAGAGACATGCTTTCAGTGCAACGAGGTGGACAAGACGATGCAAGCACGCACACGGTGCTGCGGGGAGCTGGAGCCTAAGCCCTGGAAAGTTTTCGGGAGGAGGTGTTGTTTGGAGCTAAATCTTGAAGGATTAGACAGAGTAAGAAGGTGGGGAGGGAGTGTCAGGCCACTCAAGAGTAGAACTACAGAGGCTTGTGCTGGGAACTGTCAACCCCCTGTGTTCTTGGAGATTATACGTGGGGGAGGGGGCACGCGGGGAGCTCCAGCCACAGAGGTAGGTGGTCTGGGGCCTGCTCTCAGGAGGCCTGGTGCGGGAGGCCTCTGCGGGGTATGAGGGTGCATCTAACAGCAAACGCTTTTAGGCAGCAGAATGATATGGTGAGAATTGTTTTTTACCAAAACTATTCTGGTGAAGGTATAGGAGATTTTGGGGGGGCTAAAAATGGAGGCAAAGGCCCACCCAGTTCGGAGGCCATTTCAAAATGGCCTTTGCCTAAATTTCATCTGGTCAGAGGATCATGTGGGTTGAGTCAAGGACAGGAAGTGTAGAGGAAAGGAATGATGGGCCTGAGGAGCATCAAGGAGGCAAAGTCAGCGCGACAGGGCATATGGGAGGTAAAGCGAAAGAGCAGCCGTGGAGGAGGCTGCCGTGTTTCCCACTTGGGCACCAGGAAGGGGGCGGCAGCAGAGCACAGGCGATGCGCTGGGATCTGGGCCGGGGCGGGAAAGACAGAAGCTGAGTTAAGTTTTAGGGATGATGAGTCTGAGGTACCTCTAGGACCACTCTGTGAAGATGGTGGGTTGGACCTTGGGTATTTGAATCCGGAGAGAGAGAGAGAGAGAGAGAGAGAGCGGGGAGGGGGGGAGAGGATGAGAAAGGAGTAGAAGGAGGGAGAAGTCAGGGCTAGACTAGAGATAGGGAGGAATAAACACAATAAAGATGTTAGAAATGACTAGGGGAGCGGATGAGGTCCCCGTAGGAGAGCACGGGAATGGGACATGTGGGCCCGGGACAGAGCCTGCGATGGAGGGAGAAAGAGAAAGACGAGGAGAGGCCAAAGGAAGAGACAATCAGAGAGGCGAGAGGATGCAGAGAGAGATGTGCCTGGAAAGCTAAGGAGGGAGAGAGGGGTAAGAGCATCCCATACCTCTGAAGGGTCAGGAAGATGAGACCTGAGAGGCAACTAGGGGTCCCTGGGTAATTACTGTCACTTGTAAAATTCAACAGAAGCAGCACTTCTGGGCGTTATTTTAAAAAGGGAAATAAAGAGAGGGAAGGAGAAAGAAAGAAAAAGAGAGAGAGAGGGAAGGAGAAAGAAAAGAGAGAGAGAGGGAAAGAGGGAGGAAAGAAGGAAAGAAGAAAAGAGGGAGAGGGAAGGAGGAAGGAGGGAAGGAAGGGGAGAAAGAAGGAGCTTCAGTAAAACACTAATTCAAACTTTATTAATTTAGAAATTTGCAATGTCTCAAGTGGGCTCTACTGGATTTTAACCTTCATGGTGGCAACAAGGGAAGGGTCTAAAGAGTAAACAAATAGGACAGGTGGGCTGTAAGTGGAGTGTCTAAAACACAGTGTCCTGTCTGTCTGGTGCTTGCACTGACTGTCCTTGACCAAGATCCAGAACAGGCCCAAAGCAGAAGGGCCTGACAGTGGCCAAGCCCAGGGCAGGGGCCAGTAGAGCCATCAAGTGATAAATAAGAAAGTAAAGAAGGCACTCTGTGTTTCACTTCAAAAAGCAATTGTGGAGGCTTTCCCAGCTACTCTGCACTGTGGGCCAGAAGCTGAGGACCCAGCGATCGTTTCCATGTCAAGAGCCTGTCTCAGGGAGCTTGCGGCCTGAGGGCTGGGGACTTGCTAGGTAAGGCGGGAGAGGCCTTCCCCAGCAGTGTCAGTCCCCTGCAGTGGGTCTCAGAGAAGCATGCGAAGAAAGGAGCTGGGGAAGATGTTCCCAGAGGTGGCACTGGGGCCAGGCCTTGCAGGGCGGTGAGGAGACACTTGCCTGGAGAGTGGGGACCGTTTCATGCTGTGGGTCAGCTTGTGGACGAGAGCCAGTTGGCCAGCAGCAGTTGTCCAGGCATGCCCTGCTGTCCTGGACGCTGAGAAGGGACACAATTGGAAGAGATTTTTTTTTTAATGAAAAAGAAGAGAGGCACCAGTGTGGAGCGGGCACTGGGGACAGGGGGGCCAACGCTGTTGGAGACAAACGGCCTCCCTTCCCTGGAGGGCATCGTGGCCTTCCAGCCCAGGCCAGGCACCAAGGGCAGAACAATGACTGAGTCAAGGAAGGCCTTCCTCTGACAGATACTTATACTTGATGCATTTTGAAAAGATTCCCATTGAAAACAGTTGCAATAAAAAGTCTCAGAGCTTAAAGAATTAGCCCTTCGTTATCTGGCTCGCCCACTGCCTGCTAGTGGCATTCCCCAGCCACACAAAGAAAACAGACAGCTCGCACCCACTCTCAAGTACCTTAGGAGCACCATTCACTTACAGAGAGTTGATACCCTCTTTACAAATAATGTTATCCCTGTGTTAAGACGATCCCCCCAAGGCCTTCTGCCAGGCAAGATCTTGTTAGCTGGTTTGCATTCGTGCAGTACTTGCAATCACAAAGCTGCATAAAAAAAAAATCACTTGTTATCAAAAAACCGTTAACTCCAAGTGCTGGCCTCGCCTCAAGGAAGACTGAATTCCTGAGGGCATTTCGGTTGTCTCCAGCGTGTGGCCACCTTGGGGGCTGACACCTGCCGACATCCTGTAATCACGGGGTGAGTTTTTGTTTTGCAAGGACAGCACCTGGATCCTTGGGTACTTGCCTGTTTCTCTGGTCTGGAACCCAGCTCCCCTTCCAGGGCAGGGAATGTATCTCGAGTCCCGATGGAGCAGGTGCTGAGGGGGATGGGAAAGCTGCCGCACCAGGGCACGCCGGCTCCGCCATCGCGTAGCAGTTTTCCTCAGCCACGTGGGCAGGCCCTGCAGGGCCAGGGCCAGTCAGGTGGGACCCCAGACCAGCACAGCTGCTGCTCTGTGATTTTTTAATACACAGGTCTTCTACATGTGATTTCCTCTGAAGTAAGAGGTCTGTGGCCAAATATAGTTTGAACCCTGGTAGAGAAATGGTGAGGACCAAACTAAAGGACCGGGAAGGCCTGCTCCAGGCGGACCACGTGGAGGAAGGGATTCCAGATTTCAAGAAACGAGACATGGTGGATGACGTTCCAAGCAAAGTTCTGACTGTAAAGCAAAACCTGGGAAAGTCAGCTGGGTGGGACCCAAAGGGAAGTGAGGACGTATTACAGGCATATAACTGATCAAAGATGGGCAGTAACCATTCAGTTCTAGGAGGCTTTGCTGCGACCCACAGGCACTTCCCAATCTCTATCTGGGGTTCTTTTACTATTTTAAAAAAGATAACAGCTTTATTGAGATAGAATTCACATGCCATACAATTCCAGCATTAAAAGTGTACAATTCAATGCTTTGTTCTGTTTTTTTAGCATATTCACAGAGTTGTGCAGTCATCACCACCATCAATTTTAGAACGTTTTCACCACCTACTTGGAGTTCTGACTCTACAAAGTAGATGGAGAAATTGGGGAAAGAGCAACCAAGACGACAAAAGGAGTATAAAGTTGGAGCTCAGGGAGTGTGAGAGGAAATGGGACTTCTGAGTTCAAGGGAAGGACGCTGAGAAAAGATCTGGTGTTTAAATAGGAAACTACTCAAAGGAGGAGATTTGGCCTTTGTTTCCATTAAGGACAAACAAAAAACTGGCTGGATCACAGCAAGAAGGATTTAGGTAAAACCTAAGGGGAAAAAAACACACCCAGCTTCCTGGCAATGTTTGTAAATTCCTGGGTTATGCTGCCCTTGGAAACAAGACTGAGGAACAGCCATCACGGAGTCCTTGCAGTTTCACGGTGTTGGTAAAGTAATGAGGCATCCCTTCAGAACGGGCTGAGTGAGTGCCTGCCCTTTTTGTGACAGGGAGTAGTCTTGCTGAACCCTGTTGACTAGCGAGAAGCTTCCAGAGGACCGTGTTACATGCTGGATGAGTGATGGCCCTTTGGACGGATGAATGGAAGTTCCCAATAACAGTTTCCTGGTCAGATCAGCCCTGAGCTAGTAAACCAGAAAATATGAACGGGGCCCCAGAGATCGGAGCTACAGATCTCTCTTTCTGCTTGTCTCCTGATTAAATTCATTCTTCAAAGAATTTCTGAGCTCCTGCTGTGGGCCAGGTGTTAGACAGATCCTAGAAATAAAGTAGAGTGGTTCTCAACCAGGGTTGACTTTGCCCCCAGGGTACTTGTGCCAATGTCTGCAGACGTTGGTGTTGTCACAGTTGGGGCAGGGGGAGGGGTGATATGGGTAGCTCGTGGCTAGAGACCAGAGGTGCTGGAAACATCCCGCAGGACAGCCTCACGACAGAGAACCATCCAGTCTCAGATGCCAAAAGTGCCGAGGTGGAGAAACCTTGAGATACATAAGCTTCGGTCCCCGCTTGCAAAGAATTTGGTCTGTTCGTTGTGGTGCTTCTTAATATGGCTTGAAATGTGTCCTAATGAAAATTTCTGCACTGAAGAAACTCTTCAAGTTCCTTATTTGAAGAGTTAGAAATAAAACTGAATTCCTGACACCACTGGGGACTGACAGCATGGTACTATCAATGTAAAGGCTCATCGCATTCTTACCAATGGACTGGGTTATCAAACCTTAGATTTCAAAAAATGATTTCGCAGAGGGAGGACAGGATCCAGGTGGCCTCTACCATCGTTACCAGCAGCACGAGCCTATGCTTTTGAGTGTCTATACAGAATACAGGTGGATGGAAAATAACCTACACGTTGCGTTAACGTAGTAAACCTCAACAGTTCATCCCCTTGAACTTGAACTTGTTCATAATTTTGGCAGAGCACGGCTAAAATCTCACTTTGCTGAAAAACCCCCTGGCCTAATAACAGCTGCAGATGGGTTATTTGCAATATTTTGGAACTAGTTCTTTCAAGTGCTCATACACACTACTTACTATCAAATACCCAATATGGTAATTAAAATAAAATCTCAATTTATTAAAACGGCACCCTGAAGGCCTCAAATACACCCTATTTTGTTTCACTGATGTGGGAGGTCAGTTATTTGACCTGGTGGTAGGTAGTGGGCTGTTCTGGAAAATTGCCTTTTCTATTTAATGAGGAGTAAAGTCGGCCAGAACGACCTCTAACGCTCCCCACCCCCCACCCCCCCACCCCCCCCGGTAAAGTTTTCAGCTTAGCAGCTTTTGAGTGTGGCCTCTAGAGGCTTGGCATCCGCACCCTTCAGCTTGAAATCTCCCCTTTACCGTTGTGCCAAGTGCTCTGGGCGTTCCAGTTAACTGGAATGGTCTTGAAAATAATTGAAAAAAAATCTGTAATTCAGACTCGTCATTAATTCATACTGGTTTTTGCCCCCAAAGGATCCAAATTCCTGTGGGTTCATGGGGCTTCAAACCCAATATTTAAGAATCATTGCAAAGTACATAGTTTTCAGTCGGTGATGCTTAACAACTGAGGCAGGAGGCTCTTCTGAGCCTCAATTTTCTCACTTGTAAAATGAAATCTAAATCCTTTCCTGCTTTATTAATTAGGCTATTTAAAAAGATAATGACTAAATTGACATACTCTCTCAGTAATCGGCAACCTTCTTCCTCCCTTCCTTCTTCTTGGACTTGGGAGTTTTTACCATTGCAGACATATTGTTTTCATGCTTAAAGTGTGAGAGTTTTGCCTTTGAATCTAAACAAATGTTTGACCTCACTTTCGAATTCTCTACTCACTGTCAAGGACTTCCTTGGTTAGGATAGTAACTGTATCCTCTTTAAATCTTTCTTTTTTTCCCCTCTAGATCAACTAGTTTTTACTTTACCAGGAGGATCACTACCGCCAAATATGAATGTTAGTAACTTGTTCCAATTTTTTTTCATTTCTGAACTGAAGCCAACTGAAGCCATCTTGACAAGTCTGAGCAAATGTCAACATTCCTGGGGACTAATCATATTTCCTGAAAGACTCTGAAAAGCTGTTCTTTAGGCTAGTTGGCCAAAACATTTTTTTGAGAAGAGATGAAATTAAGTCATGAGAAAAACCCTGATGGAAGTCCTGCATGGCTGAAACCTGGAAGTAGGTTAGCTGGAGACGGTTGTGAGGCGTGGGGCACTTAGAGTGACCATAGCTGGCTGAACCAAGAAGAACCATGATGGGGCCTGATTTTGCCAGTGGCCTCCTCTATGCGCCCTGTGGGAATCACATGTCTCAGACCAGGAAGCATGGGTCCAGGATGATGGTTCTTACTTAAGGTTTGTGTGGAAGGCTGCAAACTTCTGACTAGGAAGGGAGAGTGGAATTGAGCCACCAGGGATGAACCGTAGGCTCACTCCGGCGCAACAGCAGGCCCTTCGCCCTTCTCTTGATTCCCTAGCGAAGTAGATTCTGGTTTCCACCAAAGGCTGAGAGGGGGGCAGGCAGAGGGTGTCACGGCCCCTGTAGCACAACCCTGGTCCCAACACAACACTCTTGTGTCTAGGGTTCACAGATCTCATTGAGCAGGTCTCCCAACTCGACAGCCAATCCCCACCACAAAGGCCTCTCTCCAAAGACCCCAGTAATGACTGGCAAGGCCCACGGATGGGCACGGCTGGGGTGGGAGCAGAGGCCTGTTCCAGGGCTGGGGGATGGCCCACGCTGGCTCAACACCCACGGTTGGCGGTGAAGCCAGCATTTCTCACCCAACCAGAGCTGACATCTGAAGAGAAAAGGGCATCTCCAGATACAACAGAGAGGAATTCGCAGCCTCATGTTTATAACGTGATTACAGGTTACAGATGCCTTCCTTTCCACCTAGATGTCACTCAGTCAGCTTTAAACACTTGCTTCTAAAGGGCAAATTGAGAATTCTGCTCCCTCAAAGACAGATGAGCGCAGCTTTTCCCAGTACATTGTGAAGACAGGGGCCCTGCCGGCTGGTGCAGAAAGGCCGCCTAGCACTGCAGGGGCAACAGAAACTACCACAAACATGGTGAGAAAAGGCCAGCAGGTGACTGGGAAACGCTAGCGCCTAGGCACATCTGTGTTGGTTGTATACGAAACTGGAATGCGCACGCCATGCTCAGGAAGCACGGCCAGAAGCCCACAATGGGAGTAAAACTGGAAAACATGGCTCCATGCAGAAGCTTAAAGGATGGAGTCTGGCTGGCGTAAGAGAACGGGACTAGTCAGCCTCACGAGAAGCAACTATTTGGTTATTTCTCATCGTGTCACACTTTGAAAGAGAAATTTTAACAACACAGGCAGAGAGCAGGAAAAAGAAAATCCATTATAGGGGTATGGTACAGGACCAGCTACAACTGTAACCCTATACACGGAGGGCCTGGTAATAAAAGAACAGACTTGCAACTGCTTTCCCTCCTGTTCGTGTTCACAGTAACAGCTGGATACATACTAATTGCAAGAAGTGAAAGAAAGAGGCTGAACTTTAAAAGCAGGCATGCTGCAATCAGTCTCTCACCAGCACAATTTCAGACCCAAGTGTGCTGCGCCGCCTAGCAGGTCTATTTTAAACGCACACTCACGGTTCCTCGTTGGTATGGATGGCTTCGTGCTGTTCTCTCCTTCCAGGTGCATCGCTTCTGTCCATCGAGAGGTGGTTTAACGGCGGGTTCTCAGCCTCAGTGCTGTGGACATGGGGATTGGATCACTCTCTGCCCTGGGGGCTGCCCTGTGCGATGCTTAGCATCCCGGTCTCTGCCCACCAGGTGCCAGGAGCACCCCCCAGCCCCAAGCCATGGCAACCAAAAGCGTCTCCAGGCACTGTCAGATGTTCCCTGGAGGGCATGATCACCCCCAGTTGGGAATCACTGAGATAAACAAATAAGGAATGGCTTTCTCTTCCCTCCTCGACCCCACTCCCAAACATCTCTACCCAGGGCCGGGAACTTGCGTGAGACACCTCCTAATCCACTGGACTGCCCTCTTGTTCTGAGTGGCCTTCGGTAATACTTTTGACTTGCAAGACTATTAGTCATTCAGAACAGTGCTCCTACTACCCTTGAAGAGAAAGTCCTTTCAGCTAAATTTTGGGAGGAGGGAGGAAAAGAAGCAGGTAAATTTCCCTTTAGAGACATTTGTCTGTTTTAGTCTATGGAAGGTTTCAGACAGAATTCTGCACATCCAGGGTCTCTGTGAACATTAGAGGGGGGATTGGGTACTTGAAACTCACCTCCCCACCCCCTGCCTTTGCCACATTTCTACAAATGAAGAAAGGGGCCGGAAGGGGAAATGACGTGCTCAAGGTCATACATATTCCTAATCCTCCTTTTCCTTTTTTTTTTTAAAACATCTTTATTGGAGTATAATTGCTTTACAATGGTGTGTTAGTTGCTGCTGTATATAACAAAGTGAATCAGCTATACATATACATACATCCCCATATCCCCTCCCTTTTGCACCTCCCTCCCACCCTCCCTGTCCCACCCCTCTAGGTGGACGGACACAAAGCGCCGAGGTGATCTCCCTGTGCTGTGCGGCTGCTTCCCACTAGCTAGCTATTTTACATTTGGTCGTGTATATATATGTCCATGCCACTCTCTCATTTCGTCCCAGCTTACCCTTCCCCCTCCCCGTGTCCTCAAGTCCATTCTCTACGTCTGCATCTTTATTCCTGTCCTGCCCCTAATCCTCCTTTTCTGAGGACATAGGCCAATATGATTCTTCTTTGCCCAATATGCCCGAAGAGCTTCGGTCTCTAAACACGGATAGCTTGCAGTGCTTCACAAGCGACAGTTTTGGCCAAACCCTGCCAGTTCAGGAATGCAGATTTTATAAATGATAGAATACTGCAACCAGTTAGTGCAAACAAACATTTATTGTGAAATATTCATCCTACCCTTTATTAGGTATTACATCATCAAAGCACTTTGTGGCAATGAAAATAGCTTTTTTACCCCTCTGATTCACCCAATATTCCATTAAAGCTGCAAAAAAATGTGCAATCTGCTTGAAAAATAGGTTGCTCTTATTTACTCATTTGTGAAAAGTCAAAAATTAAAAAAGAAAATGAAACTTGCTTAGAGCCAATTTGCCTTCCCGCTTCCCAGCTACTCCCCAAAATAATTAACAAAGATAATTTGTTTTAAATGCCTTTTTATAAAACCAATGCACCTTTCCCCATATTATAATCATAAAAATTTTAAAAAGCCGTTATTTACTTCCTTGGAAAAAAGGTGGCCAGCCGTTGTTTTTTGATTGGGAGCATGTGTATTTCCTGGGAGTTCACTTTCTTTAACTTTATGCTCCGGTTTTTGACGGGTTTCCTAAGGGGCTCCGCGTTTCCCATGGACTCTTCTCCTGGGCTGTTGATGTCATAGCCCTGAAGCATGGAGTCTTCTCTTTTGAAGGAGAAGTTTTTGGTGGACACCCCCGAGAGGCCTTTGATCTTGCCACAGAAGATGGTAGGCACAGTGTCTTCCACGGAGACGATCACCTTGGCCGCCTGGGACTCGCTCACAATCTCAATGTTATTTTCAGCCTTGACCTCACTGCTGGGCTGGCTGGGCGGCTCGGCGGCGACGCTGCTGCCCATGTGACTATCCATCGCGGCTGAGGCCTCGTGGGGCGTGGCGGGGGCAAAGGGCACTTCCGTGCCACTGGGAAGTTTCTCCATCACAGTGTGACCTGGGCTGTCCGCTGACCCGCTGCTGTCATACAATGTCTCAGGGGGGGGCTCAGATTTCCGGTGGGCTGCCAGTGACAGGTCTAGGGCTGCATCTTCCTGGCACATCGGGGGACTGACTTCACCAGCCTTGAGCCAGGGCACCGACTTCATGGAGAGATCCAGGGCCTCGTTCTCACTCCCCATCTTGATGACGGTGTGGCGGCCGAGCTGGAAGTACTCCCTCGGCGGGAGGAGGTCGAAGGGCTTCAGTTCCTCCTTCTGGAGAGGGGTCTGGGTGCCTTTAAACGGGTGTAGGCCGAAGGAAGATGGCGGCTTTCGGAAGCTGGGGCTGAACTTGGATTCAGAACTCTGAGGCACTGGGATGGGGATGGGAATGGGGACCGGCACAGGCAAGGGGACGATCACAGGGTAGGGAACCAAGAGGGTGGCTGGCGGGACCAGGGGGGACAAGGGGGAGTTAAAGGGCTGGGGGGGCACAGGGGCGTATCCCGGCGGAGGCTGACAGGGTGGAGGGCCGAGAGCGCCCTGCGAAGGAAACAAATTCTGGAGCACGGCTTCGAAGGGCAACGTGGGCTCCTGCGGCTGGCTAGGGATCCTGAGGTCCAGGAGCTGGGGCTGGGCCTCGGGGTCCTCGGCTCCCTGGAAGAGGTTGCTGTGGATGGCGCTGGAGGAGCACGGGGCCTCCTGTGGCAGGACCAGAGGGGAGTTGAGGTGCTGGAAGACGTGCTGCTCCAGCACCACCGGCAGCTGCACGGGGCCCTGTGTGGTCATGACGTAAGTGGCGTTGCCGTTAGGGTTGAGCTCCGGCGCGGGGCTGCCCTCCACCTGCATGTGAATGGGCATCACCACCGGGCTCTCCCCGAGGCACAGGGGCTGAAGCACGGTGGCCGCTACCTTCAGAGCCATGCCGCTCTGGGACTCAGCCGGGGGGTTCAGAATGGACGGGGCCGGCACGGTCACCAGGGCCTTCTTTACCAGGTCGGTGGAGTTGATGTTCCAGGCCTCAGTGGTGATCAGCTGGGCCATGCCGTTCTCCAGTCTGTTATTGGCCAAGGCAGGGGAGGAGTCGGTCATGTCCATGGAGAGGTTCTGGGACTGCAGATCGTCCATCACTCAGCTCTGATGCCACTCGGCCTGCAACACAGAACACACCATATGAATCTTCCTTCTGAGACTATAATTGCCTCGAGAGCTCTCTCTACATCTTTTAAAAGTTTCCACATCTTAGTTAACCGGGGAGCACACCCATCTCTCTGTGTGTACATACATGTTACAGATATTTCCTAACATATACGAACACACCCATACGATCAGCTGTGCGTGGACAGCCCCAATTTAACAGACGATTAAACTATAAACACAGATGATGTAATGACTAAATAGCCAAGTGCGGTTAAACAGAGTATTGTGAGGCCGAACACTCCCTCAGCTTATATGTTCAGCCTGCGACAAACACAAAGTTTCATTCCACATTGTTCTATCGGACAGTTAAGATATGCGGGGATTGGACTTGTTCAAATTCAAATATGCAGCAAAGACTTACTTTCCTTTAAGAAAAAAAATAGAACCCTGTCACGTTAGAATATTGTATGAAATTGGAAGGGGGCCATCCCAGTTATGGAAAGCATTTAAAAAACTCTTTGTAGCAGCAGTAATTCTTCCAAAAGAGTCTTGATGAGAGGAACAGCAGTGTATTTATACGAGGCTCATTACAGCTGTCTCCCTCCAACCAGTGACACCCCCTTTCCTCCAGTAATAGGAAAAGCCACTCCGAGGAGTGAAGACAGGATAACTTGCACGAATGCTCATTGGGTCCAGCGTCACTGTCCCCGTTCCGTCTGTCTGACCTGTGACCTCTCTCTCCTAACTTCTAGCTGTCAAGAGGAACAGATGTTGACGAATCTAGGGCCGGGGAAACAGAACCCTTGTTGGAAACAAACATCCTCAGAGGTGAGATATACTTTCTTGATGTCCGCGGCACCACTGGCCACCTCCTGAGAAGCCAAAGAAGCCCAGTGCTGGTGCTTCCTGGAGGAAGCAGGGCTGCAGCTGCGATATGGCTCTCCATGGAAACGCGTCCATATTTAGCCTTGTTACCATGGAGAAGGCAGGCACCATGTCTAACTCGGGGATCTGTGCAGCCCTGGAGTCTGGTTGGGCTCAATAATAATTCAATAATCCTCAGTCTTGCTGGGCAGGCCTTGGGCAACTCCGATTCTTGACCTCACCTGTCTGAGTGGTCTGGACTTTCGTCCTGGGGTCAACTTGTCCTTCTCTCCTCACCCCGAAATTACCAACACAACCTCCAAAACAAGAGAGGCGGCCCAGCACACCATGGGAATAGAAGTGAACAAACGAGGCCTCACTACAGGAAGGCAGCTTTAAGAAATGAACAACTTTGTCATATTTCCAGACAATCACAACGTGTCAAGTGCACAGAACAAGGAGTTTCTCTGAAGCCGGAGGAGGGGAGGACAAGGGGAAGGATGCTGTGCAGAGAACCTTACGGAGAAGGAATGGTGAGTGACGCCCTCGGCAGGGCACACTGCAGAGCCTCTGAGGAAGCCTGTCCCCAGGGAGCCTGAGGGGGCTTGCCCCAGCTGAAGGACCTGGTTTTTCCTGATTCAGCCCAGAAAATGCCGTGCCTCCAGTACACCATTCATTCATTCTTCCATGCATTCATTCATCCACCCAACCAATCAATTTGCTGAGCGCCTACTGCCTGCCCAGCGCTTTGCTGGGGGCCGGAGATGCTGTCATGATCCTGGAGATGCTCCTGCTTTCATGGGGATTAGAGTCTACCGGGGGTGCACGCCGTTGATCGGACAGAGACTGGCTAGCATGAGAAGGCGGCAGCGTGAAGCCAGGAGGGGCATCAGCCTCGGCGGGACAGAGCTCTGTCGGCCACTCACGGACAGCCCCTCGAAGGCCCTGAGCACCCAGGGCCTCCTCCA